>NC_059072.1:186833651-188033651 GCF_020497125.1 Mauremys mutica | reverse complement strand
TACCGTACTAAAACCAGTATGAACATTTATAGGCACATGGTAAAGAGATAATAAACTGATAAGAACAGATACAACTTTAGATAATGCTTTCCCAACCAGAAGGCCGAGTATATCTTATTCCTTAGCTTTAAGAATAGAGAGGGAAAGTAAGTTTAGATACTGTCTATCACCAATTAATTTTGTATAAATTATATTACAACAGAAAGTACAGCTAATTAGCAAACACACTTACCTGAATAACAGCACTAAACCAGCATGTGTTGCCAACATTCTTTAATCCAACCGGACAACTGTCTTGCCTTTTTCGATCATAGGGGTTTGGAGAGTCACTCCACACTTCTGGATGTGTCCTTTTCAAACTTGCTTTATTTTCTGCTATACTGGCTTCTAGAACTCTTAGAAAGCAGAAAGAGAAATGAAAAAATTAAAAGTAAAACAATAATATAGTAAGATAATGGTATGATATGTAGTCACACCTACAAATATTAATACAGAAATAATAACTAATCATTTGGTAATTTATCAGATTTATTCTTGACTCAAACACTTTTTTTTTTAATGTGCCAGAATGCACACTGGAAAATAAGATGGTACTTTATTTGCAGATGCAGTACTGTAGCTGATTTTCCACAATAAATGGCATTACATAGTCATGTTTACGAATGGAGTAAGCTTTCATGACTGAAGGATACCTATTTTTAATTCCACTAAATAAAGGAAATTAATTTTAAAAAGTCAACAAAGACCAATCATTTAAAACTGGGTCCTAACTGTTTAGGTAGACAACAACAAAGTGGGAAACAAAAAGAGTTTGAGAATCTACCAGTAGTCACTTTTCATCCACACGTATCACAGTGCTTTAGGCCTGGTCTACACTAGGACTTTAATTCGAATTTAGCAGCGTTAATTCGAACTAACCGCTCAACCGTCCACACCAGGAAGCCATTTAATTCGAACTAGAGGGCTCTTTAGTTCGAATTTGGTACTCCACCTCGACAGGTGGAGTAACGCTAAATTCGACATGGCTAGCTCGAATTAGGCTAGGTGTGGATGCTAATCGAACTTAGTAGCTCCGGGAGCTATCCCACAGTGCACCACTCTGTTGACGCTCTGGACAGCAGTCCGAGCTTGGATTCTCTGACCAGCCACACAGGAAATGACCCGGGAAAATTTGAATTCCTTTTCTTGTCTGGGCACTTTGAATCTGACGTCCTGGCTAGACATCGGGGCGAGCTCCGCAGCACCTGCAACGATGCAGAGCTCTCCAGCAGAGGAGTCAGGCCAATCCAAGAATAGAAAGAGGTCCCCAGCATGGACAGACCGGGAAGTCCTGGATCTGATCGGTATGTGGGGCGAGGAGTCTGTGCTGTCGGAGCTGCGCTCCAACAAGCGGAATGCAAAGACCTTCGAGAAGGTCTCCAAAGCAATGATAGAGAAAGGATACAGCCGGGATGCAATGCAGTGCTGCGTGAAAATCAAGGACCTGAGACAAGGCTACCAAAAAGTCAGAGCGGCAAACGGACGCTCCGGAGCCCTTCCCCAGACATGCCGCTTCTACGAGGCACTGCATGCCATTCTCGGTGGGTCTGCCACCACTGCCCCACCAGTGACCGTGGACTCTGAGGATGGCATAGTGTACCTGGACAGTTCCTCGGCGATGTTCGCCGATGGGGAAGATGAGGAAGGGTTTGTGGAGGATGGCGCAGGCGACAGCGAACACAATACCGCTTGCCCTGACAGCCAGGATCTCTTCATCACCCTCACAGAGATCCCCTACCAACCCTCCCCGCCCGTTAACCCAGACTCAGAATCAGGGGAAGGATCAGGCGGTAAGTGCTATAAACATGGAAACTTTTATTTTTTAAAAAACGGGTATAGAAAAAATAGAAATACTATATACAAAATTTTACATGTCAAACTATATAAATAGTAGGTCCACACATATAGGGATTGAACAATAATCCTCTTGGGACAGTTCAAGAAAGGTCTCAGAGAGCAGCTCGAAAAGCCTCCGCAGGAGGTTCCTGGGGAGAGGTGCCTTATTCTGTGCTCCATGGAAGCACACTCTTCCGCGCCAGGAGATCCTAATGTAGAGAGGAATCATCGCCTCCACCAGCATTGCTGCATATGGTCCTGGTCTGTGCAGGGCTTCCAGTAGCATCCGCTCTCTCTGACTGCGAGTGACCCGCCTCAGGGTGATGTCCGTCTGGACAGGCTGCATCTAAGTCGGGCAATTAGTGTATTGTTACTATTGTTAACGGTTTACAATTAGGTTGCATAACAACGACCCTCGCTTAACAGCCACGTGCTGGAGGCCACAGAGAACAAGCAGACATTGATCTTTCCCGTGCACTGGCGGGAGGGGCTGGAAAAGGCTCAGCCTTTCTGCTTTCCAGATTGCCTTTAGCAGGAGAGCACAGCTATCCACTAACTGATAAGCATGATCTACTTTAAGGCTTACCAGGACTGTCTGCAAGACGGATTATGCTGTCTCTCCCCGCTTGTCCGCTCTCCTGTGCAATGGCGCCGCCAATGAGAGCGTATTCCGAAATCTCGAACTTGTCCTGAGATCTCGTGAGACTTGGTGCCCTGTATGGTCTTGTTCAGAGAAACTGACTAGACTGTGTTCACTGTTCGCAAACATGTATCTGTTCAAGGAAATCATTTACTGTTTCCCATCACACAGCTTCTGCTCTTTCCTGGACTGCCCCGGCATCCCCCTCGCAGAGGCTGGCTCAGATAAGGCAGCGAAAGAAAAAGACTCGGGAAGAGATGTTCGCGGAACTGATGGCCTGTTCCAGAGCCGAGGCGGCAGAGCAGAGACAGTGGAGGGAGAGCCTATGTCAACAGCATCGCACACACATCGAACGGGAGGATAGGTGGCGGCAGGAAGACCATCAGGCGACTCAAACGCTGCTTGGGCTAATGAGGGAGCAAACGGACACGCTCCGGCGCCTTGTTGATGTTCTGCAGGACCGCAGGCAGGAGGTGAGAGCCCCCCTGCACTGTATCTGCAACCACCCTCCAACGCCAAGAAGTCCTGTCCCCCCCTCACCGAAAATTACAAGACGGAGGGGCGGTAGGGGCCGTGAGAACTGTCTCTGCACCACAGCTGAGCGCTAATGTTCCACACACCTCTGACGCTATAACTGTTTAGAAGCGCTTCCCTTACAGGATCACCCAGTCCCAAATCCAAGTTTCATCACCCCACTATGTAGTAGATTAATAAAAGCTGTTTGCTGTTGTTCACTCTTTCCGTCACGTCTTTCGTGTCAGAAGACTGTGTATGTGGGGGGGGGGGGGGCAGGGGATTTATAATTGCACGGGATAGCCTACATTAGCAGGGTACAGACTATCGGGGGCAGGATCAACTGCAGGGCACACACAGACTGCATTCAGTAGTCACCAGGGTCCCTCTGTGTGGTGTATGCTGCCCCGGGTCATTCTGTGATGTGTACGCTTGTCCACGGTCCTAGCGCCTGCCACCCCCTAATGTTAAGGCATGCTGCCCTTACCATGCACTTCCACCGTAGGCGCGATCCTCTCCGCTGCCCTGAGCCCCAACAAGAGCCCTCATCCACGGACAGATACTCACCCTTCCCCCACACCCCTCACCCCTTCCTACGCCCAAACCCACAGCCCAGAGCCTGCATCCAAATCCCTATGCAAAGACGGCACCACTCACCCCTTCCTGCAAACCCACCCCTACATGCACAACCACTTGAAACCGTCCCCCACCCCAGAGACCTATGTAGGAGCAGGAGGCTGTCCGTACTGTATTGTACAAGCGGTCTGTACATCAGTGCACACCGTACCCAGCACAGTATGCGTCCATGTTTCAAACCCTGAACAGAAATGCAAAGTAAAGGAAAGATTTATTAAAAATAACTGTTCCATTTAATTTGTTTAAAAACGTGTTTTGGAAGTGGGGGAAACTTGGAGAACGGGGTATGTAACCGCAGATCTCACTCAACACATAGAGACACAGGCCCAGGATCAGCTTCTCTTAAAATCAAGTGGAGAGTCATAGGTTACCCTGCTCTCCGAGGAAACTTGCTTTCAAAGCCTCCCGGATACACAGCGCTTCCCGCTGGGATAGTTTTTCGGCACAGGTGTCTGGCTGAGCGTAAACAGCAGCCAGGCGATTTGCCTCAACCTCCCATCCGGCCAAAAAGGTCTCGCCCTTGCTCTCACAGACATTGTGGAGCACACAGCAAGCAGCAATAACTACGGGGATATTCTTTTCGCTGATGTCCGAGCGAGTCAGTAAGCTCCGCCACCTCCCCTTGAGACGTCCGAAAGCACACTCCACCACCATTCTGCACTTGCTCAGCCGGTAGTTGAAGAGTTCCTTCTCACTGTCCAAGGCGCCTGTATAGGGCTTCATGAGCCAGGGCATTAGCGGGTAGGCTGGGTCCCCGAGGATCACTGTAGGCATCTGCACATCCCCAACTGTTATTTTGTGGTCCGGGAAGAAAGTTCCTGCCTGGAGTCGTCTAAACAGACCAGAGTTCCTGAACACACGCGCGTCATGAACCTTGCCCGCCCACCCAACGAAGATGTTGGTAAAACGTCCCCTATGGTCCACCAGTGCTTGCAGCACCATTGAAAAGTAGCCCTTTCGGTTAATGTACTCGCTGGCCTGGTGGGCTGGTGCCAGGATAGGGATGTGAGTCCCATCTATAGCCCCACCGCAGTTTGGGAATCCCATCGCGGCGAAGCCATCTATGATGTCCTGGACGTTTCCGAGAGTCACTACCTTTGAGAGCAGTTGCTCAACGATTGCGTGGGCTACTTGAATCACAGCAACCCCCACGGTAGATTTGCCCACGCCAAAGTGGTTCGCTACTGACCGGTAGCTGTCTGGCGTTGCAAGTTTCCAGAGGGCTATGGCCACTCGCTTCTGCACACTCAGGGCTGCTCGCATCCGTGTGTCCTGGCGCTTCAGGGCAGGGGACAGCAAGTCACAGAGTTCAAGGAAAGTGCCCTTACGCATCCTGAAGTTTCGCAGCCACTGTGATTCATCCCAGACCTGCAGCACTATGCGGTCCCACCAGTCCGTGCTTGTTTCCCGGGCCCAGAATCGCCGTTCCACACCATGAACTTGACCCATTGCCACCATGATCTCCACGGCGCGGCGTACCCTGCTTTGTGAGAGGTCTGCGCCACTCTGTGAATTCCTGTCCTCACCGCGCTGCCGGAGCCTCCTCGCCCGATTTCTCAGCAGCTGACTGTGGAAGAGGTGGACGATAAGGTGCGAGGAGTTGACAACGGCCGTAAGTG
The DNA here is from genome assembly GCF_020497125.1 of Mauremys mutica. Lineage (NCBI taxonomy): Eukaryota > Metazoa > Chordata > Testudines > Geoemydidae > Mauremys > Mauremys mutica. The sequence goes on along the minus strand of NC_059072.1, from coordinate 188,028,368 downwards.
CAGCGATGATCGCAGCGGGCTCCATGCTCGCAGTGCTGTGGCGTACGCGCTGTAACTGACAAGAGAAGGGCGCGAACAGATTTCCCGCCGGCGCTTTCAGGGAGAGAGGGCAGGAGTGACGGTTCAATAATGACAGTCACCCAAAACCACCCTCGGCACATTTTTCCCCCCAGCAGGCATTGGGGGCTCTACCCAGCATTCCAATGGGCAGCGGGGAGTGCGGGAACTGTGGGATAGCTTCCCACAGTGCACCGCTTCCAAAGTCGACGCTGGCCCCGTGAATGTGGACTCAGAAATTCGAATTAGTGTATTTAGTATGGATACACAAATTCGACTTCATAAGGTCGAATCCACAAATTCGAACTAAGTTGATTCGAAATAGTCTTGTAGTGTAGACAAGGCCTTAGAAAGAATATCACCATCATTTGACTGATGAGAACCTGTAATGAAGGAAATTTACCTAGCTCGCTCAAGATCATGCAGCATACCAGTGACAAGCAGATTATGGAATCCATGTTTCTGGATCCCCATTTCCACATCCTGTGCAGTGGATTCATTGCCTTCTGTAGCTCAAGTGTACCTTGTGGATTAGGAAAAACCCACTCCTCTACCCAGAAAAATCTTAAACTGCTCCCATACAGAGTAGTTGGCATATTCAAGACTTCATATTCCTTGTAAGAAATGTGTTGTTCAGATACAAGGAATTCATCCCTTATACAGAAGCATAACCAAAACTGGAGCAAAAGCTCAAGAACCCCATTGAATTTAAATCATTGAGATTTCACTATATAGGGCACTATAAGGCAGGCATTTTACCTTTTAATTTGGCTATTAACTAAAACAAATTACTTCCCATATTAGCAAACATCAGTATTGCCTCAAGAGAACCTGAAAGATAAAGGAACTTTTTTTTTTTTTTTTTTTTTTTTTTAAAGTTGCTTCCCCCATCATCAGCATTTCTTTGGCAAAGTTAGGTGACAGCTACACTTTGGGAAAAGATCAGCTATTTGATGATGGCATTAAAGAGGACTTCAAAGCAAATATCACATCAATTTAAAACAATTTCTTGAACAGCAAGTACAATCTAAACTCTGGTTTGCAACTGATTTTGGTCAACAATTGTCAGAATAAATAAATAAATAATAATAACTGGAGATATACCAATCCCCTAGAACTGGAAGGGACCTCGAAAGGTCATAGAGTCCAGCCCCCTGCCTTCACTAGCAGGACCAAGTACTGATTTTTGCCCCAGATCCCTAAGTGGCCCCCTCAAGGACTGAACTCACAACTCTGGGTTTAGCAGGCCAATGCTCAAACCACTGAGCTATCCCTTCCCCCCCGTAATGTGCAATATAGTTCATGTGAGATCTGCTCAGCCCAGCCAAAAAAAGGGCAGTCAGAATACCCTACTGTGAATTTCCTACGCAGCCTTTGCAAGCAGGGTTCATAGAGAGCTCCCGCTGGATTGTAAGACTGGTCTCCCCAGGCGGAACCGCTAGGGCAGGGTAGAGGAATTCTGTTACCTGTGCAACTACAGGGGTCCATTCCCTGGCACGAGTGAAACTGGCATCCCCTGATGTTTTACCTACTTACCTTCTGACACCAGAGGTTTTGCCACAGACCAATAGCATTTATGTATTCAGTTCATTTTTAATTATTTTTCTTTTTAAAATTCTCTCTTCCTTTAATAGTAGAGAGTTCATCAGTTTGATCACCTATAGGTCTGTCTTAGCTCAGTTTAGATAAAGCTTTATTACTAAAGCTGACTTTCACTAGCCTTGTGGCAATTTCTCCTAGTTAGAAAGAAATCATCTGCTGGGAGAAAATTAGGTCTAACACGATCTGCCCTCAGATAACATAGCGCTTTTATAGTCAATAACCATAGACTCAAACATCAGCCTCAAATAAATTCATGTCACAGTATGATACTTAGCTTTTCAATTCCTTAGTTTTTGACAAGGAAGTAGCTCTGGACACAACCTTAACTACAGTGTGCAAGAACCAGTTATGGCTCAGTAAAACAGCTATTCAATATAAATTACTTGATGGGATATATTGAACCCTCTCAGCCTCCCAACTCATATTGAAATTGCTGCCAAAGGTTAAGCAAAGGAAGTTTGATACTAGGCCATTCTTATGTATGTAATATGATGTGGGACTTATGAGAAAGAATCCCTCACACATTGTCCTTGACACATGGAAGTGATCTGTCAAGATAATTGGGACGAGTATGTCTTACTTCTGGCTCTGGGTATCATCAACCCTTTTCAAAATCACAGCATATCGAACAGAAAATGGCTCCCAAGAACAACAACAAAAGTTATTTAATTGGAAGAGCAAGACCAAGACATGCATCAATTCATGAATCTCTTGATGCATTTTTAGACAGGACTCACCGTGTAGAAAAAATGACCTTAGTTTTAACAAGTAAAGGGACCTTTGGGTACAATCTTGCACTCTTTAGCCAACCAGAAGTCCCACTATCATCAGTGGGTATTCTGTCTGGGTACTTTCTAGAGTTAAAGAGCTTGACATCTAGGATGACTCTACCCCTTTCTACCACTGCCATTAAATATGGTAGCTATTTACATGCTCATACTATTACAATCCTAATTATTTTACTCATATATTTATACTTTGTTTGAAACCATCAAGTTTTAAATGATAAAGCAGATGAGGAAGTAAGTTATAGCAATTCTAGTAAGGATAGCTGCCTGTCTGGTAACAGAACACATTAGTCGTCTGAGAAATCTTAAGGTCATTAATATTCAAAGAGCAGTATATTTGAATCTTTTGAGTATCAGGACAGGTGACTAAGAGTTCTGGATACTCTAAGCTTGCTTTTTCTTTAGAGGCAGCTATGGCCAAATGTAATTTGTGGACCACAATGCAGCTGCTATCACATGTCCTATAAAATAAAAACCTATATCGCAGGAATGTTTATAAGAAAACAACTGGGCGAGCTTTATCGTGTTAATGCACTGGACTTCAATGCTTTATGGAGAGATTCAGCAGGGAAGAAAAAGACATTTTTACTTTAAAATAATAGAATCAATATTCCTCAATGACAATAGTTTGCGTGCACGCATGGCCATTTGGGTTGCACTTCTCTCAATAACCTGGTATTGACCAGTTCTAAAAAAATGTCAATTTAATGCAAAAAAACAAAACTACTGTAATGTTTCATGAATACAGTGATCACACAAATCAATACATTCATAATAGAAACCTTAATTCCACCCCTAGCAAACTCATTAGGCACCTCTCATTTGTGCCTTTGAAAATCTTACCCATAATGAGGATACCAAATTAAAAGATACGTGTCCTTCAATTATTAAAACTGATTTTTTCCAGTTTTGCTTTCTTGCCGCTGGAGTTTTTATTTGACTTTTGCCTTTCCCTTAGCCTAAGAAATAAAAACTGACTGCTGCATTTGCCCTTGTTTCCTTTTTTTTTAAAAAAAAAATTAGTTTCGCTTTCTGGTTTTCAGAACAGAGAAAAGCTGCCAACACACAGCAAAGGAATGAATGTTAGTATCCAAGAAGAAAAAAAAATCTGTTTGTGTTAGGCTTTCTATACATATAAAAAACAAAACCTAAAATCCTGTCATAAATTGACCATAGTATCTCTGTAAACCTTAAATGTCAAATTTCTGTATTTGACTTGTATTCAAACTTATTACATGAACAATACACATCTATAATTAAAAGATAAGTATGTTGCTAGTATAAACAAACATTCTTTATTTTATTTTGGTGAGGATGTATAGGATTGACCAGAGAGATCCTATGTGCTTCTTGTATACGTGATACAAATAAAATGGCACATTGGGTTGCTAGTTTCTGCCACCAGAGAAAAATACTAAAAAACATTTGCAGTATTTACTTGTCGATCAGAAGATTGCGAAAAGTGGTCTTTTTAATCTTTGCAGTGTGGAAAAGGGACTATGGGTAAAAAGAAAAAGGTCTATGTCTAGAAGACCCTTCAAAAGCAAAAGAAAAGGTCCTGAATAGAGGCCAAAGCAAAGAACAAAAAAGGAAGTCGTCCTGCAAGATGCACCTAACCCTCCGACACGATTATGAAAACAGTCTAACTAAAAGTTCACAAGAGCTGAACTTCTCATATGAAATTAGAGAAAAACAGCTTTGGCTGTCTTGTACTAAAATAGTAATTTATGAGAAATTATGCCTGAACATACATATACTGAAACCTGAAGAACAATATCACCAGCCACATTAACTAACTACCAGGAGCAAATCTCCCTCTTGTCTCAGCCCCTCCTGTCATCCTAAGGAATGTCAGACATTTTAAACTAGTCCAATAATGAGAGGACCCTGATCACTAAATAGCCTTCCAGATGTATGGGAAGAACTATCTTTAATGGGCATGTTTACGTTTGCAATTAGTACAGTTTCTATTTTTCAAAGAAAAATATTGAAGGGAAAGGTGGGAAATTACACTTCAGAGAAGAAGCCTTTTCATTATATCTCTGACTTTGCTAAACACAATGTGCTAAGCAATGCAATTGTTGTGGTAGGCCTCCTAGCTCCAACTTGTCTCAGACTTAAGGTAAAGGGCCATTTTGGAGGATAAAGCAACAACAGCTAGAGCAGCTTAACTTTCTGTGGGAACCAAAGGCATGCACAAAAACCTCAGTTAGGTGCACACTTAACAAGATTACCAAATAACCATTGCAACTGGGCAGTACCTCACTTTCAAACACTCGTACCTTCGGTCAAATGAAAGCTACTTTCCTCCACAGAAAGGCCATGCATAGCTCTTCAGCGAGAACTATATCCACAGTTAATTGCAACTTTCAAGACTCATTTCAGCTGTACTAGCTGTTCACAAAAGAGGTCACAATATATTTTCCATTTTTTCTTTTTTTAAACTTTTTAGCAAAAATAAACACACCCTCATCCCACCCCTCCACCTTAGGCAAAACCAAGTCTAGAAAATTTCAGTCCAAAATGTGAATGTTTTTCAGAATTCTGACCCTCTGAAACAAACAAGTTTTGTAACAAAAAAACATGTTGCCACCTGTAATGTGGCAGCTCTTGTTTCTGCTAAAATTTAAGAACACTAACAAAATTATACTTTTCTGCCACAGAAGTGAAAAAGTGTTATCGTAATAATGAACATTGCAAGCATACAAAGAAGTGGTTAGCTTCGTAATCATATTTTGCTTTCGAACTCTTTCCCAAATACACCATAGAAATGTCTTTCAATTTTAGGTTTGATTTTAGAAAAAATTGATCAAAGGTCTCTGCTTCCAAACTGGTCCTAGGTATTTAAGCAAATGTGCAGCCATGAAATATACCATTAATTTCTAATTAAAAATAGAGGGCTGGTTTTTCAACAGAAAGCATACAGTGCAGTAAAGCAACACTCCTGAAGCCAGATGTATCAGCAGCACAACAGATGAAAATTAACAAGTTCTACTTTATTAGATGGGGGGGGGGGGGGAAACACAGGCCAATCTCTGAGTCTTTTAAAATTTTATTTCTGCTTTATGTAAGTTGTTTGTTTACCTGCTAATGGCTTGTTCCTCATCTGTTATTCCAGTCTCCCTGAATGCCCTGTTTGATTCCTCCAAACTCAAGGCAATTGCCCTCTGAAGATCATCTTTATCATCTCCAGTGAGATCAATCACATCTGAAAAGCAAAACTATCTTTCTCAAAATTAAAAGTGAAACAGAATGAAAAATAAATCTTACGGTAGAGGACACAAAACCAGCATGGACTGCTAAACCAGATTCAAATTCCTCCTCAAAATTCACTTCTTTTGGCTTGCTTTCCACCACTAATCTTAATGTCTTCACTACCTACTCCCTCTCCTACATGATAATTAAAATAAGGAAGAAAAAGAAAAATACAACACTTGTTCCTTTGTAACTAATGCTCTACAAAGAGCATTTTTCCCTTTTCCAAAGGCTTCCTGTTTCCCAAGTGGTCTCCATCAAGTTACCCATCAATATAGGACTGGTTCTGCAAACTTATAGCTTCCTGCAAAGTCCCTTCTCTACTACTGCTTTTAAGTTCAGTGGTGTAACTGTCTTTATCAAGGCCAAGATACTGCTTTTTCCCAAATTACGTTTGATGAAAACAGATTTTCCTTAAAGGATATCTTCAGGGAATAGTCACTATTATCTCACATAGAGCAATGCGTGCTGAATGTCCCCAAAACACAGACAAAAGCACAATCTTGCTAACGCTTGCATGTGTATTGTATAAACACAGTCAGTGAGATTAGTGATGTAGGTAAGGTAATTACATACATAGGCATTTGCAGGATTAAGACCTAAGCAAGGAGTCAGAACATTATTAGGCTAAATCTTCCCTTCCCTCCATTTTTCCTCCCATTCTCCCTCTCACACTTTTTTAGTTTGAAACTAAACATGTTGAATTTCCTTAAATCTGAATAGTGGAAGCAACCAGCACAACATTCAATTACCAAAAACATCAAAGAAAAATGATCAGAGATTGAGGTTCAAAATAAGAGTCCCCACTCTGGCAATCCATCCAGCCTTTTTTTTTTTTTTTAACCAAATGATTAAAAATGTAAGGGGCCTATTTCTTACTTTCCCTACAATAGCAGTAACCACACACACACACAAAATAATTTTATCAGCTGCCAGCAAACATAACTTATGTAAACTTCCCAACCTACTCTATGCAGCAGTAGAAACTCTTCTTTACTCAGCAGAGGAAGTATATTCTCTCTAGCAGCCTCCCACTGCTAAATTATGCATTCCAGTCAAGCAGAGAAACTCTTCCCAGGGCAGTCAGGCTAATGGGAATGATGGCCAGCTGTGCAAGACTGCTAGAAGGACAGGGGACTGAATGTATCAGACTTTCCATGGCTGAAAAATCCCACTTTGCAAGTCAGCGGGAGGGAAGGAATTATGTTGTACAAAGATGACCCTCACGTGTACCTGTATGATGTCAAACCCAGAATCAGTGCAGTGCCATTTTCACTTTCTTTCCTGTTCTTAAGGGCCAGAGCAAAGTCAAACAAAGCAGCTATGCCAAGGGTAACTCCAGCCTAAAAGCAATGTTAAAAGCAGATGGGAGGCGGGTGACAGAATAGAGAGCTACAAACTTGGGAGTTATAGAGGAAAGGAGGTGAGGCAATTTGTTTACATTTCCCCTTTCACTGCCTAGCCTTTGTAACTCATTCCCAAGAACTTCTCGTTTTAGCTTTCCCCTGATAGATTAGCCTGTGGTGGAGTCAGTATCCACTATTTTCCCAGTCTTATATAGCTGTGGATACTTTCTGTTGAATCAAAATAATACACTGAAAGTGAGATGTTACAATCATTTCCATAGCTACACACCAATCGCAAATAGAAGCTGCAGCTAAGAAACGACAGTTCTTTTCTCACATCTTCAGAAATTAGGCATAGCACTGGCCCTTCTCCCACTGCATTTCTCCTCACCAACTTCCACCAGGGTCTCTGTTATTTGGTTGAAATTCAATTTAATTTAGATTTTGAGCCCTTAGTGGCAGCAACCATGTCTTCTTACCTGTAAAGCAATATACACATCTATAGCACCTTAGTAATAAACAACAGCAAGAATAACAGCAAAGTAACTCATTTTACTTTAAGAATCTATGTGATGCTTGGAAACAGTTCCTGAATTGATTTTTTATTTTTTTAAAAGAACATTTAGAGTCTCAGGCTTGCAAATCTCACTCCAGAGGGGGCTAAATCCATTATGAAATGATAGCTTCCTTATTAGCTGAGTGTAACACCTGATGCATTATGGATTTTAGTATTCTGTACATGCCAATTCAGACAAAAAACTGGAAATTTACAAATATGGCACCACACCTGCAAACTGAGAGACTTGGCCATTCAGAGCTGGAGTATGAACACTTCACTGATGGCAGATTAAAAAAATACATTAATAACAATTGCAGAGAAAAGAGGCAGTAAAGCAGTTGGGAGTGTTATCCAGTGGGCAGCATATTGATTTAGGGCTCTGATCCACTTGTTCAAAAAAATTTTAAAAGTAACAATTTCAGTTTCTGTCATTGCCAAAACCATTTAATGAGTTACAGCTCCACAATTTATAATTATCTGTTATTATGCATTTCCCACCCATTTGCTGGTAGGCACTTAGCAACCCTGCAGTCTCACTGAAAGTTTCCTATATTTCCAGTTGCAGAGTGCTGGTAGTGATCACAACTAATAAAGGATGAACATAAGAACAGCCATATTGGGTCAGACCAAAGTCCATCAAGTTCAGTATCCTGTCCTCTGACAGTGGCCAATGGCAGGTGCCCCAAAGGGAATGAACAGACAGGTTATCATCAAGTGATCCACGATGGTGAAAGGTTAGTTTGGGGGAAAAGCAGGTTGGAATAAATGGGCATCCTCATTAATTAGGTGAATCTAGGATTACATCAGTCACTTCTTTGGAGAGGTGGAGGCTTCTGCAACCATTCCTTTTTCATTGGGGTTGATAAGAAATCTTTGAGTTATCCACATCTTATACAAAAATTAAAAGGAAGAGTCAATATTTAAGTGAAAAATAAAAACTTGGAAATCTCATTTTCTTTACACACACACACACACACACACACACACAAATAGCATCCAAGACACAAAACACAGTAGTTTTATCACTGCAAACTACCCTGCATCGAGCCTAGACATAAGTTCCCACTGCTAAAAAAGCAAAGGCTGCCAAAATATTTCAAGGTCAAAGTCCACTGACACTTTGCCAAAATTGTATTTTTTTCCTTTTTTCTGGTTAATGGACAACACATTTTTAATATTTTAAATGTTTATTAACATGTACTATTAGCCTAAATGCTAAGAACATCACAAAAATGTACTCTTAATTGGTGAACTAAGAACAGAAGTTGATCATATAGTATTAAAACAAAAAGGAGATTCCCCATCTACACTTTGTTCCTAAAAATTTTGCTAGTGAAAAGTATTTTTAAAGATGACATATAATTACACATCACCAAACAGCTTTAGTTTATATGGTGCCTGATTCCGAGCCCACTGATGTCAACAGAAATGCTCCAATTGGTTTCAAAAGGCTTTAGCTCAGGTGCTATATGATTTTCTTTTATAAATTGTACTTCACTTCTCATGTGTTCATATGCATTTTTCCCCAAACAAACAAACAGTTACTACCTATTACTTATCCCTTTCATCATATACACATTCACTGTAATTAATTTGTGGCACTGAATGGGCGATAACCCATAGCTGAAAACTGATGTTACCTAAACTTCCTTTTCTAATGTACTTCGATTGTTCTCTATATACTAATTCCCGATTCTCCAAGCATACATGGTGTCCCCCCAAGAAAAATTCAAACAGTGTTTGTTTTTTAAATTCTGATTAATATTTTGTAGCTAGTTAACTCTTAAGTGTACTGAAGTCCTTTGGTGCAATACCTTGAAAATGAAAGGGTCTAACTTTGAATTTTGCATAGTCATTGGTTACATTGGCTGATTGTTCATCTGATTTATGATGTTCCTTTGATTTATGAGTTTACATACTGCTGCAACACTGAACCAGTGGCTTGTGGTTATTAAATAGCGACTTCTACTGGAGCATGATGAACCTACTCATTTTTAAAGCTTATCCTTTGACTGATTAAGTAGGAATTTAGATTTTGGAGCTAACGGTTCTGAATTGAAATACCTTTAGTGAGGCTTGTGTCTGGATAACTACTGATTCATAGATTTTAAAGCAGAAGAGGCCATTAGATCATCTGGTCTGACCCATATAACACAGGCCATATGTAGAATTTCACCCAGTTACTCCAGATTTGGCCCTACTAACTTGTGTTTGACTAAAGCACATCTTCCAGAATGGCATCCAGTCTTGATCTGAACATTTCAAGAGATAAAGAATCCAACACTTCCCTTGGTAGTTTGTTCCAATAGTTATTCACCCTCACTGTGAAAAAATATGTTTTATTTCTGATTTCAATTTGTCTGGCTTTAAATTCCAGCCATTGGTTCTTGTAATACCTTTCTCTGCTAGATTAAAGGACACAGTGTTTTCTCCCCATGAAGGTATTTATACACCATAATTAAGTCACCTTTGGACCAAGCCCTTACAAATGATCCTATAAGAGGAACAGAATTTATTCTCAAACTTTGCAGCCAAATATGATTATTGTGGGACAAAACAACAACGACCTCTTAATTTTGTTAATAAGCAAAGCAGCTCCTCAGAGTTATGCCAATAGTATTGAAACATCAGTTTCAGTCAAAGACTCAAAAATGCTATATCTGCTGTTCAGAAAGATTAATTTTGAATAGGAAAGAAGGTGACATGATCTTCAAAAGGTCTAGCTGGGTACACTAGCGACCTTTACTCACAAACAATTAGTGTACACAGATGAATAGTGGAACTACTATTGGAACTGGCTCTTGCTTTTGATAGTTCTTGGTTTTTTGTTTTGCTTTTTAATCTATGCAGCTGTATGTATTTGTGGTGCATAAGGTCCAGTGTTTGAAATCCTCCCTACGCATTGTGTATTGCCACAAATGGGGTTAATAAGTGAAAACATTTCAAGTATGCCAATATACAGACACTACTGGTCCATTTTTCTCCAACTCATACACTCAGTTTGCTTACTCAGGAAGTTCCCATCAGATTATTTAAAATAAACTATTCATATTCTAGTTTAACGGAGTTGTGTTTTTAAGAGACAATTATTGCACTATTTGAGTTCTTAATGTCAAAGATTTTACTAGAGTGAAATCAATGGCACTAAAAGGAAAAAGCAAATGGGAGGAACCTGGAAGAGTGAGAAGGCTATGACACTCACCAGGAGACACAGACAATGAGTGGCAACTGAACCTGGGAGCATGCAGTAAACAACCATGGACACACAACTGCAGGCACAGGAGAAGGAAAATTAAGATTTTGGTCTGTTGAATGAAAAGCTGATGAGTATGGGAAGACCAAGATTTTCAAACTGTTGCCATATTGAGATTAAAGAGTTAAGATTACATAATAATTTATTTATTACTGTCTAAGCAAAGTGAGATCCTAGAACAGGGTGGGCAAACTGTTTGGCCCAAGGGCCACATCTGGATATGGAAATTGTATGGCGGGCCATGAATGCTCATGAAATTGGAGGTTGAGGTGTGAGCTGGGGATGAGGAGTTGGGGGTGCAGGGGGGGTGCTCTAGGCTGGAATAGAGGGGTTCAAGGGCAGGAGGGGTATCAGGGCTGGGGCAGGGGCATGGGAGGGAGTGAGGGGTGCAGGCTCCAGGTGGCATCTACCTCAAGCAGCTCCCAGAAACAACAACAACAGCAGCAGCATGTCCCTCCCCCATCTGGCTCCTATGCAGAGGTGCAGCCAGGCAGCTCTGCGTGCTGCCCCATCTGCAGGCACCACCCTTGCAGCTCCCATTGGCCACGGTTCCAGCCAATGGGAGCTCCAGGGGCAGTGCTTGGGCAACGTGCAGAGCCCCCTGGCTGCCCCTACATGTAGGAACCGGGGGGAGGGGGAACACCACTGCTTCCAGGAGCCGCAGAGAATAGGGCAAGCCCCCAACCCTGCTCCCCAGCAGGAGCTCGAGGGCTGGATTAAAACGTCTGGAGGTCCGGATGCTGCCCCCGGGCCATAGCTTGCTCACCACGGTCCTAGACTCAAACTTCATGGAATTTCTTTGTTCTTAAAGTGTTACCTTTTGAATGTGGCATCCAATCAATTCCGGGCAATGTTGTGAGCACCAACGGGCAGAACCCTATTGATTTTGATGAAAATCAAAAAACCAGAAGAGGGAAATGGGTGAATACGGAGCCTCTGGGATCCAGTTTGCAGACTCAGCACCAACAGCTTTCCTATTGTCTACAGATCGAAGAACCAATCGATAGCAACCACAAACAAACACCAATCCTCATCTCAGTCCAGCCCATCAATCCCAATATAGCTTAAATTTTGACATCCAGAGTGACTCATCTTCCAAACAGAAAGAAAATAAGTAAAAATGGTGGAGGGACAGGGGTAAATGTGGGTGAACACTGAGCCCACCACAGGGAGAGAATGGGGGCAATGGTATCGGGTGGGGCACACAGAGCCCGTGGCATATGCCATAGGGAGGAATCAAGGGACATACAGCCTTTGGCATGACAACAAAAGCAGTAGTGTTGCAGGGGGTCCCTGAAATAGAGAGGGAGAAGAATTTGGCACACAAGGAGTTTATGGGGAAAAAGAGGAATGCAAGGAGCCCCTAAGCGTGTGCAACAAGCTCAGCCTACAGAAGCAACAAAGCCTGTGACTCTCTAGTTAATATAGCTCCATAGATGTGCAAGGGACTTTTACACTCATAAAACTGTCTCTGCCAGAGGAGCTTAAGAGTTACACAGAAGAATAATTTCTATACATTAAATATTTCAGTACTTAGAATTTGATAAAATTTTAGTGGTATGAGGGAGAGAAATTCCTGTACTTTAGAACAGAGAGGCGTGTGGTTATTTCTGCAAGGCTTGGCTGAAGTTTGACCCAAAGACAATATTTTTCTAAAATGAATTTCTCCCTCTTTCGCTGCTGCTTCCTCCCCTAATCCTGGATTCTTTAAGTTTCTCAAATAAAAAGGAGAAAATAAATACTATGTTTAACAATGTAACAGTTCTGACTAACATCCCCAGACAAAAATAAATTGAGGTGAGTTGTTTTAAATCATGCTACTAAAAGCACTGAACTTCAGGTAGGAAGTGCTTCAAGTGCCCTATACTGGCACAGCATTATTAAACACTACTGTACTTCTCTAGTTTTTTGCGTTGCTATAGGCGCAGTGGTCTTTTTGCAAAAAACTGCAAGGTCTCTTTTGTGCCTGGGATCCACATGATACAACAAAAACTCTAGATCAGAATTTTTGTATGGGTATATTGCAACAACCCCAACATTTAACAAGTTTTCATGTTATGGTTTCTATTTGCATACACTCAAACTGACTACCACTTGCACACAGAGTTAATCAAATCAACTGTATATGCAGCTGTTGGTGCTAGAAAACTGTACATGCAGGTGTTGGGACATGCAAAGTTTGGCATGCACAAGTGTATTAAGGCTTTTGTGATAATGTGGTCTTTGTGTTTAATACTGAATTAATTTCTGATAAGTAGTAAACCAAATTTACAAAATATAAAGCAGTGTAAAAGGTAGGAGTGGAAAGGTTCTTTATTTTCATTAATTAGTCATGTTTTTAAAATCTTAACAATTCAACATTCAATTAATAGCTTTTCCCAACTGCTGACAAGCCAGTAATTTGCTATAAACAGGGTCTGGGCAGAAAGCCTACTACTTTTGAGGAACTTCAGTTTCCTAACACTTCCTTCCATGTTGGATAATGTACTTGGTGGCTCAACCAGATATTTTATTCTTTACTAAGTAAGCATCTTTCAATAGTATAGAGCCAGTTAAGCCAATAACCTCAAGAATAAGCCAACTATGCCTTTTTGCTTGGCATACACTCAAAAGCCACAATAAACAGATTTTTTTCCCCCTGGTAAGGGACTGAGTTTCCAGTATTTATCCCTTGACCTCTTATTCCCAGTCTGGATGGCTAAGAAACTATAGCACTCTGCATGTAGCTGACTCATGACATCTTAAATTTCAAATGAATATGGATGATTAAGTAGTAGGGCATGATGTGATGAGTTTATCTTGAGATACCCCACCAAGGCGTAATTATTTAATGGGGTTCAACAAATTTAAATGTCAAAACACTGCCATCAGTGGCATCAACATCCCTCTTCATTGAAGGGAATGATGAAGGTTAAAATAATCATGTTACTGTGGTTTTGTATTTCGTCTTAACCCACGTTTACTTCCATTCTCCTCTCAAATCAACCACCGTCCTATTCTCTCTCCCTCTTCATACTCTGATTGCAACAGAGTGTCCTGGTGATTTGTTTTGAGCTTTTTCTATTTATAAAGAAATTGTGAACAAATGTAGTGGATGCGATAAAGGTACTTATCAGCAGAGAATGGATTGAGCAGAGAATAGTGTAGCTTGAAGTTTCTCAAAGTTCTGCAAAGTCTCCTCTCTCCTGATATGCAAAAGTTCTGCTATCCTGGTCAGGGATTTCTCTTCATCAGAGACAGACGAAATTTAGCGGTCTTCTCATGCAGAAATAAACTAGGATGAGACTCCAAAATACATGAATTCTGTGACCTAAAGCTAGCCTGCAAGGAATTAAGGGCTCTCTAGCTTTGATGCCAATGAACTTGAACAGTCAGCAGCAGATAACATAAGGGATGTCAGTCTCCAAAATGTCAAGTGTTTTTACTCCACAATGGTTGCTACCTTCTTGATTATCTTTCAATATTTAATCAGTTTCAGAGCCATAAAGATTTATTTTTTCTAATGACCAGTGCTGCAAATTAAGCATGGATTTCAAAGTCACGATGTGCTCTATTTCGTGCATTCTGTGGGCCAGATTATACCCTCTGTTACATCCTATACAACCCTCTTGTCTCCAGTAAGATTACATGGGGTATAAATGAGGGCAGAATGTGATTCTGCAACTGGACTTTTTTCATCAATAGAGTAGTTAACGAAACACGAGCGACAACAGAATCCAACTAGTTATCCCTTATCTGTACTTGCTCTGGAATAATAGTTGTAAATATTGCAGTAGCAAACTCCTGCATCTCAGAAAAGTATGCAGATGTGATTCTGGATCCACAGAGGAAGCTGATATGTTAAGTATGCACCATTTTGGTACAGAAGCTTTTCTGACTTTACCCAGACCTAAATTACTTTAGTTACTGTGACGAAGTGGGAATGTTCTTGATGTGTTCTTTGAATGCTGAGTGGGGAGTGTTGGCCTGGGAAGGTTGCAGGGGAGTTTTGCTGGGACTGTCTGCATTGGGGATGGGAGACTTGCCTTGAGGGAGGATACCTGAGCATGTAGGATACCAGGAAGGGGGTTGGAGCCAGGTGATACCTCTGCCCGGGGGAAATGGACAAATGGTGGGGGAGGAGCCGGAGGGAGGCTGGGTGAGATGGCTGAAGGGAGTTTCAGTTTGGAGCTGCTGGGAAAATGGAGGGGAGCCCAGATGGGCTCTAGCCTCCCAAAGGGCTCTGGCCTCCCTGCCCCCCCCATGGACCTAACTGAGGGGGTCCTGTTGTCTGTACCTGCAAGACCTGTCTTGGACTGTGTTCCTGTCGTCTAAATAAACCTTCTGTTTTACTGGCTGGCTGAGAGTCATGTTGAATCGCAGGAAGCTAGAGGTGCAGGGCCTTGTCTCCCCCCACACTCCATGACAGTTACACAATGTTTTAATTTTAAATTTATTCTTGGGAAATTCTAATTTTCCATAATGTACCTGATAAATTTTATGAAGGTAGACCAGAAACACAGAGGGTTAACACTTTTCTGCGCTGTACTGCTGAAAACTTGAACTAGCTCAACTATTCCAAAAATAAATAAGCTTTAAAATGATACAAGTCTACTCTTTCAACTACTGGAGTTGGAGGCAAAACTAGATTTTATAATGGATAATGTCTGCTTAAAATAATATGAAACCCTAACCCTGAACAAAATGTCTTTACTTAGTTTTTATTTCAGGAGGTGGTAGTAACATAAGAGCAAGAGCCCATGCTCTTTCAAAGCAGAATTGACTTCAGTTAAGGTATCCAGATTTGCACCGCTTGCGGGTATGGTGCAAAGAATTTAAAAAATTCAATGTTAGGTTTGTGTTTAAGAGATTAGAAACACAAACAAAAATTAACAGAAAATTCAGAAGTTACTATAGAACTCAAATCCATCGTACACACCCTTCAATACACTCTGTTTCTTCCACATTATTTCTCTTATCTCTTTAGAGAATAATTTCTACTTTAGGTAACAAATGCTGAAACATGTGACTATAAAGCATTGATATGGGGGCAAGACGAGTGTCCTCTCCAGGACTGAAAAAATACTCTTAACATAAGAAAAAGGTCAACACAAAGGAAAAATCAGAAAATAATGCCTCCCATATTAAACAATATTAACCATTTTTAATGGTTTATCTTTTTCATGGGACAACTGCCAACTTCTTAACAAATTTGGGAGTTAATCCTGAGAGGCAGAAAGCATGCTTAACACCTGCTGTTATCAGTTTAGCTCGTGGACACCACTGACTATCAATATAGGGTCCTTAAAATGCATATGTGGCATTACTTCTATAACATTGTATTTATGGCTTTAGTATTTATTTTTATTCAGGTTTGAAGTACTCCTATGTTTGTGGACTTTTGCCTCTCTTTAAAGCTACTTACCCTTCTTGAACTGGCATGCCTCAACCAGGAACCCCACAATGGGCAAAAATATGTTGTAGGTACAGTTCAATTTCTAACTAATAGCAAAAATGAACACGTTAAAAAAAATCGAGAGGTAGCTGAAGAAAGTCAAATTTATGCTGAAAGAAACGAGCAACTGAAAACCTAGGAAATGTGAAGTTAGGGAATTTACAAGCAGAATTGATGGTAAATCTCTTACAGCCAAGTTCTTAGTTTCTTTGCTTTAAAAATAGTTTATATAGAGAAAGAAATACCTACTTGTGTCTGCCTGGCTTCCCACACTGATGTATCTGTCATTGCCAGGAAGTGCTGTTTGATAGTAAGTTGCTTCCTCCTGCTGAGGAACCTTGGCATTCTTTGTAGTAAGGAAAGTCACCGCTAATTCCAAGTTCCCATTGCTGTCCTTTAAATGTCAACAGAAAAAGAGACTTCACTTTTTTTAAAATTTAAATGGTAGGCCAGAATGAGTTTGTTATGATCAACTTCCACTGTCATACAACCAACTGCACTTCATTTTTTCCACGTTAAATTCTGTTTAGAAAGCGACAACCTAAAACCATTTTAACTCTTCAAACTTTTATTTTATATACTTGGCTACTTTCTAATCAAATAATGTTGTGGGCATAATGTCTACTTCCAATTATAAGACAGAGCAGTCAACAGGTTTCTTCTGTAATTACTCTTCATTAGAGTTGTACCCATCCAAAAAGAAATTAGTTAAAAAAGCACTGTAAATTATAAATTTCAAATGGCACTCTCATCTACTGTAATTTGGCACAGCTTGATTGACTTCAACAGAACTAAGCCAAATTATGCTACCTGAGGATCTGGCCTTTTATTTTTAAGGCTTCAGGTATTCAGTTGACGACATTTCCTCTAGTCTAAATTTAACCAGGAGTAACAGACATACACATGTTAAAAATACAGTCCCTCCCCCTCCCCCTCGCACTTTTCTTCTTTTGTTGTTTTTTTTCTTGGGGAAGGAGGGAAAAGATTGTGTGTGTATTTTTGTACAATGGATTGAAAAGTAAGCTTGAGGGGAGGGGAATTTTATTTAGTTTTATGGGAAAGAAAAATGTGGAGGTTTATACTCCTGCTGTGCCTCTCCCTCCCCCCTCCTGCCCCCTCATCCCCCCCCCACAAAAAAAAGTAGGTCTTGTTTGCTCAGCAAGAATTTATGACAACTGAAGAACTAGTGAAATTATGTTATCACAAGAGTCAAGAGAGAGCAAATGAGGACAAATTAAGACAGGAAGAGATCCTTATTCAATCTGCTGAAGGGTCTTGTCTACATTAGAAAAGTTATACTGCTTTAACTAAACCAATATTTAACCCACCATGAGGATGCAGTTATATTAGCATAAAGGTATCTTATATCAGTACAGCTGTTCCAGTATGGAAAGTGGAATAATATATATAAATTATAAGGGATATAACTGTTTTGACTCTACAGTGGGACAGTAGAGTCACTAATTACATAGCTTAAACAAAGAAAAAAAAAGCCACCATCTAGCACACCCTTAACCAACAGTTAGACTGTGCATAAACTGTGCGGATGAGGCCTGAGATGCTTTAGTTTTTGTTGTCTTCAACTTCAGTGCCTAATTAACATTTTGGTTGAATGAATATTTTGTTTAAGATTCATTCCCTGAAAACCTGGCCAGATAACCAAAAGGTCGTCCAACACAACCAGGGAAGACAACACTTCATATGCCTGATATTTCTAAGGTAAAAAAATACCATAGGAAGGAAGGAAGGAAGGAAAAATAAAATAATCCTCTCAGGGTTTTTTTTTATTTTTTTGGGGGGTGCATCATAAAATAGCAGGGAAGTTAACAGTGATGACAGAAATGGCTAGAGAATATTTTCCTTCTTTTTAAACATAACCCACCCACCACATCAATTGATATTAATATCGAACCAGATATCAATTTTGTGCTTTCAAATTACACAAGAAACCATTAATAGGTGTTGTGCCATTGTTCCACTAAAAGGGAAATGCCATAGAAAAGAATCAGTATGCTACCTTTAATGCTATTTTCTGATTGATAGATAAATGCAACAACCAAGCACTAGCCCCTCCGCCTGACCACCCTCTTTTTTTTTTAAGTTTCCAACTTATTTTTCGCGTAAGGAATATCAGGTCTTGTTGTTAAGATCTTTAGTAGAGCTAGACAGTGACATCACAGGAGGTTAACTCACAGCATGTGCATGCTGCTTCCCATCAGTTAGATATTCATTAAAAATCCACCATACCTTCAAGGCCTGTTGCAGTACTTGGATGTCATTGATACCAGTGATCTCCCTCAGCTGATTCAAAAATGTTTGCTGGTGCTGTAAACAAATAAATAAATGGTCAGAATAATATCTACATAATGACAAAATAATTGTGTTACTTTAATTTGGTCTAAAAATAGTGTACCCTTATAAATTACAGAAAGATATATATTGTGTACATATCCAAAACATAGGAGAGTTAGCATGGGGCATCATGTATTTTAGTTTCTCCCATGACTTATGCACCTTAATTCTTACCCTTAATACATCAGTAAAAAGTTGTGTGTATTTATCTGTATTTCTTTGAGAGATACAAAAGAACATGCACAAAGACAGATTGCACATTCCTTTATGCATTTTCCTGCTCTCAGGCTGTGCACTCCAGAAAGCCGGGGAGCATGTGTGAAATTTCAGATTGCATCCACTGGCGCCTGACAGAAAACCACAACTCCCCTTTTGGCGGCCCTTCCTAGACTGTTTTTAAGGGTGCTGAGGAGTAAGTAGGTTACATAACAGAGGGAATGACTGGTTGGCTAGCTGCAAATGGTCTCAGCAATGATAACCTAAACATTAGCTTAGGAGACCCAACTATCTACTGTGTGTGTTCACTGTAAACCTCCTCCCTGCCAATCCTGCAACTGGATCCATGTGAGCAGACCTTTGCACCTGTTTGAAGCCTCAGTGGCATCAAAGGGGCTCCATAAGGCTGCCATGGTCCTTCTGTATAGAGCCAATTACATGACCGGGGCTTTAAAGTATGTAAGGAAAACAGTCAATTGAACATGCTCAGAAAGTAATTTTAACTAAATAACTTCTTTATTTCGTAAATAATTTCTTCAGACATCACAAATGCGCTCATCCCTCAATAATTTACTTTGCATATGTAACAAGTTTTAAATCCTAACCGTTTGAATTGTCAGAGCTCAGAAATTCACCTCATTATTTTCCGCCAAATGTGGAATTTTTTTATTTTATTTTGCACTGATAAATGCAGCTGTATGGGGTTTTTTCCCCCCTAGTTAAAAAAAAGCATTCCTGTGGAATAAGACAAAGCATCTGAAATCAGCACTCTCTCCAATTTTCCCTTCTAAATTTTACTCTGGCTCTTTAACTATCAATCCCCTTCTAGCAATGAACATCATAACATGCAAACATCTGGTGCACTTTATATCTGCCAATATGATCTGATAATCTAAAGAGCTAATGAAAACAAGTATTAATAACTAAGTTAAAGAAAACATGGCTTAACCTTCCCTCAAGTACGGCTACACTCATGAAGTAACATTTAAAAATGTAGTATTTTTAGTTTCATGATAATAGCACAAATATGTACATTTTAAAATGTTTTTTCATAGCTTTTAAAAAATAAACTGTTTTCTTTTTCTCCACTCATCTCAAAAAATTATACCTTCATTCTGACAGTGTGAAAAACAGGGATCATAATAGCTCTTGAAGTTTCACTAAATCATCACAACAAAACTTGAAAATTATTGGCCACTGCTCTAAACTAATAAATTACATTTCTGATCTGGGAGATGGAAAAGGAAGGAAATATTTACTGTCATTTGCAAGACATTTTTTGTTCCTAATGTTGTTGACCACATCCTGAAATCAAAACAGTGATTATATGTGTAAGAGAAGGTCTAGTAAAGTAGAGGGTTTGAAAAAAAAAATGCACTTCCTATTAATGAAAATTAAATGCAGTCATTTTCAAAATGGAACAATACACGAATAGTGAGTGTCTTGCCAAGTAATTCCAAAATACTTTTCTGTAACAATAAATATTGGGGATATGGTTACATAGTCCCTTTTCAAGTTAACTTTTTAGTAGAGTTTGTTTTTAAAATTTCACAAGATGTAGACACATTATAAAACCCATCCAAGATTTCATTCATGCAGTACAAATCTGTACATGCAGTACACACATTGATACAAGGGTGTACATCTCATTATCTCATCTTTGTAACTAGCTGTATCCAAGAAATCAAACACCATTTGGATAGATAATTCTAAACTACTGAATACCCAAAGTAACACTACACTGAAAGGCACTATTTCATGCCCAAATAAGCGGAGACAGAAGGCCAGTTGTTCAGTATAAGAACATAAGAATAACTATACTGGGTCTGACCAATGGTCCATCTAGCCCACGATGCTGTCTTCCAACAGTGGCTGGGGGCACATGCTTCAGATGGAATTGACAGAACACTGCAATTATTGAGTGATTTATCCCCTATTGTCCAGTCCCACTTTTGGCAGTCAGAGGCCTAGGGACACCCAGAGCATGGGGTTGCATCCCTGACCATCTTGGCAAATAGCAGCTGATGGACCTATCTTCCATCAACTTGTCTAATCCATTTTTGAACCCTGTTATTATTTTGGCCTTCACAACATCCCCTGGCAAAAGAGTTCCACAGGTTGACTGGACTGTGAGAAGAAATACTTCCTTGTGTTTGTTTAAAACTTGCTGCCTACTCATTTCATTTGGGTGACCCATGGTTTGTATGTTATGTGAAGGGGTAAATAAAGCTTCCTTATTCACTTTCTCCACACCATTCAGGATTTTACAGACCTCTATCATATCTCCCTTAGTCATCTCTTTTCTAAGTTGTACAGTCCCAGCCTTTTTATTCTCTCCTCACATAGAAGCTGTTCCATTCCCTTAATCATTTTTGTTGCCCTTCTCTGTACTTTTTCCAATTCTCATGTGTCTTTTTTTGAGACAGGGCAACCAGAATTGTATAGTGGCATTATGATTATGTCTTATTAGCTATCCCTTTCTAATGGTTCCTAAAAATTAACAAACAGAAACACGCTAACAAACACTGCCACTGCACACTGAGAACAATCCATGATAACTCCAAAATCTGAGTGATAATAGCTGGTTTAGACTCCGTCATTTTGCCCAGATACTTGGGATTATGTTTTCTACTGTGCATTGCTTTGCATTTATCAACACTGAAATTTTATCTGCCTCTTTGTTGCCTAGTCACCCAGTTTTGAGAGATCCCTTTGTAACTCTTCACAGTCAGCTTTGGAATTAACTATCTTGAGTAGTTTTATATCATCTGCAAACTTTGCCACCCCACTGATAAGCTCTTTTTTTTCCCAGATCATTTAGGAATATGTTGAACAGCACTGGTCCCAGTACAGATCTTTGGGGGGCCTGCTATTTATCTTGCTCCAATGTGATAACTGACCATTTATAAACAAAGGGCAGGAATCTTTTAATCAGCTGCTGATTCACAAGAGGACCTCCTCTCTTATCCCATGAAATGCTTACTTTGCTTAAGAGCCTTTGGTGAGGGACCTTGTCAAAGGCTTTCTGAAAGTTCAAGTACACTATATCCACTGAATCACCCTGGTCCACACATTTGTTGACCTCCTCAAAGAATACCAAGATTGCTGAGGCACGATTTCCTTTTTCAAAAGCCACGTTTACATTTCCTCAACTTTGTGCATTCATTTAGGGGTCAGGTAATTCTGTTCTTTACTATAGTTTAAAAAAAGTTGTCTGGTACTGAAGTCAGGCTTACCAGCCTGCCAGGATCACCTCTGAATCCTTTTTTTAAAAAACGGCTATCCTCTGGTCATCTGGTACAGAGGCTGATTTAAGCAATAGGTTACATACCACAGTTAGTTCTGCAATTTCACATCTGAATTCCTTCAGAACTCTTGGGTGAATACTATCTGGTCCTGCGACTTTGATAAATTAAACAGTACTATCTATCTGTTTCAAAGCCACCTCTACTGACACCTCAATCTGGAACAGTTCTTCAGATGTGTCACCTAAAAAAATGGGGGGGGGCTCAGGTGTGGGATCTCTCTCACATTCTCTGCAGTGAAGACCAATGCAAATAATTCATTTAGCGTCTCTGCAATGGTCTTGTCTTCTTTGAGTGTTCCGTTAGCACCTAAATCATTCAATGGCCCCACTAATTATTTGTCAAGCTTCCTGATTCTGATGTATTTAACAAACCACAAAAAAAAAATTGTTAGTTTCTGTCTTTTGCTAGCAGCCCTTCAAATTCTGTTTTGGCCTGCCTAATTCTACTTTTATGCTGAGATTTCCAGAGTTTATGTATTATATACAGTGAAAGTTTGTGTTATGATACCAAGCCAGGAGCACTTGCAAGTGCTTTGGAGAATACGATTAAATTTTAAAACAGTCTGAACAAACTGGAATGTATTAGCAGGAGTGTTAACAGCAAGACACAAGAAGCAATTCTTCTGCTCTACTCTGTGTTGATTAGGCCTCAGTTGGAGTATTGTGTCCAGTTCTGGGTTGTACATTTCAGGAAAGATGTGGACAAATTGGAGAAAGTCCAGAGAAGAGCAACAAAAATTATTAAAGATCTAGAAAACATGACCTATGAGGAAAGATTAAACAAACCCAGTTTTTCAGTCTGGAAAAGAGAAGACAAAGGGAGACAAGATAAAAGTCTTCAAGTACATAAAAAGTTGTTACAAGAAGAGGGTAAAAACAAAAATCATCTTGTTAGCCTCTGAGGATAGGAGAAGCAGCAATGGGCTTATTTTACATCAAGGGAGGTTTAGGTTGGACATTAAGAAAAACTTCCTGTCGGAGTGGTTAATCTCCTGTCGGAGATTTTTAAGAGCAGGTTAGACAAACACCTCTCAGGGATGGTCTAGATAATGCAGGGGACTGGACTAGATGACCTCTCGAAGTCCCTTCCAGTCCTACGATTCTATGGCAGCCCCATGTATTTTGCAAATGTGAGGCAACACAAAAACAAAACATAAAAACAGCTATCTATCTCATAGAGCGGGGCCCAACTCCCTGCTCCATGTGTTGGTTCCTAGCATAAGGTGTGTCCGCACCACTCACTCAAATTTGGCTTGGCCACACCTCTGTCATCAGGGAGGGGCTGTAAGGTGTAAGGTTACACCTTAACAGCACTGTAAACCCCTGCACCAGGTCACAACACCCAGAGCAGGGAGCTGGGGTCAACCCCCTCAGGACAGGAACTATTGCTGCAGGGCAAAAGCAGTGAAGGCTCACACTGTAACCTCCCTGAAGGACTTCCCAACACCCCAAGCAAGGGACAATGTATAACAGTGGTCTCCAACCTTTTCGTCTGGCGAGCACCAGACGAAGGACCGTGGCGGCGGTGGAGCATCCGCCAAAATGCCGCCGAATTTCTGTGGTGTTTTGGTGGCAACGCCTCTTGATGACATCACTTGTCGGCGGCAAGTGATGTCATCGAGAGGCGTCGCCACCGAAATGCCACAGAAATTCGGCAGCATTTTGGTGGATGCTCCA
The DNA here is from genome assembly GCF_020497125.1 of Mauremys mutica. Classification (NCBI taxonomy): domain Eukaryota; kingdom Metazoa; phylum Chordata; order Testudines; family Geoemydidae; genus Mauremys; species Mauremys mutica. Next base: position 188,004,522 of record NC_059072.1, on the reverse strand, counting down.
CCCCCGGCCAGGACACGGGCACATTTAGATGCCCCTGTGGGCACCGCGTTGGGGACCCCTGATGTATAAGAAGAGTTAGGGGAGGGATGCCTGGCACTAAGATAGGGGAAATATTTAAGTGGGGGAGAAACGGTCCCAGGGGATATTGGGAGGTTAGAATGGGGGGAACTGAAGGAAGTAATAGAGGCTGGGACCATTCAGGGTGTCTCATGTCACTAAATTGGGATGGAAAGGTGAGGCTTATTTGGGGGCTGCAGTATGGAGTAAATTTCAAGTAGGGAACCCTAAGGAGCCAGCCAGGGTATTTTGGGACAGCTAACTGGGGCGGTGGGTGGTGAGTGTCTCAAGGCAGGTTTGCACCTGTGCAAATGTATTGATAGCAAGAGTTGTTCAACACCTCGTGGAAATTCACAGGTTTTGCTCTCAGAGATGTTGTGGTTTAAAATCCTAAACCACCTGTCATAATTAAACAACATAGCAAAAAATTTAAGCATGAAGGGACATATGTTGCTGATAGTGACATGATGTGCAGATTTTCCAACTATCAGCTGGAATGGGAGTAAAAAGACAGGCTCGTTACAGATTGTTGATCTGTCAATCATGTGAGGAAAAAAACTGTGCAGTCACTGATATAAGCAAAAGAACCTGCCAAGGTACAAATGGTAAAACATTGCAAAGTGCCAAGAAAGCCAAAGAAGAAAAAACTGCATTAGTAGAGGATGCAGTTCAAATGTGTGCTAGCAATAACACCCACTAGAGAAGCTTGATCATCCTTCAGTCTAAGAGTACACCTCTACCCCGATATAACACTGTCCTCGGGAGCCAAAAAATCTTACCGCGTTATAGGTGAAACTGCGTTATATCGAACTTGCTTTGATCCACTGGAGTGTGCAGCCCCGCCCCCCCAGAGTACTGCTTTACCACGTTATATCCAAATTCATGTTATATTGGGTTGCGTTATATCAGGGTAGAGGTGTACTTAACTCACCTGATGCATAATGATTCAACTTTACAGCATTCTCCAACATATTGTTTCAAACTAGTGTCCTTTTATCCTATTTTAGGAGCCAGTGACCTTCCAAGTGCTGACTGCTTGAGGCTGGAATATCTTCCTATGATGCTGTCATAGGCAAGTATCTGGCTGAGATTTGTGACGGAACGTCAGACAGTGCAGGAAGATGTGTCTCTGTAGTTTTGTTGAAGACATTTGGTGCTACAGAGACAGAAAACATTCACCAGGCTGCAGTCTTATTTCTTGAAACTGCCAATGCAACCACATGTTCCCAGGCATTTATGGATATGTTGAACAGCTACCACATGTAGCATTCTGACGTGCTTGCCACTGAGTGACTCAGCAGTGTATATAATGAAGTGTTTCAGTGCTCTTCAAGTTTTGCATACGACACATTGGGCACACAAACTCCATTTAGTTGGAAATGGATTTGTTGATCAGTTAACTGACAAATTCAACAGTGGCAAGATTTAAGAGAGTTTTCATTCTCAAGACACAGCTAAAACCAGTAACATCCACTTACTGATAAAAAGATAAAATCCTTAACAATATCCTCTGTACCTATGACTAGGGCCCTATCAAATTCACTGACCATGAAATCTGCACCACAGACTGTAAAATCTGATCTCCCCATGCAATCTGGCTATTGTCGGGGAGGGGCAGGGCTGGGAATGCTTCAGCTGGTGGGTCCTATGAGCACCGGGCTCCAGCTGCTAGTCCCGGCCCAGGCTGAGGAGGGACAGGACTTCCTCTTCCCCTGCATAGGCGGCTCCCAGAGCCGGGCCAGACCCACCTCTGGGAACCTCCATTGGGTGCATGAAGCTCTGTGGCTGCTGGCTGGAAGCCCAGTTCCGAAGGCAACGCAGAGAAGGTCAGCCCCCGACCCGGGCAGGAGACTTCTGGGAAAACTGGGACATATGGTAACACCCCCCACCCTATGACCCTCACTTCTACGCTACTACTGGAGGTGGCGCTGGCTTTACACTTGGGCACCCAGCCAGCAGTCGCTGTTCTCCAGCTGCCCAGCTCTGAAAGCAGCACCCCTGCCAGCAGCAGCACAAAAGTAAGGGTGGCAACTTAATCCCCCTACAACAGCCTTGCAACACCCTCTCCACAACCCACTTTTGGGTCAGGACCCCCACGGTTACAATACCATGAAATTACAGATATAAACATCTGGAACCATGAAACTGACTATTTTAAAAATCCTGTGACCATGAAATTGACCAAAATGGACCGTGATTTTGGTAGGGCCCTATCTATTTACCTCCCCCCACTTTACATATCCATGATGTATACACATTGCTAACGTTTAGAACAAAGGGTTCTCATATAAATGGTGAGAATTTGGCAACTATTTGTACTTGAAATACATTGTTTCTCAAAGTTCATAGTGTTCTGACTATTTAAGCACAAATTTAGGGAGCACTTCCTGGGATAAGAAACGTCTGTTTCAGTGGCAGCTGAGAGGACAGAATGCTCATTCACCTTCAAAACTGATAGGGCTTGTCAGACAGTCTCAAAACTGGACAAGACAATAGCATGGAGGGTGGCAAATGGGAAAATTCTCGTCTCAAAACAATTTGGCATTATTATACTTCCGATGTCCTCATGTTCCATTCCATCTGGGGAGTTAGGGAGTAAACTAGGGAAAATTAAAACTTTAAAAATAATTTTCCTTTTTAACCTCAAAAAAATGACTATTTTTGACAAACACCTCAAAAAGGTTTTATAAAACACCACAACATATTCAGCAATTACTACATTAAACAGCCTTTTGTTTCATCCACTAGAATTTACTACAGGAAATTCATCTCATTCACACTCAAATGGGGGGAGGGGAGGAGTTTCCTCTGAACTGCATGTACGGATTCACTTATTATTTTTCCATAGTTGCTTTACTATAGATTTGCTCTCCCCTGTGTAAAGTAGTAAAATCACCTGTGTTCATGTCCTTTTCACTACAAATATGAAGCCTGTCTTCTCTTTCTATATCATATCCAAATAATAGTTGTGCTTCTCCATCAAATACCTCAGAGAGATCTTTTACTTTGGTAGTTTTGCTCCATTTCCTTTAATACAAATTAGAAATTCGAACAAATACTTTTCTGGATTTTTGTGTCTTTTATTTGCTAAACTGCATGAGACAATAAGATACAACCTTACCTACATCCACACTCCCCTTGGTCTCAATGTAGCTTTCCATTCTAGTATCAATCCTTTGTCACTATTAAAATGAGGAAAATCCATTTGTTCTTGAATTTCAGTGCTTCTGAGTACTCCACCAACATATATAAAGTACGGTTACAGAAAGCAATACTACACTAGAGAAACAATGGAAAAACAACAGACAAATCCTTTGTGTGCGCTTTTGTTAATCACCTGAGACATGCTGCCCCAGTATTATTTTTCTCCATCAACCTCAGAAAATGAATTTCTAGATTGATTTGATTAACAGTTCCATCAGAATGCCTAGTTTGCACAATGTGTTAACATTTTCAGTACAACTTATTAAATACTTTGAAATATGTCCACTGAAGCTATGCATGAATGTTAAGTACTACCCCAACTGTGCCCTTCCATTTTTACTCATATTGATGCTTCCTTTGGGCATGTCTAAACTAGAGTTTTTAATCATGCACACATCATTGCATATTTTAGTGCAGACACTCAAACACATATTAATGCTACTACAAACCTCACCAATGTTTGCGCCTGGTCACAGTTCACTGACAGAAAAAGATGGCACTCAGCGCAGAGTAAGTCACTATCTGGAAGCAACACTAGCAAGTGTCTGTATTAGGGCTGGTCTACACTGGGAACTTACATTGGCACAGCTATGTCTCCCAGAGGTGTGAAAAATTCCACACCCTTGAATGACGTAGTTTAGTTGACCTAACCCCCGCTATAGACAGCACTAGGTCAATGAAAGACTTGATAGTGCCTCATGAGGAGATGGACTACCTCCACTGATGGAAGAACTCCTCCCACTGATGTAGGTAATGTCTATGCAGCAGCTGTGCTGCTGTAGCGTTTCAAGTATAGACAAACCCTTAGCATTCACACATTTCAGGAGTATCTACACTAAAAGAACTGATTCAGTTAAGCTGAGTTACAAGGATAACTAAATATGCTATCACAGATAAGCTATGTATCTCCTCCTCCCACAAAGCAATCTGTCTCTCCTCCCTGATGCCTGCACACTACAAGACTCATTCTAATCCTTCAAAACTCTGCTCAAAATTCACTTTGTTTTTATCAGCCTTTCATGACTGACCTCCATCCTGGACACCACCCTCATACAGATGTTATTAATTTGGAACCAATGGTAAGTATAGGCCTACTCAATTTCTTATGCAAGTCATCTGCCAATATTCACACCCTGCTCCACGTATTTGTCACCCCATGCTGCGTTATATCAAATTTAGATTGTCACTTATTCAGAGCCTGTAACTGTATCTATTGATAGAGCACCACGTATACCTATAGTGCTGCATATACAACTGTTGAGTGTGACTACCTAGTTTAAAGTTACTGCTGTTAACTCAGAAGTTTTCTATTTTTCTGGCTTAATGCCAATCCTTTCCTTTATAATTCTGTGTCCCCATGTTCCCCATCTGTGCCCTTTCCAGCCAGTCACCCCTCCATGTAAGGAAATGTCTAATTAACATTATCTGGGATATACAGTCCTACTGGCTGAGCCTGGACAAGTAAAGCAGGACAGGATCTGCACTACACTTAGTTTCACACAGCTGAGGAAGATACTAAAAACTACTGTGCAGAAGTTAATCCCAAACAGTGCTATAAACTCAGATAACTTAACCACTATCAGGTGCCAAAGTTCAACTGTAATTTACACCACCATATTTCATGACAAGTCCTGTCATGCTTCCATTCTGAGCTACTGTACTGGTTCGCAGGAAAAAAATAAATTTTAGCCATTTTTTTTTGCGCAGTTGCATCTCCAAATCTCTCTCATATTCCCAAAGAGTTATATCCCAGCTCTACTCATGACACTTCTAATTTTAAAATTTTCATATTGCAAGTGCACGCTGATCATTTAAGACACTTCATGTGCCTTTATTTCAAAGGCCCACAAAGACAGCTATATTCCTGGTGATGAACCAGATGGCCTCAAACATTAGTAATGAGAAGTAGGGCCTAACATAAAATATCACATTCAGCACTTTTGGATTCAACATTTCATTCAAAGAGAAGTGTTCAAAACTAATTAGGATAATTTCTTCCCTCTTATGGGACAAATACTTGAGCATTTATCGGTGCTAGGGATATTTTTCTAAGTCACGTAAACTAACAAAAAACATGCTCAAGAATGGTATTTTATCTCCAATCCCTTCAAACAATACAGAAACCAAACCCTGCTTACCTGACTCACCAGTACAGCATTACTGACTTAAATAGGAAAAATTATCAGAACAAAGAAGGCAGGACTTGGCCCCCTATATTTATTCTAAATTAAAATTTCTTTTACTCCAATAGGAATTGATTTTAAATGCAGCTGTTACTGGAACTGCCCCCAGCCAATTAGCTCATAAACTGGTCTCATCATGTGATGCTGTTGCTGTAATGGGAAAAATACTGAGGGATTAGAGGATTACATTCCTCTAATCTATAAAGGGGCTTTTAGTTTCTACGATAAATAATTAAACAAAGATATAGGGAAATTATGCAGAATGGACACACAAAGGACCGTCAATTACCACAGAGAATGTCATCTCTGCAACGTTCATTATTTCTCCTGGGAACAGTTCAGAACAAGCCTACATCTCTGTACTTTGTGCTTTCCAACAAATAGTAAGCTTTTGTTTACTGGTCAGGTTCAAAACAGGTAGCTTGCTTACATGACTGATAAATGATGCCTATCCATGAAGATACTAGTTAAAACATGTTAATAAGCAATAGATATTTGGGCAGATCAAAATGCTTTGTTGCTACCGCCACTTGCTTTACTACTACTCATGTTTTAAGACTACTTCTTATGTCAAAAATACAGTACTTGTGATGGCAGGAAGCCAAGTTTAAAAAAAAAAAATGTCTTCCATACTCTAGAAAGGTACTGGACTGAGAGCCCTCACAACACAAGGCATCCACCCCCTGCTTTAAGAGAAGCCCCTTATTTAATGCCATGAAGTGTACCCAGTAAGGAGCTACTAAAGCAGCACTGATCAGATAAAAATACGTTTTTACTGAATAATAATAATAATACCATACACTTTCCCAGTATGCCTCAAACCCTCTCTGAAAGGATCACCTATGTGGCAAAAGGGGAGTTCAATCCTTGGCTTCTCTACTAAGATTGCCCAAAAAATGCCAGTTACAGTTGTGGTTTGTGCAAGATAGACATTTATCCACTTGGAACTGGCCTGAGACCAAACTTATTTCAAAGAGGAAGCTGGAGAGTCACTGGAACTATGAGTCCACAAGAGCATGGGTTGCATTCAATTTGGAGACTTTGAGGGAAAAGAGTGTTAAAATCCATTATCATCGTTTGGAGTCAACCAATCCTTCGTAAGTTTTAAAGGGAAACTATCATTTAAAGTTAATCTTTTTTAACATGTATTAATAAAACAGCAGATGATTATGAACATAAGAATAGCCATACTGGGTCAGACCAAAGGTCCATCTAGCCCAGTATCCTGTCTTCCAACAGTGGCCAATGCCAGGTGCTCCAGAGGGAATGAACAGAATGGGTAATCATCAAGTGATCCATCCCATCGCCCATTCCCAGTTTCTGGCAAACAGAGACTAGGGACACCATCCCTGCCCATCCTGGCTAATAGCATCCGAAGAAGTGGGCTGTAGCCCACGAAAGCTTATGCTCAAATAAATTTGTTAGTCTCTAAGGTGCCACAAGTACTCCTGTTCTTTTTATTGATGGACCTATCCTCCATGAACTTATCTATGTCTTTTTTTAACCCTGTTATAGTCTTGGCCTTAACACTGAATTAGTTTACTTTTCCACATTTTTGCTGACCACCACACAGAGCCATTTTCCCCTTTGTGAAGAAATGACTGTCCTCAATGAATTTTTGGTTTTTTTTTTTATTTCATAAATGTTTTTATTTAGCATCCTAAATATTTTAAGCTTTGACTGCTTGGCATGACTTGTCATTTACTGTCTTAAAACAAAGCAAAATGTGATTGCTTTTGTAAATTTTAATTCAAGTTACCAGTGCATTAAATAGCTATAAACAAAGAGATTTTTAAAAAGGACTGAATTAGTGAACATTCCAACTACAAATGTGTATCTAGAAATAACATAAAACATGATGCGCAAAGCAAATAGTTACATAGGGGGAAAAAAATCGACTGTTACCTAAATATTGTAAGCCAAATCACTCTCTATGTGAGAAAGACCTGTTCAGGGAACAGAAAACCCTGCAAGTTCACTAATGTGGACTTTCCTCCAAACCATCCTGGCAAAGGGCAGGAGGGGATGTTTTGTACTCAACCCTGCCTCACAAAACCCCCACACAAGGGGAAGGAAGTTTGAGCCCCTAAATCTGCACGATGGCCCAGGTTCTACACAGAGCTAGGGATACATGTCAGACTATCTAAGCCCCACCTTCATTACAAGATGGCTCTGTCATGCTTCCATAGCCTAGTAACTTAGGGTACATACATACTGCCAAAAGAAACCACGGCAGCAAATCTCAGAGCCCAGGTTCACAGACTCAGGGTTGCACCACAGCACTAGAACTACCAAGGTAGGTGTTCCCACATGGGCTCCAGAACCTGGCAAGGAGGGTGGGTCTCAGAGCCCTAGCTCCAGCCTGAGAGTGAACATTTACACTGCTATTTTTAGCATCCTAGCATAAGCCCAAATCTGTAGACCAGCGGTTCTCAACCCACGGCCCAAATAGCACATAGCTGCTGCTCTGGTCTGGCCTCACGCCCAGGGCTCCCTGTGCTCTTGTGGAGGGGTCTCTGGGTGGGACGCTGGGCATAGGGAACTGTGGGGGGGAGGGCTTTAAGGAGAAGGGGCACTATGGTTCTCAACCTGTGGCCCACAATGATAAATAGGTTGAGAACCACTGCTATAGACCCACACTCAGAGACACTCTGCCATGTTTGGGGTTTGTTTTGTTTTGTGTACTGTAGACAAACCCTTAGAGCAGGGGTCTCAAACTCAATTTACCTTAGGGCCAGTGCCAGTCCTCAAATCCTCCCAGCGGGCCAATGTCGCTCATGCCGCCCAGAACCCACTCCCCAAAAACTCCACCCCCCACCTGCCTAAGGCTCTGGGACGGAGTTTGGGTGGGGGAGGGGGTGAAAGGTTGGGCTCTAGGAGGGAGTTTGGGTGAGGGAGGGGATTTGGGGTAGGGGATTGGGGTGCAGGCTCTGGGAGGGAGTCTGGGGGCAGGATGGGGACCTGGGACCAGGCACAGGCTCTGGGAGGGAGTCTGGGGGTGGGATGGGGTGTGTGGGGAGGGGGCAGACTCTGGGAGGGAGCCGGGGGGGGGGGGGATGGGGACCTGGGACCAGGCGCAGGCTTTGGGAGGGAGTTTGGGGGTGGGAGGGGATATGTGGGAAGAGGGTGGGGGTGCAGGCTCTGGGAAGGGCTTGGGAGTGCAGCGCTTACCTGGGGGGCCTTCGCACTCTTCTTCCTCCAGGCACCACCCCAGCAGCATCCCATTGGCTGCAGGGGCAGAGCATGGAGGTACAGCCCCGACCCACCCCTGGGCCACAGGGAGGGGCCGGCAACCACTGGAGCGAGCAGACAGATGCTGTTCAGCTCCACTGCACTGCCGGGGCCCCTAAGGGGGGAGCGCCCGGGGGCGGCAGATGGGGCCAAGGGAGAGACCTGGCCCCAAAACTGCTGGAGCCCTGCTGGCTACATTGGGAAGGCTCGTGGACCACAGATGGCCTGCGGGCCTGGAGTTTGACACCCCTGCCTTAGAGCTATCCTTCAACTCCCCAGGGGTGGGGAGGGAGAAAGGCTCTTACAGAGGAAAAGGGAAGAAACAGCACCCTTTTATATGTGTAACCTACAAGTATTTAGGAGATGATGAACTGGGGGAGATGCTACACACAGCTGCCCTTCCCATAACTCCATAGTTCAAGATTCACAGAAGCATCGTCATATTGTTCTCTCTCAGAGAAACTTCAGGAGTTTCTGGGGCAACAGAAGCACTTCTTTCTTTGAAGGATTTTCTGTTCTATTTTGTTCACATCTCCACAGTAGAGGCCATGAATCTAAAGTTTTTAAAAGATGAGGGACTGTACATACATAACATACGCATGAAGATTAAACTCAGCCATTTGATAGCTCTGTTACTTGTTAATATTTTTGAATGTAACTCATCACATTATTACAAGTTATTTAATTCTTACAGGCCACTCTAGCTCTTGTTGAAATCAACTTCAGTGTCGCCACTGACTTTCATGGTAGCAACATTGGGCCCAGTGTCAAGAAGGTATAATAAATACTGGTTTTACCACATGATATCGTTTAACACACAAAATATGCTGGTAAAGTAAAATGACTTACCTTCAGTCTCATTTGTTCTAAAATGAATTTTCGTTACCATTCAACTGAATCAAGTGAACCTTTGCTTCTGGGAAAGTGCCTCTGTCCTATTTGTTTTTTATATTCTTAGATAACTTATGATTAACCATTAGTAAAAATATCTTTGTTCCATTTAAGTACAGATGTTCTTATGAAGTCCACATGATTTTAGGTGGTTTTTTATTCAAAGGATAATACAGGTTTATAGAAACACTTTCTAAATTGAGCATTAAATCTAAGCGTGTAAATAATCTATACCAGAATCTAGCTGGAACACCAGTTGCCCCATTCTGCGTTCTGATTGGCTGAATGGATCTTTTTTATGCTGTCACAGTCACACACCAACACAGCTACAGTTTTATCACTCACACAGTTATGAGACAATTCCCAGCATCTATTATACTTACTGAGTGAAGGGCAAGTTTAAAGTGGGTAAGGTCAAAGATAGGTCATGTTATGGGGATTGGAGGCAGACAGAGGCACTTGGGGAGTAGTGAGATGCTGAAGGAGAAAAGGGGATATATTTTAAACTGCCCCTTCTCCTGAAGTGTCAAGCTACCTTTTCAGCAGCAGCTTGTTATCCTTCCAACCACTTTTAACTCATTTTCCAGTGTGGGGGGGTTTTGTGTGTGTTTGTTTTAAACCATTTCTCATTTCTATGATTTGGAAAAGATTCTACTGCCAAACACTAGGACATCACTGACATATGTAACATCTCTGCAGGAAGATTATTGAAACATTACAGACTATCTGCAGGAGGCTTTGTCTGTGAAGGTCATTGAGTAGTTTTGATTTCATTAAGTAATAATCTTAACATATGCAATGATAGAACATTATGGAGGCACTGGCAGTATGTCCATTATTAAGAATGCACTGAGATTTGCACCTAAGGCTAGAGTAAAAGTTCCCCATCTCAGGTTTTTGTTGTTTTTTTTTAAATCTGTTTAGAAAATTGATAGAATGCTGCTGAAAGGGCAATTGCACTTCCTAGGTCATTTTATTAATGATTTTTTTTCTTTGAATGATTTTAATGGAATCATACAGATAATTCTAACTTTCCATAGATAATGCTCATTGAAACCTTGAGCACATACAACATTTGAAAACATTAGGTTGCCACTAAGCTAAACTGATAAAAAAAAAAATGTTGTTCATGATTGTTAACCTTATCATTGGGCCATGTCAATAGCTCAAGTCACTCTTCAGTAGCGCTGTGATATCTGAGATAGTAACTTAGTGTCATCCTTCCTCTCTCCAGTCAGTTTGCATGCTGCAATTCTATGGACTGAGATGAACCAGTGGAGTGTGGAAAACTCTATAGGTGAGAAGAGTTCTCATTTCACAGGTTACTTGACATGTACACAAACAGAAGATAACTGTCTTACTCCTCTCCTCCCCACCCCACTCTAACAACCTTTTTCCAACAGGGTCCCCAAAGAGGCAAGAACAGAGATGCTACTGTACTTCAGCAATAGCTTTTTCATCGCTTTCACCTTCACAGGACATATGGTGATACAATCTTCAGCATTCTGTATGGAGAAGCCTATAGGCAGCAGAATCCCATGCGGGAAGATAATGAAGCAGACTTAGCGCCCCCTCCCACATTCTACACATACTCCACCTACACTAAGAAGTAGGTGGCAGAATTATCACACTCCCAGAGGGTACAGGTTGTATCTTCCCTCATGATGATAACTTCTTCCATCCTAGAGACGGGAAGAGAAAAATAATGTGGCTAAAGATGGATAAATCATGGAATATGTAACTTCTAATAGCACCACTGTGCATACAAATGATTCAGAGGAGGTAGTAGCCACCAGCAGCAGCACATCAGAGGAGCCAACCACAGGCAACTGGACAGACTTCCCGGGGTTCAAGAATCCTGTAACACTACTGATATTCTAAACTTCTCGCAGTTTCCTTTTACCCTTAACTTGGGCTATCCCCATGGAATCCTCCAGGCCTTCTAGATCTCTGTCTTCCAGACAACTTCACCGAAGTTATTTGCTCTCTACTTCACAGTCTCCATACCTTGATTCCTGCTCCCGCTCTCAGATTTTCCTCCTTGCAGGGTTTCTAAAGACCTCAGTATAATATACCATTGAGTCTACAGTTCCTGTTAATCTGCTAAATCTTCAGACCCTGTGGCACTCTGAAAAGGAATGCAAAGATGGAAAGAAGAGCAGGAATCCAAGTGCTGACCCTGAGAGAGCAGGAGGATAGTGAGAAGCTGACTTATGAAAAGGTTAGCTAGGAAGCCAGGGCCAGGCAGAGCTCCTAAGCTCCACAAGAGTGCCTAGTGGCCTAGCTCACCTGGTCCCACTACTGTGCAGAATGTTGTGGCCTCCATAAGGTGTCCTGTCCCATTCCTCAGTTACTCCCTAGGCAGGTTTGAAATATAAAAAAGAAAAATCTAAGGAAATTCCCCAACCAAAAATCTTTGTTAAAAAGGTTGAGAAAACATATCAGTAACGTAATGATAAAAATCCTACATAAAATCTTATAAACAAGAAAAAGCAATGGAAAACTAGGAAACGCATAGTTAAAGCGCTCAAAAATGAATAAACGTTGAGACAACCATATCCTTCTATAGCAATCAGTAACCACAAACATTAGAATGTTTTACCCTTCATTGTACAGGTTTGCCTGGGACTGGAATTATAGACCAGTCCTGCAAGTTGGTGCACTGTAGTCAATGGGAATTGATGACATTCTTTGGCTTGCAGAACTGGGTCCTATAATAAAGAAAAATCTTTCAGGTTGAGAGGCCCCTTTAAAACTCACCAATGGAAATTCGATTGCTGAAGGTTCCAGGACAGTCAAGGGAAGGAAAGACAAAAGACCTAAAGGGTGAGGAGGATCATTTAATTCTAGTATCTCTCTTTTTTTTTTTTTTTTTTTTTTTTTACACGAAGAAAAAAAAAAAAGATTTAAGATGCCAGAATCAAAGAACTTCTGCAGAGGGAGGCCACAGAAGTGAGGGAAAAGCTGTGGGGGAAGAAAACAGTAGAAAGAAAGCAATACAGGCAAACAGAATGATGCACGTGTAGGCAAAAAGTGATATAGTCTTTCAACAACAGATGAAGTAGCCTCAGAAGTTACAGGGAAGATAAACAAATGAGGAGACGCTTTGGAGAAATGAAAAAAAAACTGGAAAAAGGAGTGGGACTCTGCAGAGAAAGATAGGGTGATGCTTTAAATTTTGCAAATAATCCCAAAGCTATTTAAAAATGTTTTTTATACATTAAAAATAGTTATAGACTTTTTTCTTGAAGCAAACACTTATTTTTATTTAGTAATTCAAAATTGTGGACACTCTTACTGAGTAGGGAAAAAGAGCACAGACCTCACTTTAAAGGTTAGAATTAAGGTTACTGTGATGTGTTGAAACAGGACATTCTCTCCTTAATATTTACACCTGGTGCTTCCCATAGTGCACATTTCATAAAGAAGCACCAGCACATCACTTAGAATAAATGCACCAATGCCTCTATGAAGTCAAAAAGGGAGAAAACAAACAAACAAACAAAAACCAAGCACAAGCTCCCGGATGGATTGAGAGGAGCTAAAGAGTAGACTCAGGTCCATCTTCAGTGGCTGAAAGGAGTAAGGGAATTCACAGGACACTCTCAGCTGAGGATAGCAAAGAGATGTTATGGGCAACTGCACATTTGAAATGTGTGTACTTCCCAAACACTGAATACACGTACTATGCATCACTTACTGATTTAAATAGATATTGTGCTGATCTTCCATATAATTTTCAAATGAGCCAGAGAAATACAAAAAAAAAATTTTTGCTATAGTAGATTTGAAGGAAAGCATACTAATTTTAACATTCAACTTGGTAACTTTAAACTAGCACATAGCTAAAAAAGGATATTGCTGAAATTTAAAGAAAAAAATTAAAACTTTTAGATAGAAAACAAGGATGGAAAGTTTTGTCCAAAAAGCTGAACTTCTCATAACTTCATATGCCTGTGCAAAAAAAAGATTAATAGAAACCAAAAGCAAATTTAACTATAGCATATGCTATTCACCAAAAGAAAGAATGCATATACATTAGATCAGGGATTGGCAACCTTTGGCTCGTGGCCCGCCAGGGTAAGCCCCCAGGCAGGCTGGGCCAGTTTGTTTACTTGCCGCGTCTGCAGGTTCGGCTGATGGCGGCTCCCACTCCAGGCCAATGAGGGCTGCAAAAGTGGCGGCCAACACATCCCTTGGCCCGCGCCGCAGCCCCCATCGCCCTGGAACAGCAAACCGCAGCCAGTGGGAGCTGTGATCGGCCGAACCTGCGGACACGGCAGGTAAACAAACCGGCACGGCCTGCCAGGGGGCTTACCCTGGTGTGCCACGTGCCGAAGGTGCCGGTCCCTGAATTAGATTTTTCATAATATAATTCAGACTGATACTTTACAGTCTCAGAGTGAACCAGAAAGACAAATTAATCCAGCTGGACTCCCTATATTTCATAACAGTACTTATTATACTATTCTACAGCAACAAACTATAACTAACTGTTGAATATGTATGAAGGACCCACAGAAACCTATCCATGGTATCACATCACAAGGATTAACTTGCATGAACTTTGCACCAAATCTAGATGACTCAAGTCAGATTCACAGGTCCTCTGACTTTAATGGGCTTTGGATCAAGCCCTTAAAGCTGTGTGGTCTCTAAAGACCATCTGCCAAACGAATTATTCTGCTCTCAAACATGAGAGCCTAATATACTTCTTGAAAATGCATAGAGGATTATTAGTTTGACACTTCAGAAAAAATACGAAGTGTTAAAGTTAAGGAGAACATTAGAAGTATGTCAGTATCTTTATTTGAAACCTATCATACTGAGACATTTGTACATTTAAATGAGTAAGATGAAGTGCTGCTGATTTTCTATCATATTAATATAGGAAACTCTTAAAAGAAATAAGTTATGCTAAATAAAATGTCTCAGTTGCAGTTAATTTAGCAACCTAGCGTAAAAACAGCATTGTTTTGATCAAGGCATACCAAGTCAGAAGGTTTGCATCAGAAAAAAAAAGCACACTGATATTAAAATTTGCATTTCAATATTTTTGGTTGCTTTAAGAAAAGTGGTTTAGACATACAAGTTAAATGTCTGATGCTAATTTCCAATATTAATCTGATCACACTGTTACTCCAATTCCAATGACTTTGTACTGTAAGATACTAGGATTCCTTATAGAATCTCGATCCTCACCCAGAGTAGCTATCATGACAAATGGGTAAATAATTCAGTGTTGCAAACTCTCACAATACTGGTATTTTTCCTCAAAAGCTTCAACTCTTGGATTCATGTGAGAACACCAGCTTTCTTTAAACAAAGTTTAACCCTTACCTTTTCAAAGAAAAGATTGAATATGTGACCTCTAATGTTTCAATAACCAGAAGGCAAATAAAAATAATATTTTTAATCTTATAAATTTTAAGACAACTATATCTGGGGGCCTAAATTGTGATTTCTGAATGCATCAATACCTATGAAGAGCAGATCTGTAGTGCACAGGACAGAATGCACAATGCCTCTCACAGATATTTGTGAAATAATCACATTCTCCTAGTCACCACACCAGACCCCTATTTATCTTTTCAACCATCTTAAGGCCTTCCCCTATCGCAGTCAGCTAGAATTTTGCTATTGAATTTAACAGGAGATTTAACTTCAGGAATAGGACTTAATTGATTTGTTGCAAGCTTTGCTATACTAACAAGTTCTCCAAATTCTGGAACATGAACAAGTGCCGGGATTTGGAGTGCTCAAATAATGCAACAATTTAGCTGAATTTTGCTTGGCCATGGCATGGCATGGCATGGCACAGCTGTTTTGGAGTCCCATTTATTTTTTAGCTAAAGAAGATATGATTTAAAACAAGTTTTAGTACAAAATGGTTCCAGCTTCCCAATGTTAAAAATACATTATTTTGAAACATAACTAATTACCAACATTTATATTTTCAGAAACTAAGAATTTGAACTAGCATTAAGAAACTGGGGTTTGGTGCTCAGAATGTAACTCTTCATATGGGAATATTGAAAGTGTTCACAGTTTCTATTCTACGAACAAACATGTGGAGAAGAGGGAGAGAAGAACCATGCTTTTTGCCAAAAAAAAAAAAAAAAAGAAAAAGGAGTGTACTCTTAATTACTGATTACTACTCAGTAGCTAAACATGCAACTGTATTCTTTTTTCAACTTCACAGCTATAAATCACTTTGAGACCACAGTCTTTTTTAAAAAGTGTGCAAAGGTAGTGATGAAGAAAGCTACACACTTCTTAAGCAACCAGACACTTTCACTTCTACTATATGCAACCAAAAAAAACACTGCAGTTAATGCTGCTATTGTATCAACAGCCTTTCATGATTAACCCTACTTCATTATTTTTTACCTAGAGCTTTGAAGGCTATAATAAATATGCACTAATTGAATCAGATCAAAATCTACCACACCTTATTCATATAAACCTCTGAAAGAAGATGTATGGTAATCAGTTGTCACTCAATGAGCATTTTAACAAAAAATTCACTCAGAGTTCAATATTTCATACCATTAAGAGAGTGGCTGCTTTATTTTTAAGTACACCAAATACCACTTTAACAGAAATAGTGATATTTTATAACAAATAAAGAAGAAAAAAAAAAAACTATCTGGCCTGAACATTTCCAATTCATTTTGGAATTTATTACCGTTACAATAACTTTTCTGCACTATAGACATTGGTACTACTGTACCATCTTCCTAATAACGTGGCTATTATTCACATTGTGATGCTGGAATAGTACCCTTTATATTAAAGTTAGGGATAGGTTCTGCAGGATGTTGCGTGCCCTCAACTCACAGAACAAGGAACAGAGGCCCTTCTCAAAGTGTCTGGTGCAGTAGCTTAGTTTTGAAAAACCTCTACTTTTTAAAAAACAAAAATTTATAAGTTTCATTTTCAAGAAAAGACATGGCTTGCTTTCATTTAAACCTCTTCCTGCACTGATATCCATACACTGCATAAATGTACTTGTTAGAGCAGAAGAACAGAAAGTGAAACTAACTAGCATAGCCCAATCCTACAAACATTAAACTTCTCACTATTGAGTAGTAATAAAACTATGATAAGCAATTCCAGCTAAGTCAGAAGAACTCCTCACCATAATAAGTATATGACCTGTAATAAGTTAAGTATTACTACATAAATACTACAAAATTACTACAAAAAGTAAACTACATAAACAAAAGTAGATTAGTCTCCATTTCTTCCATGATAGATAAGAACTGAATATCCAATGTTTTTTTTAAAAGGCAGGAAATTTTCAACAAACACAAACCCCTGCCCTTTCAGATTCATTATGTTACACAAAAGCTCAGATGTCTGTCTCACACACACACACCGTTGCAGATCACCTTTAATGGTCCAAGATATACTGATATTTAGGAGCACTTAAAATAATGTGTTTTTGAAGGTATGTTTTAAACTTTTAATGCAAAGTTGTATAATTCTTTTATAAACCTAGATAAATGTTATTTAGTATAGCCATATATATTTTTGTTTTGTTTTTTTTAACAACATAAATCCATTTTGGAGTTAAACTTGTTTTTAATTCTTTGTATATTAGTTAAAAGACACCTTGTGTGTTTGTGTATTTTGAACTTGGACTTGATCCAAAAGCCCTTCAAGTAAGGTATTTGAGGCAGGAACTCTCTTTGTTATGGGCTTGAACAATGCCTAGTACAATGGGGTCCTGCATCAAGACTCTGGCTCCTAGATGCTACCACCACACAAATAATACATCATAAGGTCATTGAGGGCATTCCCATTGAGTTCAATGAAGTTTAGATTAGGTCCTTAAATTCATTTAATAGTAAAGTCATAACATGGTCCACTGACTTAATAAATATAAATCCCAATTTCACAAAGGTTGTAAAAGGCAGATAAAAAAATGACCATAAAATCCAGGAAATATTCAATAACTTATTAGGCTGGGGGAAGGAGGAGAAGGGCAAAAGATGTTTGGTATTGATTAGACTTTCATAAAATTGAGTTTTACCTGCTCTTGTAGTATTAAATAATGAGAAGGGTCTGTGTTCAAGCAGAAGTTACAGATAATAAGGCTTTACACACACACACACACACACACACACACACAATTTTAAAAATAGTCAACACCAACACAATACACAGCATTCCCTCCAAACATGCTTTTACGATGAACTCACTACAAATATTTTGAATATCTTAAGCTGATGCTGGCACACAGTGAACTAATTGGTCGCAATAGCAAGAGTTCAAGATCATGTTCATAATACCATTATTTCAGTGGTTGTTGGTCTTAAAACCATGAATTGTGGAAAAAGTGGTACAACATTTCCTAAATATTTTTTTTATAGAGTAGACCACATCATAGGAAAATGGTCCTTCAGATAATCTCCCCTCCCTTTCATGACTGCATGGACCACTTCTTTTCCCCACCCCCATTTGTAACAGCATAATATTATCATGACAACTGCAGCAACTGTTCATGGAAAGGTAACATTAGGGAGTAATATAACATTTCAACTGTTATTCAATGCAATTTAGCAGCAGAAAACAGGAAGAGTCAGAATCACATGACCAGCCAACTTTCCGCAGGCTACCAGCAAACCACAAACCAAAAGTTTGGAAAGGAGCATTTAAAGGAAACACATTTTAACCTATGGAAGATGCTAAAAGAAAAAAAGCAAATTGTCTTTTTCCTAGCAAAGTGCCATAAATCATTTACAAAGTCAGTGCTACATATCCTTAATACAGCATATTTCTAAGAGATGAGATGAACTGCCACCTCTAATTTTATTCTATTATGATCACAACTACACCGGCAAAATTCAGATAGTTCAGTGAGAATGATAACAGTCATGGGAACTGCAGCATAAATAAAACAAGCTTTTTTTAAAAAACTTCACACAACAACCACCATCCAATCCTTCTCTGATTGGCACACAAACCAGGATAACCATTGCAAATTGGTACCATGTGCTGGCTGTTCAGAGGCCAGTGTAAAATGAATGAGTGTTCTAAAGCCATTTCTTATTAGACAGGAGGTCAACTATAGCTTACACTTCAGTGGAGTTAAGTGACACAGTGGTGACGACGCATATGATCTGTGTACACTATTGCTTCTCAAACTGTGCATTTGAGTTTTGGTGGTGTACACTGTGTCTAAGGGACTGGAGGCACTCCACAGCAAGAGTGACAGACTACAACTGTGTTCCTTTGAAAAGACAACTTGAAGACACCTATACCAAACTGAACAGCCAACTGTGTGGAATCAAACAATTTTTTTTTTTTACCTTCTCAACAAGAAGCCTGATCAAAATCAACATTTTACTGGAAGGAAAAGAGGATAAGAGTCAAATAGGAGCCAAAAGTTAACCAAATATTGGGAATACCTCTGGACCAAAAAAAAAAAAAAAGCTACCACCCTATTAACCTTTATTAAAATACCTGTATATAAACATGGACATTACAGATGACCCCATAAATACGAAATGTTACAGATTCCCAAATTGGACATAGCAACAAGACTGATAATGTGATCCTGGTTATTCTTTGATTCAAGAGATAGAGAGCAAATCTTGAGTAACACAAAAGTCAAGATGCCCAGTAAACACGAAGGAAATAAAGATCCAATTTTAAACAGACCCAGATTCTCTGACTGAGTAAGGAAAACAATATTAGACCTTGTCTACACTAGAAAGGATTTGCCAGTGTAACTGTCTACCCTAGTGTTTCTGCCAACATAGCTATGTCGGTAAGGAGTAAGATTTTTTTCACATTCCTAAATGACATAGTTATGCCAGCAAAACTTAAGTGCAGATCAGGCTCCTAGCCTTAGGCTGTGGCTACACTTAGCGCTTCAAAGCGCTGCCACGGTAGCGCTTTGAAGCGCTAAGTGTAGTCAAAGCGCCAGCGCTGGGAGAGAGCTCTCCCAGCGCTGTCCGTACTCCACCTCCCTGTGGGGAATAACGGACAGCGCTGGGAGCGCGGCTCCCAGCGCTGGGGCTTTGACCACACTGGCGCTTTGCAGCGCCGCAATTTGCAGCGCTGGAGAGGGTGTGTTTTCACACCCTGCTGCAGCGCTGCAAATTTGTAAGTGTAGCCAAGCCCTGAGTAAACCAAGCTTTGAAGCTAACTATACAGCACTGTACCAAAATAAACCTGTATTTTGAAGTACTGTATTACAAAAGCTGATAAATACTTCCTGAGTAACAGAAAGGGATCCTGATTAATTAGTTACTGAAAACCACTGTTACGATGAGTAAGGGTATTCTGCTGACTCAAAGTCATCTCTTGGAAAGCTAATACTACATTTGTAGTTTCTCTGCACTAACAGAGGATCATCATGAGAGACTTTAAGTCCTTGCCCACAAACACAAAAAACAAACAAACAAAAGCACTCTCCACTCTGCTCCCCCAATAAAAGAAACTCCCACCATGTTTAGCACCAATTCAGCTAAACCAATAGGAATTTTTGTAAATTTTCCCAGTTTAGATAAGGTATTAGTCCACTTTAATCTTTTACATAATTTGCTAGTATATTTTCTATAACATATTATTTGGCTTATTATTTGTTTAAATCTGTCAACATGTAAACTCTTGATTGTATCCATTAGGATTTGGAGCTGTCACTTGGAAGACAAAATTTGCAACCTGAACTAAAGGTTTTTTCACATACATTTCAGGGGAAATAAGTTATAGAAAATGTAGTACAAGGGAGATTTTTCATGTTACATATAGCTGATAAATATTGCTGGATATTAAAACTAAAGTAATTTTAGACTAATATGCTTTTGTATCAGTTTTTTGGGTTGAAAAATTAATGAACTCTGAATCCTCTTTAAACTGCAGAGGTTTAATATTTACTCAGATAATACAATGCAAACAGTTTTACTGTACACTCTTTGGAGCGGTGTAAATAATAAACTACCGGCAGCAGCAAGATTTAGTATTAGAGTTCTTGGTAATTCAACTTTTTTTTTTTCCAGGCTGAATCACTAGTTGAAATTTAAATCACAACCAACCACTTCCAAGTTTAACTTCCAAAAGGGAAAGAGAAAGGAATCCTCAGCTACAGACTATTGCCCACTGGTCTGACAGCCATAGCTAGGTCTACAGTAGAAACCCTCCAGTTACACAGCTGCAGTGCTTCAGCACAGACATTAAGGTCTGGTCTGGGGGGAGGGGGGAAGGAAATCCATCTAAGATATTTGCGTAGCTGAAGAAGTTGAAGTATCTTAGTTCGACTTACCTGGCCGTCCTCATGGCGGCAAGTCGACCGCCGCAGCTTCCCCGTTGACTACGCTTATTCCTCCTGCCGAGGTGGAGTACAGGCGTCGATTCGGGGATCGATTACTTCCGCCGATCCGGCGGGTAGTGTAGACATGGCCTTACTACACAAACAGAAGGGGTTCTTCAATCAGTGTAGTAAATCCACCTCTCCGAGATGTGGTAGGTAGGGTCAATAGAATTCCTCCATCAACCAAAGGATGACTACACTGGGACTGTGATTGACTTTACTAAACCTCTCAGAGGTGTGAATTTTTCACAACCCGGAGCGATGTAGCCAGGTTGACTTAACTTTCTAGCGTAGACCAGCTCCATGATTGTTTTGATTATTTGTCAGACATAATTGACAGAAAGAAATGTAAGCATGCAGACCTACCAGATATTACACGTCTATAATCCAAGCTCCAGTACAATAATTAAGGGCTATTCAAGTACATCGCACCAATAATAGCATTTTAAGTCAATTTATTGGTCACAAAAGGTGTCATAATTGCAGTAGTAGAAAACGAAGTTCTCTACTATTCACAAAACACAGGCACTGGCATCAAGACTTTGCAACAGTAGCTTGCTAGCTTGATATTGAACACTTCAGGAATGAGAAGATAAATTTAGTCCATGTCCATTCAGCCTTTCCCCTCCCTGCTGAAACTGCCAAAAAAAAAGTGCAAATTATTGCTAATTGTGACAGCAATCTTTAGAAGTTGGCACATCTCTTGAAGGGCTTATGTAAACTAGAAAGCAGTACTACTTTAACGATACCAATACAGAAAAAGCAGCATAACTCCACAGTAAGGACAGTTATACTGGTGTAATTATTCCCATATGGGAAGGTGAGAATAACTATACCAGTACACACTTCTATACTTGTATAGCCACATCCATACCAGAGTTTTACTGGTATGACAATATTGGTTAAATACATCACCCACCCACCCCCACACAGTTACACTGATAAGAGAAAGTGTAGACAGCCTTAAGGCTATGTCTACATGAGCATTTTTGTCGGTAAAACTTTTGCTGGTCAGGGGTATGATAAAAACCACACCCCCGACCAATGTAAGTTTTACCAACAGAAGCGCCAATGTGGATAGCACTATATTGGTGGGAGATGCTCTCCCACCAACATAGCTACTGCAGCTCATTGGGCGTGGTTTTATTATGCCGATGGGAGAGCTCTCTTCTTTCATTACACTGGGGACCTGACAACAGCACAGATGCAGTGGTACAGCTGTGCTGCTGTAAGGTCTGTAGTGGAGAGTGTCATCAACTCATTTCATGTTAGCCAACGAACAGCAACAGATAGTACCAATTTGCAGCAGTGACAGAGTTGAAAGGTTCCACATCACCACTAGCTGCTTAAATGCAACTGGAAAAATGCAATTGACAAAGTCATTAAATATACAATCTTCAATTTTAATAAGACCCCGAATATATTTTACAATCGTTATATTACTCCATTGTTATATGCTCAGAATAGCTTCCACTTTAAATATCTACTGATATCAGTATTTGTATTTTACATTTAACTAACATCTTTCACCCCATATTTTATATGTACAGCATAGCACCTTTCTCCTCAGAGAATTACAAGGAACATTATAAAATATGGGTACAATCCTCCAATCCTTAGTCATGTGAATATTTTTTTTCTTAGATAAGTATCCCATGAGTTCAACAGGACTGCTTGTGAGGGAGTTTGAAGACCGGGCCCTGCATACCTGTACCACCACAAGTACAGCCACCTTTGAAGTGAATAGAAGCAACATGACCTTGCACTCCAGAGCACACTGCACAATGATGGGGGGGATGTGATTTTACTAGAGGCTCAGCACACAATACTATTCTTTTACATGTGTACCACAGGTTATTTAGGAACCTCTACTCATCACATCTGAGCACAGCCTGAGGGACTCTGCACATTTTAACTACATCTACATAAAGAAATTCAGAAGTTATAATTGCGACAGTCCCCTCTCCACTTCTCCTCAGGCATGACAAACGGCACCTTGGTTACTATAAAAGCATGCTCCAACTGGACTGATCCACTTACTGAAATGTATTGATTTCACAACCTTACATAATTAGACAAACAGATTTTGTTCATAACTTTCATGTTCAATCAAGATACAGAAGGAAAACACTCCAGAACTATAAAGGCCTGAGGAGAGCGGCTCTAAAGATCTTCTCAGGGAAGGACTGGACGGAAGAGAGGGAAACGCTGATTTATTTGGGGGGGGGGGGGGTGAGGGGGATGGTGTGTAGGGGAGGGCACAGAGAAAGGGGCTGTGGAGGCGGGATGGGCGAGTTGTTTACAATGGGTGAATGACTACACCCCACCTATGTCCTGGTGAGAGAGAGAAATTCATGGGGCGGGGCTGATAGGACCTAATGGAGAAGAGACATCATGCGATACTGTATCTACAACGCTCACAGCAGCCACGGCCACAGCCCCCAGCCCAGCCTGCACCCCGGGTCCCCACCAGCCCCAGCCCAGCCCGCACCGCCGCCGCCGCCCAGCTGCTCCCTGCTAAGGTCACGGCGCGGAGCGGCCGGGAGAACCACCCCCCGCCCGGGGTTCAGGCTCCAAAGCCGGGCCCTCGCGTAGCCCCGCGGCCGCAGGAGGGCTCCCCCCGGCGGGCGCCCGGTCCCTACCTTCTGGGACTTGCTCTGCTGCAGCACGTTCTGCTCCACGGTCATGGCCGCGTCCCCCCGGCGCAGAGCAGCAGCAGCAGCAGCAGGCGGCGGCGGCGCGGGCAGCGGAGAGGCAGGTGCCGGGCCCGGAGTCGGGGAGGACGCAGGCGGGGGGAGCCCGACTCGGCGCGACGCGGACGTGCCGCCCAGCGGAGCTGGAGCCCTGGGAGAGACAGAGCGGAGCGGGTCGGCTCAGGCCCGGCTGCCGCCTGCCACCCAGCCCAGCCCGGCCCGGGCCCTGGAATGTGCCGCCAGCTCCGCCCCCGGCTCGCAGCCCGGCCCGGCCCGCATCACAGCCAACCAGCGGCGGCTCTGCCCCAGCCCCAGCCCCGCACCCCGGCCCGGCCCTCCGCTCCGCCTCTGCCTCCCCCCGCTGCCGCCACCGCCCTCATCCCCCCACGCTCCTCCCTCTCCTCCGCCAGTCACCAGCGGCCTTGTCTTCCCTCCGCCCCACGCCTCCTCTGCCTGCCCGCTCCTCGCTAGTACTACGGCTCTCCTCTGCCTGCTCCCCGCCTGGTGCTACTGCCCTCCAACTCCTTTACAACAGCAGCAACTTCCTCACCTAGGGGCCAGGGTTGCTGGCCCTGGCCTCCCTTCCCACTCTGATCCCTCCTTCTCTTGCTCCCACCTAATCACTAGTGATCATATGTCTTAGTGTATTGTCATAGTGCCTGGGATCCACAGTTTGTGGATCAGGACTACATTGTCCTAGACACTGTACAAGCACAATATAGAGTACACCCTCCCCAGGCTAATACCTCTCCTCTCCCCCTCTAATCACTAGTGTTCTTACATTCTGCCTTCTCCCTGTCTCAGTCACTAGTGTTACACCCTTCTTGCTCCTTCCCTTCCAATTCCTCTTCATACTTACTCGGCCCAAGAGGAGCAACAGGACTTCCACTCTCTCCCCTCACTATCCAGTCACCAGTGTCAATGTCCTCCTCACCCATTTCTTCCAGGGCAGCAATTGAGCTTTTACCTAATCATTAGTGTTACTACCCATCCTCTCCAGCTGTTGCTGCAGAAGGGGAGGAATTCCTACCCAGTCATTCCAGTAACCTTCCTTCCCCTCTTCCACTAGCACTACTGGCCTCCCTTTTACTCTTCAGCAGCAACAGTTTAGCTTCAACCAACTCCCTAGTCATAGGCCTAGTCCACACTACACAGTCAGGTCCACAGATTATGTTGACCTAATTATATCAATGTACACATTATACCCATGTCCGCCCATGTAAGTGAGGCAGTGTCTATGTCCATACTATATTAACCTATATTAGCTGTTGGCTGTCAATTTCAGGGCTCCACCATGGAGCTGTGAAATTGACAAGAAAAAGGGGCAGCTAGAGCTTCTGGCAGGAGGCTCCCTGCTCCCAGCTCTGAGAGCCCAGAAGCCAGGTGGCTCCTGGCTGGAAGCTGCACAGAGCTGAGAACCCTGGCTCTCAGCCTCCCAAACTGCCCCTCTTCAGTCAGTGGAGGCACTCCTGGTGGGGACAGTCACTGCTAACAGAAGGAGAGCAGTGTAGACATGTGATTCCTCCTCCTATCTAGCAGTAATAGAAGCTCATCTCTCCCTTCCACATCCAGGCATTAATGTTGTTATTTCATCCCTCCATTCTCTCAGGTCATGCTTGGCAACTTCTGAAGCCATCATCTTGTTTTCCATAATCTCTACTTTAATTAGAAAAAAAGTCTTCCCACATGTGGTTGCAGACAAAATCGTAAAAAACATGAAACAAATGTAGTCAACTTAGTATCTGCCTGCATCTGCAGAAAGCCTGAAACAATAGCCCAGAGATGTGAAGCACCCCATTTTTCTCCTTGCATTGTTAAATCCTGGGGCTTTTGAGTTAAATCTCAACATTGTTAACAATTTCACTGCTAAAAAATTATATAAGAAAGGAGAGGGAGGATCACAGATATGAAACATGTACTGTGACTGTCTTTTCATTTTGGTGTCATAATTGGAGGGATACCACCTTTGGAGCAAAGAAACCAGTGGGAGAGAACAGAGTTCTTAGTAAGCGTCAGTCTATCTGCAGAGTGCAGTGGAGCGTCCAAGCGCTACCTAGCCAATGTGCCTTCCCAACCCTGGAGAGTAGTAGGGACAGGGTCTGCTCTGACAGGGGATGTGGAAACAGGTATGCTCTAGTGGCAGCTGTTACTGCCTCTTCCAGATTCTCTCTGCAGACTCAAGCAGATGGCACTGCATTAGTCATATTTGGGTCAAGTTTTCTTCACAATCATAAGGGCTAAAAACAATTTGTTTAAAATGAAAGCTGAGATTCTCACTTCATCATATGACGCTGGTTCTGTTGCCCAAGACACATGCTTATTTGTGTCTATGGTGTATCTGAAACCTATCAAGAGAGAGTCAGGTCCAGCTGAGCCCATTTGATCACATCTTGAATGTCTGCAAAATATGCTGTGAGCAGTGCCTCATTTTGGCATCTCAAACAATAATGCCGTCGAGGGTAAATGCAAGTAAGCTTTGTTTACCTACTTCTCATTTGGGAATATGGAGTTTATGTTAGTTTACCCACATTTTTTTTTAAATCGCTGTACCACTGATCTCAAGTGAGCAGAGTTTGCAGGAGAAGCACAGAATTGCCAACCACAAGAATTCAAAAATTGTAAGTTCGTTCCCCAAAATCATGAGATTTTAACAAATGAATTAGAGCTTCTTTTTATTTGTCTTCTGATTGTTCAGCCTTTAGGGTTCACAATTTCAAGTGTTCTCTGCAACCAGAAGAACTAGAAACTTTCTTTGTTAAAAATAAAAGCTGAGTTGCTGATATAAAAACATGACCCCAAAAGCTGAGGCTTTAAGAAAAATATCAAATAATGTGAAACTCATGATAAATTCACAAGAGAAGGCAGAACTAACATCACTAGAGTTCTTCCCCCAATTCAATCCTTGTTACACCCTCACAGGCTCACCTCCCACCCTACACAGTCATTCAAATTACTATCCCCCTCCTCCTCTTCCTGTTCATCTTTTACCCTAACCTCACACCCAAACTCATAGTTCTAATACCTTATGTGAGTATATGTGTATGACTTATTTAAATATATATCCTGATGCAGGGCAGAAGAGAGCTGGGGAAAGTTCTAAGCAAAAGCTTGGCTGTGAAGAGGAGGAAGAGTAGTTTTAGGGAAAATACAATTTTCCATAATCTAACAAAATTCTTAAATCAGTGTTAGAAGAAAGTGATTTTTTTGGTGATTATCTACATTGTCACAAGGCTTTGGGGTTTCATTTAGACTGTAAACTCATTGGAGTAGGGATAATGTTACTGTATATCTGTTCCATGGCCAGAACAGCAGTAGCAGTGACAAAGCAAGCTTCCCCGACCTCACTGAGCAAGCGTAGGCCCAGTTATTTTCTTTAGCATCTGATTATTTCAGTCTAATATTTTTGCTTGTTTATTTTCTTTCCTTATT
Organism: Mauremys mutica; assembly: GCF_020497125.1. Taxonomy (NCBI): domain Eukaryota; kingdom Metazoa; phylum Chordata; order Testudines; family Geoemydidae; genus Mauremys; species Mauremys mutica. The sequence continues at coordinate 187,977,511 of NC_059072.1, read as the reverse complement.
TTATTTTAGCTTTCGTGGGAGTAGTTTTGCAAATTGTTAACATTTGGTCTTCTAAGATTTGCTGATCGGAGACATATTAGTAGCAGTTTAAAACGTTTTGGCCATCACTGCAGGTGGCCTAGGCAATTTATATGTTTTTAAAATAGTATTTAACAAAGAATTTACTGTAGAATAGGCAGCAAGTATTATGCAAGCTAAATAATGAGATTTGACCGTGATCCAAAGGTGCCTTTTCAGGATTAAGAGCCATGATTCAGACTCCATGCTCAATCAAGAATTGGCGCCACATGAGCAGTAGTACTTTGTTTCTTTATAAAAAAATTCTGTTGTATTGTTGTGCCCAAAAGGCAAGACCAGGCTCTTTGTCCTTCAATTCAGTACATAATTTCCCAATAAATCCATGTGCTTAAGTATATTGGGCTGTCATGTATTATTTTTAATATATTTTAACAGCTTTCTTCTAAGCCACACTTGTATATTGTGTTGGTGTATGGTGTTATGAACATAATTTTCAATCATGTATATGTACAATGTAAACATTTTAAAAAAATTAAAATGATAATTTAATAGTTTTCAAACATCTAAATGTATGAGTCTGCCATCTCACCCTGCCCTAGGGCCCCTGCTCCTGTATATTGTGTAATCTGTCTACCAGGCTGCCTCAGCCACCTGATATGCAGCTGCCACTACCCAAACAGCACAATAACACTCTACCCACAAACACACACGGGAGCACAGCTGCCCCTATGCAAACCACATACCAAATGATGGTCCTCACACACCATCAAAGCAGGAATGGGCCCTCAAAGAAAATGTTTTAAATAAACTTCAATTTGTGCCCCATTTTAATGCATGAGCAGGATAACCTAAATTCACATTTTGTAAAATAATTTAAAAATTACAAATCATTTCTACACAGAGTGGTAATGATAATTTTTATATACACCTGACTAATACACTCCTGAAATAGGGATTTATAATTGAAATGCTGACAGTCTGCATCATAGCAATGCAAATTATGATTCCGTAATACATATGGCACTGCTGAAAAACAGATGGAACTGAATTTTGTGTGCCATTTACAACAAATGTTCTATATTAAATACATTTAATGCAAGATTGGAATTTACACTTAATTAGAGAACAACAGGAATTACATCCGGTAATCTTTTACTAAGAATTTTGTTTATAATATTGCTTTTTAAGCTAAAAAAACCAAAACCAGTGTATGAACTCTCCCTGCTAGTCTGCAGTGATCATTTAGCTCGCACAATCCCAGTGTTGTGACTTGTAGCTGACCTTATTGATATTAGTGCACAGAAAGAGAAGTAAACAAAGATAATTGTTCATTTCTGATTCACAGGAAACAAATAGTACTGCAGAAGCAGCATCACATTTGCTTACTGGTCTGAGCAACCACAAACATATTTCTCCTAATGCTTACATTGCCTGCATACATAGGAGATCAACTGAACGTCAGTGGGAGTTAGGTATCTAACTGTCATTTGTACTCTTGAAAATTTCCACATAAATTATCATTGTTAAGAGTTTAAAATCCTAAACAATACAGTCCATGGCTATCTATAACACCTCTGCCTGGAGCCTCATCTGTATCCTTACCTCAGACAACTCAAAAACGCCAACACCCTAGCATAGGTTTCCTTATATACAATGGCCATCTCCAGCAAAAACTTCCTGTGCTAAACAATTCACTTCAATACTCCCTGAAATTTCCAACAGGATTGTTTCAATCTTTAAACACAGTCTCTACTTAGTAGCCTAGTTTAGCTGTTTCTTTATTTAGGTGGTCTAATGGTTAAAGCAGGGGAATGCAAGTTACAGCTTTCGGGGTCTCTGTTTCTGAGTTTTTAATTCATTGTATGACCTTGAGCAATCAATTCTTTAACTAAATAATCAAAACATAGGATAACAAGAACAATCCCTGCAATTGAGATGATCTAGCCTATGTAAATGACTGCATCCCACTTTATCATATAAATCCACCAATTCACTGTAGCAATGCTTGATTTTCAGAGGAGCTGAGCACACATATCTCTAGTTCACTTTAATGAAAATTGCAAGTGTTCAGTAATTGTGAAAATCTGGACTGCAGTCATCTAAGTTTATATAGCCTTATATTTTGTTTGCTTTCATAGAAATGTAGGGCTGGAGGGGGCCTAAGGAGGTCCTTGAATCCACCTCCCACATGCATTGAGGCAGGATTAAGTATACCTAGACTATCCCTAACAGATGACTAAGCTGTTCTTAAAAACTTTAAGTGACAGGGATTCCACAAAGTCCTCTGGTAACCTGTTCCAGTGTCTCAGTAGCCCTATAGTTAGAAAGTTTTTTTCTATTTTCTAACATAAATCTTCCTTCCAGGGGAGGGATAGCTCAGTGGTTTGAGTATTGGCCTGCTAAACCCAGGGTTGTGAGCTTAATCCTTGAGGGGGCTATTTAGGGATCAGGGCAAAAATCTGTCTGGCAATTGGTCCTTCTGTGAACAGGGGGTTGGGCTAGATGACCTCCTGATAGTCTATGATTCTATTCCTTGAACAAACTAAGATCATTACTTCTTGTCCCACTCTCAGTGGACACAGAGATCAGTTGATCACCAGCCTCTTTATAACAACCTTTTACATATAAAGTATAGTGCCCCAAACTTGACCACACTTTCACATTGATGAGATATTTTCATTGAGCTGTCCACATTGACACCCAGGCCTTTTTTTTTGAGTGGTTAGGTTACAGTTCATTTAGAGCTCAGCAAAGTGTACAAGCCATTCACAATAGTCCGTCCAATGTGCATTACCTGGCATTTGCCAACAGTAGAGCTGGTTGCAAAATTTCCAACTGAATGTTTTTCCATCAGAAAATTCCAGTTCATGAAAAGCAAAACTTGTTATGGAAATCTGTTGCTTTGTACAACATTTCATTTCGGGGGGGGGGGGGGGGTAAGGAAAAAGATTTTGATGAAGTTGAAATATTCTGTTTTGATATTTTTAGAATGAAATGTTTCAAAACAACTTTTGTATCTGAAATTGTATTTCATAAAATACGTTACAAAATTTAAAATATCAAAATCAAAACAAAACAAAATGTTTTGATTGACTGAAAATGAATTTTTTTTGGTGAGAATTTTGTTTTGTGGGAAATGTTCAGTTTTTGCTCTGTTTGTAACAGAATTTTTCGAAAATCACAAAATTTTCTGTGACATGGAAAATTCAGTTCCTACCCAGCTCTAGTCAACAGTGAATTTCACCTGTCACTCATCTTCCCAATCTTCTCTTAATTTCTGTTGAATCAAATAGAACAGCCTACAGTATCCCCTAACCAAGTATCTGTCATACATGCAGGATCAGGGCCTCTTCCTTAATTAAATTATGAATGGCAACTGCTTCATTAGCCAATAACTTTACATTTGACAGCATGGATGGATAAATAAGGTCACTATCCACCACCATCTCATAATCCTGAGATAAGATTCCAAATAAGACCAGTAGGACTAGTTTTAAATGTCACTATTATTTGTATTACCATAATGCCTAGGAGCCCTGGTTATGGTCCAAGATCCCACTGTGCTAGGCATTGTGCAAACAGCCATGTTCTCTGCTTATGACACATCCTTAATTAAAGTCTCCCACAGTCCACCATGACAAGGATTGAGGAACTAAGTCCTTGCTCCCATATAACGTCATTATTAACAGGTTTCACTGTATTCAGTTCATAACAACATTGCAAGGCAGAGTTACCAGCCTGTCTCAAGTATCTCTACAGCAGAAAGGTGTTACATTTTGTCTTTTTTATTTTAGCTGTTGTATGTTGCAGAACTTGATAAGTGTTATTCCCCAAGAAAAAGAGAAAAAAGTTAAAATCTTAAAACCCCAAGACAAAAGGTAAAAGTCAAATAACCCGTGTCTGATTTAGCGTAACATCCAATTAGTGAGCACCCAAGCTGGGGCTAGCAATTGGTGCTGATTGCACCACATGCAAGGGGCATATGCATTTCAATTTTCCTGATAAACTATCCTCAGCCCTCCCACAGCCAAGCATGGAAACACCTGTCATTTTTCTGTACAAACTGTAGAATGGTGGTTATGGTTTTCTACTGAGCTTACAATTTAAAAAAAAAACCAAATGATAATAGGACTTGAACATATTAATGTATGTATAGGTTCAGGCCCATGCTATAATGTATCCTTGGCATGTATACTGAAAAGTATTCTAACATAAAATCATTGTTTCTGGAATAACACAAAATGTTTTCCCCATTTTTCAGCTTATGATCTGAGATATCTCCACAGGATTAATTGATAGATGCAACAAGAACGTTGTGAGTCAGTAGGTAATTTAGGAAAAGAAAACCCTTTCATTTCCATTTTTCTGTTATGATTTTAACTGATAAGGCTGCCTCACTCAGATTTTACAGCAAAAATATGAATTAGTTACAGATCACTTTCATATCTCTGATTTGACATCTCTTATCTAAGTAGTTTGTGCCTATCTCCCGCTTTGGGTGAACAAATCTGCATTTTAGTTTAAAATGGAATAAAAGGGGAAAATATAAAATGACTGAAATTGGGTTGGTCAACTTTCTCAAAGAAAAAACAATTGACAGTTCTACTGTAAAAGCCATATATTGCTCTTGATCCATGCACAGAACTCCTGTAGACAGCAATGTTATTGATATCAATGAGCGTTCTGTGCATTGACATAGGGCAGTATCTGACTGAATGTACAGCTGCATTCTCCATGAACACACCACAGACAGTATTTGACCCTAAGTGTACAGTGGGAGTCACAAGATCTATTATTTAAATTGTAATGACATTTCCATCCACAATGGAATTGAATACTCCAAATGAAAACAAAATAGTTTAATATGCAAGACACTTAAAGCTGATCTTGTTGACAAACTTCACAATGACTCTTCCTCATCAAGTAAGATATAAAAAAAGAAAGCCACCTAACAGTAATCTCAGATTACTGCACTACTACAGTATCAGATGTAGTGTAAGCAAGGCATTTAAATGTTAAAACATGAACAGCTGAGGTGAAATATAAGACAAAGTGTGACACATTAAATAAACTGGAGCCCAATGAGATGAGATCAAAGTGTGATGTTAGTCATATTGCTTGACAAATAATCTTCAGTGGCATTTGCTACTCAGTAGGGACCTTTCATTGATGTTCTTTGAGACTTTAGTAATCTGTCTGGAAGAACATTCCACAGGACGCCTTCAAAGGTTTTATTTATCCAAAGGGCACTATTACACATTTGATAGTTGCCATGGAAAGCCACTCTAGAGGCAAACTTTGGTGGTACCAAATTCACCATTTAATTTAAAAGTCAACATTTATGAAGAGATGTCACAAATTGTTACAGTATCTGAGTTACAGTAGATAGGGCACTACTATGACACCATAATTGTGAAGGTCACTATGCAGTGAAGCCATTGGGGAGGTCAAGGATTCATTGACTTAAAATGGGATCAGTACTGAACCGGCAGTGCTAGGCAAAAATTTCAGGGGGACTAGGTTCATTGGTTTGTGAGGTATTAGTTTTGTGGCATTCTCTCTTCACTGGCAATGGGATCTAGTGTCATCAGCTACCATGTAATTCTCATTAAGGCATGTACAACTAATGTGACCCTGCCTCTTAGAACAAGTTCAATATACCACATAGCTCAGACACTATTGCAAGGAGTCAATGAGGCAGCCAGGCAGAATATACACAGTAAAAACACCAAGCACAAGTCAATAAGGGAGAAGTTTGTTGGGGAAAAGGACAGAGGTGGGAAACAACAAAACTTCACAAAACAAACAATTCATCAATTGGTTTTCCAAATAAACACTAAAACAGAGGAGTGAGCAACTTACAAATTACTGGCTGGTCATTTTTACAGATCCCTGAGGCCTCTTAAAGTGAGTTTAGTAAATTAATGGTTTGAAAATTAATGCACAGCTCTCAATTCTGAGTGCTTTACTTTTCTTGTTAGCCAAACACTGGCAGGTAGGTGGCTGATGAGTATTTTCAGTAGATGATGAAGTGTCTTGCATATTAACAGTAAACTTATAGCTTCTCTTTAACGCATCTTATTTGGGGATTCTCCACCCTCAAGCATATGGATAAAAGGAACTCAGAGTGGGTTTTTGTCCTGGGTGGCTTGGTGCCATAATAGAGGAGAAAGAAGAAAAACAGTCATAGTTCCAGGGAGTGTATAGATGGATCAGAGGTCTGGGTTCAAGTTCCCCTGGTTCAAAAGGTGTCTCTAGCCCTTCCTGTTATGCCAATCTCTGGAACTTTACTGGAGGGATTGAGTGGAGGTCCAGTTTTGGATCTGGAGGATGTACCAGAGTCTCCTGATTTGGAGTCTTTGTTGCATAAGCCACAGGGGTCATCTTCAGTACAGTCTGGGATTGGTTTGAAGGATCATCTAGACAACATTTTTGGGAAAAAGAGAGCTTCAGCTCCCACTGGCTCCACTAAGAATATCTTCTTTAAGCCTCTCAGGGTATCTCTACACTAGGGGGACCTATATTTGAGGCTTTTTTTGTTTTTGTTTTTAATATAGATGCCTATTACCTTCCACCCCCTGTCCCAATTTTTCACATTTGCTGTCTGGTCACCCTACTCTACACTGCAGCTGGGAACAAGCCTCCCAGCCCAGGCAGACAGACTTGCTCTAGCTAGTACACTAAAAATAACAGCATGGACATTGCAGCTTAGGCAGCAGTTCAGGCTCTCAAGCTCACCTGATTCCCTGAGTTTGAGCTTGGGATGGGTGGCTAGCCTGAGTCTTCAGGAGAGCCACAACATCCACACTGCTGTTTTCGGTGTGCTAGCTCAAGATGAGTTAGCATGAATCTGTGTATTGAGTAACTATAAGAAGCCACCTGAAAAGCCTGCTCCATTAGCTCATTCTTCTGCCTCTCCCAAAAGAACTAGACTGCAACCACTGTTTTCTATGGCTACTGTCAGTTACAGGTCCTGGGCTCTCCTCTCTTTCTTACCCCGCTACCCCCCAAGTCAGTATCCACAATGATGACATATCTGAATCACATGGAAAGAGCAAGTGGGTGACATCACCTACTCTACTGCTACTGTTCAGAAGGTGGCAACAGCTTCTGCTTTTGATGATACCATCAAGTCTGTATTAGTGTCATCATGACCCATCTAGAAATTTTTTGTAAGCACTGAAACTGTAGGAAGCAATATAGAAATGTAGATGATTTGGAGGAAATACATACAAATTGGAATCACTAATACTAAACTTCATAACTAATGCTCTGAGTCTGAGCTGAAAATAAGGCATTAACATACAATTACACAAATACTCCATCAACCAAAAGCAGCTTGCATAATATCTGACCTTCCTAACCTTGGATTTCATACTTTCCCATGAGGAAGGCTGCAGCAAATCAGTGAATGTTGCAATTAATGGAGTTTATAGCAGCTACAGTTATGGTTTTTTTTCTTTTCATCTTACATTTTACCTTTTAATGTTTAAATGTATAAGAGCAAGAATATAGTTGTTAGTGGATACCAATAAAAATATTTATTTAATATATTTAAAGTTGACTGGCTGGTGAGTGAATTCAATTCTGTTGTTATTCTAATGGTTAGATGGAAAGGCATTTGAATTGTTTAGCTTATGAGAAGAAGTTACTGAAAATTGCTATTTTCCTTTTAACCTTTATATGTATGCATACATTCTATTGTAGTTGGGTTGTGTAGCTGTTTGAATAAAATGTATTTTACATAATTACATATAGTTTTGCAAAACAAAATTTTTGCAACGTTTAGTGGCTCCAAGTAAAGGTACAATATATTGTACTCTACTTTGACAAGGAGAATGTTTGTAATAGCCCTCTGCTCTAGCTGTTTTTAATTGGAATTGAATTACAGGAAGACTGTTTGATTTCTACACATACATGATTTCTCCCCTCCAATGCTTTGGAGACTCAGAGTGAAGCAGTGGAGTAACTGCTTCATAAAGGTAGTGATCTTAAAAAAAAATTATGTATAACATTGTACATGGGAGGTGATGTCATTTTTAAATAACTTCTGGTTGTCTTCAGTACCATACATGATAAATAATTTTAGTTGATTCCTTACCTCTAACCTCTGTTTGACTCTGTTCCAAGACTGTAAGCATTTCGGGTCAAGTACTGCTTTAACATTTTCTTACATATATACGTATTATATCCAATTTTAAATTAGCCTTTAAGAATTACCTAACCTAAAAGTAAAGTGAATTTAGTTACTCAGTTTTTGTTCTGGATTTCTAATAACGTGGGATCCCATTATGTTAATCACAAACAACTCTAAAACTGAGGATACAAGTTGTGATTAGCTGAGTGGAGTTTTATATGTATACAGAGAAATCCAATTTATACAAATGAAAATTTGGCTTATTGTCCTTTCTAGGAAAGTGTTTTAAATAATGCCAAATTTAATTTGATTTTAAAATATTTCACATATAAAAAGCTAAGGTGGGGCAAGTAGTATGTAGTAGCTGTAAAAGGGGTGAAGTTTATCAAAAAAGCCATATTAAAAAATGGGTTGATCATTTAAATAGACGAGAGAGAGAAAGGGACTATTAGGGTTAACTTGCTTTCTTAATTGTAAGCTTGTATGGATATGAACCCTACAGTGTGGCTACATTAGTTATGATAGACTGCCTTTTTTCTAATATTGATGTATTGATAGATATTACAGGCTAAGTTTTACCAGTTTATACCTTGTGCAACTTCATTGTTTACAATTAGTCTGCATATGGTGGAAGGTAGGTGGAATCTGAACAAATTTACATGACTGAGCTGGCCTGTCATTATCTTGGCTTTTCAAAAAAAGTTAAATATAGATTACACACATACACACACACAGGGCAAGATTCTCTGCTACACCCACACGTATAAATAAATAAATAAAAATAAACCAAATGAATAACCAGCTTGGGAAAGGGGAAGTATTTCAGACATAGCTTGAAGGGGAATTCTGCACCAGTGTAAACCTGCCCTTATGGTAACAAACAGTTTTTTGATAGATACACATTCTCATGCCAGAGAGAAATCCACCCCTTCACTATTTGCCAATTAAAACTGAGGAGCCACATTTCCCATGCAAGCTACAGAGAAATATCTGGGCAGGTGTGGGTGTGGAAAAATACCTGGTTTCCACAGAACCAGATCAAAGCCAAGAAAGAAAGAAATATAGCTAATAAATAGTGGCTGCACTCCTACAGCAGTATAGTCCTCGGTGCAACTACCTTGTGTAATTTCATGTGCTAAACTTTACCTCATATTAAAAAAAGAGCTTTAATAGCTGTTTTAGATAGACTGGAGGATCTAGAGCCCTATCTTCACGCATGTAGGAATCCCATCCATAAACCTTCACCTCTATAAAACCACTCCTAATAACTGGGGGCACCCCTTACACAGATTTCCAAAAGTTTCTCCTACTGTATCACCATTTCAGCTCCCAGTCTCAGCCAGCCTAACACAAAGTCAATGGCTTTGCCACTATCTCCCCACAACACATACCCTGCCTCTCAACACAGCTTCAAAGATATAACCCAATTCAAAATATGAAGGTCAACTCAGACCCATAGGCTTTGTATATCAGTAGTGGGTGATCAAACAGCAGGCTCCACCTTGCTTAGTTGGTAGTCTTCTGCTTTACAGGACTGTGATATATAAGAGAAAGGGGTGTGGCTGGAGCATGCCCAGAATGGAAGGGTTGTTTGTACTGGGTAATGTGATAGCAGCAGGGCCTGCAACCAGGGCTAGCTCCAGCTTTTTTGCCGCCCCAAGTGGCGAAGAAAAAAAAAGGAAAAACTGATTGAGTGGCTGCCAAAGTGCTGCTGAAGAGGAAGAGGGAGTGAAGGACCCGCCGCTGAAGATGAAGCGAGGCACTGAAAGACCCGCTGCTGAAGTGCCGCCCCTTTCTATTGGCCGCCCCAGGCACCTGCTTCCTTCGCTGGTGCCTGGAGCCGGCGCTACCTGCAACTCTCTTCCAGAGAAAAGCACTTTCAACAAGAAAAAGGTTGATCCATTTTCTTCAAGAGCATCTGTGCATTTCCATTTGCTGGGATGGTGCCCTTTGGTAATGAGTTGATTGAACCCTCTTCAAACCCTTGTCCATTTTGAGGAGTGCCTGTGCATCTCCTTGATGAGTCTAATATTTCAAGCCTGAGGTTAGAGATGGGAGTGAACCTGCCAAAGGACCCTCTGCTGTGTCCCTGAAGAAGCAACAGTTCTGACTGGTGCTTCGGATAGAAATGTATGGCAGTCCACACAATCTCTGTTTTACAAAACAACCATTTATTTGTTTCTGATGCCTCAGCTCCTCTTCCCACACTTCCTGATAGAATCATAGAAATGTAGGACTGGAAGGGACCTTTATAGGTCATCTAGTCCAGTGCCCAGCACTGAAGCAGTATGTCTCTCTTTCACTCAAAATGGTTCCAAAGCCGTCCCATGCAGGAGAATTTTTAGTTTTCTTTTTGTTTTCTGTAACCAACATTAGGTAACATATTTCAAATGCTAAAGAGCATTTGGAATGGCGACATTACAGTCTATTGAATGCTGCTTCTCTTTAGCAACATCATTCCAGGCCTCAAGATGCAACATTTTTGCACTAGTTAATCAGTTTAATACAGACGTGGAAAGTCATCTAAAAGAAACATGGGCAAGTCTTCATAGTTCAGTTCTTTGACTTCAGTAGCCAAAGCTGAGTACTGGAATGAATCAATACTATTAACATGGGAGAAAGCATTATTAAATGCTACTATGGTATGCAAAAAAGTTTTATATCCAAAAGAATGATCAGTTGACCAAAATTGTGGTAAAAAGTAACAGTTTAAATTTTCTTCTTAATGCTTTGTAACTAGCTGAAAAATCTGAAAAAGAGCCTGTATGGTCTTATTGATGCATTTTTCTATCTTTAAAAATATTTCTGAAAGGTTCATGTTCTACTAAGAAAGCAACATTTGCAGCAAAAGCTTCAAGAGATGAAGTGTTTGGAAAGTGGCCCAAGGTTTATTTCATTGCTTCCAATTTCTGAATTGTCTATTTAGGACATTAAAAGCAAAATTCTTCAAGAATTAAAGAAACCAAAACAGCAGGTCCTGGGGAAAATAGAAATCGTTAAAGCAAATGAACCTTTTAGGAACCTAGAGTCAGCAATTATTTTGCTGTGTTGGTGTGAGTTACAAACCAGAGTAAGATTTAGAGCTGGTTGGACAAATTTCAGCAAAACATTTTTTCATCAGAATTTGCCAATTTATCAAAATTGGAATGTTCTGAAGGACAGTGTCAGTTCTGACAAAGTTCCACTGGAAATTGTAATGATCTTAGGGTTTGTGACGGGGTTTCCAGAGTGCAACCTGGACTGTGGTACTGCTTAGCCCTGTGTCCCCAGCCAGGGCTATCCCACTTGCTCTGTGATGCTGTTTCCAAGCCACAAACAGGTGTTGCACTTACACAGACATCCACAGGCAGGGGGACACCCAACTGAGTTACATGAGTGCTTTCAGCAGCCATTCATGAACCAACAATAGAGAGGCTTTAGCCAATTCCTCCCAGCTCCCCAGCCTGGCACCCCAGAACTGTACCATCTCGCACTGGTCAGAAGCCTGACTAGTGTAAGTTCATTACCCAGTCTACTCCTCCCTCAATGTCAAGAGGACACACACTAGCCATGTAAACTGAGCTAAGATTTCCCAAGCACTTCAACCAAAATTCACTGTTATAGTAAAATATAAAACAGATTAATTAATTATGCAAAGATAGATTTTTAAGTGATTATAAGTAGCAAGCATAGATATCAAGGTTGGTTACCTAAGAAATAAAAGTAAATTCACAGTTTTGTTCTACAGACTAAGCAGGATTTGAATCAAGCAATGTCTCACCCTGACAGATGGTACAAGTGGGTTACAGTTCCTTAATACACAGCCTGGGACTCTTTTCCACCCTGGGACCACCCACCCCAGTTCAAAGTCTTTGTCCTCCAGATGTGTTTCCAGGCATTGAGTTGTGGGGGAAGTGAAGCCAAATCATGATGTCATTTCCCCACTTTTATAGTTTCTACCAGCTTGCTGGAAAAATCTTTTGCTATGTCATAGATCAAGCAGCCTCCATTTTATATGTGCTCTTTCTGAGACATCTCCATTGTATACAGTTCCTGGGATAGTGGATTCTTTCCTTGATGGGTGTTGGTGAGCCATTAACGCTGTTTTGCTACTCCATTGTTGTACTTAAAAGACTGGTTGTGGGTGTTCCAACCTCACAACATATTTCAGTAACACACACATTGCAAAACTTCAAAAGTTCACCTACCATGATAACGTACACAATCCAACAGGATATTAATATTCAACAGATCAAGACTTTATAATGATACCTCACAAGGCATACTTTGTACAAAACATATAATAACTATATGACAGTGGTCTTCTTCTTTTGTATGGCTTTGGTAGGTAGAAATGACTACAAATTTATATCTAAGTTTGATAGCCAGCACATTGCTGCAGCAGTGAATGTCCTTCAAGCCCCCAGCAAAAGAATGAAGGGGACACTCGGATATGATGTGCTCCATCATTTGTGCCTGGTGACCACAGTCACATACAGGTGTTTGCCTCATTTTCCATTTAAAGAGGGTTTGTCCACATCTCCCATGAGATGTTCTGATGTGATTCAAACTGCACCAGTCTTTTCAACATAAATCAAAACCAAGTGGTTCCTTGGCAGTGTTAGTGATGAACTGTTTGTGTTTTAAGCAGTCGAAACACTCCATGTGACTCTCCCTTGAGCCTCAGCATCAAAATTGGCTGCTAGGGTCTTGATACGGTTCCATAGAGGGTTGCAGAATTTTAATCTTGTCTTTGGCAAGTTCTGCAGGTCGTGGTGCAGCGGGATCCTTGTGTTTGCATTGACATGGTTGAGAAAGAGCTCTTCTAATCTGTGGAGGCTGCTTGTGCAATAGGACCAGGACCCAGTCGACTAGAGTCGATTTGAGCATCCCTGACACTTTGCGCATAATGTTATTGAGTTGCGTGTCAAGGAGTTTAGTGTGACTGCTGTGAGACCACAGTGGCACACAATATTCAGCTATAGAATATACCAAGGTAATTGTTGTGGTTCGTAAGGTCCGTGGACTGGAGTCCCATGATATTCTGGCAAATTTTTAGATAAGCATGACATGAAACCTGACCATATCGAAAGTGTTCTTGAGGTGTTGTTGAAAGGTCAAACTCTGGTCCAGTGTAATGCTAAAATACTTTGGATTAGCCTCCTGGCTGACTCTTTCATGCAGAACTGCACATCAAGTTTGGCATTAGCCATTTTATTGTTCAGATGGAAAGTGGTTACCATGGGGTTTTTTTTTGGAGTGGAGGGGTTAGGCCTAAATTTCCAGTGTTGGAAATAATCAGCCATTGTGCTAAGATCTTGGGTTAGGGTGCAGCTGATGGTGTGAAGGTTTGTATGCTGAACAGCTAGGGCAATGTCATCTGCATAGATGAATATCCTTGACTCCGTTGCTGTTATATCTGCTGTGTATAGATTAAAAAGTATCAGGGCCAGGACTGAGCTCTGAGAGATGTCCGAGTTAAGAGTTCTTGGTTTACTGATCTGGCCATTGAGGTGTACCTTAAAGCAGTGGTCCCCAGTCATTGCTGCCAAGAGGCAGATCATTTGCCGGCAGTAAATGATGCGGGAGATCTTGAGGAGGAGGCCCTGACCCCAGACAGTGTCATATGCTGAGGACAGATCAACAAGGGCAATTCCTGTCATCAACTTATGTTGGAATCCTGACTCAATGTGGCCAGTAAGTGAAGCTACTTGGTCACAGCAGTTTATTGACACTGCTGCGGGTCCCTGTTATAGCCTCTGTCCTTCATGCCCTTGGAGATTTTTTCAAATATTTAGACATTTCGTCTTTTGAAATGGAGTTGTGATAGCACGGATTTCTCTCCCCTTACAGCGATCAGATCCAGTGCCTCCCATTCAGTCCATGCTGGAGCTCTTTTGCGACTCTGAGACTCCAACTGAGACTCATCTCCATTTCTGAGATGAAATCTGCATGGTCACTTCTGAGCTCGCCACGCTGGCCAAACAGGAAATGAAATTCAAAAGTTTGTGGGACTTTTCCTCTCTACCTGGCCAGTGCATCTGTATTGAGAGTGCTGTCCAGAGAGGCCACAATGGAGCACTCTGGGATAGCTCCTGGAGGCCAATACCATCGAACTGCATCCACACTACCCCAAATTTGACCCAGCAAGATTGATTTCAGCACTAACCCCCTTGTCGGGGAGGAGTACCGAAATTGATTTTAAGAGCCCTTTAAGTTGACAAAAATGGCTTCATCGTGTGGACAGGTGCAGGGTTAAATCGATCTAACGCTGCTAATTTCGACCTAAACTAGTAATGTAGACCGGGGCTTAGAGAGTGTTTGTAGCTAACTGCTGTACACAGCTACATTGTATTCTCCACCTCCTGCTTCCAGGGAATGTCTCAAAATTCCTATGTTCATAATACTGTCCCTCATGACTGAGCCTCTCTAAATTATAATCTTTCACAAACATATTTCCATATCTTCTTTCCTAAAAAATCCAACAATTAGCTCTTATATCTATAAACTAACAACTATCTACTAACACATACATTAAATTCTCAACCCAGCTAGTACATTTCCATAAACTACAGTCTATATAACCAATATATCCACTACCTAGAGAGGCAAGGTTACCACACATCACTGTGGAGTGAGTCTTTACCACTCACTTTCTTCAAATACCCCTTTCTTCAAGCAAGATAGCAAATCTCTATGAATCTTTCAGGATGTTAGCTTTCCCTCTCTCATATGATCAGTGTCAGCCTTTCATAAAAGTCTGAGTTGTTCTCTTGTTGCTTGCAAGTTTCTCCTTTCTCTGTTGATGATAAACAATTGGTTGGTTGGTAAATGCCAGAGTTCATGTCTATAATCAATGTTTCAAAATGTCAGGGATTAACTTTAGATCCCTTCAATTATGCCAAAATGTGTCCACCTGGTCTGTCTGGGCTATATAAGACCTTAGGTCTGGTCTACACTATGATTTTAGGTCGAAGTTAGCAGCGTTACCTTGATTTAAGCCTGGACCCGTCCACACGACGAAGCCCTTTTTTTCAAATTAAAGGGCTCTTTAAATTGATTTCTTTACTCCACCTCTGACGAGGGGATTAGTGCTGAAATCGGCCGTGCCAGATTGAATTTGGGGTAGCATGGATGCAATTTGACAGTATTGGCCTCCGCGAGCTATCCCAGAATGCTCTATTGTGACCGCTCTGGACAGTGCTCTCAACTCAGATGCACTGGCCAGGTAGACAGGAAAAGGCCCGCGAACTTTTGAATCTCATTTCCTGTTTGGCCAAACTGGCAAGGTGCAGGTGAATGCAGATCTCATCAGCAGAGGTGACCAGGATGGAATCCCAGGATCGCAAAAGAGCTCCAGCATGAACCAAACGGGAGGTACGGGATCTGTTTGCCATATGGAGAGACGAATCCATGCTAGCTGAACTCCGTTCCAGTAAATAAAATGCCAAAACATTAGAAAAAGACTCAAAGGGCATGAAGGACAGAGGCCATAACAGGGACACACAGCAGTGCTGCGTGAAAATTAAAGAGCTAAGGCAAGCCTACGTAAAAACCAGAGAGGCAAACGGCAGCTCCAGATCAGAGCCCCGAACATGCCGCTTCTGTTATGAGCTGCATGCCATGCTAGGGGGGTGCAGCCACCACTACCCCAACCTTGTGC
This sequence comes from Mauremys mutica, assembly GCF_020497125.1. Classification (NCBI taxonomy): domain Eukaryota; kingdom Metazoa; phylum Chordata; order Testudines; family Geoemydidae; genus Mauremys; species Mauremys mutica. The sequence continues at coordinate 187,961,714 of NC_059072.1, read as the reverse complement.
TTTGACTCCGTCAATGGAGAATCACGCAACAGGGAAGCGGGTTTTGGGGATGAGGAAGATGATGATGAAGAAATTGAAGATAGCTCACAGCAAGGAAGCAGAGAAACCGGTTTCCCCAACAGCCAAGATATGTTTTTCAACTTCGACTTGGAGCCAGTAACCCCCGAACTCACCCAAGGCGTGCTCCCGCACCCTGAAGACGGAGAAGGGACCTCTGGTGAGTGTACCTTTGTAAATATTACACATGGTTTAAAAGCAAGCATGTTTAATGATTAATTTGCCCTGGCATTCAGGGCCAGTACAGCTACTGGAAAAGTCTGTTAATGTGTATGGGGATGGAGCGGAAATCCTCCAGGGACATCTCCATAAAGCTCTCCTGGATGTACTCCCAAAGCCTTTGCAAAAGGTTTCTGGGGAGGGCGGCCTTATTCCGTCCGCCATGGTAGGACACTTTACCACGCCAGGCCAGTAGCACGTAGTCTGGAATCATTGCATAACAAAGCATGGCAGCGTATGGTCCCAGTGTTTGCTGGCATTCAAACAACATCTGTTCTTTATCTCGCTGTGTTATCCTCAGGAGAGCGATATCATTCATGGTCACCTGGTTGAAATAGGGTGCTTTTATTAAGGGGACATTCAGAAGTGCCCGTTCCTGCTCAGCTGTTTGGCTGTGGATGAACAGAAATGCTCCCTGCTATTAGCCATACGGTGTGGGGAGGGGTGAAGCATGAGTGATCTCTCACACCAAACCGGCCTCAATACAAGAGGCAAAATGCGACCTTGTAACAAAAGCACATGTGCTGTGTAATGTGAACAGCAAGGTTTAACGTGAAAGAGTGTACCCATTTTTCTCTAAAATGTGTTTTTTTAACTACCACTCTCCCTTTTCTTCCACCAGCTACAAATGTTTCTCCTTCGCAGAGGCTAGTGAAGATTAGGAGGCAAAAAAAATGTACTCGGGATGAAATGTTCTCTGAGCTCCTGGTGTCCTCCCACACTGACAGAGCACAGCAGAATGTGTGCAGGCAGACAATGTCAGAGTGCAGGAAAGCACAATATGAATGCGAGGAGAGGTGGCGGGCTGAAGAGAGTAAGTGAACGGCTGAAGAGAGTAAGTGAACGGCTGAAGAGAGTAACTGGCGGGCTGAAGATGATAGGTGGCGTCAGCTTGCTGACAGAAGGCAAGAGTCGATGCTCAGGCTGCTGGAAGATCAAACTCATATGCTCCAGCATATGGTTGAGGTTCAGGAAAGGCAGCAGGAGCACAGACCGCCGCTACAGCCCCTGTGTAACCAACAGCCCCCCTCCCGAAGTTCCATTGCCTTCTCACCCAGACACCCAAGAACACGGTTGGGGGGCCTCCGGCCACCCAGCCACTCCACCCCAGAGGATTGCCCAAGCAACAGAAGGCTGGCCTTCAATAAGTTTTAAAGTGCAATGTGGCTTTGTCCTTCCCTCCTTCCCAACCCCACCCGGTGCTTCCCTCCTCCCCCACCCCTCCCAGAATACCTTGGCAGTTATCCCCCTATTTGTGTGATGAATTAATAAAGAATGCATGAATGTGAAGCAACAATGACTTTATTGCCTCTGCAAGCAGTGATCGAAGTGGGGAGGGGAGGGTGGCTAGCTTACAGGGAAGTAGAGTGAACCAAGGCCGGGGGGGCTTCATCAAGGGGAAACAAACAGAACTTTCACACCGTAGCCTGGCCAGTCATGAAACTGGTTTTCAAACCTTCTCTGATGCATACCGCACCCTCCTGTACTCTTCTAACCGCCCTGGTGTCTGGCTGCATGTAATTAGTGGCCAGGCGATTTGCCTCAACCTCCCACCCCACCATAAATGTCTCCCCCTTACTCTCACAGATATTGTGGAGCGCACAGCAAACAGTAATAACAATGGGAATATTGGTTTCGTTGAGGTCTATCCGAGTCAGTAAACTGCACCAGAGAGCTTTTAGACTGCCAACTGTACATTCTACCACCATTCTGCACTTGCTCATCCTATAGTTGAACAGCTCCTGACTACTGTCCAGGCTGCCTGTGTACGGCTTCATGAGCCAGGGCATTAAGGGGTAGGCTGGGTCCCCAAGGATAACTATAGGCATTTCAACATCCCCAACAGTTATTTTCTGGTCTGTGAAGAAAGTCCCTTCCTGCAGCTTTTGAAACAGACCAGAGTTCCTGAAGACGCGAGCATCACATACCTTTCCCGGCCATCCCACGTTGATGTTGGTGAAACGTCTCTTATGATCCACTAGTGCTTGCAGCAGCATTGAAAAGTACCCCTTTTGGTTTATGTACTGGGTGCCTTGGTGCTCCGGTGCCAAAATAGGGATATGGGTTCCGTCTATCGCCCCACCACAGTTAGGGAATCCCATTGCAGCAAAGCCATCCACTATGACCTGCACATTTTCGAGAGTCACTACCCTTGATATCAGCAGCTCTTTGATTGCCTTGGCTACTTGGATCACAGCAGCCCCCACAGTAAATTTGCCCACTCCAAATTGATGCCTGACTGACCAGTAGCTGTCTGGCATTGCAAGCTTCCACAGGGCTATTGCCACTCGCTTCTCAACTGTGAGGGCTGCTCTCATCTTGGTATTCTGGCACTTCAGGGCAGGGGAAAGCAAGTCACAAAGTTCCATGAAAGTGCCCTTATGCATGTGAAAGTTTCGCAGCCACTGGGAATCATCCCAGACCTGCAACACTATGCAGTCCCACTAGTTGGTGCTTGTTTCCCGGGCCCAGAATTGGCGTTCCACAGCATGAACCTGCCCCATTAACACCATGATGTGCACATTGCCAGGGCCCATACTTTGCAAGAAGTCTATGTCCATGTCTATGTCCTCATCACTCTCATCACCATGCTGCCGTTGCCTCCTCGCCTGGTTTTACTTTGGCAGGTTTTGGTTCTGCATATACTGCAGGATAATGCGCATGGTGTTTACAGAAGCAGCAAAGAATCCTGTGGCACCTTATAGACTAACCGGCTACCCCTCTGATACATGGTGTTTACAGTGCTCATAATTGCCGAGGTGATCTGAGCGGGCTCCATGATCCCAGTACCATGGCGTCTGGGCTGAAAAAAGGTGCGAAACGATTGTCTGCTCTGATGGAGGGAGGGGTGACTGACAACATGGCTTACAGGGAATTACAGTCCACAAAGGGGGTGGCTTTGCATCAAGGAGAAACACAAACAACTGTCACACAGAATGGCCCCCTCAAGGATCGAACTCAAAACCATGGGTTTAGCAGGGAGGGAGGGAGAAAGCAAATGAATACAAAACAAATCGGGTCTATTTCTTGTTTTGATCCACTCCATCTATCTTTTACATCTTTAGGGAGGCAGCAGATGATGCAGTTCGACTGCTAGCCATCGTCATCTGCTGGGCGCTCGGCAGAAGATGCTGCATTACGACTGCTAGCCATCATCATCTCCTGGGTGCTCAGAAGAAGATGGGAATGACCTGGCTGAGTGACTCCCATGTCTGCCCAGGCGCCCCGACTAACCTCACCGAGGTTGGTTAAAAGAGCACCCAGGAGCACGATGACGATGGCTACCAGTCATAATGCACAATCTGCTGCCAAAAGGCAATGAGCTGCTGCTGTGTAGCAATGCAGTCCCACATCTGCCAGCACCCAGGAGACTCACGGTGATGGTCAGCTGTGTGGGCTCCATGCTTGCCATGGAATGGCATCTGCACAGGTAACCCAGGAAAAAAGGTGCAAAATGATTGTCTGTCATTGCTTTCACGGAGGGGGGGGGGGTAAGGGAGCTGACGACATGTACCTAGAATCACCCATGACAATGTTTTTGCCCCAGGCATTGGGATCTCAATGCAGAATTCCAATGGGCGGCAGAGACTGCGGGAACTGTGGGATAGCTACCCACAGCTACCCACAGTGCAACGCTCCGGAAGTTGACGCTAGCCTCGGTACTGTGGACGCAGTCCGCCGACTTAATGCACTTAGAGCATTTTTTGTGGGGACACACAGTCGACTGTATAAAAACAATTTCTGAATAAACGACTTCTATAAATTCGACCTAATTTCGTAGTGTAGACATACCCTTAGATGCAGCTGTTCTTTAATGGTACCTCTTTGGCCCCAGGTTTTAAAGATGTGATTCTTCAGGCACACTATCACCTGGGTTAAGAGGTGGGATGTCACAGGCCCTTTTTTCAAAATAATATTTTCTGCTTCCACTTCTGATTTTCTTTCATCTTCTGTATGTTTTCATTGTCATGAGATTTCAGGAAGTTATCAGTGATTGGTGAATTATATTTGAGCCTTCCTCCCAGTAGTAGCTGAGCTGGAAAAGAGCCATTCTCCACAGGTGTACTATAAATCAGTAAAGCTTTACATAAGTCACAATCACTGTCAAAAGTCTTTTTTCCTAAGGTTCTTTACCATCCATACAGACCTGACCACAAATAATTTGACTTGGGGTTAATCTATAGCAAATTGCCTAAAATCTGTGCTGGAAAATTTGTGGTGCATTATCACTCATGACTTCATTTGGAATTCCATGTCTGGAAAGTATTCCTTTCATGCCGGCTATCACTGATTTACTGCTGGTACTATGCAATGTTCAAATTTCTGGATACAAAGAATAATAATCTGTGACTATTAAATAATCCTTTGATTGCCAGGTAAATAAATCAGTGCCTACCTTCTCATTAGGCCGTTGTGGAACTGGATGAGGTCTCAGTGGCTCTGCCTGTTGGTGAGGCTTGTATTTCAAGCATGAAAAAAGCTGTTTCCTTCCACATTAGTAATGTCATGATTGATCTGTGGCCAGTACATCACCTTTCATACTCATTGTTTTGATTTCTCAATTCCAAAATTATCTTCTGTTGCATTTCTTTCTGGAGGTTTGAGGCAGCCTTGCTGCCCTTGAAAATAAGTAAGTTCAGGTCTGCAGTTCCAATAGTCTTACACTTGGACAGCAACTGTCTATTTCTTCAGGCCACCCTTTAATTATTACTTCTTTAAGGATCCTGAATGACTTGTCTTTCTGCATGTCCCCTCTTATTTGTTGCAGTTTTTTGTTAGCTATAGGAATAGACTGTACAATCAGATCTATATAGGCTTACATCTCTATCTCTAAGATCTTCTATGGTTTCTTAGTGGAAGTCATCACTCTGGAAAGTGCATCCTCAGTAAACATGAATTTACTGGGTATATAGGTCGCAACTGAATCATACTTTTGCAGCTTTATCATCATTCTTTGAATCCTTAAAGTACATTCATTTAGCAGTTTGCCATATAAAGTTATTGGGGCTTGTGGTACACTTCAGCATCCACTGTCTGGCCATAAATATATTGATTTAATCACTCACGGGCAAACAGTGTTTCTAAATCTGGTTTCCACATCAGTCAGTGATTTGGATGCATATGCCACTGGTTGCTAACACTCGTTGTGTTTCTATAAAATCACTGCACCTAACCCAGACTGTAAAGCCCCTGCTGAAATTTTAATAGGTCTGCTTGGCACATAGAACTTCCATACTGGCTCTTGCATCAGTTGTTCAAACCTTCCCATAATTCTTCCTGTTCTTCACCCCAATACAATTCATTTGTAGTTTCTAGGAGTTTCCTCAAAGCTGCTGCTTCTATAGATAGATTAGGTATGAATTTTCCAAGATAATTAACCATTCAAATAAAATGTTGGACATGTTTCTTTGACTGGGGATATGGCATCATTTCAACAGTCGAAATCTTTGTCTTATCAGGTTTTACATCTTCATTGGAAATAATATCTCCAATAAAAGTCAGTTTTGTAATCCCCAAACCACATTTCTCTGTATTTAATTTCAAATTCACAATGCCAGTTGCATCCAGGACTTCCCAAAATCGAGTCATGCTCCTCTTTAGTTGAGCACCAGAAGATGATGTTATCCATTGACTTAATTAATATGTTCATAGATCATAGGCTTTGTTTTGTGGTACTGGTGCTGAAGCTACACTGAAGGGTAGGTGTAAGAATCTGTATCTTCCAAATGGGGTATTAAACATGCATAATTCTGAGTTTCTTCAGTTAATTTTAGCTGCCAAAATCCTGAAGATTTACTGAAATACTGTGCATTCACAAACTGAGCCATAATCTCATCTCTGGTTGGCAGTTTCAAATGTTATTTTTTTATAGCCTTGTTGAGGTCTTTTGGATCTAAGCATACATGTAGCTGGGCATTATTTTTCTCTGCAATTACTAGGGACCTCACCTATTCTATTGGCTCCTCATTTTTTTTGCATTCCTTGTATTGCTTACATTCTTGCAAGATCAGCCTTGAGTTTCTCACAGAGTGCAAATGACACCTTTTTACCTGCTTGTTTATCTGGATTGTATGTTCACTCTGAAAGCAATCCAGTCCTCGAAACAGAACATGATATTTCCAGGTGAGTGCTTCACAGCTAGGTTCAGTATGATCTTGTAGTGAGAGCACCCATTTTAGTAGATCAAGTTTTCCACAGATGGCCAACCCTTAAATTGGCATCACCTTTTTTGGTACTACAATGAATGGGAGCTTGTATGTGGTGTTTTTATATTTGATTATAGCAATGCCCCTTCAGTGGTATATTTGTTCCAGGATAACCAGTTACTTTTATTTTTGTTGGTCCTGATTATGGTCTTATTTTCAGTCTCTCATAATCTTGTTCAGCCATAACATTAAACCTGAGCTCCTGTGTCCAGTTTGAGAGGAATAATGGTTTCATTCACTTTCATTGGCAGCATACAGTCCCTCTCAGTAAGTTTGACTGATCACAGCACATCTACATACACCTCCTCAACCAGGTTGTCTTCAGCCGCATGAACTTGATTTTCCTGCATTTTGGATCCACAGCATTTTGCAAAATGATTGTTTTCCACATTTATGACAGTTTCCTCAAAGGCAAAATACTGTTTTGAGCCATGCTGCAATCCACACTTTCTACATCAGGGGTAGGCAACCTATGGCACACGTGCCGCCTTCGGCACGCGAGCTGATTTTCAGTGGCACTCACACTGCCCTGGTCCTGGCCACCGGTCCGGGGGGCTCTGCATTTTAATTTAATTTTAAATGAAGTTTCTTCAACATTTTAAAAACCTTATTTACTTTACATACAACAATAGTTTAGTTATATATTATAGACTTATAGAAAGAGATCTTCTAAAAATGTTAAAGTGTATTACTGGCACGCAAAACCTTAAATTAGAATGAATAAATGAAGACTCGGCACACCACTTCTGAAAGGTTGCCGACCCCTGTTCTACATAATGCTCTGAACCCAGCCCCCCACACTCCATACTGATTTTCATAGCAGGTGGTTCCACTTTTTGATTTGACCTTTTTGTCTATATTCTTTTGTACTTAGTATATGAATAACCCCTTCTGATGAATTCAGCTCTTTGGCTTGTGCTTTCACAGTTCCTGCTGGCCTTCATATCTGGAGAGCTTTTTCTAAAGTTAAATCTCCTTCATGGAGCATTTTCTCTCTTAACATATTGTCTTTAATGCCACAAATGACTCTATCTCTGGCCAGAAACTCTGTCAACTCAAAAGGAGACTAGATGATTTCTCTCTCATAATTATAGGATGCAACTAAAAGAACTCCACTGTGTGTGTTGTGTGTGTGACATAGTGAAAACACACATCTATACTTTTTGTAAGTTTTTCAATTTCTAGATGGCTTCCTAGTGTCAGAGACTAGGTTGTGGATAGTTATGCCTGTTGGTTAGGGTGGGAATTGGTAGCCAGGAATCAGAGCTCAGGGTCAGAGTTGGAGTCAGAGGCCAGATGCCAGAGCCAAAGTCAGAAGTGAGGAATCTGAGCTGAGGATCAGAGATGGATTGTCAGGAGTGTAGTGGAGTGACGTTGGGCTAGGGCTGGGTCCAAGCCCTGAACTATCACAGCCATGTGCAAAAGGTTTGAGAAGCCACCAAACTATTTGTGCCTCAGGTTTAAGAGCTGGTCTGCTGACTCCTCCCACCAGTCAGGTGATGTAGCCAATCCAGCAGTGTAGCCAATCATGCATCTTAATACAGACCAACTGCATTTATTACGTTGTCCAGAGACTGGCTTTGGTGCAAGCCATGGTTCCTGGCACTTGATTATGATAATCTGGTATAAGAATATAGAAAGGAATCCTGTGAATACAGAAAGATTTGCTTTCAGTGAAATACCTAGCTCTAATATAGTGCTTTACATCAGTAGATCTCAAGGTCAGAGGGAAAATGTCCTAATTAAACTTATTTAAAATGTTAAAATGGAACACGGTTATGGCCATCCAACATCTTGACAGATGAAAGGAAATGCGACAAAAATCAGTCAGTCAGTGGTGGTTGGTGCTACAGGTCCACTCGCCAGATAGAAGTTAGAGCACACTCTGCTTCCTGGCTCACTTGCAGACCTCAGCTTGGGCTTTCCATGATGACTGCACCAGCCTTGACCTGGCTTCTCCAGACTGAGTGGTTGTGGGCAGAGTTCTCCCAGCTGTCAGTAGGAATGCTGAATTTCTTGAGACCTTGCTTGATCTTGTTGCTATATCGGAGCTTTGGCCTTCCCTGGGTTGCGGGCAATTCTTGAGTTAGCCATAGAGCACAGCCTTCGAAAGATGATCCAGAGGCATACACACCATGTGTCCCAGCCAGTGAAGCCTGTGAGTGTCCAACGTAGTCTATATAGACTGTAGGCCGGTTTTCTCAATGATCTTGTTGTAAGTCATCCGTTGGTCCCAAGTGACTCCAAGGATTTGTCTGAGTCAGCGAAGGTGGAAGCTGTTCAATCTTTGCTCCTGTTGGGAGTAGGTGACCCAGCTTTCACAGCCACAAAGGAGGGTACTGAGGACACAAGCCTGATAAATGGACACCTTTGTGTTCAGAGTTAGCAGCAGCAGCTTGTTCCAGACACATGAGGTAAGTTTTGCCAAAGGTGACAGAGGCTTTGCCAATTCTCACATCAAGTTCTCAATTAAGGCTAAGTGAGCTGGTTAGAGTTGAGCCGAGATAGCAGAAGAGATCCACACTGTCCAGAGCTTCATTATTGATGTAGAAGATTTTAGGTGGAAAGTTGGTGCCCTGTGACATGACAACTGTTTTCTTTATCATGACAAACTTTATAATGCATCAGAGAACTTTTCATCATGATCAGCAATTCACCAGGTGAGTTAGAGACGAATGCAGCGTCATCTGCAAAGAGTAGATTTCGAACAGTGAGCTGGGTGGCATGCCTTTGGCTCTGAAATCATCTGATGCTGAACAAGCTACTATGCATCCTCAATTCAGACTTTGCTCTAGGGCCAGTCCATTCCCAACTCGCTGCTCCCAATGTTGGCTTCACCTGTGCACCTTTTACTCATAAAAACTCACAAGTGCTGAGATAAGGTAGGACTTCCTGGACAATGAACTGCTGGCCATCAAAGCAGCCTTTGAAGAATGGCACCATTCAGAAAATAGTTCCCAATTCACATTCTGTCAGGCCATAACAATTCACAATATCTAAAAATGCCAGGCACCTGAACCAGCAGAAGGCATGCTGGTCTCTCTTCTTCATGTGATTTGAGTTTGTGGTCACCTACCAGCTGGGGACAAGGAATGTGAAGTCGGTTGCATTGTCACCAAAGGATGAGTACTACAAACCTGGTGAGGGAACTATATCCATGATTCTTAAGCCCTCAAATTTCATTTCTGATGCCACAACCTCTGACTTGTTATAATTCATCCACTCTCAATTACCTAGTGCTCCCTTTGCCATCCAAACCCATCAAGACTTAGACCCAACCAGGACCAGACTTCTACAATCTTCACATTCCTGGATGGGATCCTATACCACAAGGGATATCTCTGTGCCTGGAGGGGTCAAACCACTTTGAGTCCTACAGCTCTGCCATAATGCTCCCCTAGCAGGCCACTTTGGCCTTTCCAAGACCCAAGATCTTGTTTCCAAGAAGTTTTGGTGGCCTGCCATGTGCTCGTCTGTTGCGTCCTATGTAAAGTCCTGTGACATTTGTGCCCAGACCAAGATCCCTCCCGCCCCATTCAACACCACTGGGTCTCCTCCAGCTCTTATCCACTTCAGCTTGGCTTTGGTTCATTGTTTTTATGGACTTTATCATGGAATTACCAACCTCCCAAGGCCATGCTACCATTCCAGTGGTGATTGACCACTTAACAAAGATGGTGCATTTTGTTCCATAGTGCATTTTGTTCCATGTTCCTCTGCTCAGGAGACAGTCTGACTATTTGTGAGCAACATCTTTCACCTCCCTGGCTTGTCTACAGGTGTGGTATCTGGCCCAGAATCCCAGTTTATTTGCTGCTTCTGGTGAGAATTTCTATGCTGCCTGAGTATAGAGACACTAACCTCAACAGCCTGTCACCCCAGCACCAACGGACAGGCAGAGCAGGTCAATCAGGTCCTTAAAAAGTACCTAGGTTACTTCCTAAACTATCTGCAAGATAATTGGCTGTCCCTGATCCCTCATACCAAGTTTGCTTACAACAATGCCATACAGTTTCCACCAAACAGAATCCCTTCTTTGCAAACTATGCTTTGCATCTTTATGCCCATCCAGAGATCCCCTCTGAAGCGCTGATGCCTACTGTTATTGAACTCAAAAAAACATATCCAGCAGATACATCAAGAGCTCCAGAGGCAGTTAGAAGTTGCCAACGCAAACTACAAACGGTACAACAACCAGTCCCAGCAGCCAACATCTGGCTTCAGGGTAGGGGATAAGGTGTGGCCATCTGCCTGGAATCTGCGATCGACTCTCTCCACAAAGCTGGACCATAAGTACCTGAGGCCTTTCCAGATCATGAAACAGATTAACCTAGTTACTTTCAAGTTACAGCTAACAGATTCCCTCAAGATTCATCTCTTCTTCCATGGCTTCTCTTCTAAAACCATTAGTCAAGAACCCCTTTCCATACTATTCCTCCTTCTCTGCCAATAATTGTTCACAGTCAAGAAGAATATGTGGTTTGGCAGATTATAGACTCTTGTCGGGTCCCAGGAAAGCTACAATATCTAATTAATCAGGATGGTTATGGTCCAGACAAATATTAATTTGAACCTTCAGAACACGTCCATGCCCCAGATCTCCTGCGTGCCTTGCACCATACATACCCTGAGAAACCAGGGCCTGAGGCCTCTATACAGAGTCCTCATCAGGGGACTGGACAATACTGTCAGCAATCAGGGCTGAGCTAGTCTCCAGGCAGCCTCATCAGTACAGCTGGCCTACAGCAGGCTGCCTGATTAGCCACCCATCCAATTGGCTGCAGAGGCTAGCAGGCTGGTTCTTAAGCCAGCAGCAGCAGCTCACTGGTTTCTCAGTGCTCATACCCGCCACTGTGCCTGTTCCTGCCTTACCTGGTTCTTGTTGCTCCTGCCTTGCACCCAGCTTTGCCTTTATTCTGCCCCTGCCTTGCCTGCTCTCTTGCTTGCTCCAGTTCCTGCCTTGCAGTTTGACCCTTGGCTCTGGCATCCAGTTCCTGACATCTGGTTTGACCCTTGGCTTTGGCTTGCACCCCTAGGCCAGATCACCCACATTCTGGTTGGCTGACACTAACAAACTGAATGGCAACCTCAGAAGCTGAGTTGGGTCAGAGCTGGTAGCAATAGTGGTGATCAATTTAATCACATGTATTGTTCCTTAGGAGGACTGCTTGCTGGACATATGACCCCTGTTTCATCTCAGAGTGGTGACTGATACTTTTTTCCCTGATCTACCGCTAAACTTTCTGAACATACTGCAAATCTGAACTTTCTGGGCTCAATAAGAGACTATTGCCACGCATGCCCCAAATGCCAGTTGGCCGCCGGCCCAGGGGTGCCGAAAGCACCTTTGGTCCCCTTGCCCGCGGTAGGTGTTGCCTTCGAGCAAGTCACCATGGACCTGGTGGGATCCCTTCCAAAGAGCCAGGCCGGATTCTGTCAATCCTTGTCCTAATGGATTATACCACCTGCTTCCCCGAAGCTATTCCATAGCAAAACACAAGTGCCCGCACCGTCGCAGCAGAACTGGTGAAGGTCCTTGCCTATGTGGGGCTTCCCTGGAAACTCCTCACCAATCAAGGGACTAATTTCACTTCTTGGCTGCTCTGTCAGGTGTGTGCCCTGTTGGTCATTAGGAAGCTGAAGACGTCAGTGTATCCTCCGCAGACAGAGGGTCTTGTTGAGTGCTTTAACAGGACTTTGAAGGGTATGTTGAGGAAGTTCCCTCCACAAGAATTGCAGCAGTGGGACCAGTTGCTCCCGCTGTTGTTGCTAGCCATCCAAGAAGTACCCCAGTCGTCCATTAAGTTCTCCCCCTTTGAACTCCTGTACAGCTGACAACCCTGTGGGGTACTGAATCTGATGAGAGAGGCCTGGGAGTGCACCTCTTCACCTTCACAGGGGCTTCTCCAATATGTACTGTAATTGCAACTGCAGGACCTTCTCACTCAGGCAGGGGCCCTCACAAACAGGAGACTCTCCAGGTGGCACACGGGACCCAGGAGTGATGCTATAACCAGGGAGCCCGAGGCTGAACCTTTGAGCACGGCAACCGAGTACTCCTCCTTCTCCCCTCTGAGGAGTCAAAACTGCTTCCCCGATGGCAGGGCCCTTATGACATGATCCGGCGAGTGGGGCCGGTCACATACGAAGTCCACCAATCAGACCAAAGAAGGAAAAAGCAGATTTATCACGTGAACCTTCTGAAGCCTTGGAATGTACGGGAGGGACTGCTAGTTACCCCTTGCCCACCTGAGCCAACCTTAGGTCCTCACATTCTGGATATGGCTAAGACCAAGGAGCATCAACGGGGGACACCCTCTCCCTGGAATAATAGAAACAGGCTCAGTGCCTGTTGGACGCCTTTTGCACAACTTTTACCACCCTCCCAGGCCAGACTAGCTTCATCCACCACACCACTCAGATGAATCCCAGGGAGGTGGTTCAAGAGACCATTTGCCCGCTCCCAGGGGTGAAAGTAACTTACAGGACTTACCGGTACTGCTGGAGTCCTGAGGGGGGCATGGCCTCATCCGGAAGAGGCGGCGCCTCTCAAGATTTAAAGGCCCTGGGGAACCAGCTGTGGCTGGGAGACCCAGAGCCTTTAAATCAACCAAGGGCTCCCAGCTGCAGAGGTGGCTGGGAGCTCCCTGGGGCTCAGGGGCAAATTAAAGGGCCCAGGGCTCTGGCCGCCAGGGGGAACCCCGAGCTTTGCAGGGCTGGGGCAGGGATGTAAAGGGCCCAGAGCTCCTGCCGCTGATGGAAGCCCAGAGCCCTTTAAATCCTGGCCCCAGCCTGGCCACCAGAGCCGTGGCCGGGATTCAAAGAGCTCTGGTCTGCCCGCAGCTGCAGGGAGCTCCGAGCCCTTTAAATTTCAGCCGCAGCCGGGATTCAAAGGGCTCTGGGCTGCCCACAGCCGCGGGGAGCTCTAAGAACCTTTAAATCCCGGCTCCAGCCTAGCCGCTGGAACCACGGCCGGGATTTAAAGGGCTCTGGGCTGCCCGCAGTGGCGGGGAGCTCTGAGCCCTTTAAATCCCAGCCGCGGCCGCGGGCAGCCCAGTGCCCTTTCAATCCTCGCTGTGGAAGTCGATGTGGTCCAGCACGGCGTACTGCCTCTTGCCGGTACACCGTACCGGACCGCACCGGCTTACTTTCACCTCTGCCCGCTCCCACAACAGGCACGAGAAATTGTTGAAAAGGAGGTCCAAGTGATGATAGAGCTGGGAGTCATGAAAAAGTCGCAGAACGAGTGGCGTAGTCCCATTGTGTTGGTTCCAAAGCCCAATGGGACCCTCCGATTCTACATAGATTTATGAAAGGTGAACGCAATATCAAAGTTCGATACATACCCACGACCACTGGGAGCTGTGGGGGGCTGTGACTGTGAAGATGAAACTTGAAATTTGTTTCTGGATTCTGCAAGTATGGTGTTAAAATGAAATGGTGCTAATTTTGATTCAAAATAGGTTTTCATCTAAGGAAACATGCCTATATTTGAAAACATTCATAAGCAATGTTGTTAGAATTCTTTTACATTAGTGTCTCCATTGATTTCTGCTTTGGGAACTTAGAATCATAGAATCATAGAATCTCAGGGTTGGAAGGGACCTCAGGAGGTCATCTAGTCCAACCCCCTGCTCAAAGCAGGACCAAACCCAACTAAGTCATCCCACCCATGGCTTTGTCAAGCCTGACCTTAAAAACCTCTAAGGAAGGAGATTCCACCACCTCCCTAGGTAACCCATTCCAGTTCTTCACCACCCTACTAGTGAAAAAGTTTTTCCTAATGTCCAACCTAAACCTCCCCCTCTGCAACTTGAGACCATTACTCCTTGTTCTGTCATCTTCTACCACTGAGAACAGTCTAGATCCATCCTCTTTGGAACCCCCTTTCAGGTAGTTGAAAGCAGCTATCAAATCCCCCCTCATTCTTCTCTTCTGCAGACTAAACAATCCCAGTTCCCTCAGCCTCTCCTCATAAGTCATGTGCTCCAGCCCCCTAATCATTTTTGTTGCCCTCCGCTGGACTCTCTCCAATTTATCCACATCCTTCTCGTAGTGTGGGGCCCAAAACTGGACACAGTACTCCAAATGAGGCCTCACCAGTGCTGAGTAGAGGGGAATGATCACATCCCTCGATCTGCTGGAAATGCCCCTACTTATACAACCCAAAATGCCATTAACCTTCTTGGCAACAAGGGCACACTGTTGACTCATATTCAGCTTTTCGTCCACCGTAACCCCTAGGTCCTTTTCTGCAGAACTGCTGCCCAGCCATTCGGTCCCTAGTCTGTAGCAGTGCATGGGATTCTTCCGTCCTAAGTGCAGGACTCTGCACTTGTCCTTGTTGAACCTCATCATATTTCTTTTGGCCCAATCCTCTAATTTGTCTAGGTCCCTCTGTATCCTAGCCCTACCCTCCAGCGTATCAACCACTCCTCCCAGTTTAGTGTCATCTGCAAACTTGCTAAGGGTGCAGTCCACACCATCCTCCAGATCGTTAATGAAGATATTGAATAAAACCGGCCCCAGCACCGACCCTTGGGGCACTCCACTTGATACCGGCTGCCAACTAGACATGGAACCATTGATCACTACCCGTTGAGCCCGACCATCTAGCCAGTTTTCTATCCACCTTACCGTCCATTCATCCAGCCCATACTTCTTTAACTTGCTGGCAAGAATACTGTGGGAGACTGTATCAAAAGCTTTGCTAAAGTCCAGAAATAGTACATCCACTGCTTTCCCCTCATCCACAGAGCCTGTTATCTTGTCATAGAAGGCAATTAGGTTAGTCAGGCATGACTTGCCCTTGGTGAATCCATGCTGACTGTTCCTGATCACTTTCTCCTCCTTTAAGTGGTTCAGGATTGATTCCTTGAGGACCCGTTCCATGATTTTTCCAGGGACTGAGGTGAGACTGACTGGCCTGTAGTTCCCTGGATCTTCCTTCTTCCCTTTTTTAAAGATGGGCACTACATTAGCTTCTTTCCAGTCATCCAGGACCTCCCCCGATCGCCATGATTTTTCAAAGATAATGGCCAATGGCTCTGCAATCTCATCGGCCAACTCCTTTAGCACCCTCGGATGCAGCGCATCCGGCCCCATGGACTTGTGCTCATCCAGCTTTCCTAAATAGCCCCGAACTACTTCTTTCTCCACAGAGAGCTGGTCACCTCCTCCCCATACCGTGCTGCAGAGTGCAGCTGTCTGGGAGCTGACCTTGTCTGTGAAGACAGAGGCAAAAAAAGAATTGAGTACACTAGCTTTCTCCACATCCTCTGTCACTAGGTTCCCTCCCTCATTCAGCAAGGGGCCCACACTTTCCTTGACTTTCTTCCTGTTGCTAACATACCTGAAGAAACCCTTCTTGTTACTCCTAACATCTCCGGCTAGCTGCAACTCCAAGTGTGATTTGGCCTTCCTGATTTCACACCTGCATGCCTGAACAATACTTTTATACTCCTCCCTGGTTATTTGTCCAATCTTCCACTTCTTGTAAGCTGTTCTTTTGTGTTTAAGACGAGCAAGGATTTCACTGTTAAGCCAAGCTGGTCACCTGCCATATTTACTTTTCTTCCTACACATCGGGGAAGAAACTTACATTTTTAATCTCAAAGGATGGATAACAGATATTCTCATTATACAATGGTTATACCTGAAAGGTTTAGCTTACTCTTTAGAGCAGTGAGAAGGTAAATAATTTATGGCTAT
The DNA here is from genome assembly GCF_020497125.1 of Mauremys mutica. Classification (NCBI taxonomy): domain Eukaryota; kingdom Metazoa; phylum Chordata; order Testudines; family Geoemydidae; genus Mauremys; species Mauremys mutica. Next base: position 187,945,521 of record NC_059072.1, on the reverse strand, counting down.
GAAAATATTTTGTTAATTTTTTTCAACAATTTTTCCTACAGCCATGCAGTGTATGAGGTAGAACCAAAACAGACCACACTGTCTTCACTCCCAGTCATCTTCCTTAACCACAAGACCATTCTTCTTCCCCTTGAGAATATAGAGATGAAAATTCATGTGTACAAGATTTTGAAATCATTCCTCTATTTGAGCAAGGCCTAGATATGCATCAGAATATTGCATTGCAAGAGTAGTTCCATCTTAGAGTGTCTTTTATCCCGAGATTGGGCCATATGCTACATTCCAATACCCTTCTGCGCATCAGAGTTGGCAGCAACAAGGGCCAGGTTCAGTATCTAGGGGTTCCGTTTCAATAACACAATGCAAAACCGTCTCAAACCCCCACCCAATGACCTGGGACAATTACATACCACCCCCCGGGGTGCCTCTAAGAGGCAATGCTTCCCCTCTCGCAAGCACAGAGTCTGTCTGAGTGTGGCAAAAGCCTTTTAATAAATGAGGGAAACAATGCAGCATTATGTTGGGGAAACACCACAAACAGGACTCATAACACAAACCATGAACAAAAGAATCACCCCCAAGTAAAGTTGGCAGTGTCCTTTTCCCCTCAAGGTCTTAAGTCCAGCAACCCAACAGTCACCCCTCCTACAGTTTTTGTCTTTGGTCAGTGCAGCCTCCAGACTTCAGAAGTTCATCTGCAGAGTTTACCTCCCAGCCTGGGTGGAAGTAGGGGGAGGTATGGGGGCACCTTACATGCTCCGATCGATGGCCAATTGCCACGCCTCTCTGTGGGGTTCTGCTGCAGTCTTCACCGCCAGCCACACCTCTCCGCCACCATCCTGCTGGCCACTCCTCTCCACCAGCCACCCTGCTAGCCACTCACCAATATGCCTTCAAGCCCCCCCGATACTTACCACAGCATTCAGTGATCACAGCACTTAGTAACTTCAGCTCCTTAGTGATTTCAGTTGTTAGTACGGGAGCCTCAGTGCTGATGCACTCAGAACCATTAGTCTAAAGTAGGTCTAATGCTTAGACCTAGATATCAGCAATTTTAGCTCTGCAGCACATAATAATACTCCTAATAGACTCAAAATTACCAGTTATTATACATTAGGGAGATCAAAGTTGTATTTAAAGCCCTCAACAGGGGGACCCACACTGCCAGATACAAATATCTATCTCAAACCTCTCTCAGCTCACTGGGCTTTGGAACCCATGTCCCTTGCCTAGCGAGTGTTCCTAAGTTGAGGGCGAGTCCCTCCATCATAAAATGCCAAGTACAGTTCTGCTGTCCTTGATTCACATAATCAGGATAACAACACTGTATTACTCCTGCCCCAATAACAAAGAGACTGGGGATCCCACAGCAGCCAAAGTGACCATTTGGGCAAGCAGTCCCATCATGCTAGGCGGGGTGGGTGTGCCCAGGCAAATACGATCAGCCCCTGAAGTCCTTTTCCACAGCTCACCACCAGATGTCAGGGTAGAGCTCATTCTGACTCCACTTACATCCATTGTATACACACACATATATTTTAACATCAGTCCTTAAGGAGCTTGAACCAAGCACAGCCCTCACACAGTATGAGGACTACAGGAAATTATTTATAATTAAGTGTTGCCAACTCATGTGATTTTAGCATGAGTCTGATGGAATTTGATGTTTTCCTTAAACCCACAGCTCCTGGAGTGCTGTGACTACATGAGAATCTAGGTTTTGATTTAAAAAACAAATAGTAAATTTCTAGCCCTCATGGTTGCCAGACATAAAGCTTAAAACTGTGATCCAAATACACTGTGGATGCCCCCAAACCCCCAAAACATTATACATAGAAGAATACAAAATATATATTTTTTAAATCATCATTATTTTTGAGGCTTGAGGAAATTCTGCCACAACGGACAAACTAACAGAAACAATATGCCAACACCAGGGGATATGTACCATGTTCACCAGTGTGTTTCTCAGAAATCTTAATTGCAAACATTTAGCCTAGGTTTGCAGGTTATAGGACCAATATTATAGCATGACACTTCTTTTGCTTCTGAATTTCATCAATAAACTCAATTTTTTGTTTGTTTCACATTCAGTTTTGGAGATACTGAATAGAAGGTCTTCTGAATATGGATGATTTGCTTGGCCAGTCTAACAGTCAATCAAGTGATGAGACAATGCTTCCCACCCTGTTTAAATAGACACTTGATGTCTTGGAAGAGGAGTGCTTTTGACAGTTCCACAGCAGAATTTAACTGGTGGTATGAGCCCTGGAGGTTCCTCTGACCCCCATTGGGAACTGGAGATATCACAGCTTGTGTCTGAGGCTATGACCTCCCATAATAACTATATTCCACTGTAACAATGAAACAGAAGAAGTCTCATAAGGACAGGAGCTCCTTTCAGAGGAGCTGGACTCAGACTGTGGGAGTCATGCCCCCCACCCCCCTAGAAAGAACAATTGCAGATGACCACACATTCATAACCAAATTAACTCATTTCTTTCAACCCCATTTCTTTGACTTAGCTTTCCTTAATACATTCTGTACACATGCACAGAGAATACAGTATCATGCTCACAACCAAACAACAAACCTGTAAGCTCATCAATTTATTTCTTCTGCAGGGTGAGAAGGAAGAAAGAAGGAAAGAGATTGTCTTTGCTATTTTTAAATATTTTATGGGTGCTCACATCTCGTGGTGATGAGAGCTATGTAAGTACCTAGAGAGATAGGCAGCGTATAGTTTGAAGTGGTCCAAACTCCTCTTAACTGATTCTGTATTTAATTCTTCTAAAACATTTACATTATTTGAAATGTGAGCTTTTCCTAGACCTATTGTTTAACCACATGTTGATCTGCAAAATTTTTACTCTTAGCTGGCAATCTGTACTTCAGCTCATATAGAAAGCATCTATGAGTTGTCCAATGCTTGCATTATTTTTGTTTGACTGAAGCTATCACTTTTCCCCTTGGCCACAGTGATTTTCAGTGACCCAATCAGTGCTGCCACTGATAACTCAGCATGGTAACTTCAGCAATCAATGGCACAGCAGACAAAAATCTGAATTTTTATCACACTAACATTTGTCTCTGGGATCAATTTATAAGCATAAGGGATCTGAACTGCTACAAATTGCAATGTAGTAACTCTATGTAGTGATAACTGAAGAATGAATGTTACTTTATCATAATGTGAAGGGTCATTAGGTAAGTTATGTAAGAAAAGTCTTACTTTTCTGGGTTTAAAACAGAATATCTAGTTTAAAATCATCCTCAATTCACTCTCTTATGTCTAAATATTGCACTGCACATGGCAGAGCATGGAAATTTCATCCACTGTTTTGGAGATACCTTCAATACTAAACTACAAAAGGAACTCCCAGATCCTGGCATTCTGTTTTCGGGTGGCCCTGTGAAACTATTTTAGACTGTGTGATTACTTTAAGAATGTAACCCATCTTCACAATGAAAAGGACTACAAATGTACTCTTCATTTTAAAATGAAAACTGGGATTAGCCCAGATATTACTAGGTACATGAAAAGGACTGTTCATCCACAGCTCTTATTAAAGTCCATGGAAATTGAAGCTCAGCACTCCTGAAAATCTGGCCACTTAAGGCGCAAATTGTGATGTCAGATGTGATTCACACTGAAGTCACCAGTAGTTGCCCAGAGTATCAGAGAGCAGAATTTGTTCCAAAACTTTCAGTATTAAAATAAAATGATAATAAGGAGGAGAAACAGTAAGAGCAGAGGCATTTTGATTACTCAGAATATGGGGAAATGCTCATGAATCAAGCACACACAGAGAAGTCTTTAGTGTCCAACTAAATAGCCCAGGTTCACTGACGCACAGTTTTGCCAGTTCCAGGGCTCTTCCAAAAAGGCAGCAGCAGCATGCTTTCTAGCTTCCACTATAAGTTGCTTGTAGTCAAATTACTTATCCCTTGCTGAGTCAAATGATATGCCTCCCCCCATTCTAAATTTAAACTCTTGCAGCTGGATAATTAGGCCATCAGTTCATGCATTTTTTTTGTGATCTGGGACAAGGGAGAATTCCACAATTACTACGCCTTGAGCAGTGTGAAAGTTAGGAGCCATTCAATATGTAGTAATTACAACAAATCTGAATATGGTGTGACTAATCACTTACTAATATTACTGCAGAACACAGTGTGTTTATAGGGTGTAAGTAACAGGCATTTGTATGTATCTCATACTCTGCCTGACAACTGATTGCTAAGCTTGGGCAGGACAAAGCAGTTGGCATGAGGTTAGCCTTACTACACGAAAAAAGTTTTCAAGATGAAGAGCACTATATTAGTGTTCATTTTTACTACTACCTATTGGGTTTCTTTGTTCCAGTTTTGCTCTGTTCATTGACCCTCTCTCTTGTCTGTGATCTCAGGCACACTCTACACACTGTTGCAATGATAGTTGTATATAATATGCCTTGTGAGGTATCATTTGAAAACTAACAGCACACTGGTCAGTAATACCATTGTGAAATATGTGTGACAATGCTGTATTTGGAATTATGGATATATACTGATATTATGGTTTAAAGCCTGTTACTAAAAGATGTTTAAAACAGGTTTGTCAGGGGGAGCTGATAAACAAGTTTTCTCTCCACAAAGGAAAGAGGCCAACACAAAGGTATGGCCAAATTTTACATCATAAATTGCCGCAGGAAACATCACATTTGCACGCTATAGGGCACAATTTAATCTTTATGGAGTTAGCCGCCGTGGTGGAGATAGGAGACTGAAACTCAGGGGACCAATTTGACCCTTGAAACAAAGGCAGACTGTGAGATATAAGGAAAGATTGTGGATGATCCTTTACCTGAGGATACAAGGAAAAACAGTGCCTTTGACTGTGGAGATTCTGGCTAAGAGTTAGCCAGCTATTGCTGGGAAAGGAAGATTAATGAAGAAACTACCTTGAACAAAGACCGTAGCTTGTTAAATTAGGCCTTAGTCATTAGATAGCATATTTTTACATGCTATTTTTGTTCCTTCTATTTGCTATCCCTTAACCTATGCCCTTTTGTTAATTAACATGTTTTATTTCCACTATAAACCAATCAGTGGTGTGGTTGAAGGGAATGGTTTGTTTACCCCAGGTAAGTTAATAAGCTGTAATGCATTGACTCTTTAAAAGAACAGTGAACTTAATATCAGCTGTGAATGTTCAGTGATGAGGCAGTGCATTGCTGAAAAACATCTCCGAGTTGCTCAGGGGCTGGAGTTCACTCATTGTTACCTCTCAAGCAAGGTTTGGGCTGTGTTGTGTATTTGGTTGTCATGGTTTTGTTGCTATGGCAACTGAGTTAGCTTATTATGGGTTAGCTCAACCGGTTTCAACCGGCTGAGGTGCTCTCTGTATATATGTAAATAAAATGGAGGTTTTGGTTAGCTGCCTGCTCTCTGGCCTCAAGTGATTGCTTCCTACACCGGCTGCCCCAAGGATATAACAGGCTGGGAGAGCCTTGAGGAGTTTGCTGGTGAGGAAGACAGACTGGTGTGGCAGGGAGCTGACACTTAGTCTAATCTCCAGCAAAACTCATACTTGCTGAGGCAGAGAGGTAAAACAGTGGATCACAGATCTGGGTATCGTCAGCAGGCTGTTACATTGGCATGGATTACACACAAAATTCCTCTGCACTGATCTCTCTCTTCCTCTTATCAGGTTTTGAGGAGTAAATAAATCCATTTAATCATATTTCTTGCTTCATATCTTTTCCATTAAACTGAGGAAGAATTTTGAAATACTATATTTTGGTTCACAGAATGAAAAGACAAACTAATTACGAAATGGAAACATTAAAAAAATTGCCAAATATTGTGACTCGTTCCCTTTCTGTTTGTGTCTTGTTTGCAACAGCATGTCCTTGCCTTTCAAATGTTACAATATTAACATAATCTTTTAACAACCAACGGGACTTAACACTGAAAACAATTTTTTATTAAGATGCAAAGTCAAATCATCTCAGATCTCTTTGCAAACCCTCAAAGAACATTATTAATTAGGCTCCATCTGACAATATTTCCCCCATCAGAGGGTAACTTATTTTAATTGTATCTTCTGAATCTACATTTGCAGTCAGCAGTAAGAAGCATCAACTGTAGATAAGCCATTAAATACAAATCAAAATCATATACTAACTCTTAATTAGTGCCTCAAATTAGCAAGTGCTCTTTAAAAATAGTTAATATGCATACATTGAAAAAGTTACTATTACTATTAGTATTTCATAAACTAATTATTATTAGGCATTTTATTTTATTAGGCATTAAAAAAATCACTTAGCTAATGCAAAATAAATGGGAGAACGTTCTGTTGGCTCATCCAAGTTTTTCTTCTAACCCCTTTCTTGGCATTCTTATCCCACTCTTCTCTTCATGCTTTCTTCTAAACCACCCCTCCTTTTCCTGGAAGTGTGCCCCTCTTCTCCTGCATCATATGACCACCTTTACCTCTTAATCCATTCTGCCTTAAAATGCACTTCCACAATCCATATTATCACTGATGGACATTGCAAGATTACACCCACCACCATCTTGTGCAAGTCACTGCAGGCATAATTAATCTTTCCAGTGTTTTGTGCCTGACTGAGATACTTTAATAAAATCCTTGGGACAAGGACTGTCTTGATTTTGTGTTTTTGTGGTGCTCAGCATTCTGCTAGTGCTTAATAAATAGTTCATGAATAATCAGATCTGGCCATGTCACTCATGATAGAATGCCTGTTAAATAGGGCTACATGATCATCACTATCTAGCTGCACAGAACTTCCTTCTCTAAAGCACTCAGGCCTGCAGAGTTTGAACTAAAGACGAATTTCCTCTAACTATAGCAGCGTTAGGCCCTGTGCCACACACTTGAGCACTTCTGGCATTACTTAAGCACTCAGATACCATAGTCACAAGCGGAGGTAGATTAAGGTTTTGTGGGGCCCTGGGCCAGAGCAAGTGTCTGTGTGGGGGGCTCTCCCCACCCCTTCAGCCTGTGGTCCAACCCCCATTCTGCTCATTCTGCCTACAGCCCCGCCACTGTTCTGCCCCTCCCCTTAGTGGCCCCACCCCTGTTCCATCCATGGTCCTGCGCCATTCCTCCCCCGCACTGCATCCCCGCAACCCATTTGCTCCTTTCTTCCCCCCTCCACTGCAGCCCTAAGACTGGAGAAGCTCTGTCCCCCTACCCCCCAGCGGGGAGTGAGAACTCCTCCAGCCCTGAGGCTGCAGCAGGGAGCCAGAGCTCCTCTAGTCCTGTGGCTGCAGCTGGGGTCCAGGTGCTAGGGCTTCCCCGGCCCAGCACTTCTACCAGGGCACAGGGTTGGGGGGTGGGAGCTTCTTTTGCTGGAGAGTGGAGTCAGGGTGCGGGGGCTTCCCCCGCCCCGCCCACCCAGCACTTCTGTTAGGACTCCAGGCTTCTGCCAGCCCGCAGTGGAGGTCTGCTGGGAGCAGGGCAGCCATTTTTCCTGGGTCCCTCATTGGCTGGGGCCCTTGGGCACAAGCCCCGTCGGCCCACTGGCTAATCTGCCACTGGTCGCGAGTATATTAGAAGAACCTGAACAGTATGAAATAGAAACAATGATCTGCCCACTCATATTAGACAGAACATAATCCTGCAAGGTGACAGGACGCATGATAATTCCAATTCAGCAAAACACTTATGGCCATGCTTAACTTTACATACATGAGTAATTGACTTCAGTGTGACTACTCGTGTGCTTAATTTTAAGCATGTGCTTAAATGTTTTGCTGAATCAGGGTCTAATCTAGCTAAAGAGTCTTTCTGCTCAACCCATGAATATGAAGGGTTTACAGAGTCCGAATCTTTTTTTAATATTTATATCTCTCAGAGGCAGCATTGCCATAGTATCTTAAATAATGGCAGTCATAGAGTACTGCCTCATGGAGTACCATTCCCTGATGTGTCTCATCTTTTTGAGCTAAATAATATCAATTACAGGTCAGTAATATTTTGAATAAAATTGAAATTGGAACAACACTATAATGATTAATCTCAGTTTTACTAATATTACACTTCCAAGGTCTAGAGATGGAAATGGTCTCAACATGCTAAAAAAATGGACTATAGTCTGTCCAGAATGATTCACTCAGTATGGCCTGTCTAGTTCCCTTCCTGGCTCAGCACTAGGAAGGACTTAGTTTCTCTAGAAACTAGACAGACTATTTTTTATTCGGTTGGGTTTTGCTGTGAAATATTCAAACTCCCTCACCACCATATCAAAGATCTCTCTCTCTCTCATATTCCAGAGAAGAAAAATGTCGTGGCCTCACACTTTCCATAGTTAAACTAAATGAGCTAACCTTAGCCATTCCACTTCCGTCAGGCAGCTCTGTAGCTTTGCATTACCTGATGAACTGCTGCCACCAACTGGATTAGTCTGTCTAACTGGAAGCTTCTAAAGCACCTCTTCTTGGTAGCAAAGTGGGCAGCTCTCTGTTGCTAGGTGTTTCTGTGTGTCTCCAGCCCCCTCCCCCTCCACTCTTTGCTTCAGACACCCCCATCTGTTTTAGGCTTTTCTTTCTCTCCACTGTAAATTCTTCATCTTTATGAGCCCTCCCTACTATCTTCTGACTTTGGACTAAATTCATGACAGGTATAACTCCATTTATGTCAATGGTGTTTGTGACGTTACACCTCCTATTCCTCATAGATATATTGTTATGATATGAATATGGCATAACTAAGATAGGTTTTATGCAAGATGGGTCATGTGAGGTTTCTTTGGAAAGGTTAGGATCTACTAAATATGTTTATCCAATTTGCATGCATATATCATTTCTGTATCTGAAGTTAGGAATATTGACTATGTAACAATTACAACGGTGTGTGTATTTGGGGGAACACCCACCTGACAGTAGGCAATCAGCTGAATGAGCCATTTAAGAAGGACAATAGAACTTTGAAGATACTAATCTCCCACCTTCCTGAGGGGCTTCCTGGGATGTTGCAGGGTCGTGTGATGATGTCACCTGGACACTGCTGGTATTTTTCCACTGGAAACAAAGGATTCCTGCCTTATGTAAATCCTATTTAAGGCTGGGAAGTGAGCCAATCAGGGCTCTTCTCCATTGCCCCCCTGCCCAAGAAGGAAGACTGCTGAAAGCACTGGAAGAGACAAAGGAACTAAGCTGGGGAAAGGCAAGGGCTGAGTCCAGGCTGAGAGAGGGGTCTAGTTTGTAAAGAGAAATAACTGGAACTCTTAAGCTGCAGAAACTCTGAAGCCTGCCAAAAACAGCATTTAGGGTGAGAAATTACATTTTGTAACCTGTTTCTTTAGTGAATTAAGCGTAGGTTGTGTGTTTTGTTTTATTTGCTCAGTAATCTACTTTGTTCTGTTTGCTATCCCTTATAATCACTTACAATTTACCTTTTGTAGTTAATAAACTTATTTCTTGTTTATTCCAAAACCCAGTTTGTGCAATTCATATCTGGGGGGCAAAAAGCTGTGCATATCTCTCTCCACATTGAGGGAGGGGGCAATTTTTATGAGCGTGCATTGCACGGATCTCTCTATACAGTGCAAGACAATATTATTTTGGGGTTTACACTGCAGATGGTGTGTGCACCAGAGTGCTGGCCATTCCCCTAGGTGATTTCAGTCTGTTTCTGCGGCTGGGTGTGGCCTTGCCTGGGTGTGTGCTGGAAAGAGACTTGAGAGCAACCCAGTGCAAGGAAAACCCAGGCTGGTAGGACTGGCAGGCTCAGTGGGACCCCAGCACATCTGGTGGCACCCTGAAAGGGGGGTCCAACCCGTCACAGTGTTACTCCTGAGATTATTTTGTCCCTTTAGTTTTATTTTTCTTTACTGTGCTCTATGGTACAACCGGTGCTACATCTGACTGCTACCTCATTATGCTTTCATCTGCAACCTCCATTCAACTTAAAGAGCATGCAGGTATTAATCTTTCTATTGAATAAATACTGATTGTGACAGAGACAGCAATTTCCCACAATATATGTGGGAGATGGAACTATATTAAGTTTATGTATCATTGTGGGTCAAGGATTGTATGTAATTCCATAGGGGAGGGTGATCACAGCTCCTCCAGGAATTAAGAACAGTGGGGTGTGATTGGACAAATTCGCTCAGGTTCTAACACCTCCAGAGAGGTACCCCCACCTGGAGAAGTTCACATAGACTAGTTCAAACTGGATTCTCCTGGGACCAACAAAGAAAGGATTTTTGGATAAATATTCTGAGTTTAAACTGACTCGGGGCCTTCTTTCTGACCTAGCAAATGGACAGGGCATTCTGTCCAATGGTGTACCCAATCCTCCCATGGAAAGCTTGGAAGGACTTTGTCCTAATAAGACCCCATGCGACTGACTGGGATCTCTGGTAAGTTTTTAGCATGCACATAGGATCTTTTATTGTTTTTAATGCGTTTTCTCTGTAATGTTTTCACCTCAAGAATGAATGTGCTTGCTTATACAGAGCTATGTGGTAACTTGTAATTGCTGGCAATTACAGCTGTTCATAGTCTTTGCAGAGAAAGAAAAGGACAGATGCTGGCCTGTCTAGCTTGCTGTGGATATCACGGTGTAGGTGAGAAACTGTATGGACTCAGGAAGGAGAGAGGTGCAGGTCTCTGCTCAAGAGAGGTGACAGCTGAGGCACGGGGAGCCTAGAGTAGGTGCCCTTGAGGGACCACAGAGAGGGAATACAGGTAGCGTTGCCCTGAACTGTAACACTGATCACATGATCTTTATTTCTATTCTCTCATCTGCACAGTTTTATGCAACCATCCTGGATGAATAGTTAACTGCCTATAATTTAACAAAAGAGACTAAGAAAGGAAATGAGAACAAAACAACTGAAGCCAACTAAAGAAAAAATGGTCAGTTATATATGTCCACCCTAAACTAGTTATTTGTTAAAATTTAGATAAATCACCTATTAATTAGGCATACACTCAAAATCTGAGCTAGTCAAAAAAAAGTCAACAATTTCTGGGGGGAGGAGTAAAAAATGAGGTTCTATTATCTTTTTAATTTCAAACAAAGAATTGACAAAAAAAATACAATTTTTCATTTTGAAATCATTGGAAAATGCCTACCTACTTGTTTTTTTTTTTATTCTCCTCTTCTTTTTTCTCCAGTGGAAAAAGTGGAGGAGAAACCTCTCACACTTTATTTTTTTCCATTAAAAATGTGGGAGCAATTTTTTAAAAGGCGTGGTAACCGTTTCATCTTTTTAAAAATGTTGTCCCTGTTTTTCAAGTGGAAAGAAGAAAAAATGTGAAAGAAAGACCCTGGTTTTTTTTCTCTTCCATTCTCTCTCCCTTTTTTACACTGCTAAAGGTGGAAAAAAGATAAAAACTGAGAGGTGGTGGGAGAAATCTTGTTTTGTTTTTGCCCACTATCTCTATTTTCAACTTTTTCCTCCTTTAGTAGTGGAAAAAAGGGAGAACTTTAAAAAAAAAACACCACAATTGTAACCCCCACCAATTCCCCCTTTTTTGGTAACAAAAGGAGCATTTCAATTTCAAATAAAATGAAACAAACATTTTAATTTGACTTTGAATGGTTTTGCCAAAATAGCTTTAATGAAAGTGTTTTGTTCAAAATTTTGTGTAGAAATAAAACAATTTTTTTGACCTGCTCTAATAATTACCTGTCAAAAATATTTCATTTCCAAGCAAGTAGTCCCACCAGGTTTCAGTAATGTCAGTTATATCAAATTCTAATCTATGAAAATTTTCAATTATTTTTGCTTATTACTCAGATTCTACGTATTGGTATAGAAAATTGAACATTTTCTTCTCTTCACATACCACCTAAGGATAATGTGTTCATGACATCCAGAGTATGAGTAATAGGTTTAAGCATCTGTACACATATTTGTCCCTTTAGCATCCTCCTCTTGTTATTTTAATGCCTTCCTGCTTGCTCCAGCTAGTCTCCAATGCAGAAGATTAGCTCCCCTGTTTTTGAGGTGCAGTCAATTCAGACAGCCTTCTCACCCATTGGAAAGTGGCCCAATGTTACACAAAACCTAAACCTTCAAGCTTCACACTAGTTGCATAACCAGCTATTCATCTCCAGTATTTTCAGCCTTCTGCCTCCTCTCAGTGGGACTGGAAAGATCGTATGTCTTCACTACTGGCTGGATCGGTGGGAAGTGATCGATCCAGCAGGGATCTAGCAGAAAAGCCAAAAGGTATGATATACATAGAGACTGAGCAATACTCTCTAGAAGGTGTCTCTCCAAAACAGGGTTGAGACACAATGATAATCAGAGTATGGATAAACTTGCAAAACCATCAGCCATTGATGTTCTCCTATTCTGGGGACAAAGAGAAGACTTCAGTTTCCAGTACTGTCACTCTGGCAAAGGAACTGGGGAAAAAAGTCATTTGAAAAGCTAAAAAGAATGTGATTGCTATTTTTCATGAGGTATGTACAGAATATGATTTTTGTATACTAACCTAGCATTCTTTTATTGCTATTTCTATATTTTATATGCAATATTATCTCTGAAGAATCAATGAATGAATCTCACAATTCATGTAGCTATGATAATTAACCAGTTTTATATACTATAGCTTTAATAAAAGTTCATTCTGATCACTTAAGAGCATCCCAAAATTTAAAATTTAACACACAGAAACGATCATCCTTCCTTTATTGAGCTGCATGGCACTTGACCTACTTTTCCCTAACTGCCCTATAACTATTTAAAGACACACACATTTAGTAAAAATCCACTCTTTATTACATCTCTTTTCTAGTTTACAACTGGATGTGAAGTTCTGTTCTGGTGCATTTTGCACAGAGCTATAGTTGTATGTTGAGGAAGACAATAACCTATGTCTCAGCAGTGCCATCTGCTGTGGACTCATAAAAGACTTCCCATATATTCCAAGTGAATTATGCTGCAATAACACTAACTTGATTTTTTTTGGCCAATTTTTCAAAACTGAGTGCTTAAAATTAGGATTCTAAGTCCATATTCAGGCACTTAAATTTTCACAACTTGTTCATGCAGCAGCTCCCATTGATTCCGGTGGGAGTCAAACTTGGCTTCCAAACTATGATGCTTGGCTGTATTCTTTGAATATTCTGTTATTCTTTCAGAATCAGAATCGGCAAATGATTATCTTTGACCAGCTATGTTGTTGTAGTCAAAGTAGTAGTTTGCTTTTTTACCAGCTACTCTTTTCCAAACCTTTGAGCTACATCAAGCCTAAACTCACCAGAGACAGGGAGATCAATTCAACCTTCCTTTCAATTTGATGGCAGAAATTTAACAAGAGGCACTATGTATCACTGCACATGATAAAATACAGAGAAAAAAAGTGAAAAAGAATGCAAATATTGCCGTGCTTACAAACAGCAAATATTTAGATCATATACTGTAAGAAGAACCAAATGCACAGACAAAAGGAGAAGAAAAAAATTAATGAAATATCTATGTTAGGGTTCATTAAATCTTTAGGAACTGAAACTGGATTTTTTTTCAGATGAACAGCTATTCTATGCTATTTCATGTTTCCCTTCCCTTAAGCTTTTTGATTGGTAACATACCGTTAAAAAAGCAGCAACAATTTCAATTATTTATGAATGCTGCAGAAAAATATAGATCAAATAAGATGTGGAAGACAGGCAGCAGAATGATGAGGTTAGAGCTCAAAGTATTAGGTGTGGGAGTGGCTCTTCAGATTTTTCCTGGGAGGTATGTAGTTCTAAAAGGAGTGGTTTTTTTAGGAGATTTAAACAGACCAATAGGCAAATTAGAATCTTTAAAGGACTTGCAAATGAATAGCTGGTGTTCCAAAGTAACTGTTAAAATTCGCACTTATTGGTACACTTGCAGATGTAGAGTGCTTTGAGTTAAACCAGCCTTTGTAGAGCGCAATAGGGAAAGCGCTGCAATCTGTCCACACTGACAGATGCAAGCGCACTGGCGTGGCCACATTAGCAGTTCTTGCAGTGGCCATAGAGAGCAGTGCATTGTGGTAGCTATCTTAGCATGTGAGTGGCTGCAACATGATTTTCATATGGGGTGGGGTGGGGTGGGGTGGGGTGGAGTGTGACAGGGAGTGTGTTGTGTATATGTGGGGGGAGAGAGAGTGGGTTTTTAGGGGGCTGAGAGCATGTCAGCATGCTGTCTTGTAAGTTCAGACAGTAGCAGACCCCCCCTGACCTCCACCTCTCTCTCTCTCACACACAGCATTCCACAGTAATGGTTGTTTTGTCTCGGAGCAGATAAGCAGCCGGCTGTCAGAAATGGAGCTTTCAAAGGGCATATCCGCATTCCTGCAGCGATTCCAAAACAATGACAAGAGTGACCACTTAAGGGGATAATGGGATGTTTCTGGAGGCTGATCAGAGCACAGTAATGCAGCACCTCGTTCACACTGATGCCAGGGCGTTTCAGTCAAGGCGCACCAAGCGTTAATCTTCTCGCCGAGGTGGAGTACCAGCAGTGCTCTAGCCCTGGAGTCAGAGCGCTCTATGTGCTTTGCCAGTATGGACGGGTAGTGAGCTAGGGCATTCGGGGCTGCTTTAATGCGCTCTAACTCGCAAGCATAGCCAAGCCTGTAGTAGCAATTGTATTCAGCCTTTGAAGAGAGTGAAGGCACATTAATAGCACAGTTTAAGTTTTCAAGCATGGTTGCCTAAAGTTAGATAAGAGGTCTGATATGCTCATGTGTGCTGAGCACTTAGCAGTTCCTCCAGAAGAGCTACTCAGTGCTCACTACTTTTGGAAATCAGGTCACTTATTTAGGTGCCTAAATATGGACTTGGGGTCCTAAATTTAGGCTTCCATTTAAAAAAAATATTGGCCATCAGCTATATGTTTATCATAATTTATGCAGATATCAAAACAGCTATTTCACGAATGAGCTAAAGCATCAAAGCAAAAGCTTTCACTTACTTTAGCTGGCTTCCATCACATATACACAATTGACACATTTCTTTCCAAGTATCTCTAAATGATTGTTTTAATTTTTCACGTTTTATTCTGAGTCAGCTGCCGTATCTATGGAGGGATAACATACGACTGAGAAGAGAGCCACCCCCAGGTTATGGACAACCACATGTGGCTTAAGAGATATCACAGATTCAGGATAATTCATTCACATATCTTACAAGTGTGTGGTAAGAAAAAGTTCACAGCATGAACTTGTGAGATTTAAAAAAAATAATTCAGCTGTTTTTCTAGAATGTTTCAGTAATTTTAAGAATTTAAGAACTGCCTCATCAGGACAGACCAATGGTCATTCCATTCTACTGTTTCTGGCAGTACCAGTGGCCAGTACCAAATGCTTCAGCAGAAGGTGTACAAAACTCAAAATGAGCCTAGGAGTACCACAAGCAGATCATCTCTGGAGCCAGATGTGCACATGGATCAGAAAAAAACCTAAAGAATCAGCTGAGTTGTAGTCATTAGTGGTTCAAAGATTGGCACTGAGTTGAAAAGTTAAAATAAGAAGAATTACACATGTGTCAAAGAGCTGTAGTTCCATTAACTCCTTGAAGAAGTGGAGGAGGGGTCAATGTCAACTCTGTTATGAAGATCCATAAAAGTAGAGCAAAGAGCTATGCAGATAAAAAAAAGAAGAATCTTAGATTTCCAACTGATGGGGTTTTATTTGGATTTTTAGGAGTTACATGGAAATATGTCTTACATGATGTCTGATCCAAGATGCATCTGGGACTCTTTATTCTTTTCTATGAAGGCCACCTACTTACATTCACAGCAGCCCTTACTACTACCGATTCTCTCTGCATCAGTGGGTGCCCATACAGAATTAATAACTTGACAACTGATAACTGCCTCCATCATTTCCTCAGGTGCCAAAAGCCCCGGCCACCAGATTCTCCAGCTTTTTCCCTGACAAGGTATACAATGCAGCTAGGCACTGTCAGGACAAACATCTGTGGCATATCAAATGCTGAAAATGTGAAGACAGCAATGATAAATTTAATTTAATATCAGAATCAACACCTGGGCCGCTGGCTGATTGTACAAATTTTTGATATTTGTTTTTAAAATGTAAATGCCTCAGAATTTCAGTTCAGCTTGCTATGAAGTATAGACAATAGTGTACACACTGAAGTATCTAATGGAAATGACAAGTTTTTAACGATGACCAGCATACATACACGCAGGGGCGGGTCTAGTAATTTCGCCGCCCCAAGCACAGCGGCACGCTGTGGGGGGCGCTCTGGCGGTCGCCAGTCCCGCGGCTCCGTTGGACCTCCCGCAGACGTGCCTGCGGAGGGTCCGCTGGTCCCGCGGCTCCGGTGGAGCATCCGCAGGCACGCCTGCTGGAGGTCCACTAGAGCCACGGGACCAGCGGACCCTCCACAGGCACGCCTGTGGGAGGTCCACCGAAGCCGCCTGCCACCCTCCCGGCAACAGGCAGAGCGCCCCCCGCGGCATGCCGCCCCAAGCACGCGCTTGGCGCACTGGAGTCTGGAGCCAGCCCTGCATACACGTGTGTGTATTTAACAGATGGGTCTATCATGCATACTGAATTTCTCAGGCTTAGCTATTACCCACATTTCAGCTGGGTATTTTATTCAAATCAAGAATTTGAACCCAAGTCCCTGTGTAGAATTTAGTTTGATCAAGGATTGGTCAAAGACTATAGATACTGTATTTGACATGCTCTCTCAAAATGCAGTCTGATTCTGCCTTGATGCTGATGGATAATTGATGAATATTTTGGATTTACTTTCCATTTTGCAGTCAAAACTCTTCAAGCATTGTAGAAAAATAAACTAAAAATTGATATATATGGCAGTCAAATGGTATAGATTAATAAATGGTACCATATGCACAAAAAGCCTAAACTAGATTTTCAGCAAGAAGATATTTTATTAACAGAATTAAGTTCTGCTCTGAATTCCTTTTAATATGACAAATGAACTTCTCTTTTATAGCAAAGACACTAAATCATTCTGTTTTACCTTAATCCTTCCATGAACAGCTGTGCCCTTGCAGAGGTTTCTTCCGTGCCCAGCAGCAGGAGCACTCAGCTAGCTGAAAAGGAAGACATAATTTATACAAAAGTACTGAGTCACCTTTGAACTGAGTAAAAATGTCCTATATAAAGAGTGAGGGATCATCATCTGAAATCATTTGTTATATAAACCCTTCACTTCCCATAGTTTTTATCTGATAACCTTTCAGGCCCCAAGACATTTTGCAACAACACTTTTCAAGTAGTGATTCATTAACTATGCATTTCTTTTGGTTCTTTTAAGACAAAGCATTTATATTTTGCCTAAAGCATAGGAACATCAAACTATTTGTATCTCACTATCCTTCACGTAACTTATCACCTAAGCTGAACACCCAGACAGAAATGAAAACTGCAGTGTTTCTTTCCTCCCCTGCCCCCAAACATGTGAACTTCATTAGAGCTATGTGAAATAGATATGTGATTTCTTGTTTTCTGCAATTTTTCATGGCCAAACGATGCACAGTTTCACCAATTAGATGAAAATATTTTCAAAGTGAATTTTTTTCCATTTGATACAAACAAAAAGGCTTTTCATTTGCATCATTTTTTATATTTTCTGCATCTTTCATGAAATCTAATTATTTCCCCTGATAAAAGCTGCTTCATGTTTAGGGCAAAATAAGAAAAAATCACATAATGTCAATCAGTGGGTCTTTACACCCCACCCCCACAACACACATTTTAGGTGGGTGGTAGGCACTGAAAGCAGATAATCTGCCAGCTTCACTTTTTACATGAAATGTGCCATCATTTTATACATTTAATCCCAGTGGAATGTTGTTATTTATTAACTGTATTGCAATCACATATAGGAGATTCAGGCATAGACCAGGACTCCATTATGCTAGGCACTGTACAAATAAAACAAAAAAATGTCTGTGTTAAAGAGCTTACACTCTAGGTATAAGACAAGTGAAACAGGTGACTACATTACAGACAGACTGACAGGGGAGCACAAAGAAACAATGACATAATATTGGTCTGCATGACAGGCAATAGGCTCGTGCTTAGAGCCAAATATATACTCTTAATCTTTGAAAATCCTCATTTCCCCTGTTATTAAAAGCTAGAAGTTGTTTTTTTCTACCCATGATCTGCATGGATCCTCTCAGGAGGTGTCAGAAGTCAAGAACATCAGATCTGCCACAGGAGAACTGTCCATACTTTGCTCAGTGCAACCAAAAAATAGATGGGAAAAATCTGACACTGCTTCAGAACCACATAAGTTACTGGAGAGGGATCCCCAGCTAATAAATCTTCCCATCACAAAGAACAGAGACATATTCATGTCATTTAATATTTTGTGCACTTACTCTGAGCAAGTGACTTAGAAGGAAAAATTAAAAAGAACTAAATACACAGAGTTGGCCAAAAATGATTTATGTGGCTATATAATTACAGTCTACAACTATCCAGGAGTAGGGCCGTCCAGAGGATTCAGGGGGCCTGGGGTCTTCGGCGGCGGGGGTCCCCGCTTTGGTGGTAATTTGGCGGGGATGGGTCCTTCCGCTCCGGAACCCGCCGCCGAAGTGCCCAAAAGACCCGTGGCGGGGGCCCCCCACTGCCAAATTACCACTGAAGTGGGACCCCCCGCCGCCGAATTGCCGACGACGACCCGGAACGGAAGAAGCTCCAGGGGCCCGGGCCCTGCGAGAGTTTTCCGGGGCCCACAGAGCGAGTGAAGGATCCCGCTCCAGGGGCCCCAAAAAACTCTCGTGGGGGCCCCTGTGGGGCCCGGGGCAAATTGCCGCACTTGTCCCCCTCCTCTGGGCGGCCCTGTCAAGAAGAGGAATTGTCCAAGAGGGAAACTGAGCAAAAAGGAGACATACTACTTAGGAATTCTGTGTTACAAATAAATTAACCTTTGTTACTGCCTCTTTTATGGAAATGCTATGATATAAAACATTGCATGGTATTAAGAGTTACTTTAGATGATGTGAAGTTGAATATACTTTGAGTAATTTTCCTAAGCTTTTGGGGTCCATAGAGTTAAAAATCTGATTTCATGTCCTGATACCAAAACAGATTGAAGCCTGTAAATCAGCAGAAGGGGAAGAGAAAAAAAAAAAGAGAAGATTCTTGAGAAAAATAGTATCAGAGGGGTAGCCGTGTTAGTCTGGATCTGTAAAAGCAGCAAAGAGACCTGTGGCACCTTATAGACTAACAGACGAAGTGGGTATTCACCCATGAAAGCTCATGCTCCTAAACGTCTGTTAGTCTATACGGTGCCACAGGACTTTTTGAGAAAAATACGTGAACATGAAACACTTTTTTGCCAAATAACCCTCACATAGATTAATTCATGTTTTTAGAAAGGAATTGTATTGTTTCTTGGTTGAAAAGAACAGACACAGCCAAAGTGAACATTTTGCCAAGGAAATCTTTCTTGTTTCAAACTCTTCCTGTAATCATCTCAGATAAAACCAGAGCAGGAATACAGAGGGTGTTAGAATGTATATACAATAAGAAAAGACCAAGAGTGAGTGCAGATACTTTGTACAGACCCATTAACTGTTCTAAATATTCCACAGTACTATCAAGCCAGTCAACTAGAAGCAGTAGTGCTCTAACCCAAACAAACAAGAATAAGGCTTTGGCTACACTTACACTTCAAAGCGCTGCCGTGGCAGCGCTTTGAAGCGCTAAGTGTAGTCAAAGCGCCAGCGCTGGGAGAAAGCTCTCCCAGCGCTGTCCGTACTCCACCTCCCTGTGGGGAATAATGGACAGCGCTGGGAGCCGCGCTCCCAGCGCTGGGGCTTTGACCACACTGGCGCTTTGCAGCGCCACAATTTGCAGCGCTGGAGAGGGTGTGTTTTCACACCCTGCTGCAGCGCTGCAAATTTGTAAGTGTAGCCAAGCTCTAAGAAAATTGTGGCAGTGTAAAC
This sequence comes from Mauremys mutica, assembly GCF_020497125.1. Lineage (NCBI taxonomy): Eukaryota > Metazoa > Chordata > Testudines > Geoemydidae > Mauremys > Mauremys mutica. Next base: position 187,925,617 of record NC_059072.1, on the reverse strand, counting down.
ATTGCTGCGCTACCATGCATTTAAAAACAAAAATCACATCCACCAGAAATTCACACACATCCTTTACTGAAGGCTACTTTATGGGTGTGAGATAGAGCTAGACATAAAATATTTTTTCCCCTCACCAGTGATGCTCATTGTAAACAATCCAAGTCTTAACCCAAATCACAAACCTGAGAACTTCAAAGATCGGGAGAGCCATGGAATACAAATGGTTGGCCAGCTATTCAGCAAATAAACTTTTCTAACATAGGCTATGTCTATACTAGCACTTTTGTCGGTATAACTTATGTTGCCAGGCTGCATCTCTCTGAGTGACATAGTTACACCAACAGAAGCGCCGGTGTGGACAGTGTTATGTCAGCGGGAGATGCTCCTCTGCTGACATAGCTACTGCCACTTGTTGGGGGTGGTTTAATTATGTTGATGGGAGAGCTGTCTCCCATCAGCATAGTGCGGTACACAGGAGATCTTACAACGGCGCAGCTGCATCAGTACAGCTGTGCTACTGTAAAGTCTCTAGTGTAGACATGGCCTTATTTAGAGATCAAAATTATCTTCAGCTGACCCATTCTCCCCTGGTAACAGCATTTTCAAGTCAGGTGTTATGTTTCACAACCTTCTAGAAAATCTGTTTTAGCGAAAGCTAACTTTAATAGAAGCAATGGCATCTGGTCAATTAGGAAACAAAGAGTAACTAATTAATATCAATATTTGCAGACAACTTTCCTCACAAAAGTTGTCCATATACGACATGCTGGGAAAAGGACCTGGACAAACAAATTACTCCAGAGTAGTGTGGTTTGATCTGGAAGACAGAATCATCAACCTTCCTTTGTAGTACAGTAGAGGGGTCAGCGGGGGTCCAAGGAGGGTCCCTTTACGTCAGCAGCAGCATCGCGCAACAGTGAGAATCCAAAAAGGGGCCGCTTACTTCAGCAGCTATATTGCGCCTTGGGCAAGAGTATATGGCATTGCCCCTCATGACTGCAGCATTGCCCAACACCGAGAGACTTGGAGGGGGGCACCTCTCCTGGTGGCCGGGTTGCCCAGTGGCGAGAGTCTTAGGGGGCCGCCTCCCTTGCCAGCAGTATTACCTAGCGGCAAGTGTCTATGGGGCTGCCTCTTCTGTGGCAGTATTGCCTGGTGGCAAGTGCAGAGAGGTTAGTGGAACCTGGACCAACCCTACTCCACCAGATTCCGACCTGGGACCCTTTGAAACCAGTTATCCTGTTACAGGGCTCAAGTATCCATATTCCTCCAGCGCGTCTCCTGGGTTGCTTCTTGGCCTTTGTTCCAGCTCTGGTATCTCCTTGGCTGGTACTGGCTCGTCATCCCCTTTGGTCCTCATGATCAACTGGATTCCCAAGGCATAGTCAGGGTGCTTGGTCTTGGCAGTCTGGAGCCCTGGTGGCTTCTAAGCAGGAGCCTGCAGTATACAAGCACTCTCCTGCTCAGCCTGCCCAGATTGAACTGAGATGCTTCCTTTTATATGCTCCCTCCTATGGGAGCATGCCCAGCAGCGGTATGGGGGTGTGGCCTCTTGGACCCAAAGCAGTTGGTTAACCCCTGCATTGCCAGTATGGGGTTGGTACACCCCATTACAAGCACAATAAAACAAAATTTCTTTAAGGTACAGTTTCAATGGTACCTCACACCAGACAGGTTAAAAATAATAGTGAAGAAAGAGGAGATTCATGCATATATGGTGGACATGTCCGGCCATAAAAGAGTACTGGAATGCAATTCGTAATCTCACATTACAAATTATTGAATATTTATTACCACATGATCCTTGGGTAATCCTCCTGGGCCTTTCTAGTGGAAATGGTTATGCAAAAGGAAATGAAGAATTAATCTCTCATCTGTTAGTAGCTGCTAGGCTGGTAGCCTCCCGCTGAAAAAAGGAAAACAGTCCTACTGTAAAGGAATGGTTCAAAAATATGGGAGGTGGTTGTGTGACTCTCTGTACCTCAAAGAAGCATCTTGGAACCTGCATATTTACTACTCTCATATAATTATGATATATTTTGAGATATATTTATGAGATATCATTTTAAAAGTCTGGATTTGTTGAACATTAATATCCAGTTGGATTGTATGTGCTGTCACTGTATGTGAAGTTATGAAGTATTGCTATATGTGTTACTGAAATATGTTGTGAGGCTGAGAATGCTCATTGACAGCCTTTCAGTTGCAACAAAGGAGGGCACAGCATCACCAGATTATCATTATCCCTCACCCTGGAAAAACCCTTTCTAAGGCCTTGGCTACACTGGCGCTTTACCGCGCTGCAAGTTTCTCGCTCAGGGGTGAGAAAAAAACACTCCCCTGAGCACTGCAAGATACAGCGCTGTAAAGCGCCAGTGTAAACAGTGCCGCAGTGCTGGGAGTGCGGCTCCCAGCGCTGCAAGCTAATCCCCACAGGGAGGTGGAGTACGTGCAGCGCTGGGAGAGCTCTCTCCCAGCGCTGGCGCTGCAACCACACTCACACGTCAAAGCGCTGCCGCGGCAGCACTTTGAAGTTTCGAGTGTAGCCAAGCCCTAAGAAAGAAACTGAGGGCTTGGCTACACTTGAAAGTTACAGCGCTGGGAGTTACAGCGCTGGTCGTGCAGCTGTGCAGGGCCAGCGCTGGTGTGTGGGCACACTCACAGCTACCAGCGCTGGTGTGTGGCCACATTTGCAGCATTTACAACGCTGTTGGGAGTGCTGCATTATGGGCAGCTATCCCAGCATTCAAGTGGCAACAATGTGCTTTTCAAAAGAGGGGGGTGGAGGGTGGTGTACTGTGACAGGGAGCGGGGAAGATAGAGAGAGTGGATTTTTGGAGCCAACACTGTGTGTTAGCTTCCTGGATTTAAAAATCACAAAATGTTCGCGAGCCCTTAGTCTTAACTCTTAATTGCAAACAGCCTGCCTCCAACACGGACTTCCCGCTGTTTCACTCACTCCCTGTGGTGTACTGTGACAGGGAGCGGGGAAGATAGAGAGAGTGGATTTTTGGAGCCAACACTGTGTGTTAGCTTCCCTGGATTGAAAAATCACAAAATGTTCGCGAACCCTTAGTCTTAATTGCAAACAGCCTGCATCCAACGCTGTTTCTCTGTCAAGCAAACTGCTTGCCTCTCATTTGATCGTTCACAGCCAGGTACAGATAGCTCCTGTTTGCTGTGATCAGTGTTTGTTTTTTAGATAAGCAGTTCAACAGAGCTCCGATCGGAGTTCACAACAAAACAAAGAGAGGCTGCATAACAAAACAAAGGAAGTAATTTAGTTAAAAGCATTCTGGGATATCTCCTTATTCCCTGGAGGCCAATAAAAGCGCTGGTGTGTGTCCACACTTGATGAGCAGCACTGGATCACCAGCGCTGCAATCGCTACACCCCAACCTGGCCAGGTGTACAGCCAGCGCTGCAGCCAGGGAGTTGCAGCGCTGGATGTGCCTTGCAGGTGTGGACGGTTACTAATTGCAGCGCTGGAAAGCCTCTACCAGCGCTGCAACTTGCAAGTGTAGCCAAGCCCTGAAAGAGAGCTCAGAAGCCAGCTTTGCACTATGAGGACAGCTTTGTCCTCCATTTGTAACGCTGCCTGAGACAAAGCCTGGATCACAGCTTGCTTCCTCCTCTCCAGCACTCTGGTATTTTGTATTGTGGTCCCAGAACCCCAGACACAGGCTGTGTTTTGTACTGTAATCTACTTTAGTTTCCATTCAATGGTCAACTGTTCAGACAATCTCTGGAAAAAGCTCCAAAGTCTCTTAAAGACTCAGCAAAATTATTCTTTAAAGCACTTCAAGAGGCTTGAGAAACATTTATGGAATAATTTTATTCAATACATTTCTTATCTTTTCCTACCTACTTATATATTTGAGGTAATTATACATTCCACCTTTACCAAAGTATCTGAACCCTGCATAATCTTTAATGTATTTATCTTCACAACATCCCTATGCAGTGGCTGGGTTAAAGAATTTTGATGTCCTGTGCACTATGGAAATTGCCTCCGTCCACACACCTAGATTCAAATTTGGCCCAGTGCCCTCCCCCACATGATGACAGAGGGGCAGCCAGGCCAAACTTGAGTGGTGTTGCAACCCAGTGTGCCAGGTTGCCATTCCACCCACCAAAATCTGGTAGTTGGGGCCCCCAATCAGATAGGGACCCTGTGCAAGTACACCCAAGGCACAGTGGTTAATCTGGGACTTTCTCTGTGAGGTAGGAAAAAGACAGTTATCTTTTCCGTAACTGGGGTTCTTTGAGATGTGTTGCTCATGTCCATTCCACAATAGATGTGCGTGCTCACCATGTGCACTGGTGCTGGAAGTTTTTCCCCTAGCAGTACCCATAGGGGAGGGCCCGTAGCAATCACTGGAGTGGTGCCACTATGGCGCCAAATAAGGAGCGCTGTGCGCTCCCCGCACCCTCAGTTTCTTCTTGCCAGACAACTCTGACAGAGGGGAAGGAGGGCAGGATGTGGAATGCACATGAGCAACACATCTCGAAGAACACCAGTTACAGAAAAGGTAACTGTCTTTTCTTCTTCGAGTGACTGCTCATGTGTATTCCACAATAGGTGATTCCAAGCTATATCTTTTGGAGGTGGGTAGGAGTTCACAGACAGTCGGGACCCAGTTCAGCCCTGGCAAGCCTGGTGTCCTTCCTAGTTTGAGAGACGATCGCATTGCGAGGTGAACATGTGAACCAAAGACCATGTGGCAGCACTACAAATGTCCTGGATGGGGACATGGGCCAGAAATGTTCCTGAAGGGCCGCCCTGGCAGCAGCCGTACCCTCCTCCACCAGATTCTTGAACTCTTTTTTGTCACGCTTTTGGAGGGAGTCCTCAAATTTGGGCAGAGACCCCTACAAATTGAACTCGTATCTTCTCAGCAGGGTGTGGTGGGTCACCACGCTCGGTTGGAAACTTGAGGACAAATAAACCTTTCTACTAAATAGATCTAGTCTCCTCGAGTCCTTAGTCTTAGGAGTAGGAGCTGGTTGACCTTGCCTCTTCCTATGGTTGACCGACTCAACCACAGGGGAGTTGGGGGCAGGGTGTATATACAGGTGTTCCATTCTGCCCTCTTAGAGATGGGGGGCAAGGAAGCCGGGGTTTGCCACAAGGCATTCAAAATCTTTTCCACCCCTTCATGGAGTAGGAGAGCCACCCGGCCCAGTGCCGAAGCCAACAGGATATTGAAGAGGGAGTCCAAGGATTCTTCCACCTCCTCAGCTTGAAGGTGGAGGCTTGATGCCACCCTTTTCAACAGTTCCTGGTGGGCTTTAGAGTCCTCCTATGGGACAGGTGGAGGAGTGGCCGTGATCGCCTCATCCGGGGAGGATGAGGGTGAGGGTACGGTACTCTGCATCCCCACCAGTGCCGCAGGTCCTACCACATGGTCCCCTCCAGGTGCGGAACTGGGGATGAATGCTTCACTGACTCCTTCCTGAAAGGTTGAGAAAGGGACGCTGATGGTCTCTCTGAGGCTCTGGCCACTGAGCGAGCCACCGCCGGGTGCTGCATCGGGGGCCACAGGGCCCATTGGTACACATGGTGCTGGCCAAGGAACCCGGTGCCACAGCACCTGCTGTGGCACCGGCGGAGCAGGCTGTTCAGCCTGACTAGCCTGGCCCATCAATTGACGACACCGAAGGGAGGCCAGGATGGCATATGATCTGCTGCTATCCTGGGGCTGGGACGCGTGGTGGCATCGGGAACAGTGCCAACCATGAGACTGTGATCCTGGTGTGTAGGAGCAGGAGTACCTGAGAAGTCAGGAGCAAAAAGCTGAGACGTCTCCAGGAACTACTTGACTGATGTTTGTGTGCAGCTAATAAGGTAACCAAACAAAAGTCTTCACATCACATCCTGTTATTATATAAATGCCCTTTTGAAGTACACTGTGTACTTTCAAGTTGTGTCACACCATGAGCTGGTCAAATGCTTCATTCTAACTAACATTCACTGTTAATTGAAATTTTTTTTTTTTTACTGGTGAATTATTTGTGAACTGATCCTCATTTTTGTGAATGTATTTGTTATTTGTAACTAGTTGGTGGTTAGTTTTGAATTAACCATTTCAGAAGCTGTTTAATTTGGCCATTGATGTTGTTTGGTTGGTCGCATAAGCCACACGTATTACTTCTCTTCCCTGATTATGTGGCAATTTTCTTTTCAGCAGGAGAATAGTCTTGGTCACTTCAAAATATACATACCTCTATTTTCTGGAGAAGAAGTGTAAGAAAAACAGAAATCTCCCACACCTTTGGAAGAACAAAATCTGTTCACACAAATGTTGGAGACTTATACTTAACAATGGGTATGAATATGGGTAAGCCAAACAATGGTTTACAGTTTGAATGCTTGTTCCTGAATGCAACAAACAGCTAGAGTCAAATCTTCTCGTCTCATGCCTTGAGTAAAGCTTGTAGTTCACCACTAGAGGACCCCCTCTTCTTTTAAATGAGAAAAACAACTCAATGAGAAACCAAAGTGTATTCCTTTGCACATAAAAATGTGTGAATGTGGTCAGTGTTTAGAGACTTGTGGGCTGTCGCAAACGTTCAGAGCTTGGTTTAAGATGAAAAGAGATTTCTGAAGCAGTTTCTGGTTCAATTAACCAACCCATGTAATTAAATGTTTTAATGTACTGAAAATCTCACTCTCTAAGACATGTAATGTTTTATAGGATTGAACTGGACATAAAAGTGTTACACACCAAGAGAAGAATTTCAGCCTATTTCTGCTGCAACCTCAGAAAATGCTCACCTCCTCTCCTCCCCAAAAATCAAACTTTACCCTCCCACATCACTGAAACTCCTTGACATCTTAGGACCAAATTCTGATCTCATTCAACTTCAATAGGTTTGTGGAGGTGTAACAAAACAGGTAGCATCAGGGGTGGGAGGGAGGGGGGTTTCTATGCAGTTCACTGAAGCTATCATGCAGAAAAAAAAAGCAGGGGGGAGCTCGGGGGAAAGAAATTGTAGGCCCTGTACCTGAAGGGTGATCAGTGAGGGCAGATTCATATGCCTGTGCCTGTGTAGAGTCCCATTAAGCTCAGTGCTCCATAGGGTATGATGTCTACTCACACTAAAGCAATTGCAGGATTGTGACTTTGCAGAATTAAATTCACCATTAAGAAATGTGTGAGGTAAAACTTGGCCCTAAAATAAAGAAACCATTGAACATTTTAGTGAGGTGCTATTTCTTTCTCTCACTCTCAAAGACTATTTGCCTGAAGGATTTGGTCATTGCAATAATAATATGTTATGGGTCCGCTGTCAATAAAAGTTACCTGTTAGGATATGATAAATAACAGAAGTTAGACACTGAACTCAATAGGAAGTTTGGCAAGAAGAGAGACTGTACTACCTGACCCTTCATTGAGACAGTATCTACCATACTTATTCAAACGATCTTGAAATGTCTAATTTTCATATGGTAGGGATAAGAGCCTTTTAGACCAAAGAACTCAGTTGAGAAAGCAAGTCTAGTATTTGATATTTTCCTGGGATTAACAGATTTACCACCACACAAACTCATTTGTGAATGGGATAGAGATGATGATTGGTAAAACAAATGATATTACAGTCTCTCTAATGTCCATTATTCAAATAGTCTCAAAGTGCGCTTCAAAAAATATTTTGCCCGTTTCTCTTGTATTCTCATAATAGTGGGTGGTGCAGCAAACACTACACTTTCATTTTATTTCTCTTAGGAACATCAGTTTATATAAGTGTCCTTTAAAGAGATTTATCCCTTTATTAGTCTAATATTTAAAATATTTAACCTCAAGCATAATTTTTTGGCTCTCAAATTTAGCATGCGTTTGTTAGACACACTTGTAAAAAGAAGATGGTTTATGAAGTCACAATTTCACCTGACAGCCCCACAGTTCATAAAGAGATTATAAATTAACATTCATCGCCTATTACACTATTCAAATATCTTACCTTTCTTCTTTATGCTTCTACAATCAGCAGATTTTCAATTAAAAAAAACCAAACCATGTTAGACCTTGCAAGTGTTGGTCACTTAGATACTGAATTACTGGTTTGATTTAAACGTACAATAGATGCAATTCCTTAGTGATGTATTCTCAGTTGAATAGCCCATCGCATACAAAAAATGCTTATATGGATGAACATTCTATGAAAATCATCTTTCTTCTAAAGTGTAAGAGGGAGGACACTACAGTAGAACAATATGACCCAATCATAACTCCCTTTAAGCAGTAGCATTGGAACAATTTGTATGGTGGGGGTGCTGAAAGCCACTGAACCAAACTGTAAACCCTGTATATGATGGAAACCACTTCAAACCAGGGGGGGCTGCTGCACCCACAGCACCCCTACTTCTAGCACCCCTGCCTATAAGAGCAAAGAACAGAACTACAGGTAAGAACACACATTCTACTCCTCCTGTTGAGACAGCATATTGTTGGGCCATTTATTTTTAAAGTTATCAGTTTTCTGTAATGACATATATCAAAGGGCTTAGACTATGACTAGGATCACAACTCTGTAATGATCTTGGGATTCATTAAATAACAAACCAGTGAATGAGAAAGAAATAAAACTTTAATAAAACATGGTTATAGCTGCCTGTTGTGTCCTGCATTGTGTCTGTGAGGCCAAGGCCAAGGGAACGCTGGTGGTGTGGAGAGGCTGTTTGCTGAGTTTGACCAGCCAGACACAGGGACTATTAGGGCTTGGCTACACTTACAAATTTGCAGCGCTGGGAGTTACAGCGCTGGTCATGCAGCTGTGTAGGGCCAGCGCTGGAGTGTGGCCACACTGACAGCTACCAGCGCTGCAGTGTGGCCACACTTGCAGCACTTTCCAGCGCTGTATTGAGAGGTGCATTGTGGGCAGCTATCCCACAGAGCACCTCGTCCCATTTTGGCGCTGAGTATTGTGGGAAGGGGAAGGAAGTGTGCGGGTCATTCCGCTTCCTGTTTGCCAGCGCCCCGTGGTGCATCGCTTCACATCCCAGCATTCACTCTTTCCGGCAGCGTTTGGCGCCATTGTGAGTGTCTTTCTGTTTTACTCTCTGTGTGAATCGCGATTTCTGTGGCAAATGGAGCCCGAGCTGCTGAGGACTGTGCTGATGAGTGTCGCCAGCACAACACGTTTGGCAGTCGAGCTATTCCTTCAGCTCCAAAGTGACAGTGAGGAGTCTGACGATGATATCGATATCGATTCTCCTGCCGCGTGTGACACCAAAGTGCTTGTGGCATTCATAGAAATGCTCAGCACCGTTGAACGCCGCTTTTGGGCTCGGGAAACAAGCACTGAGTGGTGGGATCACATCGTCATGGAAGTCTGGGATGACGAGCAGTGGCTGCAGAACTTTCGTATGAGAAAAGCCGCTTTCATGGGACTGTGTGCTGAGCTCGCCCCCACTCTGCGGCGCAAGGACACAAGATTGAGAGCTGCCCTGACGGTGGAAAAGCGGGTGGCTATTGCAATCTGGAAGCTGGCAACTCCAGACAGCTACCGGTCGGTCGGGAACCAGTTTGGTGTGGGAAAGTCGACCGTGGGAATCGTTTTGATGCAAGTTTGCAAGGCAATTAATCGCATCCTGCTAAGAAAGACCGTGACTCTGGGGAGCGTGCAGGACATTGTGGATGGCTTTGCACAAATGGGTTTCCCTAACTGTGGAGGGGCGATAGATGGGACGCATATTCCTATTCTGCCCCCCCCCACCTGGCATCAGAGTACATTAATCGTAAGGGGTATTTCTCTATGGTTCTCCAGGCGCTTGTGGATCACCGCGGGCGTTTCATTGACATTTACACAGGCTGGCCTGGAAAGGTGCATGATGCACGCATCTTTCGGAACAGTGGCCTGTTCAGGAAGATGCAGGCAGGGACTTTTTTCCCAGACAGGAAGATCACAGTAGGGGATGTCGAAATGCCCACTGTGATCCTTGGAGACCCCGCGTACCCGTTACTGCCTTGGCTCATGAAACCCTATACAGGGAAGCTTGACAGGAGCAAGGACCGGTTCAACTACAGGCTGAGCCGGTGCAGAATGACTGTGGAGTGTGCTTTTGGGCGTTTAAAAGCCCGCTGGAGATGTCTGTATGGGAAGCTAGACTTGGGGGAAAGCAGCATCCGCGCGGTTATATGCGCTTGCTGTACCCTCCATAATATTTGTGAAGGGAAGGGTGAAACATTCAGTCAGGCATGGACCACCGAGGTTCAAGTCCTGGAGGCTGAATATGCACAGCTAGAGAGCAGGGCTAATAGAGAGGCCCAGCACAGGGCTACAAGGATTAGGGATGCCTTGAGGGAAGAATTTGAGGCTGAAAGCCAACAGTAATGTTTGCTGCCTTGCATGGGAGTGAATTGCACTGCTTACACTGTTATTCTATTATCCCTAATAATAATATGATTTGCAGTGCCTCTTTCTTTACTGGGCTAAGTTATCTTTAACTATCTGCTATAATAAAGACTGTTTTCAAAGCCAAGAATTGTTTTATTGAAAAGAAAAAAACTTCCTTGACAGACAGACAGACACACAACATTTCATGAACACAAGAGGGCAGGGGTGTGGGTTGGTGAACTGTACAGTCACAAGTTTGCATATGTCCTGTCTGGAGTGCTGTTTAATGAATCCTGCACTTCAGGGTGCATATACTGCATGGTGATGGGAGTTGAGTGCAGAGGGTAAGGGTGGTGGTAGGTATCAGGGCTGGTTGGTGAACGTACAGGTGTTGGAGGCAGCTGGTGGTGGTAAGAACCTGAATGCTGGGGAAAGGCGGTTTGAGCTGACATTGGGGCACAAGGCAAAAAGCTTTGGGACGGGGGGGTGGGGGAGTAGCACGGTAGTGCTCTGCTTGCATGGCAACGAGTGACTCTATAGAGTCCGCTTGGCGCGACAGGATGCTTAGCAGCCGCTCCGTGCTTTTCCTCTTGGCCACTGCATTTCTCTTGCGGATCCTGCTTTCCTTCTCTCTCCACTCCTTCAATTCTTTACTCTCTCGAGCAGAGTGATGAAGAACAGTTTTCAGCATGTCCTCTTTGCTCTTTCGGGGATTTTTTCTCAAATTTTGAAGCCTCTGTGATGTTGAACATCTGGGCAGTCCAGTAGTCAAGGTCACTGTAGAAACACAGAAATGACAACATTTAACACGGGCAGCATTGTAGCCACTATCTCCAGACATGAATTGTTACACTGAGGGAGTTCTCAGTTTAGCATTCTTTTCCCAAACGCATAACACAACAGAAGCCACGAAATGGTGAGTGAGGGGTGCTTATAGAGGGAGAAGTGGGGCTTGAGTGATAGAGGGGAGCTGGTTGCTTCGGGTAATCTGGAGTGCTAGAGGGGTTGAGTGAAGATGCAGCTGCAGGGGTGATCTTATCTCCCTATCTCTTCACTAAAGAGTCTCCCAACATTTTTCACAGGAGTTAATCCTGGAAGATGTCTCCCTGCTGCGAGTCACTAGGGAACAGCGGGAGGCTCTTTTAGAGCAATGTGGATTCCGCCCGGGACCCTACGCGGCTTGCCTGTGTTCAGAAATGGTCCCCCCACCACTGGCAGCACAGTGGCGCGGACGCGTCACCGTCACTGGGACAAGGGACACAGTGGCTCTGCCTATAAACCTGCGCAGGCATATTGCCCATGCTCTGGATGAAACTTTTGCTGAGATAACTGAAGCAGATTACCGCGACGTGATAGACCACATCAACGGGCTATTCCACATCTAGAGGCTGGCATGCATGCAGCCATAACCCCCCTTCCTCTCCAGAAACATTTCCACCCAGAAAATAAAAGCCGCTTACCGTTAACCCGCTCCTCTGCTTGTCCTTCTGCAACTGCTGGCTGCTGTGATTGGGTACTTTCCTCCTGGCTTGAGAAGAGCTCCTGGCTGCATGCCCACTCTGGGGTGTCTTCCCCCATCCCAGTAGCTTCACTCGCGGTTTCCTCCCCCCCCGCCGCCGCCGCCGCCGCCGCCGCCTCCGCCTCCGCCTCCGCCTCCTGTCCCCCAGCCTGCTCAGAAGTGTCCATCGTTATCCTGGGATTGGCAGTGGGGTCACCCCCAAGTATCTCGTCCATCTCCCTGTAAAAACGGCAGGTTGTGGGGGCAGCTCCGGATCGGCGATTCCCCTCACGGGCTTTGTAATAGGCACTCCGCAGCTCTTTAACTTTCACCCTGCATTGTAGTGCGTCCCGATCATGGCCCCTATCCAGCATGGCCCTTGATATCTGCTCAAAGATATCGTAATTCCTACGGCCGGAGCGCAGCTGTGCCTGCACAGATTCCTCCCCCCAAACACTGATGAGGTCCATCAGCTCGCCATTGCTCCATGCTGGGGCTCGTTTGCCACGTGGAGGCATGGTCACCTGGAAAGATTAACTGATTGCACTCCACACCTGGCTGCAGCAAACAGGAAGGAGATTTTTAAAATTCCCGGGGCATTTAAAGGGCGGGTCACCTGAGGCAAGAGCAGTAGAGTGCAAACTGATGAGCAGAGTGGCTGAACAGGAATTCTGGGATACCTCCTTATTCCCTGGAGGACAATTAAAGCGCTGGTGAGTGTCCACACCTGCTGAGCAGCGCTGGATCACCAGCGCTGCACTCCTTATACCCCTGCCGGGATGGGTTTTCAGCCAGCGCTGCAACCAGGGAGTTGCAGCGCTGGTTGTGCCCTGCAAGTGTGGATGGGGTGTAATTGCAGCGCTGGAAAGCCTCCACCAGCGCTGCAACTTGTAAGTGTAGCCAAGCCCTTAGAAGAGGTCAATGTGGAGTTCTGTGGTTGTGGAGGCCTTGAAAACAGCACTTTAATAGTGAGCCATAGTAATGAAGTGTGGTCTGCTGTGATCTAGCTGGACCTGCACTTTGGGGGCCAGTTAGGAATTGTGTGGTGCTTGCTGTACATTTATGATTATTACAATGTGGTTGTCACTGAACCTGAGATCTGCCGTCCTGTACTATAAAAATTAGTGAGTGCTTTGTGTAGCAGTAGGATCTCTGCAGCATATGTTGTGAAGTAATAAAGATGACTTAATTTCCCCAAAATAGAATTTTATTGTGTTCCAAAACCAGTGCAAAAAAACCCAACAATGTGCAATTAAAAAACAAATACAATAAAAACTTCTGAAATAAATTAATGGAACAGAACTTTACAAGGGAAAAGAACACTCCTGTCCATTTCAGTTCATTCACATCAATCATGGCTCTCCAAGGTCAGTGTATGTGAAGCTAGGGTTGTCCTTACTGTCCCCCGGCTTGGAATGGTAGGGGTAGGGATGTGCCTTTGATGCCACGTGGAATGTGGTGAGGTGAGGTGTGGTGCTAAAATGGAGTTCTCCATTGACTGCAAAGGGAGGTGAGCCTGTGCTTGTTGAACCTGTAGCTCCACAAGAGCCTTCAGCATTTGTGTTTGTTCCAGAAAAGCCCCATTATGTTCTGGTGCATGCCCCTTTCCTCTTCCTGAGGGGACTCCTGGGCCTTTCTCCTGTCCACTCTTTCCTTCTCCATACTATCTTCAGTATTCACTCTCCAGGTCCTCTGTTCATGGTCTGTTGCAGCATCTCACTGAACATATACTCCTGAATCTTTCTCCTCCTCCTCAGGGTTAGTCACTTAGTGTGTGTGGAGGGGCACCCCTCCAGGCCGCAGAGGCAGCAGCTACAGATAAAACACAGAAATGGACCATTGTATTTATAGTCACAATGTAACATGAAAGAAATTTCAGAACTCTCTTCTCTTAGTCCCCTAAAAGTTTTAAACAAGACAGCTTTGGAGCACCTCTGCACAGCACTGGTCTCCAGTCCCAACCCTGGTGACCATGGCCTATAGGGGGTGGGGTGAAGGGAATGAGGAGGGACTTGTTTGGTTGCATAAAGCAATAAAATTTCAGCCCCTATTTCCATGGGTATGAATACAGGGCAATGGCACTGAACACGGGCACTATTTTCCATAGGAATTGGTGATTTTTAGCTGATAGCTCACTCCTGAGGATAACAAAGGCACAGAGAGCATAGCTGCTGCTGGCGTCCTGAAGGCAACCTGGCCTATATGTAGCTAGCCTGTGTACTGCAATGGATGGCTGCTGAAGTCATGGACTGGTGTGGGAAAGTGTCCTAGCGCAGAGAAAGAAATAAGGCAGCCATCCCTAGAAACCATCAGGCTTGCAGAGAACCTCCATGAAAGTTTGATTGAGATCTCTCAGGAGGATTCAAAGGACATCCCTGTGGACATAAACAAACTGCTCCTCATGTACTTCCTCCACCCCTCCCCACCTAATTCTACAGGGGAATGGAAAGCAGATAACAACACTTTCTGTTTTTTATATCACTACTACTTTTAGTACAACAATGACAAGTTGATAATGGTGTCCTGCTAACCTGGGGTTGGTTGCCATTTAAATTCTGTAATGGAAAATGCATTCATACACTTATTTGAGTTTCCTTCCCCAAAACTGGGCTCAGCTGGCAGGTCTGGCTAAACTGCAATGGAGTCCCAAAAACAAGTGCTGGCTCGAGGCATAGCTGGACCTCACTGTAGCATGCCTCTCCCCATCTCCTCCTTCTTCTGTTAATGGCAGGGGTCTCAGGCTTCTTGGAGGTATCTATTGTCTTCCATAGGATGCTGGTGGGGACATTGTAAAAGCAGCAGATCTGTGGTTTGGCACTAGATCTACTCTTGGCTTCCCAGGCCTTGTGATATGCCTGCTGCAGATGCTTCACTTTCACATGGCACTTCTGCTGAACCCTGCCGTACCCTTTCACTTGAATCTCCCGTGCAATCTTTTTGTAGATGTTCACGTTTCTACAACTGCTCTGTAGCTGTGCTTGCACAGCCTCTTTGCCCCACAAGACCAGGAGAGCCAATATCTCCTGTCTACTTCAGACAGAAGCATGTAACTGGCATGGTTGGCTGGGCAATTCCACACAACAAGGAAGAGCTGCTAGGTGTGCTCACCAAGCTGGGCAATCAGGAAAAGACATTTAAAAAATACGCAAACTTTTAAAAAGTGTGTGTGTGGGTAGCTTCAGGTGTCTCTGACCCCTAAGCAGTGCAGTTCATAATTCGTGAGCAGAGCAGAGCACTCAGTGTCAGGCATTATGGGACAGCTGCTGAAGGACTGTTAGGGTCAATATAGGTCACGCAAAGTCTACACTTACAATGCACTGACTTCAGAATGTCGACCATGGCTTAATGCTGCTTGCAGAGGTCTGTGTCACCATAACAGAGCACTTACATTGGCTGGAGACAAATTTGAGCATAGATATGTGCACAACTGGTTGACACAAAAGTGATTTATGTCAACCTATTTTCTATTGTAGACCAGGCCTTAGTTACAAATCTCAGAGGGGGTACTAGTATATTGGAGTTTATCACTTCTGTTGTAAACTGCCAGTGTGAATCCAATCAAGGTTCACAGTGACTGAACTGTGTTATCTGAGAGCTGTTCAGTGGTCCATGTGAAATGAATTCACTGGTCTCAGTTCAGAGCTAATGACTGTCCACATTACAGAAACTGCCACGCAAACTGTCACCCTTATAGGGAATGGCCAAGGATTGAATGGGCACTGGGGAAGCGTATTCTTGCCATCCAAGCTGTACCTGGTCTCAGATCAAACGGAAGGCCTCATGCCCCAGGGATGATGACTTGGAACCATTCATGAGTATTAAAAAAAAATCCAGGCACAGTTTTTCTTTAAAACAAAAAATCTATCCCATCCTGTATAGTTAAGGAATTTAGGAAAAATTATCAGACTCATTCTAGGCCTATTTACAGGTCTAGGATGAGTCATTCATATGATCAGTATCTTTCAAAGGGCATGTCTAGACTGCAAAGTATGATGTGATTGTAATATGACGCAGAAATTACTGGGTGAGATTCTGTGGCCTGTGTTATGCAGGAGGTAGGAATAAATGGTCATAATAGTCCCTTCTGGCTTTTTAAATATATGAATCTATGAGCAGCCTATGGAAATCAGACTGTCTTCACCGTCAGCCAACATATCTCTCTGTTTTGCCCTTGCAGCAGCAAATGCATTTGACTTTTTGTGTTGTAAAATGTACAGAGGTTAATGTGACGCACTGAAAGAGGACATGCAATATCCGTGTTTCTTTAAGAAAGCATTTTGAATCACACATCTGGCATCATGTCCTTGTTTGTATTTCATCTCACATTATTCCAGAATTTAACCCCCCCTAATAGGTCCTGATTCAGCAAAGCACTTAACCGCATGAATAATCCCATTGTTAGTTAAAGCAAAGAAGTTAAGTGCCAGGCTATAAACAGGAGTGTAAGAAAATGCAACACTATGGCCTAAGCCTGTGCTCCCATTGAAATCAATAGAAGTTTTGTCATTGACTTTGATGGGAGTAGGATCCAGTCCTTGATGTCACACAACACAGTTCTCCAACTTTAGCACCACTTGGTTCAATGGACACTGGAATCAATTAGCTGTCACCTCCCCACATAAACAATAGATTGGAGAAGTATATAAAATTGCCTAAGCTCTCCATTTGCTCTGGTTGTGATGCTGGTCACAATGGAGCAGTCTCTGAAGGTAACTGTCAGATTCATTTTGTTTAGGTGTTGTGTCTGATAATCAGTTTGATCAAATGAGAAAAATCCATATAAAAACCCATGGCATTGTCATTTGTATAGAGGATGGCGTTGCAAATACGAAGATAGAACAGGAATTGGGTATCAAAATGAAGCATACTATTAGGTCTGAATATCTTGCTTTCAAAATCGTTCAAATAATTGCCAGTCTTATTCATCTGAATTTGAAATTGGCTAGATGACAGAGTTCTTTTGACTGATACCATTTATCAAAAAGCCAGCTTCTTTGCAAATAGCAGAATTCAGTATTTGTGAACTGCCAGTTTTCTATTAAAAAAGAAATGATTAAAGAGTTTCAAAATCTATCCTATCAATCCACAATAGAGGGCAAGCACTACGAAACCAAAGATCCTGCAATACTTTTACCCTCACCATCATCTGTGACCACAGTTCAACTATTCGTACACTTTCTCGTCAAAGCTAGTGAGTGGTGATCATGATCAGTTAAATTCAGTCTCCATAATTTGGCACGTCAGATGTTCGCCCATCTCCACACCCCAGTCTATGTGCTTCTTCTTTTCACAATAGCTACCCACTATCTAGTAGTTTGCTACAAATGGATGTGGAAATTGTCTCTGGAATTTCTCACCACGTACCTCATCATTCTAATAAAAATTGTATTGATTCAACTTCAAAACAGCAGTAACGGTGCACACGTTGGGCTTGATCCTCTGTCACTCCCCCACCCCCTTTTTGGAGTCAATGGTAAAGCTCCAATTGAAGTCAATGGCACAGCATCCAGCCCATTATTTCTTCAACCCTGACACTGTGTCTTTTGCCAGTTTTGGAAAGCAATAAGAGAGTGAGAAGTTCGGCTTCCAATAGGACAACCCCTGTGAGAAAGAGTTTTCAGGATCTGGTCCATGGCTGCTTTTTACTCCTTTCTAACAAGCTGCCACATAATAAGCTATATAACATACTTTTTTAAAAAGGTCTTTAAAACCTATTTCCGTCCTTCTCCCTTGTTATCACCTCATTGTTTTAACACTTATAATGATAAAAGTGGTAATGAGTAATGACATCTATTCATGGAATGTGTGAAAGTGGGTCTGAAATTCCAGCATTTTGCATCAGGAAAATGTATCTTGAGCAAGGTCAGCTGCATTGACTACTTCAATTCATCCCTTATTAAAACACAAGCTGAATTTCTTATACATCTGGGTACAATGCTCTCTGGCTTTCTCGACTTTTAAGCAGGCAGTTTTTAGATGGTGCTGGATAGCCAAATTAAGGAAACTTTCAGACTCTTAGGCCTGGTCTACACTAAGAAGGGGGGTCGAACTAGGGTACGCAAATTCAGCTACGTGAATAGCGTAGCTGAATTCGAAGTACCCTAGTTCGACCTACTCACCCGTCCAGACGCAGCGGGGTCGAACTCCGCGGCTCCCCCGTCGACTCCGCCACCGCCGTTTGCAGTGGTGGAGTACCGGAGTCAACCGCAGCGCTTCCGGAGTTCGAACTATCGCGTCTAGATCAGACGCGATAGTTCGAACTCCGAGAAGTCGAACTCACCGCGTCGACCCAGAAGGTAAGTGTAAACCTACCCTTATTGTTTTCCATTAATATGCTAATTCTGCTTGTGTTTCCTATTGTTCAATTCGAACACAGAGTATCCATTCTCTGAGGGCTAGTCTATACTTAAAGCGCTACAGCGGCACAGCTATGTTGCTGTAGCATTTTAGTGTAGACACTACCTCCGATGATGGGAGGGATTCTTCTGTCAGCAGAGGCAGTAGCTAGGTCGATGAAGAATTCTTCCATTGACCTAGTGCTGTCTACATGGGGAATAAGGTCAGCTTAACCGTGTCAGTCAGGGGTATGGATTTTCACATCCCAGGCCGATGTGATTAAACTGACCTAGTTTTCTGGTGTAGACCAGGCCTGAAAATGAACTTGCTTTGTGTGTCTCTCCATTCTCACATACGCAGTGTGCAGCGGCAGTCAAAAAAGCAAACAGGATGTTAGGAATCATTAAAAAGGGGATAGAGAATAAGACAGAGAATATCTTATTGCCCTTATATAAATCCATGGTACACCTACATCTTGAATACTATGTACAGATGTGGTCTCCTCATCTCAAAAAAGATATACTGGCATTAGAAAAGGTTCAGAGAAGGGCAACTAAAATGATTAGGGGTTTGGAATGGGTCCCATATGAAGAGAGATTAAAGAGACTAGGGCCTTGTCTACACTACAAGACTATTTCGAATCTACTTAAGTCGAATTTGTGGATTCGACCTTATGAAGTCGAATTTGTGTATCCACAGTAAATACACTAATTCGAATTTCTGAGTCCACAGTAACGGGGCTGGCGTCGACTTTGGAAGCGGTGCACTGTGGGAAGCTATCCCACAGTTCCTGCTGCCCATTGGAATGCTGGGTAGAGCTCCCAATGCCTCCTGGGGGAAAAATGTGTCGAGGGTCACCAGTTTTGGGTAACTGTTGTCATTGAACCGTCAATCACGCCCTCCCTCCCTCCCTGAAAGCTCCGGCGGGAAATCTGTTCGCGCCCTTCTCTTGTCAGTTACAGCGCGTACGCCACAGCACTGTGAGCATGGAGCCCGCTGCGATCATCGCTGCACTTATGGCCGTTGTCAACTCCTCGCACCTTATCGTCCACCTCTTCCACAGTCAGCTGCTGAGAAATCGGGCGAGGAGGCTCCGGCAGTGCGGTGAGGACAGGAATTCACAGAGTGGCGCAGACCTCTCACAAAGCAGGGTACGCCGCGCCGTGGAGATCATGGTGGCAATGGGTCAAGTTCATGGTGTGGAACGGCGATTCTGGGCCCGGGAAACAAGCACGGACTGGTGGGACCGCATAGTGCTGCAGGTCTGGGATGAATCACAGTGGCTGCGAAACTTCAGGATGCGTAAGGGCACTTTCCTTGAACTCTGTGACTTGCTGTCCCCTGCCCTGAAGCGCCAGGACACCCGGATGCGAGCAGCCCTGAGTGTGCAGAAGCGAGTGGCCATAGCCCTCTGGAAACTTGCAACGCCAGACAGCTACCGGTCAGTAGCGAACCACTTTGGCGTGGGCAAATCTACCGTGGGGGTTGCTGTGATTGAAGTAGCCCACGCAATCGTTGAGCAACTGCTCTCAAAGGTAGTGACTCTCGGAAACGTCCAGGACATCATAGATGGCTTCGCCGCGATGGGATTCCCAAACTGCGGTGGGGCTATAGATGGGACTCACATCCCTATCCTGGCACCAGCCCACCAGGCCAGCGAGTACATTAACCGAAAGGGCTACTTTTCAATGGTGCTGCAAGCACTGGTAGACCATAGGGGACGTTTTACCAACATCTTCGTTGGGTGGGCGGGCAAGGTTCATGACGCGCGTGTGTTCAGGAACTCTGGTCTGTTTAAACGCCTCCAGGCAGGTACTTTCTTCCCGGACCACAAAATAACAGTTGGGGATGTGCAGATGCCTACAGTGATCCTCGGGGACCCAGCCTACCCGCTAATGCCCTGGCTCATGAAGCCCTATACAGGCGCCTTGGACAGAGAGAAGGAACTCTTCAACTACCGGCTGAGCAAGTGCAGAATGGTGGTGGAGTGTGCTTTCGGACGTCTCAAGGGGAGATGGCGGAGCTTACTGACTCGCTCGGACATCAGTGAAAAGAATATCCCCGTAGTTATTGCTGCTTGCTGTGTGCTACACAATCTCTGTGAGAGCAAGGGCGAGACCTTTTTGTCCGGATGGGAGGTTGAGGCAAATCGCCTGGCTGCAGTTTACGCTCAGCCAGACACCCGTGCCAAGAGAATATCCCAGCGGGAAGCACTGTGTATCCGGGAGGCTTTGAAAGCAAGTTTCCTCGGAGAGCAGGGTAACCTATGACTCTCCACTTGCTTTCAAGAGAAACTGACCCTGGGCCTGTGTCTGTATGTGTCGATTTCGATCTGCGGTTACATACTCCATTCTCCAAGTTTCCCCCACTTCCAAAGCACGTTTTAAAGCAAATTAATTGTTACACTCATTATTAATAAATCTTTGTTTTACTTTGCATTTCTGTTCAGGTGTTGAAACATGGACGCATACTGTGCTGGGCACGGTGTGCACTGATGTACAGACCGCTTGTTCCATAGAGGAATGACATCCTCCTGCTCCTACATAGGTCTCTGGGGTGGGGGACGGTTGCAAGTGGTTGTGCATGAAGGGGAGGGTTTGCAGGAAGGGGTGGGTTTGCAGGAAGGGGCGAGTGGTGCCTTCTTTGGATAGGGGTTTGGATGACGGCAGTGGGCTGCGGGTTTGGGCGTAAGAAGGGGTGAGGGGTGTGGGGGAAGGGTGAGTATCTGTCCGTGGATGAGGGCTCTTGTTGGGGCTCAGGGCAGCGGAGAGGCTCGTTGCTACGGTGGAAGTGCATGGTAAGGGCAGCGTGCCTTAACATTAAGGGGGTGGCAGGCGCTAGGACCCTGGACAAGCATATACATCACAGAATGACCCGGGGCAGCATACACCACACAGAGTGACCCTGGTGCCTACTGACTGCAGTGTGTGTGTGCCCTGCAGTTGATCATGCCCCCAAGTCTGTACCCTGGTAATGTAGGCTATACCGTGCAATTATAAATCCCCACCCCCCCCCATACACAAAAAAATCCTCTGACACGAAAGATGTGACCGAAACAGTGAATAACAGCAAACAGCTTTTAATAATCTAATACACAGTGGGGGGATGAAACTTGGATTTGGGACTGGGTGAGCCTGTAAGGGAAGCACTTCTACAAATTTATAGCGTGAGAGGTGTGTGGTACATTAGCGCTATGCAGTGGTGCAGTGACAGTTCTCACGGCCCCTACCGCCCCTCCGTCTTGTACTTTTGGGTGAGGGGGGGCAGGACTTCTTGGTGGGGGAGGGCGGTTGCAGATACACTGCAGGGGGGCTCTGTCCTCCTGCCTGCGGTCCTGCAGAACATCAACAAGGCGCCGGAGCGTGTCCGTTTGCTCCCTCATTAGCCCAAGCAGCGTTTGAGTCGCCTGCTGGTCTTCCTGCCGCCACCTATCCTCCCGTTCGATGTGTGTGCGATGCTGTTGACATAGGGTCTCCCTCCACTGTCTCTGCTCTGCCGCCTCGGCTCTGGAGCAGGCCATCAGTTCCGCAAACATCTCGTCCCTAGTCTTTTTCTTTCGCCGCCTAATCTGCGCCAGCCTCTGCGAGGGGGATGCCGGGGCAGTCCGGGAAAGAGCCAAAGCTGTGTGATGGGAAAAATAAGTGATTTCCTTGAACAGATACATGTTTGCGAACAGTGAACACAGTCTAGTCAGTTTCTCTGAACAAGACCATACAGGGCAACAAGTCTCACGAGATCTCAGGACAAGTTCGAGATTTCGGAATACGCTCTCATTGGCTGCGGCATTGCACAGGAGAGCGGACAAGTGGGGAGAGACAGCTGAATCCGTCTAGCAGACAGTCCTGGTAAGCCTTACAGTACATTCTGCTTATCAGTTAATGATTAGCTGTGCACTCCCGCTAAAGGCAATCTGGAAATCATATACTCTGACCCTTTTCCAGCCACTCCCGCCAGTGCACGGGAAAGATCAATGTATGCTTTTCCTATGTGGCCTACAACACGTGGCTGTTAAGCGAGGGTCATTGTTATGCAAAGTAAAAGTCAACCATTCACAACAGTAACAATACACTAATTGCCCTAATTAGATGCAGCATTTCATGAACGAGATCACCCTGAGGCGGGTCCCTCAGAGTCACAAAGAGCGGATGCTAAGGGAAGCCCTGCAGAGACCAGGACCATATGCGGCCATGCTTGTGGAGGCGATGATTCCCATGTACATAAGGATGTCCTGGCGCGGAAGAGTGTGATTCCACGGAGCACCCAACAAGGCACCTCTCCCCAGGAACCTCCTGCGGAGGCTTTTCGAGGACCTCTATGAGACCTTTGTTGAATTGTCCCTGGAGGATTATTGTTCAATCCCTATATGTGTGGACCTACTTTTCATATAGTTTTTCATTGAAAATTTTATATATAGTATTTCTATTTTTTTATACCTGTTTTATAAAAAATAAATGTTTACATGTTTATAGCACTTACCGCCTGATCCTTCCCCTGATTCAGAGTCCGGGTTAACGGCCGGGGAGGGTTGGTAGGGGATCTCTGTGAGGGTGATGAAGAGATCCTGGCTGTCAGGGAAAGCGGTATTGTGTTCGCTGTCGCCTGCGCGATCCTCCACAGACCCTTCCTCATCTTCCCCATCGGTGAACATCGAGGAGGAACTGTCCAGGTTCACTATGCCATCCACTGAGTCCACGGTCACTGGTGGGGCAGTGGTGGCAGACCCACCTAGAATGGCATGCAGTGCCTCGTAGAAACGGCATGTCTGGGGCTGGGCTCCGGAGCATCCGTTTGCCGCTCTGACTTTTTGGTAGCCTTGTCTCAGGTCCTTGATTTTCACGCGGCACTGCATTGCATCCCGGCTGTATCCTTTCTCTATCATTGCTTTGGAGACCTTCTCGAAGGTCTTTGCATTCCGCTTGTTGGAGCGCAGCTCCGACAGCACAGACTCCTCGCCCCACACACCGATCAGATCCAGGACTTCCCGGTCTGTCCATGCTGGGGACCTCTTTCTATTCTTGGATTGGCTGGACTCCTCTGCTGGAGAGCTCTGCATCGTTGCAGGTGCTGCGGAGCTCGCCCCGATGTCCAGCCAGGACGTCAGATTCAAAGTGCCCAGACAGGAAAAGGAATTCAAATTTTCCCGGGTCATTTCCTGTGTGGCTGGACAGAGAATCCAAGCTCGGACTGCTGTCCAGAGCGTCAACAGAGTGGTGCACTGTGGGATAGCTCCCGGAGCTACTAAGTTCGATTTGCATCCACACCTAGCCTAATTCGAGCTAGCCATGTCGAATTTAGCGTTACTCCACCTGTCGGGGTGGAGTACCGAATTCGAACTAAAGAACCCTCTAGTTCGAATTAAATGGCTTCCTGGTGTGGACGGTTGAGCGGTTAGTTCGAATTAACGCTGCTAAATTCGATTTAAAGTCCTAGTGTAGACCAGGCCTAGGACTCTTCAGCTTGGAAAAGAGGAGACTAAGGGGGTATATGATAGAGGTGTATAAAATCATGAGTGGTGTGGAGAAAGTGAATAAGGAAAAGTAATTTACTTGCTCCCATAATATAAGAACTAGGGGCCACCAAATGAAATTAATGGGCAGCAGGTTTAAAACAAATAAAAGGAAGTTCTTCACACAGTGGAACTCCCTGCCTGAGGAGGGTGTGAAGGCTAGGACTATAACAGGGTTTAAAAGAGAACTAGATAAATTCATGGAAGTTAAGTCCATTAATGGCTATTAGCCAGGATGGGTAAGGAATGGTGTTCCTAGCCTCTGTTTGTCAGAGGCTGGAGATGGATGGCAGAAGAGAGATCACTTGATCATTACCTGCTAGATTCACTCCATCTGGGGACCTGGCATTGACCACACCTGTAGACACGGTACTTGGCTGGATGGACCTTTGGTCTGACTCATTACGGCCGTTCTTATGTTCCACTGTTAACAACGGGACAGAACAAGTGATATGACCTAGCGTACCACAGCAAAGTCTTTAACAAGGAGTAGAAATGAGGTGGCATGGAGCTTGTATTCACTATGCTTTTTGATGCTCAATGGAATATGTCCTCTCCTTGGAAAGATAGCATTAAGTTTTTTGTCTGTGTATTCATATTACAGATATTAATTTTTTGGGCCGGGAAGAGGAGAAAAACCATCAGGAAGGATTTTCCCTAGTGGCTGCCCTTTGCCTTACAATATGGGACTAGTGAGAATGATGAGTAAAATGTAATAGATTATGGCTCAGGGCTTCTGCATCTTTGTTTCTCCAATTCTTCCCATCAGTTTTTCTCTTTATTTTAAGAGCAGGGGAGATAGAGCTGTCTAGTGGGTAGTGTGCTAGACTGCGAACCAGGGGATCTGGGTTCTATTCTTTATGGCAGGTCTTACACTTAAAAAGCTGCAGTGTGCACTGTGCAAAGAGAAAAAGTGTCTGCCCAGAGAGTTTATAATCCAAAAGTCATTAAAGAGTCTGTGGAACCTGGAGAAAGTCCACTTACAAAAAAAATTATGTATTGCTTTTTACCTGCAGACCTCACAAAAGACACAGAGGAGGAAATCTTGGTTTGAACTTTGCAATGCCTTGGTAATATCTGAATTGTTATTTAAATATGATTTGTGTGTGTGTAGTTTACAACTTTTTTTTATGCAAGTGCATTTATCATGGAAACAAATACAGGGCCTGGAAATCTTGTCCATTATGAAAAGTTGTTTTCACAAAGAATGTGGATTTGACTTCTCTGTTTCCCTTGTATAACTATCCAAAATAATTCCTTGGATCACTGCTGCAAGATCACTTGTTCTTAGTCTGTGTCTCTTTCAGCTGTAATGATAGATGTGTCAATGCTTTGACTATCTTTTCCCAGTGCTTCCATTTTTCACTCAATGTCCTCCAAGATTAATAGTCATCAAGGTATCATACTGTAACGGGGAACCCACAGTGCTCCTCCGGAGTTGACACCTCTCCTCTGTGAATCAGGGACACTTCCGTCTGGTGTAACACCTGTGTTCTTTATTCATGATCAGTTTCCCACCACCAGTTTCCAACTATATACAGGCTTTTCAACTGCTTGGCCTACCACAGGCCAGGTAAACAACAGACTAGGAGGCTCCTACTCCCTCTGAGTCTGAGCCTGACCTCCTCCTCCTAGTCTTCACCCCCCTTTCTCTCACTTCCTTCCAGCCTTATAGCTCCTGCTAATGAGTCTGGTAGGTGTAGTCAGTTACCAGGCAAACATAGGGTGGTTCACCCAGCCCCAATCCATTCTTCCTGATTGGGGCTGGAGTGGCTGGAGATGATTAAGGGCATCTCCAGGCAAGTTATCTTCTTTGAGAGTTAGGTCACTCGGACATTGCCCTTTTCCTCCAAGACCAGGTGAACATTGTTTCAAACCTGTATTGAAGTTCTCACAGAAATTGAGCCTATCACCTATTACACTAGTCCAAAAACGTAATTTACCATCATATAGATTTGTACCTGTTGTGTACAGACAAAGACCCATGCAACCTTCAAGGTCAAAGGAGGTGATACGTGAATAAAAAATTACAACAAAAATTCTGAAAAATTGAAACCTGAATCTGTAATTGTCAAATAATTTTTTGCAGAGATTACCCATTCCAACTTGATTCTGAATCTTTTAATGATGGAGAGTGGCCTTACATTGCCTGTTAAATTATACCAGTATTTATTTTGCATCGGCGTACAACTTTTGGATTGTCTTTAAACACTTGAGAGTTCCTCATACTCCTGTGATTACACTTGCTGAGGTAACTATTACATTTTTGATCTATAACAAAACTAGTAGCACACTGCAGCCATCATGTAAGAAAGCTTTGTGGCAGAGATAGTCAGCTTTACAATTTATATTAGTAACATTATGTGTCCTGTCATTATAATCTGCTTTACATTCATTGCAATGGTTCTGATTAATGCTGCATTAATTTTAGCACTCATGAGAACTTCAGGTATTTCTGCATGCAATCCATCTAAAGTTGTTACTGCAAATAGTAGTTTGTAAAAGCCTTTTATTACTGTCTTTGGGCGTGTCATTCCTGCTGTTATTGTGAAGAGGTGTGGAGATTTAGAGCTTGATTGTAAGCATAGCCTTGAGCAAGACTTGATGCATGAACTGCCCCAACCCAGGAGTAGCTCTGGGAAGAATTGTGACTCACTGCTAAAAAAGGGTGTTGTTTTTTTTACCATGTGGTAACTAATATGCATGAGTTATCCCAAGCTGAAAAACATAGCAAGGACATTTCCATTTTACTGTAAACTCAACTCAATGAGATCAGTCCTTAGAGAGGTAGAAGGCTGTAGATAAGCCCTGAGGGAATGTCTACACTGCAATTAAAAACCCACAGCTGGCCCAGGGCAGCTGACTCAGGCTCATAGGGCTAAGGCTGTGGGGCTGTTTAATTGGAGTGTAGACATTCGGGCTTGAGCTGGAGCCTGGGCTCTAGGATCCTGCAAGGTGCATGGTCTCAAAGCTCAGGCTGCAGCCCGAGCCTGAACATCTATGCCACAATTAAACAGCCCCACAGCCCAAGCCATGCAGGCATGGGCCAGTCATGGGTGTCTAATTGCAGTGTAGACATTCCCTAACTGAATACCCAATGCCTAGCCCCAAGACCTGGGAAGCCTATCCAGAGGTGTAAGAGCATTCTTACTCTATGGCATGGGGATTGTAGAAGATTATAGTTTAGAGGCACTCCCTCATAAGGGACAGTATTATGAACATAGGAATTTGGAGATGTGCCCTGGAGGCGGGGGTTGTGAATAACACATGGCTTTGTGCAGTTCACCAGAGATGTTCTCCAGTTTGTTTTATTAAAGTTTTATTCCTTTCTCATTCACTGGTTTCTTATTTAATGAAGCCCAAGATTGTTATAGAATCTTTCCTTAGTGTTGTTGAGGTGGCCGGTGTATAGCTTCATGAGCCAGGGGCGTAGGGTTTAGGTTGGGTCCTTCAGGGTCACTATTGGCATTTCACCATCACCAATGGTAATCCACCGGTCAGGACAGAATATCCCTGCTTGTAGCGTTCTGAACAGTCCTGTGTTCTTAAAGATGCCTGCAGCATGCATATTCCTTCTGTAAGGTGTCCCCTTACTAAAACTCAATGTGGGGTGTTTTGGTTGGCTATCTCCCAGTACCAAAAGAAAGGGGAAGGGTTGATGGGAAATCGGGACCATGAGACTGACAGTCCCCAGGACCAATGGGGAGAAGCCAATGTTCCAGGTCAGCCTATTGACAGAACACACAGGCTAATCAGGGAGTCAGGAGGCCAGGGTGGATCCCTCCGGTTGAGCTGGAATTGCCTGGGTCAGACAGAGTGGGGCTGAGCTAAGGAAAGAGCAGGGGCCCGAGCTAAGCTACTGGGAGCAGGGCTGCAGCCACAAAGACAGAGCATAGCCCAGCAAGAGCAGACCTGCCCTGGGAGCAGAGCTGTAGCAACGAAAGCCAGAGGAGCCAGAGAAGCAGCCCAGGGAGCTGGAGGCAGAGCAGCAGCAACAGCCATGTTGAGGCAGAGTGGAGCAGTGCGGAGCCAGGTATGGTGAGCAGCTGGGGAGAGGGAGGAGGACCCTGGGCAGTGGACCCAGCACAGGGAGACACCTCAGCCAAGAGGCTGTGCAGGCCAGACTTGGGGGGGGAGAGAATCGGAACCCCAACAGGGCGGGGCGATACTGGGAAGAAAGGTCCTGCCACCTAGAGCCTGAGAGTGTGGCCACCGCCAGAGCAAGTCTCCAACCTGCAGCATCCTGGCAGCACAGCCAGGGCCTGAGAAGTGACCTGCAACTTGTGAGGAACAGACTGAACCTCCCTTACATCCAAGAGATGTTGTTTGTGACATCCCCATGCCACAGAGCAGGGTTATGTGTTTTCCTTTAACCTTTCCTATTTTTTCCTTTTTTTTTATTCATTGCTGTTTAATAAATTGTATTTCCTTTGACTTGTATGTAATGATCAGTGGGTCAGGGAAGTATCCAGTGCAGAGAGCACTCCCACTAAGTGTTTATTTCTGAGGCCCAGAATCAGCACTTCACCATCTGCAGCTGCTCCTTGGACACCACCACCAACCTTGAATTGGTTTTTCCCTTATGTCCCACAGCAAACTGTCCTCCACAAAATCATCACGTCCCCATTGCTGCGTTTCTTCCTGCAGCTCTTCAAATATTGGGGGATCATTGGTCCTGTGTTTGCAATGCTCATGATAATAGTGCAGAGCTAGGTGGACTCCATGCTTCTGTCAGAGATGGCAGAG
Source organism: Mauremys mutica (assembly GCF_020497125.1). Taxonomy (NCBI): domain Eukaryota; kingdom Metazoa; phylum Chordata; order Testudines; family Geoemydidae; genus Mauremys; species Mauremys mutica. The sequence continues at coordinate 187,897,199 of NC_059072.1, read as the reverse complement.
AGGGAAAAATGCTCTCATTTGTGGGACTCTAAAGAGAGGCACAAAAGTTATAGAATATGGTATAATTATGGGATGAAGAAAGTGCATGATGGGAACTTGAGCCCATGCTCCCAGTCACTTCTGGATGACTCATGTCTGCCCACCATACTTTACCAAAATTTCCTAAAATAAAGTGCACCAGATGATAGTGAGCTGCATACTGGGATACCTAGCCATGGTTCACCACACTGTGCATCAAACATAAGCACTCCTGGTGAGTACATGCACCACTGACAAGTATACATGCACTCAATACATTAACTGCAGTAGTGATACGCCAACATAACTTGTGTCAACCAAACTTTGTATGGTAGACATAGAAAATAGTAGGCTAACAACTCCTTTTTTCCTTATAAAGGAAACAATTTTTATTTCAGGTACTTTGTTCAAATCAAATTATAGTAACAAAGATGTAACATAGTAATAAAGATGTTATGCTACATTTTACTCTGATTGTCTTACAATAATGACAAGGAAGACTATTCCTGCCCCAAGGAGCCTACAATCTAAATAGACAAGAAGAACAAAGGGTGGAAGATAAACAGGGGCACAGAGAGGGGAAAAGGACTTGTCCAAGTAAACGCAACAGGTCAGTGGCAGAGCCAGGAACATAACCAGAGTCTTCTGATAACCAGGCCAGTCATCTATCCACTAGCCCACACCATACTCTGTAAAGGTTATTAATTGAATTGAGCCCTGGCATGAGATCATCTTCATGATTCAAGTTGGTTAGAAATTTTCTGGTAGAATAGAATTTCCTGGTTCTCTGCCAGTTTGCTGGGAAGTCCAGGTTTCTTGGGTCTGGTTGTGGTAGCCAAACCATGCCAGGGGTTCCAAACTCCTAGTGGTGGAGCTAGAAGCTTGGAAGCCCTGGGAACCCTGACTTTAGCTAGGACATGGCTCCAGCTCCAAAACAAGGCTCCTGGAAAACTGGGGGGAGGGAGGTGTCTCAGGGTTTCTAAGCTGCTGGATACGGAACTGGGAGCCTGGAACCCCTGAGCACCTTGACAATGTCAATTCCAGTCAGCAGCTGATGGCCCAAGAAGTGTATTTTGTTTTAGAAATACCATGTGTCAGTGTTTCTGAAATAATTCTCCCTTTTCCCCACTAGGATTTCTGGTTCCTCAGAAATGTCAAAACAATTGGTTTTGGTACGAATTGGAGTGAAACCAAATTTTTAAATCTCTTGTGAACTGAAAATCCTGTGTTTCAGCCAGCTTTACTCATGATACACCAGAAAACAAGATATTATGACATAAAATAATTCCACTCCAGAATACATGGCATGATACAGATCTTGCAATATATTATATGATACGATAACTCAAGTTAACTCATGTCACTACTCTTTTCTACTTTCCTTATGTTTCCTGTAAATCCATCTTTAGTTTTCCAAATGTTAATCTATTGAACTGCACTGTACAAAATAAATGGGCTCTTTTAAAAATAGCCTAGTAATATAATGAATTAAAATGACAGTAAAGGGGGAAAAACATCTTACAGTTGTGCCAGAAATCAGTTCAATATGCTGGCTTAGTATTTTTTTAAAATGAAATTGGATTTGATAAAGTTTAATGCAGTTTTTGCACTGAACACTATGTTTGATAAATATTTACATGTTCTGCACTTTATAGATTATGTGGTCAGACTGAATGATTTCACTGTATGCAGGTAAAAAGGCAATTATAACTTTACAGTGATGTAAGAAAGCAGAAAAGGTAAGTAGCTTATACGGCTATATTTGTTAAAATAAAATATTTTACATGTGTTCACGGCTTTATATTGTATGAAGAGCAAAGATTAGAAACAAGCCCCAGGATACGAGGCAGAGAACAAATGCCACAGAAAATGGCCACCATATAGCAGTGACATCAGTCTATACCGGCACTGTCTCACTACATCTATCAATAGAGCTCCCTATACACATCACTATTCCTTGGTTATCTGTCAGCAGAACAACTTTATAAGCAAAAAGCCAAATGTCATCAAATACTGACACTTACAAACTTGGGGCCAATTCCTGCAAACCCTGACAGGGATTAGTTATGTGAGTAAGGGCATCAAGCTCTTGAATACGTGTGTTGCCTTTTATGCTTGGTTTGGTTACATTGGCACCAGCATCCTTCAAAATACATGTTTCATTTGTTCTCAGCTGTCAATCCCAAGTGCCAATTTGTATCTGCAGCCCATCGGCAAACGTGGTCCGCAGATATACATTTTAGTCAATCTGATTATGTGTTGCCCATTAGGACTGCTGCCCCTGGGGAAACTAAGTGATATAAAAATCCACACTTCAGGTCAGAGGAAAGGAAAGTGAGAAAGACCTGACACACTGATGTAGTAAAGTGAGGATTATGGACATTATGACTTCTTGCCACCAATATTTATTGTGGCATGGGGAATATTTATGAAGTTATTCTGCACTCTGCTCTGGTATGAAAATATTGCTCTTGATTTTGGTAGTTATTTGCTAAATATCACAAAGCAGTTGCTGGTCCAAAACAATAAAAATAACCACCACCTTTGGATTCAGCTTTTGTTACTGAAATCTCTATTAAACCAAGAAAATGGGCAACCACCAGCAAAATGTATGAAAACACTTGAGTTACTGGTGCTTCCTTTATGAAAAATTCACCAATATTGTCAAAATTATGATAAATCAATTGAAATATTTTAGAAGTACCTTTAAAACACTTCATTCACTTTGAGACATTTTTCTTGTCCTTATTTTTTGTAACAAAAATGGTTGAAGGAAGAGGACAGCATCAGCATTGACAAGTGGCAGCAGAAAGGAAGAGGAATGGTGGTTAACCAATTTATTTTAATACATCCTGTAACCTCATGATTGATTATAGGAAAAAAACAGATTGTTTCACCCTTTTTCCACGATTGGATTTTCTAGTTAAATCCAGAATTGCCAATGTGCAATAAAACACCTTTGTGAAAGCAAGAATCTCTAACTCATCATTCCACCCTCCCCTCCAGCACAAAACAATGCATAAAAGCCACAAAACTGATTACCATCAGCAGAGTTTTCTTTTTAATGTATTAGACCTTTAATCTTTTCTTAAGTGATAGCCATTAGAATTATTAAACTACTTCCCTTCCTCCTGCCAATGTCTATTTTTTGAATGAATTGACTCAGGTATTTAAAATATATTACTGCATCATTTCCACAGACCCCCATCTGTCTTTTAGAGTAAATCTTGCATTGTTTAGTTTAATGAAGTCCTCCCAGCACCTTCTGCAAAGCCTGTAGCTCCATTAGAGAATAGCAGCAGTTGCTGCAGCTATTCTGTCCTCAATGCGATCCCAGGGATTCCTAAATTCACAGGGATTCCTCCAGATAGAATTCAAAGCAGAAAGAGGTCTCCCCACTACCATTGTCTGCTGGGAGAGGATCTCTGGTCTCAGGGATTCTGATTTCACTTTCCACTTCCCTTTCAAGTCCATGAATTGAGCAAGTATTGGCTTAAAGAATGTCCTGACCCATTTATAACAATTTACACACTTCTAAAAGGATTACAGCACTGCAAGCTCAATAGCTAGCAGTGGCAGGCCAGAGAGGTTCTTTTCATACAAGGAACAACTAAAACAATTGGCTCAGATGTTCAGAAGTGACTGGTGATTTGGGGTGCCAAGTCTGAGACATCTTAAAGGGTGGGGTCTGTTTTTCAGAAATTGATGAACATTACTCTTTGAATATCAAGCCTTTTAAAGCACCTCATGCTGGGCACACAAAATTTGAGGTACTCCAAATGACTAGTCATTTTTTAAAATATTGGCCAATGATTAACATTTTATTATTATTTACTACAATTTAAATGTTAACACCTAGAGCCCAAGAAGTTTGGGATCCCATTGTGCTAGATGTTGGACAAATTATGAAGCAGTCCCTGCCTCACTTCTAAATTTAGGGCTTGTCTACATGGCAAATTACTGCACAGTAAGCCAGGGTATGATTACAGCCCACCATCTTGCTGCACAGTAACATCCTTTGAAGACAAGTCCTTAGTGTAAGTGCAATGCCTATAAACAGGATGAATTAATAGTGCGGGTTTAGAACACGTCATGGAGAAAGACTTGGCTAAATTCTTCTACCAAATGCAACCTCACTGACTTTTGATCCATGCGGCTACTGTCCTTTGAGAAGAGTAACATTTAGGCACTGTGGGGAAAGCATTTTGGTAGCACAGATATTGTGCATTTCGGCACGTTATGATCCAATCCTACAAACCCTTAAGCACATGAGTAACTTGACACATGTGAGTAGTCCCACTGGACAGAATTCAATTCATGCTTAAGTGTTTGCAAGATTAGGGGCTTTGAAGACCTCAGCTTGTTCCACAAGCAAAATTTAGCAGCTCACACTTCATTTGTTACAGTCAATTTATCTTCAATAAATAAATTAGCATCTTAAAAGAGAACAAGTAATTTTCTGACATGAATAAAAGGTGGTGCTATGTATATACAATAAGGAAACATTGCAGAGTCAAGATAGCATAAATTATGGGTTACAGTAAACATAGATAATATCAAAAGTTACATCAATGATTTATTTTTAGCAAGTTCACCCACTTTGGCCCATTTTCCCTCATAGCTCATTTGTTTGATATAGGCAATAAGACATTCCATTTATCTTAATTATTTTATTCTTGTTAACCACATTCCTAGAGTGGTTTTTGGTTTTGCAACTATAAACATTAGGTAAGATTGCAGCAAGTAAATGTGTCTATCATCAGTAATAAAAAAGGTAGGTACTATATTTGGTTTATGAAATAGTGTAAGGGGGCAATGACTCACATGGCAGCACCTCCTGCTGGTCATCCAGGGAATTGGCGTTCCAGCCTCCAGAGTGCCCTTTGCAGGCCGGTGTCTCGCTTGCCACTGCTCCCCCCACCAGTGCCCCTTCTCTTGGGGTTCTGCCCCCTGCAGTACCCTGCAGTCTCACTGGGTCTCCCCTCCGTGGGGAACCCCTAGCCCCTTATCCCCACCTCAGTCTTTGGCTACTGCCAGTCACCATCTAGCCCTGCTCACTGGGGCAGACTGCAGTGTAAAAGTCACTCATCATTGGCAAGGAGGGTTTGGACCTGCTGCCTCTACCTACTCTTGGGCTGCCTCTGCAACCCCAGTACGTTCTTGGCCTTTAACAAGGCCTGCAGCTTGGGAATTTTCCAGGCTGGAGTTCCCCAGCCCCTCTGGCCTTTTCCCAGCCCTGCTCCACTTTAGGTACCCTACTCAGCTCCCAGCAGCCAGGCCCATCCATCACTCTCAATAGCTAGAGAGAAAGTTTCTCTTTAGCGTCTGGCCCCAGCCCACTTATATAAGGGTGACAGCTGTGGTCAGCGACTCACTCAGCTTCTCACAGCTGTTCTCACTTCCTTTCCCTGCTGCAGCCCTCTCCAGGGCTGCTTTTAACCCCTTGAGAGCCGGAGCGGGGTGATGAGCCCGCTACAAATAATGTCTCTCTTCTGGAGACATGAATTCAGCTGTTGTCTTCGATCACAAATGAAAATAAGTTTGGCTGGATCAGCTTAGTCCTTGATAAATAGCTCTCTTTGTAACAAAACAATCAAAACTTTGGCACAAATTGGCAGCATAATTAGTTGTCACTGGCTATTTGGAAGAGATGCAGGTGTGGGGTGTTTAGGTCATGATTAGGATGCATAGCTATCGTTTTGTGAGGAATCTTGCATACAAGGTGAAAAATCCTTTTCTCAGTTGCATCAAAGTATCCCCAATGAAGACACCTAAGAATATTGCACAATCTTCAACTGAACAGCTCAGTTTTAGACCTTGCCAAAACAGACTGAGATTAACAGGTTAGCGGATTGAAAATTAACTAAATTGTGGCAAAGTTAATAACAGTCACAGATTTTAAGGCCAGAAGAGACCATTAGATCATCTAGTCTGACCTAGATATACATATGACTCAGAAAGTCCCCCCACCAACCCATATTAAAAGACAATTAAGGCTGCAAAGGCAAGCATTCAAAAGTTAGGAAATGCCACAATTAAGATTGTCTGTATACCCTTAATTCAGGTGTGTGTGTGTGTGTGTGTGTGTGTGTGTGTGTGTATTATATATATATTATGATACAGTACTTATTTACATGACCACATACTATTTTTGCCATAGAACTCTTGCTTCATTCAGTGAACTTGATCTGAGAATGAATCAGGGTTGGATAGTAAAAGAAACTTGTCTATAGAACTGCTGAGTCTCAATGAAAACGTTGTCAGAATTTTTTTAGTTTGGGCAAGATAATACATTTTTCCCTGGCCTTGTTCTTCAAAAAGGCTGAATGGTTTTGGCAAAAAATTTCCAAACTAATTCAGCCTGAGGCAGACAGCCAGCATGGAAAATTTCAGCCCAAATGGTTAAAATGTAGCAATGTTAAAAGCAACTGAAAACAGGGTTTTATAATGGAAAGTGTTAACAGGCAGTGCTACCTGTCCCACTTTATATATAAAGTGGAACGGGAAGCACTGCCTATTAAGGTTGCCCAACACTTTCCATGTGTTAATGATATTGTACTAAGGACAAAAAAAATAATCTAGTAGGGATCGGGCTGAGCACATTTCAATTTTTCCTGTGCCCTGAGCTAACATTTGAAGTCAGATCTCCAGAAGTGAGGGCTAGTATATTAACCAAATACACCATCTACCCTTATAGTAACAATATAGCACCTTTCATCTGAACACCTTAAAGTGCTTTGCAAACATTACTTAAGCCTCACAATAGCCCCAGGAGGAATGTAAGTGTCCCATTTTACAAATGGGGTAATGGAGGTGCAGTGGGGTTAAATGTGTTGCCTCACCTCCACAGAGGAGTTCTATGGCACATATGAGAATAGATCCCAGCTCTCCTATCGCTAAATCCAGTGCCCTAGCCACAAGACCACCTTTCCACAGAAAGATTCGTGGTAGAACTGACTGCAACAAATTAACTACGTGAGGGCAAGCCAAGTTAAGTTTTAAATTTTAATAAACACATAACCTAAGCTACTCCAGAACTCTTTTACCATTAGCATTTTATACAAGTGACTTTTCCCCAAAGACTTGAGCCAAATGATACTATGCATTTTGCTAGAAAGGAGGTGGAAAGAAGAGTCAGGAAATGCTGTAAACCAGTGTTACCCAAACTTGGGAAGTCACTTGTTCAGGGAAAGCCCCTGGAGGGCCGGGCCGGTTTGTTTACCTGCTGTGTCCGCAGGTCCAGCCAATGGCACCTCCACTGGCTGCGGTTTGCTGCTCCAGGCCAATGGGGGTTGGAGGAAGCGGCGTGGGCCAAGGGATGTGCTGGCCCCTGCTTCCCGCAGCCCCCATTGGCCTGGAGCAGCAAACTGCAGCCAGTGGAGCTGCCATTGGCTGGACCTGTGGACGTGGCAGGTAAACAAACTGGCCTGGCCTGCTAGAGGCTTTCCCCACACAAGCAGCGACCCAAGTTTAGGAAACACTGCTTTAAACCATATGGGTGGGGAAGATCAGAGGAAGACCTCTTAACTCCATGGATCCTAAAGATCCATGAGAAAAGCTAACTTCCCTGACATTTCCATCCAAGTTACTGCCCCTTCCCTCTCCTCAGAGCAGGAGACATCACACAGTAGAAATTAAAGGATTCTTTTAGTAGTGTGCATTTTCACTGGTCTTTTAGATGGTATTTAAACTGTTGCCAGGGTTCATGCCACCAGTGACTCCTTTCCTGCTCATCTCAGTGCATACACAGACTTGTATATCCCCACTCCAGCCCACAGAGCCCAATTGCACAATGTTAGTACAAAGGAGCTTTCCTGGAAAGGGAAATTAGGGGCAGGTCACAAACCTACACTCATTCTTATGGAGCCACTGTTGACTCCTTTCCTCCCCACCCTATTACACACCATAAGGAATAAGGCATAAGGCCTCTTAATAAAGTATCTAGCAGATTAACTTCTGTATATTGCTAGAAACAGAGCCTGATTCATCACTGCATTGACTCCTCTTACGCCATTCTAAGGCCTGGTCTACACTACAGGGTTGAGTCAACAAAAGCTGCCTTGTGTCGACTTAACTGTGGAAATGTCTTAACTTAAATTTGGCTCCTGCTGCTGTAAATGCCTCTATGCCAATTTACACCACTCAGGGAGGTGGTGTTGAGTCACGGTTGATGTAATTCAGTTGATACGGTGTCAGTATAAACACTGCATTGCTTACATCAACTGTTACAGGCTTTCAGGAGCCATCCCACAATGCCCCACACTGACAATACAATCAAAACAAGTGTTCCTGGTTAGGACACGCACCAACACAGGGAGCAAAGTATTCACACACACACGCGATTTAATATCTGTGGTGGTTGCATGCCAACATAACTTAGGTCAACATAATTATGTAATGTAGACATGGCCTAATACTATTGAAATCAAATGGGATAAAGTTGGAGTGGGGCTGTGGTGAATCAGCCCAGAGAGTACAAAGTGCTAATACTGATACAGATGGTGTTATTTTTGCAGACCTCATGAATCAAATGTAGGCTTCTCACTGCAGTGAAGCTGTAGGACACTTGGAAGTACAAATGAAATACAGCTCTTTGGACAGCATGACAAGGGTGCTGACAAATACAGTAGTCTAGTTCTGTGTAAATTTGTTAGTGTTTTTTTTCCCCCCCAGAACTCACTGCTTACCAACTTCCTTTATTCCACAAGCGTAATGCCAAACGCTTTTGTGTGTTTGTATTCTGCAGACTATGACCACACGTTAACCCCAATAGTATGGTTTTAACTTTTGCCTTTAAACCGGTGCAATGTTAGGACACTTAAAGCAGAACAAAATGAAGGGAAACATGACATAAAAGAAATGTGTTTAAACAATTGGAATCACATTTGCTCTGTGAGATGGTTTAAGGGTTTCCACATATTCAAGTTTGGGTATATGTACAGCCCAAAGCAAACAGTTGGTGGGAAGGAAGATTAAAAAATGAACTTGAGATATTATTTATGAAGTTCTCTTTACCAAGCCTGCAAATGCAGTTATTTCAGATACATACTTGATATGAAATGTAGCTATTGCTTGGGAAAAAAAACCCACTTGTATATCAATTGATGAAATATAGTATAATGATTATCTAATGGGTATAATAAAATAACCTCAAATGATTAAATCTGCTATGTCCTAATTTATGTAATTACTTTACTTACAAGGAAACCTTTCTTAATAAACACTTGGTAGAATAGATGTCTTAAATATGTATAATTTTAGACCTTTTACATATACTGCAACAGAGATCAAATTTTGGCATATCATTTGCAGTTCCAGCCTCAGAAGTACTTTAGTAATTTATGACCTTTAATTTTCTCAATTACATAAAACTTACAATTGCCAAATTATGATTGTTTCCAGAAATGAGATTACTATAGCAAAAAGCAAATAGTGTGGCTTCCTAGGATTGCAAGATTCTGGGCCAACAAACAAAGAGTTGCAGAGATGTGTCCAACACTGATCTAAGGTAAGCCCTAATTTTACCATTTAAGGGTTGCATATATTTACTGAAAGATAAATGAAATCAGCTGTAACTGCATAGCTAAACCATCACATCCCATGGCTAGTAACCTCCATGTGCGTCCCAGGGAATTGACTAAAAGTTGCCTACAATTCTCTCATTGTCACATACTCTGCATCTCCTTTGATTTTTACTTTGCCACTGTAAACAGCCCAGAGAAGGAGTGGGTGTGGGATGTATGCAGTGTTGCTGTAGCTATGTCACTCCCAGGATATTAGAGAAACAAGGTGAGTGAGGGAATATCATTAATTGGATCAACTTCTGTTGGAGCGAGAGACAAGCTTTAGAGCTATGCAGAGCTCTTCTTTGGGTTTGGGAAAGGTACTCCGAGTGTTTGCATTTATCCTAAGGGACCATTCAAGGTGAAGTGGCCCAATAACACCTGTAGTCATAGGACAAAAGTGGGAGGCACTAGTGGATTACAGATAATAGTAATAAACCAGAAATCCAGCATCTGTGGGTGAATACTTTTCACAAAGCAATCACTCTATGTCTGACCTATCAGTCCTCAAAGGAAAGCTGCACAACACTTTCGAGACGAGCCTGGGAGCTTAAACTCATAACTTTTCTAAACACTAAAAACTGTGGTCATATGACTAGAGGGGTGTTAATGGGCAACTTCACCTTGAATGGTCCCTCAGAATAGGTGCGAATTACTTATATTAAACTATCTGTTCGACCTTGTATTTAGCTGTGACACTCAGTATCTGTCCCAGACCTGAGGAAAAGCTCTGTGTAGCTCAAAAGCTTGTCTCTCTCACCAGCAGAAGTTGGCCCAATAAAAGATTATCTAACCCATCTTGTCTGAGTGTGGACTGGTAAACCAAAATATAGAAACTTTATCTCATTAATTCATTAGGGTCTGAACAGTTAACTGTTTTATTACTCTAAATATTAGATTTTCCCATTTCCCAAAGGTGAATATAAAAATACAGGGTGGATCTGAATGGCTCTCTTCATAAGCAGGCAAGTTAAAAGAAAAAGACAGTGGCCTGAACAATAAAAATGCAATGACAGTTTTTTATAGCATCTTTCATATACAGTACTAAAAAGCCCCTGTACGGACACAGCTAGACTCAGTGATCCTGTAGCTTGTGGAGCCATTTACACCAGTGCAAAGGGACTGGGAAACACTGCCCTTCTGATTTCTAAGCATTTTGCACCCTCTTTACACTGGTGCAAATGACTCCAAAAGGTGCAGGACAACAATGAATTGGGCCCAGTGTTCTACTTAAGATCTAAAGTGACTCCGAGGTTTTGTGGGGGAGGGGCAAGATTCCAGAGAGATGCCGTGGAACAAGCAAGACTGCCAACTTGGGAGAGTCATAGGGAAGAGAGCAGGCCAAAAACACAGGTGTGAGGAGGAAAACAGGTTATTGTTAGAATGGAGAAAGTCAATGGAGTCTGTAAAGGCAGGAAAGCTATCTTGAGTGGCATTCAGATAAAACAGTTAAGCTAGTGAAGGCGACCTAGAACATGAGACATGTGATCCTGACTCAAACTCCCTCCCAGAGGGAAAAGGAGGGAGGATTTTGGGAGACCATTAAAAAGAAGAGCATAGTTGTTAAGAAGAGAAGCGTTACCAACCTCTGCCTTTTGGGATAGTGAATGTGAGGGCAGTAATCTCCTACAGTGATAGGGTTATCAATTGTCTAATTGTACAAACCCCAACACCCTTGCCCGCCCCCACTCACTCCATCCCCCCTCCTTTTGTCACTTGCTCTCTCCCACCCTCACTTTCACTGGGCTGAGGCATGGGGTTGGAGTGTGGAAGGGAATGTGGGCTCTGGGTGGGGGGTTCGGATTGTGGGAGAGGGCTCCTGGATGAGCCTGGGGCAGGGGGTTGGGAGAGATGCAGGCTCTGGGAGGGAGTTTGAGTGTGGGGGGGCTCAGGGCTGGGATGGGGGTTGCGGTGTGGGAGGGGGTTCAGGGTGAGGGCTCCAGCCGGGCAGTGCTTACCTTGGGCAGTTCCTGGGAAGCGGCCACCATATCTGGCTCCTAGATTTAAGGGTGGCCAGGTGGCTCTGCATGCTGCCTCTGCCTGCAGGCACCGGAGCTGTAGAGTCAGCGCTCGGGGCGGGGGCAGTGTGCAGAGACCCCCTGGCCTTCCCTGCACCTAGGAGCTAGAGGGACTTGCTGGCCACTTCTGGGAGCCGTGTGGAGCCAGGGCAGCTAGGGAGCCTGCCTTAGCGCCCTCCGCCGCACCCCCCCCCTTGCTGCCTACTGGACTTTTAGGGGCCTAAATCTCCTGGATTGGCTTCAGTAGCCACCAGGAGATCGAGGCCCATTCTGGGAGACTCATGGCCAATCCAGGAGGATTGGCAACCCTGTGATGATTTGACCAGTTACTCCACCACATTCACCTCTTAGTTTATCTTTGAATAGGGTATTATTTAGCATTCAGTAATGCCCCTACAGCCTCTTTCCCTCTCTCTGTAACCCACAAAGTAGTAGGTAACAGAATTGTCAGAGGAGAGTGAATGTGTGTGTGAGAGAGAGAGAGAGAGAGAGACATACAGACTGCACTGAATAGAAAGGTGGCAATGCATGATACTCCCCCCTCCCCCGCCATTATATAGTCAACCTCATGGCTTACTGCAAAAGATTCACAGACAGAATGATCATGAACCAATATGGATTGTTGAAGGGAGGAGCTGCACCAAATGATATACTTACAAGAACCATGTACCTTAAAGCCTAAAAGGCTCTGCAAGTTAATGCTGGTTCAAGCAGCACTAATGCAAGCCCTCTGAACCCCCTCTGCAGGGTCACAGAATGCTAGTTAGCTGACAAGGTGATGGCAAGATGGCTAATGGCCTGGGCATACAGTTTAGGCCAAGCTGAAAGCAGTACAGATGGAGAATTCTATACATTTGGTCAGGAGCTGGTGTATTAGGGCATGGATGTGTGTATCCTTGGCCCTCTGCTAGGTGTCACAGGCCCAGCCTCTGTCTGCTTCTCCTGAAGGCTGGATAGAAGAATGCATGATCTATGTGGGCATTACAACATTGTGGAATTTTTTATATAGGTGAACCCCACTCACTTCTCTTTTAAAGGAGGGGAACACGGAGGCCTAATTGATTGGTTGGTGAAAAATTCCATATGAACAAAAACATGTGTCTAGCTTCTTGCACATTACTACAAACCATAGAACTTACATGGTAGAAATAATCTGCATTTGCTGTCAGCCAACATAAATGTATTGTTTGGTATTTTTCTGAAACTTTCTACTGTCTGTAATTGTGGACTGCATTATGGGATTTTCAATACACTTTTGATGCACCCATAGGGGCACAGAGTATCCAAAGACCAACTTTTAAAAACCATCAGCCAGTGTCTTAAATGCCTACACTGAATTCTGAAATTAAGCACATTTCTGAAGTTATTTTTGGTAAAAAAATTAAACCAAAATTTCTGATGTTCTTTGGCAATCTTTATATCACACATGCTGAATACAGAAGAAATATTATGAAGGCAGTTGATCTATAAGGTGGATACCTTCCTTTCAGGTATCTTGAGAAATTTTGTACATCTGTAATATTTAATTATGGTAAATACAGTACATTACACAGCTACAGCTTGTTGTATGTCATCCTGGAGGCACCCATTGCCCCATTCTTTCCTCCAGATCTTTTCTACTTCTCCAGATCCATAGAAAGAACATGTACGTATTTTTCAGGATTCATATGTTAAAATAAGTTATGAGAACTTAGATTTAGGAAGCGGCATTTTCTGCAAAACAGCCATTCAGTCACTCATTAGAATAATTATGAACCCTCTGTCTTTCATTCCTGCAGGTTTAATATATTATTTTTTCATATATAAACAAGCTGGAAGAATATCTTGTGCTCTACATTAGTGTGACTTATTGCTAATTAACCCATTTGTGCTACCACTGAGGAAGAGGTAAAGGAGATTTGTCTTCCCAAACTTTTAACTGTCTTAAATGCAGATGCAAAATTAATGCATTCTCACTTCTGCTCACTGCCCCCGCCCCCAATAAGCACTGTGTTGTTTTTTTTTAAACACAGTTGCTACATTGAATTCATGAGATCATGACATGGCTATTCAGATCCATACCAATTACCCAGCAGAAAAAAAAAAGCTGCTCATATATAGCATCTGTCAGTCCCCCAAAAGTGGATTTGTCACATCCTTGCCCTGTTAGCCCATGCACTCTTGGTCAGGAATGGCTTTAATATTTGGGGGAGGGGCAGCAAGGTTAGTCGTAGGAGACCTCAAGCTGTGGTACGATACCTTGTGCCGTCACAGGATGTTTATGGCTTCACATCACAACATTGCTTGATGGTGATGCTGCTGGCTCTTTTCCTATTGGCATAAAAATCAGTACAAGGTGATCTTGCATTGCAATGCAATGGCCCATTCTCCTATTTACCAATGCAGATAAACTAAAAATAAATACAATTTAATGAGCTCAACGTTGCATTTGTCTCTTCTGTATTTTTCCTTATCTTTAGTCCCTTCTTTTTCTCTACCTCCCACTTTCATACCTCCATTCCATCTTTTCTTTCCTTCTGATATGGTTTTATCACCATGCCATTTCTAACTTTTATATTATTTTCTGCTCTTTCCTTCCTAGATCTCCCCCATCCTCACTTCACTTTACCTCTTGCTCAGTCATTCTCCCCCTTCCCCCATCTATTCATAGACTTTTCTATAGTGCTCATATTGACAATACCTGAGTGCCATGCAAGAGTAATGAATTTATACTCATAAACACCCCTGAAGTAGGGAAGTGCTATTATTTTCATTTTACAAATGTTACTTTCTTTCCTTTGCCCCCTTCTCTATCTCTGTTACTTAAAGGCTCTTTCCTTTGCCATGCAAATCAAATTTTCTTCACAGGATTTTCTTCCACAGTGAACTCCTGGCAAGTCAAGAAGGGATGAGGTTGATATTCAAGGCCACTGACCTTTTGCTGTCAGTGGAGCTGTCTGTGCATGGCTCCTTGGGCAAGCTGCCTGTGGTGGTTCCTCCACTGAGCTGCTTTGCTCCTGCTCCTGCTCTCTGCTCATTAGAGTCTGTAATGGCAGCTCAAGGGAGGATCAAGATGGCCCAACAATGTTAGCAACCAGTGGGTTAGTGGAATGAAGCTTGCTGTGGCTCTCACACAGTCAATACCTTCACAGGTAGCTGCTGCTGCAGCAAATGGGTCAGGAGTCCTCAAACAATCATTGAGGGGAGGGTCCCATGGATTTGCAGGCCTCAAAGGCTGGTTCTTGCTACATGTTTCTTTAACATTTTGAGTTGGCTCCTAGTGATTTAATATTCTTTAAACCACATGTGAAGAAATACTAAAGAACCTTTGCCATCTACTATTATTCTCAGTTCTTGTTTGGAAATACTGCGTTCCAAGCATTTCCCTACCATTAGATAGCTGCCTTTCAGGTGATCTTTCCCCATATGTACAGTAGCAGCCTGTACTCTGGTTCAATTTAAATATTTACTCCCCAAGGCCCTGGTCTTGCAAAAAGAACCACAAAGTCGAGCCCTGTGCCTGCACAGTGCTCCAACTAAAGTTAACTGATCAAGGATCCACCCATGTGGTTATTAGTGCAAATCCAATTCCCTATGCTCAATAGTTCTCCTAAATCCATCAAAGGATTGTGCTATTTACCTCTTACTCCATGTCATTAACAAAGAGTGCATCTACACTACAGCTGGAAGCACACTTTGCAGCTTTGGTGAGCAGAGCTAATGTGTGTCTGTGTGATGGGGTGTGCAAACCCCACACTGGGCAACAAGGGGTTAAGGAACTGCTCTGGGCCCATCTAGCCCTGCCCTGCCACACCTGTAGGAAATACTCCAGCTGGAGGAGGGGTTAAAAGGCAGGGGAACAGCTGACTTAGGGGAAGACAGCAGATCTGCTACTTGCAGCTCCAGCAGAGGAGAGTGGAGGGAAAGGCAGAATCTCTCCCTAAAACAACTGCCCAAAGGTCCCTCCTGGAGGGAAGGGAGGACCTGCCACAGAGACTACTGGAGAGGGAAGCATTCCCTTCTCCCCCTCATATGAACTCTGGACTTTCATAACCCCCTTTATTTTTTGTTTGGACTACCCCAGCAGGGGAAAGCCCTTGGACTGAGCTGGCTCAGGAAGATGGGCCATACCATGGGAACAGGCAGTTGCTGCCTGTTGCAAGTCAGGTATATCCTATCAGGGCGACTGTCCTTGGATTCAGGGCAATATGGCCTAATGACTAAATGAGACCACTCTCCTCTGAGCAAGGTGGCATGGCCTAGTGGCCAGAGCCAATGGGGTAACCATCCTATGCAGGGCAGTGTGGCCTAGCAGACAGAGTCTGTAGGACTACCCTTTGGGGTGGGGCAGTATGGCCTAGTGGCCAGGCAGGGGGTGGGCCACTACCCAGAGCAGGTTGGTGGCCAGGGTAAGGGGTCCCCAACAAGGGTCCTATCAGCAGCAAGTGTATCTGCCACTGAGTCAGCAGGGATCTGTCCAAAACACACTGACTGGTCTGATTTGTGGAACTGGAACAATGCCTAGCAACCCTGGGCTACTCCATACCCTGTCTTCCTGGGCTGTAGTCCACAGGTCCTCTGGGATAGTTGGCTGGTGAAGTTCCCGATGACTCCTTCCCCTCATGGGCTTCTGCAGGCAGCTGGGTATTCACCTGGGTCTCAGCACACCTGGCCTATTTGGTCTGGTGCTCTGGCAGTTCCCAGGCAGGAGCCTGCAGCACACATCCTCTCTCCTCAGCAGTCAGGGCAGACTGAACTGGGCTACTCCCTTTTATACTGTGGTTCCAGTTGGAACATGCCCAGCAGGTGTGAGGGGCCTGGCTTCCTCAGCCCACAGTATGGGGTTAACCCCTTCCTGACCAGTGCGGGGCAGGAAAACCCTTCACACCGCCAAAGAGAGGAAGAGAACTACCATGCTGCACACCAGGGATCGGCAACCTTCGGCCCGGGGCCCGCCCGGGTGAGCCCCTTGGCAGGCCTGGCCTGTTTGTTTACCTGCTGCGTCCACAGGTTCAGCTGATCATGGCTTCCAGAGGCTGCGGTTCGCCACTCCAGGCCAATGGGGGCTGCGAGAAACCATGGCCAGCACATCCCTCGGCCCGCGCTGCTTCCCGCAGCCTCCATTGGCCTGGAGTGGCGAACCACGACCAGTGGCAGCTGCAATTGGCCAAACCTGCAGATGTGGCAGGTAAACAAACTGGCCTGGTCTGACAGGGGGCTTATCCTGGCAGGCCGCATACCAAAGGTTGCTGATCCTTGCTGCACACCATCACCAGCAGGTACCTTGTGTTGAATGAGCACCCTTCACACTACCTTAACCGATATGGTGACTTTTGGACAATTGAAGTGGGAGAGATAGGAAGTGGCCCAGGTAGGGCAGTCTGAAGCAGCCTCAGCTGTCAGATCACAGATAGCCATCAAAGGGCCCTGGGTCAGAGCCTGGTGGAGTAGGGGTGCACTGGCTCCCTTATCAACAACGTCCAGTAGGTCATAGGTCTAAGCCTAGACTATGAGGTGACACTACCATACCAACCAGCCCCCAAGTGAGGACCGCCAAAGTCTGTCTAAGCTAGAGTGCTAAAAACAGTAACATTGCAAAGAGTGGCATAGGCAGTGTCTTGGGCTAGCCACCTGAGTACTAACTTGCCCACTCCACCTGGGTACATACTCTGGTGACTAGCTAGAGCAGCCACCCATGCTATCCCTCGCTACACTGGTATTTTTAGTCCGCTAGCCCAAGCAGAGCTAGCACATCTGTCTACCTGAGCTGGGATCTTGCTCCCAGTGGCAGTGTAGATGTACCCAAAGAGGCCAGGTTCATCTGTGTGAATGAATGTGACATCTCTTTCACACAATGGGTTTCTGATTATTGTTGTCTACCCTTTGTTTGCATTCTCTCAGTCAGCTTTCACTCCACATCACCAAATTCCCATCCAAGCCAATGTAAATTAATTTGTTTACATTTCATAAGCATTATAGGAAACACATTTTTGGATGTCCAGATTTATGATGTCTGAATCCCTTCTGTACACTGGTTCTATAATTTTGGTTAAAAAAAAAAGTGGTTGAGTTTAACCGAAAGCATTTGTTTGGTGCTGTCTCAGGGCCTGGTGAAAACTCAAGTATGGAAGTCTTGAAGCTTAGTCAAGTTTAACAGTGATTATAGAACACTAAGGACTTTCCCAACTGGAACAAAATGCCAGCTTCTCTCCATGCCCCTCTCTGTCATCTCTCATAATGAAACAACTCTTCTTTCCCTCAGGTTGACCAAAAATCTTAGCAGCATGTTTAATCTCCACTTGTCATTTGATCCTAATTTGATCCAGGTGGTGACAATAGATATTTTCTATATCTGAAATATAGCCATACTCAAGCCACTTTCTCTCAGATATTAATGCCCTCATACACGATAATATCTCTATTGGCTGGAAATAAATTAATTCTTTATACTTTGATATTTCTTAATATTCTGCAATGCACACCCTAGTTCTTATGCACACCCTAGTAATGCAATGCACACCCTAGTAATTATGTTACAGCCTTTTCACACCACTCTGGTGTCATAAAGCAGTCCTACAGTACGTAGAAATAACCCCCTGAGAATAACTCCTGCACAAAAAGCCTTCCTGGTGGTGTAGAACTGGCACAAGGGTTCTACTCCCAGGTCTGGCTGCAAAGGGCCAAACAACAGGTGTGGCAAGAGTTTGCTGCACCGGGACTGTTCTTTGCTTCCTAGTGCCCATAAGGGGCCATGAAAGTCAGAGACCTGAGATGGCTCCAATTTACCCCAGGAGCTGGGCAGGCCCCAACATAGTCCTAGAATAAAGGGAGTGCAAAGGTGGCTTAAATCCTTCACTCTGAGAAACAGGCACGTGTTGTTCTTTAGTCACAAGTTGGCAGCAGCAACACCTGCACAATTTTTTAAAGTAGTCTTGCGTGACCTTTCATGACCCTAAAAAATGTCACCACAAAGCTATCCCGGTTTTTGAAAATATCTTCACTCCTGCGTTTACTTCTCACATTGGCTTGCTGTGCATAATACTTCTAAACTATCTACATAGGACATCCTTTTTTAACCAGTATGAGTTCATAGTCCCAAGAGAGTTTTAAAAGTAAATGGAAGCCTATTATACAAAGGCTTACAGCTGTGAAGCTGAAGCTCCTTGGGGATTTTCTCAGGGTCTTCAGTTATTTTTTATTCAGCATCTTGATCCTTTTCTTTGGAAGCACTTTTGCCATGCCTATAAAATACTTGATACCTGTCGAGTATTTCGCCAACAAGTCTGGTTTAAGAGACCACCACCCTAACAAAAATGTATGAGCATAACAAATGTAGATCACAGCAATTTGTTTTAGCTACAACAGCAAATTCCTCTTTGTACTTATTTGGGTTCTTCACTAGCAGCGGGTAGTGCTGTCATGGATATAAACATCAGGCTGATAAGTGTACACAAAATCTTTTAAAACAAAATAATGATACATAGTGCATCATTGAAATGCAGCCAACTGTAATCAAATGGGCACAGAACACCATTAGGAGTAAGAGGTATATTTTGGCCAGTGATGGTGGGGAAAAACCTCTATTTTACTAAAAGTGACATGACATCTAAAATCTAGAGAGAATGGGCGCAGGATATTACTTTTAAAAAGGTTTTGCCTGAAAAATATGTGCACACTATCCACACACAACTCAATTTACCCAACTTGGAAGGAGGAGACAGCTTTGCAGGGATTTGAACCTGTGGGTCCACAGCACCTAAGTATTTTAAAGCTGATGGTTACTGTGCTAGTCTATCCCCAAACAAAGTATTTAATATTACAGACAAAAACCTGAACTAAAAGAATTTTATTTAGGCTGCAAAAGCAAACACTCAAAACATAGGAAGTGATAGATTTATGGTTGCCCAAGGAACTTTCATTCTGCCCCCATTTGTATTCGTCCTGTGCACTAAAGAAGGCAGGGGTCCTCTGGCAAAAAAGAAGTATGTGACCATGTAATTCAAGACTGCATCATAATGCAGACACACAAAGGGGGTTCATTAAGGTTGTACATGAAACCTTAATTCGGTCATTTTCTAACTTTTGAATGCTTGACTTTACAACGTTAATGTTCTTTAAACATACTTTTTTGTATTTAATTTCCTTCGGTTGTCTTTAAAGAAAAGGTAAAAAAAACAAATTTTATTATGTGTAACTGAAGAATGTGAGAAAAAGAACAGAAATGGTGATCTTTAACAGTTTGTATCTTAGGCTTGGTCTACACTAGGAACTTACGTTTGTATAACTATGTTGCTTCAGGGAAGCTCTCCTGTTGTGTAGGTAACAGCTTCACTGAAGCACTACAAAAACAATGAGGAGTCCTTGTGGCACCTTAGAGACTAACAAATGTACGCCCAAATAAATTTGTTAGTTTCTAAGGTGCCACAAGGACTCCTCCTTGTTTTTGCTGAAACAGACTAAGACAGCTACCACTTTGAAACCTAAAGCACTACAGCAGCTGTTACCAGAAGTGGAATGGAACAAAGAAAAAGCACTTTGGAAGCCCAAGGGTGTTCTCCCCGCTGAGTATCAAAAGCCTGCTGCAGTTGGAGACACATGGTGAGTGAGGAGCACAACCCACAGCCCTGCTAAGATTCTGGACAGGGCTGCAAACCATGTGGCTTCTGTAATTCAGATAAGCCCATAGGGCTGATGAAGTTATTCTGGAGGCCTCTCCAGCCTCCAGAACAGCTCAGGATCAGGCAGGCTAAGCCACTATTGCCCTCCTTGCCCCTGGGCTGCAAGTTCTCTGCTGCTCCTTTTAAATTGTGCATCACAGAATCTCCCCAGCAATGTTTACAGCACAATTCTTTGCTCCATTTGCTATAGGTTTTCATGTCTGATACAAAAAGCCACAGAAGACTACACAAAATAAAATATAATTAAAATATAAAATAGTTAAAACACTACTGGCACCTTGAAAAAGCAGAAATCTCAAATGGAGCAGATCTTCTGTTTGGTAGATGATGTTTCCCAGCTGTGCTGCTTACCTTATTTTGCAACATTTGCTTCTGCCTTCCTCTCCTTCCAAACAGTCATTTATTAATATTAGCATCATGAAGACACACAGATCTTGATAAGAAGATGGAGACACAAAGGCATAAATCAAGGAGCTCAAAAGGCAAAAAAACAAAGTGTGTGTTTCAGTCAAAAATGCAGTTATCTGTGTCAAAACCTACCTTTTATATAACCGGTCCTAAGTGACTACCCCATGTGCTGTATAGTTTTACAGTAAGAGAATTGCTGAAGTGCAACTATAGAGTCATAGAATAACTCATAGAGTTTAAGGCTAGAAGGAATTATTTGATCATGTAGTCTGCCCTCCTGTATATCACAGGCAATTAGGTTTCAACCAGTTACCTCATATTGAGCCCAGAGTTGGTTCCAGACACAGAAACACCTTCTCCTAGGACACTTGCTCAAGCACTATGGCTGCCCAGGTATACACATACAGTGTGTACACAAGAGGCTGCAAGTGCCTAGCTCCATTCTTGATAAGAGTCTGAATGCCACTTCCTCTAAAACCCTCCAGTGTTGTTCCTGAATTAGCCAGAGGGGTTTTGAACTGAAAAAAGGAAGCCTCAGTTCAGGCTTCTGGCATTTTACTGGTGCAATGCCCTCCGACTCTGTTAGTACAACTATTCTGCCCAGAAATAGGCCCAGACCAAAGACCCAGATTTCAATTCTCCCCACCCTCACATTTTGGGAAGGGTTTAAAATCTGAACCAAAACCATGCAACTGAATCTCCCCTCACATCTGGGTCTGAATTTCACAACTTGGGCCCATCCATGGATCCAACATCAGTAATGAACAATGACACAAAATGTAGAAGTCTGGGGTGTATACTAAAATTACATTATACAACTGTAGTACTATCAACTTTAACTATGTAAGCATACAGAGTATCTGGTCAATGAACTGCATAGCAGGGGTCATGTCTTGAAACTAAGCAAGATTGCAGAAGCAAGATTCTGTGGTTTTGGTTTGTTTTTTTTGCCCAAGACTTACTGGGAAAGGGGAACTGCAGTTTTGGTGGTGGTTGTGCTTTTCATATTGTGGCGTTATCTGGGGAGTCAGGATCTATTGATTAGGAACTAAGCTTTGATCACCGGGAAGATGAATCAAGTTTTAATACTGAGGTATTTTATGTACATTTTTCATTTTAACTGTCTAATATTACAAATTCCCTATTTTCATTTTTAAGTGCTGGTGCCATTTGACACCATTTAGTCACTAGCGCCCTCTCTTGCTCATTATACTACCAGTCTTCTCTGCAGGGCCTTTGGAATTTGGTGATTTTTCATCGCACTCTGGTTTTCATGTGACAATTCATATTTTACTCAAGTCCTGTATTGAGATGGTCAGGAGATATAAATATGCTAGAAAAACTTGGTGAGCTAAACGTCCTTTCCTAAGTAATTTGTATTCTGTTTCCAGCTAGCTGTAATAACATCAACTCAAAGTGATAAGGATGCTGCTAAATTTGCTTTAATTAATGTCAACTCTCTCAGTAATAAATCACTATTAATTCTCAAGTTAGTTTTTGAAAATGGCCTAGATTTTTTGGCTGCCACTAAGATTTGGCTGGAAGTTCTCCCACTTGTGGAGGTCTGTCTGTCTTATTACTCCTTCTTTTCTGTTCTTTGCCTTTCAAGGTGAGCTTCCATCTGGCTTGAAGATACACATAATTACTCTTATTCTTTTAACAAGGGACCTAACTAAATTGTATGTCTCTATCTTAGAAGAAAGCCTTGTTTTAATTCTTAAAGGTAGATGAGAGGTTGGAAGCCCTTGTAGTGTAACGTTCTGAATTTCTTTACACCTTACATTTCATCATACTGGGCAATTAATTCTAATTGGTTATGGTCATCCCAGGGCTGGCTCTAGCCACCAGTGTCCCAAGCATGTGCTTGGGGTGGCACTTTTCAAGGGGCGGCACTCCACACACCCTTTTTTTTTTTTTTTTTGCTTTGGCGATGGCACTCTGGCTTTTTTTGTTTGTTTGTTTGTTTTTGTGTGTTTTTTGTTGTTGTTGTTGCTTGGGGCGGCAAAAAACCTGGAGCCAGCCCTGGGTCACCCTGTGATATTAGCACATTGTTCCAACTCAGCAATGACACCTATGTTTATTAACAAAGGACTAGATTCTGATGCCTTTTCACAACTCGTATAGGGTGACCAGATGTCCTGATTTATAGGGACAGTCCCGATTTTGGGGTCTTTTTCTTATTTAGGCTCCTATTACCCCCCACCCCCTGTCCTGATTTTTCACACTTGCTGTCTGGTCACCCTACAGGGCCGGCTCCAGACCCCAGCGCAACAAGCACGCGCATGGTGCGGCACTTGCCGGCAGGGGCGGCAGATTGGGCTGGCGGACCTGCCGCAGTCACGCCTGCGGGAGGTCCACCGGAGCCCCGGGACGACCGGACCTGCCGCAGGCATGACTGCGGAGGGGGCGCTCCTCCCGCGGCTCCAGTGGACCTCCCGCAGGCATGACTGCGGACGGTTCGCTGGTCGCGCGGGTCGGCTGGACCTCCCGCAGGCATGACTGTGGATGCTCCACGGGAGCCGCGGGACCAGCGAACCGCCCGCAGCTGCGGGAGGTCCAGCCGAGCCGCGCGACTAGCGGACCCTCACCAGTCAAGCCCGCGGGAGGTCCGCTGCTCCCGGGGCTCCGGGGCGCCTCCCGCACATGACTGCTTGGGGCGGCGGACTATGTAGAGCCGGCCCTGTCACCCTAAACTCGTATAATACCTTACTCCTTGATAAGCCCATTGATTTCAGTGGGACTACCTGCATATTATTGTAATACTTAAGATAAAAAAAGGATTCAGAATCAGGCTCTCACAGCACATGTCTTTGGAAGAGTTGTTGAATCTACAGTTTAGTGAATGTTTAGCAGGCCTTTCCTAAATTTCATTTGGAAGTTTGCACAGGTTTGTCTAGTACTGTTTTATACGTATTGATAAGTTCCACTTATGCACTGGGGGTTCGTTCATTAGAATGGCTCCTGTACTCTGCAATTCCTTCAAGGTTTCAGTTTTGATTTCTATTTATACACTTCCACTACTTAACATTATTCAGTCTCATGGTTTGCAATGTCATTTGTATGCGGACAAAACTTGGATATCCTCTCAGTCCCTGCAGATCCTACAAAGAAGTTTGATGTTTTGTATAATTGCCTCTGTGATATTCAATCACAGATAGCTTCAAATTTTGTTAAACTTAAGACAGACAAAAAACTGAGTTGCTATTGATTAGTTCACTGATGCAGAGGTCTCAGGTGTCATCTATAGCAGTTTCCATTTGTGGTAGTTCTTTTTATCCTTCAGATAATGCTTGTGACCTGGGGGTCATTGTGGATTCTGTGTTTCTTTTGAAGTTCCCATCAATCATGTAATTAAAATGTCTTACTACTGTCTTTGGAAGCTAGCCAGACTGAGATCTATGCTGTTCTTAGTCCACTTGCTAAAACTTTATTCCATATTTTGTGTCAGACAAGGCTATTGCAATTCTTTGTATGCCAGTCCTCTCTGTTATCACCTTCCACTATTTGCATTTGGGACATAATCTAGCTATTAAGTAGTCTAAGTAGTACATACAGCACACAACTCCCCTTTACTGGTTCCCATTCAAAGCAGTGGGCTGATTTTAAGATGTTAGTACTCTTACTTTGTGTAGCTTGGCTTCCACTTATCTGTGAGGTTTTTTGGTTCTTTATTTAACAGGATGCTCCCTTTCATCATGGCTGCCAGAATTTTACCATGAGTCCAATGGATTTGCATCTTTGTTGTGTCCTATCCCTGAATTCTGAATTGACTTTTGTTCTAGAACATCAGAATTTGTCACTTTACATGATTAAACTTCATATATTAGTAGTTTCCAGCAGCACCAGTTAAAGTTGCAGAATAATGTCTGTCCATTAAACTCCTGCTTTCACACACACAGCACTTTCTAAAACATATGTCTTTGGAGCTAAAATTGTTTATGCTTATTTCTGCCTAAAGATTTTTTTTTTCAGTTTGAGAAAAATCTACTTAAACAAACAACCCTTTTCTAACATGGCTATGTTTCTAGGTTCAGTGTCACAGGCCAAATTCTGCCCTCAGTTATGTCCACAGACTTCAGTGGGATTTTACAGCAGTAGCTGAAGCTCTGTCTACACAGAAAAATTGTACTGGTTTAACATATGGTGTGATTTTAGAAAGATTTCATTAAACCAATGCAAACCCCTGTTTGAACCCTCTTATTTCACATTAAGAATGTCTTAATTTGGTTTAGTTTAAGCCACGTCCTAATCAATTTAAGCTAAATTGAAACAAGCCTGGTTTTAACAGAAATTAGTGTGCACGCAGGCTGGTTTAAAAACCGGTTTAAATAAGTCATTATAAAAAATCACGCCATATGATTAAAACAATGCAACCTTCCTTCCGATCTGTATCTGGTTCTCTCATTACCTAACATGAGATTCGTTTGGGATGAAATATTTCTTCTCTACACTTTACAGCCAGAGCTAATGCACCAAAAGCACATCTGCTATAAATGACTGTTCACTAGAATAGTGTACCAGTGAGAAATTGAGCAACACTGCTGATATCAGCCTCTAAAATGTTGCCATCTAAAACATCATGTCATTTTTCTAGTTAAAGAAGGAGGGCAACACAGGGCTTCAAATGCTTTCTAAAATGTGCAGACATTAGCTTGTCAAGGTGATGTACTATTGCTTCCTTAGCTCCCTCACCTCCTGTTGCAGTACTCCAACCACCACTTACACCAGACTGCAGGACAGAAGAATTATGCTCAATGTGGCCCTGTCATCCTTTGCTACCCAGATACAACAAAAATACCAGTGTGTAGAATCTGTGCTCTGGCAGACTTCCGCTAATAAACCTAAGCTGTTCACTGGTATTGTAGAGATTGTTCTTACAGCCTCAAACTCTATATGGCAACTTGGAGCAGGCCACGGGCTTCTTCCCAGGTTGCTGAATGTCTGAGTTTCACTGACACAAACTACTTATTATAACAAAGACCCATGGTCACGGAATTAAAGCACAGTATTCTATTTTCCTAGGATGATATTCCTCTGCATGCTCACACATGCATATCTATGTGTGGTGTATAGATATGAATATATACCTCCATGCACACATACACACAGTATATAAATCAGATGGATGAGATAAGCTTCATATTTTATTTATTGCTAGAACATTAAAATACTGCACAATATGTACTGTGTATAGTGCTAGTCTAATGGCATTTTAGAGTAATTTGTTCCTTGCTGAAACATGAACTTTCATCTATGACAAAGAGATACTGGAACACTCCAGCCTGCTTCAAAGTTGGATGATCTTCCTGAATCATTACAAAATTGTCTGGCAGTAACCACAAGTGTTAATTGCTGCAATGAAA
This sequence comes from Mauremys mutica, assembly GCF_020497125.1. NCBI lineage: Eukaryota > Metazoa > Chordata > Testudines > Geoemydidae > Mauremys > Mauremys mutica. The sequence continues at coordinate 187,871,172 of NC_059072.1, read as the reverse complement.
AGATAACTTAGCCTAGCTTCTAATTAGGGAAAGCAAACTGGCCCAAGAAAGAACTGGCCTGAAGCTTTGCCTGTTCCCCTAAACTGAACCCATTCCATTTGGATAAATCTCCCCCAACCCCAGTACCTTAATTCCACTCCCTGCTATTACTACTGCCAGCTCCAAGATCGGATTCTGTCTCTGCCTCGTCTTCCTACTACCTCTCTACCCTCTTTTTAATATCTGACCTACTTTTACCTCATCCTGATCCAAGCCCTCCAGCTCCCCACCCTTCCATTGCTACTCCCCAAACACAACACAGTCTGAACCCTCCCTCCTGTCCATTCCCATGGGATCCAGTCTCTGACCACTGATGGCCCATCCATGACAGTTTTCAGGTTCACAGTGCACAATGGGATCCAGTCTCTGCTCTTAGGCAAACCTCACTTTTGAAGATCAAACAACTATTAGCAGATCTTGCAATTTTCTGCTGAGCCAGGTGCTGCTACTTAATTCACACTTCCCAATGTTCTTGGGCTCATTTAAAGGGGAAACCTAGAGTCTATGTTATGCCTTTGACCACTAGAGCTGCTATATTGCTCTCTGCCTCCGGCATTACTCTGTCATTCACTCTTGGTTACAACATGGGGAGGAAACACTAAAATGCTGGGAAAGTTGACTGATCCAGCAATCTGAGACCATTCAGGCAGGTTTCCATACCTGTAGTCAGAGCTTAAAGTGATCTGAAAAAGATGCTAGGATCTGTCAATCTGGGTGCAGAACCTTTGGTAAAAGAATGATTAAAGTGCATCCCTCAGAGACCTGGTTCAACTTTTTTTTTTTTAACCAGGTCTGCAACTCCTTGCAAACTCCTGCCTCTACTTTAAGCACTGTCAGCAGGACACCTTAGCTTTTCTGCAAGTAAGTGATTTGGGGAATTAGGGGTGTTTCTGGGAGTTTGAAGGGAAGGAGGAAACTGGCACATGCTGGGTTTTTATGGGCAGGCTGCCTATAAGTTTCTAGAGGAGTGCAGTTTTCTTTCAAAGAGTCAGAGGTTCATTTAAGGTTTGCCTAAGCAATCAGACCTTTTGAGTTCACCCATTCATATAGCCAATTCATTTTATTCTGCCACGTATTATTTGCTACCATGTCAAAGTACTGCTCCAACACACAATGCTAAACATATCAGTGAATTCAGCAGAGATTTTCTTAGTCAGTCCCTTCCCTTAGCTTTGACACAAATAGGTCACAAATAGGTAGCAGAAATTACCTAGAAAATAGGGGAAGTTGCAGACTCCCTTTACTCCCAAGCACAACCCAATGAACAGGTTAAAAGATAAAAATAAATAAATGGGATATAGCTTGCAGCAATATTTGTTCTGCATTATGATGCACTGCTTTTTGGCAGCAGTAGAGGTGCACAGAGAATTACTTTAGCTCAAATACAGACATGAATAATAGATGGCAGAATGTACCAAAACTTATACAAGCAGATTTTTGGGACATGCCAAAAATATAGTGGCCCACTGGGTTTATTACTGGCACAGAATCTAAGGAAACTGGCTGAAAACACTACAGAATTCCATGCTTTCCTGATATGAATAGTGCCATGTACTGGCTAAATGCACCACTGCCTTCTACCAGGTGAAATCAGACATGCTCAGCAGCTTGTCAAAGCAGTCTGGGCTCTTACAGTTAATGGAGATTATCCTTTAGTTCAAGGGGCAGCAGTCTATGCTTTTTGAAACAGGAGAACCTGAATTCTATACCCACTGCCAAGTTTTAAAGTGCCCATGATTTGCAGTATAGCAAACCATAAAGCTCTAGTTATCCATATATCTGTAACAATAGATTTTTAAATAGAGATCACAAACTATTGTGTAATTTAGAAAATTTACTTTGATTCTAGGGTGTTGGTTGGGGTTACCAGGCATCCAATTTTTGACCAGAAGGCCCAGTCGAAAAGGGACCCTAGTGGCTCCAGTAAGCACTACTGACTGGGCCATTAAAATTCCAGTTGGTGTGGGGCTGTCAGGCTCCCTGCCCGGCTCCGTGCAGCTCCCGGAAACAGCGATATGTGTCTCTGGCTCCTAGATGTGGGGCAGCCACAGAGCTCTGCACTCTGCCCCCGCTCCCAGTGCCAGCTCTGCAGCTCCCATTGGCCGGGAACCAGAGCCAATGGAAGCTGCGGGGATGGCGCCTGCAGTGTGAAGAGCCCTCTGGCCCTTCCACCTAGGAGCTGGGGGGTGGCTGGGGAACATGCCATTGCTTCCCAGGAGCTGCCTGAGGTAAGCACTGCCCGGACCCTATACTGCAAATGCCCTTCTGTACCCCAACCCCCAGCCCAGAGCCCCCTCCTGCACCCCAAACCCTGCATCCCTGGCCCCACCCGAGAGCCTGCACCCCCAGCCCAGAGCCCATACCTCCTCCCACACCTCAACCCCCTGCCCCAGCCTGGTGAAAATAAGTGAGTGAGCGAGGGTGGAGGAGAGTGAGCGACAGAGGGGTGGAGTGAGCAGAGGGCTGGGGCTTCGGAGAAGGGGCAGGGCAGGGGGGTTTGGTTTTCTGCAAATAGAAAGTTGGCAACCTGAGTGTTGGTGCTGGGCTGTTTGTATCCTCTAACCTGAAAAATATTTTTGGAGGTGCCAACTTGAGAGTCCAGGACTGATTTATCCTCAAAAGCAGCTTGGTTCTTTCTCTTCTGTTCTAACTGGAGTCTGATTTTTGGATATGTTGAAACTCATAACTCCCAATGATGTCAATCGGAGCTGCAGGTGCTCAGCACTCCTAGAAAAGAAAATCCAGCACTAAGTACTCCCAGATTTGGACACCCAACCATCAGTAGCGGCCTTTGAAATTTTTGAGCTAGATGATGTCCCCAAGAACACAAGAGTCAAGACAGATCTGGGATTTGAATCCACAGCTCCAAACTCTGATACCTGATGAGACTCTTGCAGCTGTATTGGAGGAGCAGCCCAGTGCTTTCTGGGGCCTCGGGTTTCTTGAGGAACTGCAGCTAAGAAGTCTAACTGACATGTGGGGGGTTTTGTATGTACATGAATATTTACCATTCTTGGCAAGGCGTGATACACATTTCTTTCAGGCAAGATGTTCTTTTAGGAGGGTATAAGAAAATGGCTTTCAGCTGCTGTGGGTGAAAAGATGAGCCAATGCAGCTGTTCCAAACTGAGAGCAGAGTTCTGTAAACTGAAGTCTCCTCGAAAACACTTCCTAAACCCCTGAGTCATTAAAGGCTGAATCACATTATTCCTGTCAGTAAGATCTCTTTCCTCTAAGATCTTGCTCTATTTACTGTACATTACCTCATGGACTGCTTCCTGGTCAAACAGCACAGCTTTTAGATAACGAATCCTACTCATTAGGATGAGCTCAGCATGATGTGGGCTTTATTTAATGGTGCTAGTTAGAAAACAACAGTCTCATTTCAAGGATTCGTTTAGGCCATCTGTGCACAGGAAAGGAACTCCTAATAGACAGGTCATACAAGAAGCCTTGTTTGCTGTTTTCCACATTTCACTTATTTGCAGAAGCTCACGACCGTCTGTTACTTGGGTTTTTCCAAAGGTCAAGAGGTTACAGAAAAAAATCACCCTTAAAAATTCATCATTTATCTGTCCAACAGTAACCTCATGATGAGTCTCTGGTCAGCTATAAAGCCATTGATTGCATGTCCCTTCATTCAGCTTCTATAAATCCTCTAAACAAGACCCCTTAAATAATAGATGTAAATTTAACATGTGACTCTTGTCACATTAAAATGATAGAGTATTAGATTAGATATTAGACTAATCACTAGATATTTAGCTATTTTGGCAACATTCTATTATGTAAAATTAGGAGATAAAACAATGTATTCTGATAATTTATTAAATTAAAATTCACAGACACAAAAGTGAAGCAAAAAAAAATTGTGCCCCTACTAATCTGACAAGTTCTGAAGAAGATAATCCTCTGAAGTTGAGATGCATAGATCAAACTGCAGAGGCTGAATTTTCGCGCTCTTAGACAGATGTTAAGATCTGGAAAGGTGCAGGATTAGGAAGGTTAAACATCTGGAAAATGGGAATAAAAATTAAGTAGAAAATTATCTTGGTTAATTTGCTTCTTCAGTGATCAGGGAGATATTATTTTTTAAATGACCGAGTCAGCTGTTTAAATGCAACTGCTGAATTAACTCTCCAAATAGTAAAACTAAGAAGCAACTTAGTAAGAATTAGAGCACAGCTCTTTTCTGAAAAGTGACTTAAAGTTACACTAGGTTTCTGTTTATTGTCCTTAAGGTGACAAATTTGTATCAAATTCTCAGTTTACAGATTTCCCCCCCTTCAACTGCTTGCCCTTTAAACTCACTTTGGGTTCTGAAAGTCAAGTTGGGTTCTTCTCTCCTCATGCATTATTGCCAGTAACAAAGATGCTATAGGTCAAATTATCACCACATCACAAAAGCGCAACCTTATTATCATATTATAGCTTCCCCTGTATACCTATTATTTATGATGATGAATAAGGAGGGAAGAATTCAGACCGACTTTCAAATTCCAGGTGGAGTTTGCAGATTTGTCACTAGAAATACAGTAGTTTCCTTATAAACTAAATAAATTTCAGGAAATCATTGAGACAAAGGCATAGATGCTCACAATGCCAATTTTACAGTCACCGTTTCAGAACAGAACCTTGCTTTAACCACCACCATTATTATGGGAATTGCATTTGTCTTTGATCATGTTTAACAGACCCCTGAGGCACTTAAAGGATAATAATCACAAAAGTAGTCCATGCCGGGATATGCAGCTTCCAAATTAGAATATAGGAGCTGCCCTATCAATTCAGGGAGTGTTGCCTGGCAGCCTGCCTCTGGTAGGTGCCACCGTGCCAATATTTTCTTCTTCAGATAAAGTTACCAATCCCTCTCCCCTCCTCATTATGGGCCTGATCCAAAGTCCATTGAAATCAATGGGAATTTCTCATGGACTTCAATGGACTTTGGGTCATGCCCTATGCATCCTGCCAATTGTGCAATATTAGTTCTCATGTGTACAGAGGTAGAAATTCCTTCATGGCACTTCCAGATACCTTGAAGCAGGAACCATTTGTGTGTGAAAACAAGGCAAAGAATTGAGAGTAATAATGGGCAAACCTCCACGGGTTTGGCCAAGAGGTCCATCAGATCTTCACATTCCCCACATAGCTGCCCTTTTCCCACTGACTAGCTTTTTGAGGAGGGAAAGCTCCGTTGCCTGTCACTCCATCTAGTACAGGGGTAGGCAACCTATGGCATGAATGCTGAAGGCGGCACGTGAACTGATTTTCAGTGGCACTCACACTGCCTCTGGGGGGCTCTGCATTTTAATTTTAAATGAAGCTTCTTAAACATTTAAAAAACCTTATTTACTTTACATACAACAATAGTTTAGTTATATATTATAGACTTATAGAAAGAGACCTTCTAAAAATGTTAAAATGTATTACTGGCACGCAAAACCTTAAATTAGAGTGAATAAATGAAGACTCGGCACTCCACTTCTGAAAGGTTGCTGACCCCTGCTCTAGCAGAAAGAAAGCAATCTGCTCTGACACTGGGGATGAAATCCTGTTCCCACCGAAGTAAAAGGCAAAACTCCAATTAACTACACCAGGGCTAGGATTTCATCCCAGGTCTCTCAGGCACTGCTGGGTCACTTGCTTCTCATTTTCACCAGTGCTTTCATACCTGAACTTCTGGGATAACTTGGCGGCCTTTCCTGCTGTTACAACAAGACTCAGTAACTCAGCATTAGGGTCTCACTGCTATGCCACTTAACTTTCCCCAAGTTTATGCCACATTAAAAAAAAAATCCTTATCTCCATTCTGTTGAGAACCATTGCTTTGTCAGGAAAGCAGGGTTTCATAATGCAGGTGTATACTCTATGGTGAGTGTATACTTCAGAGTCTCTCTTAAGCCCCTGATCCCATGAACACTAACCCACAAAAGTAATTCCAATGGGATTATTCACATTCATGACATTCATGAAGGTAAGCATAGGTGTGTGGAGGATTGGGACCTAGGTTTGCAAGTGATAGAGTTGATGGACCTAGCATAGGGTTTACTAAAACTCCTGCAAAAATCTTAAACCTTCAATTTTTTTCATGTGTTCATAAGTCTCTCACTCTGAATGCAAATGCTGTCTCCCTCTCAATTCCACAAAAGCCTAAGAACCACACAGCAAAAGCTAATATGAAATTAAATTTCAAATTACTGAACTTTTGCCATTTGAATTTTAAACTATTTCTGATTTAAGCTGATAAATACTATGAAATAGTAAACAACTTACGGCCAAGAAAGAAAGTCTGTCTTTAAGTTTTTATAATACACCCACGCAATTACTAATACTTTGTTCTTGAGGTAGCACCCTCCCTCTCCCATTATATACCTGACTAATTGTGCAATACTGGTTATAATGTGTATATAGAAATTCCTTTCTGGCTCCTTCAGGTGCATCATTTTGTACCCTGAAGCAAACAGCAAGTGAGACTAGAAGTCTCCATGAAGGCATTTGAGACAATAGACCTGGATACATAAGAATACTAGCCAGCGTGTGAGCATTACAAATCTATCCAGGCCAGTTCTCAGAAATTATCTTGGAGGCTGTCAATAAACAGTAAGTGCAGGGTTTGTAAAATAAATCATTAGTCAGAGCCTGACTTTTAGCATGCTACTGAAACATACACACTATTTAGCAGTGTTTAAAAAACAGGAACACAGAGCAACATCAACCTCTATGTCCATGAACAGGTCAGTATCAAAGATCACTGACAGATCAAAACATGAAAAATTCAAAATGTTCGGATTAGAATGCAAATAAAACATCTGTGTGGAGAGTGGATTTATATTGTTATATCATGAATAATTCATTAGCATAAGCAATACAATTAGTCTTCTAAAAATGATATAACTACTGCATTTGTGTAAAGCCAGTCTAACATATAGTCACATCAGGAGGTAGAAATGCATAATGCAGAAGAAATTAAAACAAATTTCTATAGGAGTACAACTGCCTTTGTTACTAATGGGAAACGGGCACTGGATTAGAAAGACAAGATCCTGCCCAGAGAGGTTAAAATGTCAATACCACTGTGTTTGCAGGTATGCTCTCAATTGACCTCATTAATATGTGGTAACCCTTGGTGGAAAACTTATTTCTGAATCACTAAGTGCTGGTTGTTTGAAGAGGTCCCAATTACAATTAAATGTTTCAGAAACAGGTTGGGGTTTTGGGGGAAAGGGAAATGTCATAGCCTGACAGATGCCTTTCTCCACTTCCAGTAGATAGAAATCAGAGGCTTGAAGCTGACAGAAGATAATCGATGCTGTAGCTGGCATACTAAATCAATACATTACTGGCAACTGTAGCCTGGATCTCTGCTTTCCATAGCAATAACTCCAAACCCAACTTCCCTCATTTTCATGTTGAAATTGCATCAAGCTCTTAAATCTCTATTGTACTGTTTTGAGGTTAGCCATCCTATTGATACACAGAGTGAGTTCCTCAGAGGCTAGCTGTTCTGCTGACTGCTATTCGCTCAAGAACTGGAGTAGGCATGGTCATATAGCCAAGAACTTGCCATAGAGAAACCTTCCAGAAGCTATTCTGGTTTTGCCTTTATTATATATTTCTGCAGCTCTTTTATTTGGGGGAAGCATAAATGACTCACCTCACAGGGTGTTGGAATTAGTTCATATTTGTAAGGAACTTTGAAGACTGAAGAGTACTATAGCTAAATTGTATGAAAATGGAGCAACAAGCTGATGAAACATTTCAACAGCATGCAAAATGCAAATCAACCATTTCAGCTCTAATGGCTGGAGAAGGACTAGGTGTCGCCATCAGTATTTTGATTGGCACTTGCAAGAGCAATAAACCTTATTTTTATTTGATCTTGTGTTGCACTCTTTCTTTTAGCATACCTTTCACTGATGATTGAAGCCCTGGTCCAAAACTTATCAAATAAATGGGAGTCTTTCCATTAGCTTCAACAGAGTTCAAATTGGATCCTGAGACAGTTTGTCTTCAGTCCCCTACTTATATTGCTACATACATTACTATACATACTTTGGACTGAAGAAAACATACATTAAAAAAGCGGGGGAAAGCATATACCTCTTTCCCTCCCCCTTCCAAAGAATGAAGGCAGACAGCTATATCAACAGTCAAATACACACAATCCCCCACAAACCTTGAATCATAGAATCATAGAATTCAAGATCAGAAGGGACCATTATGATCATCTAGTCTGACCTCCTGCAAGATGCAGGCCACATAAGCCGATCCCCCCACTCCTTTAGCAAGCGACCCCTGCCCCATGCTTCGGAGGAAGGCGAAAAACCTCCAGGGCCACAGCCAATCTACCCTGGAGGAAAATTCCTTCCTGACCCCAAATATGGCGGTCAGCTGAACCCCGAGCATGCGGGCAAGACTCTTCAGCCATACCCTCTGGAAAAAGGTTAAGAATATCATATCATTGACCCATTGTACTATTTACCAGTGTGGCACTTAATTAACCTATTGACTAAGCCCGGTATCCTATCATACCATCTCCTCCATAAACTTATCTAGCTTAATCTTAAAGTCATGGAGGTCCTTCGCCCCCACTGTTTCCCTCAGTAGGCTGTTCCAGTATTGCACTCCCCTGATAGTTAGAAACCTTCGTCTAATTTCAAGCCTAAATTTCCTGACTGACAATTTATATCCGTTTGTCCTCGTGTCCACATTAGCACTGAGCTGAAATAATTCCTCTCTTGTCACCTTGTCTACGCTAGCAGGTTTTACTGACAACAGTTCTGCCAGCAGAGGGCACACTTGGCTGTTTATATTGGGGCACTGTGTTCCCTCAGCATCAGATTGCATCAGCAAATGTGTGTTGCACTGTGGGAAGGCATCCTAATGTTCTCTGTGCCACCTTTTGGTGTGCAACTTAATGGGAGATTTTTGCTGTGCATTGTGGAGCAGCAGCTGTTTATTGCAGAATACCAGCCTTTTCCACACACACAAACTATCCCCTCCCAATTCTATTAGTTGTGAGTGTTTAGTGTAACAGTCTGGTGTGTTGGAAGGGATAGTTTGGTAAATGCAATGATGGGAGGCTGGCACTCCTTAGGGGGCAGAGTTAAGATTATGCTGATGGTATATGGTAGTGGTAAGGTGCAGGACATGTACTGCTCAGAGGCTAACTTTTCATTTTCTTGCTTTTATTGTTTTGTGTGAGATATATTATGTGTGTGCCAACATTCCACTGTTTCATACAAAATTTGTGTACATTTTTTAAAAATGTGTAAGTTGGAGTGGAGGGGTATGGATCTGTGCAGGGGTGGTTCTCAGAGCTGTACGCCATAGAAATGTAGCTATTGACTGAGAAAATGTTATCCACTTTTCTGCCAGAATTTATCCTAAAACAGAAGGTTTTACTTGATAGATAAATGCAGCTGAAGACAGAGATTGAAGTTAACCTCTCCTGAAAAACATGCCAGCAACATCAAATCTGGAGGGGTGGGAATAAAAGTGTGGAGGGGAGGGAAGCAGGGCTGTGCTGGGACACAGCTCTGGAGTCTGAAATACAGAGAACCAAGGAGTAGCTAATAATTTATCCAAGAGATGGTTAAGAGGTTACTCGATCATGGTTTGCAATACCTACAACATTGGGAAGAGATTTCTGATAGAGAGAGGGCTCTTTAATACAGCCAAAAAAAAAGAAAAGAAAAGAACAAAGGCAAAAAAAAAAGCAAAATGAGCAGTACCAGGTTTACAATGGTGCCAATGGTGCCAGGTCCACACTGAGAAGGACCCACTCCTCTCCACCCCTCCCTCATTGCTCGCTCCTCTCCGCCCCCGTCCCCTGTGCAAGCAGCAGGCAGTGCCTGGGGGAAGGGTGGGGGGGGGGGGGAAGGGAAGAGGCCAAGCATGGGTGGGGCCACGGTCCAGGCGCTGGGGCCCACAAAGATTAATCCAGCCCTGAAATGAGATTAACAATGGAATCTGAAAGCTGAAGGTAGGCAAATTCAGATTAGAAATAAGGCATAAATTTTAACAGACAGGTTAATTAACCATTGGAGTAACTTACAAGGTATGGGGTGGATATTCCACCATTTGAACTTATGAAGCCACCACTGGATATCTTTCTAAGGGATATATACCTCAAACAGAAGTTGTAGATTTGAAGCATAGATTACTGGGTAAAATTCTGTGGTCTATGTTAAGACAGAGGTCAGACTAGATGCCCACAATGGTCCCTTTTGGCCTTAAAATGTATGAATCTAACCCTGAGAAGGTTTGTACAGGACTTTTGGCCTTACTTCTTTGCTAAAAAGTTAATACGTCAGGAAGGGGGTGAGGACTGTTTTACAGCATGTAGGATACCAGCTTCTTATAGAGTATAACTGCAGACAGCAAATTTCTAATCTGTGTATGGTGATTCAGTCCATCTGTCAATGGAAATAAAGAAGTGCCATAGAAGAGTTAAGTTATCATACAAGTCAGCTTCCAGAATGATCTTCTTCCTTCATTGTTAAACCAAACCACTCAGACTGCAATCCACAGTTCCCATAACACAAATACAGCATGTGATGTGGATCTTTCCTCACTTGGCCACTGCTTTTTGTTGGATGCTTGAAGAACTGACTGAAGCTTGTAGGAGTCAAATCCTATACCTTTTGTTCTGATAAAACAATAAGCCAATCAGAAGCATTGTCAATTCAGTGAGTGTTCTCTTTTAAATTGTTGTTCTTCCCTTTCTTTCACTGCCTTGAGAGAATCTGTACCATCTGCCACTCTCATATCTCAATAGTTTGCATTCGATCCAATTCACCAGTAGTAGTTTTCCATCTCCAATGTGTCTTGCAGAGTAAATAAGAGTCGATGTGCACCAAATCAACACATGAATCTCCTGCATCATTATAAATTTTAGTGAAATACTGGCACACCTGTGGCACACATCAGATGATCGGGGCCAGCAATGGGATTTGTATCTGTCCTAGAACAGATTGTTAAAATGGATATACAACCTATTGCTTACTAGGACCCACCCCAACACCCACATCTCTGCACCTGCATGGCTGTCTTGAGCCCACATTATTACTAATGTATATTGCAGTGGGGCCTAGAAGCCCCAATCAAGGCCCCATAGCACTAGACACTGTACATACATGTAATAAAAAGACTTGTGGTCTAAGCCAATGATAAGACAGCAGAAGGAGAGAACAGGTGATGAGGGAAGACAAGGTAACAGTGAGCATGCACAATGTTTGGTATGGAAGTGGCAGACTCAGGATACCAACTGGTTAACCACTGGATCCACGTGACTCAAAATCTTCCCCCAGGATGGTCTGGAATTCAGTACACCACTCTAAAAATCCTCACTGTTTACTTTTTAGTTTGTAGGCGGCACTTGGTTTGTGATCTACCTCCCATCCCAAAGTCACTCCCTGACTATGTCCCTCTCAACCAATGTTCTTCACATGTTTTTGATTATCTTATTAGTATTTGCTGCAACCTGGTTTTCACCAGAGCTCTTTTCAAGCAGACTAACAGCCCTATGATGAAATCAGCAAGGGAGGCTCTTCATGATTGTAATTCTGGCAGTAAAGTCTCTGTACTTTTATTGCTGTACTAGTATCAATTATTTGGAGCAATATTAAATAAATGAATATGACATGCTCAATTCATGTTGGGGCTCATGAACTCTTCTTAAAAAGTCTCTTTCATCCTGCTGCTTTTCTTATTAATTTTTTGTGCAATTGGACCTTCGACATTTCACATGCATCACAAATGTGATTAGTTCAGGACTGAATATACAACCATTTTATAAGGGTTCAGGGGTACAAAAATCATGAGAAAAAGAGCAGGCATAAAAATGACTTTTTAAAGAAAGTTCAGTGACCTCCATATAGACTGGGTATGACACGTTAAAGTCACTGACTTCATTTATACTCTCCAGTTCCCTATATATAGTGTTATATTAGTTTACTTGTAAGTTCAAAGGCACAGCAGTGCTTGAGCTACAATATTTATTGTACAGTCGAGAGTAACCTGCTCGACAGAACCTATCCCTGCGTGCACACTAGAGTCGCCATAACATCAGTAATGACAATGGGAGGGCATTAGCTTTTGCCCTTTGGGTGGCTGAATACGGCAGAGCAAAGTAATAGTGTAAGCATTCTTCCTTTTCTAAAATGCTGCTGAATAAGAATTAGGTTTAGTAGATCTTATATCTGCAGAACTGAATCAAGATCTTGCAGAATTCACAGTCTATATTTCATTAAAAAACCTTTTGATTTGAGAGGTTTAAAAAGATATGATCATAAGATTGCGTATAGTTTTTTAATTGGCTCATTTAATGTGATTTACAAGAGCGGGATAAACTAGAAAAGGAAAATAAACATGTAACTATGAATTTTAAGGGGCCACTTTTGCTAGGAGTATATAAAATTTTGTAGATATTCAGAATAATTTAGTGAGGGTAGAATCAGAACTTGGTGTCATGGGCAAAAATGATTTGTGACCATCTTTGCAAACACAAACTCTTTTTGATTTGGCCATGTTCAAATTTATTTTATTCACTTGTCTATCAACTCTCTAACTAGAACACGTTTCATTTCAAAGAATGTTGGAGAAAGGCTATTCCAAATGCCAATACTCACTTAAACATGGTTATAGCTTATTTGATACTTGTGCTCAGTGTGTTTGCCCTGTTTACAATTCAGTCATCCCAATTTGGCAGCAGAAAGAATTTCATCTCTCTTAGATGACCAGTTACATACCACAAACAAGGAACAATTAATAGAATCGTAGGACCATAGGGTTAAAAAGGACAGCAAGGGTCATCTAGTCTAGCCCCCTGGCAAGATGTAGGATTTGCTGTGTCTAGACCAGGGATCAGCAACCTTTGGCACGTGGCCCATCAGGGAAATCTGCTGGCGGGCCGGGATGATTTGTTTACCTGCAGCATCTGCAGGTTCGGCCAATCTCAGCTCCCACTGGCTGTGGTTTGCCATTCCAGGCCAATGGGGGCTGCGGAAAATGGAATCAGCACATTCCTCGGCCCACGCCACTTCCTGCAGCCCCCATTGGCCTGGAGCGGCGAACCGCAGCCAGTGGGAGTTGCAATGGCCGAACCTGTGGACACTGCAGATAAACAAACCGTTCCAGCCCGCCAGCGGATTTCCCTGATGGGCCGCGTGCCAAAGGTTGCCAATCCCTGGTCTAGACCATCCAAGACAGATGGCTATCTAGTATCTTTTTGAAAAGCTCAGTGAAGGAGCTTCCATGACTTCCATAGGCAGTTTGTTACATTGTCCTACTGTTCTTACAGTTAGGAAGTTTTTCCTGAGATTTAATCTAAATCTTCTATGCTGTAGTTTGAACAACAAAGCAGATTTAGATTAGTCAAAGACATAGTGAACATGAATAGCTTGTAACCATTCCATAAGTCAGAATATGGTCACATGAAGTGTTCAAACAATTATGAATTTAGAGCCCAATTCTACAAAGTTTTATACAGGTGCTTAACTTGAGGTACTGTGAGTAGTTCTATCGAAGTCAATGGGACAACTCACAGGGTGAAATGCTGTCTTCATTGAAATCAATAGCAAAACTCCCATTAACATCAGTGGGGCCAGGAATTCAACCAGAGTGTGTTAAGTGAAGTGTAAGGTTAGGTGCTTACATCTTTGCAGGATCAATACCAAACTCATAAAAAACCCCAAAAGTTTGCTCCTGGAAAATTCCCAGTCAGAAATATAGGGCAAATCTCTCAGATAAACTGCTCACTACAAATAAGTGGCCAAGGTTTAATGAAGAGGAAGTTAGTGAGTGATGGGTTAGGAAAAACACTTGAGTTTCAATAAACCCTGGTTTCTTACCCATTAATTAATGAGTTAATTGGGACAGCAGAGACTACTCAAGTGTTACCTCTGAAACAGCTCTCACTGCTAGGTCAGCAATATGTATAATTCTGTGACAATTATCACACCAAAAATCTCAATGCGTACCATTACCAATTAAGCCACACAACAAAACTGTGTGGGTAGGTATTATTATATTCATTTGTCACATGGCAAAAGTGAAGCACATAGAAGTTAATTGAACCTACCAACTTCACTGGATGACTAACCGGCAGAGCTAGAAATATAACCCAGGACTTCCAGTTTAGTGCTTTCTAATCACTAGATCACACTCCCTCTCCTTTATATAATGTACCAATGTTTTCATGAGTGACTCTATAAAAGGATGGTGTATTCAGTCTACAAGATTGCCCATAGGTACTGCTCAACTGTCTGATCTGCTGTGGATACCAATGGTAGCCTTTTTCTCTGCTGCTCTTCCTGAAAGTACTGTCCTTAAAACAACTAGTTTTAAGCTTCAGCCAATATACAGTCCTGACACCATTGTGCTATTTCTTGAAGTGCTATTGTCAGGTCCACACTTGAGGTAATATCAGAAACAATGGTATTGTACTGACATTCAGGTAAGAAGGCAAAAGTCAGATAACCAAAGATGCAACTCCTCATGCGGAAGTGACAGGTGCCTCCATGTAACTCCTCATTTAAAGTCGTCCTGGTTAATGTTGTTTCGTTGTTACATTGCTGATCAATTAGAGCACATGCTCATTTAAAGTTGCACAATGCTCCCTTATAATGTCGTTTGGCAGGTGCCTGCTTTGTCCACTGCTTGCAGGAAGAGCAGCCTGTTGGAGCTAGCTGGTGGGGGCTTGGAACCAGCGTGGGCCAGCAGCCCCCCATCAGCTCCCCCTATCAGCTCCCCACTCCCCTAAGTTCCCTGCGCGGCAGCTGTCCAGCAGCCTATCAATTGCCGGGCAGTTCAGCTGTCCTTCCTCCCCCCACCCCCCGCCATGTGCTGCTCCTGCCCTCTGCCTTGGGGCTAATGTCAGGGTGTCCCCCTCACCCCTGCTTCTGCACCCCACTTACCCCATCTCCATAGAGCAGAGGTGGGGGACATGACAGAGCTCAGGACAGAGGGAGCTTGCTGGCAGCAGGTGCTGCCTCAACTTGCTGATCTACTTAAAAAGACAATGTACTTGGAGTGGGATCAGTGTACTTAAAGGGGCAATGCGCATCTCTCTCTCGCACACAGGGTATGTGTCTCTGTCTCTGTCTGCCATGCTGTCTCCCCTCCCTTCATTCATGCTGCCTTGTAGAGTGTGAGGCTACGTTAACAACAATGTGTTAACCCTTGAGGGCTCAGCTGAGTGCCAGTTCATCCTTTAGCAGTAAGTCATTCCCTGGGAAATATCCCACCCTCTTCCACCCTCTGACTCCACCACCTCAACCAAACTTCACAATCATCATCACTGTGTACAGTATTAAATTGTTTGCTTAAAACATTTACTGTGTATGTGTATATATATATAAACATTTACTGTGTATGTGTGTGTATATATATATAGTCTTTTGTCTGGTGAAAAAATTTCCCTGGAACCTAACCCCCCTATTTACATTAATTCTTATGGGGAAATTGGATTCACAACCAACATTTTTCAGGAACATAGCTACACCGTTAAGCGAGGAGTTACTGTATTTCCAAATTTTCCACAAGAGAGCTGGATTGTCATTGTTGGGACAGACTTAAAGTCACTACTTTACAAAACCATGACATTAAAACAACAACAACAACAACAAAAAATGCACCACTACATTCTGCATGTGAAGTGACAGTTCTGGGTGGCAGCTGGTTAATGGGACAAGAATTGCAGAAGGCCATGGTGACGGTTATCGCATTGCATGATGCAAGGACTAAGATTGAAGCTTGAATCTGGTGCTGGAAGTCCATTGCAACATCAATTATTTGAAATAAAAATGTCATGGTTATGATACTTTGAAAACTGCTGCACTTAACTTCCAAACTGTTGTTTTAAAACGGCTGATGTACCCAACCCTGAATTAATGTCAATGTCCTATAAAACTGACTGTTTAAAAAAAGTCAGCAAATAATTTTTTTAGTCTATGTCAGCTCAAAAGGGTGCCTCAGTTGTTTCATCTCAAAACAGCTGCATGCTTTCATTGACATTTGTTGACCTTTCTTTGTGCACTCATCCTAACCTCTTAGGTTATTTCCTGGCCTCCCTTCAGTGACCTATGACTAGTGATGACCTTTAGCTAGAGAATGCAACATTTTGTTCTCCTCTGGCTGACATGTGATGCTCTCATTATTCAAAGGTATGTGAAAATAATGACCTCTAGTGACCTTTCAGTTTCCTTTCATTTATTGGTCTGTGCTAGATGCTTGTTCAGCATATTGCTATGCTTAGGTAGTTGGGGTATACAATTTCTTCTTTAAGCATGAAGCTGCTCAGTTGAATCAATTTTTAAGTTCTTGTTCATATGGCTCCCTTGAAAGATCCTTTGAGGAGGTAGAAAGTGCAAAATTCAGAAAGTTTGACAAAGTAATTCTCAGCCTTCCCATCACCAATATTTCTGAATTCCCTCTGATGATATTTTTGACTAATAGAGATGCAGTTGGTATGGATAGAAGATAAATACAAAAATGTAGTTGAAAACATGTTAACAACAACAATGATCAGTCAGGTATGTTGTTGTCATTTGGGTTTCACAATGGGAAAACTCCCAGTATTCTTTCCAAAAGAAAGACTTGAGATGTGAAATGTTTCTGCAAGAAGTAGGTTTCAGTTTCAGAGCAGGCGAGAAACACTCGCATTGCCTATAGCAAACATTTTAAAATGAAGAGGGTGTGAGGAGGAAAGGGATAAATGACTTTTGTTTGGGAGATTGTCATAGCAATTAACAGTTTAGCCAGGATTTAACCAGCATGAATATTTAATCATCCCTTACTTGGAGAAAGGATGGTGACTCCAGGTCAGGATTGAGGGCATTTATGGAGCAGTGCTAGGCTCAGACAGTTGGTCTAGACACTTTTTGACTATGAATACAATATTTCCTATTATAAGTCTAAAACTCAATTAAGGACTAAATTATGCTTCCCAATGCATGGAAACCCTAGAGGAAGGGAGAGTGCAGTAGGAGCCCTAGTTCATCTGCACAGAGGTCAGGCAAAAACTGACCCCCAGAGCTAGCACAGCGGCAGCACCAGAGGAGGTGTTTCTGGCTGGGGCCAGAGTAAGGCATTGTCCCAGCCCTTCCTCATTCAAAGCTGGGAAGTTCCACTGTTCCTGAAGAGACAATTTGTCAGCCACAGTTTTCATCCTGGAGCTTTAGGTATCTTGGCTTCAGGCCTTTGACTATCTTGAAGATAATGACTACACCCTTGAACTTGACTCAATGTTCTATGTGAAGCCAGTGGAATGAGTAGAGGATAGGTTGATGTGCTCACAATATCCTGTGTTGGTAAGGAGACACGTTGCAGTAGTCTGTACTAGTTGGATTTTCATTCCTAAAGGCTGAAATCTTCAGGCCCAGGTTTATCAGATTGCTGTATTCCAACCAGGATGTAATGAAGGTATGAATAACTGAGGCCAAGTTATCATGTGTTAGGATGGGACTGAGTCTCATACATAATTGGACAAGTAGAAAGTGTTAATCATGTGTAGTTACCCTTTACTAGAGGGGCCTCTGAACTTTACTGGAAGTGTACCAGGAAACCCACTCACCTGTAATACCCACAGACCCCAGTCGTCAGTGGGCAGGATTGAACCTGGGACCTATTTGGGCCTTAGTGCATGAGCCTCTACTGCATGAGCTAAAAGCCATATAGCTGTTAGCTAGGGCTGTAGAGCAGACTCATTAATCTCTCTCTATAAGTGGTCTTGGTATCACTAGATGGGGGTGTGTGGGTTACACATGTATCCTGCTATGTGAAAGCTGCAGCATCAGCAAGGAATTCAGAAACACTCTGCAACTACAAACCAACTGTGTGTGTTCCTTCAACCAAAGGAGACTGCACTACAATTGCAATCTTTCCAAGCATGTTCCTCTGCCCATCAGCACCATCTCTGTCTTGCTCAAGTCACCTTCTTCATCCATGAGCTGGTCTCTTCCAAGCACTGTGCCATCTTGGTGGTAGTGGTGTGATCATATGTGATGAATGATAAGTAGAGCTATGTATAATCTACACATTGCTGGCACTTGAATCTCTGCCTTCTGACTATTTCATCTAGTGGTTGCATGTAGACGTTGAATAGGACTGGAGACAGAATTGACTCACGTGGGTCTAGACAAGTGAGGGGTCTAGTGGTGGAGGTACAGTTTCCCATCACTATTCTTTGGGTGTGTGTCTCCACAAAGGACTGAAATCCTTTTAGCACAATCCCCGGGACCCTGGGAAACTTGGCTGGGAGCAGGGTCAGCACAAAGCCTTTATACCAAGGTAGCATACAGGGATCATAGCATAACTGAGAATCAGCTCAAGATGTAAACAAGAACTTCTAATGCTCTCCTTTCGGGGGCCTGAAGCTCCCCTCCCCAAACCACCCAATTGCCAGGGAGGCTCTGGATCTTGACCGTCTCTTATCTTCCTTGGGGAAAGACACCTAAGTGGTTACTCTCTTGAGAGATGTTTGGGGTACAAGAGGTAGCCAGAAACTCTACACTCATGGCATAGATGGTAGGCCTGTTTTTACAGCCTTTTTGTGGGGCAGCTCCCTCTTCACTCTTCCCTCGCTTCTCTATTGCCTTGTGGTGCCCTTTCTTCTTTCCCTTTGTGTTTTCCTTGTCTTTGCCCTTAGCAATACCCACATCTTTTTCCCCCATCCCCTTTTCGGGGACTGTGGAAAATCAGTCACTGCTAAGTGACAGAGCATGCACTGGTGGCTGTCTTGTCTCCCCCTCCTGGCCCCTTGCACTTCCTCCTCAGCTCTGCTTCAGTGAGAGGCAAGCAGAGTGGGAGTGGTACACTCCACAGAGGAAGTAGAGATACACTGAAACTAGCAGTACAGCTAACCTGTGGGAGCTGGCAGGAGCAGAAGTCACTAGCAGCTGGCCTAGGTGCAAGGCAGAAACCCAGGACTGGCACAGAGAAATCTGGACTACTGGTAACTATAATATATTGATTCATATACGGCTGGTTATTTTTAAAGGATTGTATCCTAGGGCATTAGATTTCCAAGGCCAGCCCTTTTTAAAATAAAAAGAAATGGATGAATGATTTGGGTACTCATGAAAGTGGAGAACTATCATTAGAGCTGTGTGAATAACTGATATTTCGATTTGGTGGCTGAACCAAAAAACACAACCAAAAAATTGTTTTAGGCCAAACAAAACATGTAGCTCAACCCTGTTTTCTGTTGTTTTAATTCAAATAAAATTGAAGTGCAACTCTAAATGACAAGTAGTTTCAAACTAAAATTAAAAAATCAAAATGTTTCATTTAGAAAATGTTGACATGAAACGTTTTGATTTGGGTGGAGGGAGCGGTTTGACAGAAACAATGCAGCAAATTTACCCAGATTCACAAAATATTTCAGTCCACCTGAATCTGTGTTTTTGAGCCAAAAAAGTGTCAGATGAAATGTTTTGTCCAGCTCCAACTAGTAACAGTGTACAAATAAGATATAGTTCAAGCAGTTGCCATGCTAACTTCCCCTCATTGATCTGCCTGTGCTCTTTAAGCCTGACATATTACAGCCCTCCAATGCGAGGTCAAGGCCAGAGCTCTTCTTTCCCAAACAGAATGGTATTCATGACTAAAGTGTGGAATGTATTTCAGAAGTGCACAGATGGGAACTAGACTGAGACACGGTTACCCACTTCTTTGTGTTCTAAACCCAGATCTGATGTCAGCGTGCCTTTGGCCAATTACAGTGAACTAACTCATGTGCCAAAGCCCAGTAAGGACTTTCATAACCATGAACACCATTAGTACACATAACTTGTGGCACTCAAAATCACTAGACACTTTTTTGAACATTTAGATCAATGACCTTAAGTTGTTTATGGAGAGAGACAATTAGTCTATAAGCAGAAATGGGTGGAACCTATCGAGAACTTTTTAAACTGGCGGCACGTTTATCCAAAATGACTCTTTCCTTTTCTTCTCAGAAATTTTCTGTTATCATTTCCCCCCCAAATCTCATTTGACTCTCATTGCTCAGTTGGCTTGTTTTTTTTTCTTCTGTAAATCATATTTTCAGTCCAAGACTGGTTTATGTGAGTGAAAGAATCTAATTGGAATACTATAGGCCAGGGGTTGGCAACCTCTGGCATGTGGCTCGCCAGGGTAAGCACCCTGGTGGGCCAGGCCGGTTTGTTTACCTATTGTGTCGGCAGGTTTGGCCGATCGTGGCTCCCACTGGCCACGGTTCGCCATCCCAGGCCAATGGGGGTGGCAGGAAGCCACAGCCAGCACATCCCTCGCCCACACTGCTTCCTGCCGCCCCCATTGACCTGGGATGGCGAACCATGGCCAGTGGGAGCTGCAGTCAGCCGAACCTGCCGACGCAGCAGGTAAACAAAGTGGTCCAGCCTGCCAAGGTGCTTAGCCTGGTGAGTCGTGTGCCAGAGGTTGCCAACCCCTGCTATAGGCTCTCTACTGCTCTTCACATCTTTCTTTGCATCTCAATGTGATCTAAATTTAAGATGTCCCTTTCTGTGAGATATTTATTTTTCTGCATCATGCAAGAGTTGCACTGAATTTAAATTGTGCTGCTTTTTCTGCCCTTTCGAGCTCCTGCTGTAAATAAATTGTATTTCTGTATTATAGCTCTGGGACTCGATGCGGAGTGGGGGTGGAGCGGGGGAAAGAGGAGAACTACCTGGTCCCCAGCCAGAAGACAAGGGGTTAACTCCAGCTTTACTTTCCCATCCCCTGGCCCAGGTGCTTGGGGAAAAGCTGTCAGATGGGATGCTGGAGAGACAGAAGGGGGAAAAGCCTTTGGGAAAACAGGACTCCATACAGAGATGCTATATGATCCCTCAGCTGGGGAATCTTTTAGTTATGCTTGTAATCTTTGTATGCTTTGTAATCTTATGGTTACTTGTTTTGATTGATACTGATAAAGTGTTAGTCCAGCTAAAAAATCTTGCGGCTTACTGCTGAATCCTCCTGCCACTTTACAAGCTTATATAATTCATTTGCTTTTTTAAAGTGAACTTTTCATATGAAGTTAGTATTTGAGAAGTGCCAGCCTGACAGCTCTGGCAAATGAGGCCTTGTCCACCCTTAACATTTAGGTCAACATAGCTACAATGCACAGAAGTGTGAAAAATCCCACACCCCTGAGCACTATAGTCACATCGACCTAGCCCCCAGTGTAAATGCTGCTAAGTCGACAGAAGAACATGTCCATGAATCTAGCTACCATCATTTGGGGAGGAGGAGTTCTATAGCAAAGAATAAAATTTTTCAGTTGCTGCAGGCTACATCTATGCAACAGAGTTATGCTGGCACATGGCCTGAAATGCTCCCATTATCCACACAAAAGGTACAGCGCAAGCAACACAAGCTTCACTTCACAGCTTTCCCCAGTAGACTCCATCCTAAAGGGAGCACACCTCTGGAGGAAGCTACGTTCTCATGGCTTATTAAGTCCTTGCTTTCTTTGCTAAGAGCATGTCTACACTGGCAAGCTTCTGCGCCACAAGTTATACTACTTTTATTAGAACGCTAGAATTAAACCACTTTTGCGCGTCCACACTGTGCTCCTTATCATGCTAGACAGCAGTGCATTGTGGTAGCTATCCTACTGTGCAACTGGCCTCAGGGTGCTTTGGGAAGGGTTTGCAATGCCTCATGGGGCAGGCACAGCATCACATGATGCAGGTTTCCCAATCCCATTGTTCCATTGGCATCCTACTACATTGCCAGCTGCTTTTCAACTGAAGTTGGGGGGAAGCGTGTGACAGGGAGTGTGTGTGGAGGGGGAGGGAGAGAGACAGAGATAGACAGTGTGTTTTGGGGGACAGAGAGAGTGTCAGCATGCTGTCTTGTAAGTTCAGACAGTGGCAGGAAGCAAGTCCTGAGGAAGAGTAAGGAGGAAACCCTGACAATCAGCCACCGCCTCCCTTCCTGGGCGCTCTGCATGGCACTCTCTCTCTCTCTCTCTCTCTCACACACACACACACACACACACACACACACACACACACACACACACACAAACATACACCTGCCTCTGTATTCAACAGCACGAGCATTCCACATTAATGGTTTGCTTCGTGTCCCAGAGCAGATCAGCACAGCACACAAGGGCTGTCAGAAACGATGCTTTGAAAGGGGAGGGGTGCAAGTCTCCAGGGCAGCTGAGTTCAAAACAATGAGCAGAGCGGTCATTTTAGGCATTATGGGACAGCTCCGGAGGCCAATTACAGCGCAGAAAGCAATCAAGTGTTCACACTGGAAATATAGCGCTGGATCCTCTGTGCAGGTAGCCTTATGACTCTCGTCCCGGTGGTTTTTTTGCTGCACTGAAACTGAGGAGTTTCTGTGCACAAAGTGGCTTGGCAGTGTGTACACATCTGCAGTTTGAGTGCAAAAAGCTACTTTTACTGCACAGAAACTTGCCAGTGTAGACAAGCCCTAAGACTCTTTTGCTAAGGTGTTTTGTCACCTTAGGCCCTGCCTAGTGTACCATAAACCAACCTGAGACTAAACTCATTTCATATACTTAGATGTCAGATAGAAATGACTGTCAGTCATTACCACATAGGTCAGAGGTGAAAGTGGGCCGGTACGGCGTACTGGTAAGAAGTGGCCACCAGTACCAGCCCATACACAACCAACGTTAAAGTGCTGCTGGGACCCTACTAACAGGGCCGCTGAGAGCAGTGGGCAAAAGGGGAAGCTGCCTGGGGGCCCAGCAATTTAAAAGGACCTGGGGCTCCCAGCCACCACCGGTGCTACTGCAGCAGCAGCCAAAGCCCTGGGCCCTTTAAATCGCGGCTGGAGCCTCAGGCAGAGCGGGCCAGGCAGCGTGGAAGGGCTGGCTGGGGGACGCTGACCCCCCCCGAGCCCCACCCCTTCCACTCGAGGCCCCACCCCTTCAGGGAGCCTGGAGTCAGGCCCCCGTACCTGTAAGTCTTTTATCTTACTTTCACCCCTGACATAGGTGTGAACAGAGCCAAAAGCCTAGAGATGAGAGAGTCTGTGGTCCTCTTATCAGTCCTCCATGAAATCCAGTCTTACTTAAATAACTACACACTGGACTCATTCCTGCTTGGCTTATTCACACAGTAAACCTATTCACTTCAACAGGACTACTCTCACAAATGCCCAAGGAGAATTTGACCCATCCGTTTATCCTATACAGCACAGCAAACAACTGTGGAAGAAAATTATAACAAGATTTCTTCTTTTGAGTTTGACCTGGGGATAAAGTTGAACTGGACTTCTCATGTTAAGTAAAATTAATAATTAAAATTAAACCATTGAAATGAATCAATTTCAATTCAATGCTGGTTGTGAATCTGTGACAAAGCAATAAAAAAGAAAGTGACGGATTCTTCATTCACTTGCACTTGTTTTGTACTGGTGTAACTCCACTGATTTCAGATTACACCAGCATGAGCGAAAGAATTAGGTTTACTATGTTTAGTGAATGGCAAAGTAGTGATTCTGCTCAAGTGAAATTGCACACCATTTTGGTTCCTCCCTGTCTTAGACTCGGGATAGTTTGAGAACTTACAATTGCTGGCTTCTTTTCTTTTCCTGCTTCAACCAATAATAAAAATAAGCTCTTACCACTTAGCTAAAACAGTAGCAGAAATATTGTGGAATTATAGGGAAAGGAACTAAAGGGCTAATTTTGTGAGGTGCTGAGCAACTTCTGCAGGAGAGACTGATCCTTAGTTCTGATTGACTTCCCCGAGACTCGAGAGAGCTTAGCAACTCACAATCCAAGCTCTGAAGCCTAATATTGCTTTAATCCAGGTCAACAGCAAGACTCCCATCCACTTCTGAAAGAGCAGGGCAGAGCCTGGAATTGCCATATTTTAAACTGCAGCAATATTTTTATTTCATTCTGACAATTGACATAAACAACACTTCCTATAAACCATAAACAAATTAAAAAATACAGCTTTAAAATTGTGAACAGTGCAGAAAAATTCATGTTATCTAAAGTGTTGCTCATGAAACAGTGTGGGATCTGGCTAAAACTAGCAAGAACAACAATACATCCCACTTTGAAGGTAAAAAGAGAGACAAGGTTGTAATTATGTAAATGACTATAGGGGCAAACTGTTGTACTGTATACAGTATATATTCAGAGTAATGTGGAACACTAATTAGCGGAAGCATATATAAAGCTGATAATTTGCTTTTTTCTCTCTTTATCTATTATAGCCCCTTAGCCCTACCTATCTCCTACCTTAGTGTTATTTCTCAGATTTATAAATACGCGGTGCTGAACACTTCATTAATGAAACATTGAGACTGTGTGCAGCATTCTGTTTTACTGTGCTGCTAATTTATGCCATATATATGCATAGCCAAGATGATTAAGTTATAGTTACACTGGGAACTAACTTTGAAGGTTTTTTTCTTTTAAACTTTTGTGCATTTCAAAATTCCACCCTAATATTGCATGAACATGATTAAGAAAGATGTAAATTTGGTACAGCTGTGACTGAGGCCATATTTACACCAACATGTGTGTGCCTATATCTAAAGCTTCACGCCTCCCTACACTGTTAAAAATATACAGCAGAAACATTTGTCAACCATTATGACAAATAATGTAGAGTATTCGTATTATAGGAAAAATGGTAATAATCCTAGATATTCCCATGATGACTGTTGGCAAGAGGTGATGTTTAACAGCAACAGGACCTGATCCTGAAAGCCTTACATAAGTCATCATTAATCACCCCAGCAGCCCCACTGAAATAAATGTGTCTACTCATAAGTAAAGGTTTCAGAATCTAGCTCATAGTGGAAAACAATCCATCCCTTGGGACCAGTTCCTATGTTTATGGGTGTTTCCTTCACTCACAGCATGATAGAGCTTGTTCTGTAAACATACAGGACTATAATTTTCAAACACTCATAACTTCACTGCTACTACTAATCCAAATGGCTTAAGTATTTATTTATTTTTAATATAAACTTCAAAAGACACCTCTCCCAGGCTCCAGGCATTCTTAATAGTAATTAAAAATACAATTCACAGACCAGAGACAGTGAAACCATTAGAGAGAGAGAGAACACGTGAGCACACAGCAGCACATCTTCCTGCTCCAATACAACTATTAGTCAGGAGAAGAGAAAAGAATATATATAAAATATATAAAAAAACCAAGATGTTCTCACCCATCATATTCTCAAAGGAAACCCCACTGCAGTTGCCTCAGGCCTCTCCACATTCTCATGCAAAAATTTGTCAAAAGCACTTATCAGTGATGACTTGTTACCTCTTAACTAAAGGTTTTGGCACTAATTTCCTTTGTTTTTTTGCAGGAATTTTTATAAGAAAAAAACTTCATGGAAGCATACAAGACTTGACACAGGAGATTACAATAGCTTTAAAGGACCCATTAAGTTTTATGATGTAAATATATATTTCTGACCTTTTTAATAATGTGGATTACATAAATTTGAATGAAGTGACTTAAGAACATTGATTATTGAGCTGATAAACTGCAGTGGCTAGCCCTTAGGGCTTATTGTGTAAATCAATTTCAAAAATTGTTATGCAATAAAAATTCTTATAAAAGTACTTATGGTACTTTGAATGCTGAGTAACCACTTTTCAACATTAAATATTTCAGCCAAAAATACATTTTTAAATTAAGTGGCTTTTAATTTATGCAAGTTTTTAAAAATGGTTATAAGCACTCAGAATGTACTCTTTTTATGGGCATAACTTTAAAATGGCCAAACAAATATTTAAGAGTCCCTGAAAATGAAGGCAAGTAAAATTGGTGCTATACTGATATTAGAGGGCTCATCTACAAGACATTTCTCCCAAAGGAAAACACCACCTTTTGTCACCACCAGTGTACATGCCAGCGGATGCACCTCTGGTGTAAAAAGTGGTGTTTGAGATTTATACCATTGACATTTTTTCTTGAGAATCTGTTTGCATCAATTGATTTTAATCTATGAAAAAGAGATATCAGTCGTCTAGGATCCAATCAGTAGACTTTAGATAAGTAATAATGGGCGTGAGCAGATCACTTGGGTTAGGAGAGAGCTATGTACTTACAACATAAATAGCACAGAAGATCGAAACATTCAGAAACAAAAGGCAATGAAAGGATACTAAAACAGAATGTACTAGAATGTTGTTACACAAAGGCAAGGAGCATGAGACACAAGCAGCAAGATATAACAGCGATACTAAATTACAGACATCAGTATTCAAGTGAGCATAACTGCAATTTGGTCTGATGATTCTCATAACTGAAGTGCCAACAGGGAGCAGTACAACTCAGAGGAGAAAGAGGAGGTGGAAAGGGTGCTGCAGTACCATTAAATAAATTTACTATGTCATGGTACCCATTGCAATAGCAATACAGTGCAAGAGTGAGATTAGTTCCATGTGTCACAGTTCATCTACAATGCTAATGGAGACTGTGGCAGTGAAATTCCTTTGCTAAAATACATAGATTGAATGAAGAAGAAATGCAGATGTAACATACAGCTCACTGCGACCCTGCCACTCTAAGATGGATCAAAGAGCAACATTAGCTATTGTCTCAACGTTCCTCACTCTCAGCCCCTGCAGTCACTGGTAATGAAAGTCCAGACAGTGACCTAGAGCTACCATCTTATTTCAGCTTGGAATATTGCCCTGTTGCAATAGGACTTCCCAGTATTTATATCTTTGTGCAAAGAGATAGTAATGTCTTCAACTATTGATGCAATGTCATGGCACAAAGTTATGTCACTATAGTGTGACACTATGGCACAGTGTTGCAAGACTGAGGCCTGGTCTATACTACAGAGTTGGTCGACGTAAGGCAGTTTACATTGACCTTACTCTTTAAGTGTCTACGCTAAAATGTCACCCCCGCTGATGTAATTCACCTGCTGTGCTCCACAAGAGGTTGACTTAGTTAGAGCGATGCAGTGTCAGTGAAGACACTGAGCTATTTACATTGACTTTAGTGGCCTCCAGGAGGTATCCCACAATGTGCTACCATGACCTCTCTGGTCACCGTTTGCAACTCCACTGCCCAGCAGCCAGTTATGCATTTACACACCCCATCTCTTTTAAAGCTCTGCAAATTTTTGAAATTGCATTTCTTGTTTGCTCAGGGTGGAGAGCTCATATAGCAACTCCCCAGCTGATCATGCTGGCTCCACGCTGCAGACATGCTCCTGCCTGGAGTATACAGGAGGTGGTGGCTTTCCTGGGTCTGTGGGGAGAAGAGGCCGTGCGTGCACAGCTCCGATCAAGCTGTAGAAACGTTGATGCCTACAAGCATATCGCACTGAGCATGGAGGAGAAGGGCTACAAGAGGGTCCCTCAGCAGTGTCGCGTGAAAGTCAAGGAGCTGTGGCAGGCATACCAGAAGGCAAGGGAGGCTAACAGTCGCAGAGCTGCTCCTTTTACAAAGGATTGCACACCATCCTTGGCTGTCACCCCACTACCAAAACCACCACCACAGGCCCTTTGATACTTCAGAGGAGTCATAGTTACAGGCCATTGGAGTGAACCCTGAGGACGAGGTGTTGGACAAGGAAGAGAAGGAAAATAGGGACAGACAACTGGGGGAACAAGTGGTGCAGTGAGCTAGGACCTGTTTTTGACTCCAGAGTAGTCGAGCCAGTCCCTACAGTCCAGCATGGGTGAGCCTAGTGCAGGGGAAGGAACATCTGGTAAGTATACAGTTTGCTTTGAAATTGTAGGGACACATCTGTTCATTTACTCTTTACTAATAATGCTAAATGAGATAGTGAAATAACTAATAGAGGTAGAGTCACTATCTGCTTCTCATTCTCCTGTGCAGTTAGTCAGAGGGAGCCCTGCAGAACAGTTTATGTGCACTTGGATGTCCCATGAATCCTCCACAGAGATCACAAGGAAACTTTTCTGAAGGTAGTCTGCAATGCTCTGCTGAGCTTTCTGAGGAGGGCTGTCTTATTTCTTCCACTGTGGTAGGACACTTTCCCATGCCACTGAGCAATTACTTCAGCAGGCACCATTGCAGCACATAAGCTAGAAGCATACAGACCGGGTCTGCAGCCAAATGCATGCAGGAGCTGATCCCTTTCAGGCTCCATTACCCTCAGAAATAAGATAGCTAAAATCACCACCACCTGTGGAAAACAGTGCCAGTATTCAGTTCAATGGTGCTATCGGGGTGCTCCTGCCCATAACCAATCCCCCTCCCCCAATTGTCCTAACTCGCCTCCTCCCCTCTGGGCCATACTCAACATGGCTGGGACTGCTGCCGTACTCTATGAATCCCAAAGAGAGGTGAGAATGTAGTGTTTGCAACTTGTGTGGATCAAGGAGAGCGAGTTCAGTGTACCAAATTTCCATTTATTTTGTGCATACACTCACAACAGTACCTCTGTGCAGCTGGACATGTGTATTTTATCTGGAAATGTGGTCTTGAGGGTCTCTCCATCTACACCAGCAGAGTGGCTCAGCCAGATAAGGAGGAGAAGGAAAAGGATGTGGGATCACATGTTCAAAGAGGTCATGCAAGCCTCTGGTGTTCCGAGCACAGAGCTTGGAGGATCACTTTTGTGAACAGAATGAACAGGGCTAGAGTGGAGTGGAGAAAAGCACAGGAAAAGGAGAGACATGCAGCAGGAAATGCTAGCACTTCGCAAGAGGCAAACAGACATGCTGGAGACTCTTGTTCAGGTTCAACAGACCCACATCCCACGTCCAGGGCTGCTGCACTACCCTGGAGAACAGTACAGATAATCACAGCTGTACAAACACTGACCTGTAAGATACAGGTGTTCTGTGTATGTGAAATGAAAATGACTGTTCTTTTCCCTTCAAAGGTTCTTCTCCCTGTATCTATAAAGTTTAAATCAGTTATAAATTTGTTTGTATAGGTTTGGAGTAAAATTCTAGTTATGGACACTTAATTCATCTTTATTAGTTCACAACATATGCTGGCTGGTGCTGACACTATTCACAGATAATAGCAATAGGTGCTATTGCAATGTTATATTACCATACATACACTCATTGCAAGGTTCATAATGGGGTACCAAAAAGAAATACCAGGCAGAGCATGCTACAGCAGCACACATTACCATGGCTCATTATTGAAGTGGTCTTTCAAAGCCTCCCCGTGCTGAAAAGCTCTGCACTGAGCTTTTCTTATAGCCCGAGTACCCGGCTGCTCCAAGTCAGCAGACAGACACTCCACCTCTTCCCTCCACCCCAGTGGAAACTTTTCCTCTTTGCTTCACAGATATGAAGTGCACAGCAGGCAGCTATAATCATCAGGATATTTTTTTCCCCGAGGCCTAATCTTGTGAGTAGACAGTTCCAATGGCCTTTCAAATGGCCAAAGGCACATTCAGCTGTCATTCTGCACCTGCTGAGCCTATTGTTAAAGCACTCCTCACTGCTGTCGAGGTGGCCTGTGTACGGCTTCAGGAGCCATGAGTGTAAGGGGTAAGCTGGGTCTCCCAGGATCATTATTGGCATTTCAACATCCCCGTTGGTGATCTTCTGGTCTAGAAAGAAAGTCCCTGCTTGCAGCTTTCTGAATAGGCCTGTGTTCTTGAAGATGCACCTTCCCTGACCTACTTGTGTTGATGTTGGTAAAATATCCCCAGTGATCCACCAGCGCTTGCATTACCATAGAAGAGTAGCCCTTTCTATTGATGTACTCTGTGGCAAGGTGGTCTGGTGCCAAAATAGGGATGTGTGGGCCATCTATCAGTCCACCGCAATTCAGGAATCCCATTGCTGCAAAACCATCCACTATGTCCTGCATATTGCCCAGA
Source organism: Mauremys mutica (assembly GCF_020497125.1). Taxonomy (NCBI): domain Eukaryota; kingdom Metazoa; phylum Chordata; order Testudines; family Geoemydidae; genus Mauremys; species Mauremys mutica. Next base: position 187,841,349 of record NC_059072.1, on the reverse strand, counting down.
CTCACAGTCCTTCATAACAGGACATGATTAATGGCCCTGCACACTTGTATCAGAGCAACCCCCACGGTGATTTTCCCAACTCCAAATTGATTCCCGACTTATCAGTAGCAATCTGGCATTGCAAGCCTCCACACAGTGATCATCACTCGCTTCTCCACTGTCAGTGCAGCTCTCATGGTGGTGTTGCTCCCTGGAGGACTGGGGCAAGCTCTGTGCACACTTTCAGGAATGTGGCCTTGCACATCCAACAGTTCTGCAGTCACTGCTCATCATCCTATACCTGCATAATGATGCAGTTCCACCAATCAGTGCTTGTTTCTTGGGCCCAGAACCTGCACCATCTGTAGCCACTCCTGTTTCTTTCTATGTCCCACAGCAAGGCAGCCTCCAAGGAATCATCTTGTTCCACCACCTGGCTCCTCTGGCGGCTCTGCAAATGATGCAGGATCAGGCACATTGTGCTCGCAACACTCATCACAATAGCGCAGAGCTGTGCTGGATCCAGACTTCCCACAGAGGTGGCAGATGTACAGGTGTGCAGGGATTTTGAAAGGAGACACCAAACATTATGGGATGCATATAAAATTAGGGGATGGAGAAAGCTGCATTGTGGGACTTAGAAACCATGTTCCCAGTCGCCCCTGTGTGCTTTGTTTGCCCCCATGAAGCATTGCAAACCCTTCCCAAAAACACCTTGAGCTAGAGGGTGGCGAGTTGCACAGTGGGATAGCTACCCTGGGCTTTTGAAACTCAAAGCAAGTGTGTTTAAGTGTGTAGGTATATACATACTTTCCCACCAGTAACATTTCTCACTGTTTTAGTAATAGCTAAGCCTGGATGAATACCTCAAAAACTACTTCATGACTATTTAAAAAAATGAAATATTGAGTTTGTTTTGGCTGCACCTGTCCTCTTTCTATTTACTTCCTACCAATACTCTATGAAACAAGTTTACTGGAAGCAAAATTAGCAAAAACTGAATGTTATGCCTGCTTTAAAGAATATACTGAAACAGCAAATGTTGACCTCAGAAAGCTAAGTATTCGCACCAGAAACCTGGTTCAAAGAGTTATGCTCTTGAATCACGAAATGAAAAAATATCATGCAACTTTTCCATCCAATCAATTCAAATATTGAATACTTATGACAGCCTGATTGCAAACAAACAATCTATTGACCAACATTTGTAGAAATTGGGTGAATACTTTCAAATAAATACATCTGAGAAAACTAATCAGCTCACAAAGAAAAAAAAAGAGGCCAAGTTTGTCAAATAAATTATTCCCTATGAACTATTCACTGATCTCTCATAGCAATGTAACTAGTTTTTTTCATGCATTTTAGTTATCATTCAGGAGCATTATTCAATTTTGTTTACGAATGTCTGGTGGATAAAGGACTAGTACAGTAAAGAGCATGTTTGATGTCAGTAGGGGGTTATGAACAACCTAGGGAAAGGTCAGTGCTTGGTGTCAAAGGCTACAAGAACTGTCACATGTTTTCTTTTAATTAGTCCAGGCTAGGAGAGAATCTTTAGGAAGGACTGAAGATCAGATGGAGGAAGCATTTATTATTGTACCAATTACCATTGCTTATCTGAGCACCCCTCTTTGTGATTCTACCACTGTAACCAAATATGTAATTTCTAGACTTGGATAAGGATTGGATTAATAAATAGGATACATAGGTTTGGCAGGATTAGATTTTTATTGATAGATGTCATCTATTATGGACACAGACAAAAATATTTTCATCAATAATAACTGAAATTTACAGATTGGCAAAATAAAAAAAAAGCTGCTTGAGAACTTAGAGTCCTAACTTAATGTGTATAAAACATGTTGTAATACTGGCATTAGTGGATCTAGAGCAGGGGAACCATTTAGGTAGCTTTAATTTTTTGAATCTCAGCATCGACTGTAATTAAATAAATTATTGTCTGACACCCCACACATCATAGTTTCCTACAACTGTGAAAATGTAATTTGATAAAAAATTTCAATTCAATATAATCTGTCAAAACTATAAAAAAAATACAAATTGAATTTGCCAAGACAATTTATAAAGTGAGTCAGCTTGGGTAAGAATTCATCCCGTATTTAAATATAGATAGACCCAATCTTGCCAGGTGCTGAGGATCCTTAACTTCCACTGAAATCAGCAAGAGCTCAGCCTTTTCCAAGCAACATTTGACACCTCCCAAAACTGGGTCCTTTATATGCAACATTCATAGATTTAAATTCTATGCTATTCTGATGTTGCTTTGCATAGTAAGCCCTTCCCCACCCACCACCACCACCACCACCCTCCTTCTGTTTCCGTGAATGTGCACCAGATATTGTATATCAAACTTGTATTTCCTCTAAACACATCTGGGTTTTTCACTGTTAGATACTTAGGCAAATTACATTTATTTCTATTTCCTTTTGCGCAATTGCAATATTATTCAGTGCACTTTAGCTTTTCCTTATATGCAGAGTATTAATGGTCCATTTCAGAATTGCCATCCAAGGACTTAGGATCCTTTTATTATTAAACAGTGCAATATTAAAGGAATAGGGTACAGCAGGTGGTGTGTTTCTGGCTATTATACCATGCCTTAGGCTCCACTGCCATACATCAGCAAAAAGGCATGCAAAGCTGAATATCAGTAGAAGGAAAAACATTTGTCAGAAAGATCATAAAAATATGCTTCCCTATAAATTTCCAAACTATGGGTATTCTTAATATGCAATCTGGATTTAAAGGGCTTTTCTGATGGCTGAAATTAGATTGTTTAAAAAGACTTGCACGTGTGACCACGAAGAGACGTGTGAGCCCAGGGCTCCAATCCTGCAATCAGATCTGTGTGGATGTGCCCCTCTACCACACAGTGGTCCATTGACTTCGGTGTGGTTCTGCATGAGCCCCATGGTCCAGGCATGAAGATCAGCTAGCAGTAACAGGGCACAAACCTACACACTGTAATAATAATTTTCCAGCTTTTATGAGTACATTCTAATATGCAAGCTGTATTTATCTGGTTTTAATGTAGTCAGTAAATATGTTGTTGTAGAATCCCTGGCCTCAGATACCTAGGTATTATTGTAATTAGGGCTGTCAAGCGATTAAAAAAATTAATCACGATTTATCGCAGGAGTAAAAAAATTAACTGCATGATTAATTGCTCTGTTAAATTATAGAATACCATTTATTTAATTATTTTTGGATGTTTCCTACATTTCAGATATATTGATTTCAATTACAGAATACAAAGTGTACAGTGCTCACTTTATATTTATTTTTTATTACAAGTATTTGTACTGTAAAAAAACAAAAGAAATAGTATTTTTCAATTCACCTAATACAATTATTGTAATGCAATCTCTATCATGAAAGTTGAACTTACAAATGCAGAATTACGTACAAAAAAACTGCATTAAAAATAAATCAATGTAAAATTTTAGAGCCTGCAAGTCTACTCAGTCCTACTTCTTGTTCAGCCAAACAAGTTTGTTTATATTTGCAGGAGATAATGCTGCCTGCTTCTTATTTACAATGTCACCTGAAAGTGAGAACAGGTGTTCTCACGGCACTGTTGTAGCCGGCATTGCAAGATATTTACGTGCCAGATGCGCTAAAGATTCATATGTCCCTTCAAGCTTCAACCACCATTCCAGAGGACATGAATCCATGCTGATGACAGGTTTTGCTCGATAACAATCCAAAGCAGAGTGGACTGATGCGTGTTCATTTTCATCATCTGAGTCAGGTGCCACCAGCAGAAGGTTGACTTTCTTTTTTTTTTTGGTGGTTCGTGTTCTGTAGTTTCTACATTGGAGTGTTGTTCTTTTAAGACTTCTGAAAACATGCTCCACACCTCATCCCTCTCAGATTTTGGATGGCACTTCAGATTCTTAAACCTTGGGTCGAGTGCTGTAGCTATCTTTAGAAATCTCACATTGGTACCTTCTTTGCATTTTATCAAATCTGCAGTGAAAGTGGTCTTAAAATGAAAAACATGTGCTGGGTCATCATCCGAGACTACTATAATATGAAAAATATGGCAGAATGCAGATAAAACAGAGCAGGGGACATTCAATACTCCCCCAAGGAGTTCAGTCACAAATTTAATTAACACATTTTTTTTAACAAGTGTCATCAGCATGGAAGCATGTCCTCTGGAATGGTGGCCAAAGCATGAAGGGGCATACAAATTTTAGCATATCTGAAATGTAAATACCTTGCAATGTCAGCTACAAAAGTGCCATGCAAATGCCTGTTCTCACTTTCAGGTGACATTGTAAATAAGAAGCGGGCAGCATTATCTCCTGTAAATGTAAACAAACTTGTTTGTCTTAGCGATTGGCTGAACAAAAAGTAGGACTGAGTGGACTTTTAGGTTCTGAAGCTTTACACTGTTTTGTTTTTGAGTGCAGTTATGTAACAAAACAAAACAAAATCTACATTTAGGACTTTTCAGCTTGGAAAAGAGACGGCTAAGTGGAGATATGATTGAGGTCTATAAAATCATGACTGGTGTAGAGAAAGTTGATAAGGAAGTGTTGTTTACTACTTCTCATAACACAAGAACTAGGGGTCACCAAATGAAATTAATAGGCAGCAGGTTTAAAACAAATAAAAGGAAGTATTTCTTCACACAATGCACAGTCAACCTGTGGAACTCCTTGCCAGAGGATGTTGTGAAGGCCAAGACCATAACAGGGTTCAAAAAAGAACTAGATAAGTTCCTGGAGGATAGGTTCATCAGGCTGGGCAAGAATGGTGTCCCTAGCCTCTGCAGTAACATATCTGACATAATTCAGAGTCCTTTAGAGAAGAACGCTGTAGGGAGTTCTATAGGCAGATTATACCACTAGGTATTGTCTGCAGCAAGTTTTCCAGCACTGCACTAATAGAATGTACTGGCTCAAAGGCACTTAGTTGCTAAAGACTCTTGTGGGATTCATCTTATCTGGGAAAAGGCTCAAAATGCTTGCACGCCTTTCAAGTGATTTGCCACCAAACTGATCAATCATGATTTGAATAAACTAACAGTACATTTGTTTGTTTTACCATCTTGTTGTATTAGTTGACCCTTATGCTCAGATTTCTCTGGTAAATGTCATCTTTATGTATGACCACCAGGGGCAGATTAGGGGTTTGTGCGACTCTGGGACAGAGCAAGTGGGGGCCACTCCCTACCCCTTCTGCCTGCAGTTCTCCCTGCCTGAGAATTGGGGTCAGGGTGCAGGGGCTTCCTTGCCTGCTCGGTGCTCCTGCTGGGGAGTGGAGCTGGGGATTCCCCCACTCCCCAGCAGGAGTGCCAGGCAGGCAGGCGAAGTGGGCTGGGGTGCCCCAAGGGCCCCCCAATTGGCCGGGGCCTCTAGGCATGGACCCCATTGGCCCAGTGGCTAATCTGACACTGATGACCACTGTCCAGTTGCAGCCAGCAACCATTATTCCAAAAATACTTGATGAATTGAAGCTTTCAGGGTATTTCCAACGCTAGATACCAGCAGCTATCCAAATCCTCCTTCCTGAGGAACGAGTGCCTGGCCAGGTTGCAACTAGCCACATAGATTAAAGAGAGAGAGAAGAGAAAGCTAAATTGCATAAGAGAGGGAAAGAAAATAAGCATGATATCTCTGAGAGAGAAAATTAAAAGAATGCAAAAGAAGGGAAATAATATAGAAAAGGTAGCAGATCATATTTTAACTAATATCAAGAGTGAATTTGCCTTTTCCAACTACAGTAATTACAAAGTTTTATAAAGTTTACTAGTCACTTAATTACTCCTGGATTAACACAGTGCAGCACAGTATCCCATGGAGAGGAGATTCTATGCTTGGGAACTGGGGAAACAAGAAGAAATAAAATTTGTGGACTGTGGTCCTTCCCACACACGTATCCAGTTTATTGCTATTGTAACAGGTCAGTTTAAAGTGTTTTCTATAATAACCAGTTAAACTGGAAATTTTCCTCATTTTATTGGCATCAAGGGGTCACATTTGCAAAGGGATATCAGCCTGGCTGCTAGATATGTGCACTAAAAAAAAATTAAAAAAAAATGTGCACATGCCTGCAGCTGCAATGCTTCTTGGACTCATGAGAACATGATTCTCTATCACCAGCTGACAGCCACTTTGCCAAGCAGACATTGAAGGAGAAACCCTTATAGTATGGCCCTGGAATGAAGTGCTCTGACTACTGTTCACAAACTGTTGTGGCAAGACTAGAGCTAGGTATATAGCTGGAAAAATTATTCATGGATATTTTTACAGATTGACAGTTGCTTTTGTTTTAGGCAGATTCAGAATATTTGTGTGAACGTCTCCAACATCCAGGTGAAAAACCCCCAACCCTGTCTGATCTTTGTGTTAATACCTGTGTAAATATTCCAACAAGGATTTTCATTGCACAAATGAGAGCAATCACTCCACACCTTATTGTACTGAAGTTTCAGCTAAGATCTCTTGATTTCCAAGAACAATAGGTCTGCTGGTAAAAGTTGGTTATGTTTGTCTATTCATCTTACCTTTAGGAAATGAAAATCCATTATTGCCCATACCTTTTTATGGGGTTTTCTTGCTGCAGTTATTCTAGCTTCATTATTTAGTTATAAATGCCTCAAAAATGTATTCCATTTGGTTTCCTATTTGGAGGCAATGGCATCTGGACAGAGATGTACGTCAGGTGGCTTGTTTTAAAGCATGTATCTTACTCTAGATTTTGTGTTTTAAAATTAATCATGAATCCCCATCATCATATATTAAATAGGTGAGATAAAGTCTAAAAACAAGGACTGTGCCTGATACTTGAAAGTTGCTATTCCTGACAGCACTTCATCTTTTTCATGCCCATATTGGCTTTTATCCTAGCCCATCTATTCCTTAATGTAAGTGTTATAAATTGCTATAAAGTGCCATAAAATATAATAAACATAAATCAATATTTCTTGGTTAAAAAACCTGGAAGTGCTGATGAAGCTCAGGTTTATTATATGTCCTGAACCCACAATGTGTCTTCATTTTTTTACCTTAATCATTTTCTCTTAATCATTCTCCTTGGTTTGTGTGGACATACACATTTGTTCTTTACAAATCAAAAAGTTAGTGAAAATGACTAATGTAGACTTACTGAAACAGCTAACATTTTAACCAGCAACTTTAGTAAGGACATAGTCTAGACTGGAGAGTCATTCTGTATGATCCTGGTAAATCAGGCATTTTGGGTATGTTTAACTACTTAGGAGCCAATTCAGCAAAACATTGAAGCATGCACTTAACATTAAACATGAAGCCAAGCATGTGCTTATGTACTTTGCTGAATCAAGGCCTTAAAGAGGAAGTGTGGTGTTGCAGTCCTATTTGCCATGAAAATTCATCATTGTTGTGGAATTCAGCTCATGAAAGAAGAATCTATGATTTGTGTAGGGAATATGAAGAAATATGGCACCTGTGTGGTGCATTAAATACTAGGCAACCACATGCATTTACATTCTTGCTATCACATTATTGTGAATTATGTTTTTGGATGTGACAGAACATCATTCATATTAAAAAGTATGTGTGATTCCACATCCAGCTGATGATATCTACATATTTAAATATGAGTACTATTTAAATTCTCAGTTTAAAAGCCAGGGATGGATTCCTATGTCCTCGATTGGCTTTGGGGTTTTGGTCACAAGAATTTTTGGAGAATATGACATATGGAAGTAATGGTCTTTCTACAGGGGATTCCAACATTCAGCTTGCAGAGAAGCAAATTTTGTCTTTAAGAAAGGATAGTTATTATGCTTGAGTGTTTTGACCCTGGTTCTACAATCAGATAGTCATTGACCCTGGTTCTACAATCAGATCCATACAGGTAGACTCGTTTGTCCACATGAAGCCCCACTGACTTCAATGATCCCAGGAGCCAGCGCTATTCCTGAAGCTAGTTGTGTAATATGAACATTAGCAAAACCTTAAACATACGTTTTTTGGGAAAAAATAGCCTGAATTTTTAAGCAACAAATTTATTTTTGTTTTCTCCCCCATTAGACTTGGTAATCCCATCCCCTCCATACCACCCCCAATTGGCAATCAGCACCATTCTTCTAACCACTGAGTGCTGGATGGGACTTTCTTTGGAGCTTATCAATGTGTTTCCTTAATTGTTTGAAGAATTTGTGATGGTGGATAGCCCAGTAAAAGGAATCAGAGCCAGGACTCTACACCTGAACACACACAAAAAAGAGCACAGTTAAGAAAACCAGTTAAATTACAATCCACCATAAGCAAAAACACGAACAAAAAGACAGAATTTTACTTTGTAAAAAATTACAACTTTCACATATTTCATCCTGGTAGGAAAAACAAACCTAAATTGGCAAAGACATTTAATCATTTTTTTAAAACAAAACAAAAATATAAAATAGGTGACTGTTCCTCAAGAAGCTTTTTTAAAAATATATTCCTTAAAAACAAACAAAAAAAACCCAAACCAACAACAATCTGTTTTCAAAGTGTATATCGAATTTGTAAAGTTGTGACAAGTGGTAATTTCTTACAAAGTAGAATTCTGCCAACTTTTAACATCTGATGAATTTTAATTAAAGAATGAAGAGGTGTAGTTAGAGATGGTCAGAAAAATTCCAACAAAACATTTTGTTGGAATTTGCAGATTCCAGGAAATGAAAATGTTTTGTGGAGATGGTTCAGTTTTGACAAAGGTCCAACCGACCCCAGGCAGGTTTTGAATTCTGCCTGTTTCCTGCCAGAATGCCCACCTGATTCCTTGGCAGCCCATGAGCTGGATTGCCTGGAGTCAGGAACCCCAGGGATTTCAGGGTCCATAGCTCTGGGACAGCCCACCTGATAGACTGCCTCAGAATCTAGGACTCCAGGATTTCATTCCCCTTTCATGGAGGATTTCAAAGTCTTCCAAGAAAGGACCTTTCTCCAGCCAGCTCCAGTTACAGTCTCTTACAGTGAAGAATTCTACTGTTACTATGAAAAAAAAACCCTCCCACAAAAAAACTCCCCTCCCCCCCCCCCAAAAAAAACCCTGTTGTTAGTATAGTGTTGTTAGTAACAAGAAAACTTCTCCTATTTGGAACATGCAAGCTGCAGAATACTTGCCTCAGTGCTCAAGTTGCTTATAAATCCACCTTTTACATCTTTGTGGAGTAGTTAATGAAGACTGCTTCCCTTCAAGAGCAGCCACAAAGAAAATAGTGATTCAAAGTGCAGTATTTAGTAGTCACTTGAGAAAAACTGTTTGCTAATCGCTAGAAGCAATCAGGAGGACTTTGGTTTACCCATTGCAAACACAGTGCCAAATTCTGATCTCAGACACATGCCCACATAAATCTCATTATGTATTTCAGGGCAGAATTTAAACTGTTAATATGTCAGAGCTTTTCTTGTCTCTTACAAAATGATACCCCAGTCCTGTAGCCTTATATTTAAAGGTTACATTATCATCATCATTATCGGAAAGGGAGCAAATATGAATTCAGGATTACAGTAAAGTATAATCTAAACATTTTTCCTCCCCTGTGCATAGATGAGTGAGTGCTTCTTAGAGTTTGTTTGCAGCTTTTGCAATTTATTCGGCCAGATCTTCAGCTGGTAAAAAATAGCATTAGGGAAGTCAAATTTATGTCTGTTTACACCAGCTGAAGATCTTGTCCATTGTTGTCAGACAGTTTGCTTGGTTTTCATACAATAACATTAGCTGTCAACCAAATATGTTACAACAGTAGCATGAAGCATCACACTAGAGCCACTAATTTTATTGACAGCACACAACTTTTTATTTTATTTTATTTTATTTTTTTAAAGAGAAAAGTTTCTTAGCATGATGAGGGCCTCTGCAGTTTAGAAACTGCATTCAGAGCTCAGCAACAAAACTCAGCCCAGGAACTGTAGCTACAATGATTAACAAAGAGTTTCCAGAAGTTAATATACCAGGAAAAGAGGTTGCTCCTTAGAAGGTTGAGCAGTGGAGAGTGGAAGTTAAAATGAGCTGTACACCATTGAGCTGGAACAAGCTGCTGTTGGGTCATTGATCTGCACTATTCTGTCAGGGCACCACTTTGATATTGTTAATTTTCAATGACAAAAGACTTGTTCTAATATGGGCTGCAGAATGGAGAGGCCAGAAAACTAAAGGGAAAACAAGAAAAGACCAGCTTCACCCAACCCAAAACATGGAGAATTCCAAAGACTGTGGCACAAATAATACCCACAAACAGTAAAGAATCTCTTTTACTATATGAATCAAACATACCAGGCCAGCTTCTTAACTGGTGTAAGTTGCATTGGTTCTTTGAAATGAATGAAGCTATGCCATTTTATACTGGCCGATGGTCTGGTCCATTTACAATGAGAGTGGTGCTGTGCCTAAGAATTAAAGGGTTTTTTTCCTTCTGTAGGATGTGTGTATATATAGAACTGTACAATGTTTTTTTAATAAACATCGAAATCTAAAGCTCTCCACACATCAATCCCTTTTTATGACCCCTCATATAATGATAGGTGTGAAAAGGTGCATAAACCTCATAGAAGTTCATCTATCAGGAAGAAGAATGCTCATTCTAAAAACAGGGTAATGAATTATTGTTTGGATCCTCTGTAATAAACTTGAAATAAAGCCCTTAAATTTCAGAGTTTTACTGTCAGTGAGACAGTCATTAGTTCTTATGACTGAATTTCCACTCCATAACATTCATCAGTGTCCCAAAACAGTCCTTCTGTACTTTCCCTAGGGCTCTATTCAACTAAAGTGCAGCTCTGTGGATTCTCTGTCTTGAGGTCTCAATGACATACATGCCAAACTTTACCACAACTCAAGGTTTCCAAGTCCTGTAAACAGTCCAGACACTGCAGATGGTTGAATATTCCACTTTTTCTTCCACATGTATTGCCTCTCATCTGACCAAGCAGGGAATATGGCCACCACATAATACAGTGTGAGCTCAATGAGCATGCGGATTCTCAGGTTGGGAAATGGTTCTACCAGACATCAGTTCATGGTCTCTGGGGGTTTGTATACAGAGGGAGAAGTGGAGAGTTTGAAGATCAGTGCAAGCTAGTGACTGAGCTTCTATGCTTCCACCACTCAAACATAATAAAAAGGAGATTTAAATGAAAATTAGTTAACCTGAGAAATGAGTTCCTTACCAGGAAAAGCAATAAAGATTTTTGAGTTCAAGACCTGCAAGCTAGCAAACAGAGAAAATAAGCTATCATTTTATGGGGGTTTGTGAGTGAACTTGGGCTGGGGACCACTCAGTCAGTCAGCTGCTGGGCTCAATATAAAGTAGTAATGATAAAACATTTATCTAAAATATCCACCTTAAATTAATTAACCAGAGAGGATGAAGCAAATGCAGTCACACGGCAGCATGAGACTAGCAGACAGGTCAGCTAAGCTGGAGAAAAGCAGGAAACAGCTTGAACAAGCTAAACAGTTGCTGTGGGCTATTTGATTATGTCTGTAGTGTGGAGAAAAGTTAAAACAATACATTGAATAACTATGGTCTGAATGGACACACTGTTTTGTTTCAAAGTATGAGTCCGAGCCTTTGCTCCCAAATGACTATTAACCCCAACTTCAAACTTTGGGGGAATTCAAATAAGGTTGATTTTTCAACTGCCTTATTCTCAGGATTTCCTGATTTTGGCTTGGGTTTAAAGCAAAGATACTGAAGTGCTAGAGCTTCTCTCAAGTTCTTGGATCAAATGGTTTGCTCCATCACTATAGACTCAGGAATAGCCTGAGTCTCTCTGTCAAGCAGGCTACAATTTAAGAATTCAGATTGTCACTTGACCCTTAGATCAGATCAACATATTTTGAGTCTTCAGAATCTAGATATAGTATTTTTCAGGTTTTAAATTTTAATTACTTTTATTTTTTTAACTTGAGAGGTACCTTTCATTGGTTTAGCAACAAATGTGTGTGCAGCAGGGCACAATGCACTAAACAGATAGTCTGTCTGAAATAATTTACAGCCTAAGATATTTTAGATTGAGGAGTTACAGGTTTGCTTTTTCAGTCTAGACTTAAAGCACATCAATTCTCTGAGATCCATCCAGTTTTGCAGGGGTATTGGTTTTATTTTTACTGATAAATTACAAAGAGTGTTGGAATGCACTGCATGGAAGTCACAGTGCATGACCAATTTGTTTTGTATTCCACTGTGATGTCATTATACCAGGGCTGTGTAACAGTGAGTTGTGCTCTGAATTTAAAAACGTCTAGTTTTGTAAATACATGCAAAAAAGTTACAAGTGATTAAATTTAGTGAGCACTATCTATTCAAGGTTTTCTGGCCATGGGATTACTGCAATGCTATGGATTCATTAAATAGCCATTGAAACCTTTTGGATCCACTGTACAGCCTAGATTGACATTTTATAATTCAAATCTCTCTGATGCAGAATTACTATAGCTGCTATTCCAACTCCAGTCATGCTCTATAAAGTCAACATTTCTAGTGTTTAATTGAAACCAAACTACTGAATTAAATAAACCCATCAGGTTACAAGGAGCATGGGGAAAAAAAGGCAAGATACCCTCCAATTCAGTAAAAAGCAGATGACACCTTTCTTAGTAGCCTCCACTGAATGATCTGTGCATAGGGCCATCCAATTTATACATAGTGCTCAGCATGCAGTACCTCTCAGTGTCCCCAGTTTTCACTTCTGGTAATCTAACCATTTATGTAAGTGCCTAAATTGGAGCTTTGGGTGCTGACCTCTTGCGGAAAAAAAAATCTAGCTTTTCAATAATGAACTGTTTCTGAGCAATTTCTCCAGCACCAGGCAAAGTTATTGCCACCATTTTTTTCTTAAAGAAACATTTCTACCATGGTTACGCCAGAAAAAAAAGTCACACCCTACGATTATGTTTAGCTACATTATGACACCCTCAAAATTTCTTGGCATTGATGCAGTTAAGAATCTTCTTCCAAAGCCACATCTGCTGTTCTGGATTTTCCTTTTTTCTAGATACCACTGAGAAAGAATGGATGGCGGCATTTGAAAATCCACAAGACAAGCAGTTTTGTCTCTTGTAGATTGAAGGAATCATTCTCGAACATAGTATGTGAAGATCCAGAGGGCATCCCTGAGCCTGTCTAACAGCATGTGGTATGACCAACAGCAAATGAAGTAGTCTTGAATTTTGAAGCAGCAGAGAGTTCACATGGATTTATGGACCATAATGTGACCCAAGGACCTCTTGATGCCAATTGGCAGGGGGCACAGAAGCACATAAGGGTACAGGGATTCCCCCCTGAGTTCTCCAAATGGGGTCATGTAAGGTCTTTAGGAAAACATATGTCACTCATAACCATTGTGAAATGTATAAAAAATGTGAGGAGTTATGTATTGATGCTGAAAATTGTGTTCTCTAGGCCTTATACTTCAAAGCAGCTCACTCAAAGGTAGTGTGTCTTGGGACAATCTTCTCCAGATAGGAGATGGGAGACACTTATCTCCCTGGTGGATCGTTGTGTATCTCACAATAAAAGTCTATTAGCATTCTAAGTCAAATGCTAATGAAGAGCTGGTGGAGACTTCAGAAGCAAATTAAACAGGAAGAGGTAAATGGGTGGGCTATTTTTTACATGAACATCCGGAGTCTTTAATGGTATATTTGAAGACACACACCAGGAAGTTGCCAACAGGCTTGACCTCATGAAAAGGGCATCTTATCCAACCTGGTTGAAAACTCCGGGAAAGGACTTAGGGGAATGTCTTGAGAGTTAAGTTTAGGCTCTAGAAAGCATTTACGATTTTGTTTTACATGTAACCATTTGTTTCCCATATTTTTACTTTATCACTTGGCTCTCTGCTCTGTAATCATAAAAACGTATTCTTGTTCTCACTATATAGTCTAAATGCTGTGTGTTAAATAGAGTGGGAATCCTCCATTGACTCTTGTAAGATGGGGTGTACTACTCCTTTGGGAGTAATAAATCAGTGTTCTGCAAGAGTCCCGAGGCACAGGGGCTGAGCACCCCAGTGGAACACTGGAGGAACTGGGGGGTTGATGTGTGCCTGTATGAGCCTGAGAGAGACAATGAGGCTACTTACATTGCCAGACACAGGAGCTGATCTGCAGCAGGCACACACAAGACTTCCTCATGCAAAGGGCAGATGATAGCAAAGTGCCTCAAAATCCTGTGTATTTCTGGGAAGTGTCACATATAACTGCCTATTTGGTAGGCCAATACTCTTTTGCAGCTGTGAAAACATAAATAATAAGTTCAGATCTGATATTTTCCACATATTGAGACCAATGCTAGATTAATATTACAAACTGTGGCCTCCAATAACAAAGTGTTAATCAACAAACCTCCAGTTTGCTCTATATAGTAAGTTATATTAGAGAGGAAGGACGGTCTTGTGGTAAAAACCCTGGATTAACCATCAGGTGATCTGGGTTCTGTTCTTAGCTGCACTACAAGCCTCATGTGATCGCTTAATCACAGTGTTCTCAGCCTCCATTTGTAAATGGAGATAATAATTCTGTTTGTCTGTTTTGCCTATTTAGATATAGATCTCTGGGGGTGGCGGATCTATTATGTGTTTGCACTGTGCCAGTCTAGATCAGGCCCTGACCTCAAATGAGGTCTTAGTCACTCCTATAATACAAATAATTTGTCTTCAGTGGAGATATACCACAAGTCAATTTGGCTCAATGTAACATCAAGTAAGTTTGCTTCTAAGATCCTAATTGGTGGTGCATCATCATTAATATTCACAACAGTATCAAAGCTCTATTATTATTATTATAAACAGTTACATCTTGTTCACTTGAGAATTAATTTTGCCACCTTTACTCATGCTGAGTAGCACTGACTCATAGAAGCTTCCCATTTAGGTTAATGGAACTTGGTTAAGTGCTATTCAATATGAGTAAGGATAGCAGGATAGGGCACTTTATGCTGTTGCTCCTTTTCGGCTAGATACCTAAAAAGTGAAGACACTGCAGAGACTCATAACTGTGCTCTCATGTGGTTAAAAAAGAACTGCTTGTGACCACATTAAGAATCTACATTCAGGCCTACCAATCCTATCACAAATATAGCAGTGATGCAATATGAAAGGTTCTTCATTAATACCATGCCCAAATTGATGCATCCCGCTATATCGAATACTTACTGATCTTCAAGGCTGTGAACTAAAGATGAGTGAGTAACAGAATACCCAGCCTAAATGACTGTGCTTGTATCTTACAACTGGTTATATTTCTGGATGTGTTGGATGCCAAATACGCTTGTTTTGAATGAGGTTGCTGCAGGAACTACTACCCCTTAAATCAGAGGTGGGCAAACGTTTTGGCCCGACAGACACATCGGGGTATGGAAATTGTATGGCGGGCCATGAATGCTCACAAAATTGGGAATTGGAGTGCGGGAAAGGGTGAGGGCTCCGTCTGGGGGTCTGGGCTCTGGAGTGGGGCCAGAAATGAGTTCAGGGTGAGGGAGGGTGCTCTGGGCTAGGAGCGAGGAGTTCAGAGGGTGGGAGGGGGATCAGGGCTGGGACAAGCCCCAGACCCTGCTCCCTGGCTGTAGCTCGAGGGTCAGATTAAAATGTCTGGAGGGCTGGATGCAGCCCCCGGGCTGTAGTTTGCCCATCCCTGCCTTAAATGGTTGATCAACCAGAACGGAGTCACTCTTCCCAAAAGCCCACAAATGCTAATTCATGTCAATGGGTTTAGGGGAGAAAATAAAAGGTCCCTTTCAGCTTCATTCTCTGGCTATCCCAGGGCAACTTAAACTGACAGCCCTGTTTGAATGTAAACTCCTTGGGGCAAGGCCTGTGTATTCCTATGTCTTTACGCACTGTGCTAAAGATACTGTTGTACTTTAATAATAACAACAAATCCCCAAAATACTGCATTCAAAGGACATATAATTCATAGTGGCTGACATACATAATGGCCTGCAGTAGTTTAAATAGCAAGCTCCTGATCTAAAAATTGGAATTTTTAACCTGTGTGGTTGATGTCAGGGAACCATTTCCAAACTAGGTTCCATAGATCCATTTATGTTTAGAGGTTCCTTGTCATGTAATTAATAAATTGGATCAGAACCCCTGCTGGGGTCACACTGATTTACACCAGCTGGAAATCTGACCCTTTATGTTCAGCTAGTGTAGTAAGAGTGTCTGCTGTAACTCTAGATAATTAAGTTTAAACAAACACCCAGGTCTGTGATTAAAACCCAAAAAGCTGTCCTCAGAGTACATTATAAAGAGGTTGAGAGGCAATGACGGAACCTAATGTTAACATCTACATAGTTTGAAAGCGAAACAACTGTCAGCTTCCATCTATTTTCCCTCTTTTTGCCCCAAGTTACAAAAAATTGGGAAATTTTTCTCTGCGTAATTTCAGCTGGGAAGAAATATAGCCAAATAACTGCTGGAAATTTGCATATATATTTTGCTATTAAGGGTTAAGGTTTATTCACCCATATTAGTTTTTCTTTTTAATTTTCAAACACACAAAAGAGTGGGAGGGACTGATAAGGCCCTATTGTAGTTATTATATAATATAACGAAAGCTGAGGTCATGTTGACCTGCTCCGCTAGAGTACATCATCTACTTGCAAAAAAGAAAACAAACTGTCACATTTTTTTCCATCCATGGTTGTAAATGAAAGGGATATTTTGTGAAACTGAATAATACATTAAAACAACTAGGAAGAAAGACTGATAATTAAACGTGTTCTGTAATTCAATCCCAGCCTGAACAATGAATCTACTCTTTCAGTAATACTTCTTTTTAATTGCAGAAATGACAGCTCTGAGTGGCTCAAACCTTTCGCTGTCATCTTCAACACAGTCAAAACCAATTAAGAAAAGACCTAAAATACAGTTAATTCTTTTTGCCTCCGCTTTTCCATTCAAGTCTCTCCACAGAATGCAGAAGGGCAGCAAGACCTGAAACTGGGATAGTTAGCAGTTATTTTCCAGATTTAACAGTTCAGCAATTAGATTATTCTATGGCAGGGCTTCCCAACAACAGTCCAGGATGCTCAGAGGACTCTCTGAAGTCAATTAGACTGTTTGCAGAGTAAGGAACTGCTCAGTATGAATAATGGTGACAGAATCCAGATTTAGGACAGTTACTGCAGAATATCACAGCAATTAAATTAACTTTGGATAGCCAAATGATTGAGCTTAAAGGGCTGTGAGATCTGGTAACTGTAATGGAACGAGGGGGTCTTTACTAAAAAGTAGAGCTGTTCAGAAAAATTTCCAGAAAATCATTTTGGTGGGCAGCAGTGAAATTAACAAAAATCATGTCAATTTCACTCAGCAGCTGGGGCCTCCCACAGTCAGTGGCTCTGCGGCAGCCTACCCCAGCCAAAAAGCATATTTCATTTTGGAAACACCATTTTTCTGAAATGAAATATTGTGGGATTTCAGTTCCATGAAAAAGTTCAAGTTTTGGGAGTTGTTTTTTTTCAAAATCTTATAATTTTTTCACAGGACGGAAAATCCATTTCCTATCCAGTTCTACTAAAGACTCCTAGCCAGGCCAAGACTGATTTCTAGCCCCTATGTCAGTGTGTAGATACATTTAGGATAAGCCCCTTTTTCTTTATGTAAATCATCATGGGCCCACTGGAATCAATGGAGCTATGTTGATTTACAGCTAAGATTCTGGCCTAAAGAACTTGAACAAGAGAGAAGCATAGGTCTTCCAAGAATACTCTTGCTGCTCTCTGTCAGGTAACTCTAACAATTTCCATATGCACGTGGGTACATTATTGGTTGAAAATAAACATCCTTTCCCTTCCATGGATGTATTAATACTGTTGCCTTCTTCAACCCATCACTTGGCAGACTGCTTCAGATTCCCATAACACTTTCAGAGGAACAATACTTCCTGGTAGTTAGCATAGACTTCATCCCTGAGTTTAATTTGGGGCTATACATAAAATCCCTGGAGTCCATCGCTATCACACAGAGTTAAAATTCATGGGGGCAGGGAGGGCTGGTGGTCCTCTTCTCAAGAGCTCTATACATTCCAATTGTCCCCGGTGATCCCAAAATAGTTAAGTCTTTATATTAACATGACCAGCAGTGAAATAGTTAACATTGTTGACATTTAAGTAATCATCAGTAGGAGTAACTGTTAACATTCAACACAGAAGAGTGAAATCCCTCAATGCTGTTGCTGCAGGCTATTTGCAGACTCATTTCCGGGGTCTTGTTGAAGTGATTTTCATTGGCATCTGAAATAGCTGGAAACTGAAAAGCATCAGTATTATCACCTTAAATAACATAGCATTTAGGAGCCCTAGTAATGGACCAGGGGCCCATATGTAACCCCAATACATGTCAGCTCTTTGAGATACCTACTTACAGCCAGATTGTTCCAGGGTGCTATGCAGGTGCGCAGTATTGTGCAAAATGCAGGCTACATTTTCCCCTCTGAGTTTCCTAGGTATGCAATGATTGGGTTGTGAAAACCTGTGGTCTAGAACCTGCAGCTGCTGGCTTTTAGGAGACTGCTGTTTCCACACCACCATTCTGCAACTCACCTAGGGTAGGGGACATCAGCCTAGGAACCCTGTAGGCTCAGGGTTCACTGGATTCCCACCCTGCCCATGGAGACCCTGATTCCTTAAATTGCATGAGTGAGGCAAATACTGTAAAACTAGGTGGACCCCTGCTTGCTGCTGCAAACAGACCCTGCTGCATCTCTTGACATTGCTCCTGGTCCTGGGTTCCCTGCCTCAGTCCTGACCCCTCAGCCTCCCCTACCCCAGCCTTGGTGGACCCATTGGGCTTTGGACTCTGCACAGACAATGACTATGACCCGACCCTTTGGGGTTTCTAGTCTCAACCTGTGTTGCATTGTCAGGGAGCAGTGGCAGTTTAGAAGAGCATATCCTGTGCCATACATTGTAGCTTGGCTGAGCCATAGCCTACTAGAGACACTCTATGACCTACTAATTGATCCCAAACCATAGTTTTGGAACCACAGTGTAGTAATAACTTTCTTGCTGTCCACACAGCCTTGATGAGGCTGATACACCCAGAAATCAATCAGACTTTTAAGAAAGGTCAATAATAATCCATTCCAGCTGTGGTTTGAGGAAGCTGACTTGAGTCCAAGAAAGAAAAACCTCCCCCCCGTCAACACCATGAATTTCTGGCTGACATTCTCAGACGCTTCACACTGCTTTTGTCATTACCAGGATTTAAGTTGCTAGCGTCACCACAAAACATCTCATTTACTGGTTTCAAGCAAATTAAACCACCAATAGGATCTTCTGTGAAGAGAGACATTCTTGTAATGGCATGGAGTACAGTAGGGTGACTGAAGAAAGAATAAATAAATAAATTTAAAACACTGTTTAGGGGGTTGCTGGAAATCCAACTGGAAGCTTTACCTAGGCAACTTTTTTACATTCTGGTCTAAATATAACTTCTGGCATTTCATGTAGTTCATTAAGGCCTGGTTCAACTTTCTTATTATCTGTTGGGAGACTTATTATCTGTTGGGTGATTCTTATAGAGGTCAGTGATGGATCTTAACATGGGAGGCAATACTTTTATCAATTGGGAAGCAATACTTGCACTGGACTAACTTTATGGCCTATTTTGAATGTAGCTCATGTTTTGTAATTATTTTAGAGATGGATGGCAAAGAGCTATATGTAAAATCTGTGAACAACATGCCATTTTATACGCATACCATGTGTGTGATCAGGTGCCCCATTCAAGCAATCTAGTCACTTTAACCTAAGAAAATGTGATTCTTCAGAGAAACGACGTTTTCCCTTTTATATATTTTTTCCCCTTTTGCAGTTAAGTTCTAATGCCAAATATTCAAAGTCCTTGTGCTTGAGGCGATTTTACTAGGTTTTACTAGTTTGTTTGTTTTTTTAATTTCTCAGCAATGAGTTTTGAAATGTGGTGGGAAAGTTGAAAAAGGCTTAGGCGCATACACAAAGAGAGCCAAGCACAACTAAACTGGAGTTTCACAGACCAAAAAAAATAAACATCTCGTATTTGGGGTCAAATTTTGCAGCACTATAGAAAGCAGTAGGACAACAAAACTAAGTAGAGCTCTGCAAGTTGTTGTTTTTTTCATTAGATCACATGACAGGAATAAAAATGTGAGTCTAGCCATTGATCACCTTCACCATCATTCAGATCTATTTAGTGCTAAAAGTGAGAATTTCTAAGCACATATTCCATAACAAATTATACATCAAACTAGCTGACAACCAGAGTTCAAAAAAATAAACTATGCCCACCCCTCTTCCTCCAAATCTTGAGGCTCAAGTGGTAAACATATGGGGAATATTAGAATAAAATAAGCTTGAATCCTGAATTGGGAGATTCTAAAATGATTCATGAAAGAAATTAAACAGACAAGTAAATATACTCAAAGGGAACAACTAGAGAACTAAATTAATGCAGTATCATGGAGCTACAAATGGATGCAGAAAGATCTAGTTTGTGTAGAAAGGGCCCACCAAATACCCACAAGGAGGACTTCTTTGATCATTTCTTTTTCAAAATAATTACAAATAATAACAAAGTCTGTATCCTAAACCAAGCAAGGGAATTCCAAACCATCAAGTTGGAGGACAAGGAGTTTGTGGTAGAATTTTCAGAAACATCCAGAATTGGCCTCTCTCTTTTCCCACTGAAGTCAATGGTAAAACTCTCATACAGCGAAGTCACACAGATCCATGAATGACAGATAATTATCCCTAGATACCCCTAGGTAAAACTATTGTTGAACACTGCTTTTAACATCTGAGGGCTAAACTTGGAACTTTTGAATGGGACCATAGTATAAGAACCAATACAATAATTTTCTAGCAACATTGCCTAGTGCACTGGTTCCCAGACTTGTTCTGCCGCTTGTGCAGGGAAAGCCCCTGGCAGGCCTGGCCAGTTTGTTTACCTGCCTTGTCCACAGGTTCAGCCGATCGCGGCTCCCAATGGCTGCTGTTCGCTGCTCCAGGCCAATGGGAGCTGCTGGAAGCGGCGCGGGCTGAGGGGTGTACTGGCCGCCACTTTCAGCAGCTCCCATTGGCCTGGAGCAGAGAACTGCAGCCACTGGATGCCGCAATCGGCCGAAACTGCGGATGCGGCAGGTAAACAAACCGGCCGGGGCCACTAGGGGCTTTCCCTGCACACGGGGCGGAACAAGTTTGGGAACCACTGCCCTAGTGTTAAGTGACCAATTAAAGAAACACCCTGGGTTGATTACCCACTGTCTTACACCTCGTGTAATCTTTTACACCAAGGCAAAGTGGAGGTGGGGTGGTGAAATGTTACCGTTGTGATCTGACATTTTATTTAGCCTTTTATTTAAAGTTAATTTAGTAATGTATTATACCACCGTAGGTTCGTCTCTGGTGGCTACAGTTTGAAGCTCAGAGTATAAGTCATTTCTGCTACTTGCTTCAGATTTAGAATCTCTATGAAAACATAAAGACCAAGGATAGACACATACATTCTCAAGTAAAAGGTCTAGTCTGTTTTACAAGTTTTATTAAAATTATAATTAAAGTTATTACCCAAGTATATCGAAATTCTATAAAGACCTATGCACAAGTTACAAATATAGTCATACTCACATCCTTAACAATATTTTTAGGGTCTAATGGCTGCCTTGCCAATTGAACTTCAGTAGAGGGATGGTTCCTGCTGGCATTTTCCCCTAGGGAACTCATTTTACCCAATCTGGGAGCCCTCTTATCTTGTGATTCAGACTACTCCTAACCCTCTGTGGATGTGCATGTAGAAAAATGTGACTACTGGGTATCTTGTACTCAAAATTACTTATGGTTAATTTTTCGCAATACTGCCTATTGGTATATCTTTTCCGGTAATCTTGTGGAATAGGGTTATTCTTTTGGTCACTTACTTATGTCAAGCATTTCTTAAGCCTATGGCCTAGTATGGCAAAGAAAACCTTACAGGCCTCAGCCTGTAGGCCTTGCATTTCAGGCCTACTTACTAAGATACCCAATATATACTTATTACTTACTACTAAGTAGTCTTATACTTCTAGAATCCTGCAGCTTAAATATATTTATCATGCAATGATTATATAACATGTTACGTTAGTTAATCATACCATCACACACTACACAACAAATTAATTATAGAATGAAGTAATTGGCACAGCACAGATGGACATGACCACACATTATGTAATGCAGGGGAGATTCAGAGAATTCTGACCTGTCACAATTAACATTCACATGGAAAGGATAATTATTAGTATTCTACAAAATCTCTGAGTAACCTTGAATCACAGTTACTTGTAATTCTCCTATCTGCACGTAGATATAATATGATACATTTATATCCATACAGAAATCTTTATTATTACTTTTAGAAGGGCAATAATGCCTCTAGGTCCCAACCAGGTCCAGGACCCTTTGTGCTCAGAGCTGTACAAACATACAGCAAAAGAAAATCCTTGACCCAAGCAGCATACACTGTGAACTTAAAGAGAGTGCATGCCTCAAACAACTTACAAAAGCCCTGTCCAGACCTGGGGATAAAAATAGAGATAGAAATAACATATAAGGTGTGCTCCTCCATTTCAGTACTGCTTCCTACTGTCCAGTGAGGAGAGCAGCTTATTATTTCAGTGAAAATGATTAACTGCGCCTTGTGTATATTAATCCCAACAATCTTTTCCTTTCTTTTAATCACTGAAAATAGAAATTTAAACAAAGAAGCAACCCTACCCAAGCAGCCAAGCTTAAAATATCTTTGCATTTAGACAGAATGGCATCTGACATTTCTACATCCTTGTGACATCCAAACTCTTTTTACCCTCTGGAAAGTGCCAACATATGGAAGAATAGCAGAAAGTGAGAATTTGCCTGCTGGTCTGGGGACATCTGGAACTTTTATTTACTATGAAAGTTCAGTATGTCCCAATTAAATCAGGACACTTGAGAGATAAGGAGATTGAAACAGCCCCCAAAGCTTTGATCTAATGTGATTAAGTTGGCTGTGTAGCGCTAATGATAGACACATTCCAAATAGCAAAAATATAAGTAGGTATTAAGGGTTTTTACTGTTGTGATCTTAGGAGAATATCTTCAACCCAAAGGCTGCTATTCTCTGTTTGCAAATTCTATTGTATGTCATTCACTTATAACTCTTGGCTTTTAGAATACAATCCTTCTTTAATAATGCACACTTCTTTGGAACACATGAAGCCATCACCTCGTAAGAGCATCTTTATTTGATCCCTTTAATCTCCTGGTCTCCTTTGTCTCCTTGCCCCTCTGTCTTTAGATTGTGAGCTATTTGGAGCAGGGACTGACTTCTATTCTGTGTGGGAAATACTCATTGCTTTGTGGACACTAGCAGAATAATATCTGAAGCGAATATACCATGCTTTGTAGTGTAACACCACATTTGCAGGCTACAGTTTTGAATAAGAAAGGAGATATTTTGTTAGACACCTTACCAGAGATGTGGTGGGACGTCTGAGGGCAGCCTTATAAGGTAGCTGTTGAGAGCAGTTTGCAGGCTGTGAGCAAAGATGACGTTATCACTTAATTTTCACAAAGAAATGTTTCTCAAAAAGTCTGAGGACAAATAAAGGGAAATGTCAATGAATGTGTTCAGGGGAACTGAAACAATCTAAAAAGAAAAGAATGGAAAGAAAATCTGTTTACAAGCTCATAATTTTAAAATGTCTGCAAAATTGTATCAATTTTCATTACCCAATGTTATGTATACACACATTCAAAGTGACTAAAAAAAATAAGTTGCGATTCACGCCAAATATGTTTCTCTTCCCCCCTCCGCCCCCCCCCGCCTCTCCCCCCACCATGATAGATTGTATTTGATTGAACAGTTGCTGGTTTGGAATGGTCATTAAAATGCATATATTCAAATAGTTGTAGTATAGTGTATTGTCCAGTTCACTTCCCCTTTTTATCTAGCTGTATACATCCTATCTGGTACTTAAGTTATACAGAAATAATGTGATTCTTACTAAGGGTAAGGACTGTTATTACAAAATAACAGTTAAGTTGCTTGATGGCAGCAATTTTTTTTTAAATGCTGTCCTCAAAAATGACTTGATGTCTTTCAGTCCTTCTACCACTGGGCTTCCAGAGCGTTGGGGAGTTGATGTACTGGGACTTAGAGGAGACATCTGGATCCTGAATATTTGCTTCAAGTTCATACAGTGGAACTCTTGTGGTGCTACAGGAGACAGAATATGCACTTCCAGTCAGAGAAAAAGCAATCTTAATCCAGGTGAACAGAAAAGGTAGATTAAGGGTTTGTCCACACGAAGTTAATGTGTGGCAAGCTAGGGTGTACATGTACACCACCCCAGACTACTGCTTACTATATCACCCTGTGGACTCTGCAATCATGCACTAAAAGTTCCAGGAACCTTGACCCATGTACTTTGACACCCTCACACCTTTGACACTCTGCAGAGTATAGCTTGACTTGACCCATGGACCTATTCCAGTATCACTACAAAAGGCAGAGTTAAGGTTACATGGGTAACATAATTTTGTCATTTCCTGATTATTTTCATTTCCTCGCTTTGCAACCCTAACATTGTTTTAGTGTATTTTTGTAAGGAAAATCACATGGAATATATGGCCTTGTCTACACTGCCACTTTACAGCTCTGAAACTTTCTTGCTCAGGGGGGTGAGTTTCAGCATTGTAAAGTGGCAGTGTAGCCACGCCCCCAGCTGCTGGTAGCCAAGCCCACATGGGGGGTGGGTTTTTTACAACACTGGGAGAGCTCTCTCCCAGCACTGGTGCCATGACTATACAGCCACGTTAAAGTTGGTAGTGAAGACATACCCTAAGTTTCCCATCCTGATGTCAAGAGTTTTGCCAGTAGCTTCAGCAGAAGGATTATGATGTGTATGCATGTCCATAAAACATGTTATATACACCCACAACCACAGTTTCCAAGAATGCAAGTTTCTTAGCCTTCGTATATTCCAGTATATGTGTTCCTGTGTTTATATCTTATAGACATGTACACATATGATGATCCTCCTCCTACTGAACCTACTGCCAAAACTCCTGACTGCAGCAGGAGCAGAATTCAGGCCTTCAGTCATTTGAAACATGCTGACTATATACATTGGAAGATCATCAATTCTTCTGTGACACTGCCGATGAAAATTAGAAAACAGAGCAAAGACAACACAGAAAAAGCTGAGCAGCAACAACATGAATGTACTATGGTAACAGAATCAATTCTTTTCAGATGCACATGACACACTAAGCAGTTATAATAATGACACACATTAGCACTGGTTCTGTAAGTATAATTATTGGTCAAGGACAGATTATTGTAAAACAGCTAATAAACAGGAAACATTAGCTTCTCTAGCACAGGGCCATCACAAAACCAATATTAGTCCTATGTGCTATATACACATTTTCTATGAAGCCAATTAACCTCTTTATTTGGAAGCACAAGCTTCGTTATTGTTCAGTGTGGCAGCTAATCCTTCACAGCAGATAATTTTCAATGAGCATAAGTGGAATGAGTTGTGTTTGCCTCAACCAAGTTCTTGTACAATTAAAAGAAAGATTAATTGTTTGATTTACTAAACATTGGTACATAGGAATGTTAAGCAGCTTGTAGTTCTGGATTGTAGAAGTCTAAGCATCTGTTGCTGGAGGGTAGTGCAGACACTTGCACTATATCCATCCTTCCATTGCCTCACCTTCCCAATTGGCTTAGCCCTACAGGCACTAACATGCCCTTGCGAGTCAGCTAAAGTCAACAGCATAGTTTTTGGTCACATCACCTCAGTTCTAGCTGGTTTTAAATTTAATCCCATGGACAATATGGCCATTCATGTATGTGCCCTCTAAACAATGTTATCTCTTTAGTTTAAAACTACCTAACAGCCATCTACAGAATGATTTCTGTTGGGTAATAATTTCAAGCTGGTTAAAACTAGTATTGAGACAATAAAAATATGAGACTTGGCGATGTCTAATATAGCATTATGAATGCACTGCCACAATAAATAATACATTGCCACCCTACCTTTACTGTTAGGTCACTTAATGCCACAGATTGATGGTTGGAGCAGATTCCAATTCATTCCATTCCCTTACTGGGAAAGAAAAAAAAAGTATTTCATGCAAAGATTAGTTTGCATAAAAACAGAACAAAATAAGTTAACATAGGTGGAACAAACAAAAAGACACTCCCGTTTGGCATGTGGGGTTAAGTTATATTCTATGACATCTGGGTGTGGAGGGCTAGAATCCCAAATGCATTCTACCCACCCTTCCTCCCAGACAGCCACTCATAGCTTTTGCCTACTTGTGCAAGAGAACTAAGAAGCTGAGTTGGAATTACTTAACTTTTACAGCAGTCCCATTTTCATTATCTCTTGTCACAGATGAGCTTTCCCCTCACATGCAGTAAGAGTAACTCAATAAACAACAGGGACACAGAACTAAGTTCTCGTTTCTTTTCCAGAGTTCCCCAGCTCCCCAATAATAATAATAATAAAAAAAAGGCAGAAAAAACAACGTTTTCACCTACCCAGGATGCAAACTAGACCCCTCTACTCTCCCCTGGCTATCATTTCCAAACACAGTAGCCCACCTTTCCACTGCTTCTTTTTTAAATCAGAAAGCTTTTTAATTGAGCCACAGCTGCAATCAGTTCTCCAGAACTTTAACTCCTTCTGATCTGGTTTCCTGTGTTACAGCTCTGACAGGAAAACTGGGTTTTTCGTAGGAGAAAAGCGGTGGGCTTTGGCCCTAGCTAGGTGACCATGTATCATGTATCTGGAGGTTTATGAAAACTGGATACCCTGGATACACAAGTATAGATGCTGATTTACTAGCTGATTTAGCTTGATTTACACATCATTCTAGGCTGTGCCTAATAAGATTTTACCTTTGAGCTCAAAGTAGTATGGCAATATTAGGACATAAATGTCACTTTCACACGCAGAAGAAAGAAAAGTTCCAATTAAAAATGTGTTGAAAGTGTTTTGTTTCAAATAATTAAAAAAAAATCTTGAATGCTCATGGGCATATTATGAAAGACATAAAATGGCATAAGATGAGTGCAACTTCATTGGAAGGGCATCTGCTAAGGCCAGTGATGCATTTGATCCGCTGAGTCTATTTGATGAGATAGCATCTTTATGGGAAATTGGAGGGTTTGATTTTATCCAACCCTTTCAGATCAACAGAATAATAATATGTTCACCTTTAAAAGATACAGCTAAATTGTCTGTCTAATCTGTCTACCTAGGTACTGATATGTCCCTCATCTCTTGTGGTATGGCATGGAAACGGTACTACATTTCATAAGAACGGCCATACTGGGTCAGACCAAAGGTCCATCAAGCCCAGTATCCTGTCCTCTGACAGTGGCCAATGGCAGGTGCCCCAAAGGGAATGAACAGAACAGTTAGTAAGTAATCCATGCCCTGTCACCTAATCCCATCTTCTGGCAAACAGAGGCTAGGGACATCATTTCTGCCCATCCTGGCTAATAGCCACTGATGGACCTATCTTCCATGAATCTATCTAGCTCCCTTTTGAACCCCATTATAGTATTTGGCCTTCACAACACCCTCTGGTAAGGAGTTCCAGAGGTTGACAGTGCATTGCATGAAAAAAATATTTTCTTGTGTTTGTTTTAAACCTGCTACCTATTAATTTCATTTGGTGGCCCCTTCAGTTACTTGTATTCTGAATACCTACAGCATTTTTCTTCAAAATGTATCACAACAACATACTAAATTGGGTAATGAATTATATCTTCCTTTGGACAACTGAAATAGTAATATACTAAATTCTGATTAGATTTCTATTAACTAGTGAAAGTATGACCCATGCAGAACAAGAGTGGTTTTTGATAGCCATAAAGCCCTCACACTGTTATCTTACTGTCACATTAAAAGTCACTATCTAATGTAACCTTTGTGATTTTTGTGCCTGCATTTTGCAAGGGAAAAGCAGTTGATCATCTTCTTATAATAGTATCTGAACATCATTTACATAACAAAATGAATCTAGCAACTTCTCCAAAACAGAGAAAAATAATCAGTATCCCCTCATACCATTTCATATAATTATCCTGAGGAGAAGTGCCATCATGAGGATATCAGCTGAAAGGATGTTGTTATATCCTTGGGGCAGCCGGTGTAGGAAGCAATCACTTGAGGCCAGAGAGCAGGCAGCTAACCAAAACCTCCATTTTATTTACATATATACAGAGAGCTCCTCAGCCGGTTGAAACGGGTTGAGCTAACCCATAATAATCTAACTCAGTTGCCATAGCAACAAAACCATGACAACCAAATACACAACATATTCCTCCCCCCCTAATAAGAACATCCCCTAAATAAAACACACACTAGACTAGAGAAGGAGGGTAGACTGCCTCCATTCCCGGCTAAACCCTGGGGATTATTTTGCCCCATAACCGTGGGTTCGCCCTAGCTAAAGTTCCAGCCGATGAGGAGGCCTTCTGTCTCTAGGTGGATTACGGCGAACTACTGGTGTTATTGCACCCGAAAGCACTAGGGGCTCAGGGTCCGCAGCACGAACAGGTGAGGAGGTGGTATCAGCTCATGCTGGGCAAAGGGGTATCTCAGCCGCCGGCAGTAATGGAGGAGAACAGTCAGAAACAGGTGACTCGTGATTCGATCCCTCACCAGAAGAGGTGAAGTCAGACCCCTCAACTGCAGATGGGTCCTGAGGACTGGCATGACCTGCCAACAGCTGATCTACATGTCGCCGCCAGGTAAGATTCTCTGCAGTCCGGACTGTGTAGGAAACAGGTCCTGTTTGAGTGATGACTGTGGCCGGAACCCATTTAGCTCTGGAAGTATAATTCCGAGCCAAAACTGGCTGTCCCGGGCTAAAGGTTCGGTCTTTTGCTCTGGGTGCCCGTCTGATGACTTGATATTGCTGCTGATGTTGCACAATTTGTCGGGGTTCAGAAGGTTTCAGCAGATCAAAGCAAGTGCGCAGCTGTCGTCCCATCATTAGAAAGGCCGGAGATGCGTGGGTCGTAGCATGAGGTGTGTTTCTGTAGGAAAGTAAAAAGGTATCCAGACGCTTTTGAATGGAGTGTTGTCCCCTTGCTGATTTCAAAGCGTTTTTCATTGTCTGCACAAATCTTTCAGCTAATCCGTTGGTGGACGGATGATATGGTGCTGACGTGATGTGGTGTATCCCATTTGCTTTCATAAAATTTTGAAACTCCTGAGAAACGAACTGCGGTCCGTTGTCGCTCACAAGTTGTTCTGGCAGACCAAAACGACTAAAGAGTCCTCGTAGTTTTTGGATAGTACTCTCTGCAGAAGTGGACTGCATTATAGAGACTTCTGGCCATTTAGAATGGGCATCTATTGCCACCAAGAACATGTTTCCTTCAAGGGGGCCAGCAAAGTCAACGTGAATACAGGGCATGGGTTTTCAGGCCAGTCCCATGGGTGTAGGGGTGCCCACTGGGGTGCATTCCTCACACCCTGACATGACATACAAGCTTTTGCCTTCTCTTCAATAGCGCTGTCCAGTCCAGGCCACCAAAAATAGCTTAGTGCAATTTCCTTCATGCGCACTATTCCACAGTGACCGGAATGTAGCTGTTCTAACATCTGTGATCTCAGTGGTGGTGGAATAATGACACGTCTCCCCCACAACAAACAACCAGATTGGACCGATAACTCCGTCTGCTTGGACATGTAGGGAACAAGGTCGGATGAGACTGGAGAGGTTTGTCGAGATGTTCCATGCATCACCAAGTCCATAACATGGGACAATACTGGGTCAACGCGAGTTGCCTTCTTTATCTGAGTAGCAGTGATGGGTGTATTCTCTACCTGTTCAAAGTAGAAGATTTCCTTGTGGGCACTATCTTGGTGTTTGACCGGCAAAGGCAACCTTGAGAGGCCATCTGCATTGCCGTGTAGAGTGGATTTCCGATATTTGATTTCATATGTGTGTGCTGAAAGTAACAATGCCCAACGTTGCATACGACTAGCAGCTAATGGGGGAATGCCTGTGTAAGGTCCAAAAATTGATGTCAGAGGTCGATGGTCTGTGAGAAGAGTAAATTTTCGCCCAAACAGGTACTGATGAAACTTCCGAATTCCAAAAACAATTCCTAATGCCTCACGTTCGATTTGGGCGTAGTTAGTTTCTGCTTTGCTTAGAGTGCGTGAAGCAAAAGCAATAGGTCTCTCTTCTCCTGAAGGCATAATATGTGACACGACTGCTCCCACTCCATAAGGGGAGACATCGCAGGCCAATTGCAGTGGTAAGGATGGATCAAAGTGCGTTAGAACTTCAGAATTTAGCAATGCATCCTTAGCTTTGTTAAACGCAACATCACAGGCTTCAGTCAACTTCCAGGCCTTGTTCTGCCCAAGGAGCTCATGAAGTGGTTTTAGCAGTGTGGCTAACTGTGAGATGAACTTTCCATAATAGTTCAGGAGTCCTAGAAATGAGCGCAGCTGGCTTACATTTCGAGGTGGGGGAGCCTCCACAATAGCTTTAACTTTTGCAGGGGCCTTATGAAGACCTGCAGAATCAATGATATGTCCCAAATATTCAACAGAGGGCTTGAAGAATTCACACTTGTCTTTGCGAACTCGTAGGCCATACTCTTCCAGTCTTTGTAGGGTAGCCTCTAAATTCTTTAAGTGATCCTCTTCATTTCTTCCAGTGACCAGGATATCATCCAGATAGCACTGAACTCCTGACAAGCCACACAAGATCTGGTCCATAGCCCTCTGGAACAGGGCGGGAGCAGATGTTATTCCGAAGGGTAGACGACAGTATCGATAAAGCCCCTTATGAGTCACAATAGTCAACAGCTCTTGGGACTTTTCATCGACGTGCATCTGTAAATATGCTTGACTCAGATCAATCTTACTGAACTTTTGTCCCCCAGCCAGGCCTGCGAAGAGGTCATCGATGCGGGGAAGCGGGTATTGCTCTGCACACAACACTGGGTTGACAGTGACTTTAAAATCACCGCAAATCCGGAGAGAGCCATCTTTCTTCACGATTGGAACGATAGGAGTGGTCCATGAGCTATGGGTAACTGGTATTAGGACTCCATTGGTGACCAGGCACTCCAGGTCTGCTTCAACTTTTGGCCTGATGGCATATGGCACAGTTCGGGCTTTCAGATATTTTGGTGGACTGCCAGGTTTAATGTTCAATGTCACAGTGATTCCCTTCATACTTCCCAAATCATCTCCAAAAACAGCAGCATGTTTCCTTAGTATAGGGGTTAGACTGGTTTCTTCTTTAGTCATCCGGTGCACTTCTGCCCAGTTCAGTTGAATCTTCCCAAGCCAAGACCTACCCATTAAGGCTGGGTAGTTACCTCTCACCACAAACAGTGGCAATTTAGCCACCTGTCCATTGAGCTCCACCTTAATATCAATAGTGCCCAGCATAGGCACAGCTTCTCCCGTATACGTCTTCAGAACAGTTTTTGTTGCCTTAAGCGGAAGATGCTGTAGCTTTTCTTTATACACAGTCTCGGAGATCAGTGAGATGGCTGCACCGGTGTCCAGTTCCATGCGTATACGTTTGCCATCCAATAACGGGGTTACCCAGTATTCATGTGAGCCCATTGCCAAAGACAAAACATGCAGTGGCACTTCCTCTTGCGATGAGGTATCACCTTGATCATCCTGGGTCTGCTCTAGGGTATGCAGGGTTCCTCTTTTTGTCGGCCAGACCACAGGCCTCTTTTTCTTTTGTTTACAGGCACACTCAATGTGTCCCTTTTTGCCACAGTGTCGACACACCAGGTCCTTACACCAGCATTCTGATGCCTGGTGACCCGGCTTACCACAGCGGTAACATTCTTGACTCTGCACAGTTTTGTGGGTCGGTTCTTGTGACACTTTTTGCACCCTAGGGGGTGCACCGATGTATTGTGCCTCCCTTGTAGCCAGTTCCATGGAGACAGCAATATCAACAGCCTTCTGTAAGGTAAGCTGAGCCTCTGTCAGTAGGCGCTTCCGTATAGCTTCACTGTACAGGCCACACACTAACCTGTCACGCAGGGCATCATGTAACATTTCTTTAAATTCACAGTGTTCTGCTAGCTTTTTTAAAATGGCTACAAATTGTACAACTGTTTCATCTTCCTTTTGGTCTCTTTTGTGGAACCTATATCTTTCAGCAATTACCAGTGGTTTTGGGGAGAAATGAGACCCCAGGATTTCCACAATGTCACTGTAAGATTTAGTCTCAGGCTTAACAGGGTGTAGTAAGCTGCGTAGCAGAGAGTAGGTTTTAGCCCCTACAACAGTTAAGAATATTGGCACCTTCTTCGCTTCTGTAATGTCATTTGCAATACCAAAAAGCTCAAAACGCTCAGTATACACATGCCACTGCTCTGTATTCTCATCAAAAGGCTCCAGGGGCCTGGTCAGAGTAGCCATGATTTTTAGTTTCACTTTCACAGTCAGTGCAACAAGCAGCTTTTTTTTTTTTGTTTGTTCTTTACCTTAACTTCTACTTCCTTCTGTTACTGAAGCAGCACCGGAGTCTCACCCTCGTCGCCAGTGTTATATCCTTGGGGCAGCCGGTGTAGGAAGCAATCACTTGAGGCCAGAGAGCAGGCAGCTAACCAAAACCTCCATTTTATTTACATATATACAGAGAGCTCCTCAGCCGGTTGAAACGGGTTGAGCTAACCCATAATAATCTAACTCAGTTGCCATAGCAACAAAACCATGACAACCAAATACACAACAGATGTTCAGTGTGAAAATTAACTTATAAAATAAACCTGAAGCAAAATGACATTTACAGCTGTTCTGCTAAAAGTACCCAACAAAGAATGTGAACATGTGAGCCCATCTGCAGCTCCCTTCACAATCACAATGCAAGATTCTTATGAGGTCATCATGAGGCAACTAGCATTGATTAATGTTCTTATATAGCAATGCCACTGTATGTTTACGGATATACTGATGAACTTTTGCCAAATCTCACTGAAAACAGCTGCAAGGCAAGACTTACTTTTAACCTCCCTGTTTAATACAGGAACTCTTGGCACAAATGCTGTACTAGTAGCAAACAACCTGTGACCTTACCATTACAAAAACAGATTTGGCCAGCAGGACATGTTTACTTCCTGACCAAACCCCTGACATTTTATATGAAACTACAGTTTTGCAGATACACTTTGGGGAAAGAGAACAACCATAAAAACAAAAGTGAATTCTTGGAGTAGCCTAAACAAATACATATCTTTGCTTGATTTCTCACCTGACAAAGTCCACTTTATATAACTGATTCTAGATCCTCTGATTCTAAAATACAACTAGATTCACTGATGAAGCGCATGTTATTGAATTCTTAAGCCTACAGACAAGTTGGTCTGTAGGCTATCTTCACACCCCATTTCTTATCTCAGATCTATATTGACAGCTTTTCTTGATAAAAGACTGTCACCAAATTAAAAGGAGGGTTTGGGGTGATTACCCTACCGCTGATGGAATCACCCCTTTGTGGATACTGCTAAATCATTTCTGACAGAAATGATTTTTCTCTAAGACTCATAAAAACACCTTGGAAGAGCAAATATTGTTGCCTCTGGAAAGGGTCGAGTGTGTGATTATTTTCAAAAAAATATTCATTATAGAGGATACTCTTAGCCCCTACAAGATCTTCACCCAAGTCAGATTACACAAGCTGAACTCAGTGATATATTATCAGTGTCATTTTCAGAAACAAATGATACTGTAAATATTTCCAGCAAATGCACTTAATATGGATTTGTTTGTTAAATGGTGTTGCCTCCCTCCAGGGTTAAAGTTAGAAGAAAATGTTGATTTCAGTGGGAAAACAAATGAATAGATTTCCCAGTTCCTCACTCTTTCCTGTCTGCGAGCTCACATGTCCCTAGGGTGCATAGATTATCACATGTGAAGAGAGGAATTTTTTCAAGGAGCTCTTTGCTAAAATAAGGACAGCATCACTGGTCCATTGTGTCATTCTGTGAGGCACCATCTCCCTTCTTTTTACAAATAAATCCCCTCTTGAAAAACCTGTTCTGAACTCACCCTTCTAAATACATATTACAGCCAGCCCATGTGATAAACAGAGCTAAGAAAGCTAAAATGAAAGCTGGCATAAAGGGAGTTTACAACAAAGCATATATCCACTATAGCAGGGGTCCCCAACCCCCGGTCCGCGGCCCGGTACCGGGCCGCGGCCTCTTACAAACCGGGCCGCGAACCGACCCAGTGGACCTCCCGCAGGCGTGCCTGCGGGAGGTCTACCCGAGCCGCGGGATGAGCGCTCCCTCCGCAGTCATGCCTGCGGGAGGTCCGCTGCTCCCGGGGCTCCGGTGGACCTCCCGCAGGCATGACTGCGGACGGTTCGCTGGTCGCGCGGCTCAGCTGGACCGCCCGCAGGCACGCCTGCGGGAGGTCCACCGGCTCCGGTTGAGCTGCCGCAGGCATGCCTGCGGGCGGTCCAGCTGAGCCGCGGGACGAGGGCTCCCTCCGCAGGCATGACCGGTCCCTGGTCCTGAAAAGGTTTGGGACCCCTGCACTATAGGATATAAAAATCCATTCATACAGCTAAAGGCTGTATGGGTGACAGGGAATGGATCACTTGATGACTACCTGGTCTATTCATTCTCTCTGGGGCATCTAGCATTGACCACTGTTGGATATTGGGCTAGATGGACCTTTGGTCTGACGCAGTATGGTCTTTCTTATGTACTTATGATGCTCCTATCAGAGACGCCAATATTGCCAGAGAGGAGTGCCTACTTGACAAACTTAAATGTCTGCAATCTGTTATGGATGGATCACCAGGGGCAACATGGCGGAATGTTAATATCCTCCTAAGCACCTTGCACTTGTGTTCCTAGGAATCCAGGATTAGGGTGACCAGACAGCAAATGTGAAAAATCGGGACAGGGGGTCGGGGGTAATAAGAGTCTATATAAGAAAAAGACCCAAAAATCAGGACTGTCCCTATAAAATCGGGACATCTGGTCACCCTATGCAGGATATAAAAGCATGGGGCCAGGGAATGCTACAGGAAACGAGATGTGTGATCTTCGTATTTAGTTGAAGCAAGCTTCCCCATTTTACATAGGCACAGTGGAGCAGCTGTAGCTTGTCATTCCAGTGGTCTATAAAATCCATTGCACGGTATCGGATCACAGTGTGTACCTAATGCTTTAAAAAGAAACCCTCAAAGTGTTGGTCCCTGAATGAGGCAAGACTTACTATTATTTTGTGTTTGATTTACAAAGTGTCTAAAGCCCCAGCCCTACAGACACTTATGCACTTGCTTCACTTTAAGCATGCAGGAGTCCCATTGAAGCCAATGGGACTGCTCAGAAGCATGTGCAAAACTGTAAGCCTGTGTGCCTGCAGGATTGGGGACATTATCGCTGTGACGGGTTGGATCACAGAAATCCCCTTGGGAGCTGCCACCCTATATGCAAAGACTACTTCTATCCCTGTTTTCCCTGCCAGCTCAGGACTCCAGCATCCTGTTTTGCCGAGCCAGACACTCCTGTCTGCTCCAACAAAGACCCAGGGTCTGAATTACCTGCCCCAAAGCTGCAGGTTTACCTGAAAGCAGCTAACAGAAGTGTGCTGGTCTTTAGCACTCAGATGCCCAACTCCCAATGGGGTCTAAACCCAAATAAATCCATTTTACCCTGCATAAAGCTTATGCAGGATAAACTCATAAATTGTTTGCCTTCTATAACACTGATAGAGAGATATTCACAGCTGTTTGCTCCCCCAGGTATTAATACATACTCTGAGTTAATTAAAAAGTAAAAAGTGATTTTATTAAATACAGAAAGTAGGATTTAAGTGGTTCCAAGTAGTAACAGACAGAACAAAGTAAGTCACCAAGCAAAAGAAAATAAAATGCGCAAATCTATGTCTAATCAAACTAAATACAGATAAGTTCCTCACCAGTTCCAGAATGCTCCCTTTTACAGGCTAATCTCCTTTTAGCCTGGGTCCAGCAATCACTCACACCCCTTGCACACTGTTCTTTGTTCCAGTTTCCTTTCAGTATCCTGGGGGGCGGGGTGGAGAGGCTTCTTCTTTAGCCAGCTGAAGACAAAATGGAAGGGTCTCTCACGGGTTTAAATAGACTCTCTCTTGTGGGTGGAGACCCCCTTCCTCACTCCCATGCAAAGTCTAGCTCCAAGATGGAGTTCTGGAGTCACCTGGGCAAATCACATGTCCATGCATGATTCAGTCTTTACAGGCAGAAGCCAATTTACACATGGTATCTTGTATGTGTAGGAAGACTTCACATGTGTAGGAAGTCCAGGAAGACTTCTTATGTGGATTGGAGCCTTCCAAGCTCTTTTGTTTGTTAAGTACTTCTGGATATAGCACTTAATTTGCACATTCCTTTCCCAAGAAGTGACCAAATGCTTTAACTAAGGCTACTTAGAAATCAAGCAATTATACAGCCAATGTTCATAACTTTGAACACACAAATGGTGCCTGCATACAACTAGGATGAACATAACCTTTACATAGATATGTTACATGGCATATGTAGCAAAACCCTATTCCAGTTACATCATACATACATTTATGAGCATCCCTACCCCATAAAGCCTTATGGGGTACACTGTCACAGTTGCTTCAAAGACAGGAAACAAAAGGGCAAAGACAGCTTTGTTTCTTCATCAACTGACAGTGAAGAGTCTACCTTTAGTCCTCCATGTGTGTGGATTCTTTAGTTCTGCTGCTGCTGCTACACTGGCCAACTTATCACAGTGCCATGCTAAAGAACCCAAGGTTTCTTTATGGGCGCAGTATCATGTTACAGTGTACGCTGACAATGCTAATTAATAATAGTGTCTTATAAATCAATTCATAGTCAAAATCTTCCAGTCTCAGACGTGGAAGCTAGAATAAGGAACTGACAAGCAGAACTGGTCATAAGAGACTGATCTTTATTTGTGGTCCCATTTCAAAATTACAGCAGTGCCAACATTTCTGTGAATCCAAAACACTGATTGTGCTAATAAACTTCTGTTAAGTGTATTTGCTGGAAATATTTACAGTCTTCTTTGTTCCTGAAAACTGCACTGATAGCATGTCACAGTATTCAACTTGTGTCAAATGTATTCTGGACAGAGGGGCTGTGGGGGTTCAACATTTTAGCAACTTTCTCTTAAAAATAAGTTTGGTTGCTTTTAAATTGTCTGACACATCTGTTTATGTATCTAATCTATCAATTGACATTTTTATAACAGCACTCGTCATCAAAGCATCAGAGCACTTTCCAAAGAGTTCAAAATTAAGGTCCCAATCCAGCAATGCATTTAAGCACATGCATAACTCCAAAGACATGAGCAATCCCATTGCCTTCTACCGAACTACTCACAAGTTTAAACACATGCTTCTGGGCTTTGCTGGAATGAGGCTCAAATCCACAAATGGCCTGTAGATTAATTTCCTTTCCTGATTCCCAGTTGGGCATTTGTTTGGTTTTTTTATTTCCTTTTCCTCTTTCTCTATCCCCTCTCCTTCTACTACTTTTCTCTTTTTCTTACTATTAGCCTTTATCTGTTTTTGTTCTCCTTCATCCTTCTTTGCTGTTTTAAGTTACCTGATCAGGGACAGATTCTATATGTCATAGAAGGTTTTGTTTGTTTGTTTGTTTGTTTGTTTTTTTGGATGGCTTCAAACTTCTGAAAATAGGGTCTCAATGGTCTCCAGTCCATGACTAGGACTCCTCAGTGTTACCACAATACAAATACATATAACAACCACCACTACCACCATGTCAGACTCTTAAGTAGAGCAGATACTCTTTGGAAATATTATAGCACAGTATTTCCAGGTCAAACGGATTGTTCTCCTTATATAACCTAGAGCTTCATTTTATATTTAGTTGAAACACCAGACAGAGTAGAAACAAAGCTAAAAAATGCAGTAATCTGTGCTTTTCCTATGAGCAAAAATTTAAAAAGGAAGTTGGGGGTGGGGTGGGGTGGAAGATTATGACAACTTTTGCAATTTCTTGACCTACAGGATATCTCAAGCATATGCAGATCACCAAAAAACCCATTACACTGTACAGTGGATTCCTCGATAACATCTTTTTTTCAAGAAATGAGTTTGTAAGTGGAGGTTTGCTATAACCAGAATTGTAACTGGCATATAATAAAGGCATTGTTATGATCTGGGACTCTCATTCTGCTCCACTATCAGTGGTTTTCACTTGTAAGAGTCTTCTGTAAGTGGATTGCACTGCACTTCAATGTTACTAGACAATCTTTTAGAGAGTCATACACACAAACAACACTACAAATGCAGAGCACCTGTTAGCTGTCAAAGAATCTCAGGTTTTTCCCCCCCTGAGGTTTATTTTCACATTTTGTATTCCTTTTTCCTAATGTATAAAAAAGGAAGAGAAATAACAATGTCAGCTTCCAAGATGACAAGAACTGCGAATACTGCATATTTTATATGTGCACTGAAAGTGAGCAGAGCAGAATAAAGCTCCTTCATATCATTAATAATTATGAAAAGACCTAGTAAAATTCAGAAACCATTTAATATCTTGATGTGTCGTCATGTTTATTTATTGAAATGCTCATTAGTATTTTCAGTGACCTAGAGAAAGCAGCTGGTGGCCTTTCCATTCTTTTTCCTATTCCTTCACTGAAGTCCTAATCCAGGAAAGCACTTAAGCATGTGCTTGATTTTAAATGTGTGACTATGTCCCACTGGCTTCAGTGGAACTACTCACATGCTTAAAATTAGGATTGTGCTTAAGTACCTAACTAAATCAAAGGCTAAGTGCTTTGTTGGATCAGGGCCTAAATTCATTAAGGACATGATCTAACTTCCACTGAAGTCAAGGAGTATTTTGATTGACATCAGGAAACATCAGATCAGGGCCTAAATGGAATATGTGAGCCAAGATCTGATCTAATTTTTCACCTTGGGCCTAATTCTGCCCCACTAAAGTCAATGGGACTTTTACTATTGACTTCAATGGAGGGGGAGGGGGAGGGGACGCACGGGCCAGGATAAAGCCCTATATCAGGATGTGGAATAATTCGACTGAAGTTAATAGATTGCCACACATGAAATGGACAACAGTAATTGGCTCTGTATCTTCATTTCCTTTCCTCTTGAGTTTCAAAAGACACCCTTTTCCTATTTGATGTTGGTGCCAATTACAGAGATGGTGGGGGCAGAATTTATAGTTAGCCAGATTCTGCCTTAAACAGAACTCCTACTGAAGAAGGGAAATGTGTGCCTGATGGCAGAATTTGGCCCAGGCATAGGGAGAGGAGAGCCAAACCAATGATTATTGTAATATTGGAGTTTGGTTCAACAAAGTCTGAAGGAAGCAGTGACAGAGAGATGTTTATTTGGTGAGACTTCAAAATAACACACTTAAATGAACCCATTATAAGAAAACTCTGCATAAAATGCAACAATACAAATCCATAATATTCTTCTGTCATTTGAGGTCATGTTAACCTTCTTGAAGATGAAGCCAAGAACTCCCTAAGTTAATCATCATCTACTTTGGAGCTGGTGATTATTTGATTCTGAGGTTTGTCCAAGCATGTGAAAAATTGGTGAAATGCAAGATTCATTTATGCAAGGTCAGAGTAACCTAGATTCCAAAAGAGGTCTAAAATATTATAGGCCTTCACATAAGAAAAGTTTAGTGCGTGGCTCATTTAATATTTAAGAGGCCTGTATGTAAGTATGTAAAAGAGTTCTTTTCTTTTGCTATGCTTAGGAAGGTCAAATAATTGTTAATACTAGATAAAGTTTATTTGAGTACTAGTTCTCTGAAATTACACTTGGTTTATATTTAGTATTTTCAGTGTACCACAGTGCATGCTAAGAAAGAATAAATATTTGCAGGCCAGATCCTCTATTGATATAAATACATGAGGTTCCCTTGTCTTCAGTTTACACTAGGTAAAGATCTGGTCCCATTTTTTTTAACTTTCTCTTTAAGTGCACTTTTCTTTACTGAAACCTTTCAGCATAATGGATCTACACAATTTACACCAGCTGCGGGTCCTCCCCTGGTTTCTAGGATGCCAAACTTGTCCATTACACAGCTCAAAAATTTCTTCATGTGGGTCTGTCATAAGTAGTTAGTTAAGGGTTAAGGTCTACCTGTAAAGGGTTAACACAGACCTGGTGAAACACCTGACCAAAGGACCAATCAGGGAAGAGAATTTGAAAATCCCAGAGAGCGGGAACTTGGGTCTCTGTGTCCTTTGTTCTGAGTTCTTAGCCGTCTGGACCTACACCAGACCAGACGCTTAACCAAGTCTGCTCATCTTTCTGAACTAATTTCTTCTATTCAAGCTAGTGAGTATTCGAAGAACTGGGTAATTGCATATAAGAATCCTGTGTCTGCAATTCTGTGTGTTTGCTTTGATTATTCGTAATTTTGCCTGTATTGTTTGTACTGAGGAAAAGGGAGAAATTTCTCCAGGGATTAATAAGATTAGACCCTATGAATGTCTATCTTGGATTCATAGAGATTGTGTATTTTTTTTCTCTTCTTTCTTTTATTCTTTTAATAAACTCTTTTAAGTTCAGGACTTGGTTAAGTTCCTTACCTGTGGATTCAGGGGAAGGAAGCTAGACACCACTCTGTGGAGACAAGAGTTGTCTCCAAGCAGAGAGAGAGCAGGAGAGGGAGGGGGGAAGTGGGCTGCTTCCCTGTGTGTAGAGATTCAAGGGGTTTGAATCTGGGTTCCCCAGGGGAAGCTTGGGGGACAGGCAGTGTGTCAGACACTTTAACCTGACTGGTGGCAGCGCAAAGGAGACCTACCCTAAGGGTTAGGGTGGGGGAAGAATACATGCGGGTCCCCATCTTTGAACCCAAAAGCTCAAAGTGGGGGTGAGATCCCATGACATGGTGGCAGCGGAGTTTCGAATCCATTGTTAGAAGGAGTTTTTTCAGCTGGGCTACGCTGAAGGAAGCTATTCTCTTCTTCTAGAGCAGGAAAGCAACCTGAGAGAAGAGGTAGTTTACTAGTCTTCTGTTTCTAAGTGGTATTGTTAGAAGCAGTTCCAGCAGTTTGGCTGGAGGGAATTAAGTTTCCAGCAGGCTTTGGTGAAAGCAGTTTCTTTCGGGTGGCATAGAAAAGCACCTTGGAGGAAAAGAAAGTGTGTGCATTCCTTAGGTGGGGGGAAGTGCCCTCACAGGTTGCAAGGAGGTGTGTCCCTCCTTTGTGTGATCAGGATTCCTTGGGTGGGGGGAGTGCTCCTCCGAGCTCATCCCGTCCAACAGGGAAAACAGGTTTGGTGAGGAGAGAGAGCTCCTGAAGCCAGTTTTTTTGTCCTGTGACTTTTGAAATGCAGAAGGCAGGAAGACACTGATACTTGTGAGAATTTCACTAGACTTTTTCGCAGAGAGACAGAGTTTTTTAGATTTTCCCTATTGCTCAGTACAGAACAATAGAGAGTTGCAACACACAATTTGCTATACACAGGATTAATTACCCTTTCTCTACTCAAGTTATCATAAACAGGGAGGGGGTGTCCAGCACCCCAAGGCACAGATATGACGGAAACAAGTGACCAACTAGAGCTTGCTCGATTGCAAATAAAAATCCTGGAAGCCAAAGAGAGAGAACACCAGATGGCCATGGCGGCCATGGAGGCAGACCAGAAAGCCAGAGAGGCAGACCACATCAGACAAATGGAATTAAGAGAGAAAGATCTGGAAATCCAGAGGCAGGCTCTGGAAGTAGAACAGGCTAAGCAGCATAATCCACCACCCCATCCACCTACTGATCACACTTTTCGGAAAAAATTTCCCGCCTACAAGGCAGGGGATGATGTTGAGGCCTTTTTAGAAAACTTTGAGAGGGCCTGTATTGGATACCATCTTCCTAAAGACCAATACATGATGGAGCTGAGGTCACAGCTCAGCGGACAATTATCCCTTGTGGCAGCTGAAATGCCTAAAGACCAGATGGACGACTTTCCACTGTTCCTAACCAAGGCCAGACTCAGAATGGGCATCACCCTGATCACGCCCGTCAGCGTTTCAGAGCCCAGAAATGGAAACCAGAGATGTCATTTCCAGAGCACGCTGCTTACCTGGAAAGACACTATTTCTCCTGGATATCAGGATCCAAGGTTGAGGAGCTAGACGACCTACACCTCCTGATATTGATGGAGCAGTTCCTAGATGGTGTTCCTGAGAACATTAGACGCTACATCCAAGATGGTAAACCTAAAACTCTCACTGAGGCAGGAGAGATTGGAGCCAGATGGATGGCATCGGTAGACAACACGAAAGCTACTGCCAAAGGGAGCGATTCACACAAGGTACCCACCGAGACTAAACCGTACCATCGAGGGCCAATCAAGCCCACACCTACAACCCAAGCACAGTCACACCCTACCTCTTCTTCTACCTCACCAGTTTCCAGTAAACCAACACCACCCCGTGACCCATCAAGTGGGCGATGTTTTGGATGCAATGAACTGGGGCATATCAGAGCCAAATGCCCAAAGAACCTGAACCGGGTCCAACTCCTTGCACCTGCACACCAAGGAAACCCGGAAGTAGATATCTCTCAAATACCCGTATGCTTTAGGGAAACTTTGAGAGTGGACGGAAAGGAAGTTATCGCATGGAGAGACACTGCAGCACATGTGTCAGCTATCCACCGAACCTTCGTGGACCCCAAATTCATCAACCCGAAAACCAAAGTGACAGTTCGCCCCTTCATGTCAAAACCTGTAACATTACCTACAGTGCGTTTACCTGTCCAGTACAAGGGCTGGTCAGGGACGTGGACTTTTGCTGTCTATGACAATTATTCTGTCCCCATGATACTGGGCAACCACTTGGCCCATCACGTTGAACCGCCAGAAACAGAGGGAGTGGTTACACGCAGCCAAGCCAGACGAGCTGCTGCACCCATACCTGTTCCTGAGCCATCCACCAAGACCCCGTCTGTGTTACCAGAGACCCAGACAGAGGTGGTGGAACCGGATCCCATGCCAACACCTACAGCAGCCATACTACATCCAGTCCCAGAACCGGAACTGGAAGAGCAACCAGCGCCAGCACCGGCGCCAGCGATTACAACTCCACCGCCAGAGGGCGACAACGGGCCTGAACTGGGAAAACCAGCACACAAGCCTACCCTAGAGGCTCAGCCGGAGCCTGAAATAACACCTCGTGGACCAGCGGAGAGCGGTTCACAGTCAACAGAAACAATCTCATCACCTACATCACTTCCAGAGGAACTGGTGTCTCCCGCCTCAAGGGAACAGTTCCAGAGAGAGCAGGAAGCTGATGACAGCCTCAAGAAAGCATGGGCGGCGGCAC
Source organism: Mauremys mutica (assembly GCF_020497125.1). NCBI lineage: Eukaryota > Metazoa > Chordata > Testudines > Geoemydidae > Mauremys > Mauremys mutica. The sequence continues at coordinate 187,798,001 of NC_059072.1, read as the reverse complement.
GCAGCAACCCACCGCCTCTCAGCTCCACTAACCGATCCCGGTTCGTTGTGGACCAAGGACTTTTATACAAGGAAAGTCTTTCTGGTGGACACCAGGAGGGCTGGCATCCTCAAAAACGGTTGCTAGTTCCGACGAAGTACCGGGAAAAGCTCTTAAGCTTAGCCCATGATCATCCCAGTGGCCATGCTGGGGTGAACCGAAGCAAAGACAGGTTGGGAAGGTCCTTCGACTGGGAGGGGATGGGCAAGGATGTTGCCAAGTATGTCCGGTCTTGTGAGGTATGCCAAAAGGTAGGAAAACCTCAAGACCAGGTCAAGGCCCCTCTCCAGCCACTTCCCATAATTGAGGTCCCATTTCAGCGAGTAGCTGTGGATATTATGGGTCCTTTCCCAAAAAAGACCCCCAGAGGAAAGCAGTACATACTGACTTTTGTGGACTTTGCTACCAGATGGCCGGAAGCAGTAGCTCTAGGCAACACCAGGGCTCAAACTGTGTGCCAGGCCTTAACTGACATTTTTACCAGGGTGGGTTGGCCCTTTGAGATTCTAACAGATTCGGGAACAAATTTCCTATCAGGGACCATGAAAGACCTGTGGGAAACTCATGGGGTGCATCATTTGGTTGCCACCCCGTACCACCACCAAACTAATGGCCTAGTGGAAAGGTTTAATGGAACATTGGGGGCCATGATCCGCAAATTCGTCAATGAACACTCCAATAATTGGGATCTAGTGTTACAACAGTTGCTGTTTGCCTACAGGGCTGTTCCACATCCCAGTTTAGGATTCTCACCATTCGAGCTGGTATATGGCCATGAGGTTAAGGGGCCATTACAGCTGGTAAAGCAGCAATGGGAGGGGTTTACACCTCCTCCAGGGACTAACATTCTGGACTTTGTAAGCAACCTTCAAAACACCCTCCGAGACTCTTGGGCCCTTGCTCGAGAGAACTTAAGAGATGCTCAAGCGGAGCAAAAGGTCTGGTATGATCGACATGCCAAGGAGCGGTCCTTCAAGGTAGGAGACCAGGTCATGGTCTTGAAGGCGCAACAGGCCCATAAGATGGAAGCGTCCTGGGAAGGACCATACATGGTCCAGGAGCGCCTGGGAGCTGTTAACTACCTCATAACATTCCCTGATTCCTCTCTAAAGCCTAAAGTGTTTCATGTTAACTCTCTAAAGCCCTTTTATCCCAGAGAATTACAGGTCTGTCACTTTACAGTTCAGGAAGGAGATGACACCGAGTGGCCTGAAGGTGTCTACTACGAAGGTAAAAGAAATGGTGGTGTGGAAGAGGTGACCCTCACCACAACCCTGCAACGTCTGCAGCGTCAACAGATCAAGGAGCTGTGCACTCACTTTGCGCCCTTGTTCTCAGCCAACCCAGGACGGACTGAGCAAACCTGCCACTCCATTGACACAGGTAATGCTCACCCGATTAGGACCCCACCCTACAGGGTGTCACCTCATGCCAAAGTTGCTATTAAACGGGAGATTGACAACATGTTGGAGATGGGTATCATCCGCCCTTCTACCAGTGCATGGGCATCTCCAGTGGTTCTGGTTCCCAAACCAGATGGGGAAATACGCTTTTGTGTGGACTACCGTAAGCTCAATGCTGTAACTCGTCCAGACAACTATCCAATGCCACGCACTGATGAGCTATTGGAAAAGTTGGGACGTGCCCAGTTCATCTCTACCATTGATTTAACCAAGGGATACTGGCAGGTACCACTAGATGAACCCGCCAGGGAAAAATCTGCCTTCATCACCCATGCAGGGGTGTATGAGTTTACTGTGCTTCCATTCGGACTGCGGAATGCACCTGCCACCTTCCAAAGGCTGGTGGATGGTCTACTAGCAGGATTGGAAGACTGTGCAGTTGCATACCTCGATGATGTGGCCATTTTCTCTGATTCATGGCCTGAACACCTAGAACATTTAAAAATGGTTTTTGAGCGCATCAGGCAGGCAGGACTAACTGTTAAGGCCAAAAAGTGTCAAATAGGCCAAAACAGAGTGACTTACCTAGGACACCAGGTGGGTCAAGGAACCATCAACCCCCTACAGGCCAAGGTGGAGGCTATCCAACAGTGGCCTGTCCCAAGGTCAAAGAAACAGGTCCAATCCTTCTTAGGTTTGGCCGGATATTACAGGCGATTTGTACCACACTACAGCCAAATCGCTGCTCCACTAACTGATCTGACCAGAAAAACCCAGCCAAATGCAGTTAAGTGGACTGATGAGTGTCAGGAAGCCTTTATCCAGCTTAAGGCGATGCTCATGTCTGACCCTGTATTAAGGGCCCCGGACTTTGACAAACCCTTCCTAGTTACCACCGATGCATCTGAACGTGGGGTAGGAGCGGTACTAATGCAGGAAGGACCGGATCACAACTTCCATCCTGTCGTGTTTCTCAGCAAGAAGCTGTCTGAGAGGGAAAGCCACTGGTCCGTCAGTGAAAAAGAGTGTTACGCCATTGTGTATGCTTTGGAAAAGCTACGCCCATACGTTTGGGGACGGCAGTTCCAGCTACAAACCGATCATGCTGCACTAAAGTGGCTTCATACTAACAAGGGAAACAACAAAAAACTTATCAGATGGAGTTTAGCTCTCCAAGACTTTGATTTTGAAATTCAACACATTTCAGGAGCTTCCAACAAAGTTGCTGATGCACTCTCTCGTGACAGTTTCCCAGAATCTAGTGGCTAAAAAGTGTTCTTTACATGTTATATGCTTAGTAGTATATGTAATAGTGCATGTGTTTATTACTCTGTTGGTTTTGCAGTTTAGGAGGAAATCACCGCCAGTGCTCCCACTGTTGGTGATTTGGGGGGCGTGTCATAAGTAGTTAGTTAAGGGTTAAGGTCTACCTGTAAAGGGTTAACACAGACCTGGTGAAACACCTGACCAAAGGACCAATCAGGGAAGAGAATTTGAAAATCCCAGAGAGCGGGAACTTGGGTCTCTGTGTCCTTTGTTCTGAGTTCTTAGCCGTCTGGACCTACACCAGACCAGACGCTTAACCAAGTCTGCTCATCTTTCTGAACTAATTTCTTCTATTCAAGCTAGTGAGTATTCGAAGAACTGGGTAATTGCATATAAGAATCCTGTGTCTGCAATTCTGTGTGTTTGCTTTGATTATTCGTAATTTTGCCTGTATTGTTTGTACTGAGGAAAAGGGAGAAATTTCTCCAGGGATTAATAAGATTAGACCCTATGAATGTCTATCTTGGATTCATAGAGATTGTGTATTTTTTTTCTCTTCTTTCTTTTATTCTTTTAATAAACTCTTTTAAGTTCAGGACTTGGTTAAGTTCCTTACCTGTGGATTCAGGGGAAGGAAGCTAGACACCACTCTGTGGAGACAAGAGTTGTCTCCAAGCAGAGAGAGAGCAGGAGAGGGAGGGGGGAAGTGGGCTGCTTCCCTGTGTGTAGAGATTCAAGGGGTTTGAATCTGGGTTCCCCAGGGGAAGCTTGGGGGACAGGCAGTGTGTCAGACACTTTAACCTGACTGGTGGCAGCGCAAAGGAGACCTACCCTAAGGGTTAGGGTGGGGGAAGAATACATGCGGGTCCCCATCTTTGAACCCAAAAGCTCAAAGTGGGGGTGAGATCCCATGACAGGGTCACTTTCTGAAAAGGGGTTAAAATTGAGCAGAATATCTATAAGGCTATATGGGGAGAAACGTGCATTATAATGGTAATATTTCACTGACTCAGATCTAAACAATCAGCATATATGATGGAGAAGTGTAAGCTACTGGCTTGAAAATTAACAATTAATTTTATATTAAGTTTGGCAGAATGAGAACAGCACAGTCAATAGCTCTAGCAAACAGTATGATTTATATATCACTTTTAATTAAACATGAATTCTTTAATGTTATTATTAAAAAAATGAGCACATTAGACTTAGTTCTTTTATTATAAATATTTTAGCAGTGGCATAATGGACTGACTTTTTATACATAGTTTTGATTTTTTTTTCTCCTTCTTCATGTTTTCCATCTGCCCTACCTGTCAACATGCCAATAGATAGATCAGGGACACAGCCACTGAAGATAAATGGCCAAGTAGGAGACATGCAGAGTAACTGATAACTACACTGAATAGAATGAGATTTGAGGTGATCTTTTGTAACGAGTATTACATTACATTGAAGTAGTTACTCATTTTTAGCTTTTAAATGTTTGTCAGCTACTGTAATTGAAAATGGAACACAAAATTTGTAACAAGCTCTGATATTTTTCCTTTAAAGTATTTTCAGAAGTCAGAGAGAGATGAGAAATCTTCAGTGTGTAGATTTCCTAATATATGTCTTATATCTGCTGACTTTCCAGTTGCTGAAGGTCAGATGAAATGTTCATAATTCCATTCAGAGCAAGGATTGCATTTTGCCTGCAATGCACGGTCCCACACTGAGGCAGGCACTGTCAGGGAGCTCAGAATCTCTGAAATATTTTCAGAGGGTGCAGTGTGAACTCCCATGAGCCCACTCAGTTCAATGGCTAGTGCAATTGTCACTAAGCTATGCTAAGCTATGTCACACTTCCTGTCACATCCCCATCTCTTTGGTGTAGGTAGTGGTACTAGCCAGAAGCAGCCCTTGTACTCACAGGAGCACAAGGTTTGTTACTGTGCCCAGCTTTGGCCCAGTCATTTTGTTCTCCTTTACATGTGCATCCACACAGAGGCCAGGCACAGTGTCCTGGAGCTTGTTGCTTGAAATCTGGCAATTTTATTGTGGTTTTAAACCACTACACTATTTATAAAAGGTATATCATACCTTCTTTTTTTTTTTAAAGTGACCTAACTGTTCTGGGTACCTCTTTAAACTGAATACTTATGTGTGGAAATGTACAGCTTCAAGGTAAAAGGAGAGGAGCTGAATCATCGTCACAAAAGAATATATGAACACTAGGCCATGAGCCACACGCTCAGCTTCCCTTGAGGGGAATGAGAATTGCATGTGCTGATCAAGAACAGTACTCAAATTCTGACTGACAAGGCTGTCACTGCTAAGTGTTCATTCTGAGCTCTGAGCACTGTTGACACTCTGCAGTGAAGAAGAACTGCTGATATTCCTGCTGCGTTCCATGGGGAAACCTGAACACACCCACGTGTGCTCACAAATCTGGAGACAGAGTTTCAAAGCAACATTCAATTCCATATTAACTGAAAGAGGTTTTCACTTTGGCCCCAATTTAGCAAAATGCTTAATGCTTAAATTTCAACACAAGACCAGTCCTATTGCATACTCACGTGCTTGGAACTAGACATGTGATTAGTATCTTGGTGAACAGGGGCTTATATTGGATGAAAAACTCTGAACCAGATCTCTTTATTTCTACCAATAGATGGTGGACAGAATGCTGCATTCTTAAATACACTACTCTTTAATACTCAAATGTTACCCTCATTGTTCCTAATCATACTTAGAAGCACCATCCCTTATCTGAGATTTAAAAGTGCGTACCTCAAGAAAGGTACTTTGAAATTTCCAGTACAATAAGAATGACCATATTACCACAATTCTCACTTCATTACAGGAGATTTTTTTTTTAATTAAAAAAAACACGGTAGATGAAATTCTGGCTCCATTGAAGTCAATGACAAAACCGCATTGACTTCACTGGGGCAGGATTTCACGCCATGTTTCTCCTCAGTATTTTTGATCTGTTTACTCTATTTTCTCTTAGAAAATGGTTTAGTCTTTACTCCTAAAGACTTAGTTTCCATATATATATATATTTCTTGTATTATAAAAATAAACATTTAACTGTGATTATAAAAAATACTGCATAATTACAAGCTAATCACCCCCTTTTGCCCACACACTCGTAGATCAATGTTGGACATAAAGGGACAACAAAAGAATCTACAATAATAATTTTGAAGTAAATTAGAGCACCACAGAGATCTAAATATTTGATTCTAGGAACCATTATAAAAATGTTGCTGATTTTACTACATTGGAGGGCAGGATCAAACTGCAGAGTTGTGTGTGTGATGTCTTCTGTAATGATGTCTTCTATCATTACCATTCATGATACACTGCACTGTAAATTTAAGCCTATGCTTTAAAAGAAAATGGATGGGATATTTCCTCACCACCTCCTCTGTGTGTGGTAAAGATTTTCCATGCCTGTATCTCCCCGCTCCTGCACTGAATGGGGCACCATCTCCCTGCTTTTGTCAGTCCCACAGAGCATGTTCCACAGGTTCGAGTTCTGTGCTGGGGAAGGGCATGGAGCCTGGGTCAACTTGGCTGGAAGGGGGTGTATGGGAAAAACATTGCCCCCATGTTGATTAGGTAGAAAAGATAATATTTTCCATGGGGCTTCTCTCCCACAGGTCCCAGAGCAGCCATGACCAAGGAAACAAGAGGATGCAAGGGGAGGGGCATGGTCAGAGCCATTGGATAGGCATGGGGGCTCCACATGGATGACACTGTCCTGTGGATCCCTGACATTTGGCAGATGGGAAGGCAAGCCCCACAGCCTATTACTGAGTGGGCAAACCCAGCACCCTCAAAAGAATTATAGGGGGGACTCTCCCAGAGCTCGCTGCTATGCCTTTGACTATGGAAGGAGTTGGCTCCAGCCCTGTATTTGGTATCTATGTAGCTGATATATTTTGTGTGTGAGGACATGGTATTTTATTGTTTTCAGAGTTATTTGCATTGAAACGTGAAGATTACAGGTGTCCATTCAGTTCCTTGCATGGAGGGCCTTATTATTCTTCACAGCTTTTCACCTTGTGTCTTTCACACCTGTGTGAAGTGGGTGTAAACAGCTACTAGATCATATTTATCAACTCATTGGCACTGGCCATAGCATTTATATCCATTTTTCACAGATATAAATGGCTAAAAAAGTTGAAAGCCAGTGAAGAATTTGGCAGGGTCTTCATCTGTTTAATGATAGGTGACACCATGCCAGCATATTGATTAGTCATCTAAATATAGATGAGTAGATGCTTGGCCCTGCTAAGCCTTCTTTCTGCTCTTCCGGTGGCAGAAACCAAACTTCAGTCTGTCTCAAGCACCCATTGTTTAGGAGGCTTGGCTGGGGAAGGGGCCATAGCTCAAGACCTGCCTGTTTGGTAATCCCCAGTTTGCTCGCTCAGCTATGTGAGGGTCAGCACAGCCAGATGGAAATAGAGCAGCTCTACGGCTGCTTTATGTTGACTTGGTGGGGCATACTTTGAGGGGCATGCCTGGATGTAAAGATGGCATATAGCCACCTTTCTTCCCCATCCCCTCAGGTTCTATGCTGAGCCGGACTCTGCCAGAAACAAGGATCTAGCCTGGGATCCTGTGTTAATATATTTTTTTTTATCAGATTCTTTTTTTTAAAAAATGTAACATGCTAAACTACAGAATGTAGCACATCTGGAACCAGTTTTCAAATGAACTGGTGACCAATGTGTGGCATGTTAGACATTCAGGAATGGATTCTCATTTCATTTTCACCATCTTATCCTTTGTTAGGCCTGATGTTCCTTTCACTTGCAAAGATGTAACTCAGGAATAACTTCACCGAAGTTAAACCACAATAAACTAATGTCAGCAAAAGAAGAATATGGCCCATTGATCTCAGTGGAGTTACTTCATGTTTAGGCTTTGCCTAGAGTAGGGTTTAAAGATGTGTTCACTAACTTGTTCTAACTAATTTTCAAAACCATGTATAGTTTAGCATAAAATATGCTAAACTAGTCCAGTTAAGGGCTATTGGATAGCCTAAATTTAACCAGTTGTGAAAGTCTATGCTGACTTGTCTTACACCAAACTTTTAGAACATTCTGCTAACACTTTCTAACAAAAAAAACAGGAGTACTTGTGGCACCTTAAAAGACTAACAAATTTATTTTAGCATGAGCTTTCGTGAGCTGCAGCTCACTTCTCACGAAAGCTCATGCTAAAATAAATGTGTTAGTCTCTAAGGTGCCACAAGTACTCCTGTTCTTTTTGCGGATACAGACTAACACGGCTGCTGCTCTGAAACCTTTCTAACAACTTACCTTCCGATCCAAGTCTAGACAAGACCTTTTGCAGGTGAGAGACAAGAATCAAATCGTTAATGTCTCTTATGTCATATAGCCTATAAAGCATGATGAGCAAAAAATTCTGAGTTAAACATTTGGAGCAGTTGGTAACATTCCTAACCCATTACATTTTCAGCAAAGTGGATTATCTTGTCTCAGTGCCTTCTGGTGAACAAATCAACCGTAATCTTGACACGTGAATTTATTATGGATTAAATAAACTCAGTCTTAATAAGCTTCAGTTAAAACTACACTCAGTTTGTAGGAAGAAAATTCAGCAGTTAGGTTCCCTGTCACAACCACAAAAATAGGATTAGACTTTTCCAACTTTATCTAGTTTAGACTGGTTGTCTGTACACCAAATATGTGATTTTTTTATAGGTTTTTGTTAGATATTTGATTGCTTTCTTGCAGCAGTTCCACAGTATCTGAATGAGCTGACTTCCAGATGTATCTCCTCTGGGGCATTAAGTTTTATTTCACATTATCAACCAAATGTTCCAAGATTAGATAGTCAGAGATGGGTGGGGTTTTTAACCTTCTTTTCTGCAACTATGAGAATTATACTCTGCCATCTCCTGTTTGATTGTGCAGTTAGATCTACAGAACAGTGGGAAAATAATTTAAAACATGTTTGATTTAATAATTGAAGCAATGTTTTTATATATTGTGGTTTCATTTTTTTTGGATAGATTAGATACATTGATTGGATAGATAATGGAGTTCACGTACCTGCCTATTTTACATTACTTCTTACTTATTTCATTCTGCATTGCAAACCCTGTGAGGAATTGTATGTATCACATCCTAAATGTATGGGGACAGATCCTCAGCTGGTATAACTCAATGTAACTCCACTGACATCAAATACAACAGAAAACACAATAATTGGTTTACGTAACCACTTCATGTCAGTATAAGGGCCAGATCTTTGGATAGTGCAAAGTGGTAATTATAACCTATTTAGGGTGGATGGAGTGGGCAAAAGGGGAGGGGAAATGTCACTCTGTCAAACATGCCATTACCTGTTTCTGAATCACTGAAAACTCAGAAGAAAATGATCTTGAATGTACAGATCAATATCTTAATAAATAGAGCACAATATAGGGTATTAGTTAATGTCTGCAACAGACCACCAAATCATACTACGGAACAGGATGCCTGGCTCATTACACCCTATGTATAATGTGTAGGGAGAAAAGCTGCATGACCATGGGGGACTTCAATTTGAGTGACAGATGCTGGAGGTCTCATGCTGCCAGTTCTAAAACATCTTTGGAATTTCTAAATAGTATGGACGACAATTTCCTAACTCAAAAAGTAGGGCATCCAACATGGAGGAATTCTATATTAGACCTCACCTTGAAAGATAAAGAGGAACTGATCACAGAACCAAAAATTAATGATAACTTAGTTACAAGTAATCATGACTTGAGCACATGCAAATACAATAAAATCCAGACCAGCAATATACATGCTTAGTGCTTTAAAAGAACCAGGTTTAGAGGGGATGTGAAGGCAGCTATAAAATATATATAAAATATCTATAACAAAGTGAATATAAATTGGAGAAAATTACATGGAACGCAAAAGGAGACAATGAGAAATGTATGGCCAGCAGAGTTAAGGACAATAAAAAGGAGTTTTTAAAATTATATTAGGAGCAAAAAGAATCCTAACAATGGTATTAGTCCATTACTAGATGGAAATGGTAGAATGACCAAAAATAATGCAGTAAAGGTGGAAGTGTTCAATAAATATTTCTGTCCAGTATTTGGGGAAAAAAATCAGATGATATATCATATGATAACACTCTTTCCATTTCACTAGTATCTCAGGAGGATGTTAAACAGCAGCTACTATATCAGCAGGTCTGGATAACTTAAAATCAAAGAGTTTTAAAAGAGCTGGTGGAGGAGCTTGCTGGACCCTTAATATGAATTTTCAGTAAGTCTTGGAATACTAGGGAAGTTCCAGAACACTGAAAGAAAGCTAATGTTGTGCCTATATTTAAAAAAGGTAAATGGGATGACCCACATAATTATAGGCATGTCAGTCTGACATCTATCCCAAGCAAGATAATGGGACTCGATTAATAAAGAACTAAAGGAGGGTAATATCATTAATGCCAATCAACATGAGATTATGGAAAATAGATCCTGTCAAACTAACCTGACAGCTTTTTCTGATGAGATTGCAAGTTCAGTTGATAAAGATAATATTGTTGATTTAATAAACTTAGAATTCTGTAAGGTCTTTGAGTTGGTATCAGATGACATTTTGATTAAAAAGTAGAACAATACAAAATTAACATGGCACACATTAAATGGATTAAAAAGCTGGCTAACTGAAAGATCTCAAAATGTAACTGTTAACAGGAAATCATCATTGACCATGGTTTTTTTCTAGTGGGGTCCCACATGTCTGAGTTCTTGGCCTTATGCTATTTACCATTTTTATCAATTTGCTGGGGGAAAAAATCACCGATAAAGTTTGCAGAGGACACAAGAATTGGAGGAATGGTAAATAAAATGGAGGACAGGTCACTTATACAGAGACATCTGGATCTCTTGGTAAACTGGTTGCAAGCAAACAATATGCATTTTAACATGACTACATTTAAATATGTACATCTAGGAACAAAGAATATAGGCCTTACTTACAGGATGGGGGACCCTATCCTGGGAAGTAGCGAATCTGATATAAAGATTTGGGGGGGGGGGTGGATAATCAGATGAACATAAGTTCCCAGTGTGATGCTGTGTCCAAAAGGGCTAATGCAATCTTTGGATGAATAAACAGGGGAATCTCAAATAGGAATAGAGAGGCTATTTTACCTCTGGATTTGGCACTGTTGTGACTGGTGCTGGAATAGTGGAATAGGGTCCAAATTCAAGAAAGATGTTGATAAATTGGAGGGGGTTCAGCAAAGAGCCATGAGAATGATTAAAGGAACAGAAACATGCCTTATAGTGATTGATCTCCTTGAGACTATCAATTTAGCTTAACAAAGAGAAAGTTAAGGGATGACTTTTATTAAGTACCTACATGGGCTCTTCAGTCTACCAGAGAAAGATATAACATAATCCAATGGCTGGAAGTTGAAGATAGACAAATTCAGACTGGAAATAAGGTGTGAATTTTTAACAGTGAGAGTTATTAGCCACTGGAACAATTTACCAAGGGTCGTGGTGGGTTCTCCATCACTGACAATTTTTAAAATCAAGATTGGATGTTTCTTTTTAAAGAGATGCTCTAGGATTTAGTTTGGGGAAATTCTATGGACTGTGTTATATAGGAGGTCAGACTAGATGATCACAGTGGTCCCTTCTGGCCTTGGAACCAACCATTCTATGAATATAGCTTTCTTGATGGAGCTCCACTGTTCTATACCAGCTGAGGCTCTGACCCTTATCACTGATGTGAAGTGGTTATGCATACAAATTATTGTACCTGCTATGGAATTCCAACTAGTACTAAAGGTTTTTCTGTCACTGGAAAGCTACAGAAGTACAAGTTCCTGCAATTCAGAAAGTGAAGGGATCTTGCAACTGACCAAGTTAAATGGTCAATAAACAGGGGCTGTGCATTTGGCCAATCCATATCAGCACTAAAATGCAGCCTGACGAACTAGTTGACTCTCTCGCTGCCGTACGCACCATCATAACAGTATGTACAACCACTTCATGGTTAAAAGTCATGAAAAGAGTTGATTTTTCTGTAAACCTCGTGAAGCCACATTTAGGGTATTAATGAGAATTATAATTACAACTAGAATAAAGAAATTAGAAAGTAGAAAAGTATTATACTACATATTGCCAATATTAAAGCATTTATAAGTAGCAACAGCTGAAAATGCATGGGAAGTATTTTAAACTAGATGGTTCAGATATCTTGAAGTTTCAAATGTATGTATTAGAGATCAAAGATCACAATATGTGCATATTTTGTCTCACCAGAAGACATCTCAAATCGCTTCAGGTGCAGATATGTATTTTCAGGGATTCAAATCACTAGAACAAATGCCCCAAATAGCATGATTACATTAAGGTCACTCAGAAACAATTGCACAATAGCTATAGACTCCATTTTAACACTAAATTGGATCTTTCCCTTAGTTTTCATTGTCTCTGTAACCTCAGCACCACCTGGTGACCCCTGCCATAAAAATATAAAAGAGTAATAGAGCTAAATATGTTGTTACATTCCCTTGACTTCATAGTTTAAATCAGAACCTCATTTTTATTTTAAGAAGTATTTTTGTGTTATCTTCTATTTTCCTTCCAAGTGACAGGTTAGTTTGTGTTATGTTAATCCATGTTGACAATACAGAGCGGGATTCTTCATCAGAACCAGGCCTTAACACAACTTGCCATTGACCTTTATCATATAATTAGATTCCCTTCATAATTTCACCTTGATTATCCTCAGTTGAGCTATGAGGAGTCACAGGATATTAAAACAGAAACAAAACAAAACTTTTAAAATTAAAACAAGTTGGCCAATACCAAGAAGTTTTCAGATGCTTTTTTGTGGGGGTGGGAGGGCGGGGATGGTGAGGGGACAATTTTCAGGCAAAACTTGATGAGGTGTTTTCAATTTAAAAGGGAATACTACTCATAAAAATAATTTAGTATTTTAATGTACTATACTAAATATACTAACGCTTTTATGAATTAATCTAATTTTGTTTGTATTTGTCCATTCCCATTTCTTTCTTCAGTTTAATGATGGCCACAGTCTTAGCTACAACAACATTAAAAAGATGACCCTGCCAATGACAAGCTGTGCCAAAGTTTTTGTGCTTGTCTATTTAGCCCATGAGGATTTTCTACATGTCAAGCACAACCTATTGCGCTCACTACAGCCTCAGTTTCCCCTTGTGGGCTCCCCAATAACTCACAAAGGCTTTCACATGTCCAATAATACCCCTTTCTGGGGTCCTATTTATTAATATAGATTTTAAAAGAAAAAAAGAAAAACTTCCACCTGAAGATTTTCCTTCACCTACTTGTTCCCTACGCTTCAGCCTTTCTAGTTAGTATCAGCTTTCTGCATTCCTCAGGCTGTGGTTGGGAGCTAAGAAGAGTCTTTTGCCTAGTCTATGCTTGCAGTAACCTGCAGGGCACATGTAGCTACACATCTCAGTGAATGACTGACATAGGGAGGCAGTGGGGAAAGACTTCGTTCAACAGTTTCCCACTGCTGGAGCCTTCCACCACTGCCTCACCTCTGCCAGAGCCTTTCCCTGCTGCCAGAGTTTTTTACTCCGGGGGGGAGGCAATGGGACATTGCACTACTAACAATAGCAGCGTAGATGTGGGAGGCGCTGCCTGAGCATGTAGAGCTGTGTGGAGTATATGCCCTAGAATTCTACGTATCTGTACTCTGCTTGCCTAAGCAGTGCCTCACCATCTATACTGCTATGTATACCTGTGGTAGCTGGGAGCGCAGTGTCTTTAAACCTGCCCTTTGAGTAGAGTTGCTCACACGGCCCTCCTGCTGCATACCATCTAGCACCTCCCAGGACTTCCTACCTTTAGTATCCCTTTAACGCTCTATAGGCTTCTCTTATTTACTCCCCAGAGGCCTGATTTAGCCCCAGGATCTGCCTAGGATGTGACTTTGCCCATTCTCTCCACCTGGGAGGCGAGCTAATTGTGTTACACCTGGGGCTGCATCCATCTCCCCTTCAAAGGGACTAGCCACCCAGGATACCACACCATAATTCAGAGAATAAATACACTTGAGTTTAATTCTTCATTGCCCTACAACTTGTTTACACCAGTGCAAAGTAAATGCAAAGTGTCTGTTAAACATTCTGATTTGGTAGCATAATACACTCACTTTGCACGAAAGTAATTAATTACACAGGGTTAACAGCAATGAAAATTTAGGTTCATTATAGCCAATAAGCAACTATCTTTTAGTTAATATGGTACATCACACAGTAACAGCTTATGGTTTGTTACAGTGGTTATTATTCTTAGCCCATCTGACAACCCAGAAATCATATCCCACTATCTCAAATGCAACAGAATCCAAATCTATTTCTTTTCCTCACTTCTCCCTTTATGCTAGTCTAGACAGGTGCATTAATCTAGTGTGCCAAGAGCAATCTCTTTATCTATGCAGACAGAAACTTTTTTTTCACTTTTATCATTATGAGTATCTGCATATATGCATAGGATAAAATAAAGGTTCCTCACCACATTTTTAGTCAATTTCTACTTAAATTTTGGTCTGATCATCTTTCATTGCATGTTCAGAAATGATTATCTGACATTTGCATTTGAATAAGAATGAAGGGAACGGGTTGCTGTTATGCTGCATTTTGTTGAGAATATTGTTATGAGCTGGATAAAACCCTGTTATGCATTGAGTTAAAACCCCATTGAGACTGGTAGATGTGAACTCACCCTTCAGTTAACATAACTAAAAACAATAGCCTCCACCTAAGACAAAAGGTGTCTGAACCTATACAGGAGTTTTTTCTGAGTAGGATTTTGGGTAGGTGGGTGTGTCATCTCTCTTCCCTGAAACCAAGGTCAGACAAGACTCCCACTCCCTCCCAATGCGGTGAAGGCATACCCCAGCCGCTGAATGTGTATACTTTCTCTGCTTTCCCGGCCAGATACTCCTGTGCCATCTGCTTATAAAAATGAGAAGTATCCCCATGGAAGATAATGGCACTACACTGTTGTAAAACTAATGTAAATGAGAGAAGACTCAGGACCACTGTGTATGCAAGGCAGGCCGTTTTGTGGGGAGTCCAGAAAAGTGAGAAATAAAACTCTAAGGGGCAGGTTGTGTTAGCACATCAGAATTCAAAACTCTGCTGCAGCTTAAAAAAAGTGGAGCATACACAACTGAATACTAATAACTAATGTATAGAACTGACAAAACAGTGGCATAGAGAAATAATACAAAGATATTATTGATGCTAAACTTTTATTTTAATTAATATTGTAATATATACAATAATGCTCCATCTACATACGTGATCAAAGCACTCCTTGTAAATCAATTCAAAGCTCATTACTATTAATTGAACCTGAATAGAAATGAGTTTTAGCAAAAATAGAATAAAGAAACAAACAGGAATCAAGAGAGAGATTATGTAGGGAAACATTCATTAATATGATTATTTCCTCTGTCTTATACTTAGATACCTACTCCTCTCTTGCTCGCTCTCTCTCAGGTATGATTCCAAATACAAATCTCCATTATCCTGCACCTTCTGTTCTTGCTTTCTGTGTCTATGTTTTTGTCATTCTCACTGCACATTCTCTCAAATAAGGCCTGCATAGTCTAATAGATTGTCATTATGTTCAGCTTTATTCATCCCTTTTCCAAACAAAATCTAATCTAAGCTGTTAATAATGTTCGCAAGGACATTTCTCCAAACTAAGTTTGTTATATCAGTAATTGGGTTGTACTTTTGAATTAATGAATGGATCACTTGTTTTTAAAAAACATAACACAGATATGCTTATGGCCTTTCTAATAACTTTTTAACATTGATCTTTCTCTTGTTGTAATGGTTTCTTGTTTCTGCAACTGCTGAACAATCAATAAGGTTCCTTTTAGCATGGACCAGGATGAAGTGCCAAGATTAAGCTATTCTCCAACACAGAATTTTCTGTTCTAGAGGGTTTTTTTAAAGCGATTTAATTGTATAATATACATATTTCACTTGGTATTAAATTTACTTCAATCCAGGGAGATTATAATCATCACTGTCCCCTCTTTTTCTAGGTAATTCTAAAGGGCTTGATCTCTAATCATGAAGAGATGTTTTGCATGGATGACTCCCATTAATACCAATAAGAATTACATGCATAAATCTTTCTAGAGTTGGAACCTTCACTGTAATGGATATGAGCAACTTTTATATCTTTGTGAATGAATTATTATGTTTTGATGTTAATTCTGTCCCTCCTCTTTTGCTTACTCTGTTTCAGATGACATATCTTCATCTTTTCCTATAACAAAAATGCCTGATTTGAAACTGGAATCTGTTTACAATACTTTATTTGGTAAATCTACTACACTGGATGGTAAGTTTAAATACTTTGTGATCTCATTCTTATGTAAATGTGCAGGTTTTTATCTCAGTCCATTTTATTTTGTAAGAAAGACATTAAGTATCTGCCTACTGATATTATAATAGCAAATATTTTTCTTACTATTGCAGAATACTTACAAAACTATATATATATATATATATATACACAAAAACACAGATATTTCTTATGGAACAAAAATATCTCCACTAATAATTATCAGATCATATGTAACTTATTTAGCAAAGTTGGTTTATATTTTCCCTTCAAATAGAAGTCGTTACAATCTTCTACATCTGATTGAAGTCAACAAAGTACTGTATACAACTTTGTGCAGAGGGGAAATTTCATTGTCCTATAATATAAATAATGCCACACAAATTTTGTATTCCTGCAGTACAGAGTGTTTACCATTTACTATATAGCTAATTTTAAAATATATGGCTCAGGAAATACAAAATAGTTCTGGTTTGTTTTAAAATATTTTGGGGTTATTTTGACAGCCACTTTGACTTAGCCATTGAACTGACTGGTGTAAGGAGAGAGGGTGTGGTTTGTGTTTCCATTCTACTTAAATGTATTCTCTGCTTTACTTAATTAGATCACTTTTTTTCTAATGCAATCACAAGACCTCCTTCCTTGGTGTAACTATACACTCCTGTTCACTTGGGGAAAGAGTCCTGAGACAAACACTACTGGCTGCCCCTTTTGTAGAAGTGTTTCTCCAAGCCCTGACTCATGCACATATTGTAAAGTACCATTTTTTCCTACAATACTATTTCAAGCTAAGTGGTTGGTTGCAAGGGCTTCTTCATGTTGTGATAGCCATGTCAAAACTGCATATTTGCTTGCTAAACATCTCAGAGGTTTGCATTCACCAAAAGGGACTTGGGAGGCATTCTGTTAGATAGTTCATGAGTCCATACTTGCTGACTGATTTGATATCTGTGAACTTGGGCCTTTGGGGCTTGGTCCAAAGCCCACAGAAATCAACGGAAGTCTTTCAGTGGGCTTTGCATCAGGCACTTGTTTCATAGCATTGTGGGCTGGGCAAAATGTCATTGCAGAAGTTGGGTGTAGCTTCATTCCAGATACATATAGGAAACAGTTAAACTCTTTTTTAGAAGTCCCCAGCTAAAACAGAGGCATATATGAGTCAGCCTGGGAATTAGAAGTATGTGGGTGGAAAGTTTTGTTGAGTATTGTTTTGGGTAAGATGGGGCAAGGGAAAGTAAGATAGCAGAGAAAGACTTAGAGAAGGAACAGAAAGCCAGACTTAACCTAACTGGAACAATCTGCAAGACCCCAAATTTGTGGGTAACGGTTCAGATCAAAAGTGGTATGTAACAGAGTCCTCGCTGGATGATGTGGCCTAATGGTTAGTACACTCAGTGCCCCCTCCCCGTGTGTCAGTCTTAGAGTCCTGGTCCTCCTCCACTCAGAGGTGTGCTGAGTAATACAGGTGCTTCAAGACCCTCCTGCAGTGGTAGGGGAGCCCAGGCCCACCCACTCCACTAGGCTCCAATCCAGGGCCCTAGAAAGGTCAACAGTGCCTGCTCCCAGAAAGGTGCCCCTGCTCATTTCCTACCACTGCTTTCCTCTCTTAGCTTTCAGTCCCACATACGGTGAAAAGAAAAGATAACCAAACCGTCAGCCTCAGCTGGGCTCAGCATACAGTCTTACTCTCTCAGGGAGACTTCTCTGGCACCCTTGTCACAAGCCTTCAAGGTAGGTCTGTCCTCCTCCCCAGCATCCCCATTCTGTGTTCCCCTTTCAACTCCTTCTCTAGTTGGGGCATGCTCTGCAGGGCTTGAGGGCCAGGCTACCTGGGCCTACTAGTGTCCTTGAACCCTTTCCAGCCCAGTGTGGGGTTTGTATACCCAATCACATGGAAACAATAGCTTTTAGCTTCTTGAGATCAAAGTTGTCTTTGAGACGTCAACAGGTGTTCTAAAATTGGTGTTGTGGTAAGTCACAGTACAGTTCTGCATTCACATTTCTGGCTCACATGAGCCGAGCAGTACGGTTGCTGTCATAGTCTGTTACCACTTTGGTGTCTTTGTCTCCACAGCCAGGTACTAAAATATCCTTTGTACAAAATATCCTTAAGCCCTTGGATCCCTGCTAGTATTTTGCTGGCAGCACTGATATTCTTCAGCTGTAGTTTTTATCCTTAATAGCCATTTGCCAGTTATTCTGCCTGTTGATATACAAAACAAGGGGAGATAACTTCAATGTTCCTCCAAGATCCCTTGCTGATATCCATGGTTGGCAGCCAGTGCTGAGAATCAATTTGCTTTGGCCGGGTCAGGTAGAATTTCTCCAGTTGTGGATTCCTCCTTTTTCAGTTTCTGCATGTGGTTTCAAATGATGAACATTTGCTGTTATAATGCCTCACTCCATAACACCCACAGCTTTTTATTGGGTGCTTTGTATTTATGATTGCATTAGCATAAGTAATATGGGGTACTGCTGTTCCTTTGCCTGCCCTGCCCGATGTGGTGAATTGTCTCTGATCTTATCCTCATCTGATTATGTGGTTGTTCACTGCGCTTCCATATTTGTC
This sequence comes from Mauremys mutica, assembly GCF_020497125.1. Classification (NCBI taxonomy): domain Eukaryota; kingdom Metazoa; phylum Chordata; order Testudines; family Geoemydidae; genus Mauremys; species Mauremys mutica. The sequence goes on along the minus strand of NC_059072.1, from coordinate 187,779,322 downwards.
TCTTGGTAGATGCAATGGCGAGGTCAAATACCACACTGGATGTTGACTGGAATGGGTTAATGGCCTGTACTGGCTTCTATCACAGTCCTTTTCTCATCCCCAGTGGCCTCTCCCAGCTGCCGACTGACGTTGGCAGGTCACAAAGTCCAAATGAATCCTACTGGGGTATTTAAGAGCCCAGCAAATAAACAGTCTATTTGCCCTCTCTACAGTCTCCAGCCCAGCTCTGCCCTCTGTAAATTCAGACCTTTGTTCAAACTTCTAACTAAACAGTGTCCCTTTTTGGGATTTACACCACTTTACCTGGGGCCAGTGGGGAACCCAGGCCTGCCCACTACTCCAGGTTCCAACCCTGGACCCTATACACAGCAGTCACATATTGCTCAACTTCAATCCTCTGCTGCATTGTCCCTGGAGCTCTTCCTAACAGGCCCTTTTTATCTCTGGCCCTATGTCAGGGCCAACATCCTCAGGTTCTTCTTTCCCTTCAATCCAAGCTACAAAAGTTCAGCCAGCTCTGACTGCCAAGCTCCTTTGACCAGAGACGAGCCCTCATCTTCCCTCCTCTGCTCCCAGCCAGGAACCAACTAGCTCAGGCCAGGCAACTCCTTTTATCTCAGCCAGCAGGGCTCTGATTGGCTAGTGCTAGCCCCTTTGGCCCTTGGAGGAACAGATCTCCAGAGAGGCCTCTCTAGGCAGGTCTGGAGGACACAGCTTCACTGCTCTTTCCTCCCACATCATTGCTTACTGAGTCTGGGTGGATAGGACTGCAGGGCCTCCTGTAAGCAGCTACAAAGACCAGGTACACATCATCACACCCTTATATTGCATCACACCTTACTCCGCAGGTGATCTAATTGAAGCCAGTAGGAGTAAAGAGCTGGACAGTATGAATCTGGGCTCAAATAAAGACCAATTTTAAAATAAATTCCAAGCAGTCTTCTAAAACACTTGTCACTGCTTCAGTATTTCCTTTACTGTACATGTTGCACGTGTCCCTCATTGACAGCTGCTATTTTACTGATGCTGTGCAGCACAGGATGTCCAGTCTTATTATGTTTTGAGACATAGGAAATAGAGCTCAGTATTTGAATGCAAAAGAAGGAAGGAGACTTTCAAAGTTCAAGGTAAGTGTCATTTTTTTTTTAGAATGCTGGGGGAGCAGGGAGAGTCTAATGGTGCTTTACTTAATTTAAAAAACAAAACCTTGTTTGTCACTTCTAATGTTTCCAATAAAATGCAAGAATAATATGGAAAATATTATAATGGCATTATATAAATCAATCAATTTGTAAATCAATAATATGCCTTCACATGTGTCCAGTTCTGGTCACCCCCTCTCAAAAAGTGTATGGCAGAATAAAAGGGGCTCAGAGATGCGTGGTGAAAATGATTAGAACATGATTAGCATGAAAAAACTCTCATGAAAAGATATTGAAAGGCATGGGATTGATTATCTTAGAGAGGAGATGAATAAGAGAGGACAAATTAAGTATGCAAAAGAATGAATGATATAAGGAAGGTAAATCGGGAATTTCTACTTTAAGGTATAAGACTGCCACTAATTATTGAGGGTTTGGAAAAAAATTTCCTTAGGACAGGTAATCTACTCCAGGGGTTCTTCCATCTTCTCTAAGCTTCTGTGGCTGGCCACTGTTTGTGACATAATACTGGATCAAATAGGCCACTGGGCTGATCTAGTAGAGTTTCTTAATCAAAACTGGCCCATACACATGGCAAACAATGTCTGTGATAAAGCAATGAAGAGGGGAGGGCACAAAAACTCTAACCAAAAGTCTATCCTTTGTTGCTATTGGATTTTCTTGTCTCTGGGTTTGTTCCTCCAGCATTGTTGCCAGTTTATTGTATTAGGGCCCCATATGAATCCCTTCAGCTTCATAAATTGTATGTTTTGCCTTGGACTGCAAACTTGACAGATGATGGATTTTATAATGTATAAAGCAACATATTGTGGGGCAGATGATCTTGGTTGAACCAAAGTTCCTGTGAATTTTTACCACTGTAAACCAAGATCAGAATCTAGCCATAAGGTATGGATGGTACTCAAGAACTGACTCTTGCAAACCATATGAAATACTGTCTTGCTATGAATTGCAGCTCCAGGCAATACTTTTTCAAAACTGAAACACATGACAGAAGTGGAATAAGTTGTTTACATAGCACAAGTACAGAATACTTATCTTTACCAGTATCAAAGGAGAATAAAGTTGAACTTGAACTATAAGTAACATTTTGCTGATTATTGTTTCTCCTTCTGGAATAAAAGGATGAAAGTCACTATTGTCATGATTTTTTTTTTCACATTCTGCTTGTCTTTATTATTACTCTGATAATTCAGGGGACCAGAAACAAGAGCTGGGTGTTGGTTTTTTTGGGTTTGTTCCCCCTCCTGTTTCTTGCCTGGAAATCTATTTAGATTACTCACCAGTATATGGTCACTGAAGGTCATTTGGTTTACAGCTGAAATTACAGCCTCATCTTGTAATTAGAACTTAAAGCTGAAGTAAGATTTTATAGCTCTTGTGAAAGGATAGGTTGTTGTATGATTAGCTTCAGAATGTTAAATTAGGTGTAATGATAGGTGTTTTCATCATGCAGTTTAGGCCTCCAAAAATTAACTATCTTGAATAGCAACCTTTGGGCTATAAGGACACTATCCTAGGCCTCTCCTAAATGTTAATTGTATTACACATTAACATTTCCTTTACCGTAAAATGGCAGAAGCCAAGCCAACAAGATTTTAAAATCTTGAGAAGTAACACTTTCATGTCTTGTTTCAGATTCCCAAAAGCAAGCTGCTTGCTGAAAATGTCCCTTGAATAAACATCCACTTACATACGGTGGACACTTAAAAAAATCAGCATTTGGCAATAGTTGCTCCACAGCAGTGGTTGCCGGGAAATGTTAACTTTTTACTGGTTACCATGGTACATGAAGCAATCTTTTCAAATCTGCACACAATGCATCCATCTCTGCCTTAGATGTAAAGCACCAATCACGTAGCATCTGGGTGTCCCTGGGGGTAATTGAACATCATGGAATTTGATGTTTTGTGAACCACACAAACCATGGTGTTTTCTGAGGTTGCCAGATCATCTGGAGTTTGCAAATCTTTTTTTTTTTCCCTAATGTCTACCTCACCCAAGCAAGATTCAATTTGAGAATGTAAAGTGAAGCCTAGGCTCCCTATGAAGGGGTGAGAAACCCATTCAATAGCTAGACTAGCACAAATGGATGCCTTACACATGGTGACTTGATCTCTGCATAGCACTTAAGTGAAACACTATTCCACCTTCTTTCCCGCCCCCGATCACTGGGACCAGCAGCACAGGACAGAGCAATCTCACAGCTGATCTAAGTTGTATCAACAGTTAAAGTCTCCTTGGAGTTGTTATGCTGGCAGGGATTACTGAAGCGCAGTGTGTTACAGCCATGACCTGGTGTAATTCCCAGATGCCTGATTAGGGCTGTTGAATAGGGTAGTTGCACCACCAGATGTGTATTGTACTAGGGCCATTGGATTGGCCCGGTATTTATAATTTGCATTTGAAAATGTGGGCATTATCCTCTACCTGTGGAGTTTGATGAAGGGGGAGTCCCAGAGAGAGTAGCCTCTAAGCCAGTGGTTCTCAAACTTGGGCTGCTGCTTGTTCAGGGAAAGCCCCTGATGGGCTGGGATGGTTTGTTTACCTGCCATGTCTGCAGGCTCAGACGATCACAGTCCCACTGGCCGCAGTTTGCTGTCCCAGGCCAATGGGGGCTGCAGGAAGTAGCGTGGGCCGAGGGAAGTGCTGGCTGTCCTTCCTGCAGCCCCCATTGGCCTGGAGTGGCGAACCGCGGCCAGTGAGAGCCATGATCAGCCGAACCTGTGGACGCGGCTGGTAAACAAACTGACCCGGCCCACCAGGAGCTTTCCCAGAACAAGCAGCGGCCCAAGTTTGAGAACCACTGCTCTAAGCCACATTCTCCACTGCCTTTCACTTTATTCAGTCTTTTATACCTGTGCAAAGTGAGTGCATCTTGATTTGCTGGTTTTACACACTCACTTTGCACAGCTGTAAATGACCACACAAGCTGCAAGGACTAGAGAATCAGAATTCCCTTTCTAATGGATTTCAGCTCAGTAAATCAGATTGCTTCACAGAAACTAGCATTATGTGTACTACAAACAGGTGGCAACCTCTAGTGATAACTCAACAGTTAGACACAAAGGGCAGCACTGCATATTTATCACAAGGGTGTATGCCCACTATGACACCCTGCACCCCATATTCACTATAATGATATGATTATGATATGGTTATTATACAATTATGATGCATCTTGTACAAAATGTCATGTGAGCTGTCAATGGAAACGTTATGGTTTGCTGAATATCATTATCCTATTTGTATGCATGTATAATTTTTGTATCTGGAGTTACAAATATTGACCATGCATCTATATTTCAAGTGTGTTTGCTCCTGGGTAACACCCACAAAGTAGTTTACATCCACTCTAACCATCACATTGTGAAAGGACTACCCAAGGCAATGGCCAGTCAGTGAAAACAACGGGCCATGGGAAAAGCTTAGCCTCACCTGATAAGCTTTCCTGTAGATGCTTCAGCCAAAATACAAGTAATAGCTGCCATGACTCATCAAAGCATGCAAGGGCATGTGGCTAAATCATGTGATATTGGACTCCTTTTTGGTGCTTGTGTTTTTCCACAAACTGTGCTGGGGGCTTTGTTTGGGACAATGAAGTTCCCTCCATATGGAAGAAGCTATAAAATGGGGAAGTGACATCATCACCAGGCCTCACTCTCCCTACAACACACCACCTGAAAACAACTAAGGAACAAAGACTGAACTGGGGAAGGGTGTCCCAGGCAGGATAGAAGTTCAGCCTGTGTATGCAAAAGCTATAACCTGCTTGTACTAGCTAACAGGGTGAGACACTGTTTGATTAAAATCCTATCTAGTTTATAAAGCTTAGATTGCATTTTTGTTTTACATCTCAGGTAATCTGCTTGGATCTGTACGCACACTATTTATAATCATCTAAAATCTATCTTTCTGTAGTTAATCAATTTGTTTTTTAAAAATCTAAAATTGTGTTTTGCTATAAGTGCTTGGGGAATCTGCTCAGGAACAAAAACTGGTACATTGTCCTCGCCACTTTGAGAGAGGGGCGGACTGGCTAATAAACTTACTTGGTCAGGCTTTTGACCAGGGCAAGACAGTATAGCTCTGGGGTCCTAGGCTGTGGAGGAGTTGGCTTGATCCTCTCTATTGTCAGTTCATGAGTGGTAGAGGAGAAGCCTTCATGCAACTGCAGCTGGGTGTGTCCCTGCTTGTGTAAAGGTTTGCATGAGTGCAGGACCAGGAGCAGTCTGCAGCTTGCCACAACAGCAGAATGTGAGAAGGAGCCCAGGCTGGTGAGACAGAGGGTTCAGTAGTACCCCAGTTCCAGGTTGCACCCCGGGGGGGCCTTCCTACCCACTTTGCTCCTACTACAGTAAATACCCCTAGAATTGTGACTATTGCCTTTGATTGAAGATCCTAGATGAACTACTGCCCCTTTGTGCCTATCTAATGGAAAGCTGCCTTTATAGGGTAGCTGAAGACTTCCCACAAGGGAATCCCTAGTTGGTACAAAGGCAACGTAGCCAGCTCTTCACAGCCCTCTCCTGATCCCCCTGACAGAGGACAGATGGGGAGCATACCAGCAGGTCTGGACAGGGCACACAGCCTCCCAATATAAATCAGAGCAAGCCTGCTAGCGGCCAAACCATTCTTTGGCAGCCTCTGGGATCAGGAGGGTACAAATTATTTGACTTCACCCTCAAATCCTGTGTGGCGCTTGGACAGAATCACGATCTATCTTTCTGAAGCAGCTTATGTGAGGAAGGCTAGACTCACTTCCCCCAACTAACAGACTCTCTACCATTCCTCACAGCTGGGCACTGGCGGGGAGAAAACTCTTTTAGCTCCCATTAAAAGGGCGTATTCAGCTGCATGTGCTGTTCAATAGAAATCTTGCTGCTTCTCTCAGGCTGGCAAGCAACCACCAAGATATCAGTGAATGCACTGCTCCTTGAAGGAGCCAGGAATTTAATGTGCTGAGTTGGATTAAAGTCTTATCACAATCTTTTACTGCAGATACTGTATACAGCCTTAGGAAGAGACTATGTAGCAAGGCTGCAGTTCAACATACTTTGCCTTTCAGTTGCCTGTGCGACCAGATATAAATGGTTGATCATGAAGCCCATTCTGCTAACATTTCCTCAGCACTAGTGCAGGTAGTGCCCCCTTCTAGGATATGCTTTGGTTGATGTTCCTGAGCCTAATGAATTCTGGCAGCACGAATGATGATGACAAACAATTGTCTATCTCAAGTCACTGAACTTTGTTACAAAGTCACAATAAGCCTGTCTGGTTGACTAGTCTCACGTGTAACAAAATCAAAATAAACCTTCACAAGGAATCATTTTCAAGTGCCATTTTACTTTTGTCTTAGGCTCACAAATGTCTCATGTTCTTTCTGATGTGTCAGATATAATGCAAAAGAAATAACCAACTAAACAAGCACATTCTCTGTGTGGCTGGTCGTGGATAAAAAGTGCTTAAGAACCATCCATTCCTCCCCTCACCTTCTTCCCACTCTTCTTTTCCTTCAATGTCAACTGATTAGGATGGAGGGTGTGTCTTTGGTGGTGGTGGGGAATATACTAGTGTTATTTTAAAGGCTTACCATTAGTAATTGTAGTTGTAATGGATTGGTCATGCTTTGAGCAGGGGGTTGGACTAGGTGACTTCCTGAGGTCCCTTCCAACCCTGATATTCTATTATAATTACCTTACCATTACTAGAGCTGGTATGGTGAAACCACCTACGAGCCCATCATGGAGCAGTGCCCTATTCCGCAAGGTGCTGTACAAATGGAGAACAAAGTCAGTCTCTACCCCAAGAACCTTACATTCTGTGCTCCACTCCACACCCCCATGGTACAATGAACTCCTGCTGGCTATGTTATTTTTCAGAATCTGTTGGTTACCACATTTGTTGTTGGGTTTTTTTGGTTTTTTTTTTAAAGAAAAAGATACAATTAAATCCACAATTTGTTAGAAGATTCAAGGCTCATTCTTAGCACAAGTGGAATGTGTAAATTCAACTTCATGGTGAAGAGCAATGTACACAAAGGGATAAAAGCACCCCAGATCAAATGTTCATAAGTGACTTAGGAGCGTAAGCTTCAATTTTAAAAGTGATTTGGGGCTCTTCAGAGTGTTTAGTCTCATTGACAGTCAATGGGCTTGTGCTCCTGAGGCCCAGATTTGTTAAGCTATTTAGGCATTGCTGCGAAGGAGCCGTCATTTCATATCCAAAAGAGCACTTAGGAGGCTGGGATTTTGACTTTCCTTTTTGAAAATGAAATGTAGGTGTTGCAACACTGAGCACAGCCATGCCTAAATACCTTAAAAGAAACTAGGCCTAAGTGCCTTTTGAAAATAGGACTTAGGTTACTAGGGTCATTTAGGCATATCTGAAAATGTTACCCCTTGGTTTTAAGGGACATTGTCACATAAATTGTCGGTCTTGCCATTGATAGTCAATGATAGATTGGCAATACTGGGACCCCAGAGTGCTCACATGTTACCAATTATAGGATTGGGACCTAAAAGAAGTACAGTGCAGCCTTAGCTTACAAAGGAAAAAAAAACAAGTGATTTGTATTTTAATTTAACTGTAGCCAAAGTCAAACTTATAAATAACCCCTCCCCCCTCTCTCTGAACTCTAGTCCAAGTACTGCAGCTTGACTTTGCATTGAAGCAATCAAATAAAACTTCAGAATAACATAAGGACCAGTGACCTATCATTTAGCATCAGTTTGCATTTTTCCATAAAAGCAAACCTGTTCGTGCTAGAAATGGCCAAAGGGTTTGTCTCATTAAATTTTGTTTGAATGACTATTTTTTCTTCTGATCAAAAATAAAATGTTATTTCTAAGTTACCAAAAAATATGATGAAAGTTCCTTCCTAAAACAAGGCACGACTGCTTTCTTTTAAAAGCAGGGATCATAATTAAAGGCTGTTATTTCCATTTCCTATAAAGATATTTTGGCAATTAGGTCTATTCTGAAGAGAATTTTTTCTTTTATAAAATGAATAATTGTGTTTCCAAAGAGTAGTAAAGTGGACTAATTCACTCCGGAAAGGATAAAGACAAATGCTCCCTTGCCTATAATTTCTTGCTCTTGACCCAGAGGGTTAGGATAATAAGTCATGATGATATTTATATCTACCTCTTTAAAGCAAAATGTGTTGATAGTGGCAAAAGGCTGGTTTAAAAACAGATCTAATAAGTGATGAAGGACATCATAACTTCACTAAAAAGAGACTCAGTAAACCTCTAACTTTCCAACTTCTGTGGTTCAAAGTCTATTCCTGAGCTTGTCCTCCACACTGCACTAACTTTATGATTGCATTCCAGTACTGAACATTCTGCAAGCAGCTCCATTCAGGCATACTCCCTGCATCTGTACAGTTCCCATTGTTGTCAATGGAGCTCAGTGCAGGTCTAGGGGTCTGCTTGGATGGAGGAACTTTAAGCATCAGGGTCTATATTAGAGCCCAGATCCTCACTGGGTGTAAATCAGTATCACTCCATTGACTTCTTCCAGCTGAGGATATGGCCCCACATTTTCAAAGAAGCCTCATTTAACTAGTCTTCATGTGTATGAATGCAACTTCCCACACATTCTCCCATTCGCACACAAACGGCCTGCTCCAGAACCCAGTGAAGTCAACAGATGTTCTTCCACTGACTTCAATATCCCTTACACGTTATAAAATGTAGACACAATATTCATTTGTGCTCAATTTGCAGATAAAATGAAGCGTCTGGGCCATATCCTGAGCTGCTGTTACCCGGCATGGCTTAGCTCTAATGAAGTCAAGGGAGTTAATTTAGACCAGCCAAGTATCTGGCCTTATATGTATATTTTATCATTTGATCACAGAGGTTAGTGCACAATAAATTGTGCATACAAATGACTGCATGTGGAAAAAAGTAGCCACGTAAGCAGAGATTATGTTTTGAAAATGTAGATGTTTTAGGAAGGTAGAAGATGGGCTTTCCTTTAGAACGGCCTATGACAAGCCTTAGCCCCACTACACGCCTTATGAAATTGTTTGCCCCTTTCCCTTAAAAATAATGTTAGTAGGTTGTGTAAACATATGTGTTTTTTTCTTTTTCTAGGGCTAAGGATTATAAGGACATTGGCATGGACATGACTTCTTGTTTAGCTCATTTGCTCCTATTGGCTAACCCTCAACAAGAGTGACGATTCTCTGTTTGTGACCTCATAAATGTCCAAATATGATATTGTAAATGGAGGGAACATCACTTCAAGTGATGGTCAGGTGCAAAACAGCCTGGGCTTCTGAATAGCTATGATCTTGTTATCATGAAGAAATCCCTCACAGTAAAAATAATTTTAAAGGAAGAGAAATAATTTTACAAAAACATAGACACGCCTTAAACAGTGGGTCTCCGAGTCTTCCCTAAAGCATATGTGGATCTGTGCAAAACTTCATATGTTATAAGCATTCATTGAGTGAAATATGGAATGGGTGAACTCTCTTGGCATGATTTTGAACCCGCTCAAGCACCATGGGTTTGACAGTTTGACTTTAACTCAGTTTGGTGTCCTCTTGAGAGACTTGGAAAGAACAGATGGGGATGTGAGGATGAGTAGGGAGGACAAGAGTCTACAGCAGCTTGTGCTGCTTTTCCTTCAAAGCTACCCTGCTACACACACACAATTCTTGGCAAGCAGTGATCAGGGCCTCCCTTTCTTCTCCTCTCGCAGTGTAAGTACAAGAGCAAAAGCTTGCCATTTTAAATTACAGTTTTCGTTTCCCTGCATGGGGCCTTTAAATTACAATTTTTTTATGGGCAGAGACATTGAGTCAGAACCTCAGCTAGATAAAGGCGGTTTTGCACCGCAAACCTACTGCTGCCTTACCCTGGTCATAGAAGAATTTCTTCTGCCTATGGGGATTCTCCAGTGGTGTGGAGCGGCTGTAATAGCTCCAATGTCAACCTGCCTTTCTGCAGGTGGTGCAGAGGGTGTGATTGGGATCTAGAAAGTGTGGCCCAAGCCTCACTACAACCACAAAGGCATCCCCCCAAAACTTAAAGTAACCCTTAGGCTGCTCTGAATGGTGCTAGAGGGCCTGCCTAATGCAAATTGGAGGGGATAAAAGGGGTGCTCAAGGCCACCTTTGCAGTCCTCCTACACACTGAGCTTTCCCTAGTGCTCCTTAATGACAGCTCAGTATTGTCCCATTGACTCATCCAATACCTGTAAAAGTGGCATGCACAATTTTTATGTTCCTGTATAGATAACAAATGATACCCAGCTATATCACCCCACTATTTACTCCAGCAGTATGAACACTTCTTTGCATGTTAATATCTCAACTTTTAAAATACTGTGCATTTCTAAGCATTTTGTCTACTTGCCACGTTTTGACTTATTATTACACAGACTGTCTAGGCACATATTTACTGAAAATTCATGAATACTTGGTGCTTTCCATCTTCCAAGTGCTTTACAAACGTTAACTAATTAATAATGTATTCCCTGTTTTCAGGCATGTTAGTGTTCTTGGATGTTAAGAGGGATTCTGCTAAATCACTATCTCACTGCATCTCTTCTACTTTCTGTCTAATCCATTACATTGGTCAGAATTCTGATTATTGAGCTTTGCTATAGACAGTGAGTCTGCTTCATAATTTCTCCTAAGCACATGCATCCACAAATGCCTTTATAATTCAGACCATGATTCTATACAACACTCATTGTGACAGATAATAGTGTCTGAGTGCATGAACCAATATGATCTTAAAATAAGCAGAATGCCTTTTACCTGGCTAAACGCTACCACTCCTGTAATATGCCTAACCTCAACTGGCCAGGGACTTGCCCGTGGATTCAAACAGGTTTTGCCATTCTCTCCGTCATGCTGTCTGGAGTGGCTCACAACTGAGAGTGCCAACCTCAAGGCAGACTGTCAAAAAGCAGAGCAGACATCCTGAACTGGCTGTATGTTCTATAATTAGATTTCACCAACCCCAGTAACAAATATGAACTCCTGGATCACTGTAACAGTCTTACCATGAACTCACAGACAGCCCCCTTAGACTCTCCAGTCTATCTTGCCACCCAGGCAACCTTGACTTAGAGTGATAAATGGTCACTTACACCAAAGATCAAATATTCAGGTTGCTCCCAGTCTCAAGAGACCAGTCACTTATCCCAGGTCAGTTTGTCTCTTAGATCTCACACCAAAGACAATGTTGGTATCCAATCCTATATTAAACTAACTAAGGATTTATTAACTAGCAAAAAGAAATGAAAGAGTTATTTACAGGTCAAAGCAGGCAACATAAGCAAAAAAATGAGTTACAGTCTATTATTCCAAAAGGTGACAGAGATGTAGTAATCTGTCCACTGAATGTCTTTTAGGACTAATCCAGGTTGACCCTGGAGACCTCTGCTTTTGTTTCTTAGCTTCAGCCCTTATAAGAGGCCAAACAGCCAAGAGATAACTATTTCTTCTTGTGAGCATCTTTATATGCCCTTCCCCCTGAGTTCAAACTGATGGAATGGTGCCCTTGCATGTAACTTCTTCATGGGTAGATGGGGCAACCAACAAAGATTTTGTCCTACAATGGTCCATTTAGTTTTGATGGTCTTTCTTGATGGGTGGGGGAAGCACTTTTCCTGTCTGAGTTCACAAGTTCAGAGCAGGCATTTTTACAATTATAAAACAAACTTTCACATTACCTTATAGCATGGGATACAGACATCATAAGTAAGGTTAATGCGTGCCGCAACTTACAAGCATTTTAGAGAGTCTAATCACTAAACAAATCCTTACAAATCTAACACCTGACTCAAAGAATACTAATGTACAGGTGGGCTGGGCTGCTTTCCAGCTATGAATGTGTCAGTGGTCAGCTGACACCTACAGACTTGGTAAGAGCTGGCACCTGGTCTGTCAGCATCATACTGTCATATACTAACTAAGGTCCAGAACACATAAGCTGTTCTTCACAGACAAATGGCTGTTTAGAGTCTCACTGCACTCAGTGAGCCACAGGAGTGTGCCTGTGAAGAGAAGTATAAAGGGTCAGTGTGTTTGATTTAACCCTTTTCAGCCAAGAGGCCATCACTTAGAGAAGCACTGAGGAGACTCCTTTGAAGGTAGAGAGTCAGGATAAGAAACTTGGTAGTACTGTCCACCATGCCCAGGCCATGTAAACATAATGACTCAGATTTGGTTCAAGGGTGTTCTTTTTCACTGTAAAATTTTACAGAGGCTGCAACTTTATCTTAGGACACCCTAGCAATATCTGACTTCAAGGCTCATTTGTTGTGATTTCCTATTAGCGGGGATTTACCATCAACTGCAGTTTCTTCAGGGGACTTGCTCACTGGATTGACAGCTCGAGCTGTATTACTCCTGTCTTGTACTGTTTGATTTTTGCCACTGTTTGTAACACATTCAGCTATTGTTCATCTCCATATTATTTTCTCTCTTCAGAATTTTTGTCTTGAACTCTTGAAATGAAAGGCACATAAAAAGGAAGTTAGGAAAATGTCCTCTTTTGATACTTCCCCTCTAGAAAACCACACATCACCAAGAGTCTCTTTTCACCCAACAGCTTACTTTTCAATACTAAATCTAGAGGAAATTGTCCTTAGAATTTGTTCCACAGAGTGAGTGGCTTCATCTTTGGATATATCATCCACTTAAAGCACAGTACAAGAAGTACAGAACTTAACGTACTAATAGATAAAATGACTGAGGAGGAGAGCAGCAGGTACTCTCTCCCTCTATCTGTGGGAAGTTTGTCTGAATTCAACACATCTGCACTTTTCAAATAGTTATAATTCTCTCAAAAGATCTGTGGTACTTAGTTTCGATAAGCTTCCCATGTACATTTGTATGTTTTCATGTTCAAATATAAGAACAGATGCACAAAAACCAGTGTGAAGCTAGCTTTGTTGTATCAGCATAAATAATTTCTTCTTCAGGTAGCACTCCTGGCAATGCAATTAAATCCACCACACTGCTCTTTTTCAAACATACAACCCCTTCAAGGGTCAACTGATTAGTAACTTTTATTAAATATTAAATTACTGTATTAATTTTTGAAGTTTCCAAGAACTGGAGTTGCATTGAAATTCATTGTTCTTTTCTTTCTTTGAAGCATATGGAGTCATTAGTTAAGCCTGCAATGACAATAGTGCCAATAAAATAAAATGTGAAACAAGTGAATAGTGTTGCTCTATAGATGCTGCTACAGAACCAGTACCTCTTCAGTGTACCCTTGCCATGCAGAATTTAACCACCTCTCTAAGAACTTATGGCTACTATAACTCTCAGACTAGTTATTATAAATAGCCAACTTAATACTTGGATGGCCTTCAGGGACTGCTGACCTTGAATTCCCTTCCTATGAGCATGTCTAAAACTGCACAAGCAATCTACGTTAAGCAAGTCCTATATTTATAAAATTTCTAGAAATGGATAATGTGGTAGCCTTGCTTACTGGGCTTGGAACCAACAACTATTTTCACTAACTCTATTTTAGCACAAGGATGAAGGAACATGCAATATGTATCATCAGCTATGTCTTGACCTAGGGGTTGTCACTCCTGCAATTGACTTAATGCCTTCAGCTTGTATTCCATTCAGTCCCCTCTACTAATATGGCTCTCACTCCAGAAGTAGGTGTAAAATAGATGGAAATATCCAGCTGAAAAGCAACTTTTCATTATTATTCCCACCCCCAAAAACTCATCTCAAATCCCTAGAGTGATCTAATTACCCTAAACACTTGAGCATTCTCTCACCTATGACAATTTGGGGGTACAGTAGAGCCACCAAGGCAGTTCCTACACAACACTCCTTACCAAATATTAGCAAAGTGGCCTTGTCCAAGGGAAATAGGATGTGACCAGGGCACCTGTGCAGACTTATTTTTCCTGTTTTAAGGGACAGAAAGTTAGAACATCCTTTAGGTTGCTTTACTGGCACTAGGGGTCAGGTCAGCAGCTCTAGGGAGAGAACAATGATGGTTTAAAGCCACCTTTACTCCCCATCTGAACTTGAGCCAAGTGTTCTTCACACAGCCTGAAGAAATTGATCCTTAACTTAAAAAAAAACAGTTAAGCTTCACGAAGGTTGCTAATTGGCAAAAGTATACTTATTGCATATTTTATACAACTCAGAACTTCAACACAAGACAATAACCAATTAAGAACACCATTTTTATGCTACCCACATCATAATAAACAAACATTATACTTATCAACAAAAAAATCTTATTCTAACTCTGATTATATTCATTAAGTATTATTTTTATCTGAAGTTTGGTATCTATGTAACCCCCTCTCCTGTTCACTGGCCCGGTATGAGGTTGTTAAAGATAGGGGAAGCCTGCCTTGTGACTTTTTACACAACTCTGGGAAACTGGGCCTGAGGCTCCTTTGTGTGCTCTGAGTTATGTGTCAGTGTGTGTGCAACTCAGACCAGACTCACTCAGACAAACCACCAGGAACAAGGCTTTATTCTGTAAAGAACATAGAACAGGATTACAAGCAGCCTCCTCACTGCTTGCCTGCTACATGCTCCCAGCTCAGTCAGTGCTGAGACCTCCTTCTGGGGGGCAGCAAAGGGTACATCCTGGCAGGAACCAGGAATTCTCCCAACATGCCACAGTTTGTAGTCCACAACTTGTAGTTCCCAGGGCTGCTGTTAAAGTACATTGGACCTTGGGCTACACCCTTCCCCCACTTATTGAAAGGGCAACCTCGTCCCTTTCCTTAGTCAAAACCTCTTAGGTCAAATATCGCATGCAACCCCTTTTTTCAATTTTTCAAAGAGCTTTCTGCTGCACGTCGCCCCACAGCAGCACTGGCCAAACTCCCCATCTCTGCTCCTCCTTCATCAGGCAGCCCAAATCAAGCTGGATAGGTGCCCTTCACTGTCTTGCTGAGCACCGAGAAGCTGGTGAACTATCTCTGGACACCTGTCCAATCTGGTCCCACTCTGTCTGCCCTTCTCCAATTCAATTAGGTTCATTCAGATTCTCCTCCATTTGGTCGGCCTCCTCCGTGGTCCCCATGGTCTGGTCAGACTCCTCCAGGTCAGAGTACTGTGGGTCTGAGTCAAAATGGTCTGGGTTTGGGTCTGGGTCTTGTGACTCAGTACAGTGCAGCCCTGGCTCCCCTTCATTACACTGCCCATCTCCCATGTCCCAGGTGTCCCCTGTGTACGCCTTCCCCCTACTGATTTTCTTTCCCCTGTAGCAGCCTGTTCTATCTACAGAACCCCCAGTAAGTTCCTTCTCTGCCCCTGCCTCCAATGGGAAGTTTCCCTCAAGTCCCGGCATGGCTCCCTCCATTTGTACCTCCCTGCCTGCTGGCTGATTGACTCCATCCATAGGTAGAAACATGCATGGTATCGTCCATTCCCCTCCTCTTGATTCCGGCTGCACAGCATAGACAGGTAAGCCCCCTTGTCTTCTGATCACGATATAGGGAATTGGTTCCCATCTGTCTCCAATTTCTGTCTCCCTTTCTTCTCCCTGGCTACTAGCATCCTGTCTCCAGGAGCCAGTGGGGCTTCTCGCATCTGGTGGTCATAGTACTGTTTCTGGTGAAGTTTGGCAGCTCCAGATGCCTGTGCAGCCTGATGATATGCTCTCTCTAGGCATTCCCTTAGCCAGGGGATGTACTCCTCCACTCCCTCATCTCCCCGGTGGGGGAAACCCAGGGCCAGATCTACCTTCAGCCTTGGGTGCTGGCCAAACGTTAAGAAGAATGGGAATAACCCAGTGGACTCATGCCAGGTGCAGTTATAGGCATGAGTCATGGGCTCAACATAGTCCTTCCAGTTCGCCTTTTGGTCCAGACGCAGGATTCCCAGCATATTCATGAGTGTTCAGTTGAACCGCTCAGCAGTTCCATTCCCTTGAGGATGATAGGACATGGTTCTGCTTTTTGAAGTCCCCAACAGTTTCCAAAGCTGGACCAGGAGATTACTTTCAAAATCTCTCCCCAGTCTGTATGCATCCTTTCAGGGATGCCATAGTGGCAGATGAATTGCTTTCACATCTCCTTGGCCACAGTTGATACCCACTGGTCCTGTATAGGGTATGCCTGAGCATAGTGAGTGAAGTGGTCAGTGACTACTAGGACATTCTCGATGGCCCCCGAGATGGTTCCAGGGTGAGAAAGTCAAGGCACACTAGCTCCAGAGGCCTATTGGTATGGATTGAGCTAAATGGAACTCGGCCTTCAGAGATGTCTCTTTCTTAGGCAGCACCTTTTGCAAGAGAGGCGCCACCCCTGATTGGTGGACTGCATGCCTGGCCAATAACAATGAGTGCAGATGAGATCGATAGTACGGTCAATGCCCATGTGTCCGATGTCCATGTGCAGAGCTTCTAATACTTCTCTCTGGAGTTTCTCTGGCAGCACCACCTGTTGGATTTGTCCCTCTCCTGGGATTGTTGTCCTCCTGTAAAGGATCCCCTCTACCAGCTACAATCGCTTGCATTGATTCAGTAAACTTCGCACTGGTGTTTCTTCCTTCTGCTTCTCCTGGGCACTGGGTGCCCATTGCCTGGGCAGGTAGGTCCTTACTCAGGAGATTACTGCATCCTTGTCCTGCTTCTTTGGGCAGGCCTGGGAATAATTCTATGCCTGGCCTGGGGAGCAGCTCAGCTCTCTCTGTTGCATTCCTTTGACATTCACCCTGGGTTGTTATGGAGGACACATTGCATCCAGCATTCAGAACTGTAGCCACTTCCTCCCAAGGTAACCAAGACAGACCATCAGCATTGACATTACTTCTCCCTGGCCAGTACTTTATGTCAAAGTTGAACTCTGCCAGCTTTGCCATCCACCTTTCACGGATTGCGTCCAATTTAGCAGTAGTAATAACGTAGGTCAGTGGATTGTTGTCAGTCAGCACTGTAAATTGGTGTGTAGATAGTCTCTAAATTTATCTGCAGCTGCCCATTTTAATGCCAAGAACTCCAGTTTATGGGCAGGATTTTTTTTTTCTGAGGGAGTTAAGCCCCAGCCTCATAAACTATGACTCTCTCCTTCCCTGACTGAACCTGAGCCAGTACAGCTCCTAGCCCCTCTGTGGATGCATCTGTCTGGAGTATGAATGGTAAGCTGTAATCAGCATATCCCAGTATTAGTGCAACAGTCAGCTTTGTCTTCAGCTCTGTGAAAGCCTGATCACATTCCTCTGTTCAAACAAAACTGGGTTTCTTAGTGGGACTCTCTGATTTCTCCTTCTGGTCTGGGCTTCACCTGAAGTTAATCTGAATAATGGGGCTGCCAGTTTGGAGTAGCCTTGATATATCTCCTGTAATAGCCAGTGTATCCAAGGGCATGTCTACACTATGAAATTAGGTTGATTTTATAGAAGTCGATCTGTAGCAACCGGTTTTATACAGTCGATCGTGCATGTCCCCACTGAGCGCATTAGGTCAGCAGAGCGCATCCTCAATACTGTGGGTAGCATCGACTCACAGAGTGGTGCACTGTGGGTAGCTATCCCACAGTCCCGCTGCCCAGTGGAATTCTGGGTTAAACTCCCAGTGCCTGATTGGGCAAAAACATTGTCGTGGGTGTTTTGGGGTACATGTTTTCAGTCTCCCGTCTCTTCTGAGGAAGATTGTGAGGAGGACATGGACACAGACATTCCTGAAAGCACGGGATGTGGCGATTGGGACATCATGGTGGCATTGGGGCATGTTGATACAGTGGAATACTGAATCTGGGCCTGGGAAACAAGCACAGACTGGTGGGACATAGTGTTGCGGGTATGGGATGATTCCCAGTGACTGTGAAACTTTCGCATGTGTAAGGCCACTTTCATGGAACTTTGTGAGTTGCTTTACCCAACCCTGAAGCACAGAAATACCAAGATGAGAGCTGCACTGACGGTTGAGAAGCGAGTGACGATAGCCCTGTGGAAGTTTGCAACGCCTGACTGTCAGTCGGGAATCAATTCAGAGTGGGCAAATCTACCATGGGGTATGCTGTGATCCAAGTAGCCAGGGCAATCAATACCCTTATGCTAAGAAGGGTAGTGGCTCTGGGAAATGTACAGGGCATAGTGGATGGCTTTGCTGCAATGGGCTTCCCTAACTGTGGTGGGGCAATAGACGGAACGCATATCCCTATCTTGGCACTGGACCACCTTGCCAAAGAGTACATAAACCACAAGGGGTACTTCTCAATGGTGCTGCAAGCACTGATGGATCACAAGGGCCATTTCACTGACATCAACGTGGGATGGTCGGGAAAGGTGCATGACGCTCACATCTTTTGGAACTTTGGGCTGTTCAGAAAGCTGCAAGAAGGGACTTTCTTCCCAGACTGGAAAATTACCGTCGGGGATGTTGAAATGCCAATAGTTATCCTTGGGGACCCAGCCTACCCCTTGCTCCCATGACTCATGAAGCCGTACAGAGGCAGCCTGGACAGCAGTAAGGAGCAGTTCAACTATAGGCTGAGCAAGTGCAGAATGGTGGTAGAATGTGCTTTTGGACATTTAAAGGGGCGCTGGCGCAGTTTGCTGAGTAGATTAGACCTCAGGGAAAGCAATATTCCCATTGTTATTACTCCTTGCTGTGTGCTCCATAATATCTGTGAGAGTAAGGGGGAGATAGACTCATAGACTTTAAGGTCAGAAGGGACCATTATGATCATCTAGTCTGACCTCCTGCACAATGCAGGCCACAGAATCTCACCCACCCACTCCTGTAACAAACCCCTAACCTATGTTTGAGTTATTGAAGTTCTCAAATTGTGGTTTGAAGACCTCAAGCTGCAGAGAATCCTCCAGCAAGTGACCCGTGCCCCATGCTGCAAAGGAAGGCGAAAAACCTCCAGGGCCTCTGCCAATCTGCCCTGGAGGAAAATTCCTTCCTGACCCCAAATATGGCGCTCAATTAAACCCTGAGCATGTGGGCAAGACTCACCAGCCAGCACCCAAGAAAAAATTCTCTGTAGTAACTCAGATCCCACCCCATCTAACATCCCATCACAGACTACTGGGCATACTTACCTGCTGATAATTAAAGATCAGTTGCCAAATTAATTGCCAAAATTAGGCTATCCCATCATACCATCCCCTCCATAAACTTATCAAGCTTAGTCTTAAAGCCAGATATGTCTTTTGCCCCCACTACTCCCCTTGGAAGGCTGTTCCAGAACTTCACTCCTCTAATGGTTAGAAACCTTCATCTAATTTCCTAGTGTCCAGTTTATATCCATTTGTTCTTGTGCCCACATTGGTACTAAGCTTACATAATTCCTCTCCCTCTCTAATATTTATCCCTCTGATATATTTATAAAGAGCAATCATATCTCCCATCAGCCTTCTTTTGGTTAGGCTAAACAAGCCAAGCTCTTTGAGTCTCCTTTCATAAGATAGGTTTTCCATTCCACAGATCATCCTAGTAGCCTTCCTCTGTACCCGTTCCAGTTTGAATTCATCCTTCTTAAACATGGGAGACCAGAACTGCACACAGTATTCCAGATGAGGTCTCACCAGTGCCTCGTATAACGGTACTAACACCTCCTTATCTTTGCTGGAAATACCTTGCCTGATGCATCCTAAAATTGCATTAACTTTTTTAACGGCCATATCACATTGGTGGCTCATAGTCATCCTGTGATCAACCAATACTCCGAGGTCCTTCTCCTCCTCTGTTACTTCCAACTGATGTGGCCCCAATTTATAACTAAAATTCTTGTTATTACTCCCTAAATGCATGACCTTGCACTTTTCACTATTAAATTTCATCCTATTACTATTACTCCAGTTTACAAGGTCATCCAGATCTTCCTGTATGATATCCCGGTCCTTCTCTGTGTTAGCAATACCTCCCAGCTTTGTGTCATCCGCAAACTTTATTAGCACATTCCCACTTTTTGTGTCAAGGTCAGTAATAAAAAGGTTAAATAAGATTGGTCCCAAAACTGATCCCTGAGGAACTCCACTAGTAACCTCCTTCCAGCCTGACAATTCGCCTTTCAGTACGACACGTTGTAGTCTCCCCTTTCACCAGTTCTTTATCCACCTTTCAGTTTTCATATTGATCCCCATCTTTTCCAATTTAACTAATAATTCCCCATGTGGAACCGATTCAAATGCCTTACTGAAATCGAGGTAAATTAGATCCACTGCATTTCCTTTGTCTAAAAAATCTGTTACTTTCTCAAAGAAGGAGACCAGGTTGGTTTGGCACGATCTACCTTTTGTAAAACCATGTTGTATTTTGTCCCAATTATCATTGACCTCAATGTCCTCAACTACTTTCTCCTTCAAAATTTTTTCCAAGACCTTACAAACTACAGATGTCAAACTAATAGGCCTATAGTTACTTGGATCACTTTTTTTCCCTTTCTTAAAAATAGGAACTACCGTATGTTAGCAATTCTCCAGACGTACGGTACAACCCCTGAGTTTACTGATTCATTAAAAATTCTTGCTAATGGGCTTGCAATTTCATGTGCCAGTTCCTTTAATATTCTTGGATGAAGATTATCTGGGCCCTCCGATTTCGTCCCATTAAGCTGTTTGAGTTTGGCTTCTACCTCGGATGTGGTAATATCTACCTCCATATCCTCGTTCCCATTTGTCATCCTACCATTATTCCCAAGATCCTCATTAGCCTCATTAAAGACTGATGCAAAGTATTTGTTTAGATATTGGGCCATGCCTAGTTTATCCTTAACCTCCATTCCATCCTCAGTGTTTAGCGGTCCCACTTCTTCTTTCTTTGTTTTCTTCTTATTTATTTGGCTATAGAACCTTTTACTATTGGTTTTAATTCCCTTTGCAAGGTCCAACTCTACATGGCTTTTGGCCTTTCTCACTTTATCCCTACATGTTCTGACCTCAATAAGGTAGCTTTCCTTGCTAATCCCTCCCATCTTCCACTCCTTGTAGGCTTTCTGCTTTTTCTTAATCACCTCTCTAAGATGCTTGCTCATCCAGCTTGGTCTACAACTCCTGCCTATGATTTTTTTCCCCTTTCTTGGGACGCAGGCTTCTGATAGTTTCTGCAACTTTGACTTGAAGTAATTCCAGGCCTCCTCCACCTTTAGATCCACAAGTTCTTCAGTCCAATCCACTTCCCTAACTAATTTCCTTAATTCTTTAAAGTTATCCCTTTTGAAATAAAAAACCCTAGTCCCAGATCTATTTTTGTTTATCCTTCCATCTAGTTTGAACTGAATTAGCTCATGATTACTCGAACCAAGGTTGTCCCCTACAACCATTTTTTCTATGAGGTCCTCACTACTCACCAAAACCAAATCTAAAATGGCATCCCCTCTTGTTGGTTCTTCAACTACTTGGTGAAGAAATCCATCAGCTATCACATCTAGAAAAATCTGAGCTTTATTATTATTACTAGCACTTGTCCTCCAGTCTATATCTGGGAAGTTAAAGTCTCTCATGATCACACAATCCCCATTAGTGTTTACTTCATTAAAAACATTAAAGAGGTCTCTATCCATATCCAAATCAGATCCCGGCGGTCTGTAGCACACCCCAAGCACTATCTCAGGGGAGGCTCTAGTAGCTTTCTTTCCCAGTGTGATTTTTGCCCAGACAGACTCTGTCTTATCCATTCCATCACTTCTTATTTCTTTACAGTTAACCTCATCATTGACATACAATGCTACTCCACCACCTTTGCCTTTATTTCTGTCTTTCCTAAACAGCACATAGCCTTCAATACCTGTACTCCAGTCATGACTACTATTCCAACTATTCCACCATGTTTCTGTTATCCCTATAATATCCGGTTTCACTTCCTGCACCAGTAGCTCTAGTTCCTCCATTTTGTTACCTAGGCTCCTCGCATTAGTGTACAGACATCTTAATTTTTACCCAGTTAGGCACAGACATTCTACCACCAGTATCACCAATTAGACTGGTATCTATACTACCCTTCCTCCTTATGTCCATTCTCCTGCCCACGGCTGCATCCTCTCTTAGTCTGTTTTCTTCCCTCTCAATGTTGAATTCCAGATTACCTGAACATCTCCCAACCATCTCCCCCAAATTCCTAGTTTAAAGCTCTCTTAATCAGTTGTGCCAGCCTCCACCCTAGAAGTCTATTTCCCTCCTTACTCAGGTGAAGTCCATCCCGAGAGAACAGTCCTCTGTCCATGAATGCTTCCCAGTGGCCGTACATCCCAAAGCCCTCCTTATAGCACCACTGCCTGAGCCATCTGTTGATCGCCATAATCTTCTCACACCTTTGTTGCCCTTCTCTAGGAACAGGCAGAATCCCACTGAAGATCACCTGAGCCTCGATTTCCTTAAGCATCTTCCCCAGTCTGGCATAGTCTCCCTTGATACGTTCCAGTGAGAATCTAGCCGTATCATTCGTTCCCACATGAAGGACAATCAGGGGATTCTTTCCCGCTCCCTTTAGGATCCTTTTCAGCCTCAGGTCCACATCCCATATCTTAGCACCCAGCAGACAGCACACCCTTCTGTTCTCCGGATCAGCTCTAGTTACAGGCCTGTCTATTCTTCTCAGTAAGGAGTCCCCAATCACGTAGACCTGCCTTTTCCTGGTGACAGTGTGATTCTCCAGTCTATCCCCTGTTCCCTCTGGCTGCAAGTCCTCTCGATTCCTATTCACCCTTGCAATCCTCCGCAACCCATCCTGTATCCTCCTGGGGCTCATATTTGGTGTTGTCTCCATTGACTCTTCCCCGCTTCCTGTAGGACTAGCTACTCTTCTCTTTTTCCTTGCCCTCTCACCTTCAGCGACCACCTGCTGTGCCCCTTCTTCATTTTCCAACTCTGCAAACCTGTTCCTGAGCTCTATTTCTCCTTCACTGGCCTGTCTTTTCCTCTGCCTGGTTCTCTTAGTCACATGCTTCCACCGTCCACTTTCCTCACCCAGCAGTCTCCCCTCAGAAATCTTTGTTCCAGTTTCCATCTGCAAGTCTGAGCTTATCCCTTCAGCCTCCTCATGTCTTTGCTCCATCATCTGCTCTAACCCCCTTCTACACTTTACCAGAGTTTCCACCTGCATCTCCAGTCCTCAGATCTTTTCTTCCATCAGCTTTATCAGGCGGCACTTCATGCAGCCGAAACTCTTTTCAGGTACCCCCTCCAGGATAATGTACATGCCGCAGCTTCCACATCCAGTCATCCTCATTGTGTCTTTCACTGCTGCCTCTGTATCAGTCATAGCCTTCCCACCTAAAACCTGTTAGTGCAGGAAACACAAACCAAAACAAACCCCCAACAGGCACCAGAACACCGGCAGACCACCACCCACTCCCTTCACTAGGCTGTCAGTTCCTCTGCCTAGGTCTCTAAGTCTCCACTGCAAACTCCCCTTGCAAACTCCCACTGAAACTCCCCTGTTTACAGCTCTGTTTGCTGGCTGCTGTGCCGCTGTAAAAGGAAGCCTGGGTGTACAAGGATTTGATAATGGGTGGGGAGGGGGGGGAGGAGGAAAGGACAAGGCTTAATTGCTTATTGTAGCCACACTACAAATCAAAGCTGTTTGAATGACAGCCTTCTGTTGCTTGGGCCATCCCCTGGAGTTGAGTGGCAGGGTGCCTGGAGCCTCCCCCCCCCCTCCCGGTGCATTCTTGGGCATCTGGGTAACGAGGATATGGAATATGGCAAGGAGGGCAGGCAGTTACACAATGGCTGCAGTGGGGGTCTGTACTCTAGCTCCCTTTCCTGCAACTCCACCAGGTGCCTCATCATGTCTGTTTGCTCCCCCATTAGCCTCAGCATCTCCTCCTGCATATTCCGATCATGCTCACCGTACGCTTTCCTTGCCTGCTGTGCATTCTCCTCCTCCTCTTTCTCATCCACGAAATCCTCATCCATAGCGTAAGGCTGCTACCTTGTAGGTGTCCACAGAGAGTGTTGGGGTACTGGTAGGGTCCCCCTCTAGAATGGCATGCAGCTGATCATAGAAGTGGCATGTCTGGGGCTCTGACCCGGAGTGACCGTTTGCCTTCTTTGTCTTTTGGTAGGCTTGCCTGAGCTCCTTAATTTTCCTGCAGCACTGCTGTGCATCCCTGGTGTAGCCTCTCTCCACCATGTCCTGTGCGATTTTGGCATATATATCAGCATTTCTTCTTTTTGATCGGAGTTCTGCCTGCACAGATTCTTCTCCCCATACAGCAATCAGATCCAGTGTCTCCCGTTCACTCCATGCTGGAGCTCGTTTGCGATTCTGGGACTGCATGATTGCCTGTTCTGCTGAGCTTGCCACACTGACCAAACAGGAAATTATATTAAAAAGTTCCCGGTGCTTTTCCTGTGTATCTGCCTAGTGCCTCAGAGTTGAAAGTGCTGTCCAGAGCGGTCACATTGGAGCACTCTGGGATAGCTCCCGGAGGCCAATACCATCGAATTGCACAGCGCTGTGTCTACACTACCCCAAATTCGACCCAGGAAGGTTGATTTTAGCACTACTCCACTCATGGAGGAGGAGTACAGCAGTTGATTTTAAGAGCCCTTTAGGTCGGTGAAATGGCTATGGTGGTGTAGACGCATCATTATAAAATTGACCTAACGCAGCTAAATTTGACCTAACCTCGTTGTGTAGACCAGGTCCAAGAAACTGTAACACTTCCTTCCTGTTAGAAGGGGTCTTCCAATCCCTCACCTGCTGTATCTTATTTGGATCTGTTTCAACGCCTTGGGCAGACACTATGTGCCCAAGGTATCCTACCTTTTCTCATAGCAAGTGACACTTCCTGGGCTTCAGCTTGAGACTGTGTTGATGAGTCTATCAAAAACCATCTCCAGGTGCTGTAGATACTTCTTAAAAGAATGGGCAAATACTATGACATCATCAAGGTAAATCAGTACTGCTGAGAAGTTTAAATCCCCCAAGACATGCATCAGCCGCCTCTGGAAGGTAGCCAGGGCATTCTGTAGACCAAAAGGCATCTGATTACATTCAAACAGCCTGATAGGGGTGATGAATGCAATTTTGGATTTATCCTGGGTTTTGGTTTTATGCCATTTCCACCTGCCAATACCCTGACCTCAGATCCAGTGTGTAGTAATATCTGGCTCCTCCTAGGGTATCCAGGGCTTCTTCGATATGGGGCAGAGGAAAGACATCTTGAGTGGTTTTAGCATTCAACTGTCTGTAGTCAATACACACTCGCATAGAACCCTCTTTCTTCCTTGCCACCACCATTGGTGAAGCATAAGGGCTCTGCCTTGATCTGATTGCGCCTGCCTCCGCCATCCCCTGCAAGTGTTTTCAGACATTCTGATATTGTGCCAGAGGTATTCTCCAATAGGGTTGCCTCCCAGGAATAGTATCAATCAGGGGTATCTCATGCTTGACTGTGGAAGTCCAGCCCAAGTTGAGATCATTTTTAGAGAATACGTCTGCATTCCGTCTCAGCAATTCTTCCAATATCTTCAGTTGAGCTGGGTCCTGGACAGCTACCTGACTCAGGTCCCCTTCTCACACAGCAGCATCGGCCTGCACCACTTCCCTCAGTGCTTGTTCTGGAGAATATTTTAAGTTGCTGCTCATGCTAGCCATGCTGTAGCTAGAGGGTGGTTCCTCTTTATTAAAGCTTTTATTTGTCCTACACTCTGCAGATAAATATAAGCCCTCCCATGTTCAACCTCTGTTATACCTTTCTCCACCCTCAGATCTTTTCTTGCAGGTGAGTCTTAGCATCGGGTTCTACCAGAATAGTGTATGGTCCCCATCCTGTACCCCAGGGGGCCTTCACAGGTACACTTCTTCCTTCGCCAGCTCTTAATAAGATGGGCTGCTTGCCGGCGTATCTCAAGAATAGCCTCTCTTGGCCAGCGATCACTTGCTACTAGGTTGCCTTCCAGGCTGGTGACTTCCCTTTCAGGCAAGCCAGGAATTGGTTCCCCCACTGGTTAGCTAAATCCTGCCAACTGGAACGGATGACATTTGTCCCTAACAACATGGGGACTCCCTAGCGGTACTTCGTCCCAGACACCACAAGGGCAGGGACTCCCTTGTAGGTTTGGCCAAGAAAAGATAAATCTAACTTGATTGCTCCTTGATAGGAGACTCCTTGGCCACCGGCTGCCTCTATTAGGATATCTACAGGCATGGGATGCAACTTGCCCAGGGTAGGGTGGTTTCTCCAGAAATCCTCTGTGATGGTTGTGACCTGAGACCCTGAATCAATTACAGCTTTGCACAGGATACCATTCACTTCCACAATTTCCTCTTCAAGGGCCCCACCAGGCCGGGATGCGAGGTTGCAACTGGTAAGTTGTGCACACTGATGCTACTGGGCGATGCTACTGGGGGACTTCTCACCAGCTCTACATCTTTCACCTTCCCCTCACTTTCAGACTTTAGCAGTTTAAAGAAGAGGGAGCCTCGACTTGCCCTGGCCCCATGGAGTGTGGCTGAGGGGGCTGACGGCAGCCCCGGGCTATGTGACCTTGTCCACAACAGTGGCATATGAAACAGCCTCCGGCACCATGAACACTAACATCAGAGATACCTTGACCATTTCTCCATCTAGAATTTTGGAGCATCGTCCTCACTACGGCACCCTGCTACAGTACTTGTTCCTCCAGTTGTCCCATTCTCTCATGGCTCTGCCTCTGGAGGACAGTCAGTTCTTGGACTAGCCCAGTTAGGCCCTTCACTGCCTCGAGCATCACATGATCTGGGGTACTGCTGGGTGGAGACACATCAGGAGCAGCCTGCACAGCACCATCTGACAGGGCAGCTCATTGCATGCTGTTTATCCTCTGGGCTGGCATATCCATTTCTACCCTCTATGTTCCTCTCCTGGGCCAGCTGACGCAGTTCTGCTTGCAGCTGTTGGAATGTCATGTAGCGAGGCTGCATAGGCGCCAACCTGTCTCACATTTCTCGCTCCCAGATGCCCCACATGAACTGCTGTGTCAATTTATAATCCCGATCAGGGAAAGGATGGCCCTCTCGGAGCTTCTCTACTCATAGGCACCGACTCCATGGGTGCTCCAAGGCTGGAGCACCCATGGGGAAAAATTAGCGGGTGCTCTGCATCCACCGGCATCCAAGCTCCCTCCTCCTTGCCTCCTTCTCCCCTGAATATGCTGCATCCCCGCTCCTCCCTCCCCCCCCCGCCGCCTAACAGCTGTTTGGCAGTGCTTAGGATTTTCCCGGGAGGGAGGGCAAGGAGCAAGGACGCGGCACGCTCAGGGGAGGAGGCAGAGAAGAGGCAGGGCAAGGGCGGGGACTTGGGCGAAGGGAGTGGAATGTGGGCTGGAAAGGGGTGAGGCTGGGGTGGGAAACGCAGGGTGGGGCGGGGCCAGGGTAGTTGAGTACTCACCGGGCAGAGGAGAAGTTGGCACCTATTCCTCTTCTACCTGCAGTAGGACTGCTAACTCGATGGCATAGGCTTTCTCTCTAGGGTGTTAGTGTCTCTCTCATAAAAGTCTGCCATGGGGTCCAGCGATAAATGGCAGTCACTGTACTCTGTTCTAAGTTCTTCAATAGGTCGGGCTGGAAACTGCTCCTGAGGTGGCAAGTTAAGGACCAATTTACAGGCCCCCCCAGTCAGGTATCTGACAAGGGTGGGGAACTTCAAAGGCTCAGGAATGCCAGTGGCTACTAGCAGATACTGTATATCTTTTATCCAGTCTTCAATGTCTACCCTGCAATCTGCACCACCACTGAACACAGGAACCCCATGGATTTGGTGCTGTGCAGGGAGGTATGGCATTATCGTGTTCCTCCCCAAGATTCCCGCCCCCATACCTTCACCTCAAGTAACAGGAGTCTCCAGGTTACAACACCCATTTGGGGTCTCTACTTTCACTGACACCAAACCAGAGTCAGGCCAACCCCCCTGAGCTCCAAACTGTGAATCCATGCTGTCCTGGTTCTCTTGTGTGGCAGCTTCCCTACTGTGTGCAAAAAATTAAACTTCCCTATCTGAGTCATGGCACAAATAACTAAAAAAATGTAACCCCTTCTCCTGTTCACTGGCCCAGTATGAGGTTGTTAAAGATAGAGGAAGCCTGCCTTGTGACTTTTTACACAACTTTGGGAAACTTGGCCTGAGGCTCCTTTGTGTGCTCTGAGTTATGTGTCAGTGTGTGTGCAACTCAGACCAGACCCATCCAGACAAACCATCAGGAACAAGGCTTTATTCTGTAAAGAACATAGAACAGGATTACAGTCTATCAGCCTCCTCTCTGCCTGCCCGCTACCTGCTCCTAGATCAGTCAGTACAGAGTTCTCCTGCTGGGGGATGGGGTGGAGGGGTAGAGAGTACATCCTAGCAGGAACCAGGAAGTTCTCCCAATATGCCGCAGTTTGTAGTCCACAACTTGTAGTTCCCAGGGCTGCTTTTAAAGCACACTGGACCTTGAACCAGAACTTCAGCTGGGATAAAATACCCTTCACACACAATTACATAATTCACTTATGCTTGAGTTTGAGACTCTCCCCATGCACCTTTACATGGCTAGTAACCTGTAGAGTTACTCACAGAGAGTGTGGTGTTTGAGACAGAGGGCCTGACTAAACTCAACTAATTTTATTCAACTTATGTAACTCCACTGATGTTAATGGGCTTCTCTATTGTGGATGCTTGAGTTACACTCTCTGCATCGAGGAGGGAAGGGCAAGGTGGCTTCATGTCATCTTTCCAGCCCCTGCTGTTGGGCCCAGCTGGGGGCCAAAGGGGCTTTTCTGATACCCACCTCCCTGCTGTTGGTGTAGGGGTAATAGCTGTGGGGAAGAAAGGGGCCATTCCGTTGTACCACTGATTCTTGTCTACCATACTGGCCATTTGGGACCACTGGCAATGTGTGCAACTAAATTATGCCCCGTGCAAAGCTGGCCCAGGTCAGAGGATTACACAGACTGCCTTTGCATCTCCCCGTCTGAACTGTGCTGCGCACTCCAGAGCCATAACTGCCAAACCAGACCTTGATACCTGTGTGTTGAGTCCCCATAAAACCAGCCAACAAAAGCTTAATTATGGAGACATTTGTCTACAGAAAGCAGATTACAAACTGTCCACATTCAGCATTTAGATACAAGATTATTTGTGACATTGCAGATTACAGCTATCGTAATCCACAGCCGGTGAGCTCTTGTTTGTAGTCCACAGGCAAATATAAACGTGTCAGAGTACATCTCTTTTATTTTGGGCTAACATGCTACAAAATTGTCAACAGTTAGCATCTGAATCCCTCTGTGCTGCTGTTTCTGTTTCCTCCGGGCCCGGTCCTGCTCATGTTGACAGGAGTCTGGTTTTTATTTTCAATCAGAGAAAGATTGAGCCCTCAAATAATACTTTTATAAATTGTGTTGGCAAGTACAAGGGCTAACTGGAATCTTAGGCAGGTTTTATATTTCAGAAAGGAATTTTTTTTTAAAGTTCTGTTTTAGGCACCTATTCTGGTGTGAAAATTTGGTGCCCATGAAACTGAAGGGTTAAAACAATGGCTAAAAGGCGGACATATTGTGAGTTGGTGGTGTCAGGCTTCCTTATACAGTTCTCACAACACACTCACTCCCAGCCTGGTACATTTCCAGCCTGGTACTGACTGACTCGTGGGCAGAATCTTAGGGCTCTGTTGAATTGTGTGATGACTCTTTTATGTGATCAGATGTTCTCTAGGGACTAGGACAATATCACCAAATTCATTTCAACTCATGAGCTACTGGAAGCCTGAATTTGAAACCAAAAATCTTCACAGCTCTCATTGCTCTAATGCTCTGTGAAATTTTGTTTCTGGACAAAATTTGTAACCATTTGGGCTTTTTTAGATTACCAACATACAAAGGGATTAACAAGTCTCCTAGGAAGAAGTGTAGGCTGGGATGGGGCAGAGATCAAAGCTGTGCTAGGCAATATAATGATATCAGGGATAGATTGGTCCATCAGCCAATAAAAATAGATTTTACTGGTTTATGAATGACAAGGTGACTGAGGTAATAAATAGGATCAACAAATAGGAGACAAGCTTTTAAGCTTGGTTTATGAGTGTAATATATTGGGGCATCCAGTCAAATCCTGCTTTGGGGGGCAGGAGTTGGTGCCCATAGACTGATTTCTGATAGCTGATCCAGCATAACAATATTCATTATGGCAATTATGAAGTCATTTACCTGTTCACTTTACTACCATCAGATCTAGCCTCCTTCATTTAAGAACATAGGCTTTAACTTGACTATGGCTGTTTGCATGCACTGTGGGTTGTAGGAATACAGGTTTCAATTTTGAAAACAATGCAACTAAAATTAACGTTCTTTTTTCAGTAAATACAGAGTTTCAGTAATATGAGAAGGATTGTGCTCTTTGGTTAACCAACAAGAGTTTTACACAAGACTTCAATCTGGCCAAGATTGGAACCAAAGCTGTAGAAATTTTGACAATGGTATTGTGTGCTTAAATTTTCACTACTTAATTGTAGGGGAGATTTTAGGATCACTGGAGAACTAATCATGTTACAGGTCATAATATTTAGTCCCCAGGACATATTTCCTTGAAGTGCACCAGTGGCACCCATTGTCAGAAATAACAGTACATGTGAAAACGCCCTCAGTACAAATCTCTGAAGGCCTACATGCATTCTTTCCGAGGCAGAGGTTCTTTCCCTTCAAGAAACATGTGAGTAGAGTGGTGTGTAGGATAAACAAAGAGAGAGAACTTCAAACCAAGAGTAAAAATCATATGCTGCTGTTATAGATGTTACCTATCTACTGCAATATGCCTCAATTATACTCTTAAATAGAAATGTTCTGTTTACTTGCTTAATACAAATTTTAATGGACTTATAAACTTTAAGATCCTGAATTCATTAGCTCGAGATTTTATCAAAATAAGTAGGAAACATACAATATGTGCCATCACTCAATCAACATCAACATAGGCTCAAGGAGAGTGCAAAATTTATATTTCTATGTATTTGAGTGTCAGTCTGTGAGTGTGTATACACACAATGCTGTGAATAGTGCCCCTGATTGTCAGCTTTGGCTAAGGAATGTTCAGTGCATCTCAGGAGGTGGTGGAACGGTGGATTTAAGCCATCTATATGCTCACGCAAACCCCAGGCCATTCCGGTGTTTGATTTGTCTCTGGTGCAAGTTAGCTGGTGTAATCTGCAACAACTGCCAAGCCCCTCAGCAGTGCTGGGGGGTGGGGGGAGGCAGCATTGGAGCCACTATAGTAGCTTTATGCTACCTAAGGGTTCCCCTGTGCAGGGAGGTCTGATCAGTCGTGAGCAGCATAAAACCGCCCCAACCTGCTATGGGATTAGGGCCATAATATGTTAATATGAAGACTTTTTCCAAGTAATCTTTGCCATCTGTTGTCTCACACAAATGTTAATATTATAATATATAGGTCTTCTCTTAATATCACAGAGGAAGCAGAATGCTAAACCCTAACATAGAGACAAGAAGAGTTAAAAAAAATAAAAAAGAAGCAGCTTATACAACCATATGGGATAGCCTAGGAAAGGGTAATAATAAGTGGGGGGGTTGTTTTTTTTTTAAAAGCCTTCACTGAAAAAGCAATGCAAATGGCTAACATTGCTATTGTTCCTCCATTGTCTTTTTAGCCTGCAAAAACAAGGTATTTTTATCTATTTGGTTCACCAATGCAGTTCATGTAAAGATCATGTATAAAGCACATGCTAACAGTATAGGTATTACAGGTAGTAGTTATTGCTGGGCAAAAAACGAAAATCAGTCATTATCATGTATAAATTACAGCAGAGCTGAAGTAGTATAATAATGTTACCAGTTCAAGCCAGCAGGATCTTCTCTCTATATTTAACCTTGATTTCCTCAGAGACCAAATATGCAAATCACCAAATGAGATCTGCAATAAACGTTGCAATCATAAGGAAGCGGCAAGTTATAGTTCTAAACAGTCAAATCAGCCTTTCCTGCCCATGCAGAACTTCAGTTTAATCCTTTACTAATAGGATTAATAACAGATTCACCATTCACACCATCCTTTGCGTTTTTTGCATGAACCAATTTAGATATTTCATAGAGGGACAAAGTAGATTTTTAGACCTAGTCAAAAACTATGGCAATAAGGCACAAAATCAGCTAAGGAAGGGGGTTCCATGCTGAAAATGAACAACTGGAAGATTGCTGTCCAAACAATATATGCTGTAGCTTCAAGAAGTTAGACATATGAAGTGTGTGGTATACCCCGTGTTTCTAAACTGAAGGGGAAAAAACCAACCTTGAGGATAAACAAGTAACAGTAAAAGGAATAAGTCCCTCTTAACAGAGACTTACCAGAGGATAAACAAGTAAAGGAATAAAGAACCTGTGAAGCTCAGAAATGTGTATGCACTTCATGAAATATAACTCCACTAAGAAATGCAAAGCTCTGACAGACTGCCTTTGATTTCTTTTAATAACACTTGAAGGTCAGATATCATAGCTGTTCCTGGAAATCCTAAAAAGATTTCCAGGGGATGGCTCTACAAGTTTGAAAGAAACTGCCATATACTATATTGTACAACATATATCTATTGACTAAAATATATTAGATTACTTCCTACCGCTGACTCAGACATAGTTGTTATAAAAGGGTTTCACGTTCCAGCAAACAGCACGGAGTAGTCTAAACAGGCTTGTAGATGCTGGACACAGAACAGCCTCAGGAAGGTCACAGAGGTCAAGCTGATTACCGCCTCTAGCTTTGGCAAGCTCAGAGCTCAGCTGGGTTACCCAAGTTCACAACAAGCTATTGACATTCAGCTGCATTGCTTACTCATTACCAGATCAGCAGGGGACTGTCTGGGTCTAAAGTTAACCCTTTTTATGCCACACTTTAAGGTGCTTACAGCACTACTGTGTATGTTTATTCAGAGGCCAGTGCTGAACAGAAAGCAGCAAACTGTCTACATTGTAAGTAGCAACGTATCTTTTCCCTTCAATTTTGGCTCATAAGTCACACGGTCACTTCCAGGGGAAAGTTTGAAACAAGAATACAGGTGACATAACAAATATAACAGCATTTTAAAAACAAAATAGAATATTAAAATTAAAGCCATTTTACACTTTCATGTTGAGAAAAGTATGAATATGAGATGCACATTTTAAGTTGAAAGAAAATATTCCATCATGAAGAACAATTTCATATGATACTTGGGCAAAGGAGCCACTGAGTGATTCAAAAGACTTGGGTCTCCTTGCTGCCCATGTTTTTGCGAAATCACAAGTTTCTGAATGTTTAGTGTTTTTCTTAAAGCCCCAACTTCTGATTATGTGAGAATCTCAGTTTTGTTTTGTATTTTTTAAAAGGAAGTTTCTAGCCCTCATGGATTCAGAGAGAAAAGCTTGAAAATGTGAACCATAAAAGGTTTGAAAACCAGAAGCAAATAAAAAAAATCTCAAATTTACTATTTTTAAATTCATTATTTTTAAGTCATTCATAATTATTGAGAGAAAGGGGAGGATTGACTCCTGATTTTTGGATGCTTGAGATTGGCAACACTGCATCTACCCTGCATCTATCTTATCTCACTGGTTTCATATAAATCCACCTAAAAGAATCTTTGTTTTATTCCATACTTCCTAAGAAATAAAAGCAGAATCAAAAGTAATTCTGTAGCACTGCAATAAAAAATGCTATTTTACCTCCTTATCAAGTCAAAGACCTCCTCTACAAAGAGAGCCAGGCCGTACCATTTTATCAGAGCTATAAACAGATAGTCAATAGCAGATATGTGGAATGGTCTTATTTATTTCAGCTTTCCCTGTAACTATATTGTATGCCAGATTTCATTTGGAACACTGAAGTCAGTGGTAATGAAGTTCACAAATCTTTAAATATTAGTTCAATTTCATGACATTTTTATGGTTTTTTATATATATCCCAAAGTATGCTTGGTGCTTTACAGACACACAGAACAGACAAGGGCCTTATCCCAGGAGCTTATAATAAAAAATTAAATAGATAAGTAAGCGATGGAAGAAGTAATGCAACAAAAAGACAAGTGAATAAGTTTAGCTTGCATGTGGTTAGTGCCACAAGTTATCTTTATTATCAATATTAATTTCTAAAGTCAAAAGAGTGGGAGTTAGATTACATAGGTCACTTCAAAGTATTGTTTCAAGGAGGCGTAAGTGAAAGCTTTCTGGACTTGGCCAAGGAAAAAGTTCTAGGTTTATAGCATCTCATGGAATATAAGGAGATAAAAGTGGGAGAAGGACACAAAGGGACACAAAATCTCTCCAGCACATCATCAAAGATCTACAACCTATCCTGAAGGACGATCCCTCACTCTCACAGACCTTGAGAGACAGGCCAGTTCTCTCTTACAGACAGCCCCCCAACCTGAAGCCAATTCTCACCAGAAACTGCACACCACACAACAGAAACACTAACCCAGGGACCAATCACTGCAACAAACCCCGTTGCCAACTCTGTCTGCATATCTATTCAAGGGACATCATCATAAGACCTAACCACATCAGCCACATCATTAGGGCCTCGTTCACCTGCACATCTACTAATGTGACATATGCCATCATGTGCCAGCAATGCCCCTCTGCCATGTATATTGGCCAGACTGGACAGTCTCTACGCAAAAGAATAAATAGACACAAATCAGACATCAAGAATTGTAACATTCAATAACCAGTAGGAGAACACTTCAATCTCCCTGGACACACAATAACAGACTTAAAAGTGGCCATTCTTCAACAAAAAAAACCCTTCAAAAACAGACTTCAATGAGAAACTGCAGAACTGGAATTAATTTGCAAACTTGACACCATCAAATTAGGCCTGAATAAAGACTGGGAGTGGCTGGGTCACTACAAAAAATATTTTCCCCTCTGTTGATACTCTCACCTTCTTATCAACTGTTGGGAATGGGCCACATCCACCCTGATTGAATTGGCCTCATTAGCACTACAAAAAGTAATTTTCCCTCTGTTTCTATTCACCCTTTAACCTAATTTAATTCGCCTCATTAACACTGATCCCCCACTTGGTAAGGCAATTCCCATCTTTTCATGTGCTGTATATTTAGACCTGCTTACTGTATTTTTCATTCCATATATCTGATGAAGTGGGTTATAGCTTATGCCCAAATACATTTTTTAGTCTCTAAGGTGCCACAAGGACTCCTCGTTGTTTTTACTGATACAGACTAACACGGCTACCCTTCTGAACCCTGTCACAAAGGGGATGGTTAGTCAAGTGGTTTGGGCAGAGCAATGGGGAAATGAAATAAAATAGGTGGAGGTATAGGCAAGAACTAAGTAGTTCAGGCCTTAAAGGCAATGATGAAGAACTTAAATTTGATACAAAGGGTCAGAGAAGGGATTGAAGAGGGACTGGGTATGACCCAAGCAGCAAGTGAAATAGGTGATACTTTGGGAGGACTGAGGTAAAAGTGATTAGGATCTCAACAGTTGTTTGACAGAGACAATGGAGAAGGGAAGACAGATTCTGTAGAGGAAGAACTGTCAAGACTTAGTGGTAGTATCAATGTAGAGGGGAAAAGGAGAAGGGAATGGGGTTGAAGAGCAGATTTTCACTATTTGTTAGGTTAAGTTAGTACTGGCAGAAGGCCATTCAGGAAGCTATGTCAGAGAGGTAGTTGGAGATTCAAGTTGTTAGTCTGAACAGGAGGGGAGAAGTGAAGATGGAGAAGTAGACTTATAAGTCAGCACTTTAGAAGTTGCAGTTAAAGCTCTGAAACAAGATGAGGTTGCCAAAGTATAGACAGCAAAAAAGAGAAGGCCAAAAAGAGGACGCTCCAAGAGATACTTATGGAGAGCGGGGAGCAGGAAGAGTCCCCAAAGGAATGGATATGAATAAATACAAGAAAAGTGCAGACTTTCTGAAGACTAGAGAAGAAGAGGCTTGCAGGAGGAGAAAGTGTGCTGTTAGACTGAGAAAGATGGAAAGGAAGCTTTCAGAATTGGCCAAGGTGACATCATTGTTGACTTTGGAATGAGCCATCAGTGCAATGGAGGGGGCAGAAAGTAGAATGTAGGGGGATCAAGGAGAGAGCTGGAAAAGTGGGAGCAGATTGTATATTCAATACATTTTGTGGTAAGGAGAAGGAAACATATGAGTTGGCAATCAAGACGGAGTTGGGGTCAAATGAGAATTTTGGATGATAGGGGAAATGATAGTGTGTTTCTAAAGCAGTGGAGAGACAGAGAGTAGTTGAAGATGGTGGAGGGGCAGGTTGTAAGGTATATTTCAATCAGAGTTAGGAACTTAAATATCTCTTGAGTATCTGGGCCTCAGGGACTGTTTACACAGAGAAATTGACCAGATTAGCGCTCCACCTGGACACTTTATTCTCCAATAAAAGTCACTTTATTCCAGGATAAATACTTTGCTTTGGAAGTGCACTAATTATTCTGAAGTAAAAGTGACTTCTTGTAGAATAGAGTGTCCACATGGGGAGCTCTTCCAAAACAGCTGTTGTAGACTAGCCTACTTTGAATAGCTATTGAGATCAATTTCCCCCATGTAAACAAGTCCTAAGAGAAATCAGGAGTTGGGAGAGGAGAGGACAGAGGAGTTAGTGGATAACATTAGGAGAAATATGCCCCACTCTCTGGCTCTGAAGAAAGAGAAGAGGGCTCTTGGGGGAAATAAAAGGGAAGAGAAAATAAATGCTCAGGGCTTGTATCAATTTTCCTTTTAAAGATATAGGGAAATGACAGAGGTAGTGTTCAGTGATCCTCAAAGACAGCTAAGTCCCACTGAAATCAATGGGAATTAGGCATCTAAACAGTACTGAGGATCAGGGTCTTAGTGCTTAAATTGCTTGCAAGAGCTCTGGTTCCACTGTTCTTGCAAGCAGACTGTCACCATGCTTTGCCCATTAAAGGCACTGTCCCCAGTACCACAACAGGAGATGGGGAGAGGGTTTAAGTAGTAGCAAATTTGTCATAGCTAGAGATAGGTAACTAATGCAAAACAATTGCACACATTTGAATTTTAAAATGAATCCTGCTTTGGCCATTCTCACAACCTTTTAAGGGTCTCCTCTGTGAATATTTGAGTGACCAAGTTTTCCCGGTATAAATGTTCAGAGAAAGCAAATTTCAAAGTCACATGCACAAGCGTTCTTGGAAACTGAATTTTAAATTCTCCCACACACGTATTTATGTGGGATGTGCTTGTTCACTCACCCAAACAAGGAATAGAAACACAGCTTTGTGTTTGTCTGACCAATCATGGTTAAGCCCAAAGCTTGAATTTAAAATATCTGTGAATGAGCCAAAGACCTAAACAAACTGTTTTTTTCTAATAAATTCAAGTAATAAATAAGTTTAAGGAAATTTACAGACAAAAATTATTCATTCAACATTAATTATAAGGCAGGACTGAATTAGGTTTGTAATTAAGTTTCTTTGGGGCAGGGACTGTTGCTCTGTTCTGTGTTTGTCTAGCATAATGGGGTCCCGCTCCTTGACTGGGACTCCTAGGTGGTATTACAATACTCCTAATAATGATGATTAGGGATGAGAAATAAAGCTGCTAGTTTCACAATCTCAGAATATCACAACATTAGTTAGACATCTCATGTCATTATTTCTCCTATGCAAACATAGTACAGGTAGCCAAAGGGAATCACATCTATCATTAAATAGTACTACCGGGCAGGGGCGAGCACAAATAGAAAGGGAAATCAAATGGAAAGAATAATTGAACTACTAAACTAATCCTCAGTAGACACTGAATTAAAAGCCTACAGTGATGAAGTTCTGCTGTAGGCATGTAGTAAATGCCCCAGCATTATTAGTAACTCTGGTCATAGTTGTAAGTTACATAGGGGAAGGATAGACAGAGGAAATGGGGGGCAGGGGGCTATAATTGGGGTCATAATTGGACTACTTGGCTCTTTGAAGCAAGTGTTTAACTAAAGAGACTCTATTGTATTGGCAAACAGATTAAAAAACAGTTGCTTTGGTTATGAAGAAACACTGTTCCTTTTGATGCAGTGAACAGATGCCTATTTCACAGGGATATAAGCCGCAGAAAGGTGCACTCTGGCTGAGATTCCAAACTTAGCCTGTTTACCATTCTGTGAAGCTCTCTTTTGTACTATTCTTTATTTCCTTAATCCTCAAAAATTCTGTCCACCATCTACAAGGAACACACAACCCATTAGCTACATTTTCAGTTTTTGCAAAACACAAAAATCATAGTCCAGCTGCTTCATTAAACACCCTAGAGCTGAGTCAATTACTCTTAGGTCATCAGAAATCAGCCTGTGCCGGTTACATTCCCAGGTCTTAAATGAAGTATCTGTAATTATGATTTTTAATGTTATGTTTATGATATTAGAATTGGTCTTGCTCTAGCCAAGCACTTCTACACTTAGTTCATGAAAGAACCCGTCATACTGTACAATTAGAATGGAGTCAGGGCCTGAGCTACACTATAATTATAACTGAGTCAGTTACAGAGTTGTTTCTTGACCTGGTTACAAAACGTTTCTTTATGTTTTAGTGTAGCTGGGATCTTAGGTATGTTCCTGAGCAATTCTAAAAACCTTGGAAATGTTTTGGTTTTAAGTTACAGTAATTCCCAGTTAAGCTCTTTCCTTATTAGGATATGCAGGAAATGGTCCAAATTTACTGTTCGCTAACATACGTGAGACCTTCTCCAGACAAGGTCTTTGAATGCCAGATATTTCCAAACACTGTTTCACACCTGCTCGCTTTCCTTCCTTCCTTCCTTCCTTCACACCCCCACCCTGTTTGTATGTTTGCTGCTTCCTGACATCCTTATCATGTTGCAATAAATCACCCCTCCCAAACTGGATGTTATCAACTCAGTTAAGATGTGATGCTTAGATACTGAGTTGGATAAGATTGGCCAGTCCTGGATAATCAAGCCTCTTAGTAGGGAAATACATTTAAATAGGTCAGTTAATCTCACAAATCAGGAGCTATCTATGCTACAATTGCAACAGAGCTACAGTCTGGGAGTGTATTGTTTTCCAAGTAAAACTTCATTAAAATCACTGTAGTATTGCATTATACTTCATTACATTATATTGAAACTATCATGCTTTAGGTTTCTAGGTTGTTTGTTTGGATTTCTTTAATTGTAATAAAATATATTTTTCTTTTGACATTGTGCTGGCATAAAGTGATACTACATTTGCAGCACAATGTACACAAAATTAGGTGTACTATCCTGCTAGAGTTAAACAGGTCAGTACATCTGATCCACTGCCCACCAAGCTGAAAATGTAGCCCTTATTCCTTATTTTGACTTGGTGCCTGTCTTGATTTTTAAAATATTACAAAATGATGCGTTACTGAGTTAATCCTATTCGAAAATGAGAATCTGCATGTGCATGGTAACAGTTTTTTCCTTCTTTTAGTTTTCTCATTAGTTATTTATATTACATGTATGCCTGGAGGCCCTCAGGGACACCCCATTGTTCTAACTGCTATAAAAACATATAGCAGAAGGCAATTCCTGATCCAAAGAGGTTTCAGTCTATATAAATAAGACTGACTGGGTGAAAATGGAAGCAAAGGCACAGAGAAATGAAGTGATTTACCCACAGTCATACAGCAGGAATGGAGCTCTTGACTTCCAGCTCAATATCCCAAACACTAAACCTTGCAGCTTCTCCGTTGCTACTGTGCCCTACAATGGTGCAAAATTTGACACTCATGACAGATGATATATATAACATTATAATCTGGTTTTAAATTCCTACAATACTTAGCTGTACTTATGAACAATGTGCCTCAAAGGAGAGCCAGTGTGGCTTAGTGGCTGGCACCCTGGACTGGGACTTAGAAGACCCACTTCTATTCCTGCCTTTGCCACTAGCCTGCTAGGTGACCTCAAGCAAGTCACTTCACCTTAGTTTCTGTATCTATAAAATGGGGCTAATGATACTGACCTCCTTTGTAAAGTGCTTTGAGATCTAATGATGAAAAGCAATACCTGATAGCTATGTATTACTATTAATGTGCTTTTGTCAGATAGCCATTCACTGACAATGCGTGCACACTAGATACACATTATCTTACGTACATTTATTTGGCTGGGAGTCTGGCAACTATCAGCATTTAATGGGTGAAGGCAGGGTAGTTTTTAAAGTCACTTGTTTGTATTTAGTTCAATCCAGTTATATCTGTCACACTTCAGGGGAACTGCACCTGTATTCCCCATCCATGGTCCCTCAAGGGCACCTGCTCTAGGTTCCCAGCTCCTCAGCCGTTGCCTCTCTTGAGTGGAGACCCACCTCTCCGTCCCTCCTGACCAGGGCTTTTCCAGACTGCACAGTTCCCTGCCTATGCTGGGATGTTCCCACCAAGCCAGACTGCCTAGACAGGCCAGCATCAGCACTTTGTTTTCCTTTCAAAAGCTTATGAACAGCATAATTGCCAGCAGTTGTAAGTTACCCCACAACTCTGTATAAGCAAGCATGTTTATTCTTAAGGTGAAAGCACTACAGAGAAAACATACAAAAAAACAATAAGCATTCCTACATGCATGCTAAAGGCATACCAGAGCTCAATCGTCAGTCTTATGGGGCTTCAGTAGGCCAAAGTACTTCCAACCCTCCCAAGAAGGATGTGGGAGGGGCTTGAAGAGAAGGCTCTAATTTTACAATCAGCTCTTCCCTTTTGAGACACTTATTCGCACCAAGGCAACACTGAAATTTCTTACAGAATTGTCACAAAAAGCAAAAATCCTCAGCTATCTAAGGGGTTCTCATTGCTACAAGGCTATGCAGGTGGACTGTATCTGTGGTGATGGTCTCCATGCTTTTTCCTAGTCTTCCTTTTATGTCTAAGACAAATTTCTATTTTCCATGAGCCCAACCTACATGCCTGTCACCATTCAAATCCATCATTAAAACACACTACTTTTATAAAATGTTTCTTTCCAAATAAACTATTGTCATACACATGTATATTTCACCTGTTTTAAGCACTTAAACACAGATCTCAAAACTTAAATCTATGGTATATGGGATGGTGTGGTGTAAGGATTTTCTTGGGACACATTTCATTGCATTACTAATGAGTTATGAAGCCATGAATCAGTAGAATTGGTGTTGAAAGAGAGCATAAAAATTGTGAAAAAGTCATTATTTTTCTTTTGTCAAATTTTTCAAAATTCTGAAATTCAGAAAATGTTGTGGCGTTCTATTAATGAGTTATGCTTGTCAAGAAGAGCTCTGTGTAAACTTGAAAGCTTGTCTCTTTCACTAACAGAAGTTGATCCAATAAAAGATATTACCTTACCCATCTTGTCTATCTAAAATGATTGCCAGTATTAACTTTTATACTGTACCACAGCACTGTGTACTATATATGCCAAAATATCAAAATATTTCAGAAGAGTTTTAGAATCTTAATATGTTTATTGGTGCTATTTTTTTCATATATCTTTGTGGTTAAACCAGCCTGCCTAATATCATGAATCCAACTGCGTTAGCCTGGTAGGCAAATAAGTGTAAAAAAAATAAACATATGGAGCTATACCTATCTTATAGAACTGGAAAGGACCCTGAAGGGTCATTGGATCCAGCCCCCTGCCTTGACTAGAAAGACCAAGTACTGATTTTTTTGCCCCAGATCCCTAAGTGGCCCCCTTAAGGATTGAGCTCACAACCCTGGGTTTAGCAGGCCAATGCTCAAACCACTGAGCTATCCCTCCTCCCTACTAACTACTAATATTTTGTAAATCTGTAAGAATAATCTAAAATAACTATATACATCTATATTTTTTTCAATTTTAAGGTCCAGTAGTTCAAGACCTTCCATGGTCGTAAGCATTTGTTTTGCCAAAAAGCTGGGAAACTCCTCTTTCTGTTGATATGAAGCATCTTCTCTAGCTTTTTCAGATCTTAAATTGATTATTGTACATCCTGTACTATAGCCCTATGATACTGCTGGAGTTAATAAAAATGGATTCATTCGATATACTGGGTTATGGGACCTAATTCTAATCTCCATCACACCAGTCAAGTTGGAGTAACTCCACCAAAGGTGAGTAGTCTTTAATTATAAACACGTCATGACATTCATATGGAAGTACACCAGTATGATACCAACATAAGGAAGATCACAACTGGACACTTAATCTTTATAAAAAAATGGCCAATACTGAAAAATAAAGCTTTCCCTTTCCCGCCCCCGATCCAATACATCTACTCATCCTTCTCTCTTTTGAAAATATTGGTGAATAGATGGGCCTTCCTAAAAGTCAAATGATTTGGGCTTCAGTGGATTGACAAGGGAAGTGAATTTAAGCAGTCAAATACAGAAATCACCTTGCAATGCACAACGTTAACATCAACTTTCCAATGTGACATTCATTAATAACTTAATGACAACTACAAGCTTAACATTATAGTTTTAGCAGCTTTACATGCCATGTCAGTCAGAAAAAAATATATATTCAAGAGTTCTTACCTTATCAAAAGCAAAAATTTCTACAATATATTTAATTATGACTTTAAAATAAACATTCCACAGTGCACTATATGCTACTAACTAAAGCTCTGTACAATATTATTTAAAGCCACCTATGAGGCCTAACCTCATAGCATCAGAATTGTTCTGAATACCG
Source organism: Mauremys mutica (assembly GCF_020497125.1). Lineage (NCBI taxonomy): Eukaryota > Metazoa > Chordata > Testudines > Geoemydidae > Mauremys > Mauremys mutica. The sequence goes on along the minus strand of NC_059072.1, from coordinate 187,736,621 downwards.
TCTACAGAAGTGAAGTTGACCAGAATAAAAGAATTAATATATAAAACATGGACTGAAGTCAGTGGGACTACTTTTGTGTAAGTACATTCACAAGTGCATATAAGGGGTTCATAATCTGGTCCTAATATTAGTTGAACATATTTTCATGTATATATGCATGACATGTTTTATAATATATTAACAGGTCAGAGTTAAGGTTACCTGTTACAGTGTGAATTTTTTTCAGTCCTTTGATGTGTGTGTTTAGGATGATAATACTACTGACCTGAGAGTGATTGTGTTAGAGTATTTTGAGGAAGAATTAGAAAGAGGATAATGAGGTAGCTTTTCTGATGTTTATGGAGAGCTCATCCCAAGCATGAGGGGCAGCATGGGAAAAAGCATGCAGGTGCTTGGTTGAAAATTTAACAAGTGGGTGATGGAGACTGGCAACGTGATGATTGAAGGCAGAAGTTTTTGCAGGAGAAGAGCCTAATGCTCTTTTGCCATGATGCCTACAAAAAACTTGATACCAGTTAAGCCACTGTTGTGCTGAGACCACTGTCTGTCATGCTGACCACTATTGTGTCATTGTATTCCACTGTCTATCTGGTTGTCTGTCTCTTGTCTTACACTTATTAGGCTTTGGCTACACTTACACTTCAAAGCGCTGCCACGGCAGCGCTTTGAAGCGCTAAGTGTAGTCAAAGCGCCAGCGCTGGGAGAGAGCTCTCCCAGCGCTGTCCGTACTCCACCTCCCAGCGCTGGGGCTTTGACTACACTGGCGCTTTGCAGCGCCGCAATTTGCAGCGCTGGAGAGGGTGTGTTTTCACACCCTGCTGCAGCGCTGCAAATTTGTAAGTGTAGCCAAGCCCTTAGATTTTAAGCTCTTTAGGGCAGAGACCATAGTGTTTGTCTCTTTTGTGTTTTTAACAGCGCTTAGCACAATGAGGTCCTGGTTCATGACCAGGCCTCCTAAGAGTTACAGTAATATAAATAATAATGCATAATCTTATGCACAGTGACTAGGCTAATTGAAGTCAACACATCAAATCTTTACAAAGTTGTGGCCTTAGACTCTTGGTGTTGAATAACATGATGTCATGGGTTAACACTTGGAGGTAGCTGTTCACCTGGGTGTGATTTCTTTCTTTTTTAGTTTTTGCATTGTGAGTACAGAATGAATTACACTTGTTCAACTTTATAACAACAAAGATACTGACTGGATAGAAACACTTTTTTGCTTTATGTCTTAGCTCATATGAAACTTAAATAGTAATATGCCTTTTGGAAATACATATATTAAACAATAATAACTAATAATGTAATAATTTTCTCAGCAAATTTTCTGGGTACTGTAGTAAGGTTTATCAGTCTATAATTCTTAGGATCACCCCAATACTTATTTAAATTATAGATACAATATCCTGTTGGCTCCCCTCCAAATCTCTCATGTAATAGCTGTTTTGAATGAAAAATTACATATGTTTAATAGCTCAGTTATTATGTTTAGTTTCTTCAGAACTTTCAGATGAATAGCATCCAATCACAGTGATTTACTGCAATTTATTTTGTCAAGATGTTTCAGCACTTTTTTATACCCTCTGACAACAGTTTGCCTTCACAACTGTAGTGTGGGTATTTCTGCAATATCTTCTTTAAAATTATTTAGCATGTTTGCAATTTCTTTTTCTTCTTTGATTGGACTCTTCTTACCCTGGTAAACTAATAAAAACCAAAGACTCTCCTGTGTGTACCTTACTTCTTGCTTCTTGCTATTAAGCTAGAGCTATTTTCCTCTCACCTCCTTGCCTCTTTCTTTTGGACTTGGATATACTGTGACTGTAAGGAGGTATTCTTAAGCATATTCCATGATAATTCTAGTGAGTTTTACTTCCTAATTTTTCCCAGTGGAAAAATCCCAAATTAAAACAAAACATTTTTTCTGACATTTATTCTCACAGTACAGAATGATCTCCACTGGAAAGAGATCAGACTTACAGACCATTGTCATTTGAAAGTCTAGCAGTTCTATAGGGTGAATTCTGCTGAACTCCTAACAAATCCCAATTCCTGCCAGGGCAGTCAGACTTTCAGTGACAGAATGAAAGATTGTTGCAGTGTTGTTGTAACTATGTTGATCCTAGGATATTAGAGAGACAAGGTAGGTAAGGTAATAACTTTTATTGGACCAACTTCTGTTAGTGAAGCTTTGGACGCAGGGCCAGCTCTAGGAACTCTGGCCCTTTGAGGGCGGCACTTTCCAAGGGGCAGCACTCCATGGGGTTTTTGTTTGTTTGTTTTGCTTGGGGTGGCAAAAATCCTGGAGCTGGCCCTCTTTGGACCTGAAGAAGAGCTGTGTGTTTCAGGGACCCACAATAGAACCCGGATGCACCTAGTTGCCCTCAGCTGATTCATCTAATGAACCTGACACCCTGACTGGCTGAAGACGTCAGCAGGCACATTCGTAACTCTGTAGCAGGCTAGGTCTCAGGCAGCTCAGTAGTGTTCCATGCCTACAGCTGTGTCTCTGCTCCTTCTCCCTGCTTCTGGCTCACTCTGTGGATGTGGAGCTTCTGACCATGTTTTTGACCCTCATTTCCTGATTCCTGGTTCTCAGCTCCAGCTCATTCCCTATAATTGGTAACTTGGCTCCTGATTTGAACTGTGGCCACTAGGCCTGGTCACTTCTGCTCCAACTATTAGGCCAGTTTCCTGCCGTGATTATTAGATAAGATCGCCCAAGGCCCAATCCTTAACACTGTGTAAGCTTGAAAGCTTGTCTCTTTCACTAACAGAAGAATGGAAGATGTGATTTGGGGGATGTCAGGTGGGGACTGTCCAGTGATGGAGTCAGTCAGGTGGAGCAACAACAAGGGGTGGAGAACTGGGTGGTGAAATAACAGAAGTAATGACTGAGCTGGGGGTTGTCTTGCTTATGATTGCATGAATAACAGAGAGTAAAGAATGTGCTCCATACCATTTTCTTAAAATCAGACACAACCTATGACAATGTCATCACTAGAATTAGCCTTAAGTGTATTGTACCCCTGAAGGCTGCTGCAACTGACTCAGTTGCTCATTTGCATATAATGAGAGCTGGTTGAAATTCTGCACAAAGGCTATTTGCTGAAAAATGGCCTTTTTTTAAAAAATGGAGCTTTTTGCAGAAAAAAACTGTCTACATTATAATCATTTTCCCTTTTTTGAGAAATTTTCTGTAAAGTTTGTAATCATGATTTTTACCAAAATCATTTTCAAAATCACCATTGATAATTTTGTTCACTGAAAACCATTTTTTTCTGAAAACTGGGTTTTTGAGAAGTGAAAACTTTGGTGAAAACTTGGATTAAAAATATGTAGAAAAGATTATAAAACGGGTCCATTTTGAGCCGTGTATAATGCAAACAACTTTGAAATTTTAAAATTTTTTACAAAATCATTTCATTGTTTTTTGATCACCTCTACCTGTAACAGAAGCCAGTGGAGTCAATGTGGATACTTACCTCTGCCACCTGATGACGTGTAACTATCCTTAGTGCTATCCAAAATCATGTGACAGAGGCCAGGAAATAAATAGCCTTTTAAAACCAGCACTCCTGTATGTCATGTCTGTATCAGATAATAGTGGAAGTAACCAAAATGAACTCCACTCTTCAGTCTGGAAGAGGACAGTGGAGAGAACTGGAGGTGTCTATTGCACTTTCAAATTTGTCTGTAATCAAGTGGCAGTGCAGAGGAATCAGACACTGTAAAATTCTTCACACTGCTCCATGTGGTGCACGCCCAGAAACCCAGACAACTGTTCCTCTCCTTTTCCCCTCATCCTCTCCCCTGCTCCATGATGCTCCCCTGCTCCCCGCACCAGGCCTATCTGATCCTACCTTGTTGATCCTTTGGTGTCTCCAATTTATCACAGGCTTCTTTTCAAACTGTAGGGGAAGGTGATGGTCCCAGGAGCTCCCTTATTCCTTACCCACATTGTGGTTACACTCAGTTACTTTATGAAGAAAGGGGAGCAATCCTGGACTACATGCTTCTCACCTGGGCTCAGTCACAAGCCGCAGAGGGCCTCTCCTGCTGCCCTATAGTCTGTCAGACATTGCGGCTAGGTAGGAAACCGGAAAGAAAGCAGCAAAACCAACTTCCTTCAATTGCCTTCATGTGGCAGGTGGCTAGCAGGCATTGAGGGCAACTGACAAGGCAACTGTTTGGAGCACTCCTGGCTCACTCAGGAACTAGAAGCTGAGCGAAGCCTTGACTGTAGGCAAGGGAGTGAGATAGCATTGGAGAAGTGAGGCCTGCTATGGCCTCGTCATTGCAATGTGCCTGCTCAGAGGGGTGGAATAATAGTTAATGGGAAACAGCAGTGTGTGTGTATGTGTGTGAGAGAGAGAGAGAGAAAGGGGATAGAAGGAAGAATCAGTGAAACAGGTTAGTGAAAGGTGGGGGAAATCATTCTTACATTTTGCAGTATTACCAACATTAAGTGTTCAAAAAATCATTAAACAGGCCCTCTAAATCCATGAAATTGGATTAAATATATCAAATTTAAACATAAATATTTGGTTTCTTTTGAAACTAAACTTTCTAATTTTTTGACCCTTGAGGGTTTGCATTTTCAAGCTTATCTCTGCAGCTATGAGAAACTTGAAACTTAATGGGTTGGGTTTTTTTTTAATGAAAAGTGAAGCTCTGATGTAATAGCATGATTTAAGATAGACTTCAAAGGATTAGGTTTTTATTGGTAAGTGTTGGTAAATGTTAATTTTGCCATATACACAGAAACAAAAAAACTTTCTATTGATAGAAATGTACAGATAGGTAAAGCAAGAAAAGTGCTGCTTGAGAACTTTAGAGTTTGACTTAATGATATTTATTTTCTATATTTTGACATGGGAAGTTGACAATTTATGTTTTAGTGGCTATAAAGCTTTAACTTTTTCGATCTGTCTACTGTCATTAAATAATTGTCTGACCCTGCCATTGTCTGGTTCCCCCAATAATTTCCTGCGAAAATTTAAATTAAAATAGAAAAATTCTTAAAATCCTTAATTTTGCACAACTGTGAAAATGTTAATAGGTAAAAATGTTAAAAATTGAATTCTGCCAAGCCTACTGAAGAGCAGTTCCAAATATTGTAAAACTTGTGACAAACTCACAAAAGTCGACAACAATGCTTTGGCCCAGTAAATGCTGATAACAGCCCCAGAAAAGGATTCTAAAGCTTTTAAAGTTCCTTTGTCACTAGAAATTATATGGAGTGTAGCCTAGTGGATAGCATATGTGAGTGGGCCTCAGGAGACCTGGGTTCTCAGGCTGACTTAGCCATTGGCCTGCTGGAAGACCCTTGGTAAGTCACTTCATCTCTCAGTGCCTCATTTTTCCCCATCTCAAATGAGCATAATGATACTTCATAAAGCATGTTGAGATCTACTGATGAAAAGTACTACATAAGAGCTAGGTATTTTTATTTATTATTATGCTGGGGCCACTTACCTGCACATTCTACAATTTGGCTGTGTAATTGGCACAGACATCAGCACCGACTACACTATTTTGCTAATGCTGAGAGCCGGCTTACAATACTTTTGTACAGGTGAGGGCTGATCTGTTGCCTGCTCCTTTGTGTATCTTTGCAACAGAGGGAGCTGGTTTCTTGCCTCCTATGCAATATACAATTTGAGGTTGGCATATTCTTACTGTATTCACCTCCTACTTCTAGAATAAGAGCAAGATTTGTATTTATTTATTTATTTTTGCAGGGGAAAAGAGAGCTAATGTAGCTTGAGTCTGTCACAACAGGAACTTGGAAAGTGTAAAGTTTTCTGTTACTACAAGGTATCAGTCCAACAGAAAAGGAAGGGAGGTTTTATCTCTGGAAAGATGAGATACAATTATGACAATAAGAACAGGAGTACTTGTGGCACCTTAGAGACTAACAAATTTATTTCAGCATAAGCTTTCGTGGGCTACAGCTCACTTCTTCGGATGCATAGAATGGAACACACAGACAGAAGATATTTATACATACAGAGGACATGAAAAGGTGGAAGAACCCATATCAACGGTAAGAGGCCAATACTTATGATACTTCCACCTTTTCATGTCTCTGTATTTATAAATATCTTCTGTCTGTGTGTTCCATTCTATGCATCCGAAGAAGTGAGCTGTAGCCCACGAAAGCTTATGCTGAAATACATTTGTTTGTCTCTAAGGTGCCACAAGTACTCCTGTTCTTTTTGCGGATACAGACTAACACGGCTGCTACTCTGAAACCTGAAATTGTGACAATGGCTCATTTGTTGTAACATTGTCACCCAAGTCCATCTCTAAAATAACCCTTCTGTAAACTATGACAAGCAAGTATTTATATTTCATCAATGAAAAATAAATTTCTTGTCATAAGGTAGGAAATAGTTTAACACTTTAACAGTGCTGTCATAATGAATTAATGTGGTATTCATGGGAATACTGCATGTGCTTTTGTAGGGGTTCTACTACCATTTTCATTTTCATTAATGGCCACTTATATCATACTGATTTTTCTCCAACGCCACATAATGATCTATAATATTCCTGAATAATTGCACTTTAAGTGGAAATTAACAGGGTCGGCTACTCCCAGAAATATGTCAAAAATACTTTTACTATTTTAAGTAGGAACTGAAATACTATTAACAAGCCTTTAAGACACTCCGATACCTGTGTTGAAAATTCTACAAAACAAAGTTCTAAAATATGCATTGCCCTCCCACAAAAGGCAACATGTTTTATGGTGGGTATTTCTTTGTAACCATGATTTTATTGTCTGCAGAGGAATGAAGGTACCAACCAACATTAAGGAGAGAAGATTCTCTCCACAAGACAGAAACTTCCCTTTCTTTTCCAAAATTTCCATTTTGGCTTTGTCTATGTGGTGGAAAGATATAAATATTAAACAGTGGCAAATAGTCTCACATTATCAGTTCAGTGGATAGCTTGAAAAATATTCTTCATAGTAGATTTTAAACTAGATTTATAAATTATGGCATGAACAAAATAAGTTTAAAAATATCAAAATGGTTCCTTTGCTGGAGGTTAAAATCTGCTGAATTTTTCAGTAACAGGCATGCTAGATAGTCTAATTTTTGCAGGATAATCCCACTTCAAGGATAGAATTAATGCATCTCAGAAGGAGGTGTCATTATTCCAAGATGACTCTGGCTTTCTCTGAAGTGTGTGAGGAGCCAGCTTTGTAACACAGCATAATGGTCTAATGGGAGGCAGGCTTACCGCAAGAGCCATGACTGGACCTCCTGATATGGAGCTCAGCATACAGCTGGGAGAGCTGCTTCTCTTTCACCTCCCTCTCCAGATTCAGCAGTAAGGTCTCGCTTCTGTTCTCAGATCCACACATCTGGAGCACTGTAATGTGAAACACTGGATATATGAGGGTATGTCTACACTGCAGTTGGAAACATGCCTCCCAGCCCAGATAGACAGGCACATGCTAGCACCACTCAACCGAGTGTGCTAAAAATAGCAGTGCAGATGTTGCAACACAGGTGGTGGCACAGGCTAGCCACCTGAGCTTGGACCCAGGGGATCAGACAGACTTGTATTGGTGTAGCTAGCCTGAGCTGCTGCCTATGCTGCAATGTCCATAATAGCATTTTTAGCATGTTAACTCCAGAAGAGCAAGCCTGTGACTGTTTACTTAGGCTGGGAGACTTGTTCCCAGCTGCCATGTGTATACCCTGAGTGTCTAATAGCACCAGTCCCTTTTCAGAGCTGTAGCTATGCCAAGATACTGACATCTCTGAAGCACACACTGTTTATTAGGTATATGGCTAAGTTATATATTGTCAAAAGAGTCCTATATAGTACATGCAAAATTGGATTAGATGCTACACAGGTTGGGGCAGCTCCTTGGCCCCATTCGACTTGTTTTGTACTACCTGTAAAACAAACAGCTGAAGATTCCAACTGATCTCATCTGTGAATTGTCCAGGGGTGGAGTAGACTTGCATAACCATCTATGTCAGCCCTGTACCTGAATGCTGACATAAGGGTGTTACCAGAGAAAAGATGGCATGGCCAGTGCATGTCTGATCTCTAGTGAGCTGCAGCTGTGGTCAGCCCCTGGCATATGGGGGGACATTTCACATGGCTACTATAGGAGAAAAGTGTGGATCAAGCAATGGAAATGGAATTGAAGTGAAGCAGAGAGGAGCTCTGCCCTGACAAGTCTCATATAGTTCCAAAAAGAGCCAATTTAGCATTATTTAAGAACCCATAAACTACTCAAAAGATTTAACAGTACTGTCTTAGAAAATTCATTGTGTATTCAAGAGAGTAAGCACTATGAAGTTGGAGAGCAATCACTAGATGATGCACAAAAAAAGCAGTTTCTCAAAACAAATTGAACCAGGGAGACACTGTGATAGAATAATACTACATGGGTTAGTATTTTACAAATATCTGATTAAAGATTATTCAAAATTATTAAACAAGACATATCCACACTATAATGAAACAAAGAAAATGAGAATTCTCATTGATCAAATGGAAATTCTGCAGGCACTGACAGTTGTTTTTGTGGTTCGTGTATCTTTACTTTTCCAATGTTTTAACAATAGCGCTGGGCAGGAAATGGTTTTCTTATTCTCTGAGAATTTCAATTTCCCCCCCCTGTCCTGAATTGGGGTGAAAAGTCAATCTCACATTTTAACCAATCTACAATTATGAGGAAAGGAGGGGAGGAGTGAATCAGGTCAATCAAAGTGTTTGGTTTTGATTTTGACCTCTTTGATTTTTTTTAAACCTTTTAAAATATAAATTAACTAACATTTTAAAATGTAAAGTTGGTTTGAACCAAGAAGTGTCAAAATGGGGTACTGACAATTTAAAAACTTTTTTCCAAAAAAATTTCTAATCAGGAGATTTGTCTAAAACAACCCTTTCCCGTGAACAGTTTCAGTTCTGATATTTTCTGTCAGAAAATTCCTGACCAGTTCTGAGTTATTAGCCACCAATAGTGACAAATCTTCACAGCTGTATGCAGAGAATGGGAGGAAGATAAATAAGTAATGTAATGGTCCTGCAAAATATATACTAACATCTGAAATGTAGAAAACAAATTTTGTCATTCAATTTTAAAAAAGAATTGTTAAATATTAGAAAAAGGAGAGATAGCTCAGTGGTTTGAGCATTGGCCTGCTAAACCTAGAGCGGTGAGTTCAATTCCTGAGGGGGCCACTTAGGGATCTGGGGCAAAATCAGTACTTGGTCCTGCTAGTGAAGGCAGGGGGCTGGACTCAATGACCCTTCGGGGTCCCTTCCAGTTCTAGGAGATTGGTATATCATTATTAATGTGGTAATGGTCATTTTATTACATGGTATATTTAAAGAATACCCAGAAACAATTGCTAAAAAAGTCATGCAACTGGTACTCAGCTCAAAATTTTGAACATGAGTGGAGTTTAACATTTTTGAACAAATTCAATACTTCTTGATCTCAGGAGTTACTCTTCTTGTTCTGCTTTTAACTCCTTATTAGCATTCTCCTGTAACACAGTTCTATAATAAAGCAGCAACCATTACAGTCTCTGACAAATGATGCCACAAGTGAAAACAAGAAAGCAGTGATAAAAAACAAGTTTAACACAAAACATCAGAAATAAATCCATAATGAAATATGACACTTGTGGAGATTTGTCTTATATTTCATACATCTTATAACATGTCTGAGGCATCTTAATCACATTCCCATGGAATTTAAAGTTGACATCTGTTTGTTCTGTTTTAAATGAAATAACCCCACAGTTATGTGCTGAATGCTTCAAATAGCTGCAGGTAACATGGGCATTCAGCACAAAGCCTTCTTGAATGTAGGTAACTGTGAAGAATAATAGTCAGGTGTTAATATAGCACTTTCTATGCATAGATCTCAAAACATCTCACAAGGGAAGAGTGGTATCATTATCTCTCTTCAGTGTGAAACCTAACTGGAAGGGAATCCATGAAGCTGGCAGCAGTTATTTTTAGCTAGCTTCTCTATTAGCTCACTTTACAAAGGGAGATTGGAAAATGAGCAGTAGTTGGTGAGGCTGCTGCCATCAGGTGATGGTTTCTTTAGGACTGGATGGACTCTCTGTGTTCTCGAGTGGGTGGTAGGTTATGTGGGGAAGGCTACCATAAAACAACATAACAGATGTTGATTGATAAACAGCTGCTGGAGATGGCTCTCCCTACTAGCTCTAATCTAACAAGTGCAGTGCAGCCCCAGCATCATGGGTTTGAGTGTGGACTTGCTCAATGCCTCCTGGGATTCTGGATATTTAAGAGGGTGACTCACCTGTGCTAAAGTCTATTGCTGCTGTAGCTTCACGGCTATTGGTGCTCATGCTATGTAGACTAGCTCAGGCTTGTCTACACAAGCTGCAGTCCTACCTCTGACTGCAGGGTAGACATACATTTAATATGCCTCTTATTGTGCCTTTTATCTGTCTCTGGTAGATCGTGCCTTCAGCTCAAATTTCTGTCTTGTAAAATTTAACATTTACCCCTATGGGGTTTCATGAAAGTAAACTCCAGGTATTGCTTCCTACTCTATGCCAAACTTCTTCATTTGTTCTGTACATAGGATTCCCATGGACTTCAGGGGGAGTTTTGCACATAGATAGGCAGGCCATTCAGCTGGTTTTAAACCGGACTGGCCTGCTTTACAAATGTTTGTCCCCCATCCAGTACTGAGACAAAACCATGTCTGGTTTTGACTGGTAGGAGACTGGGGACACCTTAATGAAAAGCATGCTGCTCTGCCCCTGCTGGCGTGACCTCATGCTCACAGTGCATGCGGGGTCACACTGAGGGGGGCAGGGTCATGCCATTCCCAGAAGCACTTGAATGTCTGGTATTTAAGGAATGTCTGAGTGACCCTCCTACACAGATGATCTTTGGAATTGTACACTTAGACCATATCTACATGGGTACCCTCAGGAAAATAAAGGCAAATCAACTAAAGATGTCAAGTCATAAATTGAAGCATGTTAAACCCTCATATTGATGCTTTCATTCAGGAGTAAAGTGGATTCATTTTGCTGTAATTTAATCCTCAGGATTTGGCCTGCATTAATCCTGAGGATTCAGTTACACAAACTAAGGCTTGGTCTACATTACAGAGTTCAGTCAACGTAAGGCAGCTTACATCAACCTAACCTTGTAAGTGTCTACGCTACACCGTTGCTCCCACCAATGTAAGTCTCCCATAACACTGACCTAATAACTCCACCTCCAAGAGAGGCATAGCAATTAGGTCAATGTAGTTACCATGACACAATGTCTGTGCAGTACTGTGCACACTGGCACTTATATCAGTGTAATTTACATTGCTCAGGGGGGTGGCTTATTCACATTCTGATTGACATAAGTTATACCGAAGTGGTAGTGTAGACATGGCCTTAATTTTGTAGTGTAGACAAGACCTAATGCCATTTTATTGCAGAGTGAAAGCACTCACATGGAGGTTTAATGTGCTTTAATTTATGTGCCTTTACTTGATACCGTTGGTTGATTTGCCTCCACTTTTCTGAATGGCCCCTTGTGGATGAGCCCATAGAAAGAAGAACTATCTACTGATGTAAGAACCAGTTCCTTATTATTCTCCATTCCTACATAAAGAGAGATGGTAAAACCTGTATCAGGATTCCAATTTCACAGCTGGCTGCCTTCCCCCTAAATTTTTCATAAAGTTTAAATAAGTTTCAGATGTTGGAGCCTGGGCTCGTATTATCTTATCAACTTATTTTTTTTTTATCATGGTCAGTTCTCCTTCACCATTTCCAACCAACTGCCACAAACTTTCCCTCAAACTGTCTGTTCAACATTATTTCCCTTATTTTCTGACAGGAGAATTACACGGGGAGGGGCGGAGAAAGAAGAGTCCTGCTCATAAACCAGATAAGTATTAATTTAATTCACAGCAAAAGCAGGAACTGGTTCTTGTCATTTCAGGGGACATAATACTTTGTATTAAAGTGTTTTATTAATGTTTGTCGACATGTGCAAGGCCACATTCTACCTACATTTATACTGCTGGCATCTTTGGAGCAATACCACTGAAGCCTGTGGTGTTCCTCTGGGTTGGAATTGTAAATGGGATCCAAATCTGGCCAGTATTATTTAATTTTTTTCATTCACCTTTTAGAGCTGTGTGCATTACAGTGAACCACAGCAGTGCGAGGGCTTTTGGAAAACCAGTTAACAGTGAGCCAAACCCTTATTCATGTGAGTAACCTTTAGTCATATGAACAGCGCCACTTCCTTCAATGGGATTATTCCAATGAGGAAGGGCTACTTACATAAGTAAGAGTCACAGCATCAGGCCCCAGATCCCTCTGAGTAGTATTTTACCACTTCCTCTGGGTCTTGGTGTTTTTTGCAATGTCAGTTCTGAATAGCTACCGCTCATCCCTGCATCAAACATCCTGTACCTATTGTTCCATGGGACCCAAATGCCCCTGTTTCAAGATAGAGTTCAAGCTGAGAAGTGACAACATTATCATAAACTAATAATGTTATACATTTTTCCTTTTAAATTGCATTTACAGTATTAGTGTCAAAAACAATAAATACTTTCTCAAAATTATTCTACGCTCAATTGACAAAATGTACTAACATTTCCCATTTAACAGTATCCATTAAAAGGAAGGACTGAGCCCACAACTGTTGTAAATCAGCAGAGTTCTGTTGCATAGGGCTATGCCTATTAAAGTATAATTTCAAATTATTGGAGGAAAATTATGAGTATTAGGCCATATCACAGCGTGTTTGTACCCCCCCAGCAAGGGGAGGAAAGGGTTAATAAGATTTCTTGGAAGGGAGGGCAAGCGGATGCTACTCCCCGAAGGGACTAAACTAGCTTTCAGTCCTGGAGGTGGGGTTTGCCTTACTAAAGAACAAGGCTTTTAAACGGAAGAGTTTGGGCTGAGCGAAAGGTATTGCTTCTGAGGAGGAATAGATACTGCTTGGATCCCATAGGTCTCAGTACTGAACAGCATAGCAGAAGAAAGGCTCTGCACACAGAGAGCATGATTGTCTGTTGCCCAGAATTTTGAAATGTACATCTGTGCAAAGTGCATATAAAATGGCAGTGTTCTGATGCAGTAGCTTTTTGACGAATTTTGCACAGGTGTATATGACGACACAAGGGGCAGGCCTACATGGAATCAGGCACAGGCTCCAGCTTTCTCCTTGCCCCAGGGGTGCTCAACTCCTGCTCTGCCCCAGGCCCTGCCCCAACTTCACCCAAGCCCCCACCTCTGTCCTGCCTCTTCCCACCCCCACTCTACCTCTTCCCGCCCAGTTCCGCCCTCCTCCCCCGAGTGCATCCCATCCCCACTCCTCCCCCCGGTGCCTCCTGCATGCTGTGGAACAGCGGATCATGGCAGGTGGGAGGTGCTGGAAGGGAGGGGGAGGAGTTGATTAGTGGGGCCACTGGCAGGCAGGAGGCTCTGGGTGGGTAGGGGAAGGAGCTGGCTGCCAGTGGGGCTAGAGCACCCACAGAGTCGGTTTCTATGAAATCAGGCCCTGGTTATTTTGGAAGACACACCTTTTAGCATTTCCTGGGGAAGACGGGATATGGTGAGGTGTGCTTATCAGTCTTTCCAAGAGATTGAAAGAAAATTTGCCTTCAAGACCAGGGGCATGTATACACTTAAAATGCTGCAGCAGCACAGTTGTATATTTTTGCTGACAAAATCTTTAATAAAGACTGAGGGTCTTGTTGTCATTGATACACAGGGCATGTCTATACTGCAATCTCAGGGTGTGACTGCAGCTTGCTTTAAAACTATACTGGAGCAGTGAAGTCAGGGCAGCTCCTGCTTCAGCATGAACTAACCCAGTGAGAAATTACCCTAGTTCTAAACCGCCCACACTACGGAATGTGCTGCTGCTCCAGGACCTGAGCTAGCTAGATTATATCTGGGCTAGCTTTGTCTACTCAAGCTGCAATTGCATTATAGACATGCCCTGAGTTTGCTCAAGCATCCTTCAGCAAATATTATGTAAATTACATTAAGGACCTTGTATACTGCCAAAGTGGTATAAAGGGGCCTTTGTACAGATGACAATCTGGTGCTTAACAGAACAAGCTAGCAGGAAGAGAAGCGATTGATATCAAGGGGACTGGAGCTCCACACTTTATGGCCCACTACAGCTGAAGGCAGGCTCACCCACTGACCTGAAGCAAACTGCTGAAGTCCCTGAAAGCCTGATGATGTCTCAGTGCAGATTGCCATCAGAACACGTTAAAGAAGAGGTCTCCAGTATAGCCAAGGTTTGGATATACTATTAAAATAAAATGAGACAACAATTAGTTTCTCTTCAATTATTCCACTACATAACTTTGTCAGTCAATTAGTATGAATAAATAAATATAGTTCTTGAATTATTAATCTGAAAATAGGAGAGAAATTTGCATTTAATATTTTACTGTTCTTCCTCTTTCCCTTTGCTTGAAGGGTTGACTCAGCTGGTTCCTTAGAAGTATTTTTATATAATCTTAACTGTTTCCAAGCTTCTAATTCTTCTTTATGATAATGTGCTCACAAAAATAATACACCTTTAATTTTCAGAAGCGCTTTTATTCTGAGACATAAAGGGCTAGATTATCTTCTGGTGTCACTCCACTGAAGTGCATGGAAGCTCAGCACTTTTGGATAGCAGGCCACTTATTTAGCTGCTTAAATACAGATGTAGGCGCCCACTTAATTCTTGGTCTTAATCTTTTCCTCCATGAGCTATAGGAGAGTAAAACATGTCTGATTAGTTTACCAAGTAATCCCTCTCTTTTTGTAGGGCACTCAGAAACAAGCATTAGCTAGGGCTAGAACATCTCATGCTTATATCTAAGAGTTTAACTACAGGGGGCAGAGATTGATAGTCAACTATTCTAGTCAAGAAAGAAGTATGCTAGACCCATAGCAGCTCTTTGACTTTAGACCCTGAAACTGAACCACCCCTTGCAAGTTCTGAAAGAAACATGCTATTAGCAGAGATATTTCCTATTGACATTCCTTTAAAATTCTCACTGTTACACATGACTAAAAGGATACCTTATCTGTCTTTTAGCCCATTTCCTGTGGATGCCCAGCTAGGAGAGAGATCACAGTATCCTACAATTTTTCTTTTCTACAGTCACTGTTTCCTTTATCATTATCATCATTAGCTTCCCTATGTACCAAACCTTTCATATACGAAACAGGAGCCACAGTGTCTGTTCCAAAGGCCAGCTGTTATATTCTATTCTATAGAAGTTTTATACCGCACTCATTCCCATAGTATCGGAAAGCTTTCCAATAGTTCATTAAGCAACATGGCTACACATCTGTCACTTATTGTTAGTTCTCTCATCCTCTCCCTGGAAGGAAAAGCATGTGCAGTGGAGTGTCTTGTTTTGACAGGATGCATGTGAGTATGTTTTAATATAAATATATTTGTTGCTATGTAAGAGAAGGCAAGTTCAAAGACTTTGCACCTTGTACTTGGAGCAGAAAGTGGTGGGGTTGGTGATGGTCCTTAGTTCCTGGGGAAGTTCAGTTGATAGGCTCAGACCAGCCCAGAGAAAGTTCTGACTCCCACAGAGACAAGCTGTACTCTTACTGTTAAAAGTGCCACTGTGTCACAGGAGAGAAGTTTTCAACCATTGGCTTCGTCCTGGAGTTTTAGATTGTCTTTAGATACACTGGGCCAAAGTTTAAATAATAACAACTTGCATTTAACACCCTACTGATGATCCAATAACTGCATACAAATGAAGCAACAGGCACAAATTTATAAGCCAGTTAGAAGCACAGCACCAGGAAACATCAGAACAATTCTGTCTCTCCTCAGACTTCAAGCTCTTCCCTGCAGGTGGAAATTTGGGGCCTGATCTCACCTCAGTGTAAATCAAGAGTTACTTCATTGTGTAAAACTAGTGTTAGTGAGATCAGAATCAGGCCTTTCATATCTGCAATGTCTCAAGCAATGCTCCACTGTGATCTCTCTCAAGCTTCCTTCACTTGAATTTGATTCCTCAAGACACTTCCTTGGTTAAGTGCACTCCTGGGTCAGGTTTCTGAAATGAGTTTTTGATTTTTAAATTTTAGTTTCTTTTTATATTTTCTAAACTTCTCAACCACTTTTTTGCATTCTTTTATATTTACTTTTCATTTAACTGAAACTAAAGATTTTTGAAATCTAGGACTATAGCTGAAGAATGGAAATATTTTTTGCATTGTAATATTTTCATGTAGACAATAGGTCTTGCTAGTAGCAGCCAAAGGTGGATGTGACATACAGGAATGTAGTCATGGGTCTTACATGCTCTCAGGTGTAACCTGCTGCAGTATGTATCCTTTCCCCTCTGTCTATGATGATAGGTACCTTGGAAATACCATAAATAGACACAAAGGTATGCTTCCGATCAGGTCCAAATTCAGCAGAAGCCAATAGAAAGGTTTTAATTTATTTCAGTGGGTTTTAACTTAACCCCTTAATGAGGTTGCTCCTTTGGCTCAACACATACACATTTATATGCTGCCTAACTTCAGGCTGTGTATGATCGATGGTACATTGTGCCTGCATTCATAAATTGCCAGAGCGTTCACTTACTTTTCTGTCAGATGTAGGGCTCAAGATACACACACTAGTTTTGCCCAGGAATAAAGTATTATTTCACCAGAGAGCAGTGGTCTGTACTTCAGCTACTCTGGCTATTTCCCCGAGGTAAGATACAGCTTGTCTCTAAGCATGATGTAAAATTATCAGGGGTTGACAGGAATTCAATTTAATAGCTGGGTGCTAGCATGTAATATGTGGATGACAGAGGTCATTTAATGGCTTATTGACCACGTGGCACTAGAATTCAGATTCAGACACTTCAGCACAAATCCTCCACCCACACACATCAGCATTAATGGCCCAGAACCTGTAAGCTGCTCCATACGGGTTGACCTCTAAGCCTGGGCATAGCCATACTAGAGTCATTGGGGCTCCATGCCAGTGGTCTGTTCAATGGAAGCAGCTTGCAAGATATGGCCATGTAAATGGCCATGCCTATTCTGCATCATTCCCTTTTGGCCAAATAAGGCTCTGCTGCAGCCTGCCTCAGTTTCCCCTTTAGTGAGATAACAATGAGGTTATTTTAACAGCCCAGTCAAGGACAAGCCAAACTCTCCAATTTCACTCTGTGGCCACTTAATAAAGACTCTGAAAGGAGCCCTTGAACAATGGCTCTTACCTGAAAGCTCAAGCAAAATTTGAAAGTTCAAAACAAGCTCTCTCAGGAGTTTGGTCCTGAAGGAGCTAGAGCCAGGATCACTTAGCAACTGCAACTTTTTTAGCAGTTAATTTCCACAGCTTTTTCCTAGCCCACCCTGGCTGTCCTACTAGCTCTCAGTTTCCTCTGCCAGCAGCTTCTTCTGCTGTAAGGCCCCAGGTTTCTTCACTGTCTAGAAACCTTAACAATCTTTTCTCTACCTACTCAGGGTCTATCCTGGGTCTTTTTACCTGGAGACCTTTGTATTTCCTCCCTTCCCATCTAGCTTCCTGCTGCTGTTTTTATGAGTCAGCCCCTCCTCAGCCAGCTAATTGTCCCACATGCCTCTGAGGTGTGGCAGGCAAGACTAATTAAACAGGGTCAGCCAGCTTTAAGCCTCTGGCCCTTAGAGAGGCAGGCCACACCTTTACAGGGCTATAGGAATATTGTTATGTATATAAAAAGATGAAAGCTGAATGTAATGTTTACAGGATGATAAATTTCAGCATCCTTAGGGAAGAAAGTATTTTTTTCAGCTGTCCTCTGTGTTTGTGTGTGTGTGTGTGTGTGCTCACATTTGAGGTCAAATGCTAAGTCTGTTTGGAAGAACTAAAGAACAACACTTAATATTTGCTGTAATGATGCTGGAACTTTGTATTCAGTATTTCTTCTAACAATTTGTGAAATAGGTTTCCTTTTCTTTGAATATGTCAAGCTCTAAAAGGAAGAAAATCATACAAATTTAAGTTGTGACATTTTTGTATGATTTTCAATTTCATTGGAGCTGAAGAGAAAGAAACAGAGTTGATTGCCTCTATCAAGGTATTATTAGGGGAAGAGTTCAGAAGACCTTTGAATCCTTGTTTTTTTTTCTTAAAAAGCCTGCGTGAAAAATAACAAAAGTAATCTCTTCATTGGCAAGCTGAAGTTAAAGTGCTCAGTACAGTTGGAGAAATGAAGCACACTCAGATTTACACAATGGCTGCTGCTGTTCTTATTTATCATTTGAAAATCACCCCCTTTTCCTTGAGAAAATAATATAGATCTAGAGCACTGCAGAGAGATGCTCAATAGCAAGGAGGAATAAGAAGTCTGAAATTGACAGTATTCTGCAAGGTAACCTTTTGAAAAATGGAAGGAATAAAAAACCCCTATTTGACAAACACTAGATGTTTAGGGCTAAGAAGGTTTTCCTGCCACATTTATGCTGCATGTCCTTTTGTTCCCAGGGGGAGGGTGAGAACTAATGTGTCAGGTCACAGGTGGCTTTGAGCACTGTAACAGTCCTGGCTCCAGGAGGATACTGATTTGGAGACTGTCCTGGTGGCTGAAAAAAAATACAAATGTGCTGTGCATGAACTTCAAATGATGGAGCATCTCTGAAAAGTAACAGATAGCAGGGAAGAAAGCAAAGAGAGGAGCAGACAAAAAGTGAAAGGTGGAGGGAGCTACCCGGAGAAGAGAAAACCAGTGAGGGCAAGAGGAGGCTAAGTGGCAAAGAACAAGGTGAGAGAACACAAGAGAGTTGGATAAAGGGAAGAGGAAAGCTAGGAGGGAAGGATCTGAGAAGGGAAGTGTCTAACCTGTGGAGACCTGGAGAAAGGTAGGTCAGCAAGGTGAAGAGGCAAACAGAGAAGCAGTAAATAAAATCACAAAAAAGAATAGGGGTGGGAGGGGAATGAGAAGGTGGAAGGTAAGAACAAAAGAGAATGTAAGGGAGGGATTCCTAGCATTTCTGACTAGCCACCAAATGGGGCAAACTTATTGCAGGTTAGTTTGCAATGCTCCTCTATGTCTGTAATGAGACCATTTATGTGTGTAATAAAGAAACAAAAGTGAATATTTTGTTTGTGATTTGGTGGGAGCCAACAGTTGTGTGTTTACTGAAAGATCCCAAACTGTAATTTTGCTATTAAATCAGATCTTTACAAATGCCAATAGCTTCAACAAAGATATCTAGATAGGTGGCTAATGATGGTGTGGGAGAAAATATAGGGGAAAACTACCATATAAAGTGGAACAAAATATAAAGTGATGTGATTCTTTTTAGGTCAGCTTTCTTTTTTTTTTTTTTATTTACCTTGCACACCATTTTTTTTTTACATATCTTATGCTTATACCTAATGTACTTCCCTAAAAATTAAATCTGAATCCTTCTTTAAAGGTTGCTTGTATAGAGAGAGCATTCCAGTACCATGACCTTTTCCCTTTGTTATTGAGTCAGAATATAAATCCTACAGGAAACTGAAAATAATTGTCAGATTTCTTTCTTTGTCATTGTACATGATCTAAATAACAAGAGATACTTACAAACCATATGAAGTATGTGAACTCTCAAAATGAATGCTGTTACCAGGGCCGGCTCCAGACCCCAGCGCGGCAAGCACGCGCGTGGGGCGGCCCTTTCCCGGGGGGGCGGCAGGCTGGGCCGGCGGACCTGCCGCAGTCATGCCTGCGGGAGGTCCACCGGAGCCCCTGGACGACCGGACCTGCCGCAGGCATGACTGCGGAGGGGGCGCTCGTCCCGCGGCTCCAGCGGACCTCCCGCAGGCATGACTGCAGACGCTTCGCTGGTCCCGCGGCTCGGCTGGACCTCCCGCAGGCATGCCTGCGGCAGCTCAAGCAAAGCCGCCGGACCTGCGAACCGTCCGCAGCTGCGGGAGGTCCAGCTGAGCCGCGCGACCAGCGGACTCTCCGCAGTCATGCCCGCGGCAGCTCAAGCAAAGCCGCCGGACCTGCGAACCGTCCGCAGCTGCGGGAGGTCCAGCTGAGCCGCGCGACCAGCGGACTCTCCGCAGTCATGCCCGCGGGAGGTCCGCTACTCCCGCGGCTCCGGGGAGCCTCCCGCGCATGACTGCTTGGGGCAGCCAAAAAGGTAGAGCCGCCCCTGGCTGTTACTAGAAGATATTTTATTTAAAGAAGGAGAAACAGGTTACCTATCTGTAAAAATGGGCCAAATTCATCCCTAGAGTACCCTGTTGACTTTAGCGGAGTTATACACCAGGTATAGATATGGCCCATTATTATCAGGCTAAGTACAAACAAGAATTCTTGTCTGCTTTAGCTTAAATGCAGATCTTGAATTGAGTGGGTGTAGCTAGTTATTTCATACACCCACTTCTAATTGTTGCCAGTTGAAAAGTAGGTAAGTTTTTTAAAAAAAATGAAGCATATTATTTTTTTTTCTAGTTCAAGCATGCTTTCTCTGAAATCAGTATTCTGCCACAAATATTTTGAGGCACTTTAATAAAATGCAAAAATGAGTAGGCTTCTATATGTGTAAGTCCAAAAAGAACTGTTGAAAATAAAGATGATCTTTCCCAAAGGAGAAAATTATACTAATTTACACATAAGCAAAATTTAGAAAACTGAAAAAAATAAAAATGTGAATAAAACCCAAATTAAAAATTTCTGATCTGGATCTTGTGGGTCTAATAACTTAAAATTTCCCTGGCCCTAACTGCCTTGTTTACTTATGATTGATCTGTACTCTAACAACTTCTTCAGTGTATTACACAGAAACTTTTTATTTTCACATTCTCTTTCTCTCCCTCTCTCTCTCTCTCTCCTTACTATGTGTTTGGTTTAAATAGACAAGCATCAGTAACCAAGGACAGGGGAATACATGAAGAAGGATAGCAGTCTGGCAACATTTAATGATCTCTGGTAGTAGTAAGGTCTTATTTGGTGAATTAAAACTGATTCCTTTTTATACTGGCATACAAATGGCTGACCTATTTGCCTTGGCCTGATGAAATAGGGAGCTGTGGCACCAACAGGGGAGGACATGAAGGCAGCAGATTTAAAGGGTTGAGAAACAGCAGCAGCGGCAATACAGGATGGACTGTGAATAGCCAATTATCCAGCTGTGTTCTATGATCAACCATTCCCTGAGCTGCTCATGTGAATGGAAGATACTTATTTTTTGCTGAATTCCTTATAAAAATTCCTGGGTCTCCATCATGCTAGTCAGCTGCATACTACTATGACTAGTATATGCATGATGTTTTCCTTCCTCTACACCTTATCCCTTGAAAATCTCTTCTTCTCACATGCATATACCAAGGAGTCTCAACTTTTCCTCTTCATACCTGGTCTATTTCCTCCTGTTCAGTTTTGCATTTCTCCCTGCCCCTCTGATGTCATCTCCAGGATGGCTTCTTCTGGATGTCTCATCTCAAACTCAACACAATTAAAACTGAGCTACTAAGCTTTCCTCCTAAACCCTCTTTTCTACCTTCATTGCACATCATGAAAGGAAACACCTCCGTCACTGGAATCCTGCTCATTCTTTTTTCATAACATCTCTAGTGTTCTAAAAGTCTTTTTCTCTCTGTGCCTGCAACTACTTTTAGTCCACACCCTAATCATCTCTTTTTTTGACTCCTCTCTGTGGAGTCTCCTCCCTCCCATCTAAAACAGCCGTCAATGCCCAGGTGTGAGGCTTATGGTTTTTTTTGCATGACCTCCTTACATAATGAGGGTGGAACATCAACTCTGTTCTCGAAATATGATTCTATCCTGCACACACCTCATCTTTAATTTGAAAATATGGTTGTTCTCCTAGTGGTACATTTGTCTTCTGGCCACCCTACTAGTATTGCTTTCTTGACTGCCTATATTTGGACATCTTTTCCTGCAGTCTCTTTGATTTCCATCCACTTTGCTGTTGTAACTGGGAGACAGCAAAGCAAATTAATGGATTTAATGTCCTGATTCCCTTCCCCCCATCTTGCTTATGCTGGATATATGTGCCCTGCTCAGGCTGTCAGCTAACACCAGTAATTGTCCTGGACATTAGCTGAACTCTACTTGGCCGTGCTGGAAACGCATGAACATGTGATGCAATGTCTTTGGAGCACTAAGAAGGGGCTTTGCCATGATTGTTTTTATGGGGTTGTGTTCTGATTGCACTGTTAGTAGGTGGCCAGAGATGTACTGGTGGAATTGCTCCAGTCCAAATACCACATCCAAAAACTTTTCCCCCCTATTTGGGCATACCCCTGTTTAGCCATTGACAGGACTCTGCTGGCATAAGTGACCAGCTGCTCCTGCACAACAGCTACACACAATCCTTTCTCTGGTGCATCACAATGGAGTGTGAGTGGATCTCCTTGCCTCCTTGCTTCAGGACAGGGGGATCCATTGTCAAATGATAGCAGCTGGTGATCTGCCCAGTCTGACTCAATATTCTGCCTTGTAAGATGGTGTATGGGTTCCACTACAGCAGCCAGGTGTGGACAGAAATTGGATTGAAAATGTGTCATTTCTATGAAGTACTGTACCCCTTTCACATCTACTGGAGCTGGCATGTTTCTGACTGCCTTGATTTTGTTGGGATCTGCTTTCAGTCACCTCAGGCTCTCTGAGTTGCATTTTTTCTGGATTGAGTTTTATGTTCTTGCCCCTGCATCACTGTAGGAAAGACTGTCATTTTCTTTCATTGTCTCATTCAGCTTCTGTATCATTGATCTCTTCCCCTACAAGGAGGATATCATCTGCAATTATTCTATTCCCTAGAACACCTCTGGTGCTGGGCTTATGCCCATTGGCATGCACAGCCACGTGTATTGACCAATTGATGCTGCAAACATTGTCAGCATGCTGAACTCTTCATACAGGCTTATGTGCCAAAACCTGTTCCTCACATCAGACTGTGGAAATTCTGGCTTTGGAAAGTTCTGGCTACATGTCCTCAACTGGGGGAGTGGATAGTGGTATCCTTTCAGTGCCCAGTTCAGTAGCTTTGGGTCTATACAAATGTGTAATTTACCTGATGGCTTCTTTACCACCACCATGCTGCTTATCCAGGTGCTCTGCAGGTGTTATGATACCTGTCTTCTGCAGACTTTTCAGCTTTTTGCATCCTGGATTACACAGTGCCACTGGAATTTTCCTTTGTGGCAAGCACACAGGTTCTAGTGTGGGGTCTACTTCCAGTCACAGGTTTTTCTCTGAGTCATCCATTGCCTTTGTAAACATCCCTCGTATGCTTTTAAAATTGTCTCCATATTCCCTGGGGCCCCACCTTTTTCTTCTTGCCCTGAAGCTATAAAATTCTGATGCTGTACCCTAATAAAATCCAGGGTTTGTGTGGCTGTTTTTCTCGAGAGGTCAGTAGTGCTTACCATCCACCACCACTAACTTCAGTTGGTACTGTCTGCTATTATTTTGGGTTAGTTACCAGGAGGTCACATTTTCCTATGGATGGCTTTATGCTCTCATTGTACATAATTAGATGGTGCCTGCTCTTTGTGTTCAAGTCCAATTCACCCAAAGGAGTCCCATTGCAGGAGGCCATGCTATCCAGCTGATATCACACAGGACATTTCCCTGTTAACATAGTTGCATGCATAGAGGTTGGTATTGTACCTTGTTGCTTTCTTGTCCTGACAGCCTGAACCTGATATGCTCTCCTACTCAAGGGGAGAATTGTGATGTTATCACTGCTGTCTGTTGTGCTAGTCCAGGGGTCGGCAACCTCTGGCACGCAGCTCCCCAGGGTAAGCCCCCTGGCGGGTTATGCTGGTTTGTGTACCTGCCGCGTCCACAGATTCGGCCAATCGCGGCTCCCACTGGCTGCGGTTTGCTGCTCCAGGCCAGTGGGGGCTGTGGGAAGAGGCACAGGCTGAGGGATGTGTTGGCCATGGCTTCCCGCCGCCCCCATTGGCCTGGAGCGGTGAACCACGGTCAGTGGGAGCCGCGATCGGCTGAACCTTACGGATGCCGCAGGTAAACAAACTGGCCTGGCCCACCAGGGTGCTTACCCTGGTGAGCTACATGCCAGAGGTTGCCGACCCCTGTGCTAGCCCCTTCTTGTACAAGCCTAAGTGAATCTTTCTGGGAACTTTTTATGCTCTTGCTCACACTGCTAAAATGTATCAGAGGGGTAGCCGTGTTAGTCTGGATCTGTAAAAGCAGCAAAGAGTCCTGTGGCACCTTATAGACTAACAGACGTATTGGAGCATGAGCTTTTGTGGGTGAATATCTGCATCCGACGAAGTGGGTATTCACCCACAAAAGTTCATGCTCCAATACGTCTGTTAGCCTTTAAGGTGCCACAGGACTCTTTGCTGCTTTTACTGCTAAAATGGTTCAACTTGCCACATTCTTTGCAATCCTGCCGTAGGGTGGGTCACTTCTTTATCCACTCATGCAATCTCCCACAGTAAATGCGTCTCGCTATGTATATGGAACCCTGACCACCACTGTTGTTGTGTCACTGAATGTGGTTCTGGGGGTGTTGTGCCTCCTAGGGCTTCCATCTTTTATCTTGAGGCTTCCACCACACACTTCATATCGAAGTATCTGTCTAATATGTGATTACCTTCCTGGAGCAGCCACTCCCACAAGTGGTGACCCTAAGTGCTGCAGACTATCCTGTCCTGAATCAGGGAGTCTGTCAAGTCCCCAAAATTGCATGTAGAAGCCAGTATATCCCCTCCCTTCAGATTGGTCTCTAGTGAAAAACCTGAGTTGCTCTACAGTTTCATTCTGCTTTGGGGAGCAATAGATCCCCAGGGCTCCTAGGACTGCTGTGAGGTTTGAGGCAGTGGTGAGCTTCAGAATGGTGCAGACCTCTCTGCCTTGTTCCCCAATAAGGTAAAGTAGTAATTGAACTTTTCTGCTGTCATCAGCCTCCTTCATGGCCAGATCTGTGTACTGCTCAAATACCTCTCTCCACCGGGTCCATCATTGGGCTATGCTTGTGTCTGCAATGTCCAGGGCTCTGGGGGCTCCAAACTGCGTTTCATGGCTCACACTGCCAGCTGCTGCACTTCAGAGAGCTCCCAGGCGCCACCATGGTTCAGTAGCACATGGTGAAGCTGAAAGCAGGTTAAGTTCAACAAGTGGAACTTTGTTAAACCCTGTGCACTGCTCCGTCCATGTGGCTGAGCTACTTCCAGCCTAATACCATCCCTGTTGTTTTTCTGTGTCCCTTCAATAACAGTTCTTCCAGGGAACGTGGGCCTTCTGACTCCACTTCCACTGATCTTAGTACACCTCTGATCCTCCTCCAATGATACCAGCCTCTATATCTCCTTTAGCTCCTTCTCATACAATCATCTCTTCATTTTCTTTTCCATGCTCCCCTACATGCCTGGAACATATTTGCCAAGCTTCCACCCACACTTCACTGCAGTTCACTTTACCATGAAGCCTATAAGGGTAGGTTTACACTTACCTTCCGGGTCGACGCGGTGAGTTCGACTTCTCGGAGTTCGAACTATCGCGTCTGATCTAAACGCGATAGTTCGAACTCCGGAAGCGCTGCGGTCGACTCCGGTACTCCACCACTGCAAACGGCGGTGGCAGAGTCGACAGGGGAGCCGCGGAGTTCAACCCCGCCGCGTCTGGACGGGTGAGTAGGTCGAACTAGGGTACTTCGAATTCAGCTATGCTATTCACGTAGCTGAATTTGCGTACCCTAGTTCGACCCCCCTTCTTAGTGTAGACCAGGCCTAAGAAGTGAACTAATTAATATATTCTTTTTTTTTAAAATGCTTTAACTGCTCTCTGGGGTCCCAACGCAGCAGAGTACTTAAACATATACATAGCTGTAAGTACATGAATCATCCCACTGAAATTAATGGTCTTGGGTTTTGACCATTGAAGTCAATGGGACTAATAATATTCTGAAAGCTATGCCCAAATGGATTGGGATTTATGATATACACTAACTTCAGTCTCCTCAGGGTCTTATTTATGTAGCTCTCTGCATCCCAACCTTGTTCTTCCCTTTTGTCCATTTTGTGCCTTCTTTTATCCAAATTCTATATAAATATATTTTAAGCCTCATGGGGCAGGAACTTGACTGCATATCTACTCTATGAAGTACCTAGCATACCTTTGGGTGTTGTGCAAATAATAATAAAAATGTCAAGAGCCATTTATCCTGATGTTGCACTGAAAAGGTTTTGAAATCTCAAAATTTTTATGGAACAGGAAAATTGTTTCTAGTGTGAGTATAATGCAGTGTATTTGCTAGTGAGTGAATGTGTTTCTTGTGTTTAACACTGAACATTACAAGTATGGAGACTAAATCACTTTGTGTCAGGATGATATGAGTAAACTGAAGGTCACTTTGAGAATACTTTAGCATGCCTTGGAGGCAATACTGATAAGGAAAAAGACAAAAGGACACAGACAAAATTAACTTTTAATTTCCCACCAAAGCTACAACCGACAGAAATAGGGATACGAGTGGAATCTCATGCCACATACAGTACAGGATTGTATATTAAACATCTTATCTGATTTAGCTCATCACAGATACCAAGCATGTAACTATATATCTATATATATACCCCAGTACATAGCACTGATAAATTTTAGTGACACATTTTCATATTTAGTTTCAGTCCAATATCTTTCTATCCTAAATTAGATGAATACATAAACAAATCAGATATATTAATCTTCTGTTGAGAATGCTTCAGTAATTACTTACAAAGTTATTTACATGCTGATATAAAGCCTTACTTAACATAGAGTGGCAACTTTCTCCTCCTCAAAGGTATTAGGCACCTAACATGCTGTACCTTACACAGAAATGTAGTTTTGCTGTTCTGTATGATCACCAGATACATTACAGAAGAAGAACTTCATTTTCTTATCTGATTTATTTTATGGAACTAGATAAAACGCAGCTAGTGTGTGGTAGACAGACAGCCTGATACGTGTTCAGTATATGCTATTTTACAAGCAATAAAACAAAACAGTGTGATGGCATACACAGAGTACCTCCATCCCTTAGGTGCATTGTAAGACAGAAGTCAAATGACAAATGCTTTTGACCACCCACATAATTTCAGTCTCTATAATCTAGCATAGGGTGACCAGACAGCAAGTGTGAAAAATTGGGACAGAGGGTGGGGGGTAATAGGCGCCTATATAAAAAAGCCCCAAATATCGGGATTGTCCCTATAAAATAGAGACATCTGGTCACCCTAATCTAGCATTATAGGATCCTGGTCCATGGCTAAGGTTCCAAGTGCTATGATATTGTTACTACAACCATACCTGTGCCTTTTAAAATGCAGTGTTGGTTAATGAAATGTTATTAGTTATATTTTGTAAGAATTACTAATGCACCCCCACACTGGGGATTATATGAGTGTCAGAAACTTTATCAACAAGTCAAATTCTTCCTTCCAAATGCATATTGCATGTGTCTAAGAACAGAGACAAAGAAACGCTTTAATTGCATAGTCACTGCAAATGACATTGACATTACTCATAGAAACAGAAAGAAAGAAAACAAGTTCCTAAAAAACTTTCCAAGCTCAGAATCAACATGAATATTTGTCTCTGGTCCTCAGGGGACACTCAAGTGTAAGAATCTGGAAAGCTATAGGAAGCTACTTCATTTGTCAAAAAGCTTTTTAAAGAAAATGTTAGTGTCTGAATGGGTAGCTCTGGAGAATGAAGCATTTTATCTATCCACTAAATGGATAACATGCAGGAAGAGGCAATGCAAGTCTTTCCTTGCCTTCAACCTTGACCTGGAGGTCTGGTAACACTTTTAAGTGTCAGAGGGTCATTCTGCATGCCTATTCAGTTCTTGGCTTCTCTGTTGAGACTACCAGCAGGATACCGGTTGTAAGGATGGCTTTTGTGATGTGGACTAGGAAATGGCCTGAGACTACCAATGCATTACACACTTCAGGCCCCTGAACAGCAATGAGATGGTGACAAACTCTGGACACCATATACATGAGGGACATCAAAGTATTGACTGGCTGTGAGCCAGCTGGTTTCCCTGAGTTTTATGTTCTTAATTGATGAATTACCCAAGAATATAAAACTGTCCATGCAGAAAGTAGCATTTATCTGTTTAAACTTTAATGCAAATGGTATGTAGGCAGCTAAAAGTACCTTTAACACATAAACCACTGTTTAAATATTCTTATGCCAAAGGTGGTTTTAAAAATGCATTTTATTGAATTATCAAGATGAGTACTTGATATAAAACTCTCCATGAAAGGGTTAAACTCAAGATTTTTGCAAAAGACTCTTACAGGATCTGATATAAGGCGAGAGCGATGTGGGAATAATGACTTTATGAAGCCTCTGGAACACAAAGGGCTGGACTGTGCTTTGAGGCCATGATCTTTGTAGAGGGCAAGGCAGAGCCACTCGCAGCCCCAGTGGATTCTCTGGGAGGAATTCTTGTGCCTTAGGGAGGGTGCCTAATAGCATTGGGAATAGCGGGGAGTACCAGGCAGACCCATCTTTTAGAATAGTGCAGCCTGCTCCTGCTAGAGATTCTGGCCTATTCCATGGGTTGTGGTGGAAGGTGTATTTCCCTACAACTCCCTTCTCCCTTGTGGCAACATGCACGTTTGAAGGTTTTTGAGGAAGCAATCCCTGCTCTTTCTGAGAGCAAGGACCACAACGCTGAGCAGCCTCTACACCATACACACAACATGAGGAAGACTCTTCACACCACTTTCCCTGCTGCATGCTTTATAAGACAGCATTACGTATAAGTGGGAGGGCTGGACATGATGTGCCTGCAGGCATAGCTTCCACTGTCAAACAGCGCGCAGAACTGTGTGTTCTAGCTGGAGTTCTGAACGTGGCACTGTCTGTCTGAAGCTTTGTTAACATTTGAAACCATTGTTCCAGGTAAACAAGAATTGTATGCACACAGTATTAGGGAATTATGCTGCAGGATGCTGAACCCCCTCAGCTCCCATTATGTTTCACTAGGGGCCAGAGGATGTTCATAGGACACGTTGGATAAAGATGAGCAAGAATATCCTGAGTATTTGCATCACTCAGTCCTATCTCTAACTCAACCAGACCACTATGGAGGGAGGACAATAACTTCCTTGCACAATAGCTGTAATTCCAGAACATATACAAACACATTCTCAATGAGTAAATGTTGGCTGACACAGCAATGAAAACTCTAAAGCCCTAGTTACCATAGAAGAGTTCTTGAGACCACTAGTAATTGAAGAAACTAAAGCTTGCGAGAGCATTCTGCTCAAAAAGGTTTTGTCTAGTAACGAATAGTGGGCATGATTATGCTCTCTCCCTCACCACCACCCCCAAAGCAGTGTAACTCCAGTAACTCCTGCTGTACCAGGGCATAAATGAGAACAAATTTCCAGGTTGGAAATTTAAATTAATTTGAAAAACTCACTTCTTAAATAAAAAGGAATACACATCCCCTAAAGTGAAAAAAATACACAGCCTTCTAGTTCTGAAAACTTTGAAAAGTTGTCTTCTGCCACTTTGCATGGAAGCAAAATGTAACTTCATCTATTCAGGCCCTAGACATGTAGAACTAGATCCTCTTATTTTATCTTTCAGCCAGTGGAAAGACTAGACCAGTCAACTAACAGTGATGTCCATCTGCTGACTAGACATCCTAGGGCAGATCTTCAGCTAGTATAAATCAGCCTTGCTCCATTGGCTTCAATAAAATTATGCCCATTTGCACTATATAAAAATCTTGTCTATTTAATGTGTGCCTCTTGCTTAAAGCAATAACTGAAACTAAAAACAGGACCCTCGAGGTCTGAAGGCAGCAATTCTGTCAGACATGAAAGCTAGAAGAGGGGAGAATTTCTCTTGAATAATTTAGAGAGAACAGTGCTAACCATATCATAGTTGGAAGTTGCTTGTTGCAACATTGCATGCCAATATGTGACTCTATTTCATAGTGTATTCTACAAATCAGATGTTGCTCATGAGCAAAACTTATCAAACCAGGGGAGAAAAAATCCCCCCCATTGCCATTTGAAATTTCAATTAAAAGATTTCCCAGCCACCTTTTACACATGAACTGCAACACATGAAAATTGGCAAGAACTGAATATACAAAGTACATGGCAATATGTGCTTCCCATGTTAAAGATCAGATAAGCTCTTAGCGTTAAACCACTTCTTATTAAAAAAAAATATGAGTGGTTATGTCACTCCACCATGATTTTTATACAACCTCCAGAATGCTGTGAGTTAGCTGTTAAATATAACACTGCTCTAAAATTACTGTTGGAAATAAGTGATTTTTAGCATGGTATTTGAGATATAATATAATTGCTTAGCAGATGTTTGGAACTGCTTTTCAGCATCATGTGTCCATTTCTGCCAATAGGCCAGGTTAACAATGGGAATTACTTAAGTGGAAGAGTAACTACCATCATATATTTAATATATGTCTTAATGCCATTATTTTCTCTCTTTCTCCAAGTAAAGTGCCTTGCAGGATGCACCTGTATAATTAATTTCCATGGAAATGAAACTCTTAACAAAAAAAACAAAAAAAAATCCTGCTGTGTAAACATTAGAGTTGCCTCAAGAGATGAGGCTGAATTCTGATGTAAATGGTTTACCTTTCCTGACCTCTGGGTGAAGGAAGTTAGGGTCAAATTGGGATTTAGTTCTTCTCCCCTCACACTCTTTCCTTACTTTCTTCAATAATCCTGAAGGTGCATGTCTTAGTCATTATGAGCTCAATCAGTTCTTAAAGACACAGTGTTCCACTGGCTAGTGTGGACAGGGAATAGGGTCATGGGTCTGTTACCTGCTTTTGGGGTATTTTGTGCCACTCAGTCCTAGGTGTGTGAGAGAGAGAGCGAGAAATTCAACCTTGTGTAGAATCCATGTACCATAGAAGTCCCATTTCAGCCCTATACTGAGGTCTAAGCAGTGCCTAAGCCCTGCACTGGTATCTGCAAAGGGTTAAATATCACCTTAGAGTCTTGATTCATCAGCAAAGGTTTGGCTTCTAAACCATGGCTAAGATTTTGGCCCACACATGCCAAAAGTTTTGAGAAATCTTGCGCGGGGGGCGGGGGAAGTCAGGTACATAAGTTTAATGCAATTCACAAGCAGCTTTGACCTCTCTGACTAGCACTAACTCAGCAGATGACTACAGGTCTGGTTGACCTTGGCAGCAGTACAGGGTCGTATTTTGACATGGCTGAACTGTTCTTGAACAATTTCTCCGGTGCACTGGGTACAAACAGTCTTTTCTTCAGCATCAGGCATGCATGTCTTATCTTTCTACCTATTCTTTTTTTAAAGAACCATAGCTATTGTAAGACAGGCAAGGAAAAACTCACTCCCTGTTTATATTGTTTGTTCTCCTGTGCCTCCACTGTTCTATATAAAACAATAATGCTCCATAAATGCTTGTTTTTACTCATTGTTCGGTTGGCTAGTTTTAAAGGCATCCCCTTCACATCTCTTGTACTACAGAATAGAGCATTAGGGCCCGATCCTGTGCTATTGACATCGATGGATGATTTGCAGTGGGTTACATTCAGTGGGAGAAGGATTTTTGTAGTCAGCTGAGAATATTGATGTGCACTGCACTTTTAAAAAAGCAGTACATCTTTTTAGGGGGAGAGGGGAGAGATGATGGGGTGAGTGAGATAGGAGCCTTTTAATCTTTACAACCGTAGAACTAGGTTGTTTCCTTGTTTTTTCTCTCGAAGTGCAAAACAGTAGCGAATGCAGTAGTTTTTCAGGCATCCATATGAAGAGCTGAATCCATTTTCTTTGCATGAATCCAGGCAATATCAGTGCCCTACACTCCAGCAGAGGCAAAATACCAAGTCAATAGGATGTCAAACATAAATACTTTACCTATTTTGTCAATGGAATATCATAGATCACATGTCAAACCTGGATTCAAGCCCCATTGTGGAAAATGATTAATGTCAGGGTGCATATTTTTTCAAAAGATTATTATTTTTAAGGGCAATTTAGTGCACATGCACATGAAGACTATATCTGCGGAAGGAAGGTAGGATTATTCATTATAAATAAGCAAATCAGAATGTGACTCATTGCCTTGCTATTCTTCTTTTCCTTTTATTTTTCACCCACCTTCCCATTTCACAGATGGTTTTGGGTGAAGCAGATAAATTTCAGATATTAAGCAGCCAAAAAGCATTATATCACAAGGCTTTTTACAACTTTATTGCTCTCTCTTTTGAAGTATTCCTTGATTTTTGTCCTTGTCATTATTTTTAAGCTTATAGCTAATTCCTGTGTCGGAGAGATAAAAAATGCATGTGTTACATGTATTTTAACTGTGCCAATTTATGCCATGATTTAACAGTGTATAATGTTACTTTTAATAATGATATCTATGTAAGACATCTATTTCTAGTCTAGAACATTAATCTTACATAAGAAATTTGCCAGTCCAATTCTATTAGGATCTCCCTATTAAATTAAATGAAACCACTACGTAATGAATAATGTAATGTACTATGAAGCATAGTGGAAAGCATCCATGTTCACAGGTCCAGCAGAACAGGCATTCTGCACACAATCCCCACTGAAATCATTGGGAGTCAGGAGTAAGGACTGGCAAATCAGAAAAAATTCAATAGTTTAATCCAAATTTATCTAAATTACCCCAAATGTTCTATAATCTCACCAAGTTGCCTCCATCGCCTCTCCTCAGGCTTGAGCTTCTCCCTGACACCTGAGTCTGTCCTCTGCAGCAGTGAAGGGGTGTGTGGCTTTCTAGTCCCCCATGATACATTCAGGATCTGTCTGGAAGTCTCCTTGTGTTCTTTTGTGGTAGTGGAAAACCCAGTAGGCCAGCTAGCTTCTAAATCCCAGATCTCCTGGGGGGAATGTGACTGTCTACACAGGGTTACATTACTCCCAGTAAGAAATGTGTACGTATCTCTGAGGGCAGAATTTGGCCCATAGAGTTAACATGAAACTACATGAAGCAGCAAAGAATCCTGTGGCACCTTATAGACTAACAGAAGTTTTGCAGAATGAGCTTTCGTGGGTGCACTTGCCACTGCCACTGCTTGCATCCGAAGAAGTGGGTATTCACCCACGAAAGCTCATGCTGCAAAACTTCTGTTAGTCTATAAGGTGCCACAGGATTCTTTGCTGCTTCTACAGAACCAGACTAACACGGCTACCCCTCTGATACATGAAACTACATCTTTTTTTATTATTTTCTAATAAAACAGTCTCTTTGGCTCAGATCCTGCAAAGAGTTACTCATGAGCTTACTTTTACACTGTGGGAGTAATCTCGTTTATTTCCATGGGCAAACAATGCTTAAATTTAAGTCTTTGCAGGATTAGGGCATTTGTTAGTGTAAACATTTCAAAGCAATACATCAGAGTGTAGATATAAAATAGATTCAAGTAAATAGCCAGTTACACAATCCTTCTGTATGGAAAAAAGAAGGACCAGCTTTACTCATGCTTAAAATGGGGCTTGAAAATATTCTGCAATCTGGAGAGTTTGGAAAATTGGTATTAGGATTTGGTTTAAAATAAATGTCAAGAAAAAGTTAAAGTTAATTAAAAGAGTTTCTAGGTTTTAACTCACCAGTGCCCAGAACAAACAGAAAACACAGAAGAATGGAATATTTCTGTTCAATGTAAGTAATTAAGAGCTGGAATTTTGCAGGAGCAGAGACACAACAGGTGTGTTGTTGAACACACATTGGGTAGCAGAGGAAGAAGGCAAGGATGATAGTAATAGGAACACACATTTGACTATGTTAACTAAGCGTCTCTTTTGGAGGTGAAATAGGATTTTATTTATTTATTTATTTTTAAAGATTAGTTTGGGTTAGTTTCGTTGGTTGTTACATGGCAGAGGTGACCCGACACCTCATTGTTCATTTCTAACTTTATTAGCTGGACTCTATAGAAACACACTTTCAACCTTCCCTCTTTCCTAGTGGCCTTTTTTTGTTTTTGTGTTTTTTTTTCCAGTTTTTAAATGAGTATAAATTTTATGTTTGTGTGTAAAGCCTGCGGGAAGGGAGCTGTGCTCGGTCAGATTGTGTGAGGCCCATTACTCATGGCTTCTCTCCTGCCAACTTTAGAAAGAGCTTAGGAGAAGTTATAACTGGGTAGGGAAATTGAGGTAGTGGATGAGGGAAGAGATTTTTCCAAATGGAAAATTTTAAGTTCATAAAGTTTTACAGCTCGAGTATCTGAAGCTTTAAAAAACAGATCCGTGTTTCCCCGCCCCCCCCCCCCCCAACAGAAATACAAGACTGAGCCTGCTCCATTCCATTACTATAGTTTTCACCCTGGGTATCTTCAAGTTACCAGGGCCTGATGATATACCTCCTAGAATACTGAAGGAGCTGACTGAGGAGATATCTGAGACATTAGCGATTATCTTTGAAAAGTCTTGGAAAACGGGAGAGATTCCAGAGGACTGGAAAAGGGCAAATACAGTGCCAATCTTTATAAAGGGGAATAAGGACAACCTGGGAATTACAGACTAGTCATCTTAACTTCAGTACCCGAAAGATAATGGAGCAAATAATTAAGTAATTAATTTGCAGACATCTAGAAGATAATAAGGTGATAAGTAACAGTCAGAGTGGATTTGTCAGGAACAAATCATGTCAAACCAACCTAATAGCTTTCTTTGACAGGGTAACAAGCCTTGTGGATGGAAGGAAGTGGTAGATGTGGTATATCTTGACTTTAGTAAAGCTTTTGATACTGTCCCGGATGACCGCCTCATAAACAAACTAAGGAAATACAACCGAGATGGAGTTACTGCAAGGTGGGTGCATAACTGGGTGGAAAACTGTTCCCAGAGAGTAGTTATCAGTGGTTCACAAGCAAGCTGGAATGGTATATTGAGTGCAGTTCCACAGGGATCAATTCTGCATCTGGTTTTGTTCAATATCTTCATCAATGATTTAGCTAATGGCATAAAGAATACACTTACAAAGTTTGCAGATGATACGATGCTGGGAGGGATTGCAAGTGCTTTGGAGGATAGGATTAAAATTCAAAATGATCTAGACAAACTGGAGAAATGGTCTGATATAAATAGAATGAAATTTAATGAGAACACTTTGGAATGTCCAGTTGTGGGAACCACATTTCATGAAAGATGTGGACAAATTGGAGAAAGATCAGAGAAGAGCAATGAAAATGAGGGAAGATTGAAAAAATTGGGTTTGTTTAGTTTGGAGAAGAGAAGACTGAGAGGGGACATGATAACAATTTTCAAGTATATAAAAGGTTGTTACTGAAAGGAACTGTAAGGAGGAAAATTGTTCTCCTTAACCTCTGAGGATAGGATAAGAAGCAATCAGCTTAAATTGTAACAAAGGTGGTTTAGGTTGGACATTAGGAAAAACTTCCTGTCAGGATGGTTAAGCACTGGAATAAATTGCCTAGGGAGGTAGTGGTATCTCCATAATGGAGATTTTTAGGAGCAAGATAGACAAACACCTGTCACGGATGGTCTAGATAATATTTAGTCCTGTCATGAGTGCAGGGGCTGGAATAGATGACCTCTTGAGGTCCCTTCTAGTCCTATGATTATATGATACCCTGCCTGTGTTGCTCCTAGTCTGTTTTTCTGTTCTCCTTACACCCTCATCATATCATTACCTTGACCCTTGCCTTCTTTTTCTTCTTCTTCTTTGGTTCATGTCCATCAGCTCAATAGTGACAATAGGACTATATGAAATCTTTCTATCGCCTTTTGTCTTGTATCAGCTTCATGGCTTCATTTATCCTTAATCCTTTTTGGTCTGACAGTTTTGACCATGTCTATCCAACACATCCTTGGTCTTCCTCTATTTCTAGTTCCTTGTGTTCTGGATGTGTTGCCATTTATGGTAACCTTTCTGAGTCCATTCTTGACACCTGTCTAAACCGTCACAGTTATCTTTCTTGAATCTTCTGTAACAGAGTTATTTCTTGATCTAGCTGTTTTCTTTTCACTTCATTTTTTATTTTCTGCAATCTTGAAACATTCAGAATTCCCCTCAGACAGTTCATTTCTGCAGTCAATATTTTTTCATTCCTGGACTCCTGCCTCTCTGTATTTCCTACCATGTCCTCTTAGCCCTGTCTCCTCTGACTCCAGTCAGCAACTACTGTAGCAAAGCCTGGAGTCAGCAACAGGTACATTTTTATATTTTTAAATGAAAAATCCATATCACTAAGCAACATAGTTTTACCAATCTAAACCTCAGTGTACAGCGCTATGTCAACGGGAGAGCTTCTCTTGACGTAGCTGCCATTTCTTGGGGAGGTGGATTAACTATACCAATGGGAGAAGCTCTCCCATTGGCATAGTAGCATCTTCACTAAAGCGCTACAGTGGTGCAGCTGCACCAGTGCAGCTGCGCTGCTGTAGGGCTTGGCTACACTTACGGTTTGCAGCGCTGGTAGTTTGCAGCGCTGGTCATCCAGCTGTGTAGGAGCAGCGCTGGTGTGTGGCCACACTCACAGCTACCAGCGCTGGTGTGTGGCCACATTTGCAGCATTTCCAGCGCTGTTGGGAGTGATGCATTATGGGCAGCTATCCCAGCGTTCAAGTGGCCGCAACGTGCTTTTCAAAAGAGGGGGGTGGAGTGGGGTCTAGTGTGACAGGGAGCGGGGGGAGAGAGAGAGAGTGGATTTTTGGAGCCAACACTGTGTGTTAGCTTCCTGACTTGAAAAATCAGAACATTTTTCCGACCCCTTAGTCTTAACTCTTAATTGCAAACAGCCTGCAGGCAACACGACTCCCCGCTGTTTCCCTGCCTGCCTCTCATTTGATTGTTTACAGCCAGGTACAGATGATCACAGCAAACAGGAGCTCTGTTTGTTTTTTAGATAGCAGCAGCGGCAACGGAGGAGCTCCACAGAGCTCGTTCACAACAGGGAGGAGGATCTCATTTGATTGTTCACAGATTGATCACAGCAAACAGGAGCTGATAAGCAGCTCCGGTAGAAATGGAGCTCCGGAGGTTCACAACAAAACAAAGAGAGGCTGCATAACAAAACAAAGGGAGTAATTTAGTTAAAAGCATTCTGGGATATCTCCTTATTCCCTGGAGGCCAATAAAAGCGCTGGTGTGTGTCCACACTTGATGAGCAGCGCTGGATCACCAGCGCTGCAATCGCTACACCCCAACCTGGCCAGATGTACAGCCAGCGCTGCAGCCAGGGAGTTGCAGCGCTGGATGTGCCTTGCAGGTGTGGACGGTTACTAATTGCAGCGCTGGAAAGCCTCTACCAGCGCTGCAACTTGCAAGTGTAGCCAAGCCCGTAGCATTGTATGGGAAGACAAGCCCTTTGTAATTCCCTATTAATTCTGATCTTCCTCCACACCTTCTCCTGGCAAGCACTCCCTTCCAAACAAACAAAATATCTAATGTGCTGAAAGACACATCTCATAAAGACCAAGAAAACAAGCCACATTTAGATTCCACAGACCATGCTATACTGGAAATACAATGCGCCAAAAGCAAGGGCATTTTTTTAATAAAAAATGGAACAACTGAGACATTTTTGAAACATTTTAAATTCCTTTCCTGAATTTTATCAAACTTCCTAGAAGAGTCTACTCACAGGAGCGTAACACAACAGGACCCAGACTGGTTATGGCCTGTTGGAACCACAACAATACCATGTTAAATAGTAATAAACAATGAGATGTGGTACACACAATTCAAGGAGGAATTTTTGAGGAGGGATTAGTTGGAGGGAGGGAGTGTAATATGGGTCTTGTAATGGGATGCTAACTCAGTTTTAACTGTGGAATGGATTCTGCTGTTCCATTATAGACCTCTTAAAAACCTCTGTCACCTAATGGAGCAAAATTCCCATTGAGTTTTGCTTGATTAACAGCTGTAGACTTTGGCTCAATATCATTGTGATGAGAGATGCTACAGCATTTAGGGTCAATCTAGGCAACACTGAACTCCACAGCGGTTGGCCCACAGCTGCTCCCCAGCCACAGTGGTTGCTCTCTATTTGGGGAGGCAAGTATCTCCTCGAGCAGATGCAGAATGTTGCATTAGGCATTCTGAAGGGCAAAAGCGTAGACTGGAAGGCTTATATGGCAATTGAGCTATTTGGGAATGATAGTTAGGAGATTCAATGAGCGTAACATTTCCCTCCCTTTCAACAGAGCTGCAGTTTCACTGTCAAGGAGGTTTTGTTATTGGCTGCTTTGTTTTTTATTTGAGTGGGTTATTGGTTATTTGTGGGATTTGTGCATAAAAGTTATGCTATTTTGCACTGGATAAGGCCCTCTGTGCATCTGTCTAGATGACAAAAGCAACTGCTTTTTTTTTAAATTGAGTTAGCTCACAGGATTTCAAACACTCCTGAGTAGCTAGTGCAGACACAGTTTAAACCCATTAAAACGTGATCTGCTAACATGATTGTAAAGGTGTTATATTGAGTCTATACTAGGTGCTATGGAGTGTTTGAAATAATGTTCCTTTAGACACATCCTGTGTGTTTCACAATAATGAATACATAGATAACTTTCTAATCACACCATACAATTTAAAATTCTGCCTCAGAAATATGCTGCATGGAAAAGCTATAGTATTAATTCATGATTAAGGCTAAGTTTTAGTCACGAGTATTTTTAGTAAAAGTCACAGACGGGTCATGGGCAGTATAAAAAAATTAAGCTGTCCATGACTTTTACTATATACTCCTGACTAAAACTTGGGGTGGGGCTGCCCAGGGGTGCCATAGGTGCTGAGGGAAGGCAACCCGGGTGCTTGGTGGGGGGTGGCGCACGGCCTGAAACCCCCGCTAGTGCTGGGGGGGCGTTGGTGGGACTGGCAGGCTCTCTGCCTGTCTCCACGTCTTCCCCAGCAGCAGCAGCAGAGTTTGGGTGTGGGAGGGATCAGGGGGTTGAGGCACGGGACAGGGTGAAGCGGTTTCTGGATGGCGCTTACCTGGGAGGCTCCCTGGAAGCAGCAACATCCCCATCACTCAGCTCCCAGGCAGAGGCGTGGCCAGGCAGCTCTGCATGCTGCCTCTGCCCAGAGTGCTGGTTTCACAGCTCCCATTGTGGGGGTGGTGCCTGCAGGCGGAGGCAGTGTATAGAGCTGCCAGGCCACGCCTCTGCCTAGGAGCTGAGTGAGGGGGGATGTTGCTGCTTCCAGAGAGCCTCCCAGGTAAGTGCCATCCAGATCCCACTTCACCCCGTCCCGTGCCTCAACCCCCAATCCCTCCCACACCCAAATTCTGCTGCTGGAGCAGGGGGCGCAGTGGCCTGAGACTGCCCCAGCAGCAGCCAGTGTGCCTGAGCTGCCCCTGAGCCAGGTGCACTGGTCACTGCAAAAGTCACTGAGGTCATGGAATGTCACAGAATCTCTGACTTCTGGGACCTCCATGACAAACTCACAGCATTATTCATGATGTTATTATCATGCACAGCAGTCACTTGGTATTATGCAGAACATATTCTGTGATCAGAGCTGGCCTTCTAAAAGTGTAAATACTGTCATGCACTTCCATAATGAGCCCCTGCCATCTTTGCTTGCACAGGAACTCATGAAACATTTCTTTGTCTTGAAAAATCAAAGCAGAGTTTTTGTTCATGCAAAAAAAGCAAGCATTGCAAAGAACTGTTATAAAAACAACCCCACAGCTCCTACTTAGGCTCTGAATTTTAACAAAAAGTAAGTTTTAAATTCATCTTATTAGTGACGTACATATAAGGTTTATGGTTTTTTAAAGATGTACAATTTATGAATTAGCTGTAAACTAGCATTGTGGCTTTACTGAAGGCAGGTTGGGAAGACAGGCTGGGACATCCTATGTAATACTTTTTCAATATCTTAAATGCTGTTCTGTATCAGCGTGAAATAGTTTATGCAAAGAAATGCAAACATATGCAAACAACATATTTTCACATTTTTTCTGCTGTTATACATGCACTATAGATCCTGAAGTGCTTGTGCAATGTTACCACAGTCCAAACTCCCATTGACTTCATCAGCATTAGCATAACATGAACGAAGATTTCAGAAGTTAGCCCAGGATAGAAGAATGGTGATAGGATATGCAGGGCTGGTTCAGACAATGTTGCCAAATTTGTATCTTCAAAGGAAGCCTGGGGGCTCTATCTACCCCACCAGAGTCAGGATGAAATGCTACAGTGTTGTTTACTGTTTATGTTCTAGTATCATATTTAGTGATGCATGAGCTACTTCATGCTGACTGAAATCTCTGAGGGAATAATAATTTTATCCCCTCGGGTGGAATTTGGATCCCTTTATTATCGTCCTGTCTAGAGGACATTGCAGATTCCCTCACCTCCTGTTTAAAATCCATTATTGCCCTCTCTTCCCGCTCAAATACAGGCACAAATACATTTACTGTCCCCTCACCTTCTCTCCAAACATCAGAGCAATTTGTGGGGTTTAGGGATGGAGTGGCAAAGGTGGGACACTGAATTTTAGGACTTGAGGCAGTGGGTGAGCTGCAAACAAATAGATTTCCTGGGGTTGGGGAGGCACACACATTGGCTGGATGCAATGCTGAGTTGACGGTAAAGAATAAAGTGGTAGGAAATATCAGAGGGTTTTTTGTTTTGTTTATTCAATTACAAGTGTCTTAGAATATAATGGGTCAAATTAATTCCTTAAGTCATTGGAATTGCACTAGTGCTGAACTTTGCATCAACTATTTCCAGTCTGGATGGTGACTTTTAAAAGACATGTGAATTTCTTTCCTTCTCCTTGGAATCTGTCCTAAAAATGTACAAGTGCCCTCCCTCTGTCCCTCTCTATCTATCTATAAGTATAGACCGGTATCCCAGATATAGTAGGCCAAAATCAGAGATTAGTGTAAGTAGGGAGTCTGTTGGTGTAAGTACATCTTCTTTTGGCTCTCTCAGGATGTATGTTACAAAAATGTAGGCTAGATCAACACTAGAAAAGGTTTGCTGGCATAGTCATACCAGTAAACCTTCATAGCAGAGAGTAGTTTATACTGACAAAAAATGCTTTTACTGGTATAGCATATACCAGTTTGGTGAGCAAAATAAGACATATGGCAAAAGTATTTGTATGCTGGTATACCCCCATCTACGCTAGGATTAGAAATGACACCAAATTTAAACACCCACAAATGACATTACTTTACTGGCATGCAATGTAGTTGTAGCCATGTCAGTCCCAGGATACTAGAGAGACAAGTGGGTATAGAATCATAGAATCATGGAACTTAAGATCAGAAGGGACCATTATGATCATCTAGTCTGACCTCCCGCAAAATGCAGGCCACAAAAGCTGACCCACCCACTCCTGGAATAATTCTCTCCCTTGACTCAGCTGTTGCAGTCCCCAAATCCTGGTTTAAAGACTTCAAGTAGCAGGTAATCCTCCAGCAAGCGACCCCTGCCCCATGCTGCGGAGGAAGGCGAAAAACCTCCAGGGCCACTGCCAATCTACCCTGGAGGAAAATTCCTTCCCGACCCCAAATATGGCGATCAGCTGAACCCCGAGCATGCGGGCAAGACTCTCCAGCCAGACACTCGGGGAAAAAGACTTTCAATATCCCAACATTGACCCTCAGTACTAATTACCAGTGGCGGCACGTTATTGACCTATTGACTAAATAGTGTTATCCTATCAAACCATTCCCTCCATAAACTTATCAAGCTTAAACTTAAAGCCAGAGAGGTCCTTCGCCCCCACTGTTTCCCTCGGTAGGCTGTTCCAGAATTTCACTCCCCTGATGGTTAGAAACCTTCATCTAATTTCAAGCCTAAACTTCCCGACTGCCAATTTATATCCATTTGTTCTCGTGTCCACATTAGTACTGAGCTGAAATAATTCCTCTCCCTCCCTGGTATTTATCCCTCTGATATATTTAAAGAGAGCAATCATATCTCCTCTCAACCTTCTTTTGGTTAAGGAAAACAAACCGAGCTCCTCAAGTCTCTTTTCATACGACAGGCTTTCCATTCCTCGGATCATTCTAGTGGCCCTTCTTTGTACCCGTTCCAGTTTGAATTCATCCTTCTTAAACATGGGAGACCAAAACTGCACACAGTACTCCAAATGAGGTCTCACCAATGCCTTGTATAACGGGACTAGCACCTCCTTATCTCTACTAGAAATACCTCGCCTAATGCATCCCAAGACCACATTAGCTTTTTTAATGGTCACATCACATTGCCGACTCATAGTCATCCTGCGATCAACCAGGACTCCGAGGTCCTTCTCCTCTTCCGTTACTTCCAACTGGGTAAGGTAATGTCTTTTTTTTGGACCAACTTCTGTTAGTGAGAGAGACATTACTGGCAAATGTTTCTAGAGCAGGGGTCCCCAAACTGGGTGGCACACACCCCTAGAGAGGTGTAGAGGAATGTTGGGGGCGGGGCATGGCAGGGCCTAGGCCAGGCCTCACGGGGGGTCGGAGGGAGGGATGCCACCCAGTCCCTGCCCCGCACTGTCCCCAGCTCCACTCTGTCCATGGCTCCTCTGGCCCCGGCTCCACCCCCACCCTGGCCACAACTCCATTCCTGGCTTCAGGGGGGCATGGACACATTCCATTATTGATAAGGGGGAGCGTGAGAGGAAACATTTGGGCACCACTGTTCTAGTGTATACCTGGCCAATGACTCACACCAGCTAGGTAATGTGTAACTTTCCCATTTCTCATCCCTTTGATTTTGGTCCATTGAGGCTAAGAGGGTCTAAGTTGGTGTAAAAATTCTTAGGTTGAAGAGCCGAAAGAGAACAGAACAGGAAGAAAGAGAACTGGAGGGAATAAGAATGCATGTAGGTTACCCCAGGGCCGGTGCAACCATTTAGGCGATCTAGGCAGTCGCCTAGGGCGCTAGGATTTGGGGGGGCGGCATTTTCTTTGGCAGCGACCGCGGCAGCCAGATCTTCAGCCGCCCCGGTTGCCGCCGGCATTTAGGCGGAGGGAGCTGGGGCAGGGGAGCGTGGGTCGGCTGCCTGCAGCAAGTGAGTGGGGGGGGGGGCAGCATGCAGGGGAACTCCCCGCCCCAGCTCACCCCTGTCCTGCCTCCTCCCCGAGCACGCCATGGCTGCTTCACTTCTCCCGCCTCCCAGGCTTGTGGCACCTAAGCTGATTGGCGCCGCAAGCCTGGGAGGCGGGAGAAGTGAAGCAGTGACAGCATGCTCGGGGAGCAGGAGTGAGCTGGGGTGGGGGGATGCCTCAGGGTGGGTGGTGAGGAGCTGCCGCAAGGGGAGCGCCTCAGGGCAGAGGGGGGGAGCTGCCGTGGAGGGGGCCACCTCAGGGCAGGGGCTCGGGGATGGGGGAAGGCGCAAGGTGGAAGTTTCGCCTAGGGTGCGAAACATCCTTTCACCGGCCCTGGGTTACCCCCTACTTAGACTTGCATATTCTTACATCTTTTTTTGGCTGCTCAGCATGTAAGTTACACCGGTTTAGACTATATTTCCTCACCTAATGGTAAGCAGATAAAAATGGGCCTATGGAAGTATGCGAATAAGGTACTCTAACTTGTATTCCCTTACCACTCCTCTCTGAATTTCTTCGACTATGTAATACGTTGAATTGTTCAGAAGTCATCCTAATTCTTTTTGTAAATTAAACAGAAACTGCCTTTAATATTGTGTGACTAGGTTCTACCCAATGATATACAATAATGCCAAGTTTCCTTTAGTGTATTTAAAAGAAAGGGAGGGATGTGGAAATTACCATAGTACCTTTTGTGGTACCCTTACAGTACTCCTCTACCTGCCCCCAGAGAAATTCTATACACTCTGCTGTGTTTGATTTTACTGCTCTGCTTCATTGTAGAATTCTAAGAACTTTACTTCATTGCTTATGTTGTTCATGAATTACAAGGGTTACTGTTAAGTGTTGGTACAGAGTTGGGGGTAGGGAGGGGAGTAACCAGGATTTTTTTTTTTAATTATAAATCCACTATGATATTTCTGACAGAGGAGCTACAACTGTGCCAATTGAACTGACTAATTATAACCATAATAGGACTCAGAATCATATCTGTCTTTCAAAAAAGCAAGTACTTTGAAATTTCCCAATGAGTGTTTCAAGCACTGGTAAAAGTTTAAACCTTTAAAGGACTCTAGAATTTAGGGATGAAAAATGCTGATTTATATACTGAGCCCAATCTTGCATACCCATAACTGCAGAGAAATTAACTGCAGTTCTAAATAAGGCTGGCCAGAAAACAAGAATTCCATTTCATGAAAAATTTTGAGGTTTAGAAATCTGTTTATGTTCCACATCAGAACAGAAATGAAACCTTGAAAAATGTTTTGTTAAGAAAAGAAAAATAGGGAGCGAGAAAAAGAGACATCCATTCCAGAATAGCCAATAGTATGATGGTTAGGATGCAACTAGGATGTAGGGATCCACGTTCAAACCTCTGCTCCCAGGCAGAGCAAGGACATGAAATTGGGCCTCCTGCATCCCAGGGACATACCTTAATCATCAGGCCACTGGCTATTCTGGTGCCCCTCTCTGTGCCTAGACATTCCATCTGGGCCCTGAAAAACCTCCCAGACAAAATATTTCT
Organism: Mauremys mutica; assembly: GCF_020497125.1. Classification (NCBI taxonomy): domain Eukaryota; kingdom Metazoa; phylum Chordata; order Testudines; family Geoemydidae; genus Mauremys; species Mauremys mutica. Next base: position 187,692,085 of record NC_059072.1, on the reverse strand, counting down.
ACAAAATATTTTGGTTTTGACAAAATGACCTTTTATTTACGCAAAAATGTTGTCAAAAAATTTTCAACCAGCACTAGCTGTGAATACACAAAGATGCAAGATTTCTTCCTATCTAATCTGTTTCAGCTCTTTACATTAATATGATGTTGGGATAGTGTTAAGAATTCTTTCCTTTTGAAATTCACCCCTTACAGAGGGATGGCAAAAGTCCTGGATACCAAATAAGTCCTTAATATAGGAGAATTAAGTGGGACTTAAGCAATGCGTAGGTCCCTGTGCAGGGATGAATTTCACTCCATATGAATGTTCATTGTTATTAATTGATGTATAAAATTTAAATTGAAAAAACTGACTTGCATCTCAGGTAGTAACTGTCCAGCAATTTCTTTTTTGTTTAGAAAAGAACTTTCCAATTATCATGGATTGTTTCTAAATGTTGAGCCCAGTCAAATATTCGTGCAAATCACAATAGCTCCATAGACTTTGACATTTGCTCATTTACTTCAGCTGAGGATTTTGACCCATTGTTGTCTAAAGACAAATCTTATCATAAATGAATATTTAAAATACATGACATTTTAGTAGTTGGTGAATTTAGAGCAGCAGAGGGATGTATATATCTTCAGTTGGATAACTTGGTTAATTTAAAATTAAAACTATAGCATTTTATTCTGTGTACCAAATTCTGTTATTCCTTTTGTGCTCTTTATGTGAATTGAATTGCATAGAGGGTCTGAAATGAAGAAACATAGAAAGAAGTGTGTATATTAGTTCCAAAATGAAATTAAAATGGCCCTAACCAGCTGCCTGAACATGTGGCTTTGTTTAAAAAGAAGGGCACATGAAAATACAATAACTCAGTAGGAGGCATAACACAGATTTGGCTCATCTAGAAATCCCTTTAGTTTCTTTTTCTTTCATGTGTGATACTATTATTTATAATTCTAGTATTGTTTGCAGGTCTCTAACTATAATGTTTACTCCCAGGAATTGTTTTGTGATGGCTGATTGCCCCAAATCAAGGATGGCAAGATAACCTTGCCTTCAGCTAAAATCACTTGGTGTTTTTTCAGCAGATGAAATACAATTATTGATAGAGTACAAAAATCAAATATTTCTGCTATTATAACTAGCAAGTTGCATATGGAAGGTCTAATTTTTTTTCACAATAATTTGCAGCAAAAACTCCATTCTTGGTAAACTTGATTATTTTGTTCAAATTTAAACTAAATTTTTTTTTCATCCTTCTTGTGAGTTTTTTTCTCCACCCCTTCCCACACACTATTAAAATGTATTCATAGGGCCTAATGGAATAACAACTCCCTGGAGGATGGGGATGATCTAAGGGAAAAGTAGTTTCCATTTCACCTTTTTTTTTGTCTTATTCAAAATTTTAATCCGAATAGATTTTACTGGACAAGTGGCTAGTAGTAAGTTACCAAATAGTCTCTGCAACCTGCTAGAGGTGTAATCACTCAACCACTTCCTTCTCACATAGCCCCATATTCCCCAAAATATTCTGTGTTTGGTCTAGAGATGGCTCTGAGCCAAATCTCTAGATCTAACACTCCTAGCTATATCGTGTGGAGAATCTAAAATCTAGGTTCAAATTGTACAGCTTGACTTCCTCAATGTCCACTTTCATGTGACTGGTGAAGACAGTACAATATAGGACTAACTGTCATTATTATAGATAGCTATTATGTGTATAGAGATAATGCTGATACACTGGAAAGGCCATCTGTTCTTCCATCTATGTTCTTATACTAGACTCATCAGGGCACGGAGTGCCTCACAGAGTACAAAATTGACAATGATGATTCAAGCCCATGCACTCAGACAATAGAATTTGCATGCTCATTTGTCATGGAGAAAAATGACATTTTCCATAATTGCCGAATGTGGCCTGTTGCAACTTGGAACCATTGTTCTAATCCTGGAGATCTTACAAGACATTATTACATTGTTAGAGCTGGGGTAGGGGAGGCAGGAACCAGTTTCCATGTCCACAAAAACTTTCAAGGGTTTAAAAAAATTTCCCATCCTGAAAGGGGACAAAAAGAGTCAAAATCTCAAATTTTTATAAACTGAAAATCTGAAAAAAATATTGTTTCAGGTGAAAGGAAACATTTTGTTTTGATATTTTACAATGTTTCATTTTTATTTAAAAAGGCTGCTTTTTACTATGATCGGTTTAATTTTCAAAATAGTCATTTTGAACTGGAAAATGAGTTTTTAATTTTATTTCAAGAATACTCGAAACTATTTAAAAAAACTGAGTAAAAAATAATCAAAACTGACTCTTTCCCACAAAAAATGTTTGATTTTTAAAAAATGAATAATAAATTCCCAACCAGATATAATCATAACCACACTTCATAGGAACACATAATGGAAAGCCTGAAACCAATAGGTTCATATTGGTGCTTTTCCCTCCCTTCCCTTTTTCACCTTTGTCTTGTGCTTTGGTTTCCTTCTTTTCCTTTCAAGTTTGACATGTGGATGGAATATCTTAGTTTGCCCGCAAATTAGAAGATATATATACCTGTATAACTGAGACTATACCATATGCACTTACTGAGTGGATTCCTTTCTAGATGGACAAAGACTACCTACATATTGATTGAAATTTATATTTTAATAGCTGTTTTACAATATTCTTGATATTGATATTATGGCATTAGAAAGGCAAGAGAAAGTATTGTTTTAAGAAATAACATGCATAAATATGAAATAATTATCTTTGGCTTGATTTGTGCTCTGGTCTATAACTTGATGGCAAACCAGTTTTTCTGTACCTTTTGGGCATTGCTGTGGTTAGTGTCTTTAAAATAAATAAAAATATCAGCATTTATGAACAGATGTGATTACCACAGATTTCCCCTATACATCATAAAGAACATTACTGTAGTGATCACATGGTAATGATTGGAAAATGCTGACTTCTTAAATGACTTCTACTGTGTGTATGTTATCTGAACAATTGTTAGCATAAACTGATGTAATGCCACTGTGAACTGCATAAAGCTTCAAGTGTTCCATCTGGTAGGTGGCCAAAGTTCAGTGTTGTATGTGTGCAAGCTAATTTTCCAAGTGACAAAGGGTAAAATTTTCAAAAGTGCCTGTGTCTCTTTGGAGCCTCACTGAAAATGAATGGGACTCAAGCATCTAAATCACTAAGGCACTTTTCAAAATGTTACCTGAAGTGTCTTGGGATCCTTTGGATGAAAAGTACTATATAAATGTACGATTTATTGTTACTGCTCCGTATATACTCTGCGTTATGAGAGGAAACAAGCTATCAGTGCAAAAGTGTATGGAGTTATTAAAAAGAAAAGAAATGAATAAAGACAGGAAATGTGATTCTCCAAAGATAGATATTGTAAAATGTAAGCAATCTCCTTGACTGGATCTGTGCTCCCAGCATACAACCTGACAGGACTCTCAGAGGTAAATTTCAAACAGTCTCATTGGTGTGTCATGCATGCTTATCTGCTGATGGGGTGCTGTACAATGGTCAGTACTTGCCTCCAACAATCACTGCCTTTTTTATTGCTGATGAAGAAGGACCTCTCTGGCAAATGTTGCTGCAGTTTCTCCTTCCATCCCCCCTACTGGTCTGACATTATTCTGCTGTTCTGTCAGCTAAACTTTCCTCTTGCCTGAATTATTCCAAATTTTTTAAAAAATGCTGTGAGATTCTTTGAGGCTTTGAAGACAAGGGCTTCTGTTTTAAATAATTTGTCTTTTGTATCTGAGTTTCCTTTGTTAGCTGTTTCTCTTTATTTTCCATTTCACTGTTCAAAATGTCAGGTGAGCAGCCCAGAATCATTAGGTCATACCTCAGATTTAATCTGAAGCTCTATCTCATGGATGTCTGTGATCAGTGCTTCTGTTGGCCTGCGGCAAATCTTGTCACTTCTGGGTTTCAGGTCTGCTCAAGAATGTTTCCTTGAGCTTTTGGGTCCCATTGGATTTACATTAGACATTGGCTGACCTACAAAACTACCTGTAGGTCTGACTCTAAGTCTGTGTAGAAGAGGTGGAGGCAGAAATCTTCTAGAGTCATTTGAGTACTCCAGTTAAAAGTACATGACTGTAGTACTTGGCAACAGAGATGCTTGTTCCAGAACATATCCAGCTGGTTAGTCCCTCAGTTGTACTTCAACGTTTTCACATATATTCATGGATTAGAAGGCCAGAAGGGAACACTGTGATCATCTAGTCTGACCTTGTGCATAATGGAGGCTATAGAATTTCCCTGAATGAATTGCATTTGAACTACAACATACCTTTTAGAAAAACATCCAATCTTGATTTTAAAATTGTCAGTGATGGAGAACCTGCCACAACCCTGGGTAAGTCGTTCCAACGGTTAATTACTGTCAATGTTAAAAATTTGTACCCGAATTTGCCTAGCTTCAACATCCAGCCTTTGAATCATGTTATACCTTTCTCTGCTACATTAAAGAGACTGTTATCAAATATTGGTTCCCCATGTAGGTACTTTAAGGGGTGATTTGATCACAGTTTATATCTTCTTTTTGTTAAACTAAATAGATTGAATCTATCATTATAAAGCATGTTTTCCAGTCCTTTAATCATTCTTATGCCTCTTCTCTGAGCTATCTGCAGTTTACCAACATGCTTCTTGAATTGGTTCTAGACACAGTATTAGAGTAGCAGTTATACCAGTGCCGAATCCAGAGGTAATATAACCTCCCTGCTGCTACTAGAGATTCCCCTGTTATACATCAAGGGATCTCATTAGTCCTATTGGCCACAGCATCACACTGGAGCTCATGTGCAACTGATTATCCACCATGACCCCTAAAATTCTTCTTTAGAGTTCCCCGTTCTGTAAGTAGGTCCTACATTCTTTGTGTCTGTATGTATAACTTTGTATTTAGCCACTTTAGTAAAATGTTTCATCATCGTATGATATGACTATATCATCTGGTTTTCCCCAAATATAGAATGCTCTCCTGGCCAATGGAAGGTTTTGTGTACTTTTGGGTCCATTTTTGTACTTCACAAACATTAGCTAATTGTCTTGATGGATCAAGTATTATCCCTACACTTTCCAGATTGAGAAAGTAAGTGTCAGGAATGAAGGCCTGCAGCTGAGCCTGGGATTAGCTATGCTCAGTCTCCAGGCATATTAATGAACACAGGTGAGCTTCAGCAAAATCACCTGATTGGCCAATGCACCTGGTTGCCTGAGGGGAACCAGCAGGCATGCTTAAGCCCAGCAGTAGCAGGTGGCTGGCTGCTCAGTGCTTATGCCCACAGCTGTGAGTGCTTCTGTGCCTGCCTTGTTCCTGCTCTGCTCAGTTCTTGACTCTGGCATGTCATCCTAGTGTACAATCCAGGCTAATGAATAGCTATGTCTCCCCTGCGCTCTAACCTGGGGTGCCCTTTATACTGCTTTGCTTCTGTAGCCTCCAGCTTGGACTGCTCACAAACAGCCTCCAGCATGCAAATCACCCCAGCTATGTCTCTGTGGGGGCTGCAGCCAGCCATACCTTGGCTTTTATCAGCCTGGGTTATGCTGAAGGGTGACCCCAACACACTCCCAGTCTTAGATTTTCCCCCAGAAATGTATGTCCTGTACTGCCCAGACCTCTGCTGGACAATACAAGTTTATATAAAAGTCAATTATCTCTTTAATAGAAATAATATGCACAGAACTTGCCACCCCAAATGGAGTTTCCCAAACACTTCAGTGTAAACACTCTGGATTAGATAAAATAATGAATCAAGTTTGTTAGCTACAAAGAGAGAGATTTCAAGAGAATACAAGTAATGAGGCATAAAAGTCAGAAATGATTACAAGAAAATAAAGTTAAAATGCTACTGGTGTCTAACTTAAGCTTCTACACTACAGACTTATGTCAGTATAACTACATCATTCAGGGGTGTGGAAAGTCAGTTATACTGACCTAACTCCTGGTGTAGACCGTGCTGTGTTGATGGGAGGGCTTCTCCTGCCAATTTAGCTACAGCCTCTTGGGTAGGATGACCAGATAGCAAGGGTAAAAAATTGGAACAAGGGGTGGGGAGTAATAGGTGCCTATATAAGAAAAAGCCCCCAAAATTGGGACTGTCCCTATAAAATCGGGACAACTGATCACCCTACTCTTGGGGAAGTGAAGCACCTACGCCAATGGGAGAAGTTTTGCTGTTGGTGTAGATAGCGTCTTCACTAAGCGCTGCAGCTGCACCACTGTATGTGTAGACAAGCTGTTAGCAGGGCCGGCTCCAGGCACCAGTGTAGCAAGCAGGTGCCTGGGGTGGCCAATGAAGAGGGGGGCAGCACATCTAGCCGTTTGGCGGCAATTCGGCGGCGGGGCCGTCACTCTCTCTCAGAGCGAAGGACCTGCCGCCATAGAATGAAGCAGCGGTAGAGGTGCCGCTAAACACAATCTTTTTTTTTCTGCTTGGGGCGGCAAAAATGCTAGAGCCGGCCCCATATATCTATATATCAGATTCTATATCTATATATATATCTATATATCAGATTCAAGCAAAGTTTCTCACCATATGCTTTTAGCAATCTTACTGACCAAACTTCTTAGGTCAGGACCCCTTCTCCTGAAGTTCAGTAGATGCTTCCTTTGTCACGTCTGGTGCTGTGAATGCAATGGGAAGGGAAGGGTGCCTTGGGGTGTTTGATCCTCCTTTTTTTATAGTGTCAGTCCCCATCTTGAAAAACATTTCCTGATCAGAATCAGGACACAAAGTCTATATGAAAAGATGTTCCCTGCTGCTTTCTGCTCACCTGGTTGAGTTTCATTTGTTTCCCTTCCTGCGTGATGACTTTGTCTACTGCTTAAATGCAAATTAAGCAAAGAACATATTCCTTTGTTTGAGACAGACCTGTTTGCCAACCTCAGTTTGGAACACATGCTAATAACACTACACCGTGGAATCTTATCTTATAACTTCACAGTGTTGCCATACACATTTTTTCAGGATACTAAAGATGAGCAAATTATGAGTTTTCAAATGATACCTCACAAGGCATATTTTGCACAAAGATTATTAAAATAGTGTCTGGGGTATGGACAAGGGTACATTCTGTCAGACTTTGGCTCTGACCTGTGTCTCTCACTCCTGATTTCTGGCTCTGACCCTCAGTGCTCTTCCCAGTCTCCGACTGCTTTTGCTCTGACCACTAGGCATGACCACACAAGCCCCATGCACTGACACTAAGACAGAAAATTTAAATAACTTGACCAAGGCTATAGAGAGTGTCAGTGTGACAGTGTGTCAGTGTGACAGCAAGGCTTAGAAAGGAGGAGACCCTTGTAATTTGTCCCATGATGACCCTACATTGCTTTTCACGTTTTTCTGCTGTCTTGTTTCCAGAGGGAGGGATCCCTGCAGCCATCAGCATTGCCATGAGCTTATCTGAGATTCTCCCCAAAATTGAGGGCCTTGTGGCTATGGATCCAAAAGGTCAGCCCTGGGATCATTGGGTAGGAACACTGAATCGTTTAGAAGAATCAATTACAAATGTTTAGCTCCAGCAATTGGTTACACTTTCAATGCTCACTCTCTCTCTCTCTCTCTCTCTCTCTCTCCCTGCCCCCTCTCTCTGTCCAAGTAAATGGCTAATAATTTAAAAAAGAACCAAACAAACAAAAAAATCCTGACAGGTTTCCCAAATCAGGGAGGCCCACGTGTGCAAGCATTGCTACCCCAAAGCTCAGTTCTGAAAGCTGTAGCACTGCTTGGTTAACGGGTATCCCAAAGGGGAGGGACTGATATATTCACATATATTAAGTACAACAAGAGCTACCTGCCTAGTAGATAAATGTGATTACTTAGCATTTCTTTTTCTATGTTAGGGAAATTATGGCCTGCTGCTTTTTCATAGTAATTTGTCTGTGTCTTGCCAGTCATGTTGTAGTCAAGGCAATGAAAATGGGGGAGGGGGATATTGCAGAGATCCTCATTATGATGCTGACATGCAGTGAAATGCATGTATCCAAGTACAACTCTCCTGTTAGACTGATCTTTGTCACTAATGGAAACCAGATGTGTGTTGGAGGCATGTTCTCCTCTCCGATTGTACTAAAAACACCAAAAGAATACAGGAATATATACTTGAGACTCAAAGTTCAAGGGACAGATGTTCACTGAAGTCAAAGGTGTTAAAGTAGGGATGAATTTGTCCCTAATTTTTAATGTATAAAGCGGCAGTGGGCATGAAAAATGTATTAGTTTTCTAAATCACCATGTATTATTGCTTTGCAAAGCACTACATTTCTAAAAGCTTAGCATGGAAGGCATATAAAGCATGAACCTGACATGTCTGAACAAGTTAACACTGATCCAAAATTAACATACTAGCAGCCAATGAACAAAAGCTTTGGCCTTCAGCATCGATGCTTCCCTTCATGCCCTATCACCTACATTCTTAGGGCTAAATTCTACCCTTTGATGTGAAAACAGGCACTCATCAGTGTGTGTCTTGTAAAATCTCTGCTCTCCTATGCCATTGGATGGGACTTGAGAGATCTGGGTTCTAATTCTGACAATGCTATGGGCTGCCTGTGTGATAGTGGGCAAGTCACTTAATCTCTCTGAGCCTTTGTAAAATAGAGATAACACTTTGGAACCTCTCAGGTGTTCTATGATCTTAAATTCATTAATGTTTGTAGGGTGGACAGATATTATGCTGATGACCACAACTGAAATAAAAGGATACAGCTACACTGCAAGTGAAGATGTGATTGTAACATGGGTAGGCATTCACACCTACTTTTAATCTAACCAATGCACGCAACAATAGAAATGAAGTCGTGGTGGCATACAGTTCATAGCAGGCTACCCATCCCAGAAGGTCCCCAGGTTCCCCAACAGGCTTGTACTGGGGCAGCTAGCCCATGCTGAAAAATGTGCCATCATGTACTGTCTTCAGTACTATTGTTGCCTGCATTATAATCAGACCTTGCTTTGGTGCGAAGATATACATACCAAATCCAGCTCCCTCTTTTATGGCTGTGGATGACCTCAGAGGCAGCAACATCAATGCAATACTGCACCACGACTGAGTGAGGCTGGTCAGGATTAGCAAAGCCTGTACAGGGCTACATCTCTTGCATGCGCAAGAAAGCATGTTCCTCTGCTGTGGAATTTAGGGGAAGGGAATTCCATGTCTAGAGAGGATTCCCTTCATGCTGGCTATCACCGACTTACTATTAGTACTGTGACAATGTGCAAATTTCTGGATACAGAGAAGAATAATCTGTGACTATTAAATAATCCTTTGATTGCCAGGTAAATAATTCAGTGCCTACCTTCTCATAAGGCCTTTGTGGAACTAGATGAGGTCTCAGTGGCTCTGCCTGTTGACATCGCTTGTATTTCAAGCATGAAAAGCAGTTTCCTACCACATTAGTAATGTTGTGATTGATCCGCGGCTGATACAGCACCTCTCATTGCATGTCTCGGTTCCTAAATGACCCTCGTGGATCTTCTATAGCAGTGGTCCCCAACCTTTTTGTGGCCAGTAACACATTCATGTTTTCAGAAGAGTGTGGCGGGCGCCGACAATTTTTCAAGGCTTATTTTGTATTTGTACATTAAATAATATGAAAAACATCATATTTAATATTACATAATATATGAATCCATAAGATAAAAAGGGTAATTTTACATGTAAAAGTATTAATTAAATTATTCGGCAATTACTCTTCCACTTTAACATGTGAATTTGCTCTTTTTTATCTACCTGTAAGAAAAATTAAGGCGTTTTTTGAAATAAATAAGATGAAAACTGTTTATGATTTTTTTTTTAAAAAGTAAAACATTGTTGAACTGCTGGTCCAAATATATTTATTATTCTTACTTTAACATAGAATGAAGCCTGCAGCCCCGGAGTTCTCTGTCCCCGGCAGGTGTGGGGCCACGGCCCCTCTCCGGCTTAAGCCGCCACCCCGCGCCTGCCAGGGACCGAGAACACCGGCGCCTGCAGCCTGCAGCCCCGGAGTTCTCAGTCCCCAGCAGGTGTGGGGCCACGGCTTCTCTCTGGCTTCGAAGCCAGAGAGAAGCCACGGCCCCGTGCCTGCCGGGGACAGAGAACACTGGCGCCCACAGCTTACAGCCCCGGAGAAGCCGGAGAGAAGCTGCAGCCCTGTGCCTGCCAGGGACAGAGAACATCGGCACCCGCAGCCTGCAGCCCCGGAGTTCTCTGTCCCCGTCAGGCATGGGGCCGTGGCTTCTCTCCCCTGCTGGGCACTAGGCGGGCGCACATAAATGCCCTGGTGGGTGCCATGGTGCCCCCGGGCACCGCATTGGGGACCACTGTTCTATAGCATTTCTTTTTGGAGGCTCATTGGAATTACCACCTTACTGCCCCTGAAAATCACCCCATCTATCACAGTAAGTTTTTGTCTGCAGTTCCAATAGTCTTTTATAGTTGGACAGCAACTGCTTATGTCTTCAGGCCACCCTTTATCACTTCTTTAAGGATTCCCAATGATTCATCTTTCAATGTTTCCTCTGCAGCTCCTAGCACTGGGACCTAGCATCACATTGCCACCAGCTTTAACCTCCGCTTTTGCCACATACATGGGCTCACCCAGAGAGCTCCCTCTGCCAGCGGGAGGGGGAAATTGGGCCCAAATGCTAGGAGCTCTGTGAGGCTACAGTGACAGCAAAGCAGCTGATTACCCTTGGCCACCCTGTCCCCCTGCCCCTCTGGCCCCAGCTCATCCTGATGGATTCAGTGCTGGTGAGCTCCATCCCCAAGGATCCCCCAGCTTTTCTCCTCATAATTCAAGCACCGGTGACAAGTAAGGTTTGAGAGTAGATGTGGGCTAGTAATTCCGATCACTTCAATCTGGCCTAGATGGGATTTAAGGTTCTGGTCAATCCATTTTTTGCCTACATTCTAGAAACAAAATTACAATTTACGGCTGAGCTTATTTTTGGTATAACCAACAAATGGTAGGCAAAGCAGAGTTCAGACTAGCAATCCAACACTTTTCATGGTGGAAAATTAGTTAAAAAGCAAACTCTATGCATCAGACTCTCATCTGCTTTACATCTTCTGTAGCCATTTACATCTGTGCAAAGTGGGTATGAAATGTTATCATTCTACCTGGTAGATTTTTACACACACTCGGCACAGATGCAAAAAATTATACAAGATGCAAGGCAGTGGAGAATCAGGTCCAATAGCTTGAGTTCCTGCCTTTGGCAGCTTCTGTTAATTCACAGTGCTCATGTTAATACTGTTACAGCTTTGCCTTTTGATATTTTTCTTCTTTTTAATAATTATTATTAATGTAATTACCTTCCTTTCTATTCTACCTCATGTCCCAGCCTGACCTCATCACTGAAGAAAAAATTATAGGGTGCTACTGTACCTGTTAAAGAAAAAACCCATCTAAAGGAAAGCTTCAGAAAAATCTAATGATTACAGTCCTGGATAGCAAAGGAAAAAAAAATCAACCCTTCAGAGAAGCTAGTAACAATAACACAGCAAGGCTAAAGAGTGATTTATTAATTAATAACATTCTAAAAGCATAAAAGCATTTTTATAATGATCCCCAAATGAAACAAAGTTCAATAATAAAATGCTTTGGAAATCCTAATAATTAAGATATCCATTCACTGCATGTAATTATCGTCCAGCTTTCAGAGCTGACCTTTCAGCCATTTCCTTCATTTAGGCTGGGATGATTGGCAGAGGGGAGAGTTTGAGATAATGAACCACCCATTTTACTGGACTGAAACTTCCTATAAGGCATAAAACCCACAAGTACTATAATTAAGAGCGCAAAATAATACATCATAGTTTAGTACACTGTATATTAAATCAACATACAACATGCTCTTTTTTTTTTAATGGATCCTGCAAGCTTTACTTACCCAACAATTGGACACTGTGGGCCAAATTGTCAGCTCCACTTTGTTTACTCTGCATCATGCAGGCAGCACATAGTATACCCGCTACACTCAACTAGTAGAGCAATCCCCTTACATGGGGGAACTCTGCTGGCATAAAGTTTATGGAGAAGTCAGAGCAATCCCGCCTCCTCTTCCATATATGGAGATGGAGACGGCATAGCAGTGAGGTGGAATTGCTCAGCCTGCTATGTCTACCTTTCAATGGTGACCTTACACCAATGGCTTAAATTAGAGCAAGTCCCCAGCTGCTCTAACTTTCCCTGAGCCCAGCTGGCACTGTGTCCGGGAGTCTTAACCAGCTTCCTGTGTCCCCCACTCCCATTCACTGAGACATAGTTCAGAAAAGGTAAAGAATCCAGCCCCACGTCAGTTTAGTGTTAATCACGACTTTAGAATGAATGTTTTCTTAAGACTGTACTGGAGAATCATTTCAGGATGTTCAGCAAGATTTGTTCGGGATTTTTTTTTCTTTTCAGGAGTTGTGGTTAAAAATTACTAATATGAATTTTGGAAGGCTGCATTATCAAATCTTTATACCACACACCATCACGTTCTCTCACTTGCTCTGTGAATGTTTGTTGGGACCTTCCAGGGCTAGAAGTGAGAGCTGGTTCCCTTCAGAAAGGCAGGATCTCCTCTTTCCCATGGTATAAAGCTCCTATTTCCGGCTTTGCGTGAGCACAAGAAAAGTAATGACATATTAATGTACAGTAAAGCTATCATTGGGATGGAGCTGAATCTTACTCTATCCTGGACCTCAGGCGGATAGAAGTTTTGAAATTGATCTTTTATTTTTAAATGGTGTCTGTTTTGAAGCTGCTTAAGAATTGGAATGTAAGGAAAATCCCATGAAAAATGGATTAGTTGCTAAAAGCAGGTGAGCTAGTCAAAGAGGCATGATAAATTCACAGTTGCATGGTCCCATATCCAAGAACTACATGACAGCACCCTAACTCTGACCTGTCACATAGTTATATAACATATTATAAATGAATGTACAGAACATACTTGTGTAAGGTTTTGTTCAGCAGTGCATATTGTATAGCTGATAGTGCTTATCTTAAAGTTGTAATGCAATATACAGTCAAAGTTTGTTCTGTGGCTTTGAATCAGTAAGAAATTCTGAGTACACAATCAGCTTTGCATTCTTTTGTCTGGAGTATGGTATGACTGGCAATTTTATGATCATCTTTTTTATTAAATTAGAAAAGTTGGAGGTAACATTCTGTATTGTAGTGTGATGTTCATTTCTGTGATGTGCACACAAGCATGATAGCACTGTTGAAACTGACATGAAATGTGTTTATAGAGGGGTGGTCCATTGTCTGGATGACAGTAGGCTAGTGCCTAGAGATGGTTATTGTTTTGCTTTTTAGCATTTTCACTCTGAGGAAGTACTTGAACAACATTAATTATATTACCAAAAGTTTGTGTGTGTGCACGCGAGTGCACATAAACGTACAACAAATTACATTACAGGACATTAAGGTTGCAAAAGCAAGCAATCAAAAGTTAGGAAAACCCAGAATTAAGGTTGCCCTTGTTGTGGCGACTGCCTGAGGGCGTTTGTGCCACAAGAGGGTAGAGAGAAGAATGTGGAAGGGACAAAAAAGCCTGAGGCAGACACCTCCATTCTGTAGGTTTCCTACAACCCTTCCTTCTGCTTCTGGCTCAGTCGGTGGAGCATTTAGCTGCCAAACGCTAACAAATTTCTAATAAGCATGTTAAAACATCAAATTTTAGGGCTAATAACTTGGTCAAATATGGGTTGATCTTCATGGGCACCAAAAATGCAGTTTCTTGACAACCTTCCTATCGAATTTCAATTTTATGCCCCAAAGCATAGGAGTGCTAGAGGTTCTCAATATAGTTAAGATTTTTTTAACATGAGCAAAACAATGTATTTTCTCTTAACCTCAATGTCTGAACTATTTTTGCTGAAATTTTTCAAAACATTTCACCATGGGTCAGACAACCTGGCATCAAAAATTTCAGACTGACAAAATTATAGGCAACTAAAAACAGTGTCTTATTGTAGAAAATGATAGGCAACCTACTATGGGCATCTGTGCCAACGCCACCTGTAATACATGCGCGCGCACACACACACACGTGTATATATAATATGGAATGAATGAATGTATGGTCACCGTAGTAAGGAACATTCTGTTCTTCCATTTATTTATTTTCTTCTAGACATTCAGGCAAAACCAAACCGACTGTCAAACATACAAACTGATATAACTGTAATTTTTAAATGGCTGAATTTCTCTCAGAAATTTTAAGTCCAGTGCTGGTGTACAGCTCATCCATTTTGAAAGTCACAAAACCTATAAAGAGTGTGAGACAATCCGATCTCTACTTTTATTTCAGTGCTTTGCATTTTATGGTGATTAATCGTATGTTAACATTTATACGAAATAGATAAAAAATCCCATAGAAAATGATGTTTAACTTGAATTGATCAAATCCAAATGTAGAAAATAACTTCATTTGGTATTTGGTATATTAATAACAAATCATTTTCGGTTCACTCTTTCATCCATGAATAGCGCCACCGTTGCCACCGTTTTGTGTTTGCGCTAGTAGATGATGTTAACTGGTAGCAGCTCTAGGTCAAATTTGAGTTTAGACACTTTAGCGCCTTCACATGCTCCTTAATTAAGGAAATTAATCTTCCAGCTCTCTGCTGTGGCTGTTGAGCTATTCAGTGACCATGAAGCCACATTCCTCCTTGAAGTCCTGTTATTCTGGGGCCCTTTACAGAAACATGCAGTAGTGTGGGACAAAATTTTTCATGCAAACCCTTTTTCTGCTGAAAAATGCAGATTCTTACCAAAGCAGTTACTCCCAGAGCCAAACCACCCACCCACTCACCCCCTTTTTTCAGAGCATTTTAAGCTTGGCAGCTCATGTCATCTCCAAAAGCGGTTAGTGGATGCCACTCGCTGCTTCCCCTCTGTAAAGTATGTCTATTCAGCCCACGGAAGTAAACCTCCCACTCTAGGTCCACAGATTCAGGCTAGCGGGGCTTGCGCTAGTGCTCTAAAATTGCTATGTAGACAGTTCTTTGAAGCCATGGCTGGAGCTCTGAAGCCTAAGATGCGGGTCAGGCTTCAGAGCCTGAGCGCCAGTCTGAACCACAACTTCAAAGTGCTCTCTACACAGCTACATTTATAGCGTGAGTGCGAGCCCCATTAGCCCAGTCTGTGGACCCAGGCTGGGAGGCTTGCTTCTGTTCTGGGGGCTTTATAGACATACTTTACATCAAGGCTGCTACAGTGTCCTAGCTAGAGTAACATCTGTAAAGCAGCCTGTGAAGAAGAAGATGGAAGGCCTCAGAGATGGGAAGCCCAGTCAGATACTCAAAGAAGCAGAGCCTGTGTGAGGATAAGGGATGAGGAATATCTCACCATTTTGAGGGCTGTTGTGCACCCTCATAGGCCCCATTTGTGGCTGCCAGCTCCAGATTGGAGCATTCTACTGTGTTTGAGAAGGCCACAAGGTTCATAATATTTATCCCCATCTGTTGATCAACTAAGGGGAGACTCCAGCCTTGTACCCAGGGACATCAGAGGCCAGAGAGGCACAGCTAGACCAAGCACCCCAGAGCACCACAATCAGGATTTTGGTCTTAATGTGGATAGAGAAAATGAAAAATCTTTGTTTGTATTCTATTGTATTTTTGCAACAGAAAGCACATCCACAGCTGTGGGGCTGCAGATGCTATGCTGACCTATTGCATAGAAGAGTTTGCTCCCTTTCTGAATGTTGTACTTCCTCCCTCAGTAGGGACCCATGTAAATAGCCACCCAACATTGTCCCCTTACAGAGGCACCAGAGAGGGCTGTTGCTGTTTCCTGCTGGATTGGGCCACAAGAAAAGAAGGTTGAATAGAATGCCTGACACCTTTGAAAAACAGGAGTGTGTTTTCACATCTCTATCTCTTTTGCATAACTCGTGATATCTGAATTAAGTTTCATGACATATTAACACTCTGGAGCTGACTTAATATACTGTGTTGTATAATACATTATGTATGACTTTTGTGCTATTTATCAGTCGTGCTGTAGTTTCATCAGCCACTGTCCTGAAAATGTCTTTTCCCATGACACAAATCTTAAATAATATTGAAACCAAATTCTGTTGGCTGTATTTAATTTTGCATTCTTCATCCTATTACAGAATCTCTAATTTGCTGAAACTATTCATGTTTCAGCCATACAGCTTTCTTCTGTCTCTCCTTCACGTACTTGTCACAAAGTCCCCATTCCACATCTTTCATATTGCACATATTCCCCTAGTGTTGTGTTGTAATTTTTGTTTGTAACATAATAAGTATTAAGATTTGGTATAGCTTTGCCTGGGCATAATGTGAAAAAGAACAGTGCTTAAACATTAACGTTTCTAACAGAGAAATGTTTTGTTTTGTTTTTTTTAAAACACCCAAACATGGTTTTCATTTTTGCACATTCACAGTTACATCTTAACTATATTTAGAAGCTTTAACTGCTTAAGGGTTTTTAACCAGTATTTTATCTAAAAGGTCATGAAATCTGTAAACTGGTCTGACATTGCATACAGTATGTGCATTGGCAAATATGCAGTTAGAGATTTACTGGTATTAATATAACTGGTCTTAAGATAACTTAAACTCATTCTTTTTTGAAAATTAGGATCTTGGAACATATTAATTATGGACATTTCCCCAGTAATGTTTCTATGAATGTGGGATTTCCACTTCTAATTCTCAGTAGTGCTAACAGGAGTTATGCATGTAAATCCTTAGTGTAGTAGTGAGAGAACAGAGTTCTCTGCAATTACTTAAGCTGTATTTTTATATAAACAATATGTACTGGGCTATTAAAGAGTAAGGGTATGTCTGTACTTCAAACTGAGGATGTAATTCCCAGCTCAAGGAGACATACCTATGCTATCTCTAGTGCTCTAAAAATAGAATTTAGCCACCACAGCACAAGCAGCACAACAGGCTACTTGCCGCCGAGTATGTACCTGTCCGGAAAGCTAAATGTACTCAGGCATCTAGCCTTTACTACTACCATGACTATGCTCTATTTTTAGCATGCTAGCCCAATCAGAGCTAGTATGTCTCCTCGAGCAGGGAATTACACCTTTAGCTTGAAAGTGTAGATATACCCTAAAAAGAACCTGAGGGAGTTTAGGAAGTTATTTGGCAGAGTGCTTGGTGGTTCTGGAATAGAATCTCACTGTATCTGTGCTGCATGTCTGTATTTGCTAACAACATACAGAAATATTATAATAAATATATTCCTTAGACCTTCCTTAAGGTTTTTGTTTAAAAAAAAAAAGTAGCATTCTTCTTTAAACTTAATGAAATGTTAGGATATTTTTTGTTCGTTTTTTTTAAAAGAACCCTTGTATTGAGGAATTCTTGTACTAAATAAATATAACTGTACAATTAGGAATAGCACATCCTTTTTGCTTCTGGTATTTATCATAATGATAAATTAATTTTAGCACCAAATATTGTCCTGGAAAATTCATCCTATTAAATTAGCAGCATAAAAACTTTTCAGAGACAAGACTGTTTGTCCTAGGGGGAGGAATAACTCAGTGGTTTGAGTATTGGCCTGCTAAACCCAGTGTTGTGAGCTCAATCCTTGAGGGAGCCATTTAGGGATCTGGGGCAAAATCAGTACTTGGTCCTGCTAGTGAAGGCAGGGGGCTGGACTCGATGACCTTTCAAGGACCCTTCCAGCTCTATGAGATAGATATATCTCCATATATATATGTTTGTACAGCTCCTATCCTGATGGGGACCTTTGAGCAGTAGTGTTATGTAAATATTCAACAATAACATCCATCCTATATTGATGTAAGAGCACAAGGAGAGAGGCTATATCTAAGTTCCTTCTCCCACCAGTTTTATACCAATGTTACCGAAATCAGCAGAATTACTGCTGACTTATAGAGTTAAATGAAACGAGTTATTAGGCCCACAGTCTCCAAGTTTCATACATGTTAATGTAATAGATTTTAGGGTTGGAATGGATCATCATGATCATCTAGTCTGACCACCTGAATAATACAGGCTGTAGAATTTACTGTGTGATTCCCACCCAGTCTGGTTGAACCACAGCATGTTTTTTTGGAAAGACATTCAGTTCTTGATTTTAAAACCTCCAAGTATTAGAAAATTTACAGCATCCCTTGATAATCTGTTCCAGTGTCTCATTATCTTTACTCTTAGAACTTGCATCTTTTTTTTCCAGTTTAAATTTTGCTGACTTCAGTGTCTAGCTATTGGATCTTGTTAGCTACAATGGAACAGTTCAAACAGGAGAGGCTGAGGGAGCCTTACATCAGAATATCCCATAGCCAACTGGTTGGAGTACTCACCTCAGAGGTGGCAGACCCTTGTTCAAATTCCTTCTTCCCATCAGATGGAAGGGGGACTTGAGCTGAGGGTCTCCCACATCCCAGGTGAGCACCCTAACCCACTGGGAGGTCTGCTGCTGACAATTCCTCCTCCTGCTGTTTTATGTGAATGTGCTTGATGGGCCTTATCTGGTAGGCTTGCTCAGAGGCTGCCTACTGAATTGGGCCCTGCATGCGACTTAGGTGGCCGAATGCCTGTCTTCCTCAATTTTTGAATTGCTCTGGGGTTTAGGCTTCCACGCCCCTAGAGTGGGGCAGCAGCACACATGTCCAGAGGTACTTGGGAAATTTTCCTGCCACCACTTAGGTGCTGAGTGAGTTTAGACATCACAGAGTTCAGCAGGAGTTTTATGAATATCAGTGGAGCCTAAAACTGGGATTTAGGTGTCTAACTCAGAGGTTTAGGCATCTATGTTCTTTTGTGAATCTAGGCCTTTGATCCTAGAAGCATTACCTTGCATTTGGCTCGGTTAAAATCCATGATTGTGCCCGGTTTACCAAGGGATCCAGATCACTCTGTATTACTGACCTGTCCACATACAAAGCAATCTGGACTGCTTGGTGAGTTGGGTGTAACCAAGCAAACATTCATATGTTGTAAAGGACCCAAAGGATAAAAGGCATTATTAGTTAAAGCCAACCAAGAACTCAACCAAGAAATGAACTGAAAGCAGTGCAGACTCTGGATCACTGCTGTGATATGTTTCAGATGATCCACTCTATTACATAAAGGGACAGCTAAATTCTACATAGATGTGTATTTCTTGCTGGTACCTTCTGTCTTAAGACTGTCAGCTCTTTGGGGCAAAAAATCTATGCCTGTTCTGTTTGGAAAGAGTATAATATCCAGTAGATGTTACTAGAAATAAGAATTAATAATAGCTTGATCTTGCAGTGATCTTTAGGGTGGCCCCATGTAAAGGGGAAGCAATCATTCGTGTGACAAAGGCCTGGATAAATTTAATAAGGGCCATTATGAACAGGAAAAGTCAGTTTCCTAGTCAAGAAAAAAAAAACCAACAAATAAAACTCTTTCAGGTATCCCAGCCTGCTTTGCTATTCTCTACAGTCATATTAACAGAATACAAATAACTCCACGGTGAACATAAATCAAATTATAGAATTAGGTAGGAATTATGAGTCTTTCATATTATAAATCAATGACTTAAGCCTAGCAAGCAAACAAATCAATTCAAATAAAGGAGCCACGGGCTTTTCCTCGGAGAACCTAACGAGCTGACCCACCTCATCTGGTTAATTGTTTCCCAGTCCTAGCCTGCAGCCCAGTTTCAGACAATGGGATATCTCTCTTTATTCATAGTTTCTCTCCTATGGTCCTTCTGTAGCACTTTGCTGCTTTCTTTTGGGTCTTTCCTTCATCTTCCCTCTGTGGATCATTTTGGTCTATGATAGGGAAAGAAAAGAAAACAGAAAAAGATGCCAGCCACCTTAGAACAGACAGGAAAGAAAAAGGTGAAAAATTCATACTAGTGTCTGTGGAGGAACAATTGTGAAGGGACAGTGCTGAGGGGATATTACAAAGGAGGTAATAATTTATGGAACTCTTCTTTCCAGGACACTATAACAAGCTTTGTAATATCTGAAGCCAAAGCCCAGATCAGGTGCTTACTTTAGCTATATTTAAACAGCCTTCCTGGACACCCTCAAATCTTCAGTCCTCTTTCTAACTCTATTACTCTATGTATACACACTGTTGTGTATTTGGTTGTCATGGGTTTTGTTACTATGGCAACTGAGTTAGACTATTAAGGGATAGCTCAGCCGGTTTCAACCGGCTGAGTGAGCTCTCTGTTTCTGTAAATAAAATGGAGGTTTTGGTTAGCTGTCTGCTCTCTGGCCTCAAGTGATTGCTTCCTACACCGGCTGCCCCAAGGACATAACACTGGCGACGAGGGTGGGATTCCGGTGCTGCTCCAGTAACAGAAGGAAGTAGAAGTTAAGGTAAAGAACAAACAAACAAAAAAGCTGCTTGTTTGCACTGACTGTGAAAGTGAAACTAAAAATCATGGCTACTCTGACCAGGCCCCTGGAGCCTTTTGATGAGAATACAGAGCAGTGGCATGTGTATACTGAGCGTTTTGAGCTTTTTGGTATTGCAAATGACATTACAGAAGCGAAGAAGGTGCCAATATTCTTAACTGTTGTAGGGGCTAAAACCTACTCTCTGCTACGCAGCTTACTACACCCTGTTAAGCCTGAGACTAAATCTTACAGTGACATTGTGGAAATCCTGGGGTCTCATTTCTCCCCAAAACCACTGGTAATTGCTGAAAGATATAGGTTCCACAAAAGAGACCAAAAGGAAGATGAAACAGTTGTACAATTTGTAACCATTTTAAAAAAGCTAGCAGAACACTGTGAATTTAAAGAGATGTTAAATGATGCCCTGCGTGACAGGTTAGTGTGTGGCCTCTGCAGTGAAGCTATACGGAAGCGCCTACTGACAGAGGCTCAGTTTACATTACAGAAGGCTGTTGATATTGCTGTCTCCATGGAACTGGCTACAAGGGAGGCACAATACATCGGTGCATCCCCTAGGGTGCAAAAAGTGTCACAAGAACTGACCCACAAAACGGTGCAGAGTCAAGAATGTTACCGCTGTGGTAAGCTGGGTCACCAGGCATCAGAATGCTGGTGTAAGGACCTGGTGTGTCGACACTGTGGCAAAAAGGGACACATTGAGTATGTCTGTAAACAAAAGAAAAAGAGGCCTGTGGTCTGGCCGACAAAAAGAGGAACCTTGCATACCCTAGAGCAGACCCAGGATGATCAAGGTGACACCTCCTCACAAGAGGAAGTGCCACTGCATGTTTTGTCTTTGGCAGCGGGCTCACATGAATACTGGGTAACCCCCTTATTGGAGGGCAAACCTATACGCATGGAACTAGACACCGGTGCAGCTGTCTCGCTGGTTCCTGAGACTGTGTATAAGGAAAAGCTACAGCATCTTCCGCTTCAGGCAACAAAAACTGTTCTGAAGACGTATACAGGTGAAGCTGTGCCCATGTTGGGCACTATTGATGTTAAGGTGGAGCTCAATGGACAGGCGGCTAAATTGCCACTGTTTGTGGTGAGAGGTGACTACCCAGCCTTAATGGGTAGGTCTTGGCTTGGGAAGATTCAGCTGAACTGGGCAGAAGTGCACCGGATGACTAAAGAAGAAACCAGTCTAACCCCTATACTAAGGAAACATGCTGCTGTTTTTGGAGATGATTTGGGAAGTATGAAGTGAATCACTGTGACATTGAACATTAAACCTGGCAGTCCACCAAAATATCTGAAAGCCCGAACTGTGCCATATGCCATCAGGCCAAAAGTTGAAGCAGACCTGGAGCGCCTGGTCACCAATGGAGTCCTAATACCAATTACCCATAGCTCATGGGCCACTCCTATCATTCCAATCGTGAAGAAAGATGGCTCTCTCCGGATTTGCGGTGATTTTAAAGTCACTGTCAACCCAGTGTTGTGTGCAGAGCAATACCCGCTTCCCCGCATCGATGACCTCTTCGCAGGCCTGGCTGGGGGACAAAAGTTCAGTAAGATTGATCTGAGTCAAGCATATTTACAGATGCACGTCGATGAAAAGTCCCAAGAGCTGTTGACTATTGTGACTCATAAGGGGCTTTATCGATACTGTCGCCTACCCTTCGGAATCACATCGGCTCCCGCCCTGTTCCAGAGGGCTATGGACCAGATCTTGTGTGGCTTGTCAGGAGTTCAGTGCTATCTGGATGATATCCTGGTCACTGGAAGAAATGAAGAGGATCACTTAAAGAATTTAGAGGCTACCCTACAAAGACTGGAAGAGTATGGCCTACGAGTTCGCAAAGACAAGTGTGAATTCTTCAAGCCCTCTGTTGAATATTTGGGACACATCATCGATTCTGCAGGTCTTCATAAGGCCCCTGCAAAAGTTAAGGCTATTGTGGAGGCTCCCCCACCTCGAAATGTAAGCCAGCTGCGCTCATTTCTAGGACTACTGAACTATTATGGGAAGTTCATCTCACAGTTAGCCACACTGCTAAAACCTCTTCATGAGCTCCTTGGGCAGAACAAGGCCTGGAAGTGGACTGAAGCCTGTGATGTTGCATTTAACAAAGCTAAGGATGCATTGTTAAATTCTGAAGTTCTAACGCACTTTGATCCATCCTTACCCCTGCAATTGGCCTGCGATGCTTCCCCTTATGGAGTGGGAGCGGTCGTGTCACACATTATGCCTTCGGGAGAAGAAAGACCTATTGCTTTTGCTTCACGCACTCTAAGCAAAGCAGAAACTAACTACGCCCAAATCGAACGTGAGGCATTAGGAATTGTGTTTGGAATTAGGAAGTTTCATCAGTACCTGTTTGGGCGAAAGTTTACTCTTCTTACAGACCATCGACCTCTGACATCAATTTTTGGACCATACACAGGCATTCCCCTATTAGCTGCTAGTCGTATGCAACGTTGGGCATTGATACTTTCTGCACACACATATGAAATCAAATATTGGAAATCCACTCTGCACGGCAATGCAGATGGCCTCTCAAGGTTGCCTTTACCGGTCAAACATCAAGATAGTGCCCAAAAGGAAATCTTCTACTTTGAACAGGTAGAGAATACACCCATCACTGCTACTCAGATAAAGAAGGCAACCCGCGTTGACCCAGTATTATCCCAAGTTATGGACCTGGTGATGCATGGAAAAACTCGACAAACCTCTCCGGTCTCACCCGACCTTGTTCCCTACATGTCCAGGCGGACGGAGTTATCGGTCCAATCTGGTTGTTTGTTGTGGGGGAGGCGTGTCATTATTCCACCACCCGTGAGATCACAGATGTTAGAACAGCTACATTCCGGTCACTGTGGAATAGTGCGCATGAAGGAAATTGCACAAAGCTATTTTTGGTGGCCTAGATTGGACAGTGCTATTGAAGAGAAGGCAAAAGCTTGTATGTCATGTCAGGGTGTAAGAAATGCACCCCAGTGGGCACCCCTACACCCATGGGACTGGCCTGAAAACCCGTGGCAACGTATTCACATTGACTTTGCTGGCCCCCTTGAAGGAAGCATGTTCTTGGTGGCAGTAGATGCCCATTCTAAATGGCCAGAAGTCTCTATAATGCAGTCCACTACTGCAGAGAGTACTATCCAAAAACTACGAGGACTCTTTAGTCGTTTTGGTCTGCCAGAACAACTTGTGAGCGACAACGGACCGCAGTTCGTCTCTCAGGAGTTTCAAAATTTTATGAAGGCAAATGGGATACACCACATCACGTCAGCACCATATCATCCGTCCACCAACGGATTAGCTGAAAGATTTGTGCAGACAATGAAAAACGCTTTGAAATCAGCAAAGGGACAACACTCCATTCAAAAGCGTCTGGATACCTTCTTACTTTCCTATAGAAACACACCTCATGCTACGACCCAGGCTTCCCCAGCCTTTCTAATGATGGGACGACAGCTGCGCACTTGCTTTGATCTGCTGAAACCTTCTGAACCCAGACAAACTGTGCAACATCAGCAGCAATATCAAGTCATCAGACGGGCACCCAGAGCAAAAGACCGAACCTTTAGCCCAGGGCAGCCAGTTTTGGCTCGGAATTATACTTCCAGAGCTAAATGGGTCCCGGCCACAGTCATCACTCAAACAGGACCTGTTTCCTATACAGTCCGGACTGCAGAGAATCTTACCTGGCGGCGACATGTAGATCAGCTGTTGCCAGGTCATGCCAGTCTTCAGGACCCATCTGCAGTTGAGGGGTCTGACTTCACCCCTCCTGGTGAGACACCGAATCATGAGCCACCTGTTCCTGACTGTTCTCCTCCATTACTGCCGGCAGCTGAGATACCCCTTTGCCCAGCACGAGCTGATACCACCTCCTCACCTATTCGTGCTGCGGACCCTGAGCCCCTAGTACTTTCGGGTGCAACAACACCAGAAGTTCGCCGTAATCCACCTAGAGACAGAAGGCCTCCTCATCGGCTGGATCTTTAGTTAGGGCGAACCCACGGTTATGGGGCAAAATAATCCCCAGGGTTTAGCCGGGAATGGAGGCAGTCTACCCTCCTTCTCTAGTTTAGTGTGTGTTTTATTTAGGGGATGTTCTTATTAGGGGGGGAGGAATATGTTGTGTATTTGGTTGTCATGGGTTTTGTTACTATGGCAACTGAGTTAGACTATTAAGGGATAGCTCAGCCGGTTTCAACCGGCTGAGTGAGCTCTCTGTTTCTGTAAATAAAATGGAGGTTTTGGTTAGCTGTCTGCTCTCTGGCCTCAAGTGATTGCTTCCTACACTGGCTGCCCCAAGGACATAACACACACAATGCAAACATTCATTGAGAATATCTAGAATGCACATAAGTTGTGTTAGAAACTGTTTTGGGTTCCAAGTAACATATACACCTAAATACACAGGTCAGCTGAAACCAGACTACCCCAGTACAAGTCACCCAAATGTCTTATATGGGCCAAATCTTGAATTCTTTACTCAGCTCTTATCAAACTCTTCTTGTAATAAGGGCTACAGGATATGGCCTCTTATGAAGACCACCCATAGTGACAGTATAAATGTATACTTTATGCTGTCCAGGTTAGAATTCATTATTGTTAAATGCATGGAAGCAAGCACTGACACTTCTGTCATTTGTAGCAATAGCAAAGAGCTGTAACTTGAGGTCCTTAAAGATCACATACTTCTCTTAACCACGAGTAAAGTAATTATGATGTCCTGTCCATAGTGTTGGGAGTTTTGTTATTAGAAAGGGAGTGACTATGCTAATGAGCTGATATAAAGTTAGCATGAGAATGCAAATGCCTGTGTCAAACTTCTGAGCATGTGAACTAGATGTTTCCAGAAGCATGAGCAGACTCTGAATGATCTATGTGGTGCATCTAGTTAAAGTCCCTTCTCTAATGAAAAACTGACGCTTCCTGAGGCATAATTTAAATTGGGTAATTACATTCTGCCAGCCTTAAATGCCTCCTGTAGTGCCCATTAGATAGGTTCACTTTTCCTCCTAAAAATACGACCAACAAACCCCATTGTGGCAGGCCAAGAATCCCTTCTATGTTCCATCCAGACATGATTTCTGTATAGATGGTCTACAAAACTCTTTCAAGACCAAACATGTTATATTAAAATACAGTTGTTGTTATCATTAGTACTGGCTACAAAAACTGAACTCTTCAAGAAATGTTAAACAGCAAGTATCCACAATGCTCATGAAGATATATAAACATTAACAGCTTTGTTGTTTTTTCTTGTTTTTTTTTTTAATAAGTAATATCTATTCATCAAGTAAAAAACCGTGCTTTAAAGCTTTATAAACAAAGAACTCTACTCAAGGAGGAGATGTTAATAAGTAATCAAACAAAGAGCTCTGTTATAGAGATTAAATGCTCCTGCGTCTAAGTACAAAGTTCATGTTGCAAAGTGCAGCTGTTACTCTGCTTATAACCCTATAACACCTTTAGAACCCTGGTTCAAAGTCTGTCTGTCTGCTCTCCTGTTACCAAGCTGACTAGGGCAAAGTCCAGCCCAGGTTCAAAGTTCAGTGTCTGAAGGCTTGCTGATTGTGTCTTTTATGCAGAACTGACAAGTTTTAGATAAGCCACGAGCTGCTTATTTAAGATTATTACTACAAACAACTGAAAAGCTCCTGTCTTAGATTCTTACACTTAAGGTTTGGTTACAGGCGTTAAATTTAAATGAGGCCACTTACTAATTTAAAAAAAAATACACATTATAATTGATACTACTTTAAATAATATAGACTACTTTAAATAATGCCTTTTGAAGGAATAGACCAGCAAAATAACACCTGCAGGAAATAAAGCCCATTTTAAATAAATCTCAGTAGAGGGAAAATGAGCTAAATTAAAAGAATTAATTCTCTGTATGCAAAGAGGTAGCTTAGCACTGAAAACTGACCTGTGAAAAATAGAGATGATCATTTATATGTTTTGTTTGTACCATAATAAAATGTGCTTTCATTTGTTAGACAAGAGGAGGGTGGGAGGGTACATCAAGATACTCTAATTTCCTACTTTCTTTTCCCCTTACAAGGCTCTGAATGGAGCTGACCCTGTGTGTCTGCTTGAAGAGGGCTGAATATAACTCCCTCCAAAGTCTGTCTGTGCTGCTGCTTTAATTGGCCAGTGGCAACAGCAAAGACTATTCCACCAGGTACTGGCTGTAAGCATGCTGCTTTCCCAGAGAGAGGACAAAGGTTGGTCCTCAGTCCAAATCTTGTGTGGCAGTCCCTTGTCACTACCAGTGTCAGGGCGGTCCAGTAAAATGCACGCCATAAAACAATAAAGCCCTGGGAAATGAAACCTTAGTAAACAAAATGATTATATTGAGTATATCTATTTAGCAAAATGTTATCGTGTGTGTGTGTGTGTGTGTGTGTGTGTGTGTATTCAATGCAAGCAGTCTTGTTAAATGGAAATGCCAGTGTTTATCAAAGGCTGCATAGCTCATATTTACTTTAAAAAATGTAACAAATACCTGTGAAGATTCAGTGTTTTCATGGCAGTGGCTGGCTCAGAGTTTCCTTCATGGCGGCTGCCATCTTTCATGTCAAGGTACTGTTAAGAACTGAGAGAGAGAGAGAGACTCTCGCATTGATTTCATTTGAAAAAATGCTCCAACTTAAACCCATTTTAAAAAATACATTTAAATTCATGTTTAATTCTTCCATGTGGGTGTAAGTAGATTTTATTGTTTTAAAACTAGCTTGTTCTCTTTTTCTTCATAAGCAGGTGGAATCTATGAACCAGTTTGCCCTGTTCATGGATAGAACTCACAACCAGATGCCCAAGAAAACAGAGTTCCCCAGGAGCAAGGAGCACAGACTGACAACACCCCTACCAGGGATCCAGAGTTGGGAGGCAAAGATCTTAAATGTGGGTGAGGACAGCCAAGGTGGCAGTCCTGTTCAGGATTTAGAGCTATGCTTCCACTGCTAAAACTCCTGAAACAAGGCAGGAGCAGCACTACTCCCTGCCCTCCTCTGGGGCTAATTCCCTCTCTAGGGAGCAATTTAGGTGTATGGTGTGCACACAGAGATCTGAGAAAGCTGTACATGAAAGATACAATTTTCCTTGAAGACTTTTGTTCTTATGAAGTATTTTCCTTACTTGCACTTCCTCTTTCTCTTATAGGGGGAAGGATAGTTCAGTGATTTGAGCATTGGCCTGCTAAACCCAGGGTTGTGAGTTCAATCCTTGAGGGGGCTATTTAGGGATCTGGGGCAAAAATCTGTCAGGGGATTGGTCCTGCTTTGAGTAGGGGGTTGGACTAGATGACCTTCTGAGGTCCCTTCTCACTGTGATATTCTATGATTCTCTCACACCCCTTCAAGGGCAAAGCCAGGAGAGAAGCTTCCTAGCCACCAGCCAGCATTTCTCCCAATAGTTTAACACAAATGTCTCATTGACAATAACAAGGCAAGTTCCTCTGGCAGGAGTACGGAAAACTAACAAACAAGATTAGAACAAAATAGGATTGGCACATTGAAGTGAATATTACTCTTCTTTGCTTGAGAAATCTCCTTTGTTGTTTTCAGTAAGATTTTCAAATTTGACCTCACTCACACCCAATACTGGAATTGGAGGGATAGACAGAGAGTATAGGCTTGTCTACAGAGGCTTGTTTTGCCTTTTTAACTATGCTGGTATAGTTAAAGCACCACTGTTCCCCCTCTCCCCTTCTGGAATGAATGTAGTTTTATCAGTAGAGAGGTGCTTATACTGGTATAGCTTATTACAGGTTGGGAAATTAAATACCTTCCCCTGGTATAAGGCCCCTTTGTATCAGTATAGTTGTGTATACGCTAGGGCTTTTACTTGATATAACTATGTTGGCAAAAATCACCCTCCTAACCAAAATAGTTATACTGATAAAACTTTAGGTGTAGACCAGGCCTTAGTGTGATAAAGTGGGAGTAATAAAGTGGGAATAAAAGAGGCATATTATCTATATTTACTTACAATAGTGGATAACATCTTGTCCTTCAGTAAAGAGAAAAAGTTAATTTTAAACAAAACAATATTTACACACAAACACTTTCATCCATGCACATACATACTTTTAAAATATATACTGAAATTTATCTAAAAGGAACATTCATATTTCAATGCTTTCCCCAAATTAATGGAAGAGAGATTGTCTCCACTACAGTTAGTCAGTTCACAGGGAAGATGGTAGCTCTTTTTCCAAGATAATAAATTAAGATGCAACTGCCTGTTCACAAGCAGGATTGTGACCTGAATATCTGATTTTTAATCTGCATAATCAGAGGTCAGGTTTTCCCATTTTGCACTAGGTATTACAGTGTAATTTGTCATGGCAGATTTTTATGACTAATGCCCTGATCCTGCAAAGAAATGCACTAGCATGGAACCTTTGCTCATGCAGTGATCTTTTGACTACAACCAGACGCCATGCAGATGAAGATTATGCACCAGCTGATCCATATGCAGGAGCAGGGCCCTAGTTTGCAATACATATGGATGCAGCACATCCTATTAAAGATGTAGCTTCCATAATACTCTTATTATGGAGACACTGGTTGCAGCACCATAGTTAAGGTTGAGTCAGAAGGTTTCAGTGTTCTCAGAGCTTTAAAACTATGGTTTCTAAAAACCTTAATGTAATGGCAAAAGCCAAAATGTAGAATCTAAAACTTGAGCACTATTTAAATATTTCATGGTGGTTTGATGAAAAACTGAATTGATACAGAGAGAATGATTAGAGTTCTAAAATCACCCCATTTGGCAATTTTTCACAGGCTTGTTATCTTTATGTGTCTGCCCTTTAATATTCTGGGATCCATCCTTTGTCTACAGTGATGTTTCTCATGTGCTGATTGCGTTCATATCAGTTACGAATAGATAGTATTTATCAACAGCGCATTTGATAACTATGTAGCCATAACTTTATATTTGTGTGCCAAGCTCACCCTGATGAATTAAATGACTAATCTACTGAAGTGAAGATACCATTAAAGAGACAAAGAGAAACTTCCCTAAACAGTTATTGCATTGTTGTTGTAACCGTGTCAGTCCTAGGATATTAGAAAGACAAGGCGGGTGAGGTAATATCTTTTATTGGACCGACTTCTGTTGGTGAGAGAGACTCTAAAAAGTAGTTCTTGTTTGCTAATATTTCTTTGCTTATGTGGATTGAGTTTAGACCCTTAATGCTATCTTAATGTAAGACTTTATTGTGTGTTTGAAATTCCTATTAATATGTAATTTTTTATGTTGAGTGTATTCTTAGATCAAAAATAGTGTAGGAAAAACCCTGGTACACCTAATTTCTCCATTGTAGATGTTTACTCTCTGTGCAAAGTTCTTCTTTATCTATATGAAAGATGAGTAGTTCCCTTTATGGATAGAATGAGAACAAAAAGGGAAAAATTAGGTGTACTGTGATTTTGTCAGGTTGAGAAGCTGTACTCTATTACTGTGACTAAAATTACATTTGCTTGAGTAGAGCGTGTATTGTACATAAAAGATTTTTTAAGAATAAATTTGAATTTAAAAAGGACTTAATATGACTTTAGTCAAGTCAATCTCATATAGCACATAAGGTTAAATAATGTTGTAATGTTAATGATGATAAGCTATTTCATGTATTAGGTACACCTTGCTGAATGAGTAGCAAAGAATCCTGTGGCACCTTATAGACTAACAGACGTTTTGCAGCATTAGCTTTCGTGGGTGAATACCCACTTCTGAAGAAGTGGGTATTCACCCACGAAAACTCATGCTGCAAAACGTCTGTTAGTCTATAAGGTACCACAGGATTCTTTGCTACTTCTACAGAACCAGACTAACACAGCTACCCCTCTGATACTTGCTGAATGAGTGGGGACACAATATAACATATTGTTATCATAAGTAAGCAACATAATAAAAAAGTCGTTTAAAAAGCAACGTGGTTTAAGTTTAACCAAGCTGATCTGAACAGAACTGATCTGAGACCCAAGTGTTAGGTCAATGAGGTTTTGGTTTGTTTTTCAAAGTATTTATCCAATATTTGGAGTGTGTGCTGTGGGTCTGGAATTTTGACCTAAAAATCTGTGTTTTGTATGTGAGTAGATCTCTGTAATCTGGAATATTTATACTGATACAGGGCCAAACTGCTATACCTTCACAGTACCTTATACCTCAAATAGTCCCATTGAGATCAACAGTGGGGACTGCGGCATGGATGAATATGAGCTGGTTGACGCTCAGTCTGGACAAGATAGATGTGATGCTGAGAGAAACAACTAGAAGAGATAGCAAAGATTATTTCTATCTGTAAGATTGAGGGTGTTCACCTGCCACCGGTAACCTGAGTTTATCACAGGGTAGTCAACTGCTATGTTTCGAAGATCAAGTGGTAGTGATCAAAAAGGTATTTTACCATTTACACCTGGCCAGATGATATGGCCTTTTGTTTTCATTGTAGATCTTGCTACCATCGTTATTGCCTTTGTCAATTCAAGACAAGACTATTGCCGTGAGTTCTAGATGGGGCTACATCTTAAAACTATTTGGAACCTGGAACTGGACAGATTTCAGCTATCTCCTTGGAAAGTGGGATGTCTTATGGAGATGGTACAAGGGATGAGCTGATTATAATGCATTTTATTTTTGTAATTTTAAATAATTGGCAGAGTGTTCAGAGCCTGTGTATAGATGCTTTTAAAAAATATCAGTTTGGCCCACAGTACAGATGGAATTTAGAATAGAAGAGAATGTTTCTTCTTCTTTTTTTACATGAAATATCCCTTATTCAGATAACTACACATTTTAAAATGTACTGACAAAGATTAGATAGACTATTGCTTTCATTTTATTACTCTGTATGGACCTAATCCTCCAAACACTGATGAGCATAAGTAACTCTGTCTCTGAGTTTTACCTGATTGAACTGAATGGTACCTTTACTCACATGAGTTATGTGTGTGCAGGACTGAGGCCTCAGTAGAAATAGCAGGGATATGTCTGATATTCTTTGTTTACCCTCTTTCAATAAAGCAATGGGGTGTTTTGATTTTTTTGTTTGGTTTTTAAGTTTTATTGTTGTTTTCTGCACTCTGAATCTATTTGGATTTCCAGGCCTGCTAAGCGGTACATTGAAGAACTAAAATATGATCTCTGACTTGGCAACAGCAAAAAAGGGACATTTACTCAAATGCAATAAAGATAAGCAATAAGTTTCTGTGACGCATATAGTGTATACTCTGCTCTCTTGACTGTTTTTTCTTCTCTGAGCAAAAACCCAACAGAGGAAAGAGAAAAAGCACACGCAGCAATTTACCAAATTATTCAACCAGCTCACTTCCATCAAAATGTTCTAATATAGGCAGAGATATAACCCTCAAAACTTGGTGCATCCTTTCAGACCTACTTTTTAATTGTAGTCTTGGTGGCAGAGGGAAGATGCTGACAAAGGGGCCTGATCTTGCATTCCTTGCACATCTCCATCTCCCACTGAACTCACTTGGAGTTCTTTGTATGTGCAAACAGTACAGGATTGGGCCCACGGTGTTTAAACTGGGTATTACGTTTTCCCACATAAGTTTAGCAGATTCTTCTGAGTCAGCATCAACCAGACAAGAAAGTGATGTGTGTTTAAATTCACATTCTTTAAATAATAACGGTAACTTTCACATAAAGGGCAACAGATAGCGTTCAAGTTTAAACTTCTTGTCCTCACCTTCAAGACCCTTCACAGCTCTATGTCTCCCTATTTATATTCTCTCGTCACATGGGCTCCCCTTTTCCCCATTTTTTTACTATCAACTTTAATGGCAGCCAAGTTAAATTAACAGTATCTGCTGCTGAAAATCCTACCCTACATTTATTAAGCATCAGTGTAATGCACCCACTTCTGCAGTGGAAAGTTGGCACCACCCAGCACAATGAAAAGCAGTGCATGGGGCGGGGGTGGAACTTTAGCCAAATAAACCAAGACAAACCTCTTTTCTTGCAAAAAGCGCCATGGGATTGTTAATGATCAGACGGAGCAGAGAGGACCTTGGTTTTTAAAGCGCTCATCTGAAAAACCCTTGTGCAGTAAATTGAAGCAGACTGTAGTGAGGGTAGTAATATTTTTATGCTAATAAATGTGTCATAAGTAATTTGTCAACAAGAAGGTGGAATATAGTCTGAAGGAAGTCAGATAATATTTTCTTTTCACATATAAATAGGCTGGAGTCCTAGCAAAAATCTTGTTAAAGATTTATCAGGGTTTTTTTTGTTTGTTTTTTTGTTTTTGTTTTTTGAGGGTGTGGGGAAGTGATATCTGTATATTTAAATTTTATAATGCACCCATCACTGTGCCATTTAGAGTACAGCCCAAGGTAAGGGGAGGTGCAGGGGCACGCTGCCCTATGGGAAGCATCAGGAGGCACTCTGCCTCAGGGAGGCACAGTACTTTATTAGAGCACCACACCCTATACACTACTATTATACCCTATTGCCCTAAGAATATCAGCCAGTCTTGGTGGCTAATGTGAAGGTGGATGACGCCGTGGCCATGCTTCCTCCCTTCCCCCCCATGCATCTCTGGAGAAGCAGGCAGCCCCTGTCCTTCCCAGCATGCAGGAACTAGAATTCTGTCTGGCCCTTGCACAGAGCACATAAGAAGGGAGACCGCTTCTCCTGCTCGTTGTGCACCCACACAATGGCCAGGCAGCCTCTGGCCTTCGCACCCACTTTTGGTTGAAATCCTGTCCCTGTTGACCTCAGTGGCAAAACTTCCATTGACATCAATGGGGCCAGAATTTCACCCTTTAATTTTTTGTTTCCACTCTCAGGAGCTACTGCAAATAACCTTCATCCTCTTCCGCTGTGTACATCCAACAGTGTGGGTTAAAGTCCAGACTGACAATTTGGCACTGCTGTGCATAATGATACCATGAAACAGTCATCCAAAGGTCAGTGACTTGCCATAACTCTAGAAGTCTGAGCTGAGTGGAAAATAGATTTATTTGTTTTAATTCATTCTTGCTTTTAACAGACTTTGAAGGGGTGAGTTAGTAACCCAACAATTTTTATTTAAAAGTTGTATGTGAATGTAGTGCTCATTGAAGATGCCAGATCAGCAATAGATGATATGGAAGCCTTCTGTATAGCCATACTACAGGTACAGTACAGACAGACATGTAACCTTATACTTACAATATGACTTGATGGTGAGGGATGAGGAAAATGGCTCGTTTTCCATATCCATCCTGGAAAACTCTACTGCAACTGCCAATATGTTGAGCAAGTCTGGCATCTTGTATTTGCATTTTATTTGTTACACTGATTGATTACATCTTTTTACATATGTGCAACTCTTTCCTATCCCAGGAGCTTTGTACAGCCTTTCCCACTCAGTCTGAGGTCCTCAGTGGAATATTCTTGTCAGTTTACATTCTCCTCAAAACCATATGTCTCACAGAACGATGGAATAGGGCTCCCTTCAAAAGCCAATTAGCCGATACTGCTATAAGACAGGCCACGGGGGTTGATACAGAAATGTGACACAATCCTTTAACCCAGAAACTGAGTGTGTGACCTCCAAAAATATTCTCTATCTCAGCTAATCTGGGAAGTGAAAAACTCAACCAAGTTCTCTCCTGTAGGAGTTCAAATTCCAGCTACAGGGCCATTGGGTCAGTTTTAATATCTTATTCTTTCATTTGTTCAATAATAAAATAACAAATGAGGTACAGACAGGCATACACCATCTGGCATATAAATGCTAATTTCTTAGTGCCAATACTTTTTGTGATGATTGTCAGAGATTTCTTTGTTATTCTGGATTTATTAACATGTTTCTTGATCACTACATATAACTTCTCCTTTATATTAGTTATGTTGTGCGTAAGGGCATGTCTTCCTTTGGGGGAGATTATAGGCATATTTCAGATGAGCAATGGATGAACAGATCTGTCAGTGTGTATACAAATATAAAAGTGCTGGCTACTCACCCAATATGCTGTGCAGGGAAATATGATAATATGGGATGATTATGAACTTCCTTTCCTTTATGGGTAAGCCATAAACATTACAGATGTACTGTACACTTAGTCTCTTTTTTCCTTTTTAGGTTTATAATGGCATTTCCCTACATGTGAAATAAAAACATGCACTAACAACCAGAAAATAAAGTCAGTTGTCCTGTGGCTGAAACATACTAAAACAAAATAATAAGATTTAAAGTTAGAAGATATGAGCATAAAGGAAGTCATTGCAAGAAGAAAAAGTCTGAACTAAGGTGTGAAATGTATGTGAGTGGTTAGGTGGGGAAAGGGTCAGATTGCCGGGGCAGAAGATAATTAATGGACCAAAGGGTGTGAGGCCACATTCTAAAATAAACAGCTGATAATTATTCAAACAGCTAGAGGATGATACAGAACGGATAATAATACGGTTTGGGAAGAAATAAGATTGTTAAACAAAATGAAAAAGAAAATAGAAAAATAACAGGATCTACTTATTCTACTTTAATTTCCTTATTAAATTATTGCTCATGAAGAATTTCATGATAAAGAAATTCAGGTCAGTACTAAAGGAGATTTACAGAGTTATTTGTTGAAAGACACAGTAATGTGCATAATACACTCATGATAGATCTTAGGTGTCAAGACATCACTTTTCCCAATAGGTAGTTTCCCAATCTGTCATACTTCTGTTTCAAAACATGTAAGTGATGACTGCCAATTCAGGAGGAAATGAAGAGTATTCCTAAACATGCATTAGAAGTTTCATAGAATCAGAGAAACATAGGACTGAAAGGGACTTTGATAGTTCATCTAGTCCAGTCCTCTGCACAGAGGCAGGACTAAGTATTATCTAGACCAGTGTTTCTTAACCTTTTGGATACCAGGGACTGGCTTGCTGCCTTCCTTGTGTAAACTGTTCTTAAAAACCTCTACTGACAGAAATTCCACAATCTCCCTAGGTAACTTGTTCCAATGCTTACCTCCCTGACAGGAAGTTTTCTTCCTAACATCTAACCTAAATCTCCTTTGTTGAAATTTAAGCCCATTGCTTCTTGTACTGTCCTCAGTGGTTAAGGAGAACAATGTGTCACCCTCCTCCTTATAACGATCTTTTATGTACTTGAAAACTGAGTCTTCTCTTCTCCAGACTAAACAAACCCAGTTTTTTCAATCTTTCCTTAGAGGTCATGTTTTCTAGATCTTTAATCATTGTTGTTGATCTCCTCTGGACTTTCTCTAATTTGTCCACATCTTTCCCAAAGATGTGCCCCAAACAAGATACAGTACTCTAACTGAGGCCTTATCATTGTGAGTAGAGTGGAAGAATTATTTCTCCTGTCTCGCTTACAGTATTCCTGCTAATACATCACAGAGTGATATTCACTTTTTTTTTGCAACCCTATTTCATTGTTGACTCATATTTAGTTTGTGATCCACTATAACCCCTAGATCCTTTTCTGCAGTGCTCCTTCCTAGGCAGTCATTTCGTGTGTGTGTGTGTGTGTGTGTGTGTGTGTGTGTGTGTAATTGATTATTCCTTCCAAAATGAAGTACTTTGCATTTGTCCTTATTGAATTTCATCCTATGTATATCAGACCAGTTCTCCAGTTTCTCAAGATCATTTTGAATTCTAATCCTGTCCTCCAAACCCCTCCCAGCTTGATATCATCCACAAACTTTATAAGTGTACTCTATAAGTCCTTATACAAATCATTGATGAAGCTATTGAATAGAACCAGATGCAGGACAGGTCCCTGTGGGACCACACTCAATATATCCTTCCAGCTTGATTGTGAACCATTG
Source organism: Mauremys mutica (assembly GCF_020497125.1). Lineage (NCBI taxonomy): Eukaryota > Metazoa > Chordata > Testudines > Geoemydidae > Mauremys > Mauremys mutica. The sequence continues at coordinate 187,655,935 of NC_059072.1, read as the reverse complement.
ATAACTACTTGAGTACAGTACATTTGTTATAGCCTGAAAGGGAACTACAATGTCACTTCACATGACCATTTTCTGTAGAACTAGATATGTGAAGCTTCCCATTTTAGGGCTCAATTCAAGAGCCGTTGATGTCAAAGGGCTTTAGCTCCTGCCTTTATAGAATTGTGCAAACATGCTTGCAAAATATGGCTCTCCTTTTACTGGCAGTGTCTCTTACTGGAGAACCCCAGTGGGCTCATTTAAGATACTCTCCCGTCCTTTGAAGGAGACTAGCCTTGAATGGGGATGTTTCTAGGACTCATCTAACAATGATCAGATGTGAATCCTGTGACATTCTGTACCTTGGGGGGAGTATATTGTAACCCCCATATTCTTCATTTTCATATAATCGTGATCTCACATATAAAGTATGCCTGGTAAGGTCTCAGGGGGAAGGTTACGATCTGCTGAAAGTCATTTCTCTATCCATATAAGTGTATCATAAATGCATATGAAGTTATGAGAATTGTGTTGTATGGTGGTCACTAAAGCATGCTGTAAGTTGGGGAATCAGCCAGATATTAGCTCCCCAGAGGCAACAGCAAGGAAAGTAACCGGGCGGGGTGTCAAACAGCCCATCAGCAGCCATTGTCCAGCAAGGGAGCTACAATTCAATTGCATGAGGCCCCACCAGGGGAATTGCTCAGCCTTTCTTGGAGAGACTCAGCAATGCCCCCCAGACATGCCTGGACTTGTGCTCCAAAAGCACATGAACTGAGGGTATAAAACAGAGTGGACACAGGTGGGGGCAAGAGAAGGGCCCCGTATATGTTGCAAGCAACCAAGACACTGAGGAGAAGACAAGACTCCAACACAGGAGATTGGCCCAGGTTTAAGGAACAAACCTGTACATTAAGGACTGCAATATCCAGTGGGGTGAGACAAACTGCTTAATCTAGTTGCTGCCCAGTCTAATAGGGTTGAGAGTTTAGACTGCATGCTTATATTTTATTTTATTTTATTTTATTTTGGTAACCACTCTGACTTGTTATGCTTTGACTTATAATCACTTAAAATCTATCTTCATGGCTAATAAATCTGTTTGTTTGTTCTACCTGAAGCAGTGCATTTTGTTTAAAGTGTGTCAGAGGCTTCCCTTGGGATAACAAGCCTGGTACATATCAATTTCTTTATTAAACTGATGAACTTATATAAGCTTGCAGCGTCCAGTGGGGCATAACTGGACACTGCAAGATGGAGGTTCCTAGGGTTGTGTCTGGGACCGGAGATATTGCCTAGTGTCATTCACTTGCAAGTAGCTGGGAGCAGCTTACATGCCAGAGGCTGTGCGTGAACAGCCCAGGAGTGGGGTTTCTCACAGCAGAGCAGAAAAAGGCTGGCTCCCAGAGTCAAGGAGTGGACTCAAACCAACGTATCTCGGTGTCATTCTTGACTGCACACTGACCTTTCATGATCAGCTCAAGAAAATAGCCTCTAAATCAAACTCTCAAATCAACATTATTCAAAAGTTAGCAGGAACAGGCTGGGGATCAGCTGCCTCAGTGTTACTACCATTGGCCTTGGCCCTGGTGCACTCAGTTGCAGAGTATTGTGTACCAGTGTGGACAAGAAGCTACCATACTCAACCTGTGGATAGACAACTGAATTAGACCATGCAAATCAACACCTCTACCGGGACAGCACCAGCCTCTTCCTGGGCAGGGCCTGAGGAGGTCTAGACAGAAAATTGGGAGGCTGTGCCTCCCTGCCCAGGAGGCGCTGCCCCTCTCCATGGCCCTGCCCCCTGGCTGGGGCTGGGGCTGGGGCTGCTCCACAGCTCCCCACTGCCCTTTGTCTGCTTGCAGCTGGTAACACCCACCAGGGTGGGGGAACCTGGCTCCAGGCCCAGCAGAGCCCTTGGGGAGAAGTGACCATCAGGGGCAGGGCCCAGAAGACCAGGCCAGAACAGGCCCTGCACTCTCCATCTGTCCTGAGCAGTGTAACCTGGAGGCAGGGACATGGGAGAGGGGCTGCTCTTGGGCCCTCTGACCCTTCACCTGGGCTTATTCCTGCGCTGCTGCTGGTGGCAGTGCTGTAACCTTCAGAGCTGGATGTCTGGCCGGCAGCCACCGCTTTCTCCACTCTGCCTTCAGAACTGGGCAGCCGGACAGTAGCGGCAGCTATGGGGGGGGGCAGGGAGGGGAGGTGAAAGCAAATTTTGGAGTCATTATAGCCCCCACAAGCTCCCCCCTAGCACCACGTGACCACCTCATGTCTCTGGATCTGGCCAGGGAATGGCAAAGTGTCTGGACCTCACCTACCATTCCAAACAAGAACATTATCACTGACTCAACAAGCCACCTTCCTGGTTTCAACTTGCCATGCAGACTTTGGACCACATTGAACCACATCCAAACAAACTATGGAAGATGCAGCTACTTGCTGCTGAAGTAGAAAATCAAAGACTCTCCTTCGTGCAACTATGATGAAAACATTCAAACCATCAAATACATCATAATGTAGTGCCCCAAATATGGATTCAGGGGTGAATTGGATGATATCCACAATATCACAGAGGAGGACTTGAAATAGCTTATGGACCTACCACGACATCCCCCACATGTGAGGGAGAGTAAGGGTATCAAAATCTGGTCCCTAGAAATTAAAGGAGGAAATGCAAGTCAGAAAATCAGTCCCTTGCCAGAAGGATTGTTTCCTTCATTATAAGCCAAATTCTGATAGGTACTACCTAACATGAGTAAACATAACTAAACAAATAGTCCTACTGACTATTCAGAGTAAGGTAGAGTGAGAGTAAAGGAATCAGAATCTAGCCCTTTATTTGCTAGTGTTTGATGCATTCTAATTTAAGAGTTCTCCAATAATGGAGCTTCTATTACTTTCCTTCAGAGATTATTTTTTATACAGTAATAGTTCTCTCCCTCTCTCTTTGAGGTAGTTTCTCTTGATATTCAGTCAATATTTCTCTCTCTTAAATCTTCTCCTTTACTTCTAGGTATATCACCTTCTCCCATTCTGTAAGTAATCCTTCTCATTCCTTGCTGTTTACACCCTTACGGCAATTCTCATGCCACCTCCTGTACTTAGCTGGTACACAGCCAAACTATACATATTTAGCTGTTTTAATTTTACCTCGTAAATCAATCACTGGTTCGAAATCAGTTTGATTTTTTCTTAAAGCATCATTCAACATTAAAACCACATAATTAATGCAGTCTTTATGTATAAACAATGTGACATAATTAATTTCACTTAGTTGCACAATTTTCAATGATTTTTTTATAGTAGTAGATACAAGATGACAGCATTAAGCAAAGCACTGTTACTCTGAATTGCCACCAGTAAAGCAATGGCCTCTTAAAAGTGTGATTATTATAGAAAGAAACCGTATTCCTTGAGCAGATTTATTTTTTTGTCAAATATTTTTTCAAAAGTTTTCCCTTTGTTTTGCATTGCTGTACATTAATGGTAAAGAGCAAACTAAATTCATTCATTAAAGTAATTAATGTAAAGGGATACCATGAAGCATTTTAAAAAAATAATTATTTTTAAAAAAATTGTTTTTCACTGTTTGTAATAATCTTTAGAAAGTTTCAAAATTAGTCTCTACTGATTTAGCCCTTTTTCTGTTGGCAAGACGCCCTTCTTTTCTTCCTGGGATTGGTGCAGAGATGGAATTAGTAGCAGAACTTAGAAGAAAATGGAACACACATCAGAACCATACAGACAAAAGGGTGGGGAAAAGGAGTATTATCTCCATCTCACAGATAGGAAACTGAGGCACAGAGGGATGAAGCATTTTGTCCAATGTCACACAAGAATTCTGTAGCGGAGTTAGGAATATAACCCAGTTCTCCTGAGTTCTCATCCAATGCCTTACCTGCAAAACAATACTTTTTACCTAATCTGTTTTTATCTTCTTACCCATTTAATCTATCCACCCATATCTGTTTTTGAGAAAATCCTGCATTGCAAATTTTCTATTGCAAACATATACTAGGTTTTCCTAGTAACACTATGTGTAAGTCACTGAGTGGGATTTACTAAAAGTTAAAATAGTGAACATTACTATTAGGAATGCAACTATCATTTTATACAGTGGTGTTTGTAGCTGTGTCAGTCTCAGGATATTAGAGTCAGGAAATATCTTTTACTGGACCAACTTCTGTTGGTGAAAGAGTCAAGATGGAATAGATTGTTTAGCACAAGTAGTTAACACATATTTCAAGGGACTATTCAAGGTGAAATGGTTCATTGACACTTAGATATTGCAGAATATACTCATAGGAGAAAGTTCCGGATATACATCTTAATGTACTCGAAACCACCTTCACCACTCTACCAGAGAAGTTGATTGTATCATGGAACAGGCCACCTAATTACCCTAAGAGAATCTGCTTCAATACAGAAATAAAACCTCCTCTGACTGCACAACTCTAGGGGCTGTCTACACTGGGGGGGTATCGATCTAAGGGTACGTTTACACTTACCGGGACGGTCGACGCGGCGAGTTCGACTGCTCGGAGTTCGAACTATCGCGTCTGATCTAGACGCGATAGTTCGAACCCCGGAAGCGCTAGTTCGAACTCCGGTACTCCACCGCGGCAGGAGGAGTTGCCGGAGTCGACCCTGGAGCCGCGGAGTTCGCTTCCGCGGCGTCTGGACGGTAAGTAAGTCGAACTAGGGTAGTTCGAATTCAGCTACGTTATTCACGTAGCTGAATTCGCGTACCCTAGTTCGACCCCCGAGCTTAGTGTAGACCAGGGCTTAGATACGCAACTTCAGCTATGTGAATAGCGTAGCTGAAGTCAAACTATCTTAGATCGATTTACCTCGGGTCCTCACGGCGCGGGATCGACGTCCGCGGCTCCCTGTGTTGACGCCACTACCGCCGCTCGCTCCGGTGGAGTTCCAGAGTCGACGGGAGCGCATTTGGGGATCGATATATCGCATCTAGATGAGACGCGATATATCGATTCCCGAAAAATCGATCGCTACCCGCCGATAAGGCAGGTAGTCTGGACGTACCCTAGTTGCCACCTACTGTCACACACTGGAATGCTTATGGGGATTATCAAACAACTACTCCTATACTCAATGGGGACCTCAACCTGAAAAAAATCTTTCCTGAACCCCTCTTCTGGCCTTCAAACAACCCCTCCCTCCCAAACTCTCCAAGCTCATCATCAGAAGCAAGCTTCCCACAGACCAGGACACACCATAGGCACCGACTCTGTCCCAGGCCCTGCTCCCACTGCACCCCTTCCCCAAGGCCCCACTACTGCCTCTTCCCACCCCATTCCACCCCCTTTTCCTACGGTGTCTTCTGCATGCTGTAGAACAGCTGATCCACAGCAGGTGAGAGGTACTCAGGGGGGAGAGGGATGCACTGATCGCGGGGCTGCCCGTGGGTGCTAAGCATTTTTTCCCCATCGGTGCTCCAGGGCTGGAGCATGCAGTATTCAAGATGTGGGCCCGTGGATTTATATAGAGGCAGTATGATATTTTCTGTCTTATTATCTATCCCTTTCTTAATGATTCCCAACACTCTGTTTGCTTTTTTGACTGCCGCTGCACATTGATGTTTTCAGAGAACTATCCACAATCACTCCAAGATCTCTTTCTTGAGTGGTAACAGCTAATTTAGACCCCATCATTTTATATGGATTATGTTTTCCAATATGCATTACTTTTCATTTATCAACATTTAATTTCATCTGCCATTTTGTTGCCCAGTCACCCAGTGTTGAGAGATCCTTTTGTAGCTCTTCGCAGTCTGTGTGCGACGTAACTGTCTTGAGTTGTTTTGTATCATCTGCAGATTTTGCCACCTCACTGTTTACCACTTTTTCCAGATCATTTATGAATATGTTGAATAGGACTGATCCCAGTACAGACTCCTGGAAGACACCACTAAGGCTACGTCTATACTACCCGCCCGGGTCGGTGGGTAGCGTTCGACTTCTCGGAGTTCGATATATCGCGTCTCATCTAGACGCGATATATCGAACTCCGAACGCGCTCCCATCGACTCCGGAACTCCACCACCACGAACGGCGGTAGCAGAGTCGACGGGGGAGCCGCGGACTTCGATCCCGCGGCGTCTGGACGGGTGAGTAGTTCGAACTAAGGTAGTTCGAGTTCAGCTACGCTATTCGCGTAGCTGAACTTGCGTACCTTAGTTCGACCCCCCCCCCCCAGTGTAGACCAGGCCTAAGACTCTATTTTCAAACATTCACTCAATTAGTGTTTATTTTCTCAGATACTAGCTATACACTTCCATACACGGAATTCTTATTTGAAGCAGATCATGACATTAACCAGTTGTATCAGTTTCTGAAAGAAATAGCACTGGGTCAAGCTTAGCCCTAGTAAGACAGACACAATGCTGGTGGGTAGGGGGAAGTATTTTTAATATCTTATAGAATCCAAGGCAGCTGATAGCTTGGAAGGTGTGTGGTCTCAGGCCTGGTTAACCATTTTTGCTACATCAATTTTATGACAAAGTAGCATCATGGCGAGTCAGGCTTATGCAGTCAGCTTGATTCTCAGATGCATGGCTCAGGTTATAGCAGTGGCTAGGAACAACAGTTCCATCTCCAGCTGGTTAAAAGACTAAACCTGTTTCTCATGCACCGAGACCAGATCAGAGAGATCTAGCTCTTTGTCTCTTCAAGCGTGGACTACTGCAATGCTCTCTCCCTGAGGCTGATGGAAGAAGCCACAGAGAAGGTCCAGATGGTCTACCATACAGTTACACATATCTCCTAAGCAGAACAGGTGGATGAGAACACCCCACATCTGTACTCTGCTTACAATTGTGACTCTATTTTGTAATGGTCCAGCTCAAGGTCCTGGTCTTCATCTTCAGAAGCTTTAATGGGATAGGCCCCACCTACTTAAAAGACCATCTTTCTCTCTGTAAAACTCCAGCACTATTGCAATCAACAGATATGATACAACTAACAGTACACAGGATGGTTCTTATGGATAGGCACCCTGCTGGGGAACACTTAGCAATAGGTTATCAAGATGAATTCCTGCCTCATCTCATTCAGAACACTCTGCAAGACTCCTCTCTTTTTAGAATCTGTTTGCTGTAGGCCTTTCTTTCAGAGATGGCACTTCTCTGGCTAGAAAATCCTCCTGCTCCTTTAAATACCTGCAGAAAAAGACAAACTATGAAATGACAACCCACTGGAGTTGAAGTTTAGAATATGATCCTACAGGGGGTTATGATAGGGTGTTTACTCCACAACAGCCTCAAAAAGGTTAATGAGGCTGAGAAGAGGGCCAATTAACTTGATAGGCCACATCAGAGGGAAATTAGACTGGACAAGCAACTCCTGATTGGGAATAGAGCCCAGCTGAGAAGGAACAGGTAGGGCTATGATAAAATCAAAGTTGGCAACAGAAAGGGGCTGCAGTCACTTTCTAGCCTTAGATGGGAAAGAAATAAACTAGGGGGAGATTAGAAGTGTTGTTGTTCTGGCCCTGAGGGAAGGGTATATCCAGAGGAGGGTGGAGAAAGATCCTGATAGAGGCAAAGTAGGAGCAGCCCAGGGAAACAGTAGCAAGGTTTAGATCTTGGCTGCTGGTTGTAGGGTCTATGGGCTTGAGCCCAGAAGAGTGGGTGGCTCTGGAGTTCCCCTACCAGCCACTGGGGAAGTTGTACAGCCTAGACTGTGGAACAGCAGACTGCCTAAGATGATATTCTAGTAGGACTTGCCTACCCTGGAAGGAAAGGACTTTAGTGACCTGGCCAAAGGGTTAAATTACAAAGAGGGATAGCTCAGTGGTTTGAGCATTGGCCTGCTAAAGCCAGGGTTGTGAGTTCAATCCTTGAGGAGGCCACTTAGGGATCTGGGGTAAAAAATTGGCCCTGCTAGTGAAAGCAGGGGGCTGGACTCAATGACCTTTTGAGGTCCCTTCCAGTTCTAGGAGATTGGTATATCTCCAATGGTTACCTTTTTGTATTACCTTTTACAGAGCACCTGGAGTTGCAGAGACAGACAGGCACCAAGCTGCATGAATGAGTGACAGAAAGGGGCACTGGATGTCAGTGGAGCTAATCCCCTGAGCAGCCAGGAGGAGGTGCCCCTAGTGGTCTGTGGACCCCATGACAGGGTTATGCTGAAGATTAACACATTTTGATTCCAGTGATTTCCACACTATAAGTACACATAGAGAGACTGATAGGGATCAAAAGTATCTAATTTACATTGTGCCCTAAAAAATTTCACTTAAAAAAATGAAAGCTACTTTTAAGTAATGAGACTGCACAAAATTTATTTTAGAAGTATAAAATTATTTTGTTGTATTTTGATACTGTAACTTAAATGGCATATTTCTTTTGTTTTTTAATTTCTGGATTGAAAAGAATAACTTTTTTACAGCAAAGTTCAAAATCACTGAAATCTAGAATTTTTCTTAGTGACACAATATTAACTACAGTATGGAGGGAGAGAAGGAGTCTTACTATACTAAGCAAAAAGTTTAAGCAGTGACTATCACTTTAATTGTGTTAAGTGATTAAATTAAAATACTTATGAATGTTAAGATTCATTCTGGTCCATGTTGAATATGAACATGGATATTCAATAGATTTCTGTGTAGTAACCCAATTCTTAAGAAGTTGCCCCAATCTTTGAGCATCTTTGGTGATCAAAGACTTTGGCTGAGATCTGAGAGCAGAAGGAAATGTGGACCCCTTTACAACATTTTTACCTTTGAAGTCTCAGGTTAAAAGTACTGTTACTATTTGCTTCCACAAGGAAAAGAATGAAGGATAAGATTGTGAATTAAAATAACAGAGACATGACCAATGTCTTGTATGAAATACATTTCCCCAGAAAGGACAGGGTGCCAATCTCTTTGAAAATCAATTACAGTAGTGATCAATTATAAGAGTGAAAATAAACATCTGTATTCTTTATTCCCACTTAAGTGGTTAAAAACAATGTGTTTTTCCTCTGGAATTTCAGAGAAACTTTGTTTCATCCTAGAGGTAGAAAATTTACATATTACCTAGTTGCAACAAATTCCCCAGACTCAGCCCTGGTATATCACATCTGACCTGTCCTCCATGCAAGCCTTTCATGGAAGCGTCTCTGTCATTCAAGATCATACTATTCCCTTCCTATATTTTTATAAGTTGAATTCAGTACCATTCCTCCAGTTTGGTAAGACGTCAAGAACTTTTATCTTCAGTCAGTTGCCAGTTCTGTTTAGTGAACCAGGCATCAGGGACTTCTGGTGCCATCAATGCAGTTCAGTCAGACCCCTTTCTTCAGAAACATACCATATTATTATCCCAACAGCTGGATAGCCAAAGAAGCATTTTTAGACTAATTCTCAGGGAGAAGTTACTGACAATTTTCTCCCTTGAGACAGTCCACTGGCAACAAATTTTGCTGCTGTCATGACACGAGAATAACTAAGGTACTGCATAAGGGTCTGATCCGGTCTCTAAAGTCCGTGGCGATCCTGCCATTCTTATTAAAGTTAAATTGACTGGAATATTCAGGCAAACAAGGACTTCATAATCAGGCCTTCTATATATATGCACACTCATAAATGTACAGAAATGTGTGGAGGGCAGGAATTTTACGTGAAGGATTTTGAAATCTCCAAATCCATCTTTCACTGGAATTGGAATTAAACTTGAAAATTTCAGAAATCTCTGGGATGGAAAATTCTGAACACATTTTCATTTTAGATCAATCTACATGATTTTTTCAGTTATAACTTCATACATGTTATAATGTATAAAATAGAAAATGAAATGAAATAGAAAAACAATGAAATAAAAACTAATTTCAAAATGAAAAACTGAAACATTTTATTCGGAAAATATAAAAACAATCTGTTTAAAGAGTGTCAAAAAAAATCCCCCAGTTTTTCTCCAAAATAAAATTTCTCTTTCAACAGCGCTATATTTTCCAATGGAAAATGGTTCTGTCAGAACTTTTCCAAGCAGTTCTATAAATTTGATACTTGCCAGTGAAAATATTGATTTTATACAGTTCTATAAAAATGATTACTATTCTCCCTGTGTCAGCCTGATCCAAAGTCAAAGGGAATCTTTCCACTTACTTCAATTGCTTTGGATCAGGCCCATGGCGTCTTTAATGCATGAAGATTATTGTGATCAGTGGCACAAATGGCAAGTGCAATATTACCCCACAGCAGTACCAAAGTGGGTTGTTTTTGTAATGTTGGTTCATTTTTTTTCTAGGATATTATCATACTTGGCAATACTGGGTTTAATTACACTTAAAATGATGAAATTGAATAGTCATCATTTTTAATGAGTAGAATCTATACAGTTCGTCTGAGGTGCTGTTAAATCTAATCAGAAATTAGGCTGTAAAATTAATAGGCCTACATTCTGTAAAAAGTTATTTTATAAATTTGGAACTGCAGCCGATTTTGAATTTCATGTACTGTAAAATTCACTGCATTGTAAGCCTCAGTTAAAACAAATACACAGTGAAATAACAAGTATGCTATATTAGAACATTTAGTGGTTGTGTTTTACATTAAAGGGGATTACCCTTTACCAAACCAATGAATTATGTGAGTATTTTAATTGTACTGTATATACACACTGTGATCAAAAGCAACTGGATAAAATCCATGGGTTTAATCTTTTGTATAGTAAAACTTCTGGCTGGGGTAAGATGTAGAGTTATGAGCATGCCTCCCTGGCCTACATGTGATTCTTCACCTCCTCAGGTGGAAGAAAGAAGGTGATGGAAATTAATCACTCCATAGTGGTATCATCTCTTCCACTCAGACCCCCTCAGAGGGGTGAGTGGAAGGGACAGGAATTGAGCAGGCAAGGAAAGGTGCTGGAGAGGCACACCTTACCTCCTACCAATCCTTAGTAGTTCGTCTAAAGGGGAAAAAAACACTGGCCCAAATACTTTTCTGTAGTGGGGAACACCCCACTTAGTGGGCTTAAGAGAAAGAGCTGGTAATATAGTTCAGTAGGAGCTACACTGACAAGAAGCTGCAGAGAAGTGTTAGTGATCCAGAGACTATATTGGCCTGGGGTCACCAGATCCTCCTCCCTATCAGTCTCCCTACACACAGACAAGACACACAGAGTACAGGCCCTATTTCACATGCAGGGGATTAGCTTCCCCATCCTGACAGGGCTGGAGCACCCACGGAGTCCGCATCTATGGGACACACCAACTCAAAGCAGCAACACACCCTGCCAGAATAGCAGATGAAAAACCTGCTGGCATATTTCCACTGCTACAGTGATCAACGCCCCTATTATACATCTTTCAAGATCCCTGGGTGCTACACAGATGGAATTGGAAAAGTTTCAGAAAAAGGCAACAAAAATTATTAGGGGTATGGAACAGCTTCCGTATGAGGTGAGCTTAATAAGACTGGGACTTTCCATCTTTGAAAAGAGACCACTAAGGGGTGGATATGATTGAGGTCTATAAAATCATGACTCATGTGGAGAAAGTAAATAAGGAAGTGTTATTTACTCCTTCTCATAACACAAGAACTAGGGGTCACCAAACGAAATCAATAGGCGGCAGGTTTAAAACAAACAAAAGGAAACATTTTTTCACATAAAGCACAGTCAGTCTGTGGAACTCTTTGCCAGAGGATGTTGTGAAGGCCAAGACCATAACAGGGTTAAAAAAAGAACTAGATAAGTTCATGAAGAATAGGTCCTTCAATGGCTATTAGCCAGGATGGGCAGGGATTTGCCAGAAGCTGGGAATGGGCAATAGGAGATGGATTACTTGATGATTACCTGTTCTGTTCATTCCCTCTGAGGCAGCCGGCATTGGCCACTGTCAGAAGACAGGATATTGAGCTAGATGGTCCTTTGGTCTGACCCAGTATGGCCGCTGTTATGTTCTTATTTATGTGGAGTACTTTTCTCCACAGGTTTTGACACAGACCAGTTAATTTTCCCATTTTCCCCAGAGCCTCCTGATTTTGGATGCCCTCTGGTATGTATAATCCTGGGCAACTGCCTGGATGTCCAAAGGAAATGGGAAATTCAAAAGGTATTGGAGTGAGACACTCTAATCCCACCATCTCCCCCAAAACAGCTAACAAACATTTCTGTTTCCTAAGATCTCAGGTAGGTTGTCATCATCTGTTTCTTTTCACATTTATTTAGGTACTTAAATACAAATTTGGGAGCCTAACTTTAAACACTTAAATTTTGGTCTCCTTTATTTTAATAGAAAAGAAATATTAAAGATATTATTTAAACCAACAAAATCAAGGAAAGTCAGTGCTGAGGCTGGAACACTCCTCAGCTCCATGCCATTGTAACTTAACATACCTTTTTGTACCTATGTATTACAAACTTCATCAATTAATCAACAAGTCACATGCCCTGTCTGGTAGACACAACAAGGTGGACAGACAACTCTGTCACATATGGTAGCTTCTTTCATTCCACATGGTGTTAAATCACTTTGGCCCAGATTCTGATACCCTTTCTCACCTTGGCAAGATTTTCCACTGATTTGAGTAGGAATATCCAAAAGGTAAGGTGATAGGCAAGAGGAATTAGGGTATTGGAGAAACTTCCTATTTAACTTATTGTTTATTTATTTATTTAGATTTATAATAGAAAGGCATGTTTACCCGAGGCTCTAGGTGCCCCTGCCATAAATTAAAAGAATCAAAATAAAATTAAACAGCAGTTTACTCCTTGACAGCCAACAGAACCCAAACCCTGACAAAACACACAACTCCACGCAAACACCCGGATCTAACCCTACTTTCTTCAAGAGCTAGCACAAATTAGATATATTTTACAGTGCATCCTTAAGGTCAATGTGTGAAAAATGTACACAAAATATAGACTGCAGCTGAGGAAAAAAATGTGTAAGATAAACAACTAATTTACCAAATACAGAGCAAGAACTTATTCTGCAGTCATAGGGCATAAGAGCAGAAAGGTGCCTCCCACTGTTCATATCACAGCTTTAAGAACTTGGAACAATGATCATATAGGGCCTTAGCCTGTTTTCATTGAAGTCAGTGGCAAAGTTCTCATTGACTTCACTTGTGGCAGAATCTGGCCCTTAATGAGTACATGATACATCTTAATATAAAATCCGAGATACACCCGGTGCCCTGCTCATGAAAGACTTTGTAGGTCAACAGCAATTATAGCTAATGTAGATCCCATGTGTAACAGATAACCAGTGTGTCGATGCCAAGATGTATAATGTATTTGTTTCTCTGCACAATATAGTGCCCTGGAAGCAAAATTGGGTATACAAGATGAAATATGATAAATAGTCTCATTGGCAGATCAGCAAGGCCGGCATTACAGTAATCTAGTCTAGGGAAGATAAAAGCATGAACGAGCAATATACAAAGCAAAATACATTTATTTCAACTAATAGGAGGCCTTAATCTTCTGAATGCAACACTAAAAGGAAAGCTTGCAATCAAAAACCAAAACAAGGTTTTTAACCGATGAACCTAAGTTGAATTTCACAGATGGGTTAAAAGTTCAAGTGCCAGTCATAAACAACTCTGCTTTGTTTGATTTTAACTAAAGAAAATTGATGCTCATATAGTCTTTTATAGTCACCAACTTGTCAATATGGTAATAGCATAGTTTGAAATTGCAGGTTTAATTGACACATAGATCTGTGCCTTGTCGGCATAGAAATGAAAACCAATATCATACCAATGAATAATCCTGCATAAAGGCAGTTTACTAATGCTGAATAGAGCAGGGCCAAAGTGGAACCCTGTGGAGCACAAGAAATAAGTGCATCAGCAAAAGGACACAAATTACCTTTGGAAATATACTGCAGGTAACTGTTGGATAAATATGATTCAAGCCAATTTAGGACTGTGCCAAACAGAAAGTTCCTTAGGCATTCAAGAAGAACATTTAGATCTAGCAAAATAAGAATGGATGGAGAATGAAAATCTGCCTTTAGGAATAGATTATTTCATTTATATTTTATTACAAATTTTAAACATACAAAGACAGAGCATATGGGATTTGATTCTGTGCCCACTAAAATCAATGGCTGCTGTGATACGAAATTAGGCCCATGCAGACTAAATTATTGTTCATTTAGGGACATCTCTTTTTCCCAGTATAATTATAAATAAAATTATGTGCATGTTTCATCTCTTACTCATTAAGGCGCCAGCTCAGAGATAACACTTCTATTTACCACTACTCCTCTACCCGCTGATATTCTGGTCTTTATCATGGGGAAAATTTGAAGTGTATTGTAGTGAGGGCAGAGGAGGAAAGTAAAGCGAAAAATGAGTCTGAAACCAAATGAAATATGTCAAGTTTTTGATCTCATAGATTGTAATTGAATCCATGGACAAGATTATTTTCAGATCACTGAAAACATCTCTCTTTGGCAGGCTCCTTCTCTTCTATCTAGTGTAAAGCTATAAGATGGTGTGTCTGCCCCAAAACAAAAGCAGGTGTGTTTAGAGTATCACAGTCATTAACAGAACTCTCCGAGGCCCACCACTATCAATGGCATAGATTGGTTGAATTTTTTTTCAATTAGAGTTTTCACTAGAATTTTGACCAAAAAAATCTCAAAATAGTTTCATGAAAATTTCCCCTTTACCAACCCATTTTTCAACCAGGAATGGATCTAGTCAAAGTTCAAAAGTTTTGATGATTTTTTTGTTCATATTTCAGTTAATGAAAAAAGGAAAGGGAATTTGCTATCTAGGAAGAACTCTGTTGTATGATCCAATGCGTAATTCTTCCCCTCCTTGCATCTGGGCGGTGCAAAATCTGGCCCTTGGGGAAGACAGGAGAATTTTCAGTGAGAGTGAGGCTGAGAATAGAAACAAAAAAATGTAAATTGTAGATAACAGAAGTCTTTGTGTTTCAGATAGTAATTTGTACAGTCTTTTAGTCATGCTAGAGCCTCTGCTTCTGGAAAAAGAGTACAGTCTGGTGTAATGAAGACCAATTTGCATGAAATTATAATTAATATTTACCTTGTCTCGTTCTTGCAAGAAATGCAGGAAACGTCCTAACAACTGGGGAGAAAGTTCAGAAAAACCATAAACATTTGTTGCGATAAAAACTGAATTTGCTTCCATGGTATTTATGGACTTTTCCCCCAGCTATCCTCAAACATTCATAAGAATATAAGAATGGCCGTACTGGGTCAGACCAATGGTCCATCTAGCCCTGTATCCTGTCTACTGACAGTGGCCAATGCCAGGTGCCCCAGAGGGAGTGAACCTAACAGGTGGTGATCAAGTAATCTCTCTTCTGCCGTCCATCACCACCCTCTGACAAACAGAGGCTAGGGACACCATTCCTTACCCATCCTGGCTAATAGCCATTAATGGACTTAACCTTCATGAATTTATCCAGTTCTCTTTTAAACACTGCTATAGTCCTAGCCTTCACAACCTCCTCAGGTGAGGCAAGGAGTTCCACAAGTTGACTGTGTGCTGCGTGAAGAAGAACTTCCTTTTATTTGTTTTAAACCTGCTGCCCATTAATTTCATTTGGTGGCCCTTAGTTCTTGTATTATGTGAATAAGTAAATAACTTTTCCTTATCTACTTTCTACACATCACTCATGATTTTATATACCTCTATCATATGATATCCCCCTTAGTGTCCTCTTTTCCAAGCTGAAAAGTCCTAGCTTATTTAATCTCTCCTTATATGAGACCTGTTCCAAGCCCCTAATCATTTTAGTTGCTCTTCTCTGAACCTTTTCTAGTGCTAGTATATCTTTTTTGAGATGAGGAGACCACATCTGTACACAGTATTCAAGATGTGGGGGTACGATGGATTTATATAAAGGCAATAATATATTTGCTGTCTTATTCTCTATTCCCTTTTTAATGATTCCTAGCATCCTATTTGCTTTTTTGACCGCCTTTGCACACTGTGTGGACGTCTTCAGAGAACTATCGACGATGACGCCAAGATCTTTTTCCTGATTAGTTGTAGCTAAATTAGCCCCCATCATATTGTATGTATAGTTGGGGTTATTTTTTCCAATGTGCATTACTTTACAGTTATCCACATTAAATTTCATTTGCCATTTTGTTGCCCAATCACTTTTATGAGCAACTTTCTGTTTGTGGAAATAGAGAGTGGTGGGAATACTCCTGCAGATATTTTTTTACACCAAAGGTGTTCACTGGTGATTTTGAAGTTTTTTGCAGGCCTGGGAATCATCCAGTCAGGAAGAAGAAATAATATCATGTGATTTAAGTGATCAGTCAAACAGCATGAATAATTAATTACAAATGGCAAATAAGTGAAAACATAGTTTGGATGAATAGGCCATGAGCCGTCCCTGGGCTGAAACACGTTCAGTTAGGGACTGAAGCAAGGTCTGGTGAAGTCAATCAGCTCACAAATCATTTGTCAAATAATTTTGAACAATGAACATATTAAGAAGAGTTGGTCTGTTCATAGATAAATCACAAATAAAAAATCAATAATTATTTGTTGCAAACATATCATTCAGTTCTAACCTCTTCTATATCTCTTTGGCAACTAGACAGAGCCACCTGCCAAAGAAATAGAAGAAAGGTACTACTGCTCTAAGATGCAATATCTTTTTAAGTAGCGAGGCATGGTTTGGGAGAATGATCCAAATCTTGCTGTCCTACCAAAGGAAGTTAACTATAGCCAATACTGGAATAAAACTAAATTTCGAAATCTCAAAATCCTCTGTGAAATGGAATTACCGTTTTCTACCCAAGTCCACAGTTAAACAATGCTCACCCTGCCACTGAGGTTTCTGTGTAGTGCATGCCACTTGGGCAGCAATGTGTTTATTTAGGAGTACGTTGTTTCATGAACATTGACAGGAGGACTGTGTGCTGTGAATCCAAAACCCTCACTGACTGTCTACTGAAAATGTTCTCAAGTGTGTTTTGTTTTATTTCATTATATATCAGACAGAAAAAAGCTGCAATCTTTACAAAATTAAATTTAGAAATTCTAGACACAACCTGCAACAGCTGAAGTTTATACTTGGAAATAAATCATGTACTTACTAAAGGGATTTTAAAGCAAAAGTAATCTTGTGAAAGCAGTTCTTTGATAAGACAAACAGTACAAAAAATAGCAAGAGAAATATCCCCACTCCTGGCAGAGGGACACACCCTGTATGAACATAACTGTTGCCATCTGGTGTATGGTGAGTCAGACTACTATCCTGGTCCTGCCAGATTTATGTGACATGCAGTCTTATGATCAACAACATTAAAGTCTGATTTGTCATGTAGCTAACATTTTCTAAGGCCATCTTCTCCTAATATGACTTGAATATTGCATGTTAATAAACCCACCGAGGGGTATTCAGTTGGATCTGCCAACTATACCATGAATGTGATTATAATAAATAAATAAATAAATAAAAATAAATAAAAAACCAGACACACAAACAAAAAAGCCACATATGGCTTATGTTGTCACAAGTGCCTGGTGATAGTGGGTGCTTCAGTTTTTGGGTGCCTAATTTAAGGCAATTTAAAGTGATCTGTGTTTCTGATTTTCAAAACATTGAGTGCCCAACAATTGAAGGTAGACAAAATTACTAGTTTTATGTATGTGGGGCCAGATTTTCTTAAGTTTCCGCACCCACAACTGGGACGAGATTTCAGAAGAGCCCAGCTCTCATTTAGATACCCAAATGATGTGTCCAGATTTTCAAAAGTGCTCTGTGCAGTCAGTGCATGCAGGCTTTATGGGAGGTGTCAGCAATATTCAGGTAATACTGCATCTTATCTTCACTTCTAGTCTGTTTTCCTGCATTTGTCAAAGTTGTTAATTGTGGGCTTTTTAAAACAAAATTATCTGTCTTCAGCCCCATTCATCATTGGACAGGAAAACCCTACAGGTCTTAGCTTCAGCACTCAGCAGGCTCTGAGGTTTTGACTCCCACAAAATCCTTGGGAAAAAGGATCTCTTACTTTTCCACTTACTAGCTCTTTTCTTAAGGTCACAAGGCCTGGTCCTAAAGACAGAGATATTTTACCACTAATTATTATGGCCCAATCTTCTGAGATTGCTAAATGCCCTCATTTTCAGTTATTCAGTGAAACTGGGAGTGTTCTGCACACACATGAACAGGCCCTAGTTACTTTTTCTCAGGAATTCTTAATAATTCTCAATTCTTTGTTTGAGGAAAAACAAACTGGGATATTTAAAATAACTAAAGTTTTGGTGTTTTATTTTCAATTTACGAATATAAGTGTTCAAAAGTCAGTAGAGGAAAAATGATTGTCCATAGTAATAACTTGGCTGCATTGCACATATGTTATATTTTCTATTTCTGTTATTGCTTTAAAGGTGAACCGTCATATACTAATATATGTGTAGTTAAAGATATAACATAAAATATAGAGGATATACAGCACAGCTGAGTAAACAGTATCATAACATCCTCATTTCCTGAGTCAGAGCACTTAAATTAGGAACATTTATATTCATGTACTTTCTTGATTTTAATATGTAATTAACATAGATATCTGTTATGAAACATTTACTTACTGCACAGTTTATTTTCAAAGTTGAACACAGAGAACAACACTTAGTTTGTCCTTTCAGTTATTTCCTAATGTTAATGTCTCAAATTTTATTGTTTTTATTGTTGGGCACTGGCTGCCAGCTTTCAGTATGTATAATTTGTACATAGTGTTCATTTTATTTTAGAACATACAGTTTCAACAACATGGTTTGTCTCATCTTAAGAACCAATACAAAGGGTTATCCAGATCAGATGATAGCCAGCCAGCAACCTGATACTGTGAAACAGTGGTGTTGTACTCTGATAACCACTAGCTGTTTAGTCTGACAGAGGGCCAAAACCTTAGATTTACTCAGTTTGTTCTCACTGATGTGAGTGACATCTTTGCCTGAGTAAACACTGAGGAAGACCAGGTAAGGACAAAGTCCAACAAAGAATATGCATAGACTAAAGATGTTGTGGATGCAGCCATAAAAACTGGGACATCTCCATATATGGCAACACCATTAACCCACGGATACCACAGTTTTTTTCACACAAACTTTTATACCTGCTATACTGGTGCTCTCTGATGTCATCCCTGGAAGTAATAACTCCAGACTATTTTGCTTCTGGGCATCACTTCACACTATCAATAATGGTGATAGGTCAGTGTATTATAACATCATTCTTGGAAATACAACATTTTTCAGGAATTTTTCAGAGTGACATCAAACTGCAGTAGTTTACAAGTACTGGATATATTCCCATGAGTAAAGACAGAAAGCAAGTATTTACTACCCGGATATATTGACATGATAATTATTTAAGCTTAATCAAGTAATGTTTGTACAGCTCTTTGTGATTCTTACATGAAAGGTGTTACAGGGGCACAAAGTGTTATTACTTATTAATAAGGCTACGATTTAGTCACGCAGAAGTCCGTGGAGGTCATGGAAGTAACGGATTACATGACTTCCTTGACCTCCGTGACAAACATGGAGTCCTATTAATTATTTCCTGACAAAAAATATAAGGACAAAATGGTAGTTCCTACTTAGGATGTAGGCAAGCACACACATGCTCACACACACACACACACACAAACATGCAAATAAACACGAACAAGCCCTAGTGTGTGTATAAAAACAGATATAGTACACTGGAGGCCTGGACAAAACCAACCACATACTCCATGAGAGTTTATAGGGTACAGCTGGCTTGACATGTTTTTGTAATTGAAAAGGCTATAACATCTGGTCATTGGGTTATTACTCTTAGATCAAAGAGTCATGATATGAAATCTACTTTTTAATCATCCAGAGATTTCTGATAATGAAATAGTGAGAAATATTTTTTTGGAATAGCCAATCCAGCTGAAAGAGAAATTCCAGAAACACGGAAGAATATGAAAACAAAAGAAAGAAAGAAAGAAAGAAGAAGAAGAAGAGAGTAAATATTGGCGGGAACTTGAGGTGCTGAGGGTACCTCTTACGGAATGACTTTTCTTGATAATATTTGTAAAAAGGATTTGGTCTAAAAGGAATGCCAATATGAATGCTAAAAGAATTCACAGAACCTCCGTAAATACACAAAGAGTTTTATAATATTTTGGAAATGTAACTCGGTTCATTTTTCGGAGACAAGTGGTCTATAATGGCACAGAATTTTGATATTTTTTACTTATATACAGGTTTGGTGACTCCCCTTTGCAAACACCCTTATAAAAAGATCCAATTACTTTTCATTTACAATGATTATAGACTTACTACTCACATGCACAAGGCAGTGTATGAATAATGGCATGTGTACACAGAAATTATCACTCTGAACCAAATTCTGCCCCCAGTTACACCAGTGCAACTCTCATAGATTTAAGTTAATTCTAGATACTACTACTGATTTGATTAGAAGATAGATGCTAATCTCATTATTTGAGATATATGGACAAAGAGCACTAGATAAGAGTCAAGTGTTATTATTATTATGTATTATTATTTATGCAAAAGTCTCATTAAGTCAGTGATGCGGTAAATAAGATGTGTCAATGTGCTTTTCACCTGTGTATGGGCTGCAGTATTGGGTGGTCTGATTTTCTAAGAAGGGACCTTCCCAAAAGTGGATAATCTGACATATTGTATGAATTGAATTGGGCTGAATCAAGGATGGAATTTAATCATTTGTCCATGAACCTTAGAATAAGAATTTTTGTGTAAATATATTTATGTGAAGCCATCTAACTTCTCAAGCATGCCACAAGCATGGTTTAAAGCTAGGCTAGCCTAATCCTCCTCCAGTTGAAGCTCATGGGAGTTTGGAAGTTTTGTAAGATTGCTTTTACAAATATATGGTCCATATGGGAAAAGATGTTATCCATTTATGTATTTTATTTCAACATGAGACAGACAATCTTTTTCTAGCTGGAATTGTATTGTAGCTAGAAAAAGATTGTCTGTCTGATTTGTTAACCATTTATGAAAATAATTTTCCTAAGCATAAAGGCGATCAAATAGAAAGTTATGTATAAGTCAACAATTTTTAAACTGTTTTCACATAGCTAAATAGAAAGATCAAATTTGTACTTCAAGAATGTAAAAAATGCAATTACATTTTGATTTTGCAGGGGTTAGTAATACAAAAGCATGTTTGCTTTTGATCTATTTTGAAATTTCTGGTGAGAAATGTAATATGTAAGTAGAAATGGCTCACTGGCTTTGGCAAATATGAGTTTACACTTCACAAATGTTAAGCACAGTACCAACAACTTTCCAGTAAGTGCTTGTAATTCTGGGAAGCAATTCAACAGTAACTTCTGTAAATTTATATTTCTTTCAAGAGCAATTCAAAAGTAGTCTGCTTTCTAGCTGCCATAAAAAATCTTGGACTTGTAGATGATTTGACAATGAAGAAGCCCCCTAAAGCAAAAGCTGAAAAAGTAGCCCTCTATCCTTCACATTGTCTGTAATGAAAAAATGTACTTAGATTATCTACTGTGTGTGTACATCACACATGCACATATGTACACAGTCTATGTTGGGGAAATGAGCATGCGTTTGGCTTTGGTTGAAGACTAGCGACACAAAGAACCAATAAATATATACAAATAGCTTGATAAAGTCTGGCAGACTGATTCACTTTTTCATTATGGGCTAGATTCTTCCACCTAACTCCATGCATATGGAGTATTACCTTATTTGGCAGTATCATTTGAACTGCCCAATGAGAACTCAGTGTGAGTAAGGGTGTCAGAATCTAGCCCTGTATAAATATGATTTAAAATACTGAAAATAAACTGGTTTGTAAATGACAACACTGATTAATACAATCTCAGCTGATTGTGCCACATAAAAAGATGCTTTCCAAGCCCTGTTCATTTTATATTTTGCTAACAGTCCTATTACAGAATATTTCAGATAAGCATTCTTACTACTGCTTGTTCACAAGTCCTCATTTTGTAGGTTCCTTCTCAATACAAGACATTCCCTAAGGTTAAGAATGAAAAGGCATCTACTACAGACACACTTGATTGAAATAGCTGGTAAATTGCTGCAGTAATGAGAAAATTCCCTTTCCCCTGGATAGTCCAACTGCTTAGCACTGAAACATTTTTCAGATAAAGAATTTTAAAGAAATTAAAAATTAAAGAGAATTTCTTTAAAATCACAAACAAAGGGCCTGCTCCCATGGAAATTAGTGGCAAAACTCTCTTGCAATGTTAGGCAAGATCAAGCCATAACATTAGTTTATGCTTTATAATACAGAGACTGATTTTACAGGGATTCTGATGTGCAAATACAATGATGCTTTAGAAAATACTGGTGCTTCTTAAAAAATGTAGTTAAAAACACAAGATGATGAAGTTCACCAAATCTCTCATTGGCTTAAAAAAATAGGTCAAGTAATACATTATTAGTTCTGCTAGTACACAGTTTCTACATTCCAAAGTACAAGAGATTTTGCTTAATATTTCAACATCCTGTTTCATTCATTAGTCTATAGATTGAAATATTTGGTTTTAGCCATGCGCACCTCTCTTTTATTTTTGAAACTGAAATCCAGATGCTATTTGTGTAGTTATATTATTAGATATGTCTATTTATTTTAAAAAGATGTTTGAATATATTCATTTGTTAGTTTCTTTGTGGTTTTTAAAAAGGTGTATGTTTGGGTCTGTTCTATCTCTAGAATGTTTGCCTGTTTTTATGATTATTTGCTTGTATGTAGTTGTGAATGTATTGTTTTCTTTCCTCCTTTAATACTTTGTTTTTAAAAAGGCAAATATTCTGTGTTGTTTTAGAAAAGGCGAGCATTACCATGTTTTTTGCTGTGTACATAAAAATCTTTAAGTGTGCTGCAAAGTACTTATGAACCCATTTGTTATGTTTGCAGACTCTGAGCACAAGCACTCTGTTTGTATAGATAGGATGTGACCAAGGTCAGACATTTTGTGGTTTTGCATATATAAAACAAATAAAGCAGCAGCATATCCTATATCTATCTTCAACTTTTTCCACGGAATGGCACTAGAATACCTGTAGCAAGAGACATTAGACATTAGATTGTAATTCCTTGGGGGCAGGGACAGTGACTTCTTCACATAGGTTTGGACAGCACCTCGCAAAATATTTGGTAGCCCTGAATAAGTTAAACACAAAGCTCTACTCAACCTTAGCTATGGGCGTTACTACCACAGTACCACTTCACTGAAATGTTAGAACTAAAGGCAAAGATTCAAGGCCAATAGCAAGAGTTTTGTCTAGCAGTGAAAATGCTGGTTCAGTGGGCAGGACTTGGGAAAGGAAGGATGCAGTTCTGTCTCCTGTGCTCCCTTCATCACCATTGTCAACTCTGGAGAACTTATAGAGCAGCTCACTCACCATATCTGTTTTCTTTCCTTAAATCCCAGCTTCTGGAGCCATGTGCTTGGGGAACCCCAACATCTCAAAAACAAGAAGGCAACGAGAAAGAACCCCAAGTTTATTATTTTCTAAACACTCATTTGTTTTAACCAATCTCAGGGGTTTGGGGGGACCCTGGCTCCATGGTTTTGGACTGCTGGGGGTTGGCAGTAGTGGCTCTTTCCAGGCTCACTCCCGGGGATGCCTTTCCTCTCTGTGGGTGCTCGATTTCAAGCAAGATTTGTTCCCTGGGAGCCATTTACCACCCTGTCCTAAAATCTCCCTTACAAACAGAGCCAGCCCTGCTGAGCAGGGGGCAGGGGGAAGTTCTCCTTCTCTGCCCCTCCCTCGCTGTGGCGGGCGGGGCCAGGAAAGGGTTAAGCAGAAACTTGGCGGAGGAGCTGAGCGGCATGGAGAGGGGAGGGACTGGGCTGCGCTCAGCTGGGTGGGGAGTGAGGGGAGGATGAAAGTCAGCCTCCCAGCCATTGCAGCAGAGCGAGCCAGGGCGGAGGGCAGGCGGCGAGCTGTGTGTGTGTACGCGCGCTGCCTGCCTGGCAGGGGAGGCTGCCCCGCTTGCCGTGCAGCCAGGGAGGAGACTCTCCCCCGGCCCCCACGCAGCAGCAGCCCCCTGCCCTGGAAACGCTCCCCGGGGCCCGGCCCTAGAGAACTCGGCTCCGCGGGCGGGAGCGGGACACGCAGGGCGCCTGCGGGCCGGAGGAGCGCCGGGCTGGCGGCGGGGGTGAGTGTCTGCGCCGGCCCGCGGGCGGGGGGCTGGGGCTGGCCCCGCCGAGCGGGGAGGGGGGCGGGCGGGCGGCTGGGAACAAGGCCGGGGTGGCCGCGGAGCGGGCGCCGCTGCTGGCTAGGCGGGGAGGGGAGGGATTGTTTCCGGTGACCCCCCCCCCCCCCCGCTGCCTGCCAGCGCCTCGGGCGGGCGAGGAAATTGAAAAGTTTGGCCCAAAATTGCGGCTTTCGGGGGAGCCGGGAGCGTGGCAAAGTTTGTGTCCCCCGCCGCCGCCGCCGCCCCGCTTTTCCCTGCAAGCCCCGCTCCAGAGAGACTCCCCCGGGTCGGGCGCGGGGCTCAGGCAGCGCGAACTCTGCGCGCGGTCGCTGCCGTCCAGCAGCTCCCTGGGGCTGCGTGTCTGGGGGGCGGGGAAACAAACCCTGGGGTTCAGAAGCATTAAACCAGGATCCCCCCCAACGCCGCTGTCTCCCCTCCCCCTCCGGATCCACCGCCGCCTCTTGCTGCTTGCACGGCAGCAGGCAAGGCCATGCTTCCCTCTACTCGCCCCTCTTGTTGTTCATTTCCTATCCCCGCCCCTTCCAAAGGCGCCCACAGTTTATTGTGGGCTAGGAATCCCCCCACGCCATCTGCTGTGCGTGACACACAACTCTTCCCCCCCCCCGCCCCCCGCGCAAAAAGGTGCTTTCTCACCATTTACCTTCCATAACGTGCAGCCCCTGGGGGCATCTCTTCTGTGTTTTATAAGATGAAGGTTTGTATATCAGGACTTGTCACATATTTTGTGTCCCCAAAGCCCTTCAGGGTTGCCTTTTGTCCCCTAGAAAATTGTATTGATTGGGGGTTTTCCTTACTTCTCTCAATTACTAACAAAACTGAAACGTACAGAAATGTACTTTTGGGTCATAGGATAATAAATTAGGATTACACAATCAAACCTTCCTGATGTGCACTGTATTATGTTGTGTGGCTGTGTGGGGTACTCTTTGTCTCCCTTGAGTGTGATGGTGTGCATTTTTAGTGGAAAGCACCAGGGTGGTACTGGAAATCCTCAACACATGGAGATGATGTTCTAAGAACTATGGAGTTTCTGACTTTGGGAATGATTCAGCGTTAGGGACGCTGATATGTAGTTGACTCATTCTGCTTATTACTCCTTTCACTCTTCTTGTGGCAAGATACCTTTTTCAAAAGAAAGTTCTGTTTGAGTTGTTTGATTCTGGGAGTATTTTATGGGTATTTTGTTGTATTCAGCTGCTAACACACCGGCCAGGTGGAATTTAACTGAGTCATGGCAGTATAAATTATCAGCTATATAAATTTATGGAGTTTGTTTACAAAGAATCGTAATACAACACACAGACCTTGGTAAGGAAAAATGAAGTCACTTCCGAAAAGGGGGTGATCTGTCCGTCAGTTTATGATACAAGGCCTGCTTTTTTAAATGTGCTAGAGTCAATTGCTGTCTTAAATGGTTGTTGGACTAGAGACTGGAATGTGACACATCAGTAAGCCATCTCACAAACAAAACTTGTCAGAGGTGAGAATGTTTTGTGGTTAATCATCTGATTTAATGTCATTCAAGGGGAAACTTGCTATAAAGTGAATTTTTCAAACATATTAAAACTGCAAAATTGCCAGAACTAGAGTTGACCTCTCATGCAGTGAGCTCTCATGCAGGACAGCTAAATTCAGAACAAATAAAGAGTTTGCTGCCTGGGCCATTGCTGTGCTCTCAAACTTCTTGTTAACTTCTCAGCATTCCCTTCTCCTACAGCCTAAGAGACAGAATTGAAATTGACATTTAACTGAAGGAGCACTTGACTGTAAGTTCAGTACACATACTTATGTGCAAGTTTTGGTTGTGCAAGAGATAACAAATAGTGAACAGGCATTCAGTAGTGAATGGGAACTCCTGCCTTTCTCTTGGACTGGCCTGCAATCCTTTATTATCACCATCTATGGTGAGATCCTCTGGTACATGCTTTTTAGAGCATGAGTGCACTAAATACAACCCAGGTGGATTACTTTTCTAGTAGTCTTAAGAGTTACTTGTAACTATGACACATACAACATCTTCAGAGGGAAATTGTTGTGCTTATGTTTTTTTAAGTTGACGGTGGTTCTTAAAAAAAAAAAAAAAATCAAAACTTTTGGAGCAAAATAGATTTGTGATTATTATAGTACTAAAAACTGTACTAGGTAAAGAAGTATAGGTGGTGATTGCCTTCATTTAGTAAGCTTGAATGGCTTATTTAAATGTTGACTTTGTTGACTTTTATGTTGTATCTATCATTTTGTAAATGACACCAAGGAAAAATTGATTTAAAACAACAGAGGTTCACTAAAGGTCATCACAGAGTTCAAACCTGGGTGAACTGAAATACTGATCTTATTTTCCTTTAGTTTTTGCTTAATATGGGGTCTGTTAACACGAATACACATGCCTGCTTAGATAATAGCTTATCACATTGTCCTTGCAGAGAAAATTTGTTCTCTTTTTGCATAACTAATGTAGTCTGACAAAAGAAGGTTTCTAGAAATCTTAATACCAGGCCAACATTGATACTATCTTGTGTGACCTTCTCATAAACAACCTAAATGGAGCAACTATTAGGTGGGTGCATAACTGGTTGGCAAACCATTCCCAGAGAGTAGTTATCAGTGGTTCACAGTCATGGTGGAAGGGCATATTGAGTGGGGTCCCGCAGGGATCAGTTCTGGGTCTGGTTCTGTTTAATAACTTTATCAATGATTTAGATAATGGCATAGAGCAGGGATGGGCAACCTTTGGCACGCCCCCTGGCGAGCCAGGCTGGTTTGTTTACCTGCCGTGTCTGCAGGTTTGGCCAATCGTGGCTCCCACTGGCCGCGGTTCACGGCTCCAGGCAAATGGGGGCTGTGGGAAGCGGTGGCCTGCACAGCCGTCGGCCCACACTGATTCCCGCAGCCCCCATTGGCCTGGAGCGGTGAACCGTGGCCAGTGGGAGCCACGATTGGCCAAACCTGCAGATGCGGCAGGTAAACAAACCAGCCTGGTCCGCCAGGGGGCTTACCCTGGTGAGCCGTGTGCCAAAGGTTGCCGATCCCTGGCATAGAGAGTACACTTATAAAGTTTGCGGAGCATACGAACCCTGGGAGAGGTTGAAAGTGCTTTGGAGGATAGGATTAAAATTCAAAATGATCTGGACAAACTGGAGAAATGGTCTGGTGTAAATAGGATTAAATTCAACAAGAACAAATGCAAAGGACTCCACTTAAGAAGGAACGATCAGTTGCACACATACAAAATGGGAAATGACTGCCTAGGAAGAAGTATGGCAGAAAGGGATCTGTGCGTTATAGTGGATCACAAGCTAACTGTGAGTCAATAGCGTAACACTGTTGCAAAAAAAAGCAAACATCATTCTGGGATGTATTAGCAGGAATGTTGTAAGCAAGATACAGGAAGTAATTCTTCCACTTTACTCCACACTGATTAGGCCTCCGCTGGAGTATTGTGTCCAGTTTTGGGTGCCATGTTTTAGGAGAGATGTGGACAAATTGAAGAAAGTCCAGAGAATAGTAACAAAAATGATTAAAGGTCTAGAAAACATGTCCTATGAGGGAAGATTGGAAAAAAATTAAGTTTAGTCTGGACAAGAGAAGACTGAGAGGGGACATAATAACCTTTTATGTACTTGAAAACTGTTACAAGGAGGAGGGAGGAAAAAATGTTCTCCATAACCTCCGAGGGTAGCAGAAGAAGCAATGGTCTTCAATTGCAGCAAGGATGGTTTAGGTTGGACATAAGAAAAAGCTTCCTAACTCTCAGGTTGGTTATGCACTAGAATAAATTTCATAGGGAGGTTGTGGAATCTTCATAGTTTGTGCTCCATTTGTATTATGTGTTGAACATATGTCTAAATTTGCCTCAAGCAAGCCTATGGAACTACATTTCACATAATAGCCCTACCCAGGAAAGGTGCAGTTGTGGTCGCTCCAGTCTCAAATAAAATATATTAGAAGGTGGGGGGGGGGCAAAGTACAGAGAAAGGCAACAAAAATGATTAGGTGGTATGGAACTGCTTCCATCTGAGGAGAGATTAAAAAGACTGGGGCTTTTCAGCTTGGAAAAGAGACAGGTAAGGGGAGATATGATAAAGGTCTATTAAAATCATGACTGGTGTGAAGACAGTAAATAAGGAGGTGTTCTTTACCTCTTCACATAATACAAGAACCCTGGATCACCCAAGGAAATTAATAGGCGTCAGGCTTAAAACAAAGAAAAGGAAGTATTTTGTCATACAATATACAGTCAGCCTGTGAAACTCATTGCTCGGAGATGTTGTGAAGGCCAATATTATAACTGGGTTCAAAAAAGAATTAGATAAGTTCATGGAGGACAGGTCCACCAGTGGCTATTTGCCAAGATGATCAGGGATGCAACCCCATGCTCTGGGTGTCCCTAGCCTCTGACTGCCAGAAGCTGGGAGTGGATAACGGGACCATTTGATGGTTGCCTGTTCTGTTCATTCCCTGTGAAGGACTTGGCTTTGGCTACTATCAGAAGACAGGATAATGGGCTAGGTGAACCACTGGTCTGACTCAGTATGGCTGTACTTATGAAGGTGCTTGACTCCTCACTGAAGGACTGTTACTAGGAAGTCATCAGGACTACGCTCTCTGAGGCTATCGACTTTGAACTATTGACCTACCCCCATGGAACAGTTATTTTTCTACAGCTGGATGGGGAGGCTGAAGTATTCCAGTTGCACACATAAGGAGACAAGAGACTTAAAAGCAGAGTGCTGCTCTGTCCAGGTGGGCTGACCATTGCCATGTGTAATGAGGACATGTTAGATCAGACCCGCACAACTTGTAAAGCGGCGAGGGCCACATTATTCCAAAGAAAACAGCTGAGGGCCGAAACCTCCCGGCCCCGCGGAAACACCTCCCGGCCCCGAGGAAACACCCCGCCCCAGCACCGCCCAGCCCTGCAGAAACAAACCCTCCTTCCCCAGCGCTGCGCCACCCCACCAAAACAGCTGTGGGCCAAAAAGGAAGGTTGGGGGTGGGGAGGTGATACTTGATTTTAAATCAACCAGGGGCTCCCAGCTGAAGAGGAGGCTGGGAGCCCTCAGGGGCAAATTAAAGGGCCCGGGGCTCTGGTGGCTGGGGAACCCGGAGCTTTGTGGGGATGTGGCAGGAATTTAAAGGGCCCAGAGCTCCTGCCGCTGAGGGGAGCCCGAGCCCTTTAAATTCCAGCCCCAGCCCATCCGCTGTGGGCAGCCCAGAGCCCTTTGAATCCCGGCCACGGCTGGGATTTAAAGAGCTCTGGGCTCCCCGTGGCTGCGGGCAGCCTAGAGTGCCGTGTGCGTGGGATTTAGAATCCCCCCCATGGGCTGCACAGTGAGCCACACATGTTGTGCAGGCCTGTGTTAGACAGAGGGTAAGAGATGCTGAAATGTTGACAAACCTCTTCCTCACAGAGCGGGTGAGACCAGACATGGGGAAAGTGCGTCTCAGGACCTTTGATTGTTTTCAAAGATCTGTAAATCTCAAGTGTTTTAACAGTGAAGTCATGGTGGTTAAGATAGTCCTTTTTGCTAAGCCTGTGTTCCGTGCTTTCCTCCCACATTGTTCCCAAATGGGTTAGAGTAGAAGCCCTGAAAGCCCCAGCCTGAGTGGAGCTCTGGGGGAGTGCGTGTGTGTGTAAGCAACTGCGGGGGCTTGGGAGCTGTGAGACACTGGTTTTGGAGTCCAGGGTGTCTGGACTGTGAAATTCCTTGTTTCAAGGAAGGGCATCAGACCAGATGTGAGCCTGGGGCTGTGCCTTACAGACCAAAAGCTAGGAATGTTGATTAGACTTTGGCCAGCTCCAGTTGACCTAGAAGTATGCAGGAAGCCACTTGTAACTGACTGGTGATAGTACTGGGCCAGGTTGTAACCCTATCAACTGCTAATATTTTACAATACTGAGAGCAAGTGTCTAAATATAAATTAATTAATCACTAATGACTGTGAATTTAATAGGGAGTGGTAGATGAGTGGAAAAATTACCTCTACCAGTTTCTAAGGGAACAGGTATAGTATAAAGTTTAAACAGGAGGAATAGAAAGGGATAGAATATAAACCAGCCAGAATGACTAAACAGACAGGGAGACTTTAATCAAGAAGGAAAAAACAAACAAAAAGTTTGAGGCCAGTGTATGAAATATTTAGGGTTATATGAAGTTGTTTTTTTTTTTAACAACAACAGTTTAAGGCCAAAATAAGACTTAGTTTTAGAAACTTTTTTATTGTATGTAATGCAAATTAAATGATTACTTGACATTCCCTTAGGATTTGTTGCTGTTGAAGGACATTTTGTTCTGTTTGAAAATATTGAATTTGAGAAGAACATCTTGAGATGGGGAGTCTGTGTTACGTGTGAGAAGGAAATAGTCCTTCCTTGTATTCTCATATGTAGGAAGGTCCTTACCACAAGAAGAAACTGAATGTAGCAACTGACATCTCAAAGGAATGCTGTTGGTGGAAATGTATTTGCTTATGGAAAGCCTCACGGAAATGTGGACAGAACTATGGTACTTGGATTCCAGGAAATTTGAGAGAATGATACTATTTGGTATTTTGTTGCCCCTCATTTGGGTACCAGACATCTAGGCTTCCTGGTTAAGGAAGTAGGATGCAAGCTAAGAATTTGTAAACATGGCAAACTAGGAAGTAGAAACAGGTCCTGTCTTGCAGTCTTGCCTCTGGCCAAAGAAACTAACTTGTCTTCTGTCAGGTCCGGACAACAATTTACATTCCAACCTATTTCTTTTATAAGGAGGGTGTTATTTAATTAATGTGACTTTTGAGAAAGACGACATGTTCTCAATTTTTATATGTATATTTTATTTCTAAATGTGTCTCTGTCTACAACAGAGGAAAAAGGAAAGTTTTTGTTCTAGACATAATTAGAATAAAGCCAGAAGCTGCCGCCTATTTGGAAGAATGCCTGTCTTCTGTCTGAGATCAGTTCTTTGAAGTTGATCTTCCTGAATACACACACCACACATAATCTTTCCTTATGTGAAGAACTGTAGTCTAATATTCCTTAAACATATCTAGTTTTGAGCGGGAGTGAAATTAAGTGAGAGAAATGCATTTTATAAGCAAGTGTTTTGCTTTGTATGGGTGGCTGTTTTTTTAATTTTTTTTTTCTTCTTCAATGATTACATGAAACAAATAAGAGAAGATTTGGAAGGTTCCACAAAATATCTTGTTGGATTTTTGTGTAAAAATGTCTTGCCCATAAGAAGCACACAGGACTTCAGTTTCCTTTGACAACTGATTGGTACTAATGTTCTGTGTTGTCCGTTTTTTCAGTGTCAATGTTAAGGTTTGTGGCTACTACCCTTTTTAATTTCAGAGATGAAGAAGAAATTGGAATGAACTTCTTTTAGGGATGAAGTGGGCTCTGGTTCTCACAGAGATAGAAATGCATTTCTGTCTCTATCGGTGTTATCCCAAGTGGTTGCCATATTCAGCTCTTTCATTTTTAGGTGTGTTCCCCCCCCCCACCACTACCTGTAATTTTAAAACAGTCAAACTTAGTATTTGCAGAAACTATACAAAACCCATCTTCCAATGCAAGGAGGAGTTGTTGCCAAAATTCTGTTTAAAAACTTTAGGGAGTGTAGGAATTTCTTCCGTCTTTCCAGAAATATCAAAGTGGAATTGCTTGTGCTCTTTTCTCAACTTTTTTTGTAAACCTGAAGCCTCTTGTATGTCCTTGGGGGGGGGGGGCGGGCGGAGGAAATACAGAGCAATCATTTACTGCTGGCTTCAAGAAAAGCCAGTGGCTATGTTACAGCATCAAAACTGTTTGCAGTTACATAGAAAGCTTAGCTGCTTTTGCTAGTTGTTTTATTTTGGTATACAAGAAACTTTTGATGTGATGGTGATGGCAATACAGAAGAAGACTGCTCAGCTATACAATAAAGGGGAAAAAACTATTTAAGAAAACACCTTGCTGAGCACAAAGATGATCTCAAAAGACGAACATCCTCTAAAGAAGCATTGCTTCCCCTCCTGTCTTACCCCCTTTCTTCAATTTGTGAATTATAAGTCTGTTGTGAGAAAGGTGGATGATGTTACTGTGACTACATTAATAAAACTTACTATTGATCAAATTTATGCTCACTTGTCTGTCCTTGCACTTTTAAGTTAAAATGAAGAGAAAGACTCAGATCCTGTTTTTACTGCTTTTTGGTAGTGCAGGGTAAACCCACCATTTACGTATTACATGATTTATTGTGACTCCAATGATAGCCTAATCTCTCTTCCTAATTAAAACAAAAAATGGAGACTTGCTTCTGTTTTTAGCAAGGCCAAATAACGTTTTGTTTATTTGGAGAAGCATGTAAGAGATTGTATTATTTGAGAGTAGTTCACCTGCTTTTGCCAAAAAGATTTTCAGCATGGTGGTCCTAATGGATCCATCATTCCTTATGGATTCTTGCATGGCAGCAGTGGTCCAGAGGGCATCCAGTTTCTGTAGCTGGCCTGGAGGCTTTGACTGCTCCTCTCTTGGACGATGCCCTTGTGACATCTATCTGTGACTTAATTGCTCCTGGCTAGATAGCACTGTTATAGCCATCTTGAGAATTCCTTGGAAGTTCATCTAGAAGCTTGCTTCAGCTGCTGGACACTGCAGCTGGGTGTTACTGCAATAGAAGGAACTGTTGTGTACGCACAGCACAGATGCTCTGGTCTCTACACTGGCTACTTGTTTGCTTCAGGGTGCAGTTGAAGGTGTAGGTGATAACCAGTTCCCATGGCTTTTAAAGGTAATCTCAGAGTGGTAGTTAAAGTTGATTAAAACAGAAGACTAAATTTGACTCTCTCTCTCTCTCTCACCCACGCACCCACCCACCCACCAGCCGTTTTTATATAAACAGCTAGTTTCGTCCACCTCTAAACCTGAGGGTTTTATCATGTGTCCATTTAAGGAATGGTAGTGAGGGAAGTAGTTACAAAAGTGCTTCAGGTGGATAGAATTATCACAATGAACAACTTTTCATACCTATTGATTGTTTTAAAACAACAAATTGCTCCAAACTAAAAGTCTTTTGTGTTTTGTTTTTCATCTTTTTGCCTGATCTTTAGAATTTTTTGGGACATATAATATGATATATATAAAAGAAAAGTTTCTACTATGGCCTGATATTTTCCTTGTTGCCATATTCATTTCAATAAGGGCCCTTTTAGAAAACATGACCTCTGGGTATTTGTGGATGTGAAATAAGTGTTAAGTCATAATCATATAGCAAGTCCAAGTTTAAAAAAAAATAAATCAGAGCTATTGTCTTTTGAATCCAAAGTTCACTATTTTACATGGATACTATAGTTTTGATCTTGAAGAAACACCGTCCGGGTAGTTGGTTAATAGATTTTTCTGTATTTATTTCAACAATGGTCCTATTCTGAGAGGTCTTACTTTCTGGAGTTCAAAGTTATGTTTATTTTGCTGACCCAAACTGTGGGGGAGGGGTAGCTCAGTGGTTTGAGCATTGGCCTGCTAAACCCAGGATTGTGAGTTCAATCCTTGAGGGGGCTATTTAGTGATTGGGGCAAAAATGTGTCTGGGGATTGGCCCTGCTTTGAGCAAGGGGTTGGACTAGGTGACCTCCTGAGGTCCCTTCCAATCCTGATATTCTGTGATTCTATGATTACTTGTAAATCTTAACACACTCATTCAGTAAAGTGTAACTTCCCTAACAGTAAACCAGTACCTGGGTGCTGTGATAGAAGACTGTTATGCAGATACTCATGATTCCACCCCCCGATCAAGCATGGAATTGTTCAGGAGAACTAATGTATCCTTGGGCTCCTGAAGGATAGGCTTTCCAGGTTGGACCACTCTCAAGGCAAGACTTTTTTTTTTTTTTTTTTTTTTAAATAATGATTCTGTCAAGATAGTTAACCCAAAGAAAAAAGTGTCTGTTGAATGACTTTCTACCATATACTTTTAATCTTAATCTTAAAATGTATAATTCTATCTATTTTTGAAGTTAAAACTTGCCAAAGCAAGAAATGGAGAAGTTTTTATACAATCTACACCCAAGAGGCAGAAATCATAAACTTTGGATAGTGTTGCATTTTTTTTGGTGTGGAACCGGCTAGTGGAGCCCTAAGATCTTCCAGACTTGTTAGGGAGGTCGTTCTTGGATAGGGAGGGATCCTGTTTTGATACATTATAAGCATGAGAGAGGAAATAAAATACAAATTTAAAAGATGATTTTTTAACCTCCTATAAAATGAGCTCCACCCATAATAATATGTAATACGAGACAGATGAGCTTATATGGGAAATGACTGGTACTTTTAAATGGTTAATGAATATTATCCTACTTATCACAAATGGTTTGCAGACCTTTAGTACTACTATCAGTTTGTTGATATATGCTAACTTTGTCTCCATTTCTAAAATCCTATTTCCCTTCGGTATAATGGGATCATCCTTTAATCTTGTCCAAAGATTGCAGCATTGGGCCATAAAGAAGGCAAACACTTGAACATGTGAGTAACTTTACCCACTTGAGTATTGAATTCAGTAGCACTATTTGCATGAGTATTTGCAGAATAAGGCCATTAAAGAACATGAAGAAAAATGAAATGATTGGGAAGGGAGTGGTTGCAGGGTAGTCTGTTTTATATTTAGTACTCTTAGGACTGGCTTACTTGGAAAGGACAATAGCAATGTCAAACGAACAAACAAAAAAGCAGTAACAGAGCTATATTCAAATTTTAAGATCAAGCATACCACACTGAAAACTCAAAAGTACCTGGCTTATCAACTTCATAATTGTAATCAGTGTGGTTATAATGGATTCTTATTCTGATGGACTAGTCCATGTACCATCTGACTGTAGCCCACATACTGCCAATAGTGGATGTACTACAGTTTGAGAACATCTGAACTAATACAGTACATTCAAGGATAATCGCCAGAAAATCTGAATGTTGTTGGTAAACTTTAGATACTTGAGTTTCAGAATCCATCCAGTATCTTTTTGATTTTTGCAGTAGCCAGCACAAGTGAAATCAAAATGTGGCTATCAGTCAAGTTATGTCTTCGCTTAGAATACTGCTGCTGTAGCGCTTCAGTGTAGATACTCGCTACAGTGACAGGAGGGGTTCTTCCATCACTAGTTAATCCACCTGCCTGAGTGGTGATAGCTTGGTTGACAGGAATTCATCCATAGACCTAGCGCTGTCTCTACCAGGGGTTAGTCTGGATTAACTGTTGCTCAGGAGTGTGGATTTTTCACACCTCTGAGACACATAGCTGGGTTGACCTGACTTCTTTGGAGTAGACCTGGTCTCAGTCCATGATTCTTTAGTTTGTTACATTTAACCACTAAGAAAAGCATAGAGCAGGCCTGCACAACTTGTAAAGCGGCGAGGGCCACATTACTCTAAAGAAAACAGCCGAGGGCCGAAACCTCCCGGCCCCGCAGAAACACCCCGCCCCAGGGCCGTCCAGCCCTGCAGAAACAAACCCTCCTTCCCCAGTGCCGCCCCACCAAAACAGCTGTGGGCCAAAAAGGAAGGTTGGGGGTGGGGAGGTGATACTTTTATTTTAAACCAACCGGGGGCTCCTAGCTGAAGAGGTGGCTGGGAGCCCTCAGGGTCAAATTTAAAGGGGTCGGGGCTCCAGCGGCTGGGGGAACCCGGCAGGGCTGGCTCTAGGTTTTTTGCTGCCCCAAGCAAAAAAAAAATTTGGCTGCCCCCCTTCCCAGCCCTGGGCTCCCCCCTGTATCCCCCTGCTGCCCCAATCCTGGGCTCTCCCCCTACTGACCCACACCCCCTGCTGCCCCAGCCCTGGGCTCCCCCGCACCAGTGCCTCCCCCCCCACACACACACCTCCTGCCTCCCCAGCCCTGGGTCACTGGTAACGCTCCCAGGGCAGGTCATTCAGCAGGAATTTTGGATGTGCACAAAACAGAAAGGATTGGTTCCCATATGGTTACAGAGCTGCAGTAAAGTGGAACAATTTTCAGCTTGTGTGACTGGAGGATATCTGGATGCATATTATAAGACTGTCCTCCATAAATGAGGAAAAGTTGAGGTGCCTTTATTATTCTTTTGTTCCACTCTTTCTTTCTATGGGGAATTTGCCAATGCAATATCACTGTCTTCCTTTTAAACAAACAAAAAGGCAATG
Source organism: Mauremys mutica (assembly GCF_020497125.1). Classification (NCBI taxonomy): domain Eukaryota; kingdom Metazoa; phylum Chordata; order Testudines; family Geoemydidae; genus Mauremys; species Mauremys mutica. The sequence continues at coordinate 187,619,615 of NC_059072.1, read as the reverse complement.
GCTGTTGAAAATAGCAATTCCATTTCTTGCTCAATTTTATCCTGCTTTTTCTACAGCAAGTTACAGTGGATCAGTATATTTGATTTGGGAGACATGAAGTAACAGCTGCCCAAACTGAGCTTGAGCACTCCTGAATTTTGAGGTGTTCAAATCTGGAAGGCAGGTGCTGGGGGGGGGGGGGGGGGCGGCTGTGGGCTCCACGGGGGAGCATGGCAGCAATGTGTCTGGAGCTGCATGGAGCCAGACACGCTGGTCTGAGTGGCACGGTAAGGGGGCTGGCAGTTGGAGAAGGGGTAGGGGGTTCCAGGGTGCAGTCAAGGAACAGGGAGCAGGGGTGGTTGGATGGGGCAGAGGTTCGGGGGGGCAGTCAGGGGACAGGCAGCAGTAGGGAGTCCCAGGGGTTTATCAGGGGACAGGTAGGGGGTGGGGTCCTGGGGGAAAGTTGGGGGGGGTCTCAGGAGGGGGCAGTTGGGGACAAGGAGAAGGGAGGCTTAGATAGGGGCTGGGGTCCCAAGGGGCAGTTGGGGCAGGGGTCTTGGGAGGGGGCAATCAGGGGACAAGGACTAGCGGTGTTAGATAGGGGGTGGGGGTCCTGGGGGGCAGTTGGGGCAGGGGTCCAGTGAGGGGGAAACAGCGACCGCCTGCCGGAATTCAAATGGCTCTGGGCTGCCCTCCGCCCTTTGCGGCTGGGAATCTCTGCAGGCAGCCCAGAGCCCTTTGACTCCCCGCTGCTGGGATTTAAAGGGCTCTGGGATCCCCTCCACTGCGGGCAGCCCAGAGCCCTCTGACTCCTGGCCCCGGCTGGGATTTAAATGGCTCAGGGCTTCCTGCGGCTGCGGGCAACCCAGAGCCTTTTGATTCGCGGCCGCGGCTGGGATTTAAAGGGCTCTGCGCTCCCCGCGGTTGCCGGCAGCCCAGAGCTCTTTGCTTCCCGGCCAGGGCCGGGATTCAAAGGGCTCTGGGGTGCCCACAGAGCGCTGTGTGCGGGGGATTTAGAATCCCCTCGCAGGCCGCACAGTGAGGCTCCGCTGACCGCATGTTGTGCAGGCCTGGCATAGAGGTTGATCTCTTGACTTGCTCTAGTATTTCTTAGTAATCAAGGTTGTTGAAAAGTTAGTTGTGTGACTTTTGCTGATCTCAAAACAACCAAGTTATAAAATTTACTGTTAAAATCCATGGGTTTAAGTGGCTCTTTAAACTTATGAAATTACCATGGTCAGCAGCAGATGGCGGTTCTCTTCCTTGCGCTGTATTGTGCTTAATGGAACAGTGGCTTTTGTGGAAATGAGTATTTGAATAGATCACATCATAAATATTAGTTACAAGTGGTTGAAGGTTTTGTTCAAAGATCTGTACTTATCTTTTATTTTATTTTAAGAAGGTGGTGGTTTGTGCAGCAAAAAAATTATATTTTCTTCATGGTATCTAACAGTCTGAATTGTAAATAAATGATGTGCATTAAGTATATCAACTTGTCAAAAAAGGTAGCTATTCTGTAAACTTGAGGGAATATTTATTACCTGTTTATGCACAGCAGATATCCTGATATATTTTAACATTGCTTTTTTCTCTGCCCATCCAGACCGATACACATTTTGAGTGGGTACCACGTTCTGTATTGCTGGTACAAACAGTCTTGTTATGGATGTTTTTCTATTCGGCCTATTTCAGTACATAAGCTTGCATTACAAGTTGTCAAAAACTGTTGTGCTGTATTCTGTCCTGAAACTACCTCTTGCATTAGAACCAGACATTTGTTCTTGTCATTGGAATTGTTTTTTTGGATATCAGAGTTCTAGATCATTAGGGTAATTCCCAAAAGATCTTTTGAGTTCTTAAGCAAAAGTAATTTGCATGTGATAGGGAAGTACCAATCATCCTGCATACCAGAACAGATTTATTCCTTAAAGCAAGAGCTCTCAGCCTGTGGGCCACAAGTCATGATACATCTCTACTCCAATATAACTCTGTCCTCAGGAGCCAAAAAATCTTACCGTGTTATAGGTGAAACTACGTTATATCGAATTTGCTTTGATTTGCTGGAGTGTGCAGCTTCACCCCCCCTCCGCACCCCCTGGGCCCTCCTCCCCCGGAGCACAGCTTTGCCGCGTTCTGTCCAAATTCGTGTTATATCAGGGTAGAGGTGTACTAAATGAGAAAGGAGTCTATTCCTATATTGCTGAAAGAAGGGTGAGCCCCAGATACATCTCATCCCTGGATGGTCTGTTGTGGGAAAGAGGATTGAGGAAAAACGTGGACATGGAAAAAGTTGAGAATCCCTACCTTAAAGATATTGCAAGTTAATCATTTAAGGCTAGAATCTACCAGTTGGGGAAGCAGTATTTTACTCTGCAAGTAGTCCAACTGATACCTTACTCCTTCAATAGCCGCAATGTGAGCAAGGACGGACAGAACATTGCCCTCAGTGAGGAGAAATTGACATCTTAAAAATAAAATAGTGATTTGTTTTACAGGCTTCACTGCTCAGCGATCATCCATAGCATAATCCACTCTGATGGTAAATTATTGTATTTAAATTTTTTTTTGCTAAAAATGGGTTGTTTGAGGAAGGTTGGAGGGCAAGAGCAAACATTGTAGTATTTTTTTTAAAAAAGGTAGTGATCCAGTGACACTTTCTTGTTCTAGGGAGTATACTGTACTTCATTACAGAAGAGAAAGAAACAGTATTTTTCTGTGACTGCTGGTTTGTGTTTTTAGTTAGTGTATATGCAGTACCTTTTTAGGATTTAACCCTTACATCATTGCCATTTTCCATTTTGCCTGCCAAATGAATTTGATAATATGATGTCTATAACCTTTGGGTTAAGAAAAATGACCCATATGCTTTCAGTAGCTTGGCATTTAATATTTTACAGCAAAGTTTTTAGTTTAACATATGTGAACTTGTACTAGATAGGGTTAATAGGCTAGAACAAAAGGTCAAAGCATAAGGCATTAGGCTTAATTAAGGGAGAGCAGGAGTGGCAGGAGTATGTGACAGTTAAATGGGTTTCCCACAGACTAATGTCGGTTACAGTGCAGCCATGCCTCAATTTAAGTGGGTTATTTTGTGCAAAGGGCAACAGTGATTAGCAGTTTGACATGCCAGTCATTTCTAGCCAATCCCATCTGTTTTAGAGGTTAAAAAAGCACACCTTTATGAGCTGATGGATTGAATTGTGTGCCTCTCTGGTAAAGATTAGAAGTCCAAGGCCAGTGCAGTAAATGTCAGTTACTGAATATTGTACTTTCTTCGTGGTTCTTTGTTTTAACTGTAAACTATTTTGTAATAGGGATAACTGCTGTTATAGTGTTATAAACATTGACTATAGAATAAGGAAAAAACACTGCAGAGATTCTGAAGCAGGTGTCTTTAATTGAAACAGGTTGGGGTGTGGGCACATTTGTTTTTAAGTTTTATTTTAAACCTTGAGCGGTAACTCTTGTTCATTGTGTAAATGCTTTACTCGTCAGGGAAATATCTTTTATGAGAAAGTTACTTTGTTCTGACATGTGGCACATGATTTTTCTTCACAACCGTCACATTAACCAAAAAAATAGTATTTGTCCAATGGTTAATTGTCTCTGTAATAATCTTCAGACATAAATTAAGCTGGATGTAAGGAGGTTCTCTACATTTAAAAGTGTCTTCGACTTATCTGCATAATACTCCCCTTACTCTCTCCATTCTGTTATTTGACCAGAATATAGATAGATAGCATGTGTGTGTTGTTTTGGTGTGTTACATTGCCTGCTCCTGTGGATCGCTTTCCCAACGGTGTGGTAAGTCTGCTTATGAGCCTAAAATCAAATGAGTGGTACAGTAAGTCTGACTGCTTCTTGTCATCTTTGACTTTGTGAAGTCAGGAAAGTAACATCACTATTAAATTATTGAGGCAATAAAAGTGTTTTTGATGTTCAGAGTTCATACTTAGTGAAAAGTGGTTATCCTTCTTTAAAGTCAAGCAGAGATGAGGTTATGCTGTAAGATATGACATCAGCCCAAATGACATGAGGTAGCTTCAAAACCCATGTAAAGCAAGCGTTACACAAATAAGCACCCCACATTAAATCATTGGCTATGAATGAGCTTCACAGTAACTTGCTGATAGCTTTTATCATTTCTTTAAAGGGAAATGATACAATGAAATGTCTTCCTCCGTTTGATTAAGACTACTCTGGCTTAAAATAAGGGAATACTTGTGGAACTGTTTTCAGAGTATCTTTGGGGCATTTATAACTGATGTGTAAAATGAGTGTTGCTTTCTCACATGCAAGGTGTCCTCCTCTTAACAGAATTTTTGGTACCCCCTCTTAATCTTATATAAAAAAATATAAAATGACTTTTGGTTGAAAAACAAGGAGATATTTTCACTTTCTTTTTTAGGAGGGGTAAGATGGCGTCATTTATCTTGCAGTTAATTCAGTAACGTGGAGCTGAAATGGATATATGCAGCATCTTGTTCTCCATGGAATATCTATTGAAATTATTTGGCTCTAATACATATTTACATGGAAAAAGCATCTTGCCCTTCTCTGGGGAGAGAAGGTGAACAAGCATAAATTTTATAATACTCATTGCTTCACTTGCACTAAATCATTCTTAAATTGCAAAAGGTTGGCTTGAGAGTTGTGTAAAAGTGCTTGGCTAGTAAACTAAGGCTGCATGGAGACATCTAATTTACTACTAAAAAACCATTGTCAGCTTCAGGGAATTTGATGTGCGGTTGCTTAATCTCAAATGTAATACTTGAGATTTTTATATTCTCATCTGTAATATTTTAAAATGCTTATATAAAAGACAATTCAGATAATTTCATTGCTATTGATCACACCTAACATTATTCAGTGGAAATATGATTGGGAACGGGATAGACTTGGTATCAGTCTTCTGCTGGTCCACAGAATAACATACTCTGTGTTCATACTACTTAGTGATCACTGTTACAATCTTTAGGATGCTGCTTGTGTGTAATTAACATAATTTTGGTATTTCCTGTAGTAAGTATAGCACAAATACTGTAGTAAATTGAATTAGGCAAAAAAGTAAAGATTTTAATGGTAATTGCTGTGCTGGATATTTTCTCTCCTTTTACCTCAGGAGTGAAATATTAGCCCCATTGAAGTCAACGGTAAAACTCCCTTTGATAGGATTTCACTCCTAAACCTAACATCTCCTATGATCCATGAGCTACAATGGCATGAAGTTAATACAGTGGCTTTTCCTACCGCCTACATTACTAAATAAATCAGTGCAAAACATTCCCATTTCACATAAGTGAAAATAGCAATGTGGTGTTGGTAACAATCATAGCGCATTTGGGAACCAACATCATCTTGCTCTTAACATTCTCTGTGCTCTCAATTAGAACATTATAAAATATTCATCTTGCTTGCATTGGTCATTAAGCATTAAAAGGAATTTTTAATTGTCCAGTGTCTCCAATTTTTGGATCGGCTTCAAAAAGGAAAATACGCTGTTATACAGTTCAGCTTTTTAAAACATTGTTTGTTTCTTACATGTAATTGATGAAAAGGCAGGCACTTGTTGATATCATGGGCCCTTAATAATTGGTGAGATGAGACTGCCACAGCCTGTTTGAGTAAACTGCCCCATGTGTGTATCTCTTCATTTTACTTTTTCCATACTCTGTGACCTTGCAGTCATTGACTTCAGTCTGGAACAATTTCAAAGTCATGTAAATGAATGTAATTAAGGTATTGCTTATCATCTTGCAGAGTTCAGAGGGAAGCTTATTGGCTAGAAAGGTTTGTTTACTTAAAATGGAAGGTCAAGCTAAAGTTAAACACTTTTTTTTTTGCATAAAATGGTTTTGTAATGTTTTTATTTAGCTGCTAACGTAATGTTTGGAAAAGCAAATAATAGTTTTATTTGACCTCAGGGTATTTACTGAAGCTTGCTTTATTGAAGAAATTTGTTTCCATTCCACTGTGTTTGTGGTATGTTGTCTTCATCTCCCATCCTCCAAAGAACTCTCCATTAAAGCTAGTGTCTTATGTCTCCACCTATCAGTAATGAAGTACAAAAACGGCCAGTCATAATTAGTATAAATAGTCTAGTTAGCCCTCTCTCTTCCTCTTCCTTTCGTTCTTTCTCTCCTCCTGGTGCTTGGAATTCAGGTTTTGGAAATCAATTAATCTCTTTTTTTTTTTTTTTGTCTTTTCCTCTCAGTTGAAGCAGAAAAGACAAGAAAGAAAAATATAAAAACATATATAGTTTAGTGACTATTAATTCCCTCTTTCTCTTTCAGTCAACCTTGTGTTTCTTGGTCAGAGTAAGGAAAATGGCAGCTGCCATTTTCATCTTTTTTTTTTTTTTTTTCCCCTGTCCCGTTCGGTTTAAATACACTCAGTTGTTTCACTTAGTCTTTTGGAATTGGTGGGTTGCCTTTCTGCTGTAGGCAAGCATACATGCCACTCCAGCTGGTCTGCTTCCAGAGTCATTTCAGAATCTGTAGTGCAGAGCATTTGTCCAGGGCCGTTCAATTACCTACCAGCTAACTACAGGATTTTTGGGAGACGAGGAGTGTCCATAAACCAAACCATTTTGAGTAGGACCCTTACTTCCAACCACCGTTCATAATCCATTTCTCTGGAACATATCTTTTGTGGAGTCATCCAGAACACTGGCTTTATCTCCACTCAGTGAGTACCTCTACAACACAATTCCTTTTTGACATGGCAGATTGAGCATCTACCTTTCCTATACAGTAATCGGTCACACAGTCTCCTGTAGGAAGAATCCCTTCTTTACTTACAGAATGTTGTTGGGTTTATTATGTGTGTGCATGAGGCTGACTCACAAAGATCAGGGCATGCTAATGCTACTAGCTTAGGGCAATGTCCTTTAGCTAAAGTATTGGCAAGCTGTTTGTTTTCTAGTCCCATCTTCCCAGGTGTGTGACTCATTTAATTTTCTGTCTTCAGTACAGATGTCTATTTTTATGTTGCTCCTTTCATCCAAGAATAAGTGATATCTCTATTAGAAGGAATAGGGGAGTTAAGGTGCAAAGAGAGACCACAATGATTTAGAGAGAGAGAATAGAAAACAAAATCTGGGAGTAAAATCCTGTCAAACTAGCAAAACCTCATTTTGACTTCATGGATTTCAAAGGAGCCAAGATTTCACCCCAGGTCTCCTAAATCCTAGATCTCTCGTCTAAATGGAAGGCATTTCTAGATTATGGGGGAGGGACGCCTCAGGAACAGCCGGCTGGAAAATATCCTGTCCTTATTTCTTCAGACTTGATTCATGAGAAATGTAGCAAAAGTCCTCCCACCACCTCCAGCGTTTCTTTTCCCACTAACATACTACCAAGGGAATAGAGCAGGGGTTCTCAAACTGGGGGTTGGGACCCCTCACCCTAAGGATGAGTAGAGATTGCTTGAAGTCCTCTTGGCACTGGGGAAACTGTGATTACTTTCCAGGCACCACTGCAGAAATGGATGCTGGCTCCCCCCCTTAGCCCTTCATTCAGTCTGGAATCTGGGCCTAACTCTCCACTGCCTTGCACCCAGGTAGTCATTTACACTCACACAGAGTGAGTTCAAAAACATTACCAGATCAGGATGGTAGCATTTTACAGTCCCTTTGCACACAGGAGGCACAGGTTAAATTGATAACGCAAGGTACAAGGCATTGGAAAATCAGGCCCGTTGTCTCTAGAACTCAACTTATCCTGGGAGTGTAATATCAAAAATGAAAGCTTGACATGACCTTTTTGGTGGAGCTCTTGAACACAGCCACCCTTTATTTTCTTGCTCACAAACTTTCTATGAAGTAATTTCACAGGGTGTTAGGCTTATTTCAGAGAGCCCTGTTTCCCTGCCACCTTTCTAGGGACAGTTAGTGCAAAGAGATGCGATATGACCATTTCTCTCTTTTTCAAAGCAGCTTTATGAAGGCTTTGTCCTTGCATCTCCTTCTGTTGTATCCTCTAAATGTGGGACGTGGCTTAACCATTTCACAGAGGGGCATACTCTTTCGTACTCAAGCTATGGCTACACTTGCACTTCAAAGCGCTGCCCTTTGAAGCGCTAAGTGTAGCTAAGTGTCCGTACTCCACCTCCCTGTGGGGAATAACGTACAGCGCTGGGAGCCGCGCTCCCAGCGCTGGGGCTTTGACCACACTGGCGCTTTGCAGCGCCGCAATTTGCAGCGCTGGAAAGGGTATGTTTTCACACCCTGCTGCAGCGCTGCAAATTTGCAAGTGTAGCCATGGCCTCAGACTTCACTGGATTAGTTTGCTTTGGCAGTAAGCTCCTGCTCTATGGCTCAAGTTAACCATATATGATGACCCAAAAAAGTTTATTATCAAGCTATAATAATGATAGGGGGCTGAACTAGTTGTTTTACTCTGGTACTTGGCCCAAAAAGCAGGCATGTCTGACTGATCCTGACTTCTGAATCATAAAACAATTGAACAACTTTATAAAAAAAAAAAAGTAGGCTAGACTCCCTATCTATTGCATTTATGCTTATGCTTTGTAAGTCTCAAAGTGCTTATCTGTATTTTTCCCCATATGCCTGGGGCAAGGTCAATATCTATGATTAAGGTTAAGATTCTAGGTCGTGGGCGATAACAAAAATTCACAGGAGCCCGCAACCTGTCCCTGACCTCTACTAAAAATACCCTGGGGAGTGGTGGGAGGGAAACGATGACAAACAAAGTGCGACCAGGGCTTGCAGCTGTTCTAGTCCTGCTGCTGCTCCTGTGGCAGGGGCTGACTGCTGCTGCTCCAGCCCCAGGGAGGCGGACTCAACCCCAGCTGCTGCTCCTGTGAGCCGCAGGGCTGGCTGCCAGTCCACCGCTCTAGGGCTAGCCACTGCTCTGGCAGCCTCGGGACTGGCCCAAAATACGCCATGGAGATCCTAGAATGTGACAGAATCACGTCCTTACCTGTAATTCACAATTCTGATAGTTTTCAGATCTGCAGGGTCTTCCCAAATCTCTAGCTTCAGGGCTCTGTCTTTCACCACAACCCTTCTCTGTTGAATAGTCTTCATGTGATGAGGGACTGCTTAGTGAGATGGAGTCACTCTTAATAGGCACGTGAGTGTTTCAGATAGTGGACAATTTTCTGACTGAGCTTAGGGCCATATTTTCAATGTGGTACGAAAGAGAATTCCTAATCCTCTTCATGCTCCCTGTTGTATGTTTAGGATTTATAATTGAGACAGTGTTTTGGGTTAGGAGACTGAAGCATCACATGGAAAGAGCGTCTTACTGCATCCAACATATCCAGGGCCTTGATTATGCAAACTCTGACAGTATTTTGCCTTTATAGGAGCAAACTTCAGCATTAAAATAGCTGCGTGATTCCAAGCTTCTTCAGTCGCCACTTACATGCTGTTGGGAAAACTGTTGCTTTGGCTGTTAACTTTTCTGGAGAAATCGGCATGCACACATCCCAATTAGATACCAAGAGCACTGAAACTCTTGGCATTTCAGCTACCTGACTCTTCTGGGTGTCAAAGGAAATTGTTGCTGTGCTTGTAAAAAGTGATTCAGAGCCTTAAGTCTCTCTTACTTGTTGGATTAAGGATTGTGTGAATTTAGCATAAAAGCACCTTTGCCTGCCTGCTTCTTAGAGGTCATTTGTTGGCAAGGTGAAGTTAATAATATAATAATATAGCTGAGTCATAATAGGCTATTGACACTTGTAGGGCTGCTATTGGAGCTAATCCTTGTTAGTTTATCAATTATATTAATTGGATCTGCTGTTGTCCTGAGGGGTGTGGTGTGTTGTGGTTTTTTTTTGTGTTGGCAGAAAAATGCTTCAAGAGCTACATGAAAGTAAGCCCATTTCTGTTACAGGGCCTGATCCAATTCCTATCAAAGTTTGGCCTGGTCTACACTACAAGTTTATCTCGAATTTAGCAGCGTTAAACCGAATTAACCCTGCACCTGTCCACACAAAGAAGCCCTTTGTTTTGACATAAAGGGCTCTTAATATCGATATCTGTACTCCACCCCGACGAATGGAGTAGCGCTGAAATTACCATTTCAAAATTGCCATTTCGAATTAGGGTTAGTGTGGCCGCAATTCGATGGTATTGGCCTCCGGGAGCTGTCCCACAGTGCACCATTGTGACCGCTCTGGACAGCAATCTGAACTCGGATGCACTGGCCAGGTAGACAGGAAAAGCCCCATGAACTTTTGAATTTCATTTCCTGTTTGCCCAGCGTGGAGCGCTGATCAGCACAGGTGACCATGCAGTCCCAGAATCAAAAAAGCGCTCCAGCATGGACCTTACGGGAGATACTGAATCTGATCTCTGTATGGGGAGATGAATCTGTTCTATCAGAACTCCGTTCCAATACACGAAATGCCAAAACATTTGAAAAAATCTCCAAGGCTACAATGGACAGAGGCTACAACAGGGACTCAACACAGTGCTGAAACTTAAGGAGCTGAGACAAGTGTATGGATGCTCATGGAGGGAGGTGCGACTGATGACTGTAGCTATCCCACAGTTCACACACTCTCCCTCCCCTCCCCCCCCCAAAACCATTTGAATTCTTGGCTGAGCTTCCAAAGCCTGAAGGGTCAAAAACATTGTTGCGGGTGGTTCAGGGTATATGTCGTCAGCCCTCCCTCCCCACCCCATGAAAGCAAAGGGGGGAAAAAATCGTTGCTCGCCTTTTTTTCAATGTCACCGTATGTCTACTGGATGCTGCTGGCAGACACAGTGCTGCAGCGCTACACAGCTGCATCCCCTTCCCTTCCCTTGCAGACGGTACAGTAGGACTGGTATCCGTCATCGTCATCCCATGAGTGCTCCTGGCTGGCCTCGGTGAGGTCGGCCGGGGCACCTGGGCCAAAATGGGAATGACTCTCTTCTTTAAGCTTTGTCTAATGGAGATTCACTCCTGCCTGGAATATCATAGCAGCTGGAGGCTGCCCTCCCCTCCTCCCTTTGATCTCTGCTTGCAGCGGCAATAAAGTCCAGTGTTGTTTCTTATTCATGCATTCTTTATTACTTCATCACACAAATGGGGGGGATAACTGCCATGGTAGCCCAGGAGGGGTGGGGGAGGAGGGAAGCAACGGGTGGGGTTGTTGCAGGGGCACCCTCTAGAATGGCATGCAGCTCATCATTTCTGCAGGATGTCTGGGGCTCTGACCCGGAGCGGCCGTTTGCATCTCTGGTTCTTTAGTAGGTTTGCCTGATATTCTAGGCAGGACTGACTCTCCCTTAGACAAAACTTAGAGGAGAATGACCTTGGGAGTCATTCCCATTTTTGTCCATGCGCTGCCGACCGACCTCACCAAATTTGGCCAGGAGCACCCATGACCGCAGCAGACAGTACAATAGGACTGGTAACCGTCATTGTTAACTTGCTAAGCAGCAGACGGTATAGTAGAGCTGGTAACCGTCTTTGCTAACTTGCAAAAGGCAAGGGGATGCTGCTGTGTAGCGCTGCAGTACCGCATCTGTCAGCAGCATCCAGTAGACATATGGTGACAGTGGAAAAAAGGCTGAACTTACCCTGGCGAACCGCGTGCCAAAAGTTGCCGATCCATGAGGTAGGGAGAGGCGAGCAAAAAACAGGATTTAAAAAAACCCTGAAAAAATTAGACACTGCAAAAATTGTTGCAGAATAGCACTGAAGACAAGTTCTTTCCTCTGAAAGCTCGACTCCCTTATAAATGAATGTAGGGGCTCCCTCAAAAAAAATCAACAACCACCAAAAAACCTGTGGGATTTGCATTACAGTTTGAGGTAGACTTTTTTCAAAATCTGACAATCAGTTTTGTAGTTAGTACAACTGTTGGTTTATATAATTGGGGAAGAAGATGAAACCGTAACTACATTTTTTAAATGTAGAGTTCTCTTTGCGGAATGTCAAATTAGACTTGTACTTGATCTGAGGATACCAGAGCTGGACTTGTTTCATCTCAAAGATGATACATGCTGCGGATGAGTTAGTGAACTCTATTAAGTTGTGTTCGGGGGCGGCTCTAGACGTTTCGCCGCCCCAAGCAGGGTGGCATGCCACAGGAGGCGCTCTGCCGGTCGCCTGTCCCGCGGCTCCGGTGGACCTCCCACAGGCACGCCTGCGGGAGGTCCACCAGAGCCTCCTGCTGCCCGACCAGCAGAGCGCCCCGCGCGGCATGCTGCCCCTAGCACGCACTTGGCGTGCTGGGGTCTGGAGCTGCCCCTGGTTGTGTTGAACTGTAGTAAGAGGTGTCTTCGTTAGTGTTTCAGAAAAGAAACATAAAATGCAGAAGTGCCACTGTCTAGTAGTTGCTGTGTTCCAGTATGAATTTATAGAGTGGGGAGAAGCTAAGAGAAAGGAATGTGATAGTATATTTTACTGGTGATGGGACTGGTAACTTGAAATATGCTGATTACCCCTACCTCAGTTTTAATGGATGAGGATTAATTTTTCAGTTCTTGGACAGCTATCATGCTATAGCAGGGATGAAGATTCAATCACATGGCAATTTTTTCTCTAATCCTAATTTAGATTCTATATTTAAAACCCCTATCAAATGACCACATGCATGCTCATTAGGGAGAATTAGGGCATACTGCCACCTCATCCCATATTTGAAACAGTAGAGATGGTAAAGCTGACTTTGTGGAAACTTCAGGAAAACTTAACATGATGTTTGTCATTGTTCTTCATAGAGTGTAAGGTATGATTATTTTTATGGTTTTCATGTAGTTTCCTAACAAGCAAGAGTGTATACCTGTTCTGGGTTTCAGAGGTCATTTAGCATAGATCAAATATGTAGTGCTTGCCACTTTTGAAACAATTCTGCAAAAAGGAGGTTGTGTTTGAGGGCATTTCATGATTTGATAGGTAAAGTTAATTTTATGATGTTCGGAGATTCTTGAGAAACAAATGCCTTACTTTCCAGGACATTATTTTTTCAGAATGTGCAGCTTGGTGTATCAGTTAAAGTAAAGCTAGTTCCTTCCTCCCCACCTTCTATCTAAAGATCTTGTCAGTTACTACTATATAGTTTCTATGAAACTATAATTTATGTAGCTAAGAGCCAGATTTTTGGTGGGTGTAAATTAGCATAGCTTCATTGACTTCTGTTGACCTGTAAATTCACTGTCTATCCCCTTATTAATGCAAGAGTATTCCGATATCCTATTCCGGAGCTTTTTTTTTTTTTTATTTCCAAATGAGGCACCTAAATGGGGAAGAACATTGTATTGTCATGTCTATCATTTTCAGGTGTTTTTTTTTTTCCTGCTCATCTCATTTTTAAGAGGGTTATGGGATTTTTGGGGGGTGTTTTTTATTTGTTTTTGTTTTTTTTGTATGTCGACAGATTTTTGAAAATCACTTGTATTTGCCAGATGTGCGGTTTACTCTTCAGAATTTGCTCATGTTTGGTGTGCATTAAGGAAAGGGTGGAGGGAAAAAGACTCAATCAGCATTTTCTCTTTAGAAATTAAGTGAAAAATCAAGAACAATTTTAAATGCAGTTGTGTAATGGCTTTGTGGTGCTAGCATAGCAACCAGCATGCCAGAAGTCAGCACGTTTTCATGCTATTAGAACAGGGTTTCTCAAACTTCATTGCACTGTGACCCCTTTCAGACAACAATAATTACGGCATGACCCCAGGAGGGAGGACTGAAGCCTGAGCCTGCCTGAGTCCTGCTGCCCGGGGGGTGGGGAGGGGCTGATTCCAAAGCCTGGTGGGGCCAAAACTGAAGCCTAAGGCACAGAACCTGTAACTGAGCCCCACTACCCAGGGCTGAAGCCCTCGGGCTTGGGTTTTGGTCCTGGGTGGTGGGGCTCAGGCTTTGGCCCCGGGCCACAGCAAGTCTAATGCCAGCCCTGGTGACCCCACTTTGGGGTCCCAACCCACAGTTTGAGAACTGCTGTATTAGACTGAGACTAAGGACTTTGAGCATTCATGTGAGCTCTGAGGGCCATTCCTCATTATAAGTCATTATCCTACTCTATTTTCTAGAGCAGATCTTCAAGTGATGTAAATCTGTATAACACCATTGAAGTCAGTGGAGTTTCATGATTTACACCAGCTGAGCATCTACCCCCTGTATTTAATTTGAAGTATTCTGTGTATTTTTTAATTTATTGAAACACATTGGTCTTGGTAGTGCTGACTTATAAAAAGGAATAACATAAACAACTGGTCTACTGAAGCGTACTTATTACTGCTGTCACAGGAGCGTAGATATGGGAGAAAAGTAGTATTTTGATTTTTAGTATGTTCCTGTGAGAGCAAGTGTTTTATTAAGGCAAGAGATTATTTGTTTCAGTGAACTGTTTCAGTGTATTATAAAATATAAATAACTTGGACAGGTGTTCCTGCCTAGTAGTGGAGTAATGAGGTTAGAAGTAATGCCTTGGGGTAAAATATGGCTCTCTCTCAAGTTGGGTGAACTCGAAGACAGGAGAGTGGTTCACTGTGTCCCTTCTGTCCCCTCTCCCACAAGCAGGAGTGAATCATAACACTGCTTTCTGTGCTGAGAGTGCCAGGGGAGCTGCTGCACTGGAACGTACACTACACAACCAGGATGTGAAAAGCTGGCATCTTCTGTTGCCTGGGAATCTCGGCCTGAAGTCAAAGGGACTAGACCTGCTTATGTTCTTGCACGCTTTGTTGAATTGTGGCAGTCCTGCTTCCTTGTATGTTGCAGATACTCCAGTCTACTTTCCAGTCTCAGTGTGCCACTGGCTCTGAGACATAACTTGCTCCTCTGCCATTTTTTTGTGATTTTTAAGGTGTAGGTAAGTATATATACAGTATGTTGTTCTGGTTTAGTAGTACCTTACGAGGCAAGTAGTCCCACTGAATTCAGTGGGACAACTTACAGATTATTCACTGTGAAATAAGAGCGTCTGAATCTGTCCCTTTGTATACCTCTTAAGACACATTAGCAAAATTGAATATTCTAGCTAGTTGTGTGCCACTGTCACTATGGAGTGGATCAAATGGAGCTTGTTTGTGCCATCACTGAGTAGTCTGTTTTAATAAGATGTACAATATTAACACCAATCTGCTTCTATAAATACAGTGTAAAATGGATGTATGCAGCAACGATTTTTTTTCTGATTCATATGTCCTCACTGCAGGCTTTTAAGTACAGCACCTTTTTGTGATAAATTGAGGTGTTTAGTTAAAGATTATAGACAGGCTTTGATGTTTAAAACTGCCACCTTCTTGAGCTTTTTTTTTTTTTTTGAGCTTGTCAATTTTAAACATTCTTCAACCCTGGTCAAAGCATCATAGGTTGAAGTATATTTACTAGGGAGAAAACTGGCATCAACTTTAGGTCTTTATCCTAAAGCCTATACTATGTTTGTTCTGTTGCAAGGCTATTGTCAAGGCTGGTTAACCTAGCCTGCCTATTCCCATAAGCCAATAGGTCTAAGGCATGTTCAGAGTTTCTCCTGTTTTTAAAATTTGCTTTACCTTCTGTGACAGGAATCATGAGTAGTGGCATGAATACGGTAGGAAGTTAGGGGTCTCAGCCAGCATGTACTGTTTGGGTCTTCTGTACATGGTTGATTCCTTCCTTGCTGGACTTGGCATCTATTTTAATGTAAAATAGTTGGATAGGAACACTTTTTGAAAAACTTGAGACTGACTGACTCCATTTCTTCCCTACTTTCATGAATGGTGCCAACAGACATAATAGGGAAATCTGCAGCATGAGATTGCAGAGAAAAATGGTTCTTGGAGCTAGTTCTAGAAGACAATCTAGGGGCAAGGCATCAAAACATATTGGAGTACGTCTCTGTGTGTGAGTGCATGTGTGTGGGGAAATGAACCCTGGAAAGACTCATTTCATTTTGATCTCTGAAACAGAAAGACAGGTATCCCTCTCAATCTGGGATGCAATATTGAATAAGTGAGGGCAGGGGACACACTGTAATAATGAGGGATACACAAATTTCCATATCTGAGGAAATGGAGCACTCTTTAAATGTAACAATACATCTCATATTTTAAATTATTATTTTGTATTATAGTAGTTTCAGGCCTGCCGACAGCAATTCCGGGCCCCAGGGCCATCCCTAGTGGGGCTCGGGGTGGAAGTGACAAATCCGTCACTTCTGGGACCGACCGTGCTATCCGATTGCGCCAGCCTGCAGGGCCCCAAGCGGTCACTACCTCATGTGTGTCTAGGAGCCCTGCAGCCCACCTGGGCGGTTTGAAAGGGCCCGGGGCTCCTGCTCGCCACCGCGATGGCTAGGGGCTCCGGGGCCCTTTTAAGTCGCCCAGGCCTCTGGGCAGTTTCCGCTACCCCACCCTGGTGGCAGCTCTGAGTAGTGTCTAGAGGTTCCAGCTGAGATTAGGACTCTAGTGTGCTATGTGCTGTACAAACTCATAGTACAAAAGAGTCCCTGATCTAAAGAGTATACAGTCCAAACAAACAAAGGCAAAAGAGGAGGGGGTGTGTAGTAGCAGTATTCTTATTATACAGATGTGTAACTGAGGCACAGAGAGCTATTAAGTGATTTGCCCATGGTCATACAGGAAGTCAGTGGCAGCACTGTGAATTGAACCCAGATCTCCGGAGTCCCAGTCAAGTATCTTGACCACAAGAACAGATTTCCTCTTTATGCAGAGTCCATGATTTGACAGCTTCACGTTAACAACATGCTGGGTCAGAAGTTACTTAGACTACAGGGGATTATAACCAGAGGCAGTGGGTTGAAATTAGCTAAATGGAATATTTAAGCAAAAACATCAGTGTTTTCCTAACAGTGCACTCCATGATACTCTAGATTAGATGCCTAGGAAAAGTGGCTGAAGCCTTTCCCAAAGGACAGTTAAGACTAGATAAGACAATATATTAGACCAGGGGTAGGCAACCTATGGCACGCGTGCCGAAGGTGGCATGCGAGCTGATTTTAAGTGGCACTCACACTGCCCGGGTCCTGGCCACCGGTCCGGGGAGATCTGCATTTTAATTTAATTTTAAATGAAGCTTCTTAAACATTTTAAAAACCTTATTTACTTTACATACAACAATAGTTTAGTGTTATATTATAGACTTCTAGAAAGACCTTCTAAAAACATTAAAATATATTACCAGCACGCGGAACCTTAAATCAGAGTGAATAAATGAAGGCTCGGCACACCACTTCTGAAAGGTTGCTGACCCCGTATTAGACAGTACACTCCAGGAATTTTCTTCATTAGATGCAAAATAGAATAAATGAAGGGTATTTTTCTTTTCTGATTTCCAAGAATAGGAAGTGAAGGATAGAGGGAAGCTAGGGTTTAGGTTAAGGAAGCAAGGACATTTTCTCTAGCTGCTTTGTAAATATAGGGTTGTGTGCTACTTTATTTTACACCTGTCTGCACCTTACACTCCTTTACATGTAGGTAGAGCTGGTGTAAATAGGAGTCTAAAGTGGCATAAGTGGGAAGAGGTCTAATTTGTGCTTGTATACTTGTCATTTCTGACTTTGAGTCAAAATGTCACGCAAATTGAATAATGTGAAATTAAAACTTTTTTTGCCTGTTTTGGCAGACTCTCTGCACTTGCAGAGGAAAGGTTTTTTTGAGAGAGATGACTGAGTCATTTTCAGAATTAGGAATGACCTCCCAATAGGCACGGTGGGAGTGAATCCTTGGCTATAATCAGCTGGCCTTTTTTTTTTTTTTTTTTTTTTTTTTTTGACCCTTGAAGGGTGAGCCTACAGACCAGATCACCGAGAGCAGCAGCAGGAGAAGGATGAAGAAAAGGCAGGTTCTTATAACTGTTAACTGACTCTTCTAAAGGAAAGAATATTGTTTTCTTACAAGAGAGCTGGCTGCCTCAGTGTTCTAAACATCTGTTCTTTCTTTCCCTTGTCCCTCTCTTGCTGCTGGGTTTTATTTCAGCTGCTTGCAGGGGACAAATCCATTCCGAGGGGGAGAGGGGAAATCCTCAAGAATTTAGGTGAAATGGGACCAGAGCCACCCAGAGAATATTTGCGGTTCAGGCTCTTGTAAAAACTCTAATCTAGCCTATGGTTGTTCTTATTGAAAGTTTAGTTCAGGAGCCAGGCATGTAGGACTTGGAAAGCGAGGCAAAATTTTATTTCTAGAAATTAAGTCTGTATAGAAGTAGTCATTACAGTTAACACCTAGACCTAACTTTTATTTTTATTACTGTTGTATTAAAATGGAAATCTAAAATGTAAGACTTTTTTTTTTTTAAGCTCTCCTTGTTAGTATTTCTTTCTAGTATATTAAATTGTTTTATAAACAAACCTTGGCAAAAGCAAGCTTGTCTGCTGTTTTTGTTTTTTTTTGTTTTTGTTTTTTATTTTTTGAATAATATATTAAAATGCTCTGGACATAACTTAAAACTCTTTAGTCAATATTGTTTAATTTGCCTTGAAATACCAACTTCAAGCTCTTTGATAAGTGGTTTGAAAGGTTGTCTAACTGCACTATAAGTACTGGAAATATGTTCATATTTTCTGCTGAAATGCCACTTTGTAAATTGTTGCAGCAATACTCTGTGAATCAGAACAAAAAATCCTTATTCCTCTTACAATGTAAGAAACGCTATTTTCTCTTTTTCTCCCCCCCCCCTTCCTTTTGTGGTACAAGAATACCCCGACACACAAACCGGTTCTAAACAATGGGACTGGCCATTACTACTCAAAGGTCTATAATTTAGCAAGTTTGACCATTGTATATACACATGGACAAAAAGATATGCGCTAGAAAACGTGCATGAAGGTACAAGGGTGGGATGGAGTTTAGGGTTCAAGGAGCCATGTCACTTCTCCCGCTTTGCCTCTTGTAAGAGAGTCAGGCACAATCCTGGTCCATTTGCTTAGGTGATTCTAGCAGACATAGCAGTGCTAGGTTGTGCAACGGTAAGGAAGATATGACTGTATTCTTCCATATGAACTGTTGAAACCTGGCCAGCATGGGGCAGCACACTCTGCATCATGTAAAGGAGTATAACAAAGGCCATTCAAGTCTGTGCTGCTGGATGCATTGTCACTTTTGGATATCGCCCCTCCTCAGCACTCTTCTTCCCCCATGGGCTGTGGTTTAAAGCCCTCTGCACTGAGAATTTTATAGTGTTTCAGCCCAGTGTATGATGCATCAGAACCTTGCACTAAAGACAGAGGTTCATTGCAGGTTACTGAATTGTGTAAGTATATGAACAAATACACACACCAAAACAAACAAAAACAAACACGCCCCTCCCCCCCACAAAAAACCCACCACAGAATGTATATTGTAAACTTTATTTTGCAGATAGTTTTAACTAAAAACTTTACAACTTACTATAAAGTAAACTTTATTTTTAAAAAGGGGAAATTATAGTTAAGAGGATCCATTACAGCATCTGCTATTGAAACTGCTCAGAGGTGGTATTCACCCCATACTAGCTGTGAAAAGATGTAATATGGGCTTGAAGGGCCAATTAGCTTGCCACCTTGCACCTTGAATTTGGTGTGGGCCAAGAATAATTAAAGCCCAGCTGGGGGAGAACAGGGTTTGTTTCCATAAAGAGTGGGGTGAGCCTTTGTTGTGGGGTAGAAAACCTGAGGAGGGAAAGTTGGGAGTTCCCGCTCTCTGAAAAGCAGTCTAAAGGAAAGTTGAGAAGGAGAAAGGGGCAAACATGGGACAGGCTTCTGCAGGGGTGAGACCTACCAGGAAACTGCCCGAACTCCTCAGTGGGGAAGGAATGGGCTGGCTCCTGCATTGTAGGGTGGATTGAGGCCTTGGACAGTCTGAAGGTATGCCCTTGCTGCTTTAATGAGGTAGCTGCCAGCTGAGCCCAGCTGGACTAGAGGTGTGTGTGTGTGTGTGTGTATTTCTGTTGGACTTTTGATAAAAGACTGGCCTTGGAAGGGGAGTACTCTGTGAAGTTGCCTGGCTGGAGGGCCAGGATACCACCTATGGCTGGAGTAGGCCAGAGGATGGTGGTGGGGAACTGAGGCACAGCTGCTTCAATGCCATATCTGGCCACGAGGGCTCATATCAGGACAGCAGCCTAGCACAGGTGGGAAAAAAGCCACCAGGGTGTTTTTTTTTATGCTAATTAGAAACTGGATTAGTGAGGTTGTGCTATAGTTCACACAGCTTTCTTGAGAAAGAGACAGACACTCACCTCCTTACTTACCATAATATCCTGAGAGCATACGAGTGGAAAGCGTGCGTGTTGTTTAAATTGAGGAATATGATGGAGTGTATTGCAGGTATAGTATTTTGTGACCAGTTGTGGGTGACATACTATTTCTGTTTAAATACTTTATCTTGCATTACTTGGATGCCAAGACAGTCTAAATGACAGTAGGGTTTTGTTTTTTTTTAATGGAAAATGATGTGTTAACTGCCTTCTGGTGGCTGTTAGCTTATTAAGAAAGCAACATTTGACACGAGCAAGTTTGGATTAAGTGTCAGATTGTAAATTAGTCTCTCTTCTATTTTTAATAGCTCAGCTTTTTTGATTATTTATATCAGATGCTAGACAGAAGGATCTGTCCCGCATAAACAAATAATATTAAAACATGACAGATGTCTTTGGAACGAACATTGTACAGTGCTGCTAGTTTCACAGATGACCAAAATGGACATCATCAACAGGCGCCTTCATATCTGTTGAATTACTGCTCTTAAATACAGTCACTTTTCACTGAATATTTTTGCTGCTTAGTTTTTCCAATTTAAACATGTTGTTTACAAAGATACTTTTATTGAAATATAATAAAATATTGTCCATTTCATGATTATAAGTTGGTTTTAAAATGGTTATGTTCAAAATTAATATATGAAGTGATTTTCAATAATGTTGTTTTGAGACATGTATAGCAATCAGTTTGTGTACTAGATATTAGTTCAGTGTCAGTTGCTCAGGCTAATATATAGAACCACTGCAAGAAAAAAACTGTTTTATAGTAATACAACTGGACCCTCAACATTAGTGGTGTTGCAAGGAACTTCTGAAATTACGTTTACACCATAATATAGCAGTATGTAATATTGAAACTGATTTTCTGGCATTTGGACATGGAAAAAGCATTAGGCTGCAACAATACTTAAATGTAAGGAAAATATTGATTATGTTTTGGAAACCTGCCTTTTGTTGTTGAGTAATATTTTACTCTTTAATTATTAATCCAATCTCTCTCTCTCTCTCTCTCTCTCTCTCATTTAAAATGTTCTTTCATGCTGCGTAGTCTCAAGAGTTTGAAGCTTCCCAATATTTTTTCTGATAGCATTGGGTAATTGATTGATAAACAAGTATTCTTGGAATTCTGGCTGTATTTTCTTCACAAGAACATATTCTGTGGCTTGCCATTCTGCTGTGACTATTGGCAGGAGTTGCAGGGGAAGATGTGATTGTATAAATAAACTGAATAAACTAGCTCTCAGGATTTTTCAAGGGGCTCTCTTGAGAGTGAGTTTTGAGGCTCTTTCTTACAATTCTCTGTCCTTAATTTGAACCAGATTCTGCCTTCCTTATTCTGTGAGTGACCCTTTTTGGAATCACTGGGAATCCTGGCAGAATAATCCAGTACAAACAGTGGTATCAGAATCTGGTCGTCTGTCACTCATCAGCCCAAGTCTAGAAATGGGGTTCATTAACTTGAATTCTCTTTCATTTTTTGCATTAAAAAAACACACAGTATTGTTTGTCTTCCATAACCAATTTTCAAATTATTTTATCTACTCTCTTCTTTCTGCACAAGATTGATAAAGTTGTTCTGAGGCACCTCTGGTATCATCTGGATATTTTAGGTTTCCTTCAACCCCTTTCATGCTGGTATTTGCTCCAACAATGACGACAGCCTTGAAATACCCATTTGTTGGTTTCTCCCTCGAGATCTTTGAACTTCTTCGTGTGCTGCCCATCTCTGAAATAATCCATCAAGCCACTTCCTTCTCCTCTCAGATCCTACTGAAGGACTTTTTGGTGCGGTGACATTAACAAACCAGCCTTGCAACAATGGTTAGCCTGTACAGCAGTCAGGGAGTGCTGATTTTATTTATTGAAAAATGAAATTAACTTGGAGCCTCTCAGGGTTTCAAATGATCTCATTCTTCTCTGAAGAGAACAGTTTGGGGCAATTCCTTCTCTGTCTCCATTGAGTGGGGTTCTGGAACATTCTTTTAGTGATCTCTCTGGTGGAAGATTGAGGCAATTTGGCTTGTTGTTCTGTCAATATGAAGGTGATCTGCAGCTCTAGGTCTCATTCGCTTTAGAGCCAGATACTGGGAAGGATATGTGGGTGAGAGCAAACTGGTGAAACTGAAGATGCAGGTAATATTAGGAGGTTGGAGGAAAGGCTGTTTGGA
Source organism: Mauremys mutica (assembly GCF_020497125.1). NCBI lineage: Eukaryota > Metazoa > Chordata > Testudines > Geoemydidae > Mauremys > Mauremys mutica. The sequence goes on along the minus strand of NC_059072.1, from coordinate 187,597,330 downwards.
GTATAATAGGGTGGTTTCTGCACCTGTAACTGAAGGTGTTTCATTTCACCATTTTGCCTCAAGACTTCTGCACTCTGGGGTTTCTCTTGGACACCTTTCTGCTTCTGTAATTCCAGGAGTGTCCATGTCTAAGAATGCCTCATTCCATTTTCATTAAGCCAAATATTTTCTTTAGGATCCGGACTTTACTACAGCCCTTTGTGCCTTTGGGACTTCCACACTGGACTACAGAAATGTGGTATTCTGAGAAGTCTTCAAGCTTAGCCTCAACAAGTGTGACTAAGAGCTTGTCTATGCTTACCCGTGCTGCAGTGCTTAGTGAAGAGCTTCTCCCATCGGTGTAGGTACGTTGAGAGGAGAAGCCCTTCTGTAGATGTGGCACTGTCTACACAGGGGGTTAGATCGGTATAACTTGTCTCAGGGCATGGATTTTCCACACCTCAGAGTGACAGTTATATTGACATAAGTTCGTAGCATAGATCAGGGTTCATGAAGAATGCAGCTGCCTGCCTCATAATTGAAGTTGTGTGATGTAAACATATGACTGCAGTTCTTCAGCTGCTGCACTGGCTTCCTGTCTGGTTGTGGGCGCTATTGGCCTTGGTCACCGCAGCCCTACATGGCTTTGACTCAGGCTGAAAGACTGGTCTGCCTTTTTGATCCAACATGAAAATTAATGTCAATTGAGATGTTCAACCTGAATTGCTCTAGATTTTAATGTCAACTAGCCTTCGGCAGGAAGTTCTCAGAAGGACTTTTGAATCTGGAAAGAGCTCCACAACTTGGCCTGTCAGAGTCAGTTTGCTGACAGGGCGCAGTGCCAGGCCCATCTCATTTCTTTGCCTAAAGAGATGAGGAATTGTTCTAGGGCTTGTTTTTCTCTTTTTGCCTCTGCAAAGAGGCAGGTTTGCATGGGTTTTGTACCTGAGCGTTTGGGACAACACATGATGTACATTAAAGAAAAAATACCACATTTGTTGTTAAAACGAAAGCAACTTTTCTTTGGATAGAGGGGGTGCATTTTATTACTATATATATTGAACTCTCTAAGTCCAAGGTCAGAGGGGACCATCATGATCCTCTAGTCTGACCTCCTGCACATTGCAGGCCACAGAACCTCACCCACCCACTCCTGTAGTGACCCCTTACCCTCTGGTTGAGTTACTGAAGTCCTCACATCATGTTACAGAAAATCCACCGTTTACCCTAGTTAAACCTGCAAGTGACCTGTGCTGCAGAGGAAGGCAAAAAAACCCCAGGGTGTTTGTCAGTCTGACCCAGAGAAAATTCCTTCCCAACCTCAAATATGGTGATCAGTTAGACCCTGAGCATATGGGCAAGACCCATCAGACAGACACTTGGAAAATAATTCTTTGTAGTAACTCGGAGCCCACCTCATCTAGTGTCTCATCACTGGCTCTTGGAGATACTTGCTGCTTGTAGTCACAGATGGGCTACATGCCATTATAGGCACTTTCATTAGACGAGCAGTTCTCAAACTGTGGGTTGCGACCCTGTTTTAATGCGGTCTCCAGGGCTGGCTTAGACTTGCTGGGGTCTGGGGCCAAAGCCCGAGGTTACAGGCCCCTTGTCTGGAGTTGAAGCCCTTGGGCTTCAGCTTTGAGCCCCCTACCCAGGGAGTTGATATCAGGTGTTGGCTTTGCCCCCCCCCAGGGTGCGTGGGCTCAGGCTTCAGTCCCCCCTCCTGAGGTCATGTTGTAATTTTTGTTGTCGGAAGGGAATCACGGTGCAGTGAAGTATGAGAACCACTGCATTAAACCATCCTCTCAGTCCTGAAGCCAGTCAGTTGTTGTGTGTGGTTTGTTTTTTTTGGTGTGTTTTGCCTCCACTGCTCCCCTTGGAAAGCAGTTCCAGAACTTGACTCCTCTGATAGTTAGAAACCTTCATCTAATTTCAAGCCTAAACTTGTTGATGGCCAGTTTATATCCATTTGTTCTTATGTCCACATTGGCATGTAGCTTATATAACTTTTTTTTTCCCTTTCCTGGCATTTATCCCTTTGATGTATTTATGGAGAGCAAACATATCTCCCCTCAGCCTTCTTTAGGTTAGGCTAAACAAGCCAAACTGTTTGTCTCCTCTCCTAAGGTAGGTTTTCCATTTCTCTGATCATCCTCATAGCCCATCTCCGCACCTGTTCTGGTTTGAATTAATTATTCCAGATGAGGTCTCACCGTGCCCTGTATAATGGTACTAACACTTCCCTGCCTCTACTGGAAGTACATTGCCTGATGCACCCCTAGGACTTCATTAACCTTTTCTATTTCCTCATCACATTAGTGGTTCATAGTCATCCTGTGATCAATCCATACATCCAAGTCTTTCTCCTTCTCTGTCACTTCTAATGGATATGCCCCCAGTTTATAGAAAAAATTCTTGTTGTTAGTGCAAAGTCATGCATTTAGGGACTATCAAATTTTATCCCATTTCTATTACTCCAGTTTACAAGTTTGTCCAGATTATTTTGTACGATATTCTGGTCCTTCTCCATCTTGGCAAAAACCCCCAACTTTATGTCATCTGAAAATTTTATTAGCATGCTCCTACTTCTTCTGACAAAGTCCGTAATAAAATATTAATTTGGTCCCAAGACTGATACCTGAGGAACTCCTCTAGTAACCTCTCTCCAGCCTGACAGTTCACCTTTCAGTTTGACCCATTGTAGTTGCCCCTTTAACCAGTTCTTTATCCACCTTTCAGTTCTCCTATTAGTCCCCATGTTCTCCAATTCATTGTTTCCCATATGGAACTGTATCAAATGCCTTACTGAAATCCAGGTAGATTAGATCTACCACATTTCCTTTGTCTAAAAAAAACAGTTTTCTTCTCAAAGAAAGAGATCAGATTGGTCTGACATGATCTGCCCTTTGTAAAATCATGTTGTATTTTATCCCAATTACAATTTATGTTTCAAAATTTGTTCCAAGACCTTGCATACAATTAAGGTCAAACTAACAGGCCTGTAGCTTCCTGGGCCCTTCTCCTCCCCCTTCCCCCCCGCTTTTTTTTTAATAGGAGCTATATTAACAATTCTTATATCAGCCAAGCGTCCAGATTCATTAGAAATCATTGCTACTGGGCTGCAAGTTCATGTGCCAGTTCCTTTAATATTCTTGAATGGAGATTATCCGAGCTCCCCAATTTAATCCCATTAAAGTGGTTGAGTTTGACTTCCACCTCATGTGTGGTAATTTCTACCTCAATATCCTTGTTCCCATTAGCCACCCTGCCGCTAATTTTAAGCTCTTCATTGCCTTTTTTTTTTTTTTAATGAAGCTAAAATATTTGTTTAAGTGTTGGGCTATGCATAGATTAGCTTTAATCTCCACCCCATCCTCAGTGCTTAGCAAGGAAAGAAGGGAGACAGCTTTCTTTTTATTTATATGGCTATAGAAACTTTTACTATTGGTTTTAATTCCCTTTGCAGGGTCCAACTCTGCTTGGCTATTGACAATTCTCACTTTATGCCTGCATTTTCTGACTTCCAAGAAGTAACTTTCCTTTCTGATCCATCCCATCTTCCATTCCTTGTAGGCTTTCTTTTAATCACCTGTTTGAGATGTTTCCTCATCTAGGTTGGTCTGCAACCCTTCCTTACACAGGATGCAGGCAAGTAATTTCAAGCCGCCTCCTCATTCAGATCCTTGAGTTCTTCAATCCAGTCCACTTCCCTAACTAATTCCCTTAATTTTTTCAAGTTAGCCCTTTTGAAATCAAGGCCCCTAGTTGTAGATATATTTTTCTTTTATCCTTCCATTTAGTTTGAACTGAATTAGCTCATGATCACTCGAACCAAGGTTGTCCCCTACAACCAGCTCTTCTGAGGTCTTCACTACTCATCAATACCAAATCTAAAATACGATCACCTCTTGTTGGTTCAGCGACTGTTTTTTGTTTGGTGAAGAAATCTGTCAGCTATCATATGGAGGAAAATCTGAGCCTTCCTATTATTAGTAGCACTTGTCCTCTAATCTATATCTGGGAAAGTTAAGTTTCCCATAATCACACAATTCCCAGTAGTATTTATTTCACTGAAAACATTAGAGGTGGCTATCCATATCTAAATCAGATCCTGGGGGCCTGTAGCACACCCCAAGCACTATCCGGGGGAACCTCTATTAGCTTTCTTCCCCAAAGTGATTTTTGACCCAAACAGACTGTTATCCATTCCATCACTTCTAATTTGTTTAGTCTACCGCATCATTAATATACAATTCCACTCTATCACCTTACCTCCCAGACAGCAATTTTAAGGTACGATAAGTTTAAATTTACATCCCCACAGTATTTTTGTTTTTCAGCATTGTGAGAGAGACTGAGGTTGCATGCGAGTCCCTGAGAAAGACCTTCTCACATGGGAAAGGAGGATTTCAAACCATTAAAATATCTCCAGCTTCCTGAAAATTTAATTTAAGTAGCCTCCCACCGACTCTTGGCTGAAAAGAACTTAATAGGCCTAAGTTGGCGCTGAGGCCTGGTCTACACCTAAAATTTACATCAACCTAGCTATGTCACTCAGAGATGTGAAAAATTAACACCCCATAGTTAAGCTACTGTAAACCCTGGTATAGACTCTGCTGGATCGATGGAAGAATTAGTCAGAGCTACCACCTTTCAAGGTGGGGATTTACTACAGAGACGGAAAACCCCTTTTCGTTGCTGTAGCAAGTGTCTACACTACAGGAGTAGTGCATTTTGTAGTGTAGACAAAGGCCCCCCCCCCCCTCAAGTTCTTGCCTTTTCCTGGTAAAGTCGTGTCTGATGCAATTATCCATCTCGGTTAAGAAAAATACTAAAGAGCAAAAACAATTTTGAGAAGGACTGGTTTTATTTCAGCTGTGTTTGAGAACTGAAAGGGTACATTCTCAGGGAACTACTGTGGAAACATTCTGCTGCCCAGCAGCTGTAGCCAGGCACTGGAACATTTATTGGTAAATGCCCAGCAGCCAATCAAGATGAAGTTGGGAGTTTAGGACCACAGCCGAGTGAAGCCACTGATTACTTCAATGGATCAGGGCCACATGCTAGCAGACAAGCTGCATCCCTGACTGAGCAGCGCTGCAGCATGAGACTACGTTCTAGAAGCTGACAAAAACTTAACATTGCTGATTTGGATAGCATTGGAAGCATGTAGTCTTACCACTTTGAGGCTACTTTCTGCTGGAATATTTCTCTGATCAGAACGTGGATTGTCCAGTGCTTCCTGAGAATTTACTGAAGGGCATATGCCTGTGTCCCCCACCACCACCACCGCTGCCCCCTCCACCACCCCTGCAGGCCCCTTACCATCTGCCTCAGTTCCTGCCTCTGGGACTCAGCTGCTCGCCTGGCCTGCCACGCCCTATTGCCACCGTTTGGGCCTCTAGCAGCAGCCAGCCAACTATTGACTTTGCACAAGTGCTTGTGGGTGCACGCACCCCCCCCCTTCCCTGGACTGACCCCTTCCCCTCTGCAACAGGCTCCCTAGCTTTGCCCCTTGTTGCCTGCCCCGTTCGCGCCTCGTAGCCCCCCCCCCACTCCCCCGGCCCAGCTTCGGTTTGCTTGCCTGCCCCGCCCATCTCCCTTTGCAGCTTTGTTTGTCCCGCCCCAGCCCTGAAGCTAGCCCCTTGGTCCCTCTGCCCCACTCCCAGCCTGGTTGCTCCCCTCCCTCCACGGCCCCTCACCTCGTGCGCCCATAGCCCCATCAGTGCGCTTGTGCCTCTCCCCTGTTTAAGTTGCCCCTCTTGCACTGCACCCCCCCCGTTGCTCTTGTCTCCCCTCCCCTCCCCAAGTGCAGCTAGAGGAGCCGGATTTCGATCCTGTGTCGGTACCTGACCCCCCCACCCCCAAGTCCTTGATAGTCCCCCTATCTGTCCCCCCTCCCCCGTTTTGGCACCCTCCTTCCCTGCCCACAGCCTAGCAGGGAGAAGTGGGTGACCTGTTCTCCCTCCCTCCCTCCTCCCTCTCTCTGGTGCTTTCCCTCCCTCCCTACTCATCATGGCGGGAGATGCGGCGGGTGGGACCCCTGGGACAACGCCTGTCCCCCCTCCCCCGCCTGCTCCCCCCCAATCCCCCCCCCAGTCTCGACCTCAACCGCTGCTGCCGGACCACCTGCCACCGCTCCCGCTGAGGCGCCGGCAGAAAGGGCCAGGGCAAAAAGAAGGGAAAGGGCCCCGCTAGGAAGACTAAGCCCTCCATGGCGGAGCCTGCCACTGCTGCCGCGGCCCCGCCACCGGCCACGGCGCCCCTCCCTGCTGTCCCCTCCACCAGCTCTGCGGATGCTCCTCCCTCGGCCCCCAGAGCGTACGCCCAGGTGACGGCGGCCCCCCCGCCTGCCGCTACGTCATCTCCCCCGACTGCCACCTCCGCTACCATCTACAGCGGCCGGGGCCCCTTCCCCACCTTAAAAAAAAAAAAAAAAAACAGAAACAGAGATGAAAACAGGCAAGGAAGGTGGAAAAAGAGGACTTTAGATTAAGAACTGGTGATCTAAGAAAAATGGGTATGCTACAAGAAAAATGAACAGAGACTAACATCCCTCACAGGGCCCGATCCAAAGCTCAATGAAGTAAATGAAAAGACTCCCATTGACTTCAGGGGCTTTGGATCGTAGCAGTAGACAGGGGCGGCTCTAGGCCCTAGCACGCCAAGCGCGTGCTTGGGGCGGCATGCCGCGGGGGGCGCTCTGCCGGTCGCCGGGAGGGCGGCAGGCGGTTCTGGTGGACCTCCCGCAGGCGTCCCTGCGGAGGGTTTGCTGGTCCCGCGGCTCTGGTGGAACCGCGGGACCAGCGGACCCGCCGCAGGCATGTCTGCAGGAGGTCCACCGGAGCCGCGGGACCGGCGATCGGCAGAGCGCCTCCTGCGGCATGCCGCCGTGCTTGGGGCGGCGAAATGGCTAGAGCCGCCCCTGCCAGTAGAACAAGAAATAACAGTGAAAATGTGGAACAAAAGTAAATTGGAGCAAGATAGAGAAATAATGTTTACATAGCACCTAGATGAAAAGACCTTGGCTACACTTGAGAGTTACAGTGCTGTTAATGGCTTTATAGTGCTGTAACTCACTCCCCGTCCACACTGGTAAGGCACATACAATGCTGTATCTCCCTGGCTACAGCGCTGCTTGTACTCCACTTCTACGAGAGGAATAAAGAGTATAGCGCTGCTGCTGGAGTGCCAATGTAAACGGGGAATAATCTTAGTACGCTGTAACTGACCTCCGGAAGCTTCCCATAATCCTTTTAAGTAAAGATAACTCTTTGTTTTGTTATGATGCCTCTCTTTATTTTGTTGTGAACTCCGGACTCCGGGAGCTGCTTATCAAAAAAACAAATACAGCCACTGTTTTCTGTGAATGAGCAGAGGCAGGGGGCTCCCTTTGGAATGCCCACAGCTAGTGTTTGCTTGAAGGGAGGGGGCTTGAGGAGAGAAGCAGCACGGCGGGCGGGAGGGAGGGAGCGGGGGGGTCTGTTTTGGGGAGGCCGCTTATCTGGTCTGTTTGCTTTCAGTGAGTGAGAGAGGGATGGGGAAGGGGGTTGGAACTTGCAAGGCAGGGAGCTGACAGTGTCTGCTCCAAAAAACCACGCACTCTCTCCCCCACGCTCCCTGTCACAGTCCACCCCACCCCCCTCTTTTGAAAAGCTCATTGCAGCCACTTGAACGCTGGGATAGCTGCCCATAATGCACCGCTCTAATGCCTCTGCAGATGCTGCAAATGTGGCCATGACAGTGCGCTGTCAGTGTGGATAGACTGCAGCGCTTTCCCTACTCAGCTGTACGAAGACAGGTTTAACTCCCAGCGCTGTACAGCTGCAAGTGTAGCCATACCCTAAGATGACTAGATACAGAAGAACAGGAAGAAGTTTTGGAAGCCATGAATGGAAGACATAATTTTTGTTAAATTTCATTTTTTAAATTCTTACGTAGAGTCGTTATCCACTGTGTAAGCATATATTAATGTATCTGATGAAAAATAGTGAAGGAATAAAGGTAAGCTATTGACAATATTAAAATAGCTGCTTGTGTTTTATAGTAATACATGAATTGGTGTGGGTTTTTTTGTGTGTGAAAGTTTGGAATTACCCACAAGCAAGCATTCAGGTCATTGAATAGGAGCAGCACAAATCTTCAGTGCTCTGGACAAACATTGAATAATCTTCTTTGTGGGAAAGATGGAGCTAGCACATCTGGTGTTTAACAACAAACCCTAACAGAATGCCTACATTTTCATTCTCTTAGTTGTGAAGTATCAGTCCAGGCCTACGCTAGAAAATTGTGCCAGCTTAAGTGTCAGCTAGGACTGGGGAAAAGTCACAACCCCTAGGTGACAGAGCTATATCTGCATCAGCAGAAGAACTGCCGACATATTAGTGTCCTCCAGGGAATCATTGCCGTCATAGTTATACTTAGATAGGCACTATAGTGTATGTATGGCCTCTAATGAATTGAGTGCTATGTAAAACACAAGAATAGACACATTTTCTTTTTAAAAATGAAAGCTTGCATTCTGTGAATGTAGGCTGGGTGTTGGGCACCACTGTTATACATGTAGGTTTTAGTGTGTAACCCTTCTGCCCCTCTGAGTTGGCGGCAGCAACAAGGGCCGGGTTCAGTATCCAGGGGTTCCGTTTCAATAACACAATGCAAAACTGGCTCGAGCCCCCACACAGTGACCTGGGACAATTACATACCACCCCCTCTTGCAAGCACAGAGTCCGAGTGTAGCAAAATCCTTTTAATAAAGGAGGGAAACAACATGGCATCATATTGGGGAAACACCACAAACAGGATTCATAACATAAACTATGAGCTAAAGACCCACCAAGTAAGTTTTGGTAATGTCCTTTTCCCTTTAGGGTCTTAAGTCCAATCACCCCGAAGTCCAACAACCCAAAAGTCTCTGTCCCTGGTCAGTGTCGCCCCAGAGTTCAAAAGTTTATCTGCAGCGTTTACCCCCCCCCCCCTCCAGCCTGGGTGGAAATGGGGGGGGCAGACAGGGTGTTAAGGGGCTTCTTAAGTGGGCTGGGGCCGACTGCCCTGCCTCTCTGTGGAGTTCTGCTGCAGTCTTCACTACAACCGGCTCCACTCCACCAGCTGTGCCGCTCCTCCAGCCGACCTGTGAACTGCTCCAGCCATCCCCGCAAATGGCTCGGCTTGGCTCCCCATTCCGTGGGCTGCTCCAACTGCTCCACTCTGCCAGCCACTTAGCGATAGATCTTCAGGTTCCCCCACTAGTTAACACAGCACTCAGTGATCTCAGCTCAGTAAGTTTAGCTCTTTTAATGATTTCAGCTCGTAGCAGGGGAGCCCCAGTGCTGGTGCACTATTGGCCCAAAGTGAATTCAGCTCAGCAGCCTCTAGATGGACTCCTAATGGAATCAAAATTAGCTCTGCTCTTCAATAGTGGAGAGAGAAGGGGGTGTAATTGGTGTTCCAGGCCCATACTATCAGATACACACACCAGTCCCCAACTTCTCACAATTCACTGGGGTTTGGCACGCATGTCCCTTATCTAGTGAGTGCTACTTAGTTGATGGTGAGATCCTCTGTCATGAAACCGGTTCATAATCCCTCATTCACATAATCAGGGTAACAACACTTTATTCCTCCTGCCCCAATAACAGAGAAATTGAGGATCCCACAGCTGTCAAAGTGACCATTTTAGGCTGCTGTGGGCTATGCTAGGCGGAGTGGGTGTGCCTATGCAAACAAGATCAGTTCCTGAAATTCTTTTCCACACTTGCCATAATTCACCACCAGATGTCAGGGTAGAGCTCATCCTGACTCTGCTTACAATTACATGGTCTTCCATCTTTTTTTTGTTGTTGCTTGTAACATATCCAAGAAACCTTTGATGGAGCCTAAGTTATTTATTTAAGTCTACTCTGCCCCAGATTAGAATGTTTTACCATTCCCATTACATCTTGTCACCCAGTCTAATGTACTTACAAAGATTCTTCCCACCCCCCTTTAGAATTTCATATCCGATTTAAGAATGAAAATCCATGTGTTCTGTTTGTGGTTAGTCAATAGTTTTAGTTATTTTTGTTTGGACTGAAAAGAGGGTTCAGATGAGATCTGATAGCCAGTTTCATCTTATCAATAAAAGTCTGTTTTTTAAAGAAAATAATCTCTAGCCACAATCAATGTCTTTAAAAAAAAATCTTTTCAACTCTACTTGAAGATTTCATTAACCCGTCTCCTGCCACCCTTGTATGTTTTCATTGTTTAACTGGAATGCTTGGATATTAAGTGCCTGATAGATAATGTAAATTCTCTATCTGGATGGTCAGTATAGCGGACAGGCATCAAAACATTTAGGTTGATAGACAATTTCTCTAGAGTCGCATGCAAGTAAAATGAATGATTCTGAAGAGGAATTAAATTAATAAAGTAGAATGCAATGCTGCTTCGTTCAAGTCCCAGGGGCTTGGATCATCTTTAGAAAAATCAGTAAAGTCTGGGGAATGTTAGTAGTCATAAAAATGTTACGTTTGAGTCATAGCTGACACAATCTACTGATGGTTTGTTGTGTCCTTATGGGAACCTCCTCAACGTTAATGAAAACATAAACAATTTTTTTCTTATGTTTTGCTCATTTCCTTTGTATGAGCTCATTTAATGCTATATAGAACCTGTTGGAATGGTAGTGAAAGTATATAATTATACCCTTTCATAATTAAACTAAACCACAACAAAGTTCAAGTAACATTAGCAGCTGGATTTTTATCTGGTAAAACAAGGCAATTCAGAGTTGAGGTTAACTCTGCTTTTGGGATTTTAAGACCTAATGGTATACTAAATCATTAGTTCTCAAGCAAGGAGCTCCTTATCAAATTATTTGCCAAAATTCAGGACTCACCCGTATTTAATAAAACTGTTGTTCTACTCGACTTTTCTTCTGATCTTCAGCCTTACTGGTGTTGCAATGGGAACTTGGGCTGTGGCTGCTGTAGTTGCAAGTGCCAAGTGTCCGGGGGCAAATAAATTTAGACCAGCTTACAAAATGTTGAGCACTGGGTTTATGCTTGGTGCCACCGAGGAGAGTGGATGACTTGAGGGGAAAAGGTGGCTAGGTTGCTCCAGCAATGATCAGGCGAACTGCTGTGTGCTCTGTTCTCTGGCCTGCCCTGACATTCATTTGATAAGCTCCATTCCCTGACAGGGAGTGGAGCAGCTGGTACAAAGCTGGCATACCAAAAGCAGGTGGAGCTAGGGTTGCGGATCGTGTGTGTGTGTGTGTGTGGGGAATGGCATCTTAGGTGTATTCTGTTACAGCATGGCTGCATTCTCTATTATATAACGGTATTTCAATTTGCTGTCTCTTAATTGCTCTTGCCTTTTTTACCTTCATTTATTTTCTGTCTTTGTTTTTCACTTAATCTCTTTGTTCTATCTTCCCTCATGTTCTTTCAGTCCCTCACTATTTCCTTTGTCTTTTCCTTCCTTCTCCTGTTGTTAACTTACCCAACAATCCCCATCCTCAGTCTCTCCATCCTTTCCAGTACTTCTCTTTTCTGATCAATCTATCATACCTCTGTTCCCCTGCATCTCCCCCAAAACCTATTCAGATCCAGCCTCCACTCAGGACCAGCTCAATTGGAAATTACTGGGAATATGATGGCACCCTTTGAGAGTGCAGGCCACCCTCCTGAGACTGTCTGAGATTAGCACAAAAATGGAGTGTATAAACATGGCTGCTTGATGTGTGTTGTCAGAAAGACAGATGGTATGGCCTCCCAGCCTTGGCTCCCTTATGCATCTCATTGCAAGGACAAAGGGGAGGAAGCTAGCTGGGGAACTTGCCTCTTTCTCTCAGCACACAACAGGCAGAGGTGAGGATTGAACTGAGCTCAGCTCAGAAGCACAGAGGAAGTTATAGAACTGAGGCAGAAGACTCCAGTTTAGGAACCCTTGGTTTAAATCATTCAGTTTGGAGATAACTAAACACTTGTCTGATGGGTTTGCTGTAAGGATAGAGGCCAGATATGATTCTGCCTGTTCTTGCTTTTGGGAATTAAAATCAGATCCATGTGTGTTTTTGTGAGATTAACCTTTTTAACAATTGTAGCATAATAAACTGTGTACATAACCTGCTCCCCTCAATTTAAAAAAAAAACACCAAAACTTTTGCAGTTAATATTAATATTAAAGATCTGACTTGCAGTGACAAAAAGCAAAGCAATTATTAAAGCTGCTGGTCCATCATTAACTCAAAAAGTAATATAAATGTCTCCTGAACTCATGTAAACTCTGTTTCAGTCACCTTCCATGGTAGCTGATGCCACGTTTATTACCCTTAGTATGAAACAGTTTTGCCTAATTTACGTATTTACAAGGAGCTTGACATCCCTTGTATAATTTTCAAAAGCTACTAGATCGCTAAAGTCTTCTCTTTCCTGGTGAGAACTCAATTTTTCCTCCTCCCTCCCTCTCCCCACCATTACTTTCCTGAGATCTGGTATCTTCCTTGTTCTATGTCAAAGGGCTTGTCTACCCCCGGGCCATGTAGGAAACTTAATCCAAAATAACTAAAGATGTGAATTTAAAATAGATTGAACTGCATTAAACCTCTGAATTAAAGCGGCCTTAATAATGTTTCAGTTCATTCACATAAGTGAATTAAACTAAACCGAATTCATCTTTTGGACGGTTTACCTCCCAACTGCAGCTTTCTACTAAAGTTTTTAATTGCAGTGTCTCTCCTCCCTCCGCCAAAAAAAAAAAAAAAGTGAAACCAGATCTGGCTAAATTATGGTTTTGGTTAGGTGTCATTCTATGTCAGGGGTTCTCAACCTTCTTCTTTGAGGCCCCCACAACATGCTATAAAAACTCCATGGCCTACCTGTGCCACAAGAACTGGTTTTCTGCATATAAAAGCCAGGGCCAGCGTTAAGGGGTAGCAAGCAGGGCAATTGCCCAGGGCCCCATGCCACAGGAGGCATTCGTGAAGCTAAGTTGCTCAGGCTTCTGCTTCAGCTCCAGGTAATGGGGCTCAGGGCTCCACGCTTCAGCCTCATTCAGTGAGACTTCAGCTTTCTGCCCTGGGCCCCAGCAAGTCTATCACTGGTCCTGCTTGGTGGACCTCCGTAGGGTGACCAGATAGCCTGACTTTATAGGGACAGTCCTGATATTTGGGGCTTTGTCTTTTATATAGACGCCTCTTACCCCTCACCCCCGTCACAATTTTTCACATTTGCTGTCTGGTCATCCTAACCCCCTGAAACCTGCTTGCGGCCCCCCAGGGGGCCCCGGACCCGTGGTTGAGAACCATTGTCCTCTGTATTTTCATGCTTACTTTTACATAGACTAGGAGCCTCATCCTGAACATAACTCCCTATCGAACTCCCCTTGAACTCTCTGTGGGAGGATAAATACTCCTTAAACCAATCACTTTTCAACTGATTGAGTCTTGTAAATTGCAACACTAACACAGTCCTCCTTGGAATTGCTGAACTTTCTTATAAGAAGGCTAATTGTCTCCAAATATGCAAACAGGAATTATGTTGCTTTATAACATGTTATTCAAGAGGCAAACATGTTTATGGGGATACTACCACGGTTGCTAGGTCCCAGATTTGACCAACTGTAACTTTTCTTATCGCTCTCTTGCAAAGTGCAGGTAAATGGTCAAGTTTGTCCTAGATAGTGTTTTGTTTTTCAACATTTGGGGGGGGGGGGGGAAGGTAAGTTCTGAGCAGCCATGAACAACCCTTTACGTCAACAAATGGTAAAGCAAAACAGGCTGCAAAGGGTGCGTCTGGCATGCTGTCTATGGCATCTTTCTTCTTGAAACATTACACTGGGTGCTCTGTGGGGTCCGGGATTGAAGCCTGAGTAGGGGGTAACAGATGGTGAGATGGGAACAGTGAGGACACACATTGCTCCCAGCCCCACAGTCAATCTGCAGGAAAGTTTAATACATTTCTTAACAACTCCACTGTCCCCTATTTCATGAGTCTCATGGACAAGTGTAGAATGGAAAGACCAGGCAAGCCTAGTATGAGTCTAATACCGCAGCAGGCCCTGAAGCCAGACTGAAGACGCATTGCCTGGGTTGTCATGTGCCTCCAGTGGACCACTGATACCTGTGATGCTTGGGAGCTGAACCCCCTGCTTCTTTGGTAGAAGGAGCAAACCACCTACTGAAAGTAGGAAACTTGGTCAGGAGATGGTGAATGTGACAATATAGCCACACCTGTTGCTTTTCTCATGGGGCTAAGTGATGAGATATATGCATGTGTGCATGCGCGCGCACGCGTCCACACACACACACATACACACTTATAAATATAGCTTGATAGTATTCCTTTAATATGCACTAACATGATGTTATGTATTGCTTTATGTATTAAGAAAACAAGAAACATTTAGTAATAGAAGAGAGACTAGCAGGATTTGAAAAATTAGGGTGAATAATTTTTTGATGTGTAAGTAAAAAAGAGTGTTTTCACTGTAGCTTGTAGCTATAGTAAAATCCTGGTCAACACAATTTGTATCTGGGGTGGTAAACTTTTATGCCAACTTTGCAAAGTTGATATAAGCATATTTTGTGAATGTTCCATGTTGTCATAGTCTTCCAGTTTTTAGCATGAGTTTAGTTCTCCTTGCACATTTGATAGCTCATCTTCAAAGAAATCTCCTGGACTAGCGTTACTTTATATTGCAATTTCTAAAAAAAACCACTGTCCAGTTGCTTATCCATTAGAGCCTTCCTGTTCTTTGAAATGGTTCTTGTTCTTATGTTCTTCTTTGTATACCTTGACTTCATGTTCTCCACTTAAGAAATGGGAAAATACCAATATTTCATATGCTGAATAGTATTGTTTTTGTTGGCATTAAGTAGTTATTTGCTTTTAACTCTTTTTTGGGCTCAATCCTGTAAGCCCTTCTCATGTAAAATTGAAACCAGTCATTTGAGTAGGGTTGTTCATGATCAAGCCCTATCCCTGTTCTGTATTATGATTGAAATGATTAGGTTTTAGCTTATCATTGGTAGGCATGTTTGGAAATATAGAGAAGATAGGAATTTTGACTTTGGGACAATCATTTTTTTATTAACATGAAGACTTCCTGACCTCAATTGAATTAATGTGACTACATAGATTTGTTGTTAAGAAAATCTACCCACTACATTTGTGAAGAGTTTACTGCAAAAACAAAAAATAATTTTACTCCTCCTTTTATTATTACTTGTCTGATCAAAAAGATAAAATGTGCCAAAAGAGCTTAAGATGACTCATTTTAAGTTGTCTGAACTATATTGTTACTAGTCTTAGGGTATCAAATCTTTCTGCCTTTTTTTGTTTGTTTTTGTTTTGTTTTGTTCTAACTTTGAAAGAATCAAAGGTAAATGTCTTACACGTTAAGATGAGCTATAATAAAACATACATGGATAATGTGGCAGCAATCCAAAGATATTAGTATGCATGCCTCCGTCTAGCTGGAATGGCAGCTAGCAGTCATTCTCAACTTTCTGCTGAGTTCTTCGCAGTCAGCTTGTTGTGCATACTATCTCAGTGAACTGTACCTAATTTGAAGGATAAAAATTTGAATTTAAGGCCTTCAGTATACCAACTTGCAATATAAAGTTTTGGTAGAAATAGTTTCTGGACACTACTTCCTCAAAGATAGGAACGTTTTTAATTTTATATTTGTCATGTTGAGGCACGGGGTCCACATTTTTGCAATAGATTTATTATAGAAATTTAAGAATGGAAAAGACCTGCTAGATTTTTATCTAGTCACCGTTCCTGCCAATGCTGGATTATTCCCCATAGCATTTTTTGGTAGTGTATTTCTTTGAAAATGCTCTGAGTGATAGGGCTGTTTTGTCCTCCCACCCCCGTCTCCCCTTGAAATCAGTTGTAGCCTTTCAACTGACTGCAGTGAGAGTTGGGTTGAGTCCTAACTACCAGCTCCTGCTCCCACTAAGATTCCCAATGATGTGAATGGGAGGAGGATTGGATTGGATAAGGTAGGGAGTGGAGGCTACATTTCCAGAACTAAGGTGGATATTAGATTGGTAACTACTTTGTGTTTTTCTTTTTTAAGATTGAATGAAGATGCCTAATAGGTTAAAATTCTTAGCTGTAGTTAGCTATGTGTAAGGCTGTAATTCTGTCATGGATTCCGTGACTTTCCACGACCTCCGTGACTTTCGCAGCTGCAGTGGCCGGTGCAGCTGATCCCAGGGCCTCCAGAGCAACTGGCCCCGGGGCTAGCTGCTCGGATACCCTGCAACCAGCCATACCAGGCACTGCTCAGGCCGTCCCGGGGCGGCTGGCCCCAGGGAGCGCCTGAACAGCAGTCCTGGGGCAACTGGCCCCGGGGTGCACCCAACAGTGGTCCCCGGGGCCTCGGAGCAGGGGTTGCTGGGGGCAGTCAGCCCCCGCAGCCAGTGCAGGGGCTAGCTGTCAGCCCAAGGGACGTTAGGAGCTGCTAAATTTTAGTCAGGAGTATTTCTATAGTAAAAGTCATGGGCAGGTCACTGGCTGTGAATTTTTGTTTACTACCTGTGACGTGTCCATGACTTTCACTAAAAATACCTGTGACTAATTCTTAGCATGTGCAGTTAAATAATTTCGTAGTGAGATCCTTTGACTAAGTATCGAGCGAACTAAGGACAAAGTTGCATGGCGGAATCAAGCCAAAAGCCCTTGAAACTTGCTTCAAACGGTTCAAAGTGCAAAATCAATAAAATAATAAGGGCAAGATCTTTTGCCTTTTAGATGCACTTTGGCACCCTCTGCAAGAAAAGTTCAGAATTTTGTTGAGTAAAAGCCATCAGCTGTCTGGAGATGAGCACTGGCACTACAGGCTTAAATTATTAAATAATACAGGAATAGGAATTGTTAAAGATGAACTGAAGCGCATTTGAGGGGGAAAATGACACCTGAATTTCCTAATTAATGTTGTCACCAGGAATCAGAGTAAACTCTTCGTTGCTGCCTGGCACCTCTTCTGTTACTCCCATGTTTACCATACGCTGGACTTGTGGCATCTGTATTGCTGCTGATCATTGCTGGAGCTGTGCACTCGTAATGTATTCATTCACTATGCCTATCCAGTTCTCAAGACTCTTACTTCTTATCCTAAAGGACATAGAATACCAAATTAAAAAAAAAATACATAAAATGGTCACCCACCAAACCTTTCCAGTCTTTGCATTTCATGACTAAGTAATTTTATCTCCATTCTGTATTCACTGTGCTTCTCTGTATTTTGCACAGGTAATATCTAGGGGGAATACATTACAGAAAGAAATTAAGTTACTTGGCTTTCAAAGGCAATTGCAAAGTATTGTAAAGACAACCACAGTAGATATAGTGAATGTACAGGATTTAATGTTCAAATTTGTTAGATTCCCCTTTTTTAGTGACACTAGTATCCTACTGTATGGTGGGCATATGAGTAATAACAGCATGTCAAGTGTCCTCAGGATAGCAATTTATTTCGGTCTTTTTAAAATGTAATCTCAGGTAATACAATTTAAGAAATTACTTTTCTTTGGGTTTCTGACATTAATTTGGGAAGTCGGGTACTGCTAAACTATTTTTAATAGTTGCTATTTAACAATCAGATGTTGGGTTTTTCTTCCCAAAACCAGATCTTTCTCTGTTACAGGGATTGTATGTGATAGAGAATGAATATGAGTGGGGGAGTCAACATTTTTATTTTTATTTTTATTTATTTTTTTGAGGGAGAGAGATCTGTCAGAGAGACTTCTGAGCAAGGCCTCATACAAGGGGCTGCAGGAGAGAGCAGAGCAAACACAATTTTAAAAGATGTTTTTCAATATTTATTTTAAAAAGTTTAGACATCACTTAAAAAAATTCTAATAAAGTGCATCTCTGTTGTGTGCACAGGAAGCTATGCTCGTGAATATTTACGATGACCATGAGGAGAAACACTTGAAAGATGGCAGTGCTTTTGTATTTTACTAACATAGCTTCACTGGTTTATGTGAAGAATTTGCATTAAGGGTTAAGGGCCTGATTTAGCAAAACACTCAAGCGCTTTCTTAACTGTAAGCCAGTAAGTCCTCATTGACACTTATTGGAGTGCTCACATACATACATGTAAGCAAATGCTTAAGTCCTTTTATGAATTGGAAACACATTCATTAATGTGTGCAAAGACTATTATTGTGAGGGCCATATAAGTAATTCTGAGGTCCATGTGTCTGTCTAATCAGCCAATAGAGCCCTAAAAACTGGTGATGCTAACTGTGGAGAAGATATAGCAGCATGTCTAAGAAATGATTCCATTGAATATCTCGCCAGCAGGACACCATGAAAGCCCCAAGTGCAAATTAAATCTGTCCTCTTCTGGCAAAACACCTTTAGGAGGTTGTTGGTGCTGTGGTTCTCCACCTATTTACCATTGTGGGCCACATCCAATACCACCTGTATGGCCTTAAGGATGTCACGTGGGCCACAGCACTGTGCGATTGGGCTGAAAACAACTCGTGGACCGCAGGTTGAGAATCACAGGTGCAGACCCCTGGGGCACAGTAGGGGCCATGATTCAAACCCTCTGTAAATTTCTACTGACACCCCCCAACCCTCCCCAAAAAAGGGGCGACAAAAGCACATGGATGTTATCAAAAGACTTCATAGCCTATATAAGTTGCTGGCTTTAAATTGTTATGCTAAAGTCCAAATTCTGCTCTTTTCTATTAAAAATGTGTTTTCTTTTTCTGTCAGTTTCAAATGGTTCACAGCTATCTTTACAATGCTCTCAAAAATTTCAGACTTAAAGAAGCAACAATAACTGACATTACCTTTATTGCTAAGGATTATGTGCATCCTCATAGTAGCTATTAAGTGTTTGTTAGAAGTTTGCGTTCTTTTGGGCCACTGTAAAAGTTTTCTGTGCTCATGCAGCTAAATAAGCTCAGTCTCTTATCCTTCAGTCATTTCTGGAGGTGTTTTGTTTCTATTGTCTGTAGTCACATAATTAGAAAAGCTGATTTTTTTTTTTTGTAAAGCAAACTCCACCTCACTGAATTTATCAGACCATTGTCTGCATTGTGACTTTTAAAACCTGTGAAAGGATGTTTGATAGTGAGCAGCATGATTTGTGGTGGTTGTCTTTGTGGAAGACTCTAATATGCAGTGCTGAACTATAGTAGTAAGAACAGTGTTTGAGACTGTAGAGTGCAACAGGATCCATGCCATGGTCATAGTACAGTTTTTAAATTGTTCATTTTTTTGATAAGGCTGATCTCTCAAAGGAGAGTATGTGCAGTGGCTTCCAAAGGGGAGCTTTCACTTTTGTAGGTTTAATTCTATAGTTGGTAGAGTTGAGAGGAGGATAAATTGTGGTGAGTCCTCCACAATCTCTATTTCCTTTTTGGTTAATAAGGGGGGGTGGGGGGCAGTAGGGAGTGGGAGGGAGAAAGAGAGGGAGAGATGAGGGAGGAAGGTGTGCGTGTGTGTATTATATACAACACACACAATCATCACTGTTTAAAGAATGTTAAATGGTTGCAAAATCAAGAACTCGGCAATTAGAAAATTCCAGAATTAAGGATGGTGCATGGGCACACAATGATAGTCTTGCCTAATTTCACAAAGCAGATCGAGGTGGGGAGAACCACCATGGGTCAACAGAATCATACTTCCCGGAACAAGGTGTTCCTCTGCAGAGACAAAGCATGACAAATGTTAGCCCCAGTGACAGATTGCCTGACTTGGTACATTTGTGATGTATGGATGGATGGCTTAATTCCATGCATATGGGTGTAGAGAGTGCCACACTCTCGGTATGTGCATGTAGGTGCTGTATGTCAGGCATTCCACCTCTTGTTCACAGTTCTAAAGACATTCCGATTTGGGAAGTTCTCGTTGGAGCGCTGCAACTCCAGAATGAAGCTATTAACTTGCATTTTGTTTTCTGGCGCCTGCTTTTGGCATGACTACACTCTCTCTCAAACTTGGCAGCATCTATTGCCTGACTTAAAAGCTTTTATTGCGTCTTTAACTCACCGTGTTCAGCCAGGTCATTGCAACACATTTTTGTTTTGTTTTGAGGAGCTTCACAACACTTGGCGACACTCAGGGAACTAGTGACATTTCTGCCTCCACTGTGTGGTTCAATTACAGGAAGGAAAAATTTGGGAAGCCGCTTATGCTGCAACGTATTTCACTGCATACTTATGGTATAAAAGGCATCATAGTACTTTCTTCTAGAGGGACATATAATACATAGACTTAAGGGATTCTCTCCTAGTCCCAACATAATGAATGTTAAAATAGAAAGATTACTAAAAAATGTATTGTAGAAAACAATCCTGCAATGGCAGAGAGAGACTTGACGACCTAGTCGTTCTTTTTCACCTCTATTTGCTGCCTGTACATTCCTCTAATGCACAAAGGACACAGAAGGAGTTAGTTAATGCAGAAATTCAATGGGCCTAGTCCTTGGCTCTGGCCAAGCTGTGCTTTCTGCAGGGCTCCAAATGAGGAAGGGTTGCAAAGACAATCTTATGCCACATTTATTCCCCAATCTGGCCACAATCCAGTTCAGACTGCCACACGTCCTGGAAGTGTTCATGTTTTTGCCCAGCTGCCAGTGATCCCAAGGGGCTCCTCTGACAGCCATGAATATAGTGGCACTTCACCCAACCAAAATAAATACATTTGAAACCTTGGTAGATCTGTAAGGTGTTTCACACTGTGTAGCTTCCCTCTGTGGTGATAAATTAGTGATAGTTCCTTCATATTTATCTGAAAACAGATGGTTGAAGTAGGATGTTTTGTGAGAAGAGTTGTCATTCACAGGAGTGACCAATTGAGCCCATTTTAGTGGTAGATGAGTAGTGGTCTAACAGTTCTGATATAATTGCCAAAGCAATATCATCCTTTCAGTAAACTTAAATATCTTCCTTTCTTGTCTATAGCAGAGCCAAGTACTTTAAACGTCAATGTACAATAGCAGATTAAATTTAACTGTAAGTGCATAGCCAGAGAAGAATTGGAACACCCTCTGCTGGCATTAATGGGCTCCTTTTCCAGTTCTCCTTCCCCAAGGACTTGTCTGGCCTATACATTGTAAATGTTAAAAGGCATTTCTAAAGTGTCATGGTGATTTCTCACAACTATGATGAGTCTGTTTTTAACCCAGCTTTACTTGTAGGAAATTACAACAGTTTTATTGTTACTGTTGACTAGATCAGCCATTGTAATGTGAGATAGGGTATGTGGTTAAGCCATCTTTTTCCATTTACATACACCAAAACCCAGGTAGTTTTCTATCTATTAATACAGAAAGCTGCTTTTTTTTTTTTTTTTTTTTTTTAGATACCCGGAACATTTTTATTTCTTCAAATAAAAAATGAAGTAGAGGGTTCTGTGTAGAAACACATCTCTGAATAATATGCTTCTTTTTAGTAAGAGTGGTGATAGTTTTTAAATGACATTGACATAAGAACATAGGAATGGCCATATTGGGTCAGACCAAAGGTCCATCCAGCCCAGTATCCTGTCTGCCAACAGTGGTCAATGCCAGGTGCCCCAGAGGGAGTGAACCTAACAGGTGGTGGTCAAGTGATCTCTCTCCTGCCATCCATCACCACCCTCTGACAAACAGAGGCTTGGGACACCATTCCTTACCCATCCTGGCTAATAGCCATTAATGGATTTAAGCTCCATGAATTTATCCAGTTTTCTTTTAAACCCTGTTATAGTCCTAGCCTTTACACCCTCCTCAGGGAAGGAGTTCCACCGGTTGACTGTGCGCTCTGTGAAGAAGAACTTCCTTTTATTTGTTTTAAACCTGCTGCCCATTAATTTCATTTGGTGGCCCCTAGTTCTTGTATTATGGGAACAAGTAAATAACTTTTCCTTATTCACTTTCTCCACATCACTCATGATTTTATACACCTCTATCATATCCCCCCTTAGTGTCCTCTTTTCCAAGCTGAAAAGTCCTTTAATCTGTTCTCAGATGGGACCCGTTCCAAACCCCTAATTATTTTAGTTGCCCTTCTATGAACCTTTTCTAATGCCAGTATATCTTTTCTGAGATGAGACCACCATATCTGTACGTAGTATTCAAGATGTGGGCGTACCATGGATTTGTATACGGTCAATAAGATATTCTCCGTCTTATTCTCTACCCCCTTTTTAATGATTCCTAAAATCCTGTTCGATTTTTTTGACTGCTGCTGCACACTGCATGGACGTCTTCAGAGAACTATCCACAATGACTGCCAAGATCCTTTTCCTGATTAATCGTAGCTAAATTAGCCCCCATCATATTGTATGTATAGTTGAGGTTATTTTTCCCAATGTGCATTACTTTATATTTATCCACATTTAAATTTCATTTGCCATTTTGTTGCCCAATCACTTAGTTTTTTGAGATCTTTTTGAAGTTCTTCACAGTCTGCTTTGGTCTTAACTATCTTGAGCAGTTTAGTATCATCTGCAAACTTTGTCACCTCACTTTTTACCACTTTCTCCAGATCATTTATGAATAAGCTGAATAGGATTGGTCCTAGAACTGACCCTCAGGGAACACCACTAGTTACTCCTCTCCATTCTGAAAATTTACCATTTATTCCTACCCTTTGTTCCCAGTCTTTTAACCAGTTCTCAAACCATGAAAGGATCTTCCCTCTTATCCCATGACAACTTAGTTTACATAATAGCCTTTGGTGAGGGACCTTGTCAATGGCTTTCTGGATTCCCCCCTGTCCACTTGGTGAATGCAATGCCTATTTGTCAACCAATTGAAGGAGCCTTCAGCCAGAGGCAGGCTTACAGTTCTTGTCTACTCCAAGTACATTTCCATCTGTACCAGGCTTGTCACATGTAGACATCCCCTCTTTCAGTGATTCCTTACTACCTTGTAAGTCCTTAAGTCGTAATCAGCCTTTCCCTGTATGTACTCAAATCCACAAGGTGGCTGAGAAGAAAAACATTTTTGTTGCGTGCAGTTCACCCTACCTTCCACCCACCTCCATCGTCCTTGTGGCAGGTGTCACCTTTTCCCACTATAAGAATCTGGCAACCCTATATAGTCATGAAGGGCCAGATTCTCTAAGGTGCTGAGCACCCTCTGCTCCCATTGAATTCTCAGGATTGGGCCCAAAGAGAATAAGATTGTCATTGCAGTGTCCTGTAATAAATATAAGAGCAGCAGGAAAATAACATAGTTCAGGTTTAAGGATGAGGGAAGGGAATGCTGTGTAGTGGGGTTGCTGAATATTCGCTGTTAATAACAGTACCATCCTTCGTGCATGCTTGCTTACATAATTTTGAAGGAATGCAGCTGGTTAAACTGTTTGCATCTCCGTTGCTTATTAAACTGTCTCCAGAATGCCTACACTATGTTGCCTTCTGCATGAGAAGGGTTAAGAGGAGACAATATTCTGTCAAAGACCTTGTTTTTAATTTTGCCTCTCACACTGGCACAGATCCGGCTAAGAGCAGCCCAGATTAGTACGGAAAACCTTTGAAGAGATTTAAGATGTCCTTCAGCCAGTTTGAAGGTTTTGTCTTGCAAATCCAGTACAAGGGCGCCTGCAGGCATCTCGACCCTTGCTGTGCTGCTGATGCAGCTCAAGGTCACACTAACCCGCCCTGTGACATTCAACAACAACAAAAAAAAAATTATGCGGTGAAACTGCTTCAGCATTCAGCCAACCAACAACTTCCTCAGTTCCTCACTAAAGGAAGAAGTGTTTCTTTCTCTTTTTTTGGCTCTGTGGATTTTTGCTGTAGGAAATAATCCAGGATTTCTGGTGTGTGTGATGACAAGGTCATTTCTTAATTAGAACACATGTAAAGAACAAAGCTAAATGGCTTCAAAACAGCTTTGTAGTTGATGGAGAGGATTTAAATTATTTAAAGAGATAGTCACCCAAGTATGATGGAAACTGAATTCTAAAGACATTAACTCTTTCACTGCGCTGCGATTTCCATATGTTACTCAAAAGGAAATGTCAAACTTCATGAGAAATACTCTAATTGCTATTAAAAGAACATTTTCCATCTGTTTAAAAATAGGACAACAATGTGCATATAATGATGATCTGTATCTGAATTATAAAAGTCAGAGAAAACTTTTTTTTCTTTTTACCCTGAAATGCTACTCAGTGGCTATAGAACAAGAGTATAAAACTTTGTTTCTGAAAGATCAGTGAATCATTCTTGCTGCTGTACTAATCTTTAAGTGATTCTCACTGTATATATAAAAATGTTTGATTTTTTGTGTTCAAAACGGTTACCTTAAGAAATGTGGACTAGTTCCCACACCACTGAAAAATATTATGAAGGAGAAGCCCTGTGGAAGATGTATTTGAGAGGAGGGAGAGTGCTCATTTGTAATATAAAAAAGGGCTAACTGCAGTTAAACTTAAAACACTTTTTTTTTGCACAGTGCATGACATAAGATGTCTTGGAATAAGGATTTTTTTTTTTATTTTGTGTTTGGTCCAAAATATGTATGCAAAATACTGATTCAGTATGGTTGTTAACAGTGTGCTGGGGTGCTTTATATTGGTCATCAGTGGTTTTCTTCTGTCCTTTTTTTTTTTTCCCCGTGTCTTCCGCCCTTTCTTAACCCCCTACTTCTTTTCTTTTTAACCATAGGATAGGAAGAGAGCCCAAAATTTACTATAATGCTGTTGTGATAGACTTGAGAGAGGAGGAGAAGGAAAGGATGAGTATTAATGTCCTATAGAGCCTGGCTTTCATGCATTGCTGCAAATTGCTGTCCTCTTAAACTGCAAACTTAAGTTAGTTAAGCTGTTTACCAGCTTTTAAAAAAAATTATTATTCATGAGGCAAGAAAATTTTTGCCAACAACATGGAGTAATGTGACTGATTGCATTCTTTGTGCTTATACAAGGAGAACTGAAATAAGGAGAAATATTTCCCCCTTAATCTGAAGTGTAACACAGTTGTTGACACTTCAAATAGAGATTTAAGGGCTTTCAAATGTAAATGAAATAACACACATGATGGATTTGTAATTTGAATTGGTATTCTGGTATTTCTGGACAAACCACCTCAATGTAGAACGTCAGATGCTGTGAACATTAAATGTCAGGCTGAAATTAACTATCTTAGTATAGATAAATGGTGCTTGCTCTTGGTGGGGACCTCCCTATGAGACAGGAAACTGAGCCTTTGCCCGGATAAAAGGGCAAGAGTAGGAAATGCAACTTCTTTTCTTCTTGGGCTCCTTCCCCTCCCCCACCACGTTCTGCACTTGCTCTCTGGCAGCAGGCATGTAAGAATAAAATGATGGAAGAAAACACACTCCATGCAAGAAAAATGGATAGAAGAAAACTGATACGCTGTGTAAAATCTGTACAATCTTGCCCTTGCCTGGGGTGTAGTATGCCCTTAACATTATGTGAGACCTAAGCTCACCTGCTAGTAACTTCTAATTTACTGTCCTAATTCATCGATTTGTTATCACTAATTGTACTTCATTTACTTCTGTGTAGTTTCCAGTACCTAAAGGGTTGAAAGGTTGCTGTAATTGGCACCCGCAGCTGCTCTTTCTTTTGACAGGGGATAATTTTGCAGCCTATGCTTTGTGTGACAGCTGCCTAATTGGGCATTCTCCCCTTGTAGCAAGCCTGCCTCCTCCAGCCTCCCTGCTGACAAATGGTGGTGGATTATAGATGAGGACATGCTGACCCATTCGACCTTGCTGAGACTGCGGGGAGGGGCCTCCTGCTACTTGAGGGAAGCTTTGGGTCATTTAAAGGACAAGGTCATGAGCCAGGTGGGGAAATGACATGATATCACATGACAATAGCCTGATGACACGGTCAGTATGTCAAGGACAAACTCATCAGTATTGATTATGCTTCTCTGTTATATCTCATTGAAGCCACTGATGTTTCAAAAGTATTTTGCTATTTTAAAGGTGGTAAAGTACCAAATGGTAACGTCAGGATTGTGTTTGAGTATTTTTACATTTATTTCTTCTAAATACAGATCTCACAGGAGAAGCAATATTAGTTAAGCCCTGTCAATAATGATTTATAGCGGTGGCCTTGATGTATTTTATAAATGTGCGTACATTCTCGGTCTCACTTACTGCTCAAGAAATACCAAAAAGCAAATGCAACTAGGCAAAATTAAAGGAGAAATACACTGCTGTTAAATTTTAACATTTCTCTTCCCAGTCTTTGTATAGCGATAATTCAGTAATTTACAATGCGTGCATGTGCACCCACCACACATTTATAATAAAAATATTTGTTTATAGATGTGTTCATATCATGTAGTGGTAAAATATTATAGTAGTTTAAATGAAAGGAAGGAAAGTTTAAAGGAAAACTTTTTAAAGTAGCTTTAGGGCTATTTGACTAAGGTAATGCCATGCCCATTTTAAAGGAGTAATGCAATATCCAACTATGCCAGCCAACAAAAACCTATTAAATGATTTTGAAAATATATGTTGTGAGTACTGCTGACAATATTTGAGAGTATCTGGATGTTACTTTGCTATGCTAATAAACTTCAAGGTAAATGAACAGCTTGTTTGACTTTTGCAATGTTAGACAAAAGTGAAATGCTTATTCTTTCATAGATTGATTATGCTAAAAATTAAAGAGAAATACTTTAAAAAGAAAATTCCTCCAAAGTACGTTAAATGTGTGTTAAACTTCATGGCATAATTCCATTTTAGTTTCTTCAGAACAGTTTTCCATATACATTTTGTTTCTGAAACAGTCAGCCTTTCACTACAGAGAGCAGGGTTCACTGGTTCTCATTTCAAGGAAAACAAAATTGTTGTTGGATGCTCCTATGTCTAAATCTCATCAGTTCACCAGGATGTAATTTTACTCCCCTGAGGTAAAAAGCCGTCAGTGGTAAAGTGTGATGAATTAGTTCACTCAAGTAGACGCGTCCGTGTGCGTGTTTAATTCTGACCTTGCTGTGCATGTGTTTAGCTCCTCTCAGTGCCTGAGTCAAGCCTGGTGGAGGTTTAATCCTGTGCCCTTGTACACGTATACTTGATTAGTAGTTGTGGTTATCTCAGCAGAAGACATTCCGCCCTCTCCTTGTATTGGTCGGGACCCAGGCATTGGGGAGTCAAGTCGAAGGAGAAAGAAAGAGATTTTACATTAGCATTCTATGAAAGCCTTACTGTCTGCAGAACAAATTGATTGCTACAGTGTACCTGTGCTTGGCACTACTGCTGTGAAAGAAAGGTATGGTTGTAATCTGTTTTATTGTATTACATGTTGTGACACTCCAGGAATATTTAACATTCAGCTCTTTCTTTGGCACATGCTGTAAGTTTATGTAAAGAACAAGAAATGAATGAAAGTTTGTGCAAGCATTGAGTCTGCAGCTTTGTTTACTACAATCAACTAAGCCCATTCTAATAAGACAAATTTGCTGTATACTTCACTGATAACATAACCAGATTGATAACAAAAACCCACATATAGTGCTCAGTGACACAGATTTGTGTCACTGGTTGCAACATGCCTGCACAGATGCAATTCCAGGTTGAGGTTTTTTAATATCCAGATGAATGGGGAAAAATCTCACATGTGACTGTTGATTTGTTGTTCTAGTTAACTGATGAGTATGGGTTTTTTCCCCACTTATTGAACTGGCCCACTGTATTGGTGCTGCAGAGAGAGGAAAAGCAATAGGAATATATTATAGGGTATATAATACTGTTTAATATTATACTAGAACAAGGCTTAGGAAAAAGTCTTATGTAGTGTTTGTGCTCTGTGGTTTATTTTCATTTGCATAGAAATTTGTACTCTTACTTTAAAAATGTAGGTTAGATCTGTTCTTTTGCTATGTCAGTTACAGACTTTACCTAGTTGATTCTCTGGGTTTTGTTTTTTTTTTAAGATGCTGTGCTGATGTCAATTGTATGTTTGATGGGATGTGTAGAACAATCTGTTAATAAGATTCCGGCTGCTTCATATTGAGCTGTACTCAGTGCTCCATTCTTAACATTGCTGAAGTTATATTAGTGATTCTTTGGATGTTTGCTTGTGGCCACATATAAAGAATTTCTGCCCTTGTAATGCAAACAGTCTCAACCAATTAAGTTTAGGACAGGTAGAAGGCTTGTCTGGGACATTTAAATCTTGATGTAAACCGAATCTAATAACTTGATGGGGAAATGAAAATCTATCTTTGATGATTTGTTATCACTATATACAAGTTATCAGAGAGAGGCTTATAAAACTATCCCTCTACACGTTGTTCGAGTAGATGACAAGTAAACAACCTGCTTTAAGGAAACCAGGGACCTAAAAGATGCCAAATGCTGAAGTATAGACATGCATTAAAATAGTTACTTTGATCATATGGCCTGGTAGATTTAAGGTTAACACTTATATAACTGCAGTATGTTTATACAAGAGTATCTTTGATCTTATATTTTACAGCTTGCAAAAAGTGTGAACGTAGCCTTATGGATACAAGTTATTTATCATATAGACCCTTTTGAAAACTATACATTTCTTCAAGAGGCATGGACCCAGGGGCAACACGATGTGATAGTTTGTATTTAAGTAATGTATAATGAAATTAAAACTATTTAGTCTAACTCATTTATGCAAGGAAAGTACTCAGTGAATGGGATGTTCTTTCCCAGCACCTTTTGTAGTCAATTTAAAGCAATAAAAAACATGTTTTGTAATACAATAAAAACAATTGCACAGGTTCTTTACATTCAAACCATAAGTTAAAAGAAACTGAACAAATTTAGCAAGACTTTTGAAATCAATATTTAATTACTACAACACCGTAGAATTGGTTAATTCTTACTTAAAATTTATTCCATTCTGCAATGACTTTTAGCAATTTTTAACCAGTTATTGAAAAGCTGTTTTGCTTTGAGTTCGGAGGGATACATTTGTTAGACAAATACAGGGCAATAATACAGTATTTCAGTGCAAATAACTTTCCTTCATAAATAATTCAACCTATGACTTTAAATAAATGATTAGAGGAAAAGAAAATGTCAGATTCAAACCATGTCAGACCTTGAAAACACTCTACCAGCAAGGATTTTTTGTGACTATTCCAAATATATACATACATACATGCATACACTTTTTGGATACTCACTACTTTTGGTACAGTGTGCAAGAGGAAGGAAGATTTCTTTTATTTTGTTTTTTAAAGGCAAAAGCTTCCTTAATGTTTATCACTTTTTATGTTAAATGAACTGTCATGGGATCCAGAACAATCTGTATGCTGAGGATGGTGTGTGGATTTGTTTTTTAATTGGACTGTAAGACTACATCTGTAGAATTAAACTTTTGATGCGTGACACAATATGTTAATACATTTGAAAACTATTTCCTTTTGCTGTCAATGTGGTGGGAAAACTTGGCCTGAAATGGATTTTGTGACTCTAATGCATCCGGGTTTTTTACATCAAATTGCTGAACTTTCTGACTTTACAGATTGCCAAGATTAGAACAGTTTAGTGTGGACCTACCTAGTATAGCTTGCCCTTCGGATACATACAAATATTTTTTAAAAAGATGCAGTTGCCTGTCAAGATGGTATTAAATCGTGGAAATGGAATGGAGAGGTTTACAGTTCATGCATCTTCCAGCGGGTGTTATGCATGCCCAGGTCAAGATTGTGAAACTTGCGTTCCCCATTTCCAACCCCTTCCCTTCTGTTACCATGTTTCAGCATAAGGAACAGAGGAACTTGACCTGTTGCATAACTTTCCTAAGCAAACAGAAGTGTGTGCAAACAATTAATATAATCTTGTGATTGGGTCTGTAGCAACTCAATTCACATTAATGCTAGAGGCAGTTGTGTAATTAACGTCCCCATGTATTGAACTGAGACTGTTGCTAAACCTCTTTGGTGGAATTGTTGCATCTATTATGCTGGGTAATTCTCCCTGAAAAATAAAAGTATTGCTAATATTCTCTATTTTGAAACTTAGGGCCAGATTTTTAAAGTATGTAGGTGCCTAAGTCCCACTGAAATTAATTCTGTGATTGTTTGCCTTATTTAAAATTGTTGTTGAATGCTATGTCCATTTTGAATTAACAAACTTTAGTTTTAAGCATAAAATTTATCAAATTTAATCATGCAATATGATTTGGAGGGTGGGGAGCAAGCCTGGGGTCCTCTCTCATTTTATGGACTTCATCTACACTAAGAAATTTTGTTTATCTGCAGGCTTTAGGGTTGCCAATTTTGGTAGAGCATATTCCTGGAGGTTTCATTACATGACATAATCTTTAATTAAAGATTAATCTTTAATTTATGGAGAGTCCAGGACAATCCTGGAGAGTTGGCAACCGTAGCAGGCTTTCATGACAGTGGTAAAAACAACTGAGCTTTGTCTACACTTGTAGTTCCAGTGTTGCTCCACTGCAAAGAATGAGAAATGTTCTAGTCTAGACAAGGCCACATTGTGTAAATGGCCACAGACACCTATGCTTGTATTTTTCTTTATGTATTCTTATGAAACCATTTGCAAATCTAGAAATTGCTTATTCTCTAAGTAGTAATTTTGGTGCTTAAAGGATGCAAAAGTTCCAAAACTATTATTTTTTTTCTTCATTCTCGATGTGCTTTTCTTCCATTTGAGCCATAATAAGTAATGATGGATAGCAGAACCAAAGTCTGGGGCTTTATTCCCCTTCTCCCCTCCCCGTCCAAAGTTTCTTCTCGTATTTGCTTTTTTTAATCCAGCGATATGCACTTTCTAAATGTTTTCTTTCATTAAAGTGATAAAAGCCATGTAAGGAGCCTACAAATTCTACTTATAAAAGGGATCCGGCAACAGAGACATTAAAACACTCTTCAGAAAATGCCACACTTTTTCAAGACCAAACAAGAATGTTTGTGTCTTTGAAGCCTGTCTTACCAATTTCTTTAGCCATAGGTGAAGTTTTGCTAGAGTTTAATAATAAACTCTCATTAGAAAAAGTTAATATTGTTTGATTAAAAAATACAAATTCTTCCTGTGCTTTGGCTTCCGCTATACCTATGGAATGATTAATTTCTGAAGGTTAGATTCTGCTGCCCGGTCACAGAGTGGTATCTCCCCCCTCTGAGATCAGCCCCAGTGAAATCAATGAGCTCCTTACAGAGTAAGATACAACTTGGTGTGAGGAAGTTGTTCCAAAACCTGGATCTGAATTAGAAAAGCTGTTAAATGTGAAGGAAAAAAATGAAGCCTTATCTGGCTTCTTCAGCTCAGGTCCCTTTCCACTATGGCCCATCAAGGCCTCCGTCTTCCTCCAGCATCCTCCCCAATCTGTTTCTCCTCTGCCTAATCAAGCCACTCACAGAAGCAAAACTACAGGGATTCTTATTTAGAATCTTATTTAGGGATATGCTTATTTAGAAATTAGTCTGTATTGATAAGTGGTTCAGTAGGACTATGTGGAGGAAGACAGTAGAACAATGACTAGCTGCAAAACTCTGTCTTCTGAAGCTCTATTGCAGTCCCGTCAGCTCTCACAAGCTAAGAAGGCTTGGGCCAGGTCATTACATGGCACTGCTGAGCCAGGGTGGAGAATCTCTGAGGAAAACCAGAGTGCTGCAGGAAATAGTGTCAGCGACCTGGGATATGGCCAATTCAATATTGGACCAGTTGCCCTGGTTAGAGTTGTGCAGTATTCTATTGTTGCATGTGCTATCTGATGTAAAAACCTAGATCTTGACTATATTTGATCATTAAAGACCTCTCATTGTTTTTCTGTCAGATAGGGGTATTTACTATGATGTTCTGGGTATATTCCAAGTCATGTAACTGCAGTCTCCCCCTGCAATCCTGGTTAGATGAGATGATAAACCGCTATACACTATTTTCTGATACTAGACAGATGTTACGTGTTCACCCTGTATGCACCTATCAGTGGGGAGGAAGGATTGTCTTGTAATTAGTGCTTGACTGAAACTCAGTAGATCTGTGTCCAGTTCCCAAGTCTGCTACAGAGTTCATGGGTGACCTTGGGCCAGTCATTTAATCTTCCTCTATCTCAGTTCCCCATCAGTAAAGTGGAGATAATATCACTCCCCTACCTCAAAGGGTAGTTGTGGTGATATGTTCAGTGATGTTTGTGAAGCACTCTGATGCTGCCATGCTTAGGGCCATGTGTGTAGCTATTACTAGGTTTGTTTGTTTTTTGTTTTTTTTTGGTTTATTGGTAGTATCTAGAGGCACCAATCAGGGATCAAGCCCAGACTGTCAGGCTCTGCACAAATAAATAACAAAAAGACTTTCCCTTCCTCACAGAGCTTACAATTAAAATATATGACGAAAGATAACCAGCTAATACAACACAGAGATGGTGGTGCACAAGATAAGAGTAAAACAATTGTGATCAGTGTCATAAGCAACGATCACAGCAGGGTTGTTTTGGGTTTTGGTTTTGATTTGCTTTTGCAGAGAAAGAGACATACTATATTATCGTCAAAATCTTTTTCTCATAGTTAGGTGAAGTGATGCCCTAAAGCCTTATGTGGAGGAAAGTAACTTCTCTTTTCATGCCTCTTGTGCCTTCAGTTGAAGAAAAGTAGACTGCTAAGAATGTTCGAGTTAATCTAGAGAATTTTTGTCAGTGTGTGTGTTTACTCCTGTGGCTATCATTTGGCAAAGAAAATAATTTCATGGAAGAGTAGCTGGGAACTGCACTGGATGAACATTTTTTGTAAGCAGCAATTAGAGGTTATCATGGAGAGCTGAATTTCCTTCTGTGTCCCACCACTGTATAACTTGAGAATAATGAAATCTCTTATTTACAGTTCTGTACTTACACGTGCAGTTTCTCTGGTTGTCATCTGAGATGTATCATTGAGATTAAAGGTGGCTGAACCAACTTCACATGAAAAAACTAACTAGATAAAATTTGATCAAAATGGGTAGCAACTAATCACACAATAGAGGAGAGAAGGAAAGGATTTACTGAAGAAGGGATTTATTGGCATCACTAGATTTGTACAATGCTTATTTGCACATCCCAGTGCATCAGTTTTATCATTCTTAGGGTTTGTGCTGGGAAGACTAACTTGAGTACTGCTTCCTTTCTTTTGATCGTTCTGTGCTGTTAATGGCCACTACATATTACTAGACCTGGCAGCTGGCTCATTGTCCAGATGCGTTAGAACATTTTATCTATCCTCACCATCAATTAAATCCTCTTTACAATAGTGGAGAAGGGAATCCTCCTATATTATGAAGAGAGGGCCCCAAACCATGCTGGTATTTCCTTATAACATCAACAAACCCTCCTTGAATATCTCCAGGGGCTTTCTATCATAGTGCATCACTTTCAGGTTTCTTGTCCTGGTTTACGGTATAAGCGCTACATAATTTTGCTTCCACTTATGTCTTTGCCCTCACATTCCACATGCTTCTTGCTGCTCCTATCTTCCTCTCCTTCCCCCACTCATGATGTCATGCTCTTTATCACACTTTCCCATATATGTGGAATAGTATCTCTTCTCTCATCTTCTAGCACCTTCTTTCTTCCTTCCTTCAAATGCCTCTTTGAAACCTATCATGTAAGGAAAACCCTCCTCCCGTCTTCCCTACTGCCAGACTGTTTATTTCCTGAACTGTTGTCCCCGTGTCTTGCCTTAGTTTGTAAGCTCTTTGGAGCTGGAGACATAGCTGTGTTCTGTAATGTGCTGTGTAAATTATTATAGTAATAATTAATGCCATCTTCTAGGGCTGGAGATCATTTGCAACACAGTTGTTCAAGGTAAATATCAAAGGCAGAGTGACTTCTTCACATAAATCCGCCAGAGTAAGGAAAGCCCAGGAGTACTTGCAGCACCTCTTGGTACACCAAATTGTTCAGCTTCAGAGAGGCTATGACTGAAACACTGCCTATGTGAGCTAGGAGAGGAATACCAAGTCAACTCTGGAAAGAAGGCAGGTTCCCTCCCCCCACCCAAGGTAGAGAAGAACAAAGTTTTATTTTAAAGCTTTTTTTTTAAATCCCCCTAGCACATCCTACTTCCTGCATTAGAGTGGGCCAGGTTCTGATCTCAGTTTTATATTGGAGTCAGTTCAGAGAAATAGAATTTATTTTAGTGGTGTTACACTGGGGTAAATCTGTAGTAAATGAGATCCGAATTGGAGCTAATGGCTGCTGCCTTCTCTCACTTAAAAAGTGTGGTGAGGTGGGGGCTCCATTGAGTTAGAAGCCCTTTGTTTTGAGCCAGAAAGGTTATAGGATGATTAAGAAGCATATTGCAAAGCCTTCTCTATTACATTGAACCAGGGCCTAGTTTATATTTAACTAGATCCCTAGGGTGATTTCCTTTCTGTCTCTTTAAATCTCTCCTCAAAATTCACTTTTTTCATCTATTATCTCCACTTTGGCACCATTTGCTCTCATGATTGTTTTAAAAAAATGTATCAAACAACCCACTCTCAAAATAAAGTTCTGCTATAAGCAGTGTTTTCTTTCTTCCTCTAGTCTCTCCTCTGTTTGTAATCTCAGGGATGAAAGTAAGTTTGAATTGGAGGGGGAAATCTCAGAGGGAGAAATTTCACTATATTCTTAATAGCACTAATCAAAGAGGAGGGGAGAGTTCTACTCCCCTTTATGTTAATCCCAGTGAATTCTCCTCTCCTCATCAACACCCACCATGTTCTACTGCCCGTTTCACTGCTTTATCAGTCTTACTTAGTTTGTTGGGTTTTGGGAGGAAGGAACCATATGAGGTTTTTTATTTGTCTATGAAGCACTGTCTATCACTATGCTGTTTTTAAAACATTTTCTCCCCAGATCCTTTCTTTACAATAGGAAGGGACAAAAATCGGTTTATTCTGGGGCCTAGTCTTGTTCATGGACCTCATTTAATTATCAGGGGTCAATCTAACTGATGATATAGGTGTGTGAGGTGCCTCAGAGAATCATAGAATATTAGGGTTGGAAGGGACCTCAGGAGGTCATCTAGTGAGTCCAACCCCCTGCTAAAAGCAGGACCAATCCTCAACTAAATCATCCCAGCCAGGGCTTTGTCAAGCCTGACCTTAAAAATCTCTAAGGCAGGAGATTCTACCACCTCCCTAGGTAACCCATTCCAGTGCTTCACCACCCTCCTAGTGAAATTTTTTTTCCCCTATATCCAATCTAAACCTCCCTGTCACGGAGTCCGTAGGTGATGCTTTGTAACTGCTCCCCCACAGAGCCAGTCAGGACTTTGGGGAGCCTCCTCTCCCTTGGAGAAGACTGCCTTCAGGGCAAGAAGCTCACATGGCTTCACCTTCCTGGGTCTGACCTTGGAGCATTCAGCATATGCCCCTCCGTGCGCTTCCCCCAGTGAGTCCGCCCAGGCGGGGACCTGGGGAAACCAGAGGGTCCTGCACGCACCTCCACTTCGCAGTCAGACATGACTCTCAGCCAGCCAGTAAAACAGAGGTTTATTAGATGACAGGAACACGATCTAAAACGGAGCTTGTAGGTACAGAGAGCGGGACCCCTCAGCCATGTCCATTTTGTGGCCCAGCGAGCCAGACAACTCCATCTGCACTCACTTCCCATCCCCAGCCAGCTCCAAACTGAAACCCCCTCCAGCCCCTCCTCCTCTGCTGAGTTCTTTTCCTGGGCCAGGAGGTCACCTGAGCTCTTTGCTCTCCCACACCTTTAGCATCCCCTTGCAGGGGGGAAGGGCCTAGGCCATTAGTTGCCAGGAGACAGAGTGTCGGCCAGAAACTGAGGCACCCATACAGTATTCAGAGGAAACATTAAGAACAGTCCCGCTTCGTCACACGCCCCCCCTGCCTCGCAGAGACAGATTTGTTCTGAAAAGTTAACATTCTAAATGTGTATACATGACATGATGAGGAAGGGCAGCAAACAGTAAGGAGGGACAAGCAATGCGTTAACTCAGAGACTCCTTTTCATCATGTTGGTTCTGTTGTGTGTTTCATTTGACTCATTTCTCTTGGGTATTGTGGGAAGGATATGAATGGGGAGAACACAGTGGCTTGGCAGGCTAGTCTTGGGAGGCCATCCTTGTGTAAGGAGCGAGCATGTCATGGAAATGCTTGTAGGAGAGGTTTCTGTTACAATGAAGTTGGCATTGGTGAAGCAGAGTGGGTGTAGGGAGAGGGCCTCAATAAGAGATGAAGTCATATGTAGGTGGGTCAGAGTTACACAGGCCCAGAAAGCTATTAAAGCAAGACATTTAAACTTGGTATGGTGGACCAGGGAAGCCAGTAGAGGGAATAAGTGTGTGTGGTGGGGTGAGATGTGATCAGAGCAAATGGTAAGAGGGAGAAATTTAGCAGCTGCATTTGGGATGTACTAGAGGAGGGCCCTGATGATACCGGTGAGGCCAGAGAAGAGCAGGTTGCAGTAACTTAGGCTATGTCTACATTAGTGAGCTTGCAGCGGCACAGCTGTACAGATGCAACTGTGCTGCTGTAAGATCATGCGTGTAGCCACTCTATGCCAATAGGAGAGAGTTCTCCCATCGACCTAATAGCTGCCACTGCTCGTGGAGGTGGTTTTATGTTGGCAGGAGAAGCTCTCTCGCTGACAAAGCGCTGTGCACACAATCACTTATCCGGTGAAACTTGTCACTCGGGGGGTGTTTGTTTTTTCACACCCTGAGCGACATAGGTTTTGCTGATATAAGTGGTAGTGTAGACATGGCCTCAGTTGGTAGGTGATAAAGGCATGCATGAACTTAACTATGGGGAAAAAAACAGGATTCCATCTTGGAGATGGAGAAAGAAATGTTAACTTAAGGAACAACCTGGACATGTGGCAGGGGATGGAGGCGTTGAAGATGGCCCTCTAGTGAGAAGTAGGTGACACTGGGTAGTGATAGTGCCAATAAACAGTGACAGAGAAAGAAGTAGGGACAAACAGGTAGGGTTTGTCTTCACTGCCTCTCGTACTGAGCGTTCTGACTTTGATCTCATGAATGGACCACTGGTACATCCAAATTTATGGGGAGGCAGTGGGGGA
This sequence comes from Mauremys mutica, assembly GCF_020497125.1. Classification (NCBI taxonomy): domain Eukaryota; kingdom Metazoa; phylum Chordata; order Testudines; family Geoemydidae; genus Mauremys; species Mauremys mutica. Next base: position 187,560,405 of record NC_059072.1, on the reverse strand, counting down.
GTGTGTAGGGGGGCAAATTCTCTTCTAGTTAAAGTTATTGACACCTCAAGTAAGGGCTAGGAAAGGTTCCCTTTCATTGAGCTAATACAGAATTAACAAAATTTCTTTCTCACTACGATAGAAATAATGGATGTTTCCTGTCCTATCTTGAGTTTCTACTTCTCTGATTAAGCTTGTTTTGTTCTAAAATGGATTTGACAAAGGTCCAGGGCTGTCTCCATTTAATGTAGGAGTTTCTGCCACCAGGGTTCTGAAGAAAAAGTATGTTTCCTAATCCTTGTTTTCTCAGGCAATGAGTGGTAACTTGATCCACTTCACAGGTTTGGTCTTTGTCGCTTTTGTACAAGGAAGGATCAAATGATAGTTCACTTCTCATCCCCATTCAGTCTTTGACCTTCCTTTCCGTAGACAGAAAACCAGAGTGCCAATGAGTACTAATAATTGTATTGTTGTGTTTTGGGGATATGGACTGCTGCTCGTTAGGAACTGAACTGAGGATTTTTTGTAATTTTTTTTTTAAATACACAATATTTTTTCTACTGACTGTGTAGCTTCTTCAAGAAGAGGGAAGGTGTAATTAGCCGCCTTAGGCACCCGTTTGATTGGATTGCACTTTGCCTGTCCAATATGAATTGTATTTGTAATGACTATGTTCTGTGAGCTTGGCTCTGGTTCTATAAGGAATGTTCTGTAACTGCATTAGCCTGAAAAAGGTTCTGCCTCAATTTGCATAGTAGTGAAACCATTCCCTTTTGAAAGGCATTGAAGGCAATCAATAATAGTGAAACCTTATGTGAAACCCCATAATATCATCCACTAGTCACCTGTAGTCAGTGGAAATGGGACAGAAATCCATTTATTAGCTTCATATTAGTATTCTTGTAAAGAAAGTGAGACAAAAAGAAACAACAATTAGCATAATTCAGTAAGAGAACAACTGTATGTATGAAATTTATCCATGTGTCAGTACTATTGCATTACAATATATTGACTCAAAAACCTGAAGTCGCTCCACAATGGGAAACACCCATCATGTGCACATTAAAAGAAAGGTGACTGTATAAAAAAGGACCTGGAGCACGATCTTTCACCCACGCTGGATCTCTGCACTGACAGATTAAGCTGGAAGTAAGATGCAGACAGTTAGGCTGAGTGAGAGAGATGTGATTGTTATACTGTAGGTAATAATGTTATGCTTCATAATGTGAATAAGTTGTGGGGTTTTTTAAATACAAAAATAAATGCAATTTATTCAATCTTGGACCCTCTTATTTGTACTCTGCCTACTAATGTCTGCTGGGACGACTCCTAACGTTCCAAATCACTGCACAGATTTCAGTCAGCCTTTTACAAAGAAAATAACTTTGGGTATGCGCGCGCGCACACGCACACGCGCACACGCACACGCTCACACACACACACACACACACACACACACACACACACACACACACACACACACACACACACCATGGCAGCTGAGTAGGGCTTGCTTTGCAGGATTAAAAATAGCAGTGTTGATGTTCAGGCTCAGGTCTGATACCTGGGGAGGGGGCAGACTCTGACTGCCTGGACTCTAGCCCGAGACTGAACATCTACACTGTTGTTTTTCGCCCCTTTGTGTGAGCCCTACGCAATTGACCTGGACTCTGATACTCATTGCAATGGTGGGTGGGGTTTTTGTTTTTGTTTTTTTGGTTTTTGGGGGTGGGGTGAGGGTGTGTGTGTGTTTTGCATTTAAATGCAAATGTCCCTTTCCCCCACCCCCAGTCACTCAAATATGGGGGTAAGGAAGTGCAAATTTTTGTCCTGAGGTCCAGAACTGACACATTTTGGTCTTAAACTCAATGACCATTTATGATTTTAGGAATAACAGTAAGGGCTAGACCCACCTACACCATTACATTCAGGAGCTCACATTCCAGGATTTGAAGTGATACATACATTTGTCTCTGGGTCCCAATGGTTCATGAGATACCATAGCTTAAAAATATAACATGATTCATGTGAAAGATTTATTTAAATATTATGAGGGCTTAAAAAACAAACAACCCTCACTGCAAGGCCTGTACATAATAAACTAAGGCAATGTGGTCAGACAGGTGGAGTGCTACGAAGGTAGTACCCATAAAACATTTTAAAACTTTATTAAAAAGAGGGAGGAGACTAACCCAGTTTAAAATGTGGCATAAACAAAATAATTGAGGGCACATTATGGAAAAAAGGTTTTACTGGCAGGGTTTGAGATGCCTGCATTACAAGTGAGTTATGCAGGTCACCCCAAATGAGTGCCAATAAAAGCTTTATACTAACACACATCATCCTATTTATAGAGCTAGATGTCTGTTTATATATAAACTGTTCCCAGTCATGTCTAGGCTGACATCAAGTGAGCTGTATGTATGTTGGGTCGAAAGAAGAGCACAAGCTATACTCTTCCTCAAGCGGTTAGGCATTATGAAAGCGTCTGCATCCATCTCTTTCTCAATTTAAAAAAGTAAATGTCACATGACTTTCTTTTGCACAAGGCAAGGTGTCTTTTTTATTTCTCTTTAAGTGTCAAAAGATGTGTATTTCTCTTTAAGTGTCAAAAGATGACGTATAAGCTAAATATTCCTTTTTTTTTTTTAAGCATTCAGAATGTAGAGGTTGGTGGTGGACGATTCAGTAGATGACTTTCATTGCTAACTATTTTCAGCAGTTATTTTCATAAGTTGCTACTGTGTTTAATCTGCTTATTGGCTCAACACTCAGCATTAAGGAAGCGTCACAGGACAACAGTATTGTCATTGTTATGAAGAAGCTTATTGTGATTGTGTTCTACATAGACCTTATGTTTAGTTGCTCCCTTTTTTCATGTTGAGATATGTGGGAAATGCAGTTGATTAAGATGGATATGCAAGTAGTGGGACTTCAGTGTGTGCAGCAAAGCAGACTCCCATTGTAATTAGACCTAGAGCGACTGAAAGGTCCCCCACCGCCGAAATGCCGCAAAAGACCCGGACAGCTTCTGGGCCAGGGCTCGCAGGGCATTTCGGTGGCAGGGGGCCCTTCTGCCGAAGACACGGAGTGACTGCACTGAAGGGCCCCCCTGCTGCCGAAATGCTGCCGAAGACCAGGACTGCCGCCGGGCCAGGGCTCCCGGGGCCTGGGGCAAATTGCCCCACTTGCCCGCCCCTCCCCCCGGGCAGCCCTGGACTTCTATGGATCTTAGATCTTTTTGGATCTTGACTTTTTTGGATTTTTTCCCCCAATGTTGGGCTTTAATGTATGTTGATTGACAGTTGTAATTAGTGAAAATGGTGGCAGAAGGCACTCCCTCCACCCCCTTTTTTTGGTCAACATAAATTGTTCTTCCTCAGTTTTATTGTTAATTTTCCTCATAACAGTCCATATCAGATAAAACGGGCATATGGTATTGGTCTATGAAGATGGGGAATGCTTTGAAAATGCAGTGTACGGAATGAATAAAATGTGGTGTGTTTCTTGTAAGTTGACTTAAAAAAACCCAGGAGCTTTGAACAAATGCCAGCTGTTACATCAGTCCTGTTTGTAATCTTTCTTGCTGATCTGTGACCTTGACCTTGTACTTGTACTTTTTTGTATGTCAAATCTATTTTAGGGATGGACAAACCATAGTTCAGTTTTAATAGGCTTTATGCTCCAACCTCACAGGATGTCCCACTGCAATATAAAAATTAAAGCAATTAATTGAGGAAGTTATCCCATTTCAGTGTTGTTGGTTTTTTCCTGACTGCTTATAGTCTTAAAATCATGCCTTTGAAAATTGGTACGATTCTTAAGAATACTAAAAACCTTTTTTAAATTGTTATATATTAGATCTTCTGTTTGATGATTGGATCCCCCTCTTTCCAGTAGAAGATGATCTTTGTTATGTACAAAACCTCTGCGGCTCCTGAACATATTGATTTGCTTTTGTTGTTAAGTTTTGTACACAATAGTCATAAAACTTAGCTTTCAGATAGATGATACTTATTCAATGTCTATTTAGACCCCCAGTTCAGGAGTCCATCTCTATTCAGCAAAGTACTTGAGCACATGCTTAACTTTAGTATGTTCTTAAATGGGACTTAAGCACATGCTTAAATGCTTTGCAGAATTGAGGCCATGGAACAAATGACTTTTGTTATATGTACAGTGAAATTGTTGGAGTGGTGGTGGTGATCACTCTCTAAGCCTATTAATAAGCAGTGGTGGCCAAAAATTAGTTGTTTATGGGATTCTAATAAGCAAAATGTTGTCTGACTTTGGGGGGAATGTTTTATGTATGCACAACCATAAACTTTTTTTTCAGAGATCAGTAAGTGCCTATGTACTTTTCTGTTGTTGTTTTTATATAGCTTTATATGAGTCTGAGTACCTGTCTTAACTTTCTTGACATTTAATGGAACAAGCAGTGAAGATAAATAGCCTTTTCTTGCTATTTTGCAATTATTTTCTTGCTTTAGCATTCATGAAAGACAGATATAAAACATACTGGTAAGAGCTGTTTCCACAACTTTGTGACAGCATATCATCTTTTTGCTTAAAATGCTTGTCATTTTTATCAACATAAAATTTGAGGAATTACTTCAGAGTATGTCCTTGTGTTGAGCATTTAGGATAGTTAAGCCCCGGCATCTTTCCCTACCCCTTCAGTCATAGCTTTGTGGCAGTGAATATAGGATAACATTCTTTATTCATGTTAAAGTAGTGATACAACTACTCAAAAAACATTCTGATCTTATAGCTGGCTTGTGTTCGTAAGTGAGGAGGTTGCAGCCTAGTTTTTGATGATTTGAATATTATTATTATTTGACATTCATGTACAATATATTGTTACTCTTTAACTGTGCAAATATTTAGGATTCATGTTGTGAGCAATTCTCACGGTCATTCTTGCACAGTGGCTAAGTTATGGTGGAGTTGCCATAACATTCCTTACTGTATGTTGTTAGTCTCTGAACTATTTCCTCCTTAGTTTTATATACCGTTGGCTTTCAGGTTGCATCTTTATTTCCAGTAAATAGTATGGCTTCTCTGGAAAAAAATCAATTCTGCTTTGTAATAATTTTCTGCTAATGCAAATAGTTCCTGTCCCACTTGACAGAAATTGTACAAGGTCTTCTGCATGCTAAGCCGTTTGTGATTTGAGAGACTAACAGTACCAGTTAACATGGGGGCCATTGTTTAAAGATGGTGGTATGATACTGCACATGGATTTTTCATTTTATCGTGGTGATAAGACAGGATCACTGAATTCTGCCCTATCATGTTCCCATTAGTATGAAACTATGGTTGGTTGGTTGGTTGGTTTTTGTTATAATCTGTTTTGAGGAAAACATTCAAGAAAATAACCCACATCAAAAATTTATACATCAGAACATTTGTCTCAAAGTGGTTGAATTGGTGTCACAGTACCTTGGTTACTAAGCATTGCTTGCCTCTCACCAGGCACTGAGCTGAAAATGTGCCTTGGTACACATTCATTTGATGATGATAAAAATAATAATAATAATAATAAAAGAAGCTACAATGGGAGGTTACTTTTAGTGTGAATGTCACCAACCATTTAAAGCTATTCCAGCAATTCCAATTGTACTACTGAAAATTGTAAAACTTCATGCAATAGAGAAATTGGCCACTACGTTTATCGTTCTACAACAGGTATGAGGTCAGAGTTCTGTGGAAACACATCATCTGTGAGTATTGATCAAGCCTCAGTGGCATGACTGTCCTGAGGAGAATATTGATTTCTTCACTGTATATTAATAAAGTTTCATTCTTTGGGAATTGGCAAGTAAAATGCTTAATCGGTGATTCATTGTCACAAGTTTAAGGATAATAGAAATCTAGTTGGTGAGATTTTTTTTTTTAATTTTAAATTTAGAATTAAATAAGTATCAAATAGGATTGGAAAGAAACTTTGTCGCTTCATCCCTTTTTATCCACTAGTCTTGTATTTGACTGTGAATTAGATGGTTCCACTTTCGGCTGTCAATCATGAAAGCAGATGTTGCTATTTATTTTTGTCTTATTGTTTTTAAAAATAGCCTGACTGAAATTTAAGAATAACATTTCCTTTCCTTGCTTCACTCTTTGGGCATAGATCATCACTGTATCAATATGATCAGTTGCATATTTCACTGTCAAAGTTTGGTTTTCTCTTCTCTTCCTCCCCCTCCCCGACCCCCTGACCTCTTCTGTGTTTTTCAGTATTCTTCAGTCTGTTCTTCCTTACATCTCCTTTTTTCTCCAGTTGAAGCAGGTTACTGACAGGGATAGTTCTAGGTGTCAAACACTCAATCTGACTTTGGGACTGACAGTGACTGTCAGAATAATGGACAAAAGACTTTGCAAACCTATCAGTTTGTAGGTTAGAACTTTACAGGTTAGAAGATCCTAGATTTCTCCTATGGGCTTACTTTTCTTTAAGTAGCCAGTGGCATAGGGTGACAGTTGTTAATATACATTTTATTATATTTTATAATCTAAACTACTTTTTTTTTTATTTACACCTATGGCTAAGGGGTTTTAAGAGGTCCTGTGATATTTGTGCATTGTTAAAGATGCTAAATATAAACATATAGAAGAGTACCTGATTCCCCCAGTAGTATTTGCAAGGGGAAAAAAAATGACTTTCTGAATGTGGAAGGCTTGTGACTGAAACTTTCTCTGATTTAATTTGTCTGTAATTAAATGTGAGCGTTACACTCATCAGCAACTCTGTAGGTGTATTCAGAAGTTATAATAAATTCCTACTGCTTATCCTGCCAACTGAATTTCAGTCAGACCCTCCCTCATCCTATAGAAAACCTTGGAAAACAAATGAATGTAGGGCATCTTCCTAATATCAGTCCAGGCTCTGAATGATCCATTGTGAGAAGTGAGTGCCAAAGCTGAGAATCCATCCCTTCCTAACAAACTGCTCCCGTTTAAGCCAGGCCATTCTTAGATAGGACACCTGAGCTTATCACAGCTGTCATGATATCAGAAGGAGAATGCCAGGACCCGAACCATCTGGGACTCAGTAGGGCAAAACCAATGCCCCAGACTTTGCTCTTCAATTTGTAGTACCGGGTACTGGCACCTCTCTCAGGGTGCTACCAAGGTTTCCAGAAACTCCATTTGCATCTTTTTTTAAAATCATCTAGCTCTTATGATTATGAAGAAAACTTCAAAAATGTTGACCATGTAATTGATACAAATATGTCTACCTGAGTCTGCAGAGAGCCTGGAACAATAGAGGTGTGAACTGCGCCAGTCATTTCAATGAGATGTCCAGTGATGATGATTTAAATGTTCACTGTTTCATTCCTCATGTCAGAAGGAAGAGAGAGACCATCAGAGATCTGCACAATTAGTCTACTGTGAAGTCGCACTTTAGTACCAGAAATAAATGACATTTGAGAGATACCACCACTTACCTTTTCACTGGTCATAAAGAAGCCAAGCCTAAAGAGCCCAGTGTTGCTCAGAGAGCTGTATGTTCATATTTTGAACCTCTCCACAAACTGCTGTTAGTAAGGTCTTACATTTTGATGGTTCACACGGGTGTAGATGAATTTGTGGGCAGCACTTGGGAGAGTACCTCCACCTTTTTCCCCCACAAAATTTGACCCCTGGGTGCAGGAGATATATTCATTTGGATGAAATGTAAAATCGGGGTCTTGATAGCTGTGGCTATTAAAGAGCACAATGCTAGCCAAAAGGTATCTAATATACATGTGTATCATGTTGTGCTCTATAATCTGAGAAATACCATAAGGTATTGTAATATATACACACGTTAATTTCCTCATTTAATGTATACAGACCTGACGTTGCATTAACCTGTGGTCTGACCACAGTTCTCCCTTTGTCTTTTTGCTGACTCTGGTTTCTGGTTCTTTTTCCTTCCTATCCTGATCCTTCTCCCTGCCCCAACAGCACCTTCCCTACACATGCCTGCCCAGGCTTCTCACTGATTATGCAGAAGCACTAATATAGCTCCCCTCCCCCCCATCTCCACCCCAGAGACAGGCAGGCTGTGGAAATGTAAGGCTGTCCCTTTCTGTATTGCATGCCCTCCCAGAGCTCCTTATTGCCAGTGAGCGTGACCCACTTGTAACTCATGTAGAATTTCCCTGTGAAACTTGGGGGAAGGAGAGAGACATTGTCTCCTGGGAATCTGAACAACCTTGCAGCACGGGAAGAGGGGAAATTTTGTGCACAGCTTCCACCTCTTTGTTTGAATGTAGGGGGCATAGCTGTAACCAAAGTTTGTTGCATTTAATTTAATATTTGTCTTATAAAATAAAATAAAAATCAAGTGAGGAGGCCTATGTTCTGCTTCATCTGCTAGAGCAGTCATCCTTATGCTGTTTCTCAGGTGTTGGGTTACTGCAACTGAATTTGATTGAACAGTCTGTCACTTTGTTCTCACTGGCAAGAACATTTGTTGTGTTAGCCAGGAGTTTTGTGTTCATGTCAGTTGTGAAGATTGCAATCACACAAAATGTTGAACTGTTCACATGCTGTGATGAAATTGGTACGTTTTGACTCCTTGAGCAAGGATGTCCTCCAATGTGGAATTAGTTTTCTTGAGGATTATTTTAAATTGCTTAACTGATGATAAAGAACTAATGTGAATATCTGGCCTGATGTGTTCTAGTGTTATGCATGTGTGTGTGTGGGGCGGGGGGGGGAGAAACCTAGTCTACCCCCTTTTATGTTCAATAGCTTTTGTTTGTTCTCAATATCAAGAATAGTTATGGCTTGATTTTTTTAAATTAAAATGTGTTTTATGGTCCAAATTAATTTAAAGAACTGTGTACCAGCCAGTTGTCAAGCCTCCTCTTATACAGCATGATCTTAGCATTATGAATTAATTCAACAAAACAAAGTAAAACAATGAGAGGAGAAGGTTTATTCCTCTTCCACTGTTTCGTCACCAGAGGGATCTCCCAGATGATACATATATAATACATAATGGCTTATCTTTTTTCTAGACTATGGATAATGATGATGTCTTATCATTCTAGAATTCAAACGGGCAAGTCTGAGCATGTATATAAATCCTTCTTACAAGCTGTCTAATATTTGCATGTAGCTATAATAAGGAAGGTGTTAAAGCAACCCACTTTCATTAAGCTGTTTCTGTGTTCTTGATGATCAGTTCCTAATCCCCTTCTTTATTTCATCATCCTTATTTAAATTCACCTCTATTGCTTCACATCTTTATTTCATTGTTACTTCATATTGAAAAGAAAAAAAAAACATTCGAAGGTGGTGAGCCTGGTTCTTCACTGCCTTGCATCCTTATGCAGTCATTTATACCTGCGCAAAGTGAGTTCGAAATACTACCATTTTCATTTGGAAACATTTTGCACAAGTGTAAATTACTGCACAACGCATAAAGTCACAGAGAATAAGGCCATGTACTGCCAGTGATGGTGGGGCACCCATCCAGTCCTGTGCAAAACGTACTGTTCAGGAAAGACTATGTGGACTAGTGGGTACAGCAGTGGACTAGGACTCAGGACTCTTAAATTCTTTTCCCAGTCCTGCTACTTCCCTATTGTGTGATCTTGGGTAAGTCTATTCACCTTTCTACAACTCTCCTTTCATAGAGAGGTAGGAATGTTGGTCTGGTGGCTAAAATACTGGACTGGGATTTAAGAGACCTGGGTTTATATCTGGCTCAGCCAAGCTTCCTGAGCAAGTCAAGTCAATTCACCCTGTGCCTCAGCTAATTCATCCATACTTCACAGAATTGTTGTGAAGATAAAATCCATTAATGATTGTGAGGTGCTCAATGCTAAGGTGATATGGCCATATAAGCAGGGCCGGTGCAAGGATATTTTGCGCCCTAGGCGAAACTTCCACCTTGCGCCCCCGCCCCCACACCTCCCCGCAGAGCATCACTTATTATAAACTTTCAAAAATGAATACTGCATAATGTGGCATTGTTCATTAGAATTAATACACATTCGGCTTGAAAATTTATTATTTTCATTATTTAGTCTACATATTTAACGAAAATAAATGAATAACCTGACAGGGTATGGGGCTGGCTGGCTTTGGGCATGGGAGTGCAGCAGGAGTTGGCTAGAGATGGGAGTGTGGGGCTGGATGGCTTCGGGCAGGGCAGGGGATACGGAGCTGGTTGGAGATGGGGTGTGGGGTTGGCCGGAGACAGGTGGTGTGGGGCTGGCTTCGGGCAGGGGGGTGCGGCAGGGGCTGGCTGCAGACGGGGTGTGGGGCTGGATGGCTTTGGGCAGGGCAGGGGGTGCAGCAGGGGCTGGCTGTGGGCAGGGTGGCAGGTACCAGGGCCATCTCTAGATATTCTGGGGCCCTACGCAGCTCCCCCACGGGGGGGGGGTGCCCCAGGCCTCTGGGGGGGCAGGGCTGGCTTTGAGGGCAGAGGGGAACCACTCCCCGGCATCGTGGCTGGGGCCAAGTCTCTGCACTCCCCCCCCCCCCCGGTGAGTGCAGGCCCGGCCCTGCTGCAGAGCTCAGGGGAGTGGGGGCGGGGCTGAGCAGGGGCGGGGGCCCTGGGGAAGAGCCAGAGCAGCAGGAAGCAGCGCAGCGCCGCCGGAGGAGGAATATCATCACTTCCTGGCCGGCCAGCCGGAGCTGATCAAAGCTGCAGCGCCCCCTCGCACAGCAGCGGAAAGAGGGTTACATGTGTAGCTGGCGCCGGGTGAGCATCCCAGACATTTTAGGCACCGCTTTTTGGCGCCCTAGGCGGCTGCCGAGTTTGCCTGTTGGTTGCACCGGCCCTGCATATAGATAGATGAGACATTGTGTTGTTTTTTGCAAATACGAGTCTAGCATAGCAGGAGACAGGAGAACTAGAAGTTTGCAGTTTTGAGGTGGGGCAGGGCACTAAGAAAGGTATGTCACAGAGCCAACTGAATGCTGCCCAAACTGACCCTTATAACCAGCAAGATTTTGAGGTTTAGTTGCACCTTCTGTAGTTTTCCTCCCTGTTACTTTTTGCTAAATTAGTCCATTTGTGTGTTCCAAGGAATTGCATTTGAGTCCCAGAATTGGAAAATGCAGTAACCTGTGACCGCATTAACTTGCTCTTTTCCCCTCCATAGTTTGGATACCCACCTTCTTTATGAGAATTCCTGTAGGGATCCTTCCAGCCATTGCAGATTCTGTATATTTATGGCTTCAGTTCATAGAGCTACTACTCTCCATGAGACATAGTAGAGATGGAGAGGAGAGATCTCCATGTTACCAGCTAAAGAATTCGAAGGAAGCATCATGAGAACAAATGTGACTATCCCTGAGCGGGAGTAGCCCTTCAACTGGAATGATCTTCTAGTCCCAGTATAATTTATTTTCATTATCGACGCCTTAGAAATTATTCGTTGTTTTAAATGCAGTTCTGAGATAGTGATGATACTGCAGTAGTTGCTAAAATATTTGAGAGTAGAAAAATGGCGGAGGAATTAATTCTGGATTTGATTCATTGAACTGGAGATGCAATGTGCAAATGTACATAGTGAACTAAATAGGAGAATGACAATTCTTTATGGTCTCAGATTAGGTTTTAAACTGCTGTTTAGAAATAGATTCATTCTTATAACTTTTCTTCGTTTTAATGGGGTCTTGAAAGTTCCTTTTGTCTCTTAAGTAGTAGTTTAACTTTTGAAAAGATGTTTTCAGAAAAGTAATTACCTTTGGCTGCAGTGGTATCTTCTTATTATCAAAAGAGCCTAAAATGTACATTTTAGTCACTTAATTTTATTTTCCCATCTTTTGAAGTCACCAAAAATATAGTCTCTGGTAGCAAATCTGTTGACACCTAAAAGTTATTGCCATGGTTCAAGGTAAGGTGTACCTTTGTCCTCATCAACCAGTCTCTCCCTGGGCACACCTTTCAAGTGACAGTCCCAGCACCTGTTCTCCTCAGAGTGGAATCCTACAATTCACCCCACTTGTATACTGCTTCTTCAAGTTACAGTATCTCTGTTTACCAACAGTTTTTCCTTAGCAGATCCAAGTAGGTTTGCCCCCTGCTTTTAAACTTCAATCCTACCTAAAGCTTGCCCTTCCCTTCAAGATTTAGCTAGACTCAGCTACTCCCATGGACCTTCCTTCCTGCTTCTGGGGACTGGGATTCCCTCTGCTTTTCTGCAGATCCTCCCCTTTCTCTCTGCTTCAGGGCTAAGACTTTTAAGCCTCTCTTCCCTCCCCACCCCCTTCCTATTTCATTTTCCCCACTTGGATTTCTCTCTCCTCCCCACCCTTCTCCTTGGGTTACCAGCCAACCTGGTGACCAGAGTATAGTGGGGTTAAGAGGTCGAAGGAATTGACACCTGTACTGTTTGTTAAGCACAGGTAATTGGGCTATCTACAGCCCTTGATTTGTTTTCTGCAGATATTCAAAAACCACTCATAACTGAGTTAATCCTTTTCAACCCTATAGCAGATAGCATAATAATAATCAAATAGAGGTACACATCGTATTCATAAAAAATAATGTGGATAATCTTACTATACCCAAGAGATGGTGAACTAATCTTTTGGATCTTGTTGCAATGAAAAGTATTATATTTTTAGTTCAGTGACAGTACATATGCTGTACTTGGTCTGCTTATCTGAATATTTGCTTAATTTATCCATTAGTTTGTCATAATATTTAACTGCAGTATCTAATGCTAGAGGTACATATACGTTAAAGATCCATTACAGTAAGATTACTGGTTTGTTCAAGGATAAACACGTTGCTGAAGGTTTCTTTATTGTTTTCTACCTTTACCTCTTTCTTCCAGTTTGTCTCATACAATCTTGCCTCTTTCTCTTTGCTTCTGTACGTAGCTTCTGTAATACTTTTTATTAATAACTTGTATATAATTATGAACGTTAAAAGAACTTCGTAAATCTCTCAACCCCGTATCTCCAGTGTTTGTATCATCAATGCTGCTGATCTACCTTTGTGGTGTTTTAAATCTAAACCCGATCTCAGTTTTCACATAGCCATTGTATTGAGCAAGGAGTGGAACAAAAGTATGAGAGATATAAGAGGCCTTTGAAATCTGCAGTTTTGAGACAAATGCCTTTTAGATCCAGACCCCAAAAACTGCAACTAGCTACTCTGCTTCCCATCAGAAATATGAAAAGTGTATTTCATCCTCTGCACCTGACTTCTTGTGACCCAGCTTAACTCTTGACAGATTTGCTCAGCACATTTTACCTGTTATAAAAACATACACAATGATGTACAATATTACATAATAACTGATCCTTCACTTGCCCCAAGTAATTGCCTTATTAAAAGGGCTGGTGAAGTCCTCATTCCTTGTATTTTTTTCAGATTTAATGTTTAGCAAATGCCTGCTTTGATCAATCTATCAGTTTCTCTAAATTATCAATTTCTTCTACTGTGAGTAATTAATTTAAAAAAAAAAAAGGAAATCTCTCCTTTTTCAGTTTCTATGAGTAAACTAAACTGTCTATGGATACCTTCTACTATTACAGAGCTCTTATGCACCTAAGGGATTTGCATAAATACAATGTCTTTGTTTAATTACTCAGAGCTGGAGAGATTTAATTTAAATCAAGTATTGGCATAACCCGTAGAACATTAGCTAAAGTCTTTAATTTAAAAGTTACCTGCAAAGGATTTCTTTAATGTTGAGCTTTCTTTATTATTTTGTATGCTATCTGAAGAAGGTTTGAAAATATTGGGTTTTTTTTCCCCGTTTGTGTGTGGGTTGTGGGGTTTTTTTTGTTTGTTTTTTTTATCTAAAAAAATATCAAGAATATGTAGTCTTGTTTTCTCTGGTTTTGCTGAAGGTCCTCTTAGAAAGATTATAATATGCTTACTGTAAACTCTGATACCTTTAATTGGAGGGGGAGGGATGCAGAAATTGTAACAAAGTCTTTTCTCCAAAATGTTAATTGTTAACAAAAACAACCTTAACTTTCAATCGCTTGACTTTGGGGATGACATTTCATTCATTCATCAGTCGTCATAGAATCTTTCCAGGGTAAACAAAATCTGAGTTTTAACACTGTTCATGTCATTTGTCCTACCAAAGCAGAGCTAACTTGGATTATCCTAAATCTAGGAATAGTAGGACTTGTGTGTTTAAACCATTCAAGGATAAATACAATTTTTCTAGTTGTAAAAGAAGTCAAATTATTTCTAAAAAGAATCCTCTTGGGCTGAATGCTGTCTTCAGAGTCTTCTGTGGACTCCGGATTCTCCTCTGAAATGTGCAAACACAGTAGGAGTAAACCACCCCCCCCCCCCGAATACTCAGCATGTCCAAATATTTGAAGAAATTAGGTTGTCACAGGGTGATCCACTGTGAGTCCTTTCTTGCCTTAAGTGCAAACCACACCCACTTTAGGTCGTCTTCACCACCACCACCAATATGCTTTATTATACTGTTCCAGCAGGCCACCGCCTGTAGTGCTATTTGCATATTTCCAAGTCCTAGCCAGTTCCTCCACTGCTCTGCCTTCCTTCAGGCTCTCAGCTCCCCCACTTTCAGGGCTTCCTTCCTCTTTGTTTATCATGCTGGGGTTGCTTCCCCCTCTAATTAGCCCTTCAGCTGTATCTCCGCTTTTAACTGATCCTCTAATTTAGGTTCTAGTTAATTTTATATTGGTGGGAATTTGAGTGACAGGGTACTGAGTCAGCTCCTGACTCAGCACCTCTATTACACAGCCTTGGCAAATGCGGTGCTAATAAACTAACTACTTGATGTTCCCATTAGGAACCCAGACTTTCAGGGATTACTGATTTTAATTCACATTGAAGTGTGATATTTGGTAAGAGTCTGCCCCGGGGCTCATTGTTTGGGAGAAGCTGTAACTTATTAAACAGCATTTAGTTAGATGAATCCAAACGTAGCATACCTCTTCAGGTCTTGTTAGTATCCTTGGATAAATTTAGAAACAACCATAGTTAACTCTGTTATAAAGTATTGGTAGTGTGTGTGTCTGTATCTCTGAGAGCAAAGCTGAGATATTTAGTAATCTTTAGATGACTTTAGACTTGATATTACTATAAAAATGCTGGTACGTAACATATTTTATGACTGATTTATAGGGATTCATTATACTGCTTGAAATGGCAAAACTCAGGGATTTGCACAGCTTGAGCATATAGGTTACAAAAAGTATGTGTTTTTAACTGTTCTACTGACATTTTCAGAACTGAAGTGTCCCTTTAACCTATGTCTGTATGTCTTGGGTGAAATTCTGGTCACAGTATAATCAACACCAAACCTCCTTCTTTAAACTTGAATTCACGCTGCATTTATAGGAAATCATAGGGCCTGATTGATTGGTCTTCCACTTACAACCGTTTACTTCCATTTACTTGAGCATTTTTACACCAGTTGTACACTGGTATAATTTGAGAGAATAATCAGGCCTGTGCAGTGATCCCAATTGTTGCATTGTCCGTACAGTAGCCATTCCCTTGGTGACCAGAGTAATACAATTAGGAACTGTTAGACCTGAGAAGTTTATTGAAAATGTCTCTCCTGATTCCAGTGCAAGTGCCATTGTTGGGATTTCCAGAGAAGAATTTTATGATGTTCTTCTACTTTCACTGATGAAAGAATCAAATAGGTTTCTCTACATATTCAAATCAAGCTGAGAAATCAAGGGAAACTTCCCTGGAAATTAATATAAAAGTAAAATGTCTCCAAATATCCATGCATTCAGAACTTGACCCCAGCAGCTTTTCTGTTCCACCTCCAGTGTGGCTGCTGCTAGTTGGGAGTAGTGAGGGAGGAACAGAGGAGGGTGTATTTGTCAGTATGCAGTGCAGTGCAGGGATCTGTTGTGCCCATTGATAATGGAAGGGGTGATAAGAATCTTGTAATCAGGCTTCTCAAACTGTGGTACATGTACCACTGGTGGTATGTGAGGTAATAAAAAAAGGTAATAATTGGAGATATACCAATCTCCTAGAGCTGGAAGGGACCTTGAAAGGTCATTGAGTCCAGCCCCCTGCCTTCACTAGCAGGACCAATTTTTTTGCCCCAGATCCCTAAGTGGCCCCCTCAAGGATTGAACTCACAACCCTGGGTTTAGCAGGCCAATGCTCAAACCACTGAGCTATCCCTCCCCCCACACCACTGAGCTATCCCTCAGCTTGATGTTCCGTCTATTTATTTAACAATATTTTTTTTTTAAGAAGATGGTACTTGGAACCAGTAAAGTTAGAGAGCCACAGCCCAGATTTCTGCTGTTTGGAGGGAGGCAGAGAAGTGGCCACATGGATATTTAAGTGTATGATGGGTGTTAATGAAAGACTGAGGCAGACTATTTAGCATCAGGGAAAGGAGGGAAATTATTTTTAATTGGCACCTGGTCTGGGATGGCAGCGATTATTTGTTTTTACTTTTAAATCTCCATTGTGTCATCTGTCTGCCAGGCTGACATAAAAAAATGAAGCTACCTATTAAAAAAAAAATCCAATATAGATTCAAAATGAAGGCTGCTTTTAAGGTTAAGGCTTCCCTCTTCTGCCACTGATCCTCATTAATAGTTAGTTTGTGTCCTAATTTATTGACAGGGTGCAGGGTATTCTGTGTAAGCTTTATTTGCTAAAGATAATATAACTTTGAAATGTATGCCGACTTAATTTTTTAAACTGTGAAGTTTTGAAATACATTGGGATTTTCCTTTATGTACTACTTCTCTGTTTTGTGCCATAGAGTACATACTTAGAGGAGTATTCATGACCCCCTCTAATACCTAGGCACATGAGGGTTTGTGTTTCCTCTACATTTTCATTCTCTAGGATAATCTGAGTGATTTTATTAATTTTAGGTGTAGGCCTTATATACTTTTTAGGTTTTCTTTAATTTGGCTATTTATTACATATGTATTGCTAGTTATCTGCAATGATCTAGGAAATGTGACCTAAAAGAAAGTATGTCCTGTGCCATTTGAGTGTGTCTAATGTTCTAGATCTCTCCCTTGTATCTTTTCTGAGACCATTTTTATTTGTCTTTTCTCTTTAGGAATTTGACATGGATGATGGAGGTGAAAAAGGATGAAAACCAAGCTGCTGTCCTGGACAAAGGTGAAGAAGATGAATGTTTAGTAGAATTTCAGTTCGTTGGAACCATGTTCTAAGTAATTCTTCTAGACATCTTTCATAAATATTTTATATATCTACAGAGACTGATATGACTGAAAATTTGGCTCATCAGCAATATATGCTGGAAGAAGCCTGCATGGAACGTAACATTTGTTTTAGTTCAGATTATGTGAAAAAATTATAGACTTCTACCTATTATTTATTAACCTTGCATCTCAATTCAGCCATACCAAACTAGTCTTTTAAAGTGAATAGAAGCAGAACCTTTGTGGATATTTTTATTGAACATGACTCATGGAGAAGAGCTTGGCTCTGAGATGCACCAGGATTCTGTTGTTCTAACTTACCTAGAGGGATTACTAATGCATCAAGCAGCAGGAGGCTCAGGTACTGTAGTTGACAAAAAGCCTACTGGGCATAGTGGAGAGGATCAAAACTTTAAGATTTCTGGAAATATATTTCCCAACTGTCAAAGTAATGGTCCAGTTGTTAACACACACACATATCAGGGATCTGGCATGTTGCATCTCAAAAAAGCAAGACTATTGCAGTCTTCTGAAGACTGGAATGCAGCAAAGAGAAGGCGCTTGTCTGATTCCATTGTGGATTTGAATGGAAAAAAAGAAGCTTTGTTAGCTGGCATGGTTGAAAATGTGCCTAAAGGCAAACAGGATAGCACATTACTTGCCTCTTTGCTTCAGTCATTCAGCTCTAGGCTGCAGAGTGTTGCTCTGTCACAACAGATTAGGCAGAGCCTCAAGGAGCAAGGGTATTCCCTCAGCCAGGATTCTTTACAAGTGGAGAAAGATGTAAGGTGCTATGGTGTTGCAACTAGTCGCTTGAAGACTCTGCTGAAGAAAAGAAAAGCAAAAGATCAAAAGCTTGACACCACTCTGCCTGATGTAACAACGAACCTGCCTAAAGAGAGGTTTATAGAATCTCCACATACAGGGCAGAATGGACCCAAGGTGATGAATGAGCCTCTCTCATGTGCTGCAAGATTACAAGCAGTTGCAAGCATGGTAGAGAAAAGATCTAGTCCTACTGCTTCGCCTAAACCCAGCGTAGCGTGTAGTCAGCTAGCTTTACTTCTTTCAAGCGAAGCTCATTTGCAGCAATATTCCAGGGAACATGCTTTAAAAGCACAAAATGCAAATCAGATAGCAAGCGAAAGACTTGCTGCCATGGCCAGATTACAAGAAAGTGCCCAGAAAGACCTTGGCCATTTCAGTCTGTCAAAAGGAATGCCAAGCCATCTTAATGGTCAAATGAGATCATCAACCAAAACAATAACTAACAAGAGCAATATGGCGCCATTTCAGAGCCCCATTGGAATCGTTCATTCTCCTCCCAAAAATTTAGGATACAAAAATACATTGGAAAGAAACCATTTAAAACCATCTCCCAGCAACAGTTTGCTTTTACATCTTCTTAAAAGTCAGAATGCACCTAAACAAACAAAAGGGCATGAGCAGAATGAGAGAGTGGGTATTTTTGAGGACAGTAGCACACCAACTACTGTGGATGAGTATTCAGACAACAATCCTAGTTTTACAGAAGATGATAGCAGCGATGATGAAAGCTCCCATTCTAACTGCCTTCCTATAGATTTATCTTTCAAACAGAGGACAGACAAACAAGATTCTGGACAGCCTGCTTCTCTAGATAATCTGACTCAGCCATTGTTTCATAATTGGGATCCAAAAATTCCATGTCTAGAGAACAGTATGGAGAATAAAGAAGATAAAGACACTCCTAAAGGTTCTAAACTGAATCCACATCAGAAGGTAACACTGCTTCAGTTATTACTTGGGCATAAGAGTGAAGATAACAAAGAGAAAGATACAGACCCTCAGGGACCACACAGTACAGCTGATGTGGCAAAATTTACTGTACAAACTGGTAAGAGGACTCCTGTGACAGAAAGCCCCAGTGCAAATCGAATAACTCCATTAAGCACTCCACCTTTGCTTCTTTCTACAAAAGCAGACTCTCCTATAAATCTCTCCCACCAATCTTCTCTAGCAGTCAAACGTAATTCACCACCATATGCTTGCAGCATCCAGCCAGAGAGGTTAATGAATCCAGCATCTAAACATTTGATAGATCTTACAAAAAATAAAGAACTTCAAGGAACTAAACTGAACAGAAATGAAAGTGCACAAAATTCTGCAGCTTTCAGTGCCAGCAAGCTGTTGCAGAACTTAGCTCAGTGTGGAATGCAGACTTCCATGTCAGGTGAAGAGCAAAGAACCAGCAAACAGCTGCTAACAGTAAATACAGATAAACCTGTAGGGTTGATTGATAGATTGAATAGTCCTTTACTCACAAATGTATCAGGTAAATTTGAAGAGAATAACAAAATATTCAGTTGTCATCCTACACCCATTGAACAAGGACTTCCCAGTTCAGAAATAGAAAATCTCCTTGAAAGACGCACTGTCCTTCAGTTGCTTCTGGGAACCCCCAATAAAGGTAAAAGTGAAAAGAAGGAGAGGCTGCTTTTAAAAGATGAAAGCTCACAAGAGCAGATGGATAAGGCTTTGAGTGAGCAAATATTGACAGTGAAAATAAAAACTGAACCTTGTGAAGAATCAAATGCTCCTCATAATCCAAATGCACAGCCAGTAAGAGAGCGTAAGGGTAACAAATTTCATGGAACAACTCATTCAGTGCAGAGAAACACAGGTGCCTCTCCAGCATCTGAGGACTTGAAACCTGAGCCTCTTTCACCTGAAGATTTTTCTTTTTCAAAAAATGGCTTGTTAAGTCGGTTGCTGAGACAGAATCAAGATAGTTACCCCGTGGATGATCTGGACAGAAGTCACAGAAATAGTGAACTGACACTTCTAGACTCAAAGAGCCTTTGCATCATTCCTAAGAAGAGGAAATTTCATACTGAGCCTTCAGAAAGTCCATTAAAAAAGGTAAAAAGTAATGTGTCTGGTGCTTCAAACAATCGCATATCTCCTGCAGAGACATTGTATCGGCCTTTGCTTAACCAGCAAGAACTGAAATTCAACAGAAGTGATCTTGAATTTAAATATGCTGCTGGTCATGGTTCAAATAATGACAGTGAACATAGGAGTTGGTCTAGAGATAGTAAAGGCTTTAATGTGTTGAAACAACTGCTTCTCTCAGAAAACTGTGAGAGAGATTTTTCACAGCATAGGAATAATGCAGTAACTGAGGGCAAGAAGAAAGGAAACAAAAATAATGTAGCAAATAATAAACCTGAATTTAGCGTTTCTTCAATAAATGCATTAATGGGAAATCCTGTGCAACCAAACAGTTGCGTGGATCACAGGACATTTCAGTATCCAGTAGCAGTGAAGAGTCCTGCTAGTTCCCCCTTCTCTGAACATTTGGGATGTACAGTATCTAGACCTGAATCTGACCAATTTAGTGTTTGCCCCATACCCAGTGAAAAAGGCCCCATCAGATGGGTTATCACAGGAATGGACAAGGGTGAATATGAAAAAGACTCCCCACGACTGACCAAAACCAATCCAATATTGTATTACATGTTACAGAAAGGAGGCAATTCCATTAGTAGCCAAGAAGCACATAAGGACATTTGGAGTGAACCTTCATTTACGGAAAATTCAACTCCTGTTACAATAAAGGAGGAGTTATTACCTGAGACAGAACCTAAAATTCCTTTTCATAATTTAAGAAGCCCTTACAATAGCCATATGGAGAATAAGAGCTCCCATCAACACAATGTGAATGGAGAAGGGTATGGACTCTTGGAAAAAGTGCTAACAATCAAAAGAGAACCAGAGTGAAATATATAGCCAACACAATGAGTTTACAGTCAGTGGGTTTGAATCTCTATGTTTAAAAAAGAAAAAAAAAAGTATGAACTGGAATACTGTATAAATTGAGCATGATTTGAGAAAAGCATGGTCTTATTGAATCATATTTTCATTTGAGAAACTTTGTTTTTCTGGTGATATTTAAAAACATGTAGATATGTTTGCTTTACAGTAGATAGTCACAAGGAAACTGAGAGTTGTAAGCTGTACAAGACACAATTCTGTATGCATCAAAGTAAGTTATGAATAGTCTGTGACCGAAGTCTTATTTGGAACCACAGGTATTTAGGTATAAAATAAAGTAAGCATACAGCCTAGGTGGTGGTAATGCATTCTACTGCATTTCATTCTTTCCACGTACATAGTATATTCCCTTTTTTGGCAGTTTGAGCATAGAGACAATGTAATCTTTGATATTTGTTGAATACATTTTGTGAAATGTAAAGGTGGTTTTTTTGGTTTTTTTTTTTGTTTTGTTTGTTTTTTAAAGAGATGGAACAGTCCGTCCAGGGTAGTAGAGCATCACATTTGGTAGTCTGTCAGTGTTAATTAATCAAATGCACTGAAATGTAATTTTTAGTGCTTCCAAATTTTGTTTTTTATTATTTAATTATTTTTGTGGTTATCCCCTAATTATGGTGTAGTGTCTTTTTTTTTTCCCCCTCCAAGTTCTTCTTGACTAGAGCATTCTGCAGAACCCTGAGTAGTAGTCATATAAAATAGGGGTTATGATTAAAGATTGTTTTCTAGTTTTCCTAGCATTTTATATAAAAAGTAGATTTTAATCTACACTGTAAACAAAACAAAACAAAAAAGTGATGTCTTTTTTGTCCACTTTTACATGTTGCTTCCCCTGTCTTAAGCCAGGTCTACAGTCAATATTAAGTTGACCCACCTATGTCTCTCAAGGGTGTGAAAAATCCACACCCTTTGAGCAACATAGTTAAGATGTGTAGACAGGGCTAAGTCAGCAGAAGAATTCTTCCATCAACTTAGCTACCACCTCTCACAGAGTTGGATTAACTACCATTGTAGACACTTCCTACCATCAGTGTAGGAAGTGTCTACAGTGCAGTTGTGCCACTAGCAGTTTAAATGCAGACATATAAAGGGAAGGTAAAAAAGACATCTTAGAATTTTGGGATAAACAGACCTGTCCTCTGTGGCCAGAAAACTGCCATTGATTCCAGTTTGTGAAACACATAAGCAAAATGTTTTTTTCAGAACCATGTTGCTTCCTGTTAAAAGAACAGTTACTGTGTTTACATAATACATATTCCATATTGCAGTGGAAATTGTGAGATCTTGAAAACCTGGTGGGTCTTCCTGTAAGTAGAGCCTAATGCATATTCTGCAAGTATTTATTACTCTGTAAGCAGCTGATCTGTGGTTAATATACTGGCCTTTCATCCCTGAAAACCTAGATTCAGAACAATTCGTTAGGTGTCACTGTATGTGAAAATAAAATTGGTGGTTTTGGTCTGTTCCATAGTGGATAGTGAACATCATCTCAGAAATGGTCTGTCTCCTCTTTTCCCCTGCCTCCACCCAACATTTTATAATATTGGCAGCATTTTTTCAAAATCAGCCTTGGAGTTGTAGGTCAAAGCTGAGACACATTGAAAGTGTTGGGGGGGGGGGGGGAAGCTGAGCAGCACACACTTTCCTAGTGGCCATCCTGAACCCCAAGAAGCATCAAACTTTCATGGAAAAATGCAAAGAATTATCTCCCCCCACTCCTGCAAAACAAAAGTAACTGTATTAATAACCATAAGTACTGCTGAACCTTATTTATCCAATACTGGATTGTGTTCTCAATAGCTACTTATTTCATTGAAAATTCCCTATGTTATGAACAAATCCTGATAATATCAAGATAATGAAAGTTGTAGTGTGTTAGGGAGCACACATATTTGACAGTGTCGTATATAAAACATCCCACAAGGTATAGAGCGTTACAGAGGGAATAAAAGATGCATTTTTGTGTTGTCTGGGCAAAGCTTAATATATTATTGAGCTATAGGAAGGAGATATGCATTTTAAAACTTTCACATGAGTCTAATATTGTTTTAAATTTCATTATCCCTAGCCTGACTTCAGCTATGCAGTAAATTACAAAAAAAAGTTTGTTTTGTGTTTGTCTTTAATAGTTAGCATTGATAATAAGTGGCCTGCTGACAAATAAAATATGTCATAGAAATTAAATGTTAACAAGGTAAACTATATTTTAGATTATTGCCATTGGAGTTGAATCTTTTTATATGAATCAGCCTGGCATAAATATTAGAAAAAGATGGCATTTGTTCCATCCATGAAACGTGTCTCTTAAAGTCTTAAGTGATTATTTTTTTTGAAATTACATGTATATAGCTATGAAATATAGAATGATAGATGGTCCCTAGAATAAATACAAGGCTGTAGTTTACTTGAGGGGGCACTGCTTACTTCATATACAGTAGGAGGCAGCTTGAATGTGCGTGAAGTGGATGTGATTGGAAAACTTCTATCATAACAAAATTCTGATGGAAAAATGGGGGAACATCAGACTTTGCTGTTTTCTAACCAACTCTAGCAAGAAGTGACACAGAATCCCTTAGTGGGTGCTTACCCTTGTATTTATTCTATGGTAGTCTATCGTTATTTATAATATATACTTTTTAAAATTGTTTTTTAAAGCTTATGTGACACTTAAGTTAAAATGTTAACTGTTTTTAACCGTTAACAATTTAGCTTTCCTTTTAGATGAGGTTAATGAAAGAGAATTAAAACTCTCAGACGTCAGTAAATTAAAATACAGCATAATATAATTTTAGAACATGTTGATAGAAAAATCTCACCCATGGCAGAATTTGCAACGATGATCAGTAAGACCCTAGAAAAGAGGTGAGGGCACTCTTCTGGCATGCAGTTCCTGTTAAACTGGTTACTTACTGCTGTTTGGTTAGCCACTGGTGGATGGGGCAAAGCTATTGTCTACATTAGCTTCCCCAGTACCAATGCGATTCTTGCCTAGCAAAGAGAATTAAAGCCTGGTTTGCCCCTATCCATATTGGCAAGCTGAAACCAATTAGAAAAGTTTAGCTGAATCTAAAAGGCCTGATGGCCCTCTCTGTTAGCTCTCACCCAGGAGTTATGGGGGAGGAGATCACTAAAATTCTCCTTATGGGTTTCTCTTCCCAATTGTTCCATCAAACAGCATGCAGGGGCAGGGTTTGCTTCACCTGCAAAATAGTGGGACTGGCTCCCTAGTTGCAGCAAGTCCCCAGCTCCTGGAATCCACATGGATTCTGAAGGATCAGTGATAGAGTAAGGTCATCCATACAGAGGCCCTGTGTTTCTGCACTTTCTCACAGCTCTGTCCTCAGCCCCATGGTTCAGGAGACCCTTTCTTCCAAGGCGTACACAGTTGGTGGCTTTCTCCACTACTGCTCCTCAAGTGGGGATTCCCAGTTGTGGGAGTGGGGGACAAAAGACAATACACCCTGTGAGAGGAAGTGGTTGGGGTTGCAACTAGACCTTTATTTTTTTTTTAGACCTGCATGGAAGGAGCTTAAATTATCATACTGTGGATGAGAATAATAAGCTAGGAGAGGGATGCAGGAGTGGTGAATACTGCTGTGAGGCCTGACTCACAAACTCCAGGTTTGCAGCATCATTAGGGTGACCAGATAGCAAGTGTAAAAAATCAGGACAGAGTAGGGGATAATAGGTGGCTATATAAGAAAAAGCCCCCAGAATCAGGAATGTCCCTATAAAGTCGGGACATCTGGTCACCCTAAGCATCATGGAGGAAGAGAGGCTTGCACTTCAGCTACAAAGGAGTGCAGAATATTCCTGATAGCTGGGGTGGAGAGAGCCAAGAATTGCACTAAGTTTCAAAGGGAAATGAGGTATGGGGGACTGAGGGCAAAATTGCTGTTTCTGGTTTCTCTTCTGCCTCCGTTTTAGAAGTATAAACCGCTGAGGTGCATGTGACCACAGAAAGAATAAAGGTTAGGGAGGTTTCCACTGATATGACTAAACCATCATTTCAGGTGGAGCAGTTTATGAACATCAGAAGATTGAAATGGAATTCAGCCATATTTGTCTCTTGTTTTAGCCATCTATTGTTTATAACATTTTAAAATGTTCAATTTACATTTTTAAAAAAAATAAAGATATGAATGATTTAAAATTTCCCTGCTAAATGTTGTCAGTAAAAGAGTATTACAGCTCTCATTGACGTCTGTGAAATATTACCAGTTTGTTCTCTGCAGCATCTTACAGAGGAGTAAACTGGTAAGTATATATTATATATATTTATATATGTAAATAAATTGACTTGTTAAACATATAATATGTTGAAATTGGTTTTTAAAAGGTGATGTAAATAGTGGTTTCCTTAATGAAAAATACATATTTTGTATTGTTCTAATGGAAAGGAAAAAAACCTTTTAATCTTGTTTTTGGTTATGTATATTCCATGTATAAGTGTAAATATGATCACATAGGTTTAAAAATTTTGCATGTAAGTATACAGTTGCAAGTCTGGAAGAATGTATAGAAAATACCTTTTATTTAAAGTTGTGATTACCTGCTGCATGAAAAGTGCATGGGGGACCCTGTGCATTGGCAAAAATGTCTTAAAGTCAGGTCAGTTCATCAAAACACACAACAGTATTCCATTTTTGGACATGACTTCTGCTGTGGTATTTTAGCTTTGTGAAAGAATGTGCTTCAAGTCAAAAGGGTCTTGAAAAAAACCTCAAAACTACTTTTAAAGATAAAGAACTCACACAATTGTAATCGGTCATACACGTTTTAAACTCCATTTTAAATAATTGAAATATTGTACCAGGAGTATTTCACCATTGTAAAACAATGGAATGACAGTTCTCATTGCCATACATAAGAATTCTGGGGTTTACCGCAACCAAGTTTGTTGTGATGTGTTTTCAGTACTATAACTGGTATCATTTTTTATTAGAAATTAATTTCTTCATGTGATGTCACAAACCTGTATATACTGCAGAGTGAAGTTTTTTAAATCTTTCAGTGTTTACTTCCTGCAGAAAATTTGAATAAATGAGAAAAATGCATTGTGTTGATGATGGTTTTTAAATCTACTTTATTATGTGTCCTTTCTCTGTTTTGAGTCTTTGTGATCCAGTAGCACCACACTAGTGAAAGTAAACTTTTATCAGCCAAAAGTAACTGCAGGATATCAAGGACCCCACATTTTCTTCAACAAAATCTGCAGTAAGAAACCCATGAAAATTGGTGGAAATGAGTTAGTAAAACAGATAAGATTCTCAGCCAAAGATTTAACATAATTTTTAATTCCGGTATCTGTATAAATGTCCTCCGTAATTGTTACCGTGAAGTTATTTCAGCTGAGGGGTGCAGAATGTTGTGTTCCACCACAGAATTTTAAGCAAGTGCCAGAAGAACTTGTTCTAGACATACTGTATCTGGAGTTGTACAACTGCAGGAAAGTAATTCAGATTCACTTTAATTGATTATACATTTTCCTTGCCTTCACTGCCAGACAGGATGATAAATATCCGTTCATAAAACTCTGTCAGGAAACTTGGTCTGGAAAGTATGACTTGATTATGGGGGAACAGATCCTTCTTCCATTGAAGTTGATACAAAACTCTATAGATTACAGTGGGGTCAGACCCTTGTTGCATGTAACACCTTGTTCTGAAGCATCCCAAAACACTTCAGTATCCTCACGGGAGCTTCACTGGAGTCAATAGTTTTACCATGACATTAATTGAGCAGGTAGATAATTTTGCTGGCAAATTATGTGACCATAATTGCTATTTTTTTTCCAATTTTTGCAGTCTCTACAAGAAAATCTTAATTTCTTTGTACAATAACTTCTCTAGGGTAAACACACCAAGATCAGAGACCTTTTGTTTCAAGTAGGAAGAAACTAGAGATCAATAGGATTCTGAATGGCATACGTAGTCTATGCAGAGCTCCATTGCTGGTTTGAACAAACATTTGGAATTAGTTTAGTTTATCCTGAAATACTAGACAAAATGCTTCTAGCACTCACAATGATCAAGAGAATATCTTTGATAATATCTACATCCATACACTTTTTCTCTTCACTCCAAACACTTTTATCACACTGAACACTCCATAGGGCTGTTTGTTTCTGGTAAAATATGCTCACATGAAACCAGGCAGCAAGAGCAAGGTCTTTCGATGTGAAACTGTGATTCCTTCAAGCTAAATGGAGGGGAAAGCAAGTAGGGGCAGGATGTGGCCCTTCATGGTGTTCTGATGCTGACTGAGGCATCAGGGGGTGTATGTATTATCCATTGCTAACCTGTTTGTTTTTGACCACTGTAAAAGTATCTCTCTTTGAAACAGGATTTAGAAGGTACAGACAGTGTCAGGGCACCGAAGGTTTCCATGCTTGTTAATTCTCATCCCACCAGTGAGAAAACACAGTATGGGCACAGCCTGCTACATCCAGCACCTGACTGGCCGTTGAGACTTTGCGTATCTTCAGTTCAGAGCTATTTTTTTCAAATTTCTGAGTTGTTCCATGAGAAAAAGAACTTTTCTAAACGCAGAACTAAAACTTCCCTGCAATTGTGCCCATCAGATAAGCTTTACACTACAGTTTGTGATCAAAGTTAGTATTCTTGGAGTATATGCTTCCAATCTGAGTCACAGAATGCAGGGTGGTGGTGGGAGGCCTTGGGATTTGGGGGTACCTCAGTCACAGTTCACTCTGGGGTGTTAGTTAATTCTTGGTCCGCGCTGATTTAATTATTTTGAACAGTTCCACAACAAACCACGCAGGGTGGTGATTATACCTAGTACTACTACTGAGGGAATTCTGTGCCCCCCCCCCCCAAAAAAAGTGTGCAAAATATTTTAAAATTCTGCAAATTCTATTTGTCAATAGATCAATGTGGAGGCTTCAGCATAGCTGTTGGGAGTGCAGACCACTGGCTGCACAGAGGTGGGAGATCACCCTGTAGCCACCCCTGGGACAGGGGCTCAGTGGTGGGTCTTCACCCAATCCTGACACAACGCAAGAGCCAGGCCTGCCCCAGAAATGCCCTGGGGCCCTGCCCTTCCATGCCAAGTTCACCAGGTGTGGATAGGCAGGCTCAGCCTGGCAGATCCAAGTGTGGGGGGGGGATCCAGGTGTGGGATGAGAGGGTTCTGTGTGCGTGTGTGGCTCAGTGTGGGGTCTGGGTGCGGGATGGGGGTATCTGGATGCATTGGGGCTCGGGGGGAGGGGATGTTTAATGTGCAGGGGCAGGGGGACTTGGGGTGTGTGAAGGTGTTTGGGGCTCAGCAGGACGGTCTGGGTGTGGGAGATTGGGGGGGGTAGGGGTGCTGGGAGAGTGGGGCATGGTAATGGGGGTCCAGATGCTGCTGGTTGGGGGTCTGGGTGCAGAGGGCTCATCAGGGTGGGGGTTGGAGTGCGGGTCTGGGTGAAGGGGGGTGGGGTTTAGTGGGGGGGTCCGACAGCAGGAGGTGAGGCTCAGTGGGGTGGGGGTTCAGGTGTGGGGAGCTCAGTGGGGGGGATCTGGGTGTGGAGGGGGCATCTGGATGCATGGGGGAGCTGCTCCCCCATACCGTGACCCTTCCCCCTCATGGCTGAAGAATGATGGAGGTGGGAGGTGTGTGTGCAGAGCTCTTCGGTGAAACCAGGGAGGTTGCTGGGGATGCGTCTGACCTGGCTCCGTCTGCCCCAGCTGGGACTAGCAGCTGAGCCTGGCACAGGGTAGGAGCCACCAGACAGGGCATCCTCAGCCCTGCCACCCCCTCTCCCCACCAGTGATTTACCTCTCCGCTACCTGCACCAGGTGCCCAAAACAACGTGCCTGCATTGCTGGGGAGGGGTGCATGACCGCTCTTGCCGCTTACCTTTCCCTTCAGAAAGTCATTTTTCTGCAGGGAAGCAAAGAAATCTGTGCAAGTGTAGTCATGCAAAATTCCCCCAGGAGTATAGTACTCATATATGGCCTCTGGGACTTTCAGGTATCTGTTCTGTTTATGTGGTTTCCTGATATTTGCCCGCCTGGGTCTCTGTGCCCACAGGAAGGTGACAGTCTCCAAGTTGTACCAGGTTTTACAGATCAGACCATACTAGGACCCAGACAGAGAGAGTGAGCTGTGAACTTAGCATGGTGGCTGGAACTGGTTATCCCAACATGAGCAGTCTCTGAAGTGTCATGACATACAAAGGTAATTGCTTAGGATCTTGTGTATTTAGGAAACTTCCTGTGTTCATATTCCTTTTGCAACATGTCAGGACAGAAAGCTGCTGTAAGTGTGTTCTGTTATATATTTTATTGGAACCATTTACCTCCTCTCCCTCCTTTCCTACTTGTGGGCCTTTTCTCTCTCTTCACAGATAGGTGTGCTTTTTGTAATGCCTTACTATATCACAGTTGATTCAGGAGAGAAGTGGTTAGTGTCCTTTCGTTGGGGGTAGGGAGTGGCAGTTCTGAAGTTGGCAGCATGGCAGTGCACAGAAACTACTCCACTAGACAATGCTTTTTGAAAATCCCAGTGACTGAGAACTCAGGATTCCTACCCAGTTTGGAGGGAGAAGAGTGACAGTATTTTAAAAGTACAAGTACCACCCATATTCTGCTCTTAAAAGTCCCTTTTTTTTCTGAGAATCCTGTAATGGCCTTTCCCATCTTCTACAAATAGCCCAGCATGTGATTTCCCCAGATCACACAGGAAATCTGTTGCAAAGCCAAGAAGAGAACACAGATTTCCTGAGTACTTGTGCAATGCCTTTAATTACATGACCATCCTTCATCTTTATGCATGGTTGAAAACTGAGTAGTTGGTGGTGCAGCCACTCAGATCTAGGCTCACTTTTAATTTTGCAGGTACCATTTGTGCCCCAGATTACACAAATTAGCAGTAACTGAAATGAGATTTCATACCATCTTCCCCTAATTTGGTGCTGACCTAGCATACCCCCGCCAGATTCACAGCCATGACTTTGACTTTCTCATACAGAGGGGTTCTGGAGCCACAGAAGAACATGCTGCAGTATCATTGCTTTGCCATGTCAGCTATATTTCAAGGGGCGTTTTTGTCCCCCTTCACTCCTCTATTCAGTGTAGCAGCTGGAAGTATCTGGCCCTTAGTATTTGAATTAATACTTCATAATATTAAAGAACTAGCAATAGCCAGGAAGCCTGGGTAAAACTAAACCTCTGCAGGCCAGCTCCTCCGCTGGTGCAAAGTCAATGGAGTTTACCCTGGTTTACACCAGCTGAAGAACCATCCATAGGTAAAAATCCCTCCATACGAAAAACTGGTTTATCTGTAAATAAGTTTGGAAACCTGAAAGGATTTGGGTCAAGTAATCCTTTTAGGTGGTGGTGTCTGTTTTATCCCAGTCAAAGCCAACTCAGATGTTACTTTTTCCTCCACTCCTCTCACTTTGAGTCCTCTCATCTAATTTTGTAACTGGGGGAACCTGACCATAGCACCTGAAGGGTAAAGAAAAAACATATTGTAATATAGTTTTTGTTGGACAAAAAAAATGCTAGGGGAATGTTTCTTCCAAAAGGTAGTGCATTATGCATGACTGCATGCCATACCTAGCATTCTCCAGCTGTAAGTATTAACCTAAGGCACTGTGTTATGGCTGCACACTGAGAAGAGAGAAGGTGACCTATAACTGGGTCTGACCCCAGTATCTGTTTATATTTCAGGAAGCTGCATAGCAGGGCAGAAAGAAAGGAATGTGGAGTGCAAATCCACATTTTTCTTAAACCAATGTTATCTTTTTTACAAAGGCCACTGGGTAGAAAGTATCAATTCCAGGAGAGAACATCAGAAAGGACATGAGACAACTAGAGAGAGAGAAAGATGTGGTATTTTCTTTTTGAAGTCTACATCATTGATCAGAGATGAACTTAGAAGTTAGGGGAAACATGGAAGAAGATATAGGGAAAAAGCTCTCAGTCAGTGAAGAGGACAAAGGAAAGTGCTTAGTTTGGTGCCCTGTGCTAAAAAGGAAGCAATCTGAAGCAATGTTGGCAAACATAAATTAGAATAGGTTTAGACTTTTCCTGTGCTGCTCATAGCCTCCCATCTGGAAATCTAGCAATTGCAGAGCTTGCTGAAACTCCAGTGTTTTCTTAATATTGTTGTATTACCATAGTGCCTAGGATTCCCAGTCATGGAACAGGACCCCAGGGTGTTAGGCACTAATATTATCCAGTTGTGTGTTAGTACGCATTGAACACACAAGAAGATGTAGGGTAAAATCCTGCTCCCTGAAAAGATAATTATCTGTGAAGAGACAGCAGTACCTGCACTGAATACACTCTTTAAAGGGTTGCCTAAAGTATAGGTAATTCACATCAGAGCTTTCATCACTGTTGTTTTTCTCTTTATCTGCTTGGCATTTGGAAACTTTGTTCACTGTGGTAGAATGGCGCTACTTTATCCTTTATTTTTTCATCTCCCTCTGTCAATGTACTGCAGAGGCATTGTGTCTCTCCCTCTTCCTTCTGGTATACCAGACCTCCTGCTGTTTGTTTTATTTTTACAGTTTATGAAGTGTGCTTAGCCAAAAATTTATAGGCTAAGCACACTTACACAAAATAGAACAGACAACTAATTAGTACTTTAGCTAAAGTGACTCCTTGCTCAGAACTGCTCCATACCTCTCATTGCCTTTCCTGCCCTTGCATCATCCGACAAATGCATGTGTAAGTAGATGCACCTGTCCACTGGGCTCTAAAAGTCAACAAACACTCTGGGTGAGTCTACACAAATAAAATTTGATTTGTGAGCCATCATTTGGTTCCCTAGCACACCTGTAACACACCATCTAATTGCACACACAATGGCTGTTGAGGTAGATGCATTTGCACCATTATTTAGAATTGCGTTATTCTGAGCAAGGCTAACCATCCTGGGGTCCTCCACGGTGCCAGTCTTCACCGATGCATTGCCATGGTTGATGGTAAGATGGTTGGTATAATCCTAATGGCATTTGAGTCTGATCACTGTCTAGTTAGGTGCTACTGGAAGAGCTTTACCTGTACAAATAGCTTTGCACAGACCATAGAACTTGTTTGCATATCATTTTACAAGCATCACCAACTCCATTGTTCTATGTTCAACTCCTTTAACAGCGAGGGTATTTCAGAAGATTTCCTATGAGCGTGCCGTCTGCTGGCCAAAAGCAGATGTCTGTGCACTGGTGCCTAGGAGGTACGCTTGCAGCCAAACTCTGATTTGGAACACCCTGGTGTATGTCCTGATGTCCAACAAACCTTGACAGAAAGAGAAAAAGGTGGGTTGAACGAAGACTTCTTGGAGCTCACTGTTCAGCACAGTCGCTGTGCTGTTTGATAATCCATAGGCACAGTGTATTGCCCACTTTTAAGGATGATGAAGGGAGAAGGCCAAACAATGACTCCAGAGCTCAATCCTTTACATGGAATGAGGAACCAGATCAGGAGATGACAAAGGCCATGCTGGGAGTGTGGGACCTCCTGAGCAGTCCCAAGGTCAAGAGACAGTGATTATGCTGGTTTGAGATGAGGAAGAAGAATCAGGTGCTGAGGATGTCTGCGTGCTCTCTAGGCTGGGTATGTAGCTTTTTGTTGCTATATAAACACACTGGAGCTGATTATGCAGGCTCTAGTGCTGCAGAAAGAGTTTTCAGGGATCTAATGAATGTGAGTATTGTCTTGAAACTGGCAGATACAGCCTCACATGAGGGCAGTGGTCCCTGTTCACGCCTGCCTCCACCTCTATTGCACAAGTAGCAGCTGTTGATCCTCTCCCTACCCACATTCATCATTTCTCTCTGCAACTCCCTCCTCGGTAAGCAGCATGGGGTTCTGTTGCCAGGGAAGGTGGAAGTGTCTGGTACACAGTACAATGACTGGCTTAGCCCTTCTTGGAAGGCAAGGGAAATAATATAAAGTCAAACAGAAACCACAGTATAAATATGTACAAGGAGGAGTTTTTTTAGTGCCCAAAACTCTTTGAGTGCTGTGGTCTAGGTATTTACATTACTATGAGACACATTCTGACTCCTGCTAAAGCTGTTCTTATCATTCTGGCACAAAGCCACCTTACAAGCAACTTACTCATAGAAGGAAGGATGGTCCAGTTGTGAGGACACGCATTTGGGACCTGGGAGACCCTGGTTCAGTTGCTCTGCTACAGATTTCCTGTGTTACGTGCAAGTCATAGCCTCCCTCTGCCTTGCTTCCCTACCTGTAAAAGGGGGATAATAGCACTTCCCTGCTTCACAAGGGTTTCAGGGAGGTTAAATACATGACAGATTATGAGGTGCTCGGATTGTATATTAATGGGGGAAATAAGTAACTTAGCTAGATAACAAGACAACTTGCTTTTCTACATCTGAATTAGGCCTGCTGTACCAAAACCAGCAATTTTGACCTTTTTTAATATTTAGACGAGAGAAACCAACAAGCTGTGGGGTGGGGGAATCCCAGGGTCACATTGCTGCTATCCTCTGGCAATCCTCAAATGATGACACTGACTTCAGCAAGTAAGGAACCACAGAGCAGAAGGGAAACTCCAGAATTCTGGCCTCTGCTGCTTGCTGTCTCTGCATCTGTTACCTGATCACCTCTCTGCAATGCTGGCTATGCTTTGGTCATCTTACCTGGGTTCATACAGTAGGACTGGATTTAAAAAATACTGGTGAGAGAGGGAAAAAAAACCAAACAAAATGAATTAAACAAGCTGGTTAAAACAAACTGGGGATGGCCATAAGGAAGAAGGAGGTGAAAAGGTATGAGAGGAAAGGGTTCTGCTAATTGGGGAATAATTAAAATGGGGTCAAAATGCTATTTTAAATTTTGACCTGGACCCTGTAAAACCTGACTGCAGCCCTGATAATCACATAGCAGGTCTAATCCCTAGTTGGTTTGGGAATCCTCATACAGCCCCAGTATGGTGGAAATGCTCTATTTCTACTGTGCTAGTGGGAACCTGCTGAGGATTTCTTTCCTCAGCTGGGCTGGGCCTCAGCATGTTTTCCTCAGCCCTTTTACTTAGGCTTTGTTCCAGTTTTCAGGATTACAGTATATTTTTAGTCCCTTGTTTATCATCTGTAATATCCTTATCATAGATAAAACAGGGCAAGCTAAACATGGGGCTTCCCATCTAATACAGCCTCTTTTGACTTTTGTTGGATTAAGACAGGACACTAAAACAATGTTTTCATTTTCTGAGATTATTTTTAGGATTTAAAAAAGAAAGCTTGCTATGAAAAAAGTGAAAGTGCAGAACCTTTAAAAGGCTGATTGTGTCCCCAGCTAACAGAATGGTCCAAAGTGTGTGAATTTATGTGGAAAGAATTTTTGTACACTGCAATGTCATTTATCTTTCATTAAAGTCCATCACAAAAAGTTCAACACATTACAAAGAGAGAAAAATGTGTGTACATGCACAGAGGCGATCAGAACAATGACTCTCATGATCAAAAAGGAAAAATTCAGTAAGAAAATGGACAGCAGAAAAGCAGACATTTAAACCAGCAGTGGTGTAGAGTAAGTACTCTTGCAGGCTAGCAGTTATTTATTAAGTACCATCAGTTTGATTGGTGCCATACAAAAATATAAGGAGACCTGCTTCAAGGAATTTGCAGCCTATTACAAACACAGAACAGTTCCGGCACATACAGTACATTAAGTGCTGGTACAACTTAGAGTAGTGAAGGAATCTAGTAGAGGTCATTGTGAAAAGTTATTGTGAAAGAAACAAGTTAAAGGGGGGAAGTTACTTAAGCCCTCAAAAGAATTTCACCTTACGTGGAACTTAGATGGTGGACAGAGGCCTGGCACTGACTCCTCTGCACAGGATGAATTTCATTCTTGTTGCACGAGAAGACGGATGTCCCATCTGTAGAGCTGGTGTGATGAAGGGAGACTGGAAAGAGAGGTTTAGAATCGTGATGAGGGTTTTATGATGGGATCTGAAAAGAAATCCCTTAGAGAGAGAGAAAGAGCTGGATGGAACAACACAAGTAATAGAGTGTTCATCATATAAAGAAATGTATGAGCAAGAAACTGAATAATGGAACCCGAAAAGAATAAACTGAATGGGTGAAAGAGCAAGAGGAGGTGAGAGAAATAGGGTGGAATAAGTTCAGAGGCAGCTTTGTAAAGTTAGTGATCAATTATGAATGTTGTTTGAATTTAGCTTGGAAACAAAGAAAGATGGTGGTGGTCTGAACCTTTGGATTAGTCTGATCAGAACATTTGGTACCCTATAAAATTCAGAAAACAGAGATTTATAAAAAGCAGATTATACACAGTGAAACCAGCAGAGAAGAGAGATTTTTCTATTAAAAATGAGTTCAATATATATTCCCAGACCATGGCATTTTCTAGTGTCAGTGTACCACACCTTTCTGGGTGTGTGTGTGTGTATGTGTATGTATGTATGTATGTATATGTATGTGAGAGAGTGAGATTGCAAAAGGGCTCTGTTTTGTCCAAATTTGGACTGCAAACTAATTTCAAAACCTCCATTTGTTTCTCTCTCCCATTTGTCTCAAATGTCAGCTTCTACCAATACAACTTTTTACTAGAGATCCCAAACTATACACTGAGGTGTTTGTTTTTTACAAACCTAGCTGGAATTCATTTTCTTCTTTTTTTTAAATCTCAAGGGCAATTCAATAAATAACTTCTCTCCTCCCAAGAAAGTTTTCTGAGTTACAACAAAAGGCTATGCTATTATATATATATAATGTATGTATATGTATGTATATATATATACATACATTATATGTATGTGTATGTATTATATATACATACATATACATACATTATATATATATAATAGCATAGCCTTTTGTTGTAACTCAGAAAACTTTCTTGGGAGGAGAGAAGTTATTTATTGAATTGCCCTTGAGATTTAAAAAAAAGAAGAAAATGAATTCCAGCTAGGT
Source organism: Mauremys mutica (assembly GCF_020497125.1). Taxonomy (NCBI): domain Eukaryota; kingdom Metazoa; phylum Chordata; order Testudines; family Geoemydidae; genus Mauremys; species Mauremys mutica. Next base: position 187,524,578 of record NC_059072.1, on the reverse strand, counting down.
TTGTAAAAAACAAACACCTCAGTGTATAGTTTGGGATCTCTAGTAAAAAGTTGTATTGGTAGAAGCTGACATTTGAGACAAATGGGAGAGAGAAACTACAGAGATTCAAAGGAAATGTAGAGCTGTGGCCTAAATATTGTGGTCTAGGGTATCATAAAATGTCTGGATACAAGCAGCATGTTAGTCTCGAGTGCTCTCTCCCTCAACCTCTACCACTCCTTTCAAAACCTGCAGCAACACCGCTCAGTTCTTAGGTTTTTGTTTGAAGTTGGTGTGACGGGTTGGATCACAGAACCCCCCTGGGGAGTTGCCATCTGATGTGCCAAGACTCCTGTCTTCCCTGCCCGCTCAGACTCCAGCACCCTGTCTTGCTGAGCCAAACACTCCCGTCAGCTTCAACACAGACCCAGGGTCTGAATTACTTGCCCCAAAGCTGCAGGTTTACCTGAAAACAGCTCACAGAAGGCGCTTGTCTTTAGCACTCAGATGCCCAAGTCCCAATGGGGTCTAAACCCAAATAAATTTGTTTTACCCTGTATAAAGCTTATGCAGGGTAAACTCATAAATTGTTTGCCCTCTATAACACTGATAGAGAGATATGCATGGCTGTTTGCTCCCTCAGGTATTAATACATACGCTGAGTTAATTAATAAGTAAAAAGTGATTTTATTAAATACAGAAAGTAGGATTTAAGTGGTTCCAAGTAGTAACAGACAGAACAAAGTAAGTCACCAAGCAAAATAAAATAAAAAGCGCAAATCTATGTCTAATCATAAACCCTCAGAGATGCTTCAGTAAGTTTTTTTCCTCAGACTGGACACCTTCCAGGCCTGGGCACAATTCTTTCCCCTGGTACAGCTCTTGTTCCAGCTCAGGTGATACCGAGGGGATTCTTCATGATGGCTCCTCTCCTGCTTTGTTCTGTTCCACCCCTTTATATATCTTTTGTATAAGGCGGGAATCCTTTGTCTCTCTCTGGGTTTCCACCCTCCCCCCCCCCCACTGGAAAAGCACCAGGTTAAAGATGGATTCCAGTTCATGTGACATGATCACATGTCACTGTAAGACTCCAAGCCTTCATTCCTCCCAGCCTGACTCACAGGAAGGCCTGCTTGCAAACAGAGCTCCAGTCAACTGTCCTGGTTGATGGGAGCCATTAAGATTCCAAACCGCCATTAATGGCCCACATTTTGCATAATTACAATAGGCCCTCAGAGTTATATTTCAGATACAAGAGTGATATATTTATAAAAATAGGATGATCACACTCAGTAGATTATAAACTTTGTAATGATACCTTACAAGAGACCTTCTGCATGAAGCATATTCCAGTTACATTATATTCACTTATTACCATATTTTTATAAACCTATATAGACTGCACAAGGTCACAGCCGGATCCTGAATATCAGCCAGAAAGGTGAGAGTGCATCTGGATCTCCAAATGAGCAAGAGCTATGTAAAAATGAGCAGGCCTCTGTGGAGGAGATGATGCAAAGGCGTCAGGCACCATCTTTGTTTATACTTTCTTGCCGCCTTTAACTGTCAGAGGAGCACAACCTTCTATGTGCAGCAGTGATGCATGCGACCCAAGCCTGGCCCTTACTTTGTCAAAAACGAGAGCTGGCAATGTCCTCTTCTCTGGAAAAAAATAGCACTGGACTTTGCTGTAAGACAAATGTGTCTGGGGAAATTTACCATGCAAAATGCCTGCAGGAGAGGGGAAAGAGACTCAAGTTATGGGGGATATGGCTATTATGAAGAAAGAAGCTTTGGACCATCAGGTTTTTAGGCTGACTTTGAATTACAAAGTAGATGAGCTTGAAATTTATCACTGAAAGTCAACTATAGATGTTGTATGAATACCTGAAAGGCAGCAGTTCTTGTTTTGATGCAGTTCAGCATAGGAATTCCTTAGTTTCCTAGTATTGCTATGTGCTCTTCAGGGCTTCAGACCTGCAGTGGGGGCTCAAAAAGCTATAGATGGAGAGGTTGATTAAGCCTTCAAACAAACTGCCAAGGGAAATGATGAAGTTCCCATCTCTTAAAGTCTTCAGGTCAAGACTGCATGCCTTTGTGGAAGATGTGCTTTAGTTGGGATTAAATTCTATGGCCTGTGTTATTCAGGAGGTCAGATGATCTAGCGATCCTGTCTGGCCTCAAAGCCCATGAAACTATGAACCCTCAGGCCTTTTCATTTCTCTGCTGAAAGGAAATGCTCTTATCTCACTCGGATGTGATGTTTATTTTTACTGGGTGAGACAGTCAGAGTCTAGAAACACAAGGCAGGAACAGGGGAGCTTGAACCCCAAAGAATAGGGTTGCCAATTTTGGTTGGAGGTATTCCTGGAGATTTCATCACATGACATAATCTCTAATTAAAGTTTGATCTTTAATTCCTGTAGACTCCAAGGCAATCCTGGGAGGGGAGGGGGTTGGCAACCCTACCAAAGAATGAGCAGTCAAATCAACAGATTACATGTTATTGTACTATAAAATGTATCCAGTAAGATCATCTATGAAAGCTTGATAATCAGTGTGCGTACATACACACACAGATATTTTATATATTTATATATAGAGAGAACTGTGCTCATAAACTTCCATTCCACCTCATAGCAGGGAGATGAGTGATCAGACAGGGAGAGGCACCTCCCAAACCAGGTGTTTACACAAAACCGGACTCAAGTAACGATCGATTATACGACCCAGAAAAAAAAATGATGTCCATTAGAATTAATGGAAAGATATTGAGGCAACTGGGAACTTCCCCCACTCTGAATAACCATGAGTCATGACAGAAAGGGTGGGGGAAGCCCTTTGAAAAGGAGATTTGAGACTGAAGCTATCATCCAGAAACGGAGCGGGAAGCTGTCTGTGGATGCTGTATCCCCCCTACTGTTAGTGGGTATGCTGGGGAACAGTTCAAAGGCAATAGGTAACTTACATTAGAAGAGGGAATTTATCAGATACTGAAGTGTAAAGCCTGAGATTGCGTATTTATGTCTGTTTTCTCTGTAACGTATGTTTGCTCCCTATTTCATCTTTCAATCTGTGGGTTTTCTATTAAATAAATGTTGTTTATTTTTACCCAGGTAGGTCTCTGGTGTGCAAACTGTGTGGAATGTGTGTGCCAAAATGCGCTGATAACTGGGGGGCTGGTTTCACACCTTCAGGTGTGATGAACCAGGGGGGAAATGTCCAAGTGTCTCATAATTAGGAATTTGGGGAGACACGGAAGTGGAAGGGTGGTTGGAGTAACAAGGCTGCTGGAAGCAAGTTGAGACATTGTGCTTGTGAGCAGGCTTCTGATGCCAGGGATCTGAACAAAAGCTGTACAGCATAAAAGCACGCAAGGTACAGGGCAGGCAGTGACAAACTCCTTACTGGTCTGGGTGGCTCCCAGAAGGTCACATGTGGTGTAACTAACTAAAAACTAGCCTAACACACAATAGCAGTAGCTCTTACACTTTGCAGACAAACTTTGCTGCTTTTCTGAGATACTGATCACGAACCGCTTTATTTATAGTCACTCATACTAAAAAACAGTGTAGTTGGTGATATAACATGGCCAGATCATGCACTGGTCTTTCAAGGCCTGCTCCTGTACACTGATGTCAATAGGAGTTTACCATTGGCTTCAGTGCAGGATGAGGCCCTATATCTCTCAGCTCAGCAGCTCATGGCCTCTGCAGATTAGACATGTATCTTTACTAAAAGATGCAGTATTTTTTGACAAAATTAAAGGGGACAGGTTAAAACATTTTAGATTGAATTATATGCTAGATATATATTCACACCTCCTTTGAGAAATGCTCAAAGCGACCTTTGAGGTGAATATGTCTCCTTTGCATCAACTTGGCAAAAGCTGTTTAGGGCAATGTTCACAGATCTGAAACACAAATTTGCACTTTGGAAAAAGTGCCTAAGTGAACTGCTGCCCTGCCGTGTTACAAGAGTTTATTACTCTTAGGGGAAAGCTTAATAGTCTGTTAACTGAGAAGGCAGAAGATCTTCTACACATGACTGTGCAGAATTATTAGGCACAAGGTAATAAAATGAGTAAACTTTAGCTTCCATGTTAAAGTAAAATTTTGCAAAATAAGTTTGATGCTTATTTGTGTAGCATCTACAGTGTTTTCAGAGCTGTACAGAACTCGGAAATATAGTTTCTGCTGCTAAGAGCTTATGGTGATAAAAACAGTTTACTGCAGATGAGGGGATGATCTGATGTTTCAATGGTTTTTTACAAGCAGTTCTACATTTCAGTGTGCGCTCGCCCAAGAAAGCAGTAAAACTTTTTTAAAAAATACAGTTCAACTGCCACCACTGAAGGGAGAGGAGAGTTCCAGTACTTCAGCTCCAATCCTGCAAGCTTCCCGGCACAGACCGACCACTGAGCCCATGTGGGAAAGCTTGCAATGTTGGGGCCTCAAAGTCAGACTTCCCTATTCGAGATATGACAAGCTACCCAAAATCTCCCTGCTGGTAAATGTTAGGTCCAGATGGCTAGATCTGACTGAACACTAGGAGACTTTTAAAGATATGGGACAACTTTTGCCAACCTAGGGGTGTCAAGTTTGGCTTTTAAGTTTTATTTACTGATTATTTTTATTTGGCACTTTAATAAAAGTAGTGTAATTTTTCAAAAATGCTGAGTAACATTGGCTCCAGTTGAATTCAGTGGGAGTTGTAGTGGAAAGTGCAATTAGTGTAACAGGTCCTAAATTCCCAGATACATTCTTCTCTATCAAATACTGCTATCAAAACTCCAAAGAGTGGCTTCTCCAGTCCACTAGTTGCTTAAACCAGCAGAGAATTCTTCACAGACAGTTCATTTCCTGTAGGGGTAATGTGCCCTGGCGTAGAACTGGAAAAGACAGCAGAACTCTCACCCCTAGCAAAATGCCATATTATTTTGTTTGAAACTTTTGGCTAGAAGGTTTTTCTGATCCAGAAGGGGATTGAGAGAAGAGCCAAAGAGCCCCCAGAATAGCCTAATGGCTACAGTACTGTCCTGGGATGTGAGAGATCCCTGGGCAAGATCTGAGTCAGGCAGGGCAGGGTTTCTAACACTCTAGCTGAGCACCCTGAGAGAGAGAGAGAGAGAGTGAGATTGCAAAAGGGCTCTGTTTTGTCCAAATTTGGACTGCAAACTAATTTCAAAACCTCCATTTGTTTTCTTCCCAGCCCTAGTGAAAATTAATTAAGGCAGCCAGATAGAAATTTGCAAAAACAACGTGAACTCTTCTTGAGCTATTGCTGTGTGGTGGTACATTGCTGGGTTCTGTCTGCCTCTTCTCAAGCTGTTTGTCATTTGGTACAAATATAAAGGAAAATGTATGCATAATTTCCTTACTTTGCTCTCAGTTGTGCCTTTAAAGTTACTGACTTGCTTGGGGGGAAAGGGGTGTGATTGTCAGCTGCAGAGGGGCCAGGGCCCTGCGTCCCTCTATCTCCTCCCCCACTAGCTTTGGCAGCATAATCAAAGAGCAGACCTTGTATGCAGAGGGCACAAAGGCGCAAATACCTGGGGTCTCCTCCCCTGTCTTGTGAACGTGCCAAGGGCCTGTCTGCAATCTTGCTGTTCCCAAATGAACTCATTCTGCTTGCGTTACTTTTTGTTGGTTTTCTGCACCTATTATTCTTAATGGAAATATATACACCTCTACCCCAGTATAACACGAATTCGGATATAACGCGGTAAAGCAGGCCGAGGGGTTGTATAAGGGGCAGAGGGTCTCGGGGCATCAGGGGACAGGGAGATGGGGGAGTTGGGTGGTTCGCAGGTTCAGGCACTAGGGGCTGCAGCACTAACTCCAGGGCAGGAGTGAACCGCACGTGCCCAGAGGCTCCTCGGGTAGCTGACACGGCTGCAGCCACGGAACCGCCTCCTCTCTTTACTGGGTGGGACGGCCTGAGCACCAGCATTTTCCAGGACCCCTGCACTGCCCCCACACAGCTGCAGGCCAGCTGGAAAGGGCTCGCCCCTGCTGTGCCTCTGCCCAGGAGGCATAATCACAAGAACAGCCAAGAGAAAGGAAGAGCAAGAGCTGCTGCTGCCAGCAGGTTGCTGGCTGGCTGTGCACGCCTTGGTGCCCTTTCCAGGCAGTTCCCTCAGGCAGAGGCATGTCTGAAGGGAGGGAACAGATGTGGGGAGACAAGTACCAACTTCTGCCAACACCACCCTGTGCAGAACAGCTGGGAGTTTGCCAAGGCCCCACTGGCTTGTTCTCAGTTGTGATCTAAGGGGCCAGGCTGGCAATGCCCGGCATCAGTGGGAGGTGTGCATGAGGGTCCTGGGGGGAGACCGCTGGAACTGTGCCTGGCAGCTGGAAGGGAGGGCACGGGGCTGCAGAGCCAGGGGCTCCCCGGGTCCTCCGTGGGGTGGAAGGCGGCCGGTGCCTGGGCCAACGCGTGCAGACAAGTTACCTTCGGGGTTGGCGCTGATGAAGACCCGGACACTCCTGCCGCTGGCCACTAGGTGAGACGGCAGAGCCAAGAGGTTCCCGGAGAAAGCCACCTGCCAGAGCGCCAAGTCCCACAGACAGGGCAGCCGGCTGGCCGCTCCCTCCGGCCACATCTCCCGCCACTGCCTGCTCAGCCCCACAGTGCTCTGCAGGAGAAGCTCCGAGGCAGCCACAGTCCCCCTCCCACTCCAGGCTCACAGCAGCCCCCGACCCGCCATGGCAGCAGGAGCAGCCGCGCTCGTCCCCTGCTCGCTGGGAGCGGCCATATGGGCTCCTCATCTCCTCTTCTGCAGCCGCCTCCTCCTGTGCACTCAGAGTAGTACCGGGCGGTTGTGGGAGGTCAGCAGCAGCAGAGGCAGCTGGGCTTGAGCTTCCCCTGGCCCCGGGAACGTGCACCCCTTGCCCCATGGTCAAGGCAGCAGGAGGGGCTGCAGCAGCAGGTGGCGGGTGGAAACAAACTTTATACACTGAGCTCTTCCCAGTTCGATATAAAGCGGTTTCACCTATAACGCGGTAAGATTTTTTGGCTCCCGAGGACCGTGTTATATCAGGGTAGAGGTGTATATAATTTCTGCTTCAGTCTTCATGGGGACTTTCCCCCATGTAATTAAAAGTGTGATGCTTTTTAAAATACAAACTGACCTTGTGATACGTGTTTATACAACTTCCACTTGCTTTGCTATGCTCTTGAAATGCAATTAGAGCCTAGAAACACTGTCATGTCTCTGGAAATAGATTCCGTCCCTACCACTCAGACTATCCACTGTCCATCAAACAGTCAATGGGAGGTACTAAAATCTTACGTCAGATACTGTGGTGGTATCAAAGCCTGGATGGATAGGAAAAGCTAAGAAATTGCCCTGTTTTCATCTCAGAGCATTTAAAAGATTAAAATAGGCATCCAGACTGCATATTTTAAATTCCATATAAAAGTGAACCCTTTCCTCTCTGCCTCCTACTTTCTCCCACAGATGTGTGAGGGGAAAGTCACCAGCGTACTGTAATGTGAGTATAACGCAACAGTATAGAAAAATGTGCAGTTGCCCCTTTTTGGCCTGACTGGATACATTCGGGGCCCTGGATACAGTCTAGTTAGAAGTAGACATTGGAGTCTGGTATTTTCTCTGCAGTTTTGTTTATTTACAAAAATTGTACAATGTCATGTGCAGAAGGAATCATAGCAGGAGACAGCTTCTTTGGCTCACAGCACCAAGGACATCCTTTTTCATCCTGCTCCCCCACCCCCAGAATGTCTCTGCAGCTTTCTTCCAGCCTCAGCCACTGTGCTTTCAGCTACTCCCTTTTTTTGCTGTCTCTTGCTCCTTGCGTGTCTATTTCTGTATGTTCTCTCTCTCTCTCTCCCCTCTCCCCCACCTCATGCCCCAAACACTTGGTCACAGTATCTCCACCTCTATGCATTAGTTTTTTGGGGGAAGACTTAAATAAGGGACTCATTCACACATCAGCTCAAAGAGATTTTACCTCAACCCAGAACCAGATTCCACTCACCTGGTACCAGTGTTGGTGCATAGGATAGTCAGTTCAATTGGTGGCACGTTTGTTTTGTTTCTCCCTCTAGATGGCATGCTAACTAAAGATAAAACAGACTGAACAGGCAAGCCCAGCTGGGCTCCCTCTAGTGGTGGGCTGCAGCATGACAGATGTGCTGGCCTCAGTTTCCACTTTCTAGCAGAGTCCCCAGTAACTGCACCCAAGCTCTCCACACATAAATAGCCTTTGCAGGGGTAACTTGTTATGATTTTCATGCACGGACTTTGGTTTTAAAAGACCTACCCCCATAATCCAGAATTCCCAGCACAGTCCAGACAATATGTCGTCTTCAAAGTCCCAACAGTCCCTCAAAGCACCAAGTACAGCTCCAGCGTCTCTCACCATGCCTCATTCCAGTCTCTTCAGCTTGGGGGTGGGTACTTTTTCACCCTGTTTTCCTGCCTAGGTATGGTTCCAGCTCTTGCCCGGAGATACGCAGCAGGCTCACCCCATCATCATTCCAAGGGAGAGATCTCAGCCACACAGCTCTGCACAAACACCCAAACTCCTGGAGGGGAAGGGGGCTCAGCGTCAACCCCCGAACTAAGCACCACCCTTAACAATAGAACACTACTCCCGACTTTGCCCAGGTTAGATAAAAGTAGACCTATGTCAGGATCCGTAGGAGGAGTTACACAGACTCCCTGATAAAGCACACAGCCCCCTGGCCTAGCTAGATGCACACAGACTCTCTGTCGGTACCAATGCAATCCCCACCCTAGCTTTAGGTCTGTTCAATTAGACTAGTCTGGGCACTCTGCTGCTGCTATGCAGTGTGAGCTCAGAGTGGGGGTCCTGATGTGTGGTCTCACAACAGGCTGTGTGTTTGAGTCCCCTTTTGCAAGCAGCTGGCTCTGCTCCAAGTCCAAGCATAGTGTCTCTCTCTCTCTCTCTCTTTCTGTGCCCCAGCACAGGGCCACTGCTTGCTGTGCCTGCTGCTGCTTTGTTCCCTCTCCAAAATCTTCCTGGGCTGGTGCCCTATCCCTCTGTCTGCCAATGGCACAAGCACTCCAACAGGTCCCCCATACAATGTTTGTGCAGAGTGGGAGGCAGGGGAAGGGAAGGAGAGTTTTCTTCCCAGCCCCAAACCTCAACTCTCTGTTCCTCCAGCTTCAGCCCTCCAGGTCAGAGAGCCAGCAGGCATGTCCCTCAGCTACTGTCAATCTCCAGCCCTCTCTGGCCTGAGGAAGTTTATAGCTGACCTCTCCTCAACTGTCTTCCTGCTTTCATTAGCCTGATCTGGCTCCACGACTTGTTAGGGAACTCTCCTGGTGCCACTCCCTCCCTCAGTAGGGTGACCAAATGTCCCATTTTTAAAGGGACAGTCCCTTTTTAGGGACTTTTTCTTATATAGGCGCCTATTACCCCTTACCCCCTCTCATTTTTTCACAGTTGCTATCTGGTCACCCTATCCTTCAGGGGCATCTCCTCCTTGAGGGGCTCAGCCCAGCTCTGTTCTCCTGAGCTCGCTCTCTCCTTGAGATCTGGGTTCTACTTTTGCTGTTGCCTTTGGGATGTCTCTGATTTATAATTCCCAGGCAGCCCCACCCTCCTCTTTATGCCAAAGTAGGGCACACCTGCACTGGAGCGGGAGCACTGGGCCTGATTTCATTTAATGTTAATAGTTCAGCCCCAAAATAGGGAAAAATAACTCCTTACAAAGGGAGCAAATGATGGCCTGAACTCTGCAAGGGTCTGCTGACATGGCGCTCATTGCAGGGCCATGGCATGCTTTATTTCCATTTCACAGGAATGTGTAGTGGTCTGTGGGAGCTAGGGAAAGCACTTTGAAAGGTCAAACCTATTGTCTAATATCCCATTTTTCTCTAATTTGTGGTGCTGAGAGGCCCATGTGAACTTCCTCTGGTGGCTTCCTCAATGCCTGCAAATTCTGGTAATTTTTAAAGCAAAAGAGCTGAAGCCTAAAGGGGCAACATGACATTAATGTGGAAGGTTGTACATTCTAATCATGCTTTTTCTCTACTTATAATTCCCTAGTACACTTTTATTAACAGAGTACATTTTGCAATGTTTCCATGGATGACGTGAAGTGTATCAAATGAAATTATTTTAAAGGGTGAACTTAAACTGTTAAGACAAAAAATTCAGCATTCCTCTTGCGAATGCATTCAGGTCTCACATTTTTATACCTAGGTAAAACATGTATCACTGAGCAATGAGTGATTTTTATGAACCATATGAGGCTTGATTCTAATCTTACTACACTATATAAATTAGGTGTCCCTCAACAGAACCAGTGTGAAATCGGTGTAAATTAGATTATGCTCATGCACAAGTCCCATGGCACTGATGCTGCAATCAGGGCCATATGGACACACCCTTGCACATCTTTGAAGTCCTATTGAAGACAATGTAGCTCCATTCAGATGTTATAATGAGCAGGCCAATTGTAAGATCAGAACTTTTTTCATTGTATAGGTTTAAATTCAATACATTCTCATTTTTCTATCTAATAGGTCCACAGAAAATGATTTTTAAGGATTTGTGTGGATTTCTGCATTGTAGAGTCTAGAAAGAGTTTAAGCTTTTTGACCACTGGCTGTATTTCATTTTGTTTATACAGCACCTAACACAATGGGGCTCCTGACTGGAGATGCTACTGTAATTAATAATAATAATAATAATAATCCCCATCCAATGAATTAGTATTGCTTCCCTTTCCCACTCTCTTGGGATCTTCTGTGAAGTGTGGGAAATTCGCTGTCTAAAGAGTACTTAGCCGAAGGTAAGGGTCATGCATCCAAGTTTGGCTGCAGCTATGTTTCAATCAGGCTCTCATCTGTTTTTAAGACAAGTAAATGCTTACAATGCAGACTACCACCTTCACTTTTTTTGCTTTCTTTGCTGGTACAAAGTTATTTACCTGGTATTTCAACATTTGGATCACCTAGGTATCTCCACCATTTTTATGCCTCCCTGAAGCTCACTACGTGGGCTTAGCTGACTGCAGGCTTGCAGCTGACACTTGCAAATGGAAAACAGATATGCCAAACAGCTAGTTAACAGAAAAGCAATCAAAGGCTCTAGAAAGAGGCACAGAGGCCATGATTATAAATCGGCACAGAGGAAAAATAGAAAAGAAAAAAGAGAAAAGAAAAATAGATAGGAATGGTGATGTGTCAACTGCCATGAGTATAGTGAATGTACAGCATTCAGGCAAAGATGTAGAAGGCCCATCCACTTGGCAGAAGAGTTCCAGCAAAGCAGTGGGCTTTGGATCCAGAGTGGATAAATATCACAATGTAAGAAAAAATGATAAATCAGTTTTTAAATTTGAATCAGATTTACATGTTGCTAATTCTTTACTTTCTTCCCATTTTATAGTCTCAAGTTGAGAAAGAAATGTTGTGCCTGTTTCTTTAAATAGTTTCCTAATTGTGAGTAGAGTTTCAGATTTTACAAAGAGATCTTATTTTCTACTAAAATGTTTACAATTAAAATTCTCATCTATGCTGAAAAAGAGAAGTCCTGGGCCTCGTTAACACAAACTCAAACACAAAATTGATATTTGTTTATTAGATTTAAAATAAGAAAGACACCTATCCGAGGCACTAGGAGTGCTAACATCATTAATTATACAATCAATGCAATTAAGGGTTGTAGGCCTGATTTAACATGAGTAATTGGACAGGGGCGAGGCCTCATTTCTTGGGAGACAGGATTAGGGAGGAAAATGAATCAGCTGTCTGAAAAAAGGGTATGTCTACACAGCAGCTGGATGCATCTCCCAGGCTAGGTAGATAGAGACATACTGGCTCTGATGGAGCTAGAGTGCTAAAAATAGCAGTGTGAATGCTATGGCATGAGTGATGGCACAAGCTAGCCACCAGAGTATGGACCCAGAGCATCAGGTAGGTTTGTACTCTGGTGGCTAGGCTATGTTCCACCACTTATCCCGCAGTGCCCATTCTGCTACTTTTTGCTCACTAGCTCAGACAGAGCTAGCACATATCTGACTACCCGAGTTGAAAGGCTGCAGTATAGACATAACCTTAAATTAAACCACAACAGCATTAAAAGAATCAGTTCCACAGTATCTCAGCCAGCTGCCTAGTCCTTTCATCATCTAGGAAGCACAACCTCCACCCTCTCCAAAAATCCTACTAAACAGCTGTCTTTTGCAACAAGCCAAGAAAGTCACCAGATTCAGACTGTATCACACGCAGGTAGGGAGCAAATTCCAGTGTCCTGGAGCTTTCACACACTGCCAGCCACTCTCTCTCTTTTATAATGAGGGGGATCCAGTTTAAAGTGCCCTGGCTGACCACAGCTGTGGCAGGATGGTGGGGGGTGAGAGGTCTTGGTCCCTCCGGATTTGATAACCAAATATTCTGTGCCATATTAGCAACCAATGCCACTCTCCAATATATTGAGCATCCACAAGTCAAGAAAATTGAAATGTTTCAACCAGGCTATTCACCTGCATCAGGGTTTACAGTTTGAAGTCAACAGGATTTGTGATTAGAAATCACTTAGGTGAAAAAAAATCATTTTCTGATTCAAAAATCTTTTTTTGAAAATCCCCTCCTTTGATATCATATAACTTTCGCCTATTTTTCAAAATGTCAGCTTGTGTGTGTACAGAGTTCACAATATCTTTGTCAATGTATTGAAAGGCTAAATAACTTTCCATTGTTGGCATGGGACCAATTTTGTTTTGAAGTGAAAAATATTTTTACACTGCTCAGAGAAGTTTTTAATAAAAATAAAATTTTTAGCTTCCTTATGCTATAACCAGGCTTAATTTTAGCTCCATTGCAATGGATCAGCTGGACGATTCATGTCAGTAATGCTATCTACCTGCTTAAGGGTTTGCTGGGGCAGGGCAAGTCAAGTTCAAGCTACTTTACTGGTAGTGGCATTAAAATATATAATTTACTTGTAGGAACTGTAAATTATAATGTATAACACAGATTTTCAAATTAGTTTGACAAAACCTCAACCTGATTTCTGCCAAAGATATTTTTAAAATATCAAGGGATTTAAATGAATGATGCAAAATGTCTTGGTTTTAAATTGCTCCACCCTGTTTTATATCAAGCCTACAGTGAGGAGAAAACATCAGTCCTGGGCGAGTGTGAACAACCAGTGAAGTACAGATGCAAAATATCCACAAACTTATGGTTTACTGTAGATTGAGGAAAGAGACCAGTCTTGGGCCTTCCTGTGAGGTGCTGGTGCTAGGCAAGAGGGATATGCCACAGAGTCAGAATACTAATTCTGATAACAAAATGTGGCAGAGGCAGATAGGCTAACTGCACTATATGAAGATACATGCACAGGAAAGGGTGTCTCCTGGAAACATGCAAAACATGCTTATGGGAGGATGCCACCTCCCATGCCACCTGATTTTACTAAAATTTTTCATTATAGTTCTAGGTACTATCCTGTGCTTTGGACAACTATACCACACAAAATACCAACTAATAGAAAAGGACTGCATATAAATATAACCACCCCAACCCTCAGCCTGCTCCCTCCTCAACAGCCTGAGAAAAGAGAGAGACGGCTATGTAGAACTCCTGAAAGGTTGAGAAATACAGGTTCTGACAGACCAAGGGAGGTGTGATTTCCAAAATGGAGAACTCCTCACAGAAAATGGCCTGCCAGTGGCATCTTCTCATTTATTTGAGTTAGAGCATCTCAGGTGAGTTCAGCAGTGACAGTATATCATGAGGAATGGAGGTGAAGGCTTTATAGGTTAAAACCCAACACCTTGAATTCCAACCAGAAGATTACTGGAAACCAAAGCAGATCTTTTAGCGCTGCTCTAGTGTGCTCCTATTGTGTAACTCCACTTAATAAGCTGGCCACAGCATTCAGCACTAGTTCTGAATGGTCCGAAGGTACCATGCAGACTAGAGCGCTTTACTGCAGGAGTTCTCAACCTTTTTCTTTCTGATGCCCCCAGACATGCTTTAAAAACTTCACAGCCCAGCTGTGCCACAACAGCTGGTTTTCTGCATGTAAAATCCAGGGCCAGCATTAAGGGGTAGCAAGCAGGATAGTTGCCTGGGGCCCCATGCCACAGGGGGCACTGCATAGGTAAGTTGCTCAGGCTTCTGCTTCAGCCCCAAGTGGTGGAACTCAGGGCCCCAGGGTTCAGCCCCATGTAATGGGGCTTTGGCTTTCTGCCTGGGCTCCAGCAAGTCTAACTCTGGTTCTGCTTGGAGGGCCTCTTGAAGCCTGCTTGCGGCCCTCCAGGGGGCCCCAGACCCCTGGTTGAGAACCACTGCTTTACAATAATCTAATCTTGAGGTGACTAAGGGTATGGCTACACTTGAGAGTTGCAGCGCTGGTGGAGGCTTTCCAGCGCTGCAATTAGTAACTGTCTACACCTGCAGGGCACATCCAGCGCTGCAACTCCCTGGCTGCAGCGCTAGCTGTACACCTGGGTCTGCTTGGGGTATAACCATTGCAGCGCTGGTGCTACAGCGCTGCTCGTAAAGTGTGGCCACACACCAGCACTGTTATTGGCCTCCAGGGTATTAGGAGATATCCCAGAATGCTTTTAACTAAATTACTCCCTTTGTTTTGTTATGCTGCCTCTCTTTGTTTTGTTGTGAACTCAGGGCTCCGGGAGCTGTTTATCTAAAAAACAAACACAGCTCCTGTTTGCCGTGATCAATCTGTAACTGACTGAACAATCAAATGAGATAAACCCACTACCTTGCTGTGAATGAGGCAGGCAGGGGGTTGAGTGTTTGCTTGATGAGAGAAACAGCGGGGGCAGGGATGAGAAAGGGAGTACGTTGGAGCAGCTGCTTATCTGGTCTGCAGGCTGTTTACAGTTAAGAGTAAGGGGTCGGGAAAAATTTCTGATTTTGCAAGGCAGGGAGCTGATACACAGTGTCAGCTCCAAAAATCCACTCTCTCTCTCTCCCAGTCCCTGTCACACTGCACCCCACCCCCCTCTTTTGAAAAGCACGTTGCTGCCACTTGAACGCTGGGATAGCTGCCCAAAATGCATCACTCCCAACAGTGCTGCAAATGCTGCAAATGTGGCCACACTGCAGTGCTTTCCCTACACAGCTGTACGACCAGCGCTGCAACTCCCAGCGCTGCAACTCTCAAGTGTAGCCATACCCTAAGGAATGAATAATTGTGGCAAGGCGAGAAAAGGTCATACTTGTCTTGCCAGGCACAGATGAAAAGAAAGTGCTCTGGTCACAAGCTGTTCCTATGGCATTCAGGACCAGCCTAGGATCTACCAGCATTCCAGAGTTGCTCACCTGTTTTACAAATAGTGGTTTCACTCCCTCAATGAGGGGAACAGAAACAAGTTCTGTCAACTAATCTGTGTGCTTCCCTCCCAGAACACAGAGATTATCTCAGTCTTGTATAGATTAAGTCATAACCAGCTAACTCTGACCTTAGCCCCAAATTCATTTAGGCACTAAAGGCTGTCTACATGGAACAGTGATGTGCACTATGGGATTTGTGTGTGATTTCTAAAGTCCATTGACATGTTGTGCATTCACTGGTCCATATAGACCTTGGTGGTGTGCACTAAAAGTCCCCTAATGCACTTTAGCATATTACTGTTTCAAACAACACTACATTAAGGTGCACTAGGGAAATTTTAGTCTACGTGGACCAGTTGGTACACAACACGTTAATGTGCTTTAGAAATCAACCCCCTCTAGTGCATTGCCACACCAGGTAGACAAGCCCCACGTAATTTATTCTCCTACTCTGGCTGGGTCAGACATGATGGAGACATAGAACTGCCATCCATATAAATGTAATGCAGCCAATGTTACCTCATGAATCCTCCCATGTCTTGAACAAGAAGAAATCACCAACTAATACAACCAGTGCAGTTTCTACACCATACCAGGTTGGTCAGGATCAAGGTAATTTGAAGAATCAAGAATCTGCCAAAATTGCCCCACATCAAACTTCTCCACGACCGTTCCTGAAATGGGACACAAGTTGATAGCCAGTTTGTCAAGGTCAAGAGTTGGCTTCTTGAGCATGGGCCACAACATCTTATTTAAGAATTGTAGAGAAATGCTGATAATCTCAATGAACAATGGAGCCAGTACTTGGCCAGCAAGGAAGGACAAGGCTCCCACTCACAGACTGTAGCACAAAGCAGTCTAAGCACCTCCATAAACACAGTATGTCCTCTCAAGACATTGATCCCTTTCCGTAACAGTCTGTAGCAAAGCCCAAATCTAAACAACTTTGTCTGCAAAGTAACATGAAAATTCCTCACAAGAAAAACTTGTGATAGCAGCTGGCATAATTCATAGAACAGAAGAGTCAAGAGACTGGGTTAACTCAGATTCTGCTTTGCCCCTGAGGAACTGAACAAATACGTTAAAGCAGAACATTTCTATTTTCTCACCAATACTGAAATGTTTGCTGGGCTGAAAGAAGCCACATTTTTTAGCAAATTTAATGTGTTGGCAGGATTTTGGCAGATTCCCCTGGATGCAGAAAGCTCCTAGGTCTGCATTTTGAATATGCTATTTGGCAGATATTCTTGAGGGTTCCTGTTGGAATATGTCTGGCAGTGGCAATAGCTGCGTATGCTAGATGGCCTCTCAGCGTGAAAGTGTACATTGGTGACACCCTAATCTGAGGCAGCGGAGCACAATCAGGAATGATGGTGCAGAGCAGTGGAAAGTGTAAGAAAGAAGCTTATATTGAACAAAGCCTAGGGTCAATTTCCAACAATGAAAACCATCTACTTAGGAGAAAAAATTGACAACAAAGCCAATTATGTATGATACTCCTAAGACTGGGACAATATTGAACATGCAGGTTGTGATGTCTCAGGTCTTGAGCCTAGGTCTGGGAATCCCCAGAGAGTTACCACATCCTGGCTTCAACCCAATGTCTGTTGAAAAGTAGTGGGTTAAGAAGCTTTTAAGACTGTTGCTCCAGCCAAGACACCACATAAGGGAGACCTGATTGGAGGATTGCCCGGCTCCACTGATGGTCCAGCCATGCTATTTAAGCCAGAAGGAGGCACAGGAAGTTCGTCTGAGTGACAAGGTGTTTTCCTGTTGTTGCTGTATGGGAGCCTGCTTGTGCCTGCCTCCTGCATCCACCCTTGTTCCTTATTCTTGCTCGGCTCCTTCCTCACCCTGCCTTAGCTCTTGCTCCTGTCATGCTCCTGCTCTGTGCTTGATCCTTGCCTCTCCTCCACTTCCTGCCCTTTTACCTTGCCTCCAGTCATCAGTTACCAGTCCTGGATCTGACCTCAGCCTCCAACTTCTGACCCTGACTCTGGCTTGACCCTTGGCTCTGGCAGTTAGTATTTGATCTTGGCCGTGACCCTCAGCTTCGATTCCTGGTTCTTATTCTGGCTTGACCCCTGGTGCTGGTAATTGGCAGTTGATTCTGGTGCTGACTGTTGGCTTTGTTCCCAGCCTGGACTCCTGCTCTGATTACTAGGCAAGGCGGCCTACATCCCAGCCCTTAACACGGATAAAAAGGAAAAGATGAGAGAAATTCAGACCCAGAAAGGTCATTGAGTTCATACCCAAATTTGAAGCAGGGACAAGATGCTGAAGAAGTCTGCACATTTATAAAACCTTAGGCAGTACCTAAGGCCACTACTTTCCAGGAGATCCAGAAGGCTGTTGAAACATCTAAAAGTCTGAGACCTATTGCTGCCGTAATAACATAAAGAGATGAAATCACTGTTAGAATTTGTTAGAATTTGTTCAGTCAGGGAAAAAATAAATTTTAAAAAAGGATTAAGCTGCAAACCTCCCATATGTAATAACCACTGGTGTCCGTGGGAGACCCATTTTGTGAGGGAAGTATTTGTTTTTTGAGACTGTAAACTATGACTCAGACTGGGGCCAGGAAATAAAAGTTAGGTTTTGCCAGCACTCCAATGTGTTAGATCCTTATTATACCACACATCCTGTGGGATGCTGTGCAGTGCCACACTTCCTGTTGGCTCTCTGATGCCCGCTGACAGGTACCAGTTGCAGAGACAGAGAATACAGCCTGCCTGGTTTGTGGTAGAACCAGTGGTGTGTTCATTAAAATGCCTCAGGGCTTGTCTACCTGTTGGGGTAACGCACTCTACAGGAGTGTGATTTCTAAAGCACAGTAATGTGTTGTACTTAAATTGGTCCATTTAGACCCAGCTGATGGTCTAAACTCTAAAGGGTTCCTCAGTTCCTTAATGTAGTACTGTTTCAAACAGCACCATGTTAAAGCGTACCAGGAGGGTCTATCTAAAGAGACCAATTAATGTGCAACCCATTAGTGTGCTTTAGAATTCCCACCCCCATAGGATGCATTACCCTACCACGCAGGCAAACTCTGTCATCTTTAAAATGACAAAGGTGGGGAGCTGAAGGATAAATAGGTGTCTGAGAGCCCTGGTTGGGACTGTGCCTTCCAGAGTCGTTCTTGAGGCAGTGCAAAAATGTGGCAGAATGGGCCAGTGTCCATCAGTTACAATCTATCCAGGTAGCAATCAGAAAAGCATGCAGTTAGGATCACTACTTCCTGACATGGATCTAATGCTATTAATAAAAATAGATTTGTTAATATTACCGATCACTTTGACTGATTACTGATGCTGGCAATGGTGACTTTATTCATTTGTTTTTAAAAAGGAGCTGTATTTTGTTTCATAAAAGAAAGTAAAGCTAGGTTTCTGGCACGACAGAGAGATTTTCAGCCCCAAACAAGGAGCTCAATTAAGCAAAAGCAGGACAAAGTGGCACCATGTAGCCAGCTAGAGGCCTTAATCATTCCTGATAGTGCAGGGAAGCGTATACAGACTTTCACAGTGAATGACTCAGGTTGGTATTTAAATTTATTTGAAAAGAAATCAACCTCAAAATATAACAAGACTGATGCAGTTTTCTAGGTTAGCTCTGCCGTGGTTAGTGAGCTTCATTACATGTTCAATGACATAAAACCAGGTGGCAGTTGACACACTAAACCAGTCTAAGCAGGTCACAGTCTGCTCCAATGTCAATCATTTGCCTGAGGTCAGGAAGTAAAACTAGGCCATGACTTCATTTGTAAAAACATCAGACTTGCTTTTGTTTCTTATTAGTTATGTTCAACTCTTGTGTTAAAATGAGCTGGTCACACAACTCTGGTGCAAACAGTGTGACTGAGAGTATCTCTTGGACAGAATGCAAAGCCAGGATTTGGATGCTGCTCTCAGAGATGTTTACCTCTCCATTGTTGGTTGTTTATTACCTAACGTTGCCTCCCCTCTACCTCTATTAAAAATCATTTCAAATTTCACAGCGCAGCTCTCTTAAATAAATTTATGTTGAAGGAATCCACAGCGAAAGCACAAATTTCCTGGGCCAAATCCTCAGCTGGTGTAAATCAGCATAACTCTATTGACTTCAATTCAGCAATGCCAATTTCCACCAGCTGAGGCTCTGCCCCCTCTATTTTCCAATATGGTTTACAGTAGCCTGACTAATTGCTGGAATGAAACTTTCCTATAGAAGTGATACCTGCAGGAACCACCTTAAAGGGACATGTGCTGAACAAATAGTCTTGCTAAAGAATTGCATTTTCTGTGGAACAGGTTCACAGATTTAATGGCTGCCCACTCTATAGAAAGAACTTAGTTGTAAAAATCACACCAGTTTCATCTGCCTGGTTTCCTTTTTCCAGGAAAAAATACTCCTTTGAGAAAGAGTCACTGTAGCCTGAAGCACTGAGCATACATCTACACTGCAATAAAACACCTGCAGCCAGCCTGGGTCAGTTGACTTGCACTTGCTGGGCTCAGGCTGCGGGGTTATAAAATAGCAGTGTAGACATCTGGCTGGAGCCCAGGCAGTCTGGCTGGAGCCCCTCCCCTCCTCACGGAGTCTCAGATGCTGGATTCCAGCCCCAGCCTGAACATCCACACTTCTATTTTCTGGCCCAGTAGCCTGAGTCAGCTAACACAGGACAGCTGCTGGTGTTTGATTGCAATGTAGACATAAACTGAGAAGCAACTATGGCATTTTGCTTTGCTTGCAACTCCCAACCCAATTACAGGAGCCAGAAATGAAAAACAAGGGGTTTGATTGTCCTCTCACACTAAAGAATGGGGTTATATGGATGGAAAGCAGTGATAAGTGAGATGAAAATCAGGCCCAAGAGCTTTCAGTATGAACTTGGCAAAGGCCTGCTCCCTTTTGCTTTGCTATGCAATTGTTCCACTTAAATTGGGTGACACCTAATCATTTCTGACTATAAGGGTAGTTAAGCTCTGGAATAGGCTTCTAAGGGAGGTTGTGGGATCCCCATCACTGGAGGCTTTTAAAAACAGGTTGAACAAACACCTGTCAGGGATGGTCTAGGTTTACTGGTCCTGCCACAGCACAGGGGGCTGGACGTGATGACTTCTCGGGGTCCCTTCCAGCCCTAGATTTCTATGAGTCTATGTCACTGATGCTTTCACCAGAGAGTTGAAATGTTTTGGTAAGTAAAATATAGACAGCCACTGAATGAAGTGGAAATTCATTACAATCCTTTTAGCTAAAAAGCTAAGGAGCCATGACCACACGTCTTTTAATGTTAAATATCTATTGTTTATTAAATAAAATTATTAAGAATCATATTCCAGTTTTTAATTCCAGGCAGCTGTGTGGATCATCAACATTCCTAAAGGATCAGCAGTAAATTCAGTTACTGAGAAATGTTTCACCTGACAGAGAAAAGCTGAGTGGTGTGCATTACATGATTAGATGTTTGTTTATTGATTTCTGAGGAGTTATCTTATTATAGTTTTTTAATCCTACTAAGGCTTGCCTCACAATTGGCTGAGAAACTTTGCGCTCATAAGGATCCTTTTCATCAAAGGTGCAACTTACTTGGGGTTACGGCGAGTGGAGTGATTTGATATCTTGGATTTTTCATCATGTGAAATCTGAGATTAGAAATTGATTTGGGTCAAAATTAAATTGGCTTAAATCTACTCCCTTTTGAAAGAACAGAGAAAGGGAGAAAAAAATTGAAAACCAACCTAAATTTATAGTATGGAATTCTCTGGAGCTTTGACCTGAAAGTTTTGCAAAGTAAGAACCACATTTTTCAAACTGCTGGGGGATAAAGCAGGGTTTAATGGTATCTTCCATCACAATTGACCATGTCAGAGTTCTGTGTGCCTCAGTAACGTGAGTAGTGGAAGCAATTTCATTAATGACTGTAAAGTGCTTTGAGAGCTTCAGATGGAAGACTCTGTAGAAATGCCAAATACTGCTATCATTATTAAGCAGACAGAACTCCATTGGCTTCAGTGGATTTGCTACTGTGATGTACGTAGCTGGTAGCTTCTATGGCAGATTGTTTTCTCATGCTATGCCTTTAAATGTTGAAGGCATTTGCTTAGCTACAGTTGTCATTTTGTGGAGGATAAATGCTGCACGTGGCTCACACAACCATTGGAGGTGGCTCACACTGTGCAATCTAACAGACTGTTTACTTTTTTAACATTTTTCATTTTATTTCCCTTTAATTTAAACAAACAAACAAATAAACAAAAACATTCAGCTTACTGGAATGGCTGGTTTTTTTTGGGTGGAAAAACCTAAGAGCATCCATTCACACCAATGGCTGAATTTGACCGCAAGTCTTTTCACCTTGGCCTCAGTAGCTTATTCTTCTTGCATCCACCTTGGTGATACAACCACTGGATGAGTTTACTGCACCACAGGAAGAAGTGGCCACTAGATCAGGGCTTGGCAACCTTCGGCACGTTTATTTACCTGCTGCGTCCGCAGGTTCAGCCGATTGTGGCTCCCACTGGCCACGGTTCGCCACCCCAGGCCAGTGGGGGCTGTGGGAAACAGCGCGGGCCGAGGGAGCCATGATCGGCCAAACCTGCAGACGCGGCAGGTAAACAAACCTGCCTGGCCCGCCAGGGGGCTTACCCTGGCAAGCCATGTGCCAAAGGTTGCCAATCCCTGACCTAGATAGTGAGGCAGTTTAAAATTGTGTAAACAGGCTGGCCTTAGGGTGAAATTCCTGACTCATAATCTGTGGTCCTAGGAGGTCCAAATCAGAGTGAAACCACAGCAGTTGTGCTGCATGGGGGGTGGGCAGGAAGTGGAGAGACTAGGAAGGGGAACTATGGAAGTGGGTTTCTGGGTAGGCTGCAGGAGTGTTGTTGGGGGCATGGCCAGGAGATACATGAACTGTGCAGATCCACTGGACACAAAGCAAGCACTAGGTGGGAATGGAGGGGCAGACTGTAATAGACTATAGCTATTGCTATAGTGGTTTGGGGGGTGTATTGAGATTGGGGGAGGATTCTGTGTTGCCTAATATCTGTGTGGGTTTCATGCAAAGCACCTCTAATCGGGCTTTGCATAGAGGATGTGAATTATTGCTCACACATTTTAACAAAGTCTTGAATATGTGTTGAGAATAATTGTTTATAAAGTGCTATTGAATGGGATGAAACAACATTTCCCACGCTCTCCAAAACTGGTTTTAAATTGCGCAGACATGTTTTAGTCTCCTACGTCCAGCTGTAAGCAAGCCCTTATATTTCTCTATTTCAACGGTGCTAAATATATGCTTGAGAATGACCACAAGTCCTTTGGAAAAAATACTTGACTCCCGTAAGAGGAAATTTACATTTAGTAGTTGTATCAATATACTCTGCTTTTGCAAACCATTGCAGTGCTAAAATCTGTGCAATATAGTGCTAATGCTCTCCATTAACTGGCTATATAAACTTGCAAAAAAAATTGTTCTGTTTTTACACTCCTAAATAAATTTCCAAAACAGGTGGATATTGGTTCTGGGAATAATTGCCCCAGTAGAGTGGTTGATGAATCATTTCTCTTTATTTCCTTTGGAGAAACCCTTCTCAACAGTGCAAGGTTATGTGCTTTGGGATCATAGAGTAATTGTATCCCCAGAGCATATCAGTTCAGTTTATATGCAGAGCATCCTGGCATGTGTCATATGAATTCACTGGTCAAATGCTATCTAGTAGTGGCCTGATTTAGCTCGGGTTACTATTGTACAGCAAGTGCAAAACTGTGATCTTTGTTATCATTTATAATTGATGGGTAGCACCATCTTTCATTGGTAGCTATAGGTTACCAAATCTTTGCCATGTTATCAGACAGGTTTTGCAAATTTTATCTATATTGGCAATAGATATACCACTTTAATTAGCTCTGAAAGTGCCCTGCTGTGTCACATTTGCTGAAGACTATAGAAATTAATAATGCTATATTTGCATAGGACTCTCGGGAAGTGGGTGATATTTTACTGTTTACATCAGCAAAGTTTATTCAGTAAAACTGAGTCCTCTAACTCTTTGTCATTGCAGTTCAGTGCAGGTATTGAGAACTATGAGAAGTTTTACTGGAATCTTTAATAAAAACTGAGTTTCATTAACAGAATGTCTCAAACTCTCTTTGCAACATTAGTCTTACGTTACATACCTTGTTGTGTTACATGCATTTTTGATATACAGCAATACTGACTGTAATGGAGGTTCCCCTGCGTAGTTATTTTTTGAGATCCCAGAATATTCAATCAGAGGTAGAGAACACTATTAGGTTACCTAGGGCCTGATCCAAAGCCCACTGAAGTCAATGGGCATGTTTGTGCTAGACACAATCAACAGCAACAAACGTAGCTATTTTTTTGTGGGTTGTTTAAACCAGCATGAAAACACAATATGTGAATAATCAGTGAGAACTGGATGTCTGTGATAGACTAAATAAGAAGCAAATGGCATCAAAAGCATATCTAGATAGGAAGTTACTCATAGGACATTCAAGGACTTGCTCAATTGCAGTTCTGCATCTGTTTTGGGGAAGTAAGGGAGGATTATGCCGTAAGTGGATCATAGTAGGTTTGACCATTTTCCTTCATTGACTTCAGTTTCTGGAACTCTGGAGAATTTGTGTGCTTGGAGGTCAGAGGATCAAATTGTGCATTTGGCCATTGGCCAAAGTAGGAGGCAGCAAGGAGACACAGCACTCCTGTAGGACACCAGGAGGAGTCATGTTTTAGTGAGGTATTGCTCCTCCTTGAGCAGCTCAGTGTTCAGAGGTATTGCCTGTACCCCTTAGTGCCTCTGGCCTACTCTCCAAGCCAGGCCAAACTGGAGGACAAATGGACCTACCTGTCCTCTTTGGGGTCTTCAGATTTTGTAAACTAAGTAAATGGATCTGTGTAGATTTACTCCAGCAGAGGACCTGGGCCCCTGTTCAGTGGAACAGCAATGTATGTTTACAGACCCCTCAGCCTCTTTAGTCTGTCAGTGTAGTCTACTTCAGACAATTGTAAAAAATAGTTTAACTGTAGGTATTTAATGTCTCTTAAACCTCATTATGGAGGTGAGCATTGTACTGTAACCATTGACATCTGTCGTTTACTTTGTTTTCTTCTGTGCTAGACTTTCACTTCTAGAAGTCCTGGGTTCAAATCTGCTTTAGCTCACAAATAAAGTTGACTGTATGTTTTGCTATAATCAGTAATCCATTTCTGCTTAGGAAATGGGAAGTACTGGATCACTCAGAGATTTGCAATGGCAGAGCTGTGTGGGGAAGTTCTCTCTGCTATTATGCTTGGCCCTATTCAGTGGTATTAACTTTATATTTTGAGCACCTGAATTCACCATTTTTTTTTGTAAAGTCAGCTAGTATTTTCTACCTGCATTTCTCTGTCATTCAGGATGTTGTATGGCTATTTTATGTTGTTACAATCAAGTTCCCCTGAGGTGGTTTTTTTACCTTGCTTCTGACATATTTTTATATACTGGAATGTATATTTTTCTTCTAAAAAATTGTGAAGTTTATCTTTTCATTGCTTGCCCACAGCAATTCTGGAAGAGAGCAAGCAGCAGGTTGTGTGGAGGAGAACAGCAAGTGACACAGTTGTTGAGATGTAGAAAAAGTGCATAATGCTTTTGGTTGAAATACGGAACAAGGCTACTATAAAGTGAATGTATGGCTAGGTGCTTACCTGTGTCTATACTGAGGCACACATCCTCTACAGAGAATGTGAGACAAACAGAAGGTGATATAATAGGCTGAGTCTTAACATACCTATAATCAAGCTAGTTCACTTTTATTTATTTATTTTATTTTATTTTATTTTTTAAAGCAAAACTAGCCATATAATATTTGACAAATGCAACTTGTATTTAGGTAACTCCAGCAAGGCTGTTTAATACCCCTGCTAGTATATACCCTTGAAATACATTGGAACACATCTGCTGATCCAGACATTTTTGGCATTGATCTTATATTGGACCACAGGACTTAATATCGCATTGCCTCTTGGTAGCCTGGCTGTTGTTTGGTACCATATGTAGGCCAGAAAAATAGACACATTTTAAGAGCAGTTTGATTGCTTACTCAGCATGATATGATCCCTCTGAATACGGCTGAGGAAGCAGTTAGGTTTGGGCTTTTTTTGTTTTTCAAGAAAATGTGGTTAAAGCATATTGGCCTTTGCAGGAGGGGATGGTCTACTGGGGAAACCAGGGGGTAACAATGCTAGGCAAAGGTCAGTAGAGTTGGCCAGGAAAAAAAGGCAAAAGTTGTTGGTGAAAATTTTTCTCAGATTTTCACCTTCTCTAGGATTTGGTCTGCTTAATTAAGGGAAATGAGGATGGGTGGAGAACTCCTAGAGACTTTACATTTCTCTTCCCTCTGGACCTTAATCTGTGCAAGTTTCCAACTGGAATAAATCTGTTTACCTTAACTAATGTGTGTGTCGGACTTCATTTTGAGGACTATGCCTTGGATCTTCACAATGGATCAGACCTGCTCAAGAGGGTGCTGGCAGGCAGATTGTTTTGATTTTTTTTTAATTAACGCTCACCATTTCCACTTTAAATAGGTAGTTCTAATTATCTAATGCCACTCACTCCCTGTTGGCAATTCTTATTAGATGAAAATATTCTGTTGCTTTACAGCGCATTGATTTCAGTGGCCAAAAGATCAGTCCCTAACACTCTACTATGAATGCATAAACTAAATGGATAGCTATATTTTAAGTTGAGTGGCAGATTAATGGTCTGTCTTGTTCTTTTCTTCTTGACGTTTATTGACTAGTTGTTTTTTTATTGTGCTGGTTAAGCGCTCACTCAAAATAAACCAGTTTTTATTTACAAACCAAATGTTGACAACATTTTTTAAAATTGTGTTGCTTTAGCTATTCCTCTTGTAACTAACAATTAAAAATCCTAGTTATGGTAGCTAGGAATGGATTTTGCAATCTCACCTCATTTCCAATTGTTAAGTTGGAGGGGCTACTCGTGCAGATATCTTTCAACCTACAAGACTTCAGGAGGGAACTCAATGGGAAAAATTCCAGTGACTTCAGTACTGTCAGGATTTAACCCCAGATCCGTATTCTGGGATGATACATAGTTTCTTTATCCTTTCATTCTGCATTCCATTTCCTAAATTTCTCTTTTTCAGTATCCTATTTTCTAGCTAGAGTATTCTGTGTGTTTCCCTAGAGCAAGAACCATCATCCAATAGGAGAGGATAATAATCACTTTACCACTAAAGTCACTATAAGCCTTATGCAAAGCACATGGAAGTTAATGGGAATACTCTCATTGATGACTCCTGTTTAGTTCAAGTAATCCAGCCCTGCAATACAGGGGAAAATCAGATTCCAGGTTCTTAATTGCAGAACTCTGTAGCACTGTAGCTATATTGCTCTTTGAACCAAAAGAGCTTTGCATACAACCATGTTTGCTTAGAATGTCACATTTGCATTTATAAAAGCGTATCTTGTCTTTTCATCACTGGTTTTACTTGCTGCAAGTTGGTCACAGTGTAGCTAATCAGTGGCATAACAGTATTAGCTCAACTGGCAGCAATGGAAAAATACAAGCTAGGGAGAGGACACAGTCATGGATGAGCATCCACTGCAAAACTGTACCAGAAGGTGCATCGGACCACACCTGGGTTATGTCAGAATAATGAATGATGTATCTAAGAAATTGATTAATCTGGCAGAGAGGAAGCAAAGCCTGCAAGTATATTGCCCAAAAGATTAATAGTGTTTTGTCAATTATTAAAATATATACTATGCTTGATCTTGTCACATGTAGTCAATAAATCAAGAAGTAATAATGAGAGAGTATCCTGGAATCCAGCTACAATATTAAAGCCATTACATTGCCTTACAAAGACTGACAGACTTAACACTTTCGGAACCAAAATGGACTTTGTAAATAAATAAACTTAATGAACTGTAGCAAAAATACTGAGAAAGGGTTCAGATAAGCTAAATACAGAAGATCAGAGATAGGGAACTAGCTTGAAAAGTCCCCAAGTAAGAGGTAGGAAAGCTTTTAAGAGGGGGGGGGAAGAGTAATAACCATTTTCAGTTGAGGCTCAACTGGCAAGATTACAAAAGAGCATTCAGAACGGCTGTGATAACAGAGCCTAAATACTCAAAACATTTATTCATTCATTCATTCATGTATTGATTTAAAAAAAACATATCTGGCACTTCATATGTCTGGTAAATGTAAATCAGTGACTTCTGGATTTTCTCTCCATTCATTCTGTTATGAATTGTGTATGCATATAGCAATGCCATTGTCATGTAGGAAAAGCATCCAAATATTTCTAATTGTTATCTCAGTTGGAAAAGGCATAGGGTCTAAAGGGATGAACCTCCTTATCAAATGCATCCATCCTCCCTTTGTTGCCTTAAATGTACAGTAGGTGACACAGTTCTTTTTTTATTCTTGTAAAAGGACAGAAGGAGTTAAAGGCTAAAATCTACCTTTCACCACAGTGGACACGTGGGGATTTAAAGAAGGCACTTTCTTATTTGTAACACTGCCAAAAGAATATTGTGATGCTTTGGAAACATCCTTAGGTATTGATCTGAAAAATGATGGCACAGACTCAGACCTAGTGAAAGTAATGGAGCCAGATTATCCAAATTGGTTTTAAAGACTTTAGTCATATGTCAATTCAGCATAAGAGTTTTTGCATATCTGAACGAATCATGTGTCTTGCCCTTGTTGTCATAACAAACTGATTGTGAACCGTAAATGCTTAGTTTTTTGTATGATCTGTTTTTAAAAACAGTCATCAAAGTATATTTTTTATAAACGACACACACATTTCCTCTTTTATATTTCATTCCTACATTTATTGTTCACTGATTATTTTCTCCAAGGCACATTTATTGTGATTTTTAACTTTAAACACCCATTATTGTCACAGATGCTGATAGCCTTGGAATTAGTCACAGGGCTTCTCATGTTTTTCCTTCTATTGTGCATACATGGATCCTTTTCTTTCTATGGCTCATGCTGCGTAGCCTCCTTTCTCTCCTGAACTACGTGTGCAGCAATCCTTTTCTTTTTCTGCTACATGCACAGTAATCTCCTGCTAACACAACAGCGCACACTAAGAGACTGATCCCTGTCACCTCCAAGATCAAGTGGCTTCCTGCATAATGCCACATGATGGGAGATTATATGCTTAAAATGTATTTCAGTCTCAGAGTTTTCTTGCTGTTTGTAAACCATTCAAGCCCTTCCCCTGAAGTCTGTGACATCATCTAAATCCCTCACTGAGACGACAACCTTGTGCTCCGTTAGACAGCATATCTTTGTTCTTTATTTTCTCCTTCTTTTGCTTTCTACAGAACTGCAAGTTTGCTGGCAATGCACATGTACTCTAACCTGCCATCATTTCCCATGTATGGTATCTTATTAGTTCACCTGATGAAAACCTTTTGCAATTACCTTCAGGGTTCTCAAAGCCCTTCGCAAACATGAATTAACAATCCTTGGATGCATATGATTATTAGTCTCATTTTATTTATTTTTATAAGTATCTTTATTAAGTTTGCATTTATGGTAAGTAAAATCATTTAAGCAAAACAAATATTGACATAAAGCACGGCAAATTAATACACTACCATTTGCAAATATGCAATGCATATGTGTTTCTTTACAGGTTAAAAATATCTAGGTGATGGTCAAATAATCTTAAGTACTAAGGCATGCAACATTAGATATTACAATGATTCTTATTTTTGTATGTTAAGGTTTTTATTCTCCTCAGATTTTCTTCTCTTTGGATACCAGGATAGGGGCAAAAGAATATTAAAAGCTTCCAAAATTCAGTATCAAAACTGTACACACTGCACAGTCGAGGACTCAGGAATAATACCAGTTGGTTTCCACATGAAATCCTGGATGTTCGTTCTTACTGAAGCAGAATGGTTTAGATGAGAGAGCACTGGGCTGGAACTCAGGAGACCTGGGGTCTGTTTCCTGCTCTGCTACATGCCTGCTGTGTGACTTTGGGAATGTTGCTTTGCCACTTCGAACCTCAGTTTCCCCATCTATAAAGATCAGGGGGTAGCCGTGTTAGTCCGTGTATCCACAAAAACAACAAGGAGTCCGGTGGCACCTTAAAGACTAACAGATTTATTTGGGCATAAGCTTTTGTGGGTAAAAAACCTCACTTATTCAGATGCATGGAGTGAAAATTACAGATGCAGGCATTATATAATGACACATGAAGAGAAGGGAGTCCACTTGTGAGGTAACTCCCTTCTCTTCATGTGTCATTATATAATGCCTGCGTCTGTAATTTTCACTCCATGCATCTGAATAAGTGAAGTTTTTTACCCACAAAAGCTTATGCCCAAATAAACCTGTTAGTCTTTAAGGTGCCACCGGACTCCTTGTTGTTCCCATCTATAAAGTGATGATAATAGTACTTACACCTAATATCAGTTTATTAAGAAAGTTAAGTGTGAAGAGATAAGTATTCTAAGTCTGTATTATTACAATGAGGTAAATGTTCTTGTTTATATATGATGGGGTATAATGCATTTTTCTGGAGGAATCATTATGCTTTACAGTAACAGCATTCAATAGTCTTTTCCAAAAGAAATTAAAATATGGCTATGGTAACACTTGGAGCTAGTGGAGTGATTCCCAGCTTGAGCATACATACTTGTGCTAGCTCTTATCAAGCTAGTGCACTAAAAATACTAGTATAGCCATGTTAGCATGAGAAGCAGCAAGCAGTGGCATGGGCTAGCCATGCTGACTACAAACCTACCAAGACCCCATGGACACACATGTGGGGTGGCTAGCCATGCCACCATTCACTACTGCCTGTGCTTCCTGGCTACGCTACTATTTTTAGCACACTAGCTTGATGAGAGTATGTCTAGTCAAGCTGGGAATCACACCCCTAGCTCCAAGTGTAGATGTAGCCAGTGATTCTTCACTCTTTACTACTCAGTATGATATTTCCAATGTAGCTGTAGTTTTTGTCTCTTTAACCATTGCTGGATTGATGGAAATAGAATAGCCTTCCATTGCAGAGCTATTCTGTGCTTGGCTAGGAGGAGTGCAATATAAGTAGATTTCTATTGGTGTTTGACTCTGCATCTTGTGTGAAAGTCATTCATGATATGGAGTGGGCATAGTTTTGGATCACATGAGTTAAATTTTGTTATCCAGGAAATATGCTTAATAATTGCTGGTCAATAGGGTGCCTGATAGGGACACTGCTATACTACATGTGCGAGTACCAGTTTCTGTTTGGCACTGAAATGAGAAATCAGGTGATGTTACAAGGGGCAGTGTAGATTCCTTGTGCGATTTTGTACAAAGCTATGCAGTGTTTTTAATGTTTTATAACATTGAATTTGAATGCTGGAACAAGAGGAAAATATTCAAAAGTGTCTAAGTCCCATTTTCAAAAGTGATTTAGGCACTTAAGAGCTTAAATCTCATGGAAAATCAATAGGAGATAGGCTCTTGAGTGCCTAAATATCTTTTGAAAATGGGACTTAGTCTTCCAAATTACTTGGGTGCTTTTGAAAATTGTACGCCATACCATTTCCCCACATCATTATTTCCCAGTATCTAAGTCCATCATCCATCTACCTTGTACTTCTAGAATCTGGTTAGAAATACTCTTATTGATCCGAGATAATGCATGTTTATTGTACAGGGAGAAAATGAATGTATTTTCAACTACAGAATCATTTGTTTTGTTAAATTTAGGTTTTAAAGATGTAGCAGTGTATTTGGATGTAGTGTAAATAATTTATCCTAAGTGGTTATCGGAGGGGGATCAAGAGCGTAGAACTCTTTCTGCACTCTTCATATAATTATAATTTTACTTTGCTATTGCTTAAAAGCTATCTATCCAAAAGACAATTATGCCTTTTCTGATACATAGCTATAAATAATTGAAGATCCTATGGCAGTTCTTTAAAGACTGAGAGAGGCTAGCAGATTGAGCTGTGTTTAGATGTGCATATGGTGTGTTAAAGCTTTTGCCCAGGCTTCCTCATAAGTTTGTTCATATATCCTAGGATGGAGATATAAATTAGAAGCATTTAAAGAGCATCATACAGTGAAATCTCAGTGACGAGTTTTTTCTGTTTACAGGCAGTATAGACTGGGATCGTGGCAGGATCTAGATTATTGGAGCTGTACTAAGTATAGTTGAAAGTTGGGAAGGATCAAGACCCCATTCACCATTCAGTGGTGAGTATTAGTGTCTTGAGCATTTAGCTGTACCATATGTGAAAGACATGGCTGAGCTGATCCTCTTAAAATAGGCTTTGGGTGGGTAAACTAGAAATATTAGCAAAATATAACAAGGCCAGATTTCCTGGTCTGCTAAGATTACCAGTTGCCACATGAGCTAGTGCTGGCATTCATTGGGCTCTTTTCGTTGTGGAGACTTTTAATCATGTATTTGTTTAGAAAGTAGATGTTCCCAGTTGGCACTTACTCCCCTTTGGAAAGCCCCAAAATCCTACATTATATTTTTTTCTTCATTTTATATGGCAAAAAGTGACATGGAAAATGAGGCGGGGGAGGAAGCGGGATGGGGAGAGAGAGAGGTTAAGTGATTGGCTCCAGGTCACACAAGAAGTGTGTGTCAGAGAACCTAACTCCAAACTCCCACTTCAAAGCTATCCCTCCTTCTAGTCTCCATCATAGAAAGTGCTTTTCAGGGTTTTGGCTGGCTCAGTGGTGTTTGGTTGTACAGCACGCTGGATATGAAAGGAACATACCTTTATGAGGGTCAATCAGGAACTCACAGCCTGGGTATAATCAAGGAGGCTCCCTGCTCCACCTAAAACAGAAAGAGGAAGCTGACTAGGGGGCCAGAGACTAGAAGTTTCACAAGTGGCAAGGGGGAGGTGATCTTTGGCCAGCTCCCTGAAGGTAAAGCCTTTGAACTGTAGTTCAAGTGCTCCTTTCATGGGGCTTCATTAAAAGGAGTCATACTTATGTTAATTAGTGTGCTTGGCTTCCTCTTGCCCTGGTCTGAACAAGCACATTTGTTGACGCCTAGCTGAGAAAAAGTAAGGCAAAGCGTAACCCCAGTACTACTCCTGGCCATAAAGGAATGTATGGGGTGGCCCACCTCTTTACATGCAGTAATGTTAATCAGTTAGAGAAAGCAATTGTAAGTATTTTAATGTAGGCTGCGGTACTTTCTCAGTTCAGACCATATAAAAATATTTATAATTGAATCATCTTAATGAATAAGACGACAGTGTTCATGGATCATGTAACCAAATATGCCAGGTGCATCAATGACTTAGGGTACGTCTACACTACAAGACTATTTCGAATCTACTTAATTCAAATTTGTGGAATCGACCTTATGAAGTCGAATTTGTGTATCCACACTAAATACACTAATTCGACT
The DNA here is from genome assembly GCF_020497125.1 of Mauremys mutica. Classification (NCBI taxonomy): domain Eukaryota; kingdom Metazoa; phylum Chordata; order Testudines; family Geoemydidae; genus Mauremys; species Mauremys mutica. Next base: position 187,491,877 of record NC_059072.1, on the reverse strand, counting down.
GTCTGAGTCCACAGTAACGGGGCCAGCGTCGACTTTGGAAGCGGTGCACTGTGGGAAGCTATCCCACAGTTCCCGCACTCCCCGCTGCCCATTGGAATGCTGGGTAGAGCCCCCAATGCCTGCTGGGGGAAAAAATGTGTCGAGGGTGGTTTTGGGTAACTGTCATCATTGAACCGTCAATCACGCCCTCCCTCCCTCCCTCCCTGAAAGCGCCTGCGGGCAATCTGTTCGTGCACTTTTCTGCTCAGTGACAGCGCGGGCGCCACAGCACTTTGAGCACGGATCCCGCTGCAGTTATGGCCGTTGTCAACTCCTCGCACCTTATCGTCCACCTCTTCCACAGTCAGCTGCTGAGAAATAGGGCTACTTTTCAATGGTGCTGCAAGCAGTGGTGGACCATGGGGGACGTTTTACCAACATCAACGTCGGGTGGCCAGGCAAAGTTCATGACATGCTTGTTTTCAGGAACTCTGGTCTGTTTAGACGCCTGCAGGAAGGTAGTTTCTTCCCGGACCACAAAATAAGTCTTGGGGATGTGCAGATGCCTATAGTGATCGTCGGGGACCCAGCCTACCCGCTAATGCCCTGGCTCGTGAAGCTCTGTGCAGGCGCCTTGCACAGCGACAAGGAACTCTTCAAGTACCAGCGAGCAGCGTGACCTGTGACTGTTCAGTTTCTTTACAGAGAAGCTGAACCTGCCCCTGTTTCTTTACCAAGTGACTGTTGACTAGCATCTGCAGTTACATACCCCGCCCACCCCGCTTCCCCAACTTCCAACACACGTTTAAAAATAAAATACATGTTCCACTGTAATTTTACAAAGGTTTCTTTATTGATGACTTTGCGTTACAGGGTTGAAACTGGGACAGGGACTGTGCTGGGTAGGGTGTGCAGTGATGTAAAGACCGCCTGTAAACTCGAGGAATGACAGGCTCCTGCTCCCAGAGCGGTCTGCAGTGCCGGACTGGATGTTTCAACGGAGCCTGCCATCCCTCCTTTTTGGGACTCTGTGTGCGGGGGCTATGTGGCCTTTTGGCGGGGGAGGACGGATACAGATTCCTCTGCAGCGTGGCTCTGTGGTCCAGGACAGGGACTGTTGCATGAGATCTGTAACCCCCCTCCCCCGCTACAAAGTCACGTACCCCCCCACCCACACAGAACCTGCAAACCACCTCCCATACCGACCAGGGTGCGTACTGACTGCAGTGTGTGTGTGACCTGCTGCTGATCCTGCCCCCATGTCTGTACCCTGGTAAAGGTGATTGTCCTGTCAAATTACCAACCCCCTTCCCCCCCTTTAAACACAGTCTCCTCTAAAAGAACATGACGGAAACAGTAATTAACAGAAAAGTATTTTTTATTATCAACTAGACAGTTAGGGGATGAAACTGGGATGGGGGCTTGGGTGAGGCGGGAAGGAAAGGACTTTTCAAAATGTAGGCTATGAGAGCTTTTGGGTACTTGAGCACTCTGCTGGGGTGCAGTGACAGTTTACACGGCCTCTGGCGCCCCTCCTTCTGGTTATTTTGGGTGAGGGGGGTATGGGACTTTGTGGCGGGGGAGGGCGGTTGCAGATACACTGCAGGGGGGCTCTGTCCTCCTGCCGGAGGTCCTGCAGAACATGCACAAGGCGCAGGAGCATGTCCGTTTGCTCTCTCATTAGTCCAAGCAGCGTTTCAGTCGCCTGCTTGTCTTCCTCACGCCACCTCTCCTCCCGTTCGCTGAGTGAGCGCTGATACAGAGAGAGGGTCTTCCTCCACTGGCTCTGCTGGTCCGCGACGTCTCGGGAGCACCCCATAAGTTCAGCGAACATCTCGTCCCGTGTCTTTTTATTTCGCCGCCTAATCTTTGCCAGCCTCTGTGAGGGGGATGCTGTGGCGGGTCTGGAGACAGTCCAAGCTGTGTGATGGGAAAAAGGGAGTGAATTCCTTGCCAAGATAAATTTTTGCGAAGAATGAACACAGTCTAATCTGTCTCTGTGAATTCTGGGTTGAGATCCCAGTGCCTGATGGGGCAAAAACCATTTTCGCGGGTGGTTCTGGGTAAATGTCGTCAGTCATCCCTTCCTCCGGGAAAGCTACAGCAGACAATCATTTCAAGCCCGTTTTCCCTGGATTGCCCTGGCAGACGCCACAGCGTGTAAACCATGGAGCCTGTTTTGCCTTTTGTGCCTGTCACCGTATGTGTACTAGATGCCGCTGACAGAGGCGGTCCAGCAGCGCTACACAGCAGCATGCTTCTGCTTTTGCATGACAGCAGAGATGGTTACCAGCCATATTGTACCATCTACCACACCATAAATTGGTAATAAGATGGGCATGGTTAGCAGTCCTTTTGCACTGCACCATTTGCTGCTGTCATAAGTGCCCCTGGCTGCTCTTAGCCAGGGGCGCAAAAGCCAAAATTGGGAATGACTCCCTGAGTCAATCCCTCCTTTTTGGTATCTAAAAATAGAATCAGTCCTGCCTAGAATATGGGCAAGTGTACTAGAGAACCACTGTATCAGAGAACCAGAGAGCACAGCTGCTCTGTGTCAGATCCTGCATAGATTATGAGCTGAATGCTATTCACAGGGGGTGCTCCTGCAACAACCCCACCTGTTCATTCCATTCTTCCCCAGCCTTCCTGGGCTACCATAGCATTGTCCCCCCACTTGTGTGATGAAGTAATAAAGAATGCAGGAATAAGACACAGTGACTTGTTAGTGAGAAATGAGTGGAAGGCAGCCTCCAGCTGCTATGATAGTCCAGATAGGACATTAAGGAGTGTGGAGGAGAGGAGCCCAGCATCCTGCTGCTAGTCCAGGGGCAATTGAATCTTTTCTTTACACAGTAAGGGTTGGGGGCTGATGAAGCTCAGCCCCCTGTGGCGATGATGACAATGGTTATCAGCCATATTGTACCATCTTCCAGGAAAAATTAGGGCCAGGCGCCCTTGATCGACCTAACGGATGGTAGTCTGCATGGTTACCAGTCCTTTTGCACTGCCCCATGTGCCAATAGGCTGATGATGACGACGACGGATACCAGTCGTATTGCACCATCAGCCATCCATAGCGTGGGGGGAGCAAGGATGTTGGTGTTGAGTGCTGCACCATCGAGTCTATCTGCAGCATTCATTAAAGATAGGGTGACATGTAAAAGAGTCAAGAGAGGATTGTTTTCCCTTTCACTTCTGGGGGTGGTTGGGGGGCTGCGTAAATTGCCGAGCTATGCCCTGACCCACCGCGGACACTGTTTTTGACCCTAGAAGCATTTGGAGCTCAGCCAAGAATGCAAATCCTTTTCGGAGACAGCAGGAACTGTGGGATACCTTGCGTCCTCAGTCCCCCCTCCCTCCATGAGCGTCCATTTGATTCTTTGGCTTTCTGTTATGCTCGTCACGCAGCAGTATGCTGAGTCTCTGCTATGCCGTCTGTCCGGAGATTTTTTAAAAATACTTTGGACCAGGCGTAACATTACAGTAATTCCCCTAATTACATGCAGGAGTCTCCGAGCGAGATCACCCTGAGGACGGTCACTGAAGGAGATAGAGAGCGCATGCTGCGTGAAAGCCAGCACAAACCAGGGCCCTACGCAGCCGTGCTCGGGGAGGCAATGCTCCCTGAGTACCTCATGAAAGCCTGGCGCGGAAAAGTGTGCTACCACGGAGCACCCAATAAGGCAGCTCTCCCCAGGAACCTCCTGCGGAGGCTTTTCGATTACCTCCAGGAGAGGTTCGTGGAGATCTCCCAGGAGGATTTCTGTTCTATCCCCATATATAGAGAGACCTCCTTTTCACATACTTCAGATTCCTGTTATATTAAGAATAAAAGTTTACATGGTTAAAGCACTTACCGACTGCTCCTTCCCCTGATTCAGGATCCGGGTTAATGGCCGGGGACGGTTGGTAGGGGATCTTCGTGACGGTAATGAAGAGATCCTGGCTGTCGGGGAAACCAGCGTTGTAAGCGCTGTCGCCTGCCTCGTCCTCCAGAAACTCTTCTTCATCTTCCCCGTCCGCGAACATCGCCGAGGAACTGTCCGTCGACACTGTCCCATCGTCAGAGTCCATGGTCGCTGGTGGGGCAGTGGTGGCAGGCTCCGTAGCGTCCGTTTGCTGCTTTGTTTTTTTGGTAGCCTTGTCTGGGGTCCTTGATTTTCACGCGGCGCTGCGTTGCATCCCGGCTGTATCCTCTGTCTCTCATGGCTTTGGAGACCTTCTCGTAGGTCTTTGCATTCCGTTATTTGGAGCGCAGCTCCGAAAGCAGAGACTCCTCGCCCCTCACTCCGATCAGATCCAAGAGTTCCCGGTCAGTCTATGCTGGGTCCCTCTTTCTATTCAGAGATTACATGAACTCCTCTGCTGGAGAGCTCTGCATCGCTGCCGGTGCTGCTGAGCTCGCCCCGATGTCCAACCACGAAATGAGATTCTAACTGTCCAGACAGGAAAAGGAATTCAGATTTTCCCGGGACTTTTCCTGTGTGGCTGGTCAGAGCATCCGAGCTCGGACTGCTGTCCAGAGCGTCAACAGAGTGGTGCAGTGTGGGATAGCTCCCGGAGCTAGTAAGTTCGATTTGCATCCACACCTAGCCTAATTCAACATAGCCATGTCGAATTTAGCGCTACTCCCCTCGTCGGGGTGGAGTACCGAATTCGAACTAAAGAGCCCTCTAGGTCGAACTAAATGGCTTCCTGGTGTGGACGGGTGCACGGTTATTTCGAATTAACGCTGCTAAATTCGAATTAAAGTCCTAGTGTAGACCAGGCCTTAGGCAATTGCCAAGAAGAGGTTTTTGTGTAACTCTTAATCTTTAAATCAAAACTGGCAGGAAGAGTAAATTAATGTTGAATTACAATGGAATTCCTATGCAGGTGTATGACATCCAAATTAATACTAAATGAGCCTCTCATGATTAATGTTAGTATCATGAACACCAAAGGAATTAATAAAGATTAGACCAATTATTATAAAGTGTCACCCAAAAGAAAGTTCTTTGTAAGAAATGATGTATTGTATGAAAAAAAAAATCACAATACCGCAGTCCCCACTCCACTCCCCAAAAAGGCATGTTAACAGAATGATAAAGAGCTGAGTGAAATTGGAAAACTCACACTGAAGTGCTCTGGTCTAATCTTTTCTGGCAATCCGTGCATCTCCATTGCTCTGTGGATATACTGTGTAACTTGACTGATACATGTGCTATATACAATATTATGCACAACCAACATTTGGAGGATGTGGGCCTGGGACAGGGCAGGCTCCTTTCCCACCCTGGCATCCCTTACAAACAATCTTAGATGCGTCTTGCCTGTCAATACCTCTGTGGGTTTTATTAATGTTACCACCACCAAGTCTCTCTCACAATCTCCGTGCAACACCTCTGCCTGCAGCGTCCTTCAACCCTCAGCCCTTCCTCCAGGAAGAGGAAGAAATCTCACCAGCCAGCGATCTAGCTTTTCATGGGCTCTGCTAGCCCCTCCTCACCGTGCTTTTAACTAGCTTCCCCAGCCAGTGGGAACGTTAGCTCATCAACCTCCAGTCTGCTTAAGCAATTAAGTACTCTCCTCCTCCAGGAAAGGCCTGATGGTGCTAATTAATACTTAAGTGACCAGAGTGCTGGGTCAGCTACTGGCTCCAAGCACTCTGTCACAGGGCCACAAGGGGCCTTTTCCCAAAGAATTTCCATAGTTTATAGATACAGAGTAATACATTCACATACTCTCTAAAATGCAGGTTAACTTTAACCATAAACTCAGGTGAAGTGGAAAAATATGCAGGCCAGCTTCCTGCCCCTCTTTATTTTTTGTTTGTTACAGAAAAACAAAAGGTCTTGAATCTAGTTCTAGGATCTCTCTCTGTGTCTCTGTCTCTCAGACGTGGATTAATTATAAATATCACAGATGATTCTTTTTAAATGTTAGTAAATTACAAGAATATTACTTTCAGGCTAAGTCATATGAGAGACAGCTGACTGGATTCAGGTGCAAAACAATTTTTTTTCACCCAAAAATAGGTGTTTATCATGGGAAAGTTGACCAATGCTTAATCACAAGGGAGCTAGCGTGAGTAGAATCTAGTATGAGTTTCATCTTTATGATTCATTTGGAATTAATTGCAATAGCATGCTGTTTAAATACCTGAACTCTGAAATTTATAGTAAATGTATTCAGTTGTTTTGTCAAAGAATATTTTGACTTATTAAGCTCAGAAATAAATTACCTGTTGGAAAGAGCCAGATAATTAGTGGTTCAGAGGCTGCAAGGAAAAGAAAGAGGCATGGATCCTGCAAACACTTACGCACAAGTTTAACTTTATCACAGGAGTAGTCCAGTTGAAGGCAATGGGACTAGTCAGAAGCTTGAAGTTTTTAATCATGTATGCTAGTGTTTGCAGGATGGGTTCTGTGGTGAAAAAAACTTAATAAACTATGAGCTACTGGCTCCCAGTAAACTATTAACTGGGGAAGAAGGAGTGCACTGCAGTATCATTACGGAAATAACTGTGAAATATCATTTTATCAAGTTAATAAGGGCCCTCGTTCAGAAAAGCATTTCTATTAAGAGATACTTAAGCACATGTTTAAAAGTTTTCTTGAATTGGAACAGACTTAAGCGTGTGCTTAAGTGCTTTCCTCAGTTGGGCCCAAAGTTAATAGCAATAATACCGTATCACAAGTGTGCTACAAGTGTCTGGGCTACAAGAAACATATGAACTGAACATTGTATGGTGGTGTAAGAGAAAAGGAAGCTAATAATAATAATAATAATATTATAATAAATTGTATTATCAGAAAACCTGTGGATCCTCATCAAGGACCAGGATCCCCTTGTGCTAGGCATTGTAAAAACACAGAACAAAAAGACAGTCTTGAAGAGCTTTCTATCTAAATACACAAGACAGACACAGTGTAGGGGAAGGGGTAGAACACACAGCAAAATGAACAATGTGATAGCAGCAAATATGATGTTAGTTCCATTCTTTTTTCTTTTGCTTAGGAGGGGATCAGCTAAGGCAAAGGGAGAGAGGACATTGAAGAGGAGGAGAGTAGGTCTATGTGTACACTACTGCCTGTGTCGGCAAAATGTGTGTCTCTCAGGGGTGAGAATATTCCACCCTCTCCTCCCCCCTCTTCCCCAAGCAACATAAATTACACCAGCATATGCACTAGTGTGCAAAGCACTATGTCAGCAGGACAGCTTCTCCCACTGACATAGCTTATGCTGCTGCTGCTTGCTGGGATGTGTGGTTTTTTTTTTATGCTGATGGCATAGTGTGTTTACACCAGCGCTGTATGTATAGACATGGCCTAGGAGGAGTGATGTTGAGGTGACAAAACTGAGAGGGTTGGTGCAAACATCCAGTCAGCAAAGGGCAGAGGAATAAAGTCAAAACTCTAGAAAGTTCTCCAAAGGTCTGTGCCCATACTGGCTGGAGTCTCTAGAGGTATGTCTACACTGCAGCTGGAAGTGTGTCTCCCAGGCCGGGCAGAGAGACATGGGCTAGCTCTACTCAAGCTAGCATGCTAAAAACACCAGTGTAGATGTTTAGTTGCAGGCAACGGCACAGGTTAGCCACCCAACTTTGGACCCAGAGGGTGAGGGGGGGTTATATTTGCATGGCTAACCCATGCTGCTACCCATGCCTCAATGTCCACACTGCTATTTTTAGTGCACTAACTTGAAACTTCAGTATAGCCAGAGCATGTCTGTGTACCCAGAGGCACGCTGCCAGCTGCACTGTAGATATACCCTGGCTGGCCCCTCTTTGCAACTTTCTCCCAAGTCCACATGATGGGGGAAGGGCAAACACCATCTAGATCCTAATTCCCCCAGCACTCCCTTGCACTGTTCTGGGTCTAGGTGGATACTAGAAGGAGTGGCGGCTCTGGCTGGGCCCTATTTCCCCCACTCCCTCCTTGTTGCTGCAGTCCCTGCTTTGGCTGTCTCTGCCACTAGCTAGTAGCACTGTGTGGAGAGAGCATGGTGACAGAATACCAGAGGGGTTATATTGATACAAGTGAAGGAACAATTACTGATTCATAGTCTCCTGGATATTCCAGGCCATAGCATTTCATCCAGTCACCCTGTACTAAGCCCAATAACTTGTGTATGACTAAAGCATACCTTCCAGAAGGGCATCCATCATTCTCTGATTTTTTTCTATCAAAGCCTTAGGGAAGAATTTAAAGTCCAAATCCTGCAGTCTGATATGGGCAGATTGCTGCAATCGTGCAGAGCTCTGTTGACTACAATGGGATTCTGTGCCGGCATAGGGGTCCATGAAAATGGATCACATTGTAAGATCACAGTCTAAATTTGTGAAGGGTAATTTATAGTCCTGGGGAAACACAGCCAGTTACACAAACTGAGTCTGGCATCGAGCCTCACATAGCATTCATACTCTCAGTAACACAGCAACCTCCACATTTGTAAATATGAACTCTACATACAGTGTTAGATCCTGATCACAATGGGAACTACAATGGTAAAAGAGAATAAAGTACAACAAACTGAATTAATAATAAATAGTAACAGGAATAAAGACCACAATCCAATTATACTATTATTTTTGGAATATATTTTTAAGCATCATTTTCAAAAGCATAGCTAAATATTAAACATAAAAATACTAACAGTAATTAATAATAATTAAACCCTTACTTCTGCAATATGAACATTGACAACTTATTATCTACTGAAAATGGATACAATCTGATCAGTTGGTATATTGTGTGTTTTAATTAAACTGTAACCATTGCTAGAGTTGTTTAAAAATTGGAATTGTGATCCTGTGGGAAAGTCCAGTATTTTGACTTTTGTTTTGTGTCCTCATTAGGGATGAAAACAAAGTCAAAATTCTGAAATTTTTGGTAGAATGGATAGTGACAAAAAATTTGATTCAGAAATGTTAAAATGGTCCATTTTGACATTTTTGATCAAAATAAAATATCTAGCTCAGGGGTTGGCAACCTGCAGCACGTGTGCCAAAGGCGGCACGCGAGCCGATTTTTAGTGGCACTCTGCTGCCAGCCGGAGTACCGGCTGCCGGCCCCCCTCAGCCCGCTGCTTGCCTGGATGAACGGAACCCTCAGCCAGCAGCGGGCTGAGTGAGGCCAGAGGCTGGGACCCCGGCTGGCAGGAGTCGGTGGATGGAACCCCAGACCAGCAACGGGCTGAGTCTCTCAGCCTGCTAATGGTCTGGGGTTTTGTCCGCCAGCCCTGCTCAGCCCACAGCCGGTCTGGGGTTCCGGCAACCGGTCCCGTGCCAGCTGGAATCCTGGCCACCGGCCCCGTTCAGCCTGCAGCTGGGCTGGGGTCCTGGCCACCGGCCCTGCTCAGCCCGCTGCTGTCCTGGGATACCAGCCGCTGGTCCCACTCGCCTCGCTGCACTATTATTTACTTTACATACAATAATGGTTTAGTTATATAATACAGACTTATAGAGAAAGACCTTCTAAACACCTTATTACTGGCACACAAAGCCTTACATTACAGTGAATAAATGAAGACTTGGCACCCCACTTCTGAAAGGTTGCTGACACCTGATCTAGATATTCCCAAATCAAAATGTTTCATGTTAGCTCAGTTTGCCATTAATCTGTGTCTGCCTGAACTTCCACAGTGTCTCATGGGAATTGTCGTTTGGGTGCCTCATTCCCCCCATTCTCATCTATGGGCTGGGTTCCCTAGCCAGACAATGTCTCCCATGATGAGCCATGCTCATATGCCTCCCATGATGCACTGCAAAGGTTCAAAAGGGAGGCTGCAGTGCATCATGGGAGTTTGAAACATTTCAGCAAAATCAAAATTTTTCTATGGAAAAACTATTTTGATGAAAAATTCCCATCCAGCTCTGGCCATTGTTTGAAGCACAACATGAACTGTGGCTTTCAGTGTAGAATTCATGCTGAAGATAGTCTGTTACAACAGCAGACAATGGCAACATATGGGCAGTGGCATGACAGACCACTCTTAAACACTGCATACCTCTGGAGAGGACAAGAAAGTATACTAATGTTATAAGCACGCTTTAAGAAAAAGGTTGGCTTGGATTTTCAAAGCCAGCGAAGGGATTTAGCAATACAAATTTTCATTTCCCTAAATGACAATGAAAATCTCAATTTTAAAAGTTTTAAAACATATTAAGTTACAACAGCATTTAGAAGCATGTATTTCAATACCAAGAGAAAGGTGCTTTCTAGGATGCATCTCTAAAATTAAATATTTCTTTCAAAATGATGAACAGTGGAAGTGTTCCCAGAGACATCTGACCATAGAGGCAGCTGAAAACCATAGCTGATTGGGTAGTATTTTTTAAGACTGCCGTAGAACCTGTGTATTATTGTCACGGAGTGTGGGGGAGTCAGGCCCTGCACCCCCAGGCGCCCTGCCGATTCACCAGGACTCTCAGCCAGCCAGTAAAGCAGAAGGTTTATTTAGACGACAGGAACACAGTCCAACACAGGTCTTGCAGGCACAGATAACCGGATCCCCCCGGTTAGATCCATTTTGGGGGCCTTACAGGCCCCCTCTGGGATCAGAGATCTTTCTCCCTGCTCCCTTGTTTCCCCAGCCAACAACAGTCTGCCCAGCCCTCTCCGGCCCCTCCTCTCTCCTCCGTTTCCCGGGCTAGGAGGTCACCTGACCCCTTTGTCTCCTACACCTTTAGCCAGCACCTCTGCAGGGAGGGGCCCGGCCATCAGTTGCTAGGCGACAGGGTGTCAGGCATTTGTGCTGCTAGAACTTAGGATCTGTACCAGCCCCCAGCAAGACCAGTCCCACTTCGTCACAATTATACAATACTCAGCAATGAAATGGTTTGATTTTAAATCATCAAATGGCTGTGGATTTCCTTTGCAACTCATCACATCCACTGACCTTTGTAAAGACTGTTCTTCATAAGCCTTTGAGATAGAGAACACACAGTATATTGTGTTCTGTGTCATGTCAGTCATTATTCTCTCTTTGACATTACTTGCATTCTTAAGTCAATATGTTCCAGATTAATGAGGCATTTGTTCTCAATCAAGAAGCTGTTTAAGAATACACTTTTAATTTTAATGAGTTTTGTATGATTAATTATTTCTAAGACTTGCTCATATTTTTGGATAGTCAAACGATGCAGGGTTTTTTTTTTTCATCGACTAGTGCCCAAATCTTGTGAATGTCAATGGTGATTATGACCCAGTAATTCATGGAAATGAATTGTCTTCATACAAGGTTGTGAGAAATTTGCCTGTAACATTTTGTTGTGGTAACTTTCAATATTTGTTGGTTGGTTGTAATGAAAAGAATAGGTTGACACACAAGTCAAGGCAGGAGGGATAGCTCAGTGGTTTGAGCATTGGCCTGCTTAAACCCAGGGTTGTGAGTTCAAGGGTTCACAGGTTGTTTGGGAACCACTGCTCTAAAGGGATAGTTCACTTAAAAGAACAGACTTATTAAACCAAAAGGTATAGAAAGAATGACCTTTCAAGGTCCCTTCCAGTTCTAGGAGATAGATACATCTCCTATTATTATTAGTGTGTTACAAAAATATAGATTGTTGATTTTTGTGTTTAAGAAGACTCCTTGTTTTACAAATAATCATCATCTCACAATTAGCTCTGAACAAGAAAATGTATGGATTTCATCTCTGCTCCTTCCTATACCTTTTGGTTTAATAAGTCTGTTCTTTTAAGTGAATTATCCCTTTAGAGCAGTGGTTCCCAAACTTTAACAACCTGTGAACCCTTTTCACTAAAATGTCAAGTCTTGTGAACCCCTTCCTAAAACTGAATATTTCCAGGGATTTTCTCCCTTACCTCAGCATAAATTATAAAAGCAGTGATCTTGGAAATACAAAATTTGTTTTTATGACATGCTTATTGCACACTATTTATTCATCATTATTTATCATTACAGTATTTTTATTACATTATAAAAATGGCAACACTCTTCCAAGATCTCGTTTTTGTAGCTTGTATCACTTTTGATTAAGCCTGTTACAAGACAAGGCTCCTATCAGAGGCACCAGTAGAAAAAAAGGGTGCGGGAGCAAGGCCCCCGTTCACCCTGGGACCAGGGGGGCACCACTGGAAAAGTGTGGGGGGGCCACAATGGCTGCTGGAAAAAAGGGGAGGGACCCATGGGGGGGCACCGACACGGGGGCAGCACGTGACCATCATCGCCCCCTTCCCCTCCCTCCCTACCCTCCCATACTGGTGCCTCTGGCTCCTATGTTTCATCAAGGAGTATCAGAAGTGAAACAGCAGGAAGGTATTTAAGATGCCAACTCAAAGAGTTCCTACTACACAAGCATTCAGGTCTTGAGCAGTCCAGGCAAACAAACAAAGCTTAAACTTGTTCTTCATAATAATTTAAAAACAACACTAGCAGCCTATTTAATTTAAAAAACAGCAAAAATATCCACCTCTCTTTCTATTTCATATAAGGAGTCTTGAAGTTTAAATCTCCTCAGTGTGATAGATATGCTTGCTTTGATCTGCTTAGCTCTTGCAAGTCCCCCATGCTGCTCAGGGTCCCTATGGACAGCTCTGTCCACCATTAGGGATTTTTTTCCCAAGAACCCGCTGTAACATTTTGTGAACCCCCAAGGGTTCATGAACCCCAGTTTGGGAGCCACTGCATTAGAGGAAACTTTGTATGCTTGAAAATCCATGCTATCCAAAAGATGGGCCAAATTGTCCCCTATGTGGGCGTTCTCTGCAGGGGGGAGAGCATATGCCATGTATTTTCATTTGCAAAATTTGTCTCAGATTGTTTCATCAGGGGCAGCATTTCCCATCCAGTTCTTCCCTCACGATCCTAGCTGAAAGAACAAGGAGATCAGTCCTTAATCTCAGGGGACCATCTGGAGACAATTGCCTCATAAATCTTCTTACTTAGTCCCATGGGAACACAGCTTTTACAGGTGCTGCCATGAACTCTACTGGTGGCTGTTACCGCAAATTCTGCCCTGGGGTAGGGGTAGGGGTAGGGGTAGGGGTAGGGGTGGGGGTGGGGGGTGAGCTAATAAAGGAAGAAAAGATTTTGTCCCCCAAAATATGAGCTAATGTAAGCCAGAGTCTGAATGAGCTCTCCCCTGTCATCGAGTAACAAACTGAGGGAAAAGACTTCGGGTGCAGACCATATTGCATAGACATGCCTACTCTGCCTAGATGTTCAGCAGATGGAGTTGCTTGGCCAAAGTGATCAATTTTGGCTGTTTTGGTTACAATTCATTTTAAAATACAAGTAACCGAAATTCTTCTCTGATGGATTGTATTTACTGAGAGTCAACCTATCCTAAATTCTCAATTGCTGAGGGACAGTCTACATCAGTGGTGGGCACCCTGTGGGCTGCACGCGGCCCATCAGAATAATCTGCTGCCGCAAGACATTTTGTTTACTTTGACCATCTGCAGGCACAGCCTCCCGCAGCTCCCAGTTGCCGCAGTTCACCAATGGCCAATGGGGGCTGAGGGGAGCTGCAGGGACGTGCTGGCTGCTGCTTCCCGCAGCTCCCATTGGCCAGGAATGGTGAACTGTGGCCACTGAGAGCAGCGGGCAGCCGTGCCTGCAGACAGTCAATGTAAACAAACTGTCTTGTGGCCTGTCAGTGGATTACCCTGATAGGCCGTGTGGGGCCCCTGGGTTGCAAGTTGCTCACCACTGGTCTACAGTCATTGCTATATTAGCTTTCCACAAGCTACTCTTGTATAACTTTTTATTACTGATGTACCCAAATATTTGGATGCTAACTGTATCACTAAATTTTAACTAACTTTGCTAATTTTAACTGTATCACTAAATTTATTAACCTTAATTCTGGATATTGCAGATTATGTACTATATCTATTTTATGACTTTTAAACCAAACTTTGTACTTTTGGATAATGTAAACATTATACTCAGATGTATAGACACACTTTCCTTAACCTGTGTACTGGATAATTTTAACATTAGCTTTAATAAAAAAAACAATTAAATTTGAGTACAAAGTTAATGAAATGTTGTTATCCTTATTGTATGAATAAAGGGCAGCAGAACTGTACTTAGCCTGCCCTTATAGAGAGTGTCACGCTAAACAGAAGCTCACTTGCTAACCAGGGGGCAGGGATGCCAAATCCAAGTGAAAATGAGAGGGGGTGGATACAGGTGTTCCTACTTGATGGTGTGGCCTCTGCTTGAAGAGTTCTGGACACTATTTGACCCTCCCTTCTTCTCCCCTTTCCAGCGTTTAAAGACAGCACTGATTGGATGAAACTGGGAGTCCTTGTTTCTGTTTGGTGGTTACTGGAGGCTAATCCTTAGAGCTGGTATGGGAATAGCATTGCAGGGAAACATAAAGAAGCAGCAGCAGCATGGAGGTTCCCTGCTACCCAGTGGAATCACGTGAATGCATCTCTGAACTCTGGTCTTCACTAAGGACAACTAACCGTGAATGGGCTGCAGCAGAGGCAAATGTTTTCTTTTGTTATACACAGACTCAGGGTATGGCTACACTTGAGATTTGCAGCGCTGGTGGAGGCTTTCCAGCACTGCAATTAGTAAGTGTCCACACCTGCAGGGCACATCCAGTGCTGCAACTCTTGGGTTTGGTCCAGCGCTGTTGGGTTTGGTCCTGCTTTGAGCAGGGGGTTGGACTAGATGACCTCCTGAGGTCCCTTCCAACCCTGAGATTCTATGATCTCCTTGGCTGCAGCGCTGGCCGTACACCTGGGTCTGCATGGGGAATAAGCATTGCAGCGCTGGTGATCCAGCGCTGCTCATCAAGTGTGGACACACACCAGCACTGTTATTGGCCTCCAGGGTATTAGCAGATATCCCAGAATGCTTTTAACTAAATTACTCTTTGTTTTGTTATGCAGCCTCTCTTTGTTTTGTTGTGAACTCGGAGCTCCGGCTCGTTGCTACCGGAGCTGCTTATCTAAAAAACCAACACAGCTCCTGTTTGCTGTGATCAATCAAATGAGATAACCCCTGTGAATGAGGCAGGCAGGGAGTGAGTGTTTGCTTGACAGAGAAGATGCAGGCTGTTTGCAATTAAGAGTTAAGACTAAGGGGTCGGAAACATTTTCTGATTTTTTCAAGGCAGGAAGCTAACACACAGTGCTGGCTCCAAAAATCCACTCTCTCTCTCTCTCTCTCTCCCCACGCTCCCTGTCACACTACACCCCACCCCACCCCCCTCTTTTGAAAAGCATGTTGCTGCCACTTGAACGCTGGGATAGCTGCCCATAATGCATCACTCCCAACAGCACTGCAAATGCTGCAAATGTGGCCACACACCAGCGCTGGTAGCTGTGAGTGTGGCCACACACCAGCACTGTTCCTACACAGCTGGATGACCAGCGCTGCAAACTACCAGCGCTGCAACTCGTAAGTGTAGCCATACCCTCAGTGCTTGAGAGTAAGGAAGTGTTGCTTCTTAAAGGTGCCCTGTGGTGGTGTTAGTTTTCCCAGATTACTGGAGAGGTGCTCAGGCCCGTTCTGTTTTGTATTGTTAAGAGGAACCCTAGCCTAGACATTGAATCCAGCCCTTGTTGCTGTCAACTCCACCTGGCAGAAAGGTTACACTAGTAAGTGGATGTGAGGTCAACATTAACTTAATTGCTAGCTTCCCCTGAGATTGCCTGTTCTCTCTCATCCCTGGCCCACTCTCTTCAAATTCTGGTGAAGAATAGAAAAATGGCAAAGGTGGCTTAAGAGAAGATGTTTATTAGTGAAGGCATGTATGTGTTATCCTTTTATGTGATTTGCTAAGTTATGCATATATTATTTTACAGATATTATAGGAGGGGCTACTTTACGGAGGGGGCCTGAAACTGGAAAGTGACAGAGAGAAACATCGCTGTGGCCTGTGAGAGACA
Source organism: Mauremys mutica (assembly GCF_020497125.1). Classification (NCBI taxonomy): domain Eukaryota; kingdom Metazoa; phylum Chordata; order Testudines; family Geoemydidae; genus Mauremys; species Mauremys mutica. Next base: position 187,476,041 of record NC_059072.1, on the reverse strand, counting down.
TCCAGGGACTACACTGGGTTAAACATTGATTTATTTAAACGGTAAATTTGTCCACCAAAGGAAAGAGGCTGTGGTAAGTTAAAAGTCAGATTTGATTGTTCCTGAGGGTGCAGTTGGGAAAGGAAATCTTATAGGGCTTGATCCAAAGCAGACTAAAGTCAATGGAGAGACTTCTATTGACTTAATGAGCTTTGGGTCAGGTTCTCGTTGAGCAGAGTCCCAAGTATCCATCACAGCTGTGCTTTCAATAACACCATATGGGAGATCTGTGCCTGTGGATACAGCAGGACTGACAATGCTAAAGTTCATTTTCCTCTTTTCCTATTTATGGAAGAGACACGACTGAATTTTTGAGGGAGTATTTGAGTTTTATTAAGCAGTTTTAATAACTCTTTAATAGGCAGACTATCCAAACCCCAATGAACCAAAATTCCAATTATAGGAAATTCAATAATGCCCATTAATTTAGAATTTACTTTTTTCCAAAATTCCAATTGGCCAAAATATGTATATGTCTCCCATGCAATTCCAATTGTCAGGATTTATCCATATTTTAGCTTAATAAATGTCTGAGAGATGGGCCCTATAGAAATATTTATACTTTTAATATTTGTATTGGTTTTATATCTATACAGAAAAATCCACAGCCAACTCCAATTAATGTGCATCTCCTTACGCCCTCTTAATAATCCCAAAATCTCCATTCACAACAAAATAAAATCTTCTGCAGCCTTCTTCACACAACACACTCATATTCCAATCAACCAACCCCTGTAGGGAAAGCCTGGGTGAATAAATAGCGATCTGAAGGTCAAAACTTCTGCTTCTGTTCAACAAAGTGGGGTTGTGGTGTAAACTCTAGATTTTCTTTTTTATTGAAAATGCCCTGTCATTGAATCCATCAGTTTAAACCAGGAAGCTGTTAGTTTGAGTACCTCACTTGATCTCGCCTCTACTATATCACACGGGGTAGTCTCTGAGTTATGTACCCAACATATCTAAAACAAGGTTTTATCAGTCAAAACCAACACCTTGAACTTCACCAGTCACAGAGCATGAGTGTAATATGTTCCCAGTGTGAGCTAAATATTTAAACTAACAAAGGTCATAGTGAGTTAGACAAGTGCATTATTCTTTGTTTGTACTGACAACTGTAACTGTAATCTGTGTTAAACTAGACAAATGGTCAATTGATGTGTATTTCTTCCCAATGTCCCTTGGATAATGAATTGTTAAACTAAATTTAGACCAGAAAAATGAGAAAATTATAGCCATGTGATTCCAGAACAAATACTCTTAACCAAGGAAATTGGTGCAATTGGGTTATAAAAGTAGAGCAGCAGAAACTGAAAATGCTGACATGACAGAAAAATTAAATTATTATTTGTTGTCTACGTAGGCACAATATTAGGAAATTTACAATCTCCAGGAAATGTGCTTGTCTACAAGGATGTCTTGCATGTCTTCATCAACATCTCCACAATTTCACACTTAATTGCCTTCAGAATCTGTGGATGAATACAGGGTAAACATGTGAAGCTGATACATTTGCATTCAGAGACTCTAGGTTTGCTCAGATCTGAAACTTGGGGACTGTGAAAACAGATAAGCAAAAACGGAAGAAAATATTTGAATCAATTCTTAAAAACTGAATTCTGAAAAAGTACCTCTGCTACTTATGTCGGAAATGACATTTCTTTTCACCAAGATGTCTTCCATCACAAGACTCGTAACCAAAACTAGAATTAAAAAAGAGTTTTGGGCCAAATGCATTGCTGATGTAACTCCATTTACTTCAGTGATATCAATCTGACTTCAGTGGATTTACACCAGGGATTAATTGGGCCTTTATTTATAATACTTTTTACTTTTCAAAGTACTTCTGATTATTGTCTATCAGCAAGAAGTCTGGTAGTAGAGAAGATTTAATTGATTATCACTTCAGGTGCCACCTTCTCTCTGGTATATTATGTGGTGATGGTAAAGAATCAAAGTCCTCTTCTTTTACACTGCACAAGAAACTTTATTAGAATAAGGAAAACAGTATTGTCCCTAATGCTACTCTGTTTTTGTCAATGCTTCAATGTAAAGCACTGTCTAGAACAGTGGTCCCCAACGTGGTGCCCGCGGGCACCATGGCGCCCACTGGGGCATTTATGTGTGCCCGCCTAGTGCCCAGCAGGGGTGAGAAGCCACGGCCCCGCACCTGACGGGGACGTAGAACTCAGGCTGCAAGCGCGGTGTTCTTTGTTCCCAGCAGGTGCGGGGCCCGCCTAGTGCCCAGCAGGGGAGACAAGCCGCTGCCCTGTGCCTGACGGGGACAGAGAACTCCGGAGCTGCAGGCTGTGGGCGCCGGTGTTCTCTGTCCTCGCAGCTTCTCTCCGGCTTCTCTCTTCTCTCTGGATTCATATATTATATTAAATATGATTTTTTTTGTATTATTTAATGTACAAATACAAAATAAGCCTTGAAAAATTGTTGGCGCCCGCCACACTCTTCTGAAAACATGAATGTGCTACTGGCCACAAAAAGGTTGGGGACCACTGGTCTAGAACCTTCCTTGCTGCCGCACTCCTGCTTGGCATCTTGCTACAAACTTACAGAAATAATGCATGTACCCTTACACACTGTTTCTCAGATGTTGTAGTTGATACTTGCATCAGGATCCTCCTGTCAGGACCAGGAGATGGGCAGCTTGTGTGCACAAGTCAGTTACCAAGTTGTGGTTAGGAGACAAGCAGTGGACTTGGAGTTGAGCTGTGTCAGGATACCAGGAAGTCAGGGTCAGGTGTCAAGTTGCAGACTGGAAGCAAGTGGAAGAGCTGGGGATGAATTGGAGTCAGGAGCTGGCGTCTGGGGTTCACAGCAAGGCAAAGTCTGGAGCGGAAGCAAGCAGGCACTTGTTGCTCAGACAGCTCCCTGTGATGGTTACCGGTTTATATACCAGTGTGAGTCACTCAATGAGCTGCAGGGGCTGCCTACTCAGGCCTGGCTGGGCAGTACTTTCTGCACCATCTAGCTTCAAAGGGTTCCCCAGCAGAAACCCAGCCTGAGCTTCTGATGGAAGTGTTGGCAGCCTGGAACTGCCATGGTTCTAGTCCCACAAGTTCTTACTTAATCCTCCCCCTCCACAACTCCTTGTGGTGGTGCCAGTTCAGGCTTGGCAGGATGAGTCCTACAGAACTCTCTCACCAGGTCAGGGGCGTGTACATGGGAAGCCGGCTCCCAGGTGTGCTTTTCAGGGCCATTGCCTGCCCAGTCAATGAGATAGTACAGGTGGCCACACATCCATTGGGAATCGAGGATGGAATGCACTTCTTACTCCTCATGACCCTGGATTTCAACCAGTGGAAATGGGGGTGCGGTTTAGTCAGGGCAGGGATTCTCAGTATAGGGTAGGGCTTAATAAGGGAAATATGAAAAATTGGGTGTATTTTGGGGGACTGTGGAATCTGAATTTTATAGCTAACAGGCTTGCTCTGCTGATGTATCTGGAAGAGTCCCATGAACTAGTGGTCCAGTTTCCAGGAGGATCAACTAAGTTGGAGTTGCTTTGCAGTGAGCTGTGCCTTCTGGCCTACTGTGAACACTGGAGTTTCCTGTCATTGACATCTCTTGTAAGCCTTCTTCACCTCTTCTAGGGGGTTCTTGAGCTCCTCATGGATAAGATGGATTGGTTGGACCGAGTCGGTACTGGCTGGGTTCTGGGAGGTTGCTGGTAGCATTGGGTAGAACTTGTAATTCACAAAGAAGGGGCTCCAACCTGGAAAGGCATGGTCAGCTTTGTTATAAGTAAACTGCATACAACAGGAGTGTGAACCAGTTATCTTGGTGATAGTTCATAGACCATCTCAAGTATTGTTCCTATAATTGGTTCACCCTTTCAGTTTGTCCACCTGTTTGGGGGTAGTAAGTGGTGGAGGTGGATAGATGGATGTCCTGTAATCAGAGCACTTTGCACCAAAAGTGAGAGGTTAAATGTGGGCCTCAGTCTGAAATTATGTTGTCTGAAATCTGTGAAGATGAACCACGGTTTGCACCAGCATTCGGCAGTAGTCTCAGCACAGGGCAGGTGATTGCAGGAGATGAAATGAGACATTTTAATCAGATGGTCCATGACCGTTAAGACCATACTGTATGTCCACTGGATGCTGAGAGTTCCACAATGAAGTCAAGGGGGATGACCAAGGCCTAGCTGGAGTCTCCAGGGGAACTCAGGTGCCAAGGGATATAAGGTGCCAGGGGCATCTTGGTGCAGTAGGTGAACAAGGCCTACATTTGGTTCAAAATTCAGGCTTTGCAGAGGTACTCAAGGTTCTTATTGTTGGTAAGGACCTGCATCAAGTGCAAAGCTCCCCAAGGTGGTGATGCCATTCTTCAAAAGCAGTTTTGATGGCAAGTAGCATTTTGTCCACTATTTCTGTGGGGGTGAGTTTTTGAGAGAAGTATGCACAAGGGTGCTGAATGACTGAGGACTGAGTTTCTGCAAGAGTACTGTCCTGAGGGCCACTTTGGACACATCCAAGTAGATGATCACATATTGGTCCAGGATGTCCCTCAACACGCTTACAAAATGTTGAAATGTTGCAGGTGCATTGGTTAAACCAAACAGCATTACTAGGTATTCAAAATGCCCATATTGGCTACAAAGAGCCAGTCTTTCATTCGTCCCCAAGCCTTATGCACACTAGATTGTATGCCCCTGAAGATCTAGTTTAGTGACCATCCTGGCTTTCAACAGGTGGTCCAACAGTTCCAGGATGAGGGACAGGCAGTATCGGTTATGATTCAGTGCACAATAGTTTATACAGAGGCATACTGACACATCTTGTTTTTCACACAAAGAGGACTGCTGGAGATGTGGGTGGCCAAATGAAGCCCTTCTGTGAGATTTTCCTCACATGTGCAGTGCCTCTAGCTTTGGTTCAGATGTGTATATCCATCCCTAGTGTCTACTGGACGGGGGAAGGGGGTTAGTGTTTTCCCTTCAAACACATCCAGGTAATCTTGGTACTTATTGGAAAGGCCAGGATTCTGGTCTGGAGCCTCCCCCTTCTGGTTATCCCCACACCGTCTAGGGCCTTACTTCCTAGGGTCTTATCTGGGGCCCTGGGTGTGGATCACTGGGGGTGGGGTTGGTTGACTTGTTGGAGACAAGCTTTCTGGAAATATTTGTAGGGGAAGCTAATGCTCCTCTACTGCAAGAAAATACATGGGTCTTGCTGCTCCAACCAAGGAATGCCAATAATTACTGGAAAAAATGGGGAAATGGAATATCAGGGTTGGAAGGGACCTCAGGAGGTCATCTAGTCCAACCCCATGCTCAAAGCAGGGCCAATCCCCAGACATATTTTTGCCCCAGATCCCTAAATGGCTCCCTCAAGGATTGAACTCACAACCCTGGGTTTAGCAGGTCAATGCTCAAACCACTGAGCTATCCCTCCCACCTCCCCCTGGTATTCTTCCACTACAATCTCTAGGGGGATGGTATCTTGAGTCACCAGTCCCAACAATAGGAGCAACCCATCAATAGTCTCTGCTAGGTCTAGCATGCGTTTTGGCTAGAAAGGGATCAGAAGGGTTTGAGCTGCCTTAGCGCCTATGAAGTTGGTAGTGGCCCTGGAGTCTATCATCATCAGTTGCCTACTTGAAGAGCTGAAATCTCAGTGGCAATAGGAAATGTGGGGAGGCCTTCTGGTTCCTCGGTTGGGTTCTACTTGGGGGTGGTTCCAGAACAGAAAACTCTGGGAATGTCCAGGCTGTATCCCCCTATTGGACCTCAGCTGGTTTGTGTCTAGACCTCTTTCAAGCTGGGCAGGAGGCAAGGGTGCATCCCAGCATTCTACAATAAAAACAGATTCAACTGCTGTCAGCATGTCAGCATTTGTTCTCCTTTGGGGTCAGATGTCGGCAATCCAGGTCCACCTGCATAGCTTCAGGACTTGTTCTATGGCTTTGGTGTAATGGGTGGACATGGGGGTATTGGATTATTCCCTCTTTCCTCCTTCCACTCATGGAGCCAAGAGTCAATGCACAGAGCAAGATCAATAAAGGGCTCTAGTAGGAGGGCTTTTCATTTTGGGCTACCTCATCTTTTACCTCCTCACTGAGTCCCCACCAGAACTGGTTTATTTGACTACCTCATTCCATTCAACATCATCCACAAACTGTCAGAAATGAGTGGTATAGGAAATGCAAACCCTTGCCCTGGGTGAAGCTTCTGGAGAGCAGCCTCTGCAGAGTGGATGCGATGTGGGTTGTCAAAGATCATCAAGAAGGCTTGCAGGAAGACATCTGAGCCAGACAGCATTGGGCTGTTCTGCTCCAACAGGGGGAAACCTAGTTGAGTGCTTTGCCAGTGAGGAGGTTGACTACTAGTTCCACCTTTGTCTGGTCTGTGGGGTACTTTCTGTGGTGGAGCAGGAAGAGCAGCTTGCAGGTACCCCCAGTGTCAGAACTTGGGGGACAGAGGGCAAGCATAGGGCCTATGTTTCGGCAGCAAGCTGCATCACCTGGGCCTTTGACCAGGCTAACTGCTTAGATAGGGTCTGCTTCGGTTGCAAATTGTATAGCTTGGGTCTGTAGCATGAGGTTGTCTGCCTGCCAAAGGGTGACTGCAGGTCCCAGGCCCTCAGGGGCCCGGTGGTTGGAGGGCAGCCCACCTCTTCCATCTTCTATGGAGAGGTTGGATGTGGGGAGCCGAAGGGTCTGAGAAAACTCTCCAGACCAGGCTGTGGGTAGCCTCAGTGGGTAGCCTCAGTGGGTAGTGCTTAGGTCAGTTACCAAGTTGTATTCAGGAGACAAGTAGCGGAGTCAGGATCAGGCATCACGTTGCAGACAGGAGGCAGTAGCAAAGTTGGGGTCAAACTGGGATCAGAAGCCAGAGTCTGGGGTTTTCAGCAAGGCACAATCTGGAGTGGAAGGAAGCAAGCAGTCTATGTTGTAGCTCAGACTGCTCCCTGTGATGACTTCCTGATTTATGCACTGCCATGGGCCAATCAGTTGGTCTGTGAGGATCCACCACTCAGGACCTCCTGGGCAGTACTTCTTCAGTGGCTAGCTTCACAGGGTCTCCCAGCAGAAACCCATTGTGACACATGGCCAGAGAGGGTTAAGCATCCTGCAGGCTAACTGACTCAGATTCAACCTTTAGGGACATATTCATAGATAATTGTTTGTGTTTTTGTGTGTTTACATATATATTGTTAGAGTTAACAATGTAATCAAACAGTCCCTGTCTGTGCTGTATTCTGTTAATTCAGAGATCAAAAGGAAATTTTAACATTTAAATGAACTGTAAACATAGTGCTATCACTGTATTAATCTCTCTTTAAAATGTATAGCAAATCACCTGTGAATGGTGGGAAACAGGCAATTGCCTTATGTTAATCCCTGTAGCTAATTACCTTGATGCTTAGGAAATAGGTTTAATTCAAAATCTCCATGATTGCCTATTGTTTGCCTAAGGACTCCGAGCTGTCAAAAGAAGGACTGGAACTGTATAAAAACCCTTGGGTCCTGATCCTTTTTATCTCAGATCTGCTTGATGCTTTATGCAGGGGAAGCTTGAGTCATAAGACTGAGATCTCCAGTCCCATATGGATCACCCTGAATATGAACATTGGACTATAACCTCTGGACTAATTCTGAAAGAACTCTTTGCAACTACAGAGCTCACCATCTCTACTATAAGTCTGATCTTAGAACTGTACTCATGTCTATATCTATACTGATCTTTTAACCAATACTCTCTCTCTTTTCTTTTGAAATAAATTTTAGTTTAGTTAATAAGGATTGGCTGCAAGCGTGTATTTGGGTAAGATCTGAAATATTCATTAACCTGGAAAGTAATGTGTCCGCTCCTTTGGGATTGGTAGAAATTACTGAAAATCCTATTCATCATGTAAGTAATCCTCATCATATCTGACTTGGGTGTCTGGGTGGAGGCCTGAGGCTGGGTTGCTTTAAGAAAACTGTGTCGCTGGCTTCTGGGTAACCAGTAAGGCAGTGGTCCCCAACGTGGTGCCCGTGGGCACCATGGCGCCCGCTGGGGCATTTATGTGTGCCCGCCTAGTGCCCAGCAGGGGAGAGAATCCACGGCCCCGCACCTGATGGGGACATAGAACTCAGGCTGCGAGCATGGTGTTCTCTGTTCCCAGCAGGTGCGGGGCCCACCTACTGCCCAGCAGAGAAGACAAGCCGCTGCCCTGTGCCTGATGGGGACAGAGAACTCCGGGGCTGCAGGCTGTGGGCGCCAGTGTTCTCTGTCCTCGCAGCTTCTCTCTGGCTTCTCTCTGGATTCATATATTATATTAAATATGATGTTTTTTTGTATTATTTAATGTACAAATACAAAATAAGCCTTGAAAAATTGTTGGCGCCCGCCACACTCTTCTGAAAACATGAATATGCTACTGGCCACAAAAAGGTTGGGGACCACTGCAGTAAGATATAAAAGAAGCTGTTTGAGGCTGGCTTGGTAAGTCTAAGTATTGGAATATCCATCAGCTTTGGGGATTGTCTGCCCCATTCTTTGCAGTTTGCCCTAATTAAGTAACTTCAGCATGGCTCCCTTGGGACTCTGATCACACCCATCTTGAGCTTCTGGTGGCAATGTGGAAGTGTCAGTGGCCCAGGACTCCCCATGTCCTAGGTACTAGTTCTGCAGGTTCTTATGCTGCCTAACCTATAGGTAACCTGTCTACCAGGTGAACTGAAAGGAGCATCTCTTTGACAAATGCACCAGGAATTGTACTCAGCTTGCCTTACAGTTACCTGTATTACTGGTTTAAGGGAAATGAGTGGAGACTTAAAGACTTCTATACCTTGTCTACACTTGGAATTTCACACTCTTTGTCTAGCACCACTAGACAAACTAGTGTGAGGCAAACACCCAATGTGTCATGATGAAACCATATACAGCTGGTAAGTGTCTCTAGATTTTACGTCAGTAGTTTAACACTCTTTTAAGAGCAATCAGTTCATTCAACTTCTTTATGTTCTTCTCATCTAAAGTGTAGTATAAAAACTTCGCAAATCTTGGCTAATTCTAGTTTCTACAGAACCCAACAAAACTATTGCTAGAAGGTCTAAATAAGATTGTTACTCTTCAGAGACAGGCTAAACAGGGAAGTGGTAAGAACACCTGTGACTGATCTACACTTGATGCTTCCACCATTGATGCTGCTAATGGAGCCTCTGCTAGATAAACAGTGCAAAAAGTCCTAGACAATACCCTCCCTCCCATGAATACTTACATGGGGAAAAGACATTGCCAGTGAAACGTAGGACAAATTCACAAATGCAGTTTGTTGCTGTTTAACAGATATATTTGGCCTTAGGGACATATGTGGCTGCATTACTCTTCCAAAGTTCAAATTGAAGAGAAAATAGATTTTGACAGTCACTTCAGATGTAAGTGATAACAGATCAAAGGACTTCCTTTTACTGCAATATTTTCATCATTATGGAACTGAATCACTTTGGACTTTAGCTTGTGTTTGAAATCTTTACATTTATAATAATTGAACTCTTTAAATGTAGCTCAGGGAACAAAGGTTTCTCTTTTACAGTTAAACTTTTAACCCTTCAGGTTGAATTGGTGGAGACTAGAGGAAAATCCACTGTGTTTTCACTGAACTTTTTACCCTTTGAAAAAAACAGAACAAGTTTAAAGTTCATACAGTGAGAAAGAGGTCTCTACTGGGGATTACTGGTATTATTAACTTCCTGACCTCAGACAATTAAAAGGGAAAAGTGGAGGCAGTGTAGACTTTGACTCAACTTTGAACTTTTAACCTCTTGAGTAAAGTATTTAGTGTGGAAGGGGTATACGTGGTAAACTCTCTCATTATTAACTTTCTTTAGACCTTCGACACACAAAATGTCAATATTCATAATGTTAGGCCAAAATTATACTTTTTTTTATGTTTCATTTCTATGGGTATAACGTTAAAACTGAGAGGAAGTATTGTTTAAGTAGAAATAATAAAGGCCACTATTTTCTAGGAAGTGGAACATACAGTAGGCAGACAAAAGAAAGAAGGAATCTTGAATCAAGTCAGACTCTGCACTAGAGTTTAGTAATTCAGACTGTTGCATTTTACCTTTAGGACATACACCAATCTTTCAGTGTTGCCTCTGAGCAAATTTTGTTTTACAAAATAGAAGTATTTTATCTCTTTACTCAACAGCTTTACTGGGGTTTACTTCCTCAAGCATTAAACATGGTGATACTCAGATGTCCAAGAGATTATAGATTTATTAACTAGGAAATAATCAGACAAGCAACATCAATAATTATATGCATAAATCATCTTTTCATATAGCTATGACTCCACAAGAGGAAGAAATAAAATGCCATTGGGATGGAGGAATACTGTACTTTGAAAAATATTTCATATATGATATGCTTATCTCAATTAGACAAAAATTCAGCTTTGGTAAGCGCTGGCTGAGATGCTACTTACTATGAAATTTTCTAGAGTACTCTGTGGGAAGCAGTAAAAGATTTATTTAAACCTTCTAGCAATAGTGTTATTTGGGTGGAAATTAGGTTAGACACTGTCAGGGGCCCACAACTGAATCCAGACCCAGATCACTGCCTTCAGCTGATTCAGTTAATGAATCTGGCCTACTGACTGGCTAAATATTCCATATTCTTAAACCCTGCAGCAGGCCTGAGTTCCTGGCTGCTCAATAGCATCTGAAGCTATGTTTCTGGTTCTGCTTCCTGTCCCTTGTTTCTAGCTCTGACTGCTAGTTTCCTTTCCCTGGCACCCTGCTCCTGGTTTCCATTCCTGGCTCCTGCCCTTCTCCATCTGATACTCTGGCTCCAATCCTTGGCTCCTGATTCCTTTCTCTCAGCTCTGGCTCACTCCATGGGCTTGGTGATTCGGCTCCTGATTCAGTCTCTGGCCACAACGCCTGGTCACCTCTGCTTCAACCACTAGGCCAGCCTCCTACCATGTCATTAGGCAAGACAGCTCACGGCCTGGTCTTTAACAAACACATAAAGGTATATATAAAACAACTTATCTGAAAATTAATATAAAGAAACCAGAATGAATGAAAAATTGATGCTCTTAGGAGAGAACTGCAAAACACCAAGGTGAAATCTAGAGTGAGTGAGTTCCACTACATGTTAACAGCATGAGAAATGTAGGAAAGAAGATAAGCTACTAGTCTTCCAGTTCAGAAAGGAATGATAAATAGCACTAAATGCTATCACCATGCCAGAGTAGATGCCACCTTAGAGAAATTTCTCCTGTTAAATTTAGAAGCTCTTCTGCATTAAGAATTAATTGTAACATTCATGTTATTTTTAGTTTAGACATAGAAACACAATAAAAAGGTCTTTTGGAGGCAGACATACTAGAGCATGAAATTGCTGTAGTAGGCTTATTAGAAGATTAAAAAGAAGGAAAGTTTCTTGGCTGGTTGGATGTCCCAGTAAGTATTGATAGATGCAATTTAAAAACTTGGAATTAGGAAGCTCATTCGAACCCCTTAGGTAACGCCGATTGAATAATGAAAAAAATGTGCAAATGTACTTTAAGTAAATGGGTTGACTTTGGTATTATTCATAGGATCATATTTCTTATTCAAAAGTATGTAGTTAACCAATGGATATTTGAGAAAATATCATTGAATCCCACAAGTTTTTCGCATTTTAGCACAAATGCTTACTCATCTGAAAAATTACACCAGAAGTACATGATTCACTATTTATTAGTAGTTGTTTGTTATTTTGCGGTTTAAAAACAGTCATCCAAACAGGGAATTCAGACTGTAGCCTTCATTACAAATCACACATACAATAAAGTGAATAGTCAGTGTACACAATTGGCTGAAGGTTGATCATCAAAACTATTTGATAAATGCTTAACAAATTAATAGATATAAAACTTGATTTACAAACAGAAAAAAGGGCTATCTTTGTAATTAGTATAATTCCCAACTACTGATTTGACCACCTCTGCTTCTTGAAAATGGGGCCAGAAATATCACTGGAAAAAGGCTTTTATCAAAGAATGCTGATGTTTCCACTTCAAGACACGGTAATCAACACAGCCTTTTTCATAACTCATGATTAAGTCTACATTTTAGTCACAGGTATTTTTAGTAAAAGTCATGGACAGGTCACAGGCAGTAACAAAAATTCATGGCCCATGACCTGTCCAGGACTTATTCTAGATACCCCTAACTAAAACTGGGTGCCTGGGGAGGTTGCCTGGGGGTGCTATGGGTGCTCTGGGGGGTGGCCTGGAGGCACTGCAGGTGCTCTGGGGTGGGGGTGGGGGTGAGCTCTGCTGCTGCTGCTGGGGCGGGGTTTGGGGAGTGTGACGATGCGGTTCTGGCGGGACCCAACTGAGAGTGCCAATTCCGGACCAATTGCTCAAACAGGGCAGTTACAGCCCTAGGCTGGGGTTTTTCCACCTCTAAGGCAAACCAAACCAGCCAGACAAAGAGGACTTCGGTTTCACCCCACTGGCTAACCACAAGTCACACAAGCAATTCCCTTAGACAGTCCAGTCTCCCAGTATCACCACCAGTGCCACTCGTCCCGGGGATGAATGGTTATGAAAACCAACACCCCAATAAAAGAAAAAGGTTCTTTCGATCCCAAAGGACCAAGCCCCAGACCCAGGTCAATATACACATCAGATCTTACCCACAAATCACGCTGTTGCCAATCCTTTAGAATCTAAAATCTAAAGGTTTATTCATAAAGGGGAAAAGGTAGAGATGAGAGCTAGAATTGGTTAAATGGAATCAATTACATACAGTAATGACAAAGTTCTTAGTTCAGGCTTGTAGCAGTGATGGAATAAACTGCAGGTTCAAATCAATTCTCTGGAGTACATCCCCAGCTAGGATGGGTCATCAGTTCCTTGTGTAGAGCTTCAGCTTGTAGCAAAGTCCCCCCAGAGGTAAGAAGCAGGATTGAAGACAAGATGGAGATGAGGCATCAGCCTTATATAGGCTCTTCCAGGTGTAAGAACACTTCTTTGTTCTTATTGTCGAAAATTACAGCAAAATGGAGTCTGCAGTCACATGGGCAAGTTCCTGCACACCCTGCTGAGTTACAAGGCATATCTGCCTCCTCTCAATGGGTCAATCGTGTAGCTGATGGTCCTCAATGGGCCATCAAGCAGGCTAGGCAGAGCTAACACCAACCTGTCTGGGATTTTTCCCAGAAATACAGCCAATACTCATAACTTCAACTACAAAATGATACAGACATACAGACAGCACAATCATAACCAGAAACCCATAACCTGGTCTTAAACACCTTATATGACTCCCTTTACATAAGATTTGGTGCCACTACAGGACCTTGGTTGCAAACCATGTTCTATATGGTCCCAGTTTATATCAATAACGTTACAGGGAGTTGGCAGGGCTGGCAGGCTCCCCAGAAGCAGCGACATGTCCCTCAGTTCCTAGGTGGAGGCGTGGCCATGGGGGCTCATCAGGCTGCGCCTGCTCTGCAGCTCCCATTGGCTGGGAACCACAGCCAATAGGAGCGGCGGGGGTGGGGAGCTGCAGGGATGGTGCCTGTGGGTGGAGGCAGTGCGCAGACCCACCTGGCCATGCCTCCACCTAGGAACTCAGGGAGGGACAGGTTGCCACTTCCGGGGAGCCCCCCCCCAGGTAAGTGCCACCCAGAGTCCTCACCCCCTCCCACATCCCACCCCCCTGCCTCAGCCCAAAGCCTCCTCCCACACCCAAACTTCTGCTGCTGCTGGGGGTGTGTGGGTGGTGGCCCAAGACTGCCCCAGCAGCAGCCAGTGTGGCTGGCCCAGGAGCTGCCCAAGCTGCTCAGGCAGCCCCCAGGCTAGCCACATCAGCCACTGCAGAAGTCACGGAGGTCCCGGAAAGTTATGGAATCCATGTCTTCCATGACCTATGTGGCAGACTAGCAGCCTTACTCATGATACTTGTCTCTTCAGAAATTGGAAAGGAAAACAGTTTGTCTCAATATTTGTGTTTGATTCAAATTTAGTACTTCAAAGGAGTGAAAATTCTGGGCTGGGGTGGTTATTTTTCTGAACTAGTTTACTAATACCCATCAGCATAGTTGCTATGACTATGGGTGTTGGATAAGAAGCTCAATTGGGCCATCCATGTCTGACATGCTCTTAAATTTAACTCTTGGTAAGGTGCCCTCTAGGTATGTTTAATGTGAATATTTTCCCATGATAGGATGTTGAGTAATGAGAAAAAAAATTATATTGAAGCTTGATTTATGTGTGGCTTAAGTTTTTCCTCTTCAGGCATGAGAAAACTGGACATTTTCTTTTGATATATTTTGTAGAGATCTAAATACTGTTGATAAAAAAATTGTGTCAATCTGAATATTGTTACTATCATGCTCTAACATGTAATTATAATTGTCCAGATGCTCCATTGTGGTGCTCCTATGTTTATACCGCCAGCATAATCTGGACCTAAAGCTGGTTTAACTATTCTAGGGCAGGGTTTCTCAAACAGGGGTCACCGCTTGTGTAGGGAAAGCCCCTGGCAGGCCGGGCCGGTGTGTTTACCTGCCCCGTCCGCAGGTCCAGCCGATCGCAGCTCCCACTAGCCGTGGATCACTGCTCTGGGCCAATGGGAGCTGCTGGAAGCGGCGTGGGCCGAGAGACTTACTGGCCGCCGCTTCCAGCAGCTCCCATTGGCCGGCAGCAGCGATCTGTGGCCAGTGGGAGCCGCAATCAGCTGGAACTGTGGACGGGGCAGGTAAACACACTGGTCTGGCCCGCCAGGGGCTTTCCTTACACAAGCTGTGACCCCTGTTTGAGAAACCCTGGGCTAGGGAGAATTACCCTATTGCTGACCTAGCAGGAAAACAGGGTGTGAACAAAGGAAAAGTGCCTCTGCTAACCCAGTACTTGGCTGTATTTTTGACCTCTTGTGTCTGTTTAAAGTGCAGCCTCAGGTTTTCCTAGCTCAGTACAGTGGGGCCACCCTGCACAAAGCAGCAGCAGGCTCAGTCTTTCCTGCATGATCATAAAAGCCTCCTTTACACAGCACAGCCTCTCAACACTATTCAGCCACAACCCAGGATATTCACTAAAGTTCTTAGGAAATGTGAGAAATGTAAATCATGCTCTTCTATGCTGAACCAGTGTGTCTAGCTGTGTTTTTGTACCCCCTGAGGAGCCTGACCAACAGCAGTGCTCTTGGCTGGTAAAAGAAAGTTCTTGTCTATCCTCCATACCCAAATGAATGGTGTGGTTCAAGCAGGAATGTCTTTTCTGCCCAGCAAAGTAATTCATCATCTTTTGAAGTTTTTTTTTTTTAAATTGGATTAGAAATTGAGGTAGGAAGCATGGAAAACAAGTATAGTGACCTGGAAAAATCATATCTCCATAGTATTTATGTAGGCCGGCCAACTGACGTAAAGTCTAGCTCGTTCATCTTGTTCAAGGCTTCACTTTCTGTGAGGCTGTGCGTGGGAAGATCCCTCCTGCAGAGGGGATGCAGGAGAGGCATTGGAGGGAACTGGAGGCCAGTTCTAGGCTCAGGAAAGCTGTGGTGTGTGGTGACAACATTCAGCACTCCCCATATCCCCAAACCTGTGGTGTTGCTAATCAGCTACTGAATGGAGATCTTGGACCAAATCCTCAGTCGCTGTATGACAGTAAAATACTGCCCTGGAGAACTGTATTCTATCCCTGCCTCTGCCGTAGCATTCCTATGTGATGCTGGGCAAGCGACTTACAGTAAACTGGTTATTAATTGTGTGTCCCTCATTTTCAGGGTGCCTGACTTCAGATCTTGGTGTCGGATCTGCAAAAGTGCTGAGCACTTAGTTGCAACTTAAGTCAATGGGAATATATAACATACTGTGTAATACTAAGGCGTTTCAAATTGGGCACCTAAAATTGGTTGTGCCCAATTTGAAATGCCAAAGACCTGATTTTTCAGAGGCCTTAGTATTATACAGTATGTTACTTTTGATCTTACTCTCTCTCTACCTCCATTTCCTATCTATAAAATGGGATAAAACCATTCCTTCATCTCACAGAAGTGAAAATAAATTCATTAATGTTTGTGAAGCACTCAGATGCTATAGTGATGAACATCAGAGAAAAATTTATGAAGAAATTAATATTTATGTCTTCAAAGCAGGATCTGAACAGTGTGCAGTAAATAAGGCGTAGATCCACAGAGTGAAGAGGAAAATAAAATATCGAATAGTTGTTCATTAAATGGACTCTTTCCATCCTGTGCATTTAATGAGGCAGGGGTCCTGTGATGAAAAATAGTACGTGATCCAGTAATTAAAGACTGTATCATAACTAGGACTCTGGGTTTGTCATGGAGGTCATGGAAGTCACGGATTCCATGACCTTCTGCAACTTCCATGACTTCTGCAGGGGCCAGTGTGGCTGACCCCAGGACTGCCCAAGCAGCTGTCTCTGGGGCCAGATGCTCAGGTGGCCCCGGGGACAGCCACACTGGCCACTGCTGGAGTGGCTCTGCAGCCAGCCGCTGGGGCAGCCCTGAAGCCAGCCGCACCAGCTGGTGCTGGAGTGGACCGGGCCCAGCTGCACTGGCCACTGCTCAGATGGCCCCAGGCAGCCAACCCTGGGGACCACCTGAGCAGTGGCCAGTGTGGTTGGCTCTGGGGACCACCTGAGCAGCGGTCCCTGGGTGGCTGGTGCAACCGCTGCTGGCGGCGGTCCCCGGGAGGCTGATGCAGCTGGTGCTGCAGCTGGCCCTGCCCCTCCCCCCCCAGCAGCAGCCCCCCTCTGGGTGACTGGCCCTCCAGCAGCAGCTCCGCAGGGTCTCCCCCCAGCAGCAACCCCTTAAGAATTAATATGGGGTATTTATAGTATAAGTCATGGAATTTTCCATTCCAGGCTCTGAAGTGACATGTACTGTAGTGGGAACAAACTCTTTTGCCTCTTCCCTCAAAGTATGACCTCTTCCATCTCATCCATGGTATTGGCAAAAGAGAAAAATTACTGACACAAAGAATATGACCCGGCCAAATTTCAAGTCTCTCTTCCAAAACATGGATGCACTATACCTTCTCAAAGAAAAGATTATCAGATATTTTTAACATGAGCAAAACAATGTTTTTTTCCCTAACCTCATTCTCAAAAATGTCTGAACAGTTTTGCTAACATTTTTCAAAAAATTCAGCCTGTGGCAGACAGCCAGCATAGAAAATTTCAGTCAGAACAGTTAAAGTTTAGCAAAGTTATAAGCAACTGAAAACAGGGTCTTCTAATGGAACATGTTAGGCTACCTCAGTAATGGTCAGTGCTACTAGCTCTGCTAGTATATCTTGTCCATACACTTTTTTATATACAGTACATGTTTGTATATATGTATGTATTGTGGAGCTACATATATGAGACAGTAGGTTGCAGAATCAGTTCCTTAGGCTCTGAGCCAGGAAAGCACCTAGGCACCTGCTTTACATGCTGGAAGTTAAACATATGCTTAAGCACTTGTGCTGAATAGGGATGCTTTCCTGTATCAGATTCTAAGAGAGCCCTGTTTTCCCTGTGCATAATGTGACTGATGGGATAAGCTGGTGAGTTTATTCAGCTATCCCCTAGATTTCAGTATCTGTCGCCTACTACCAGGCATTCTCAGTGGCTGGGAGCTTAGCTGTGCAGGCCTCATCCGTTTTCTCAGACTTTTGATTTGATTATGGAGAATGTGGGGATGCAAACAGGAGCAACCTAGTAATAGTTAGCACTCATACAATGCTTTACCAGCGCTAGTTAATCCTCTCAACCACCTTGTGACAATGGTAAATAATGTTGGGGCAGGACTGCATTGTCTTCTCTAGCTGGGCAGTGCACGGTATATTATGGGCACTACTGTGATACTGTACTAATTACATAGCCTACTACATAGGCTACGCAGGCTATGGCTGGAGAAAACCCTCTTTCCTGGACCCCACATGGTATTTTCTTGTCAGTAATGGATGACATCTTACTCTCCACTGGATAAATTACAGTACTGTATAAATGTGAGAACTTGGTAAGGCATAGAAATACTGTATTTCTCATTCTCATGTCACTATTTCTTTCCCTATTAGTCAAAATAAGGTATTCCTTACTCTCAGCAATGGGACTTGTTACAGAATATGAAGATCAAAGTGTATTCTTGCCTCATGCATCATCACTAACAAAAGACAGATAGCAGAAAATGTTACTCCTCATGATTCTTGCTAAAAACACATGAAGCAGAAAGAACATAGTTTGCCTTCTTTTTTTTCAAATACATTAATTTGAACCTGTGTGCTGTGAATCTCTTTTTTTAAAAGTGTCCTGGCTATAAATTAAAAAATTACTGAATGGAAGTTATGGATGAGACGAAATATGCCTAACCAGGGGTTCATTTTTACAAAATAGCATTATTCTCCTGAGTCACTCAGAGCAACATAATGTTTGCTACTTGCGATACAGATAAGTGCACAGCATCTTTCATCCAAAGGAGTTCTTTTCCTCTTATATACTTCAATTTATAAAGTGGCACTGGAATTTTTTCTTTTTCAGATGACATACAGGATCTTACATATTAGCTTTACATTGGGCATCCTGAAAAACCTTCTAATGTGGCTCTTTCCTTGTTAGCTTGGGGACATATTCCCGAAACTTAGTATGGAGAATTCACAAATAATATTTAAAGAGTTATAGCGGTAAATGTCAAAGTTTTTTAAGGCAACCACTATATCTGGAATCAGCAGTGGTATAGGTTGATGTTTTCAAAGTATTGCAAGGAATTGTACTTCTTTGAAAATCTCAACCATAGCCATTGTTACTGGCCTGAATGTTGTCAGAGCTGCTGCATACCACTGCTCCAGTGGCACGTAACAGGATCTGTGGGTCCTCAGCATCTTTTCTAACTGGGCCCTATGTTTAATTTTTTTCATATTCCATAAAAGTTAAATCAGACAAAACATTGGTCTTAATTTTCTAGTTTCTTTACACTTGCCAATAGCTCTGTTCGAAAGGCAGAATTAGACTTGTCTCTGTTGCAGACTTGCTACAATTAATTTATAAAATCTATATATTTATATAGTTATCCTCTTACAGAGGACTGCACAGTACTTAAATTATGGTATTTAAATGGAAGGGGAAAACTTAAGGGAGCAGTAAATTTCATAATGTCTCTGGATTTAAGTAAATTGATGTGAGCTTTTGAAAATCAGAGGAGATAGCATGGTCCAACAGTAAGTATAAGGAAACTGGATTCCATTGTAGACCGTGCCCCAGATATGATAAATCTAACCTATCCTTGTATGAAATTTGGGGTTTATCTTTCTTAGTAAAGCACTTTACGATATATGGGAGAAAATCACTCTAAGTGCTAATTATTAGTATATAAGTCTTCAGAAAATTGCTTATCAAGTGATAGACATAACACACACATATATATGTGTCTGATGTTTCAAGATGGTCTTATTTACAATTATGCTGTTCCATATAAGAATAAAAAACACACATTTAATTTCTATCACTGACATATTTAATGTAAACATTCTCCTGAGGAGGGAGAAGAAAATAAGAATGCAAAAGAGCCGTGGGGTGAATGATTTGTTAATGCCATGTTAAGCCTGCCTTTTCTTCCTCATATTCATGGGCACAGCATAGTATGTTTCCAGATCTCAAGTGCATTGGCATTTTCTTTGTTTAGCAAAGCCTGATCCATAAAGTTCACAGTGGCACAGAAACAGAAACCTCTTCCAGGAATCTGAAGCATCCCTCCTGTTAAGTTCAATGTTGCCCTCATCAGGAGTGTCACTGCAATGGACCGAAGTTATTGTAAAGACTATCAGAGGACATTGACATAATCAGGTCAGCTAGATATGCATAAACAAGAGTGGGGGGGGGAATGCCTAAAGAGAAGTGTATATCTCTCTGTCCTATACTTGGAAGACACGAATTGTAAAGCTTTTACTCTCACCTGCTTGCGTGGCATTTTTCTTCCCTTTTGTCTGTGAGGCAACATTTTCTTGACTGCAGTTTGACAGGCACAACGGCATTTCAAACTGTCACTTGGTTCTTAGGCAAATCTTCCCTTTCTTGCAGTTGTTATCATGGCAGGCAGATTTCCTTAGCAGGCTGCTCAGTGCCTAGTACCCCCTATTGAGGACTGTCTGGCTGAGAGGAGAGGATGCTGTTTGCTTAGGTGTGCTTTGGGGGAAGGAAGGAACTGGAACTTGAAGGAATGCTGTACATTGCAGCATCAGCATCCAGAAAGCATGTACCGATCCTGATTGGAAAACTGCTTGGAATTTGGTATTTTCACCTCCTGCCCCTACAGAAACATTTACAAGTAAACCATTTAAAATAGTTCATGCAAACCCCAACCTGAATAGAACCACACAATATATAATACCATACATTAATTTATACCTGGAGAAGACAAATGCAGAATGGAAACTTGGACAGATCATCCATCAGACTTCTGCTAAAACATAGGCTCAAAACTTCATTCCACTTAGATTGCTTGGGAAAAATGATACAAAATGGTCATATTCAATGGAGAAATCTCTCAGCAAATTTGACTGTAGGGATAACAGAGCTAGAGTATGTAATATTGACCATGTGACCATACTTTTAGCAAATATTACTTGTTAAGGGTACCTACGGGCTTGCAAACTCATTAATAGAATATGCTGCTGTGTTCATTTGTAGATAGTTAACCACACGGCAAAGGGAAATGATCAGTTCTGCACTACACATTTTGTCAATATGTTGCCCTATTGATGGTCAACAAATTCTTTCTTTGAAGGTGAATTTTCCCCCATATGGAGGACCAGAACAAGGCCTATGTACCAATTAAGTCCCAAAGAAGCCCTCAAAATTGGCTTATTCACCCTCAGAAAATGGAAGGAGCCAGCAATGAGAGAGAAAAAGCACATTTGTTTCATTAACCTCTGTATTTTGTATGAACTGCAGCAAAGCCAGCTCAAGCTGTCAGTTTGTGAGAGCTCACAAGCTAAGTGAGGCTAGGCTAGCAATATTAGGATGGCAGACCTCTAAGGAAAATCCAAGAAGTGTTTATGGTGATTCATTTAGGTGCTGTCAGTCTTCCCTTTGAATCACTACTGAGCCAACTCCCCTTGTGGTGTTAAAGAGCTCTGTGCTGCTCGAGTAGCTTTTATGGATGAGGCATGAAATTGACAATTCACTAAAATCCCATGATGCTTTTGGCAAGAGTATGGGTATTTATTAACCTCTCTTCTGGCTAAATTCCACTGTGGGCAATTTGTGTATTCTGCCTATTTATACTCCCCCGGAAGTTTCAAATTAATATGGTATTCTTCTTTATTTTGTGCCCCAAACCTTTGTCTAGTGTTGCAGTGTGCTGTTAATGGCTGCCATGTTTTGCCCCAGGGCTGCATTTCAGTCTTAGGCAAAGAGATACCTACTATATAGTTTGTACAATAAGCTTGCAAAACCCTTTGTAGATTCAGCTGGATAAAAAGCACTGTGCAACTGTAAGATCTCCACTTGTGTTTTACTAAAGAGATGTCAAAATACATATTAGAGCATGTAACTGTCCAATGTAAAGAGTCTTGGGTTGTATGTTACTGAGCTTTGCTTAAAAAAACCCCTCAGTGCTAGGAATAAGATTATTATGGCATTCGGTAATTTAAAAAGAACCACAACAAAACCAAACCAAAATTCACTTTTATTTACATTCTTGCTGCATATAAGGTCAGCCTGCCCTAACAGTTTTGTTTTCCAGAGAGTGGGCCAAATCCATCCCTTCTCTGACTCCATTGATTCCAGCAGAGCTACATCATGGATAACTTTGGCTCAACAAGTCTGTGGAATAGCTTAATCTTGACTTCACATTACAGAATAAACAAAAGTGTCATGGGTGCAGTCTAGTTTCACTTGCAGTTGGTCAGAGTTTTGTCACTGACCTTAACCAGAGCAGGCGAAGACTCTTTCTTTTTATTAATGCTATTTAATTTCAGCATTTAATACAAAAATCTCCAAACCATAATATGTCAGAGATGTAGCTTAAACACATGATTTTCATTGCACTTCACTGCTCTGACCAAAATATAGACCAGTGCCACAAGCACATCTAATTTATCAGTTCCTTTCTAAGGTGCCATCCTATTATCACCTCCTCTTCACTAGTAGTTCTCTTCCTTGCACTTTCTCCCACCATCCTTCTCCTAATCCTACACATGCTCTTCTTAAACGTTCACTGAGGCCATGTCTACACTTAAGGTTTGCTGTTTTAACTCTAATGCCCAACCCCCCAGTATAGAAGCTGTTATACCAATTATAGTCTTATCCAGGCCTTGTCTACACTACAAGACTATTTCGAATCAACTTAGTTCGAATTTGTGGATTCGACCTTATGAAGTCGAATTTGTGTATCCATACTAAATACACTAATTCGAATTTCTGAGTCCACAGTAACGGGGCCAGCGTCGACTTTGGAAGCGGGGCACTGTGGGAACCTATCCCACAGTTCCCGCAGTCCCCGCTGCCCATTGGAATGCTGGGTAGAGCTCGCAATGCCTGCTGGGGGAAAAATGTGTCGAGGGTGGTTTTGGGTAACTGTCATCATTCAACCGTCACTCACAACCGCCCTCCCTCCCTGAAAGCGCCGGCGGGAAATCTGATCGCGCCCTTCTCTGGTCGGTTACAGCGCGTACGCCACAGCACTGCGAGCATGGAGCCCGCTGCGATCATCGCTGCACTTATGGCCATTGTCAACTCCTCGCACCTTATTGTCCACCTCTTCCACAGCCAGCTGCTGAGAAATCGGGCGAGGAGGCTCCGGCAGCGCGGTGAGGAGAGTGGCGCAGGCCTCTCACAAAGCAGGGTACGCCGCGCCGTGGAGATCATGGTGGCAATGGGTCAAGTTCATGGTGTGGAACGGCGATTCTGGGCCCGGGAAACAAGCACGGACTGGTGGGACCGCATAGTGCTGCAGGTCTGGGACGAATCACAGTGGCTGCGAAACTTCAGGATGCGTAAGGGCACTTTCCTTGAACTCTGTGACTTGCTGGCCCCTGCCCTGAAGCGCCAGGACACCCGGATGTGAGCAGCCCTGACTGTGCAGAAGCGAGTGTCCCTAGCCCTCTGGAAACTTGCCACGCCAGACAGCTACCGGTCAGTAGCGAACCACTTTGGCGTGGGCAAATCTACCGTGGGGGTTGCTGTGATCCAAGTAGCCCACGCAATCGTTGAGCAACTACTCTCAAAGGTAGTGACTCTGGGAAACGTCCAGGACATCATAGATGGCTTCGCCGCGATGGGATTCCCAAACTGCGGTGGGGCTATAGATGGGACTCACATCCCTACCCTGGCACCAGCCCACCAGGCCAGCGAGTACATTAACCGAAAGGGCTACTTTTCCATGGTGCTGCAAGGACTGGTGGACCATAGGGGACGTTTTACCAACATCAACGTCGGGTGGGCGGGCAAGGTTCATGACGCGCATGTGTTCAGGAGCTCTGGTCTCTTTAGACTCCTCCAGGCAGGTACTTTCTTCCCAGACCACAAAATAACGGTTGGGGATGTGCAGATGCCTACAGTGATCCTCGGGGACCCAGCCTACCCGCTAATGCCCTGGCTCATGAAGCCCTATACAGGCGCCCTGGACAGAGAGAAGGAACTCAACTACCGGCTGAGCAAGTGCAGAACGGTGGTGGAGTGTGCTTTCGGACGTCTCAAGGGGAGATGGCGGAGCTTACTCACTCGCTCGGACATCAGCGAAAAGAATATCCCCGTAGTTATTGCTGCTTGCTGTGTGCTGCACAATCTGTGTGAGAGCAAGGGCGAGGCCTTTTTGTCCGGATGGGAGGTTGAGGCAAATCGCCTGGCTGCAGTTTACGCTCAGCCAGACACCCGTGCCGAGAGAATATCCCAGCGGGAAACGCTGTGTATCCGGGAGGCTTTGAAAGCAAGTTTCCTCGGAGATCAGGGTAACCTATGACTCTCCACTTGCTTTCAAGAGAAACTGACCCTGGGCCTGTGTCTGTCTGTGTCGATTTCGATCTGCGGCTACATGCCGCGTTCTCCAAGTTTCCCCCACTTCCAAAGCACGTTTTAAAGCAAAGTAATTGTTACACTCATTATTAATAAATCTTTGTTTTACTTTGCATTTCTGTTCTGGTCTCTTTTTCTTCCTTTTTCCTTTTTTTTTAACCCTTTTTTAACCTTTTTATCTCTTTTTTAAAAAATTTTTCTATTTTATTTTATTTTATTTTTTTTTAACCACGATGCATCTTTACCTGGTCCGGACCAATACCATGAGGCGGTATGACAACCCCTCTTGAGGCGGTAAAAACCCCTCAGCACCGGTGCATTCTAATGCATTACCTATGCATTACCTTATGCATTTACCTTGGCCAACTCAGCAGTTCCCAGTACTGCTATAAACTAACCTTATTGGGGCCTCTCCCCAATACCACTTTGCATCTGATCCTGCTGCACAGTCAATAAGTTCAGATGGCGTGAGCCCAACAGAGAGACAGACGTCCTCAGGGACAGTCCTCCTCCAATACCCCAATAGAGATTTCAAAAGGTCTCATACCTCTCATGTGGCGCCATGGGGTTCGAAGGGGAATGATCCGTAGTAGCCGTCTGTGGGTCCGTGGGCGTTGCCATCCCGGACGAGCCCCCAAATTGTCGAAGAAAAACTTAGTTCTTGCTTTTTGTTTGGGTGCAGCAAAATTAAATACTTTATTATTTCTCCAGTAATTACCATGGAGGGAGAGAGTGCCATAGGACACAGGGTCCTGGACAGGTCTCTCAACTGGTAAACAATTACATCAAGCCTTTATACCTTTTTTATAGACAATTTCTAGCAATCATGGAGACACTAAAAAGCAACAAATACATTTTGTTTATACATAAGCTTTTCTGCTATCTTACTAGAAAAAGCAAGACTGCACATTGCAAGGTCGTAATACTTTCACACAGTTCACTCTGTCTTACATTATCTTGCTTCTACAAATCTCACGTCATAAGGGTCACAGTATGGCCTGACTCTTGCTAACTGACTAACATGCATTAAAATCCCCTTCAAATCCTTATTAATTCTTTCCTTGCTTCCACAGGGGTGATGGGTGTGGGAGAAGGGTGAGTATCTGTCCGTGGATGAGGGCTCTTGTTGGGGCTCAGGGCAGCGGATAGGCTCGTTGATCCGTTGGAAGTGCATGGAAAGGCCAGCCTGCCTTTACAGTAATGGCGTGGCAGGCGCTAGGACCCTGGACAAGCATACACATTACGGAATGACAAGGGCAGCATACACAACACAGAATGACCCTGGTGCCTACTGACTGCAGTGTGTGTGTGCCCTGCAGTTGATCCTTTCCCCAAGTCTGTACCCTGGTACTGTAGGCTATACCGTGCAAGTATGAAACCCCTGTCCACCCCATACACTGAAAAATCCTCTGACAGGAAAGACATGACCGAAACAGTGATTAACAGCAAACATCTTTTATTAATCTAATAAACAGTGGGGGGATGAAACTTGGATTTGGGACTGGCTGAGCCTATAAGGGAAGCACTTCTACAAATTTCTAACGTGAGAAGTGCGGGGTACACGGTCGCTTTGTTCAGGTTCAGTGACAGTTCTCACGGCCCCTACCGCCCCTCCGTCTTGTACTTTTGGGTGAGGGGGGGCCAGGACTTCTTGGCGGGGGAGGGCGATTGCAGAGACACTGCAGGGGGGCCCTGTCCTCCAGCCTGCGGTCCTGCAGGACATCAACAAGGCGACGAAGCGTGTCCGTTTGTTCCTTCATGAGACCAAGCAGCGTTTGGGTGGTCTGCTGGTCTTCCTGCCGCCACCTATCCTCATGTTCCATGAGTGTGCGATGCTGCTCACATAGGGTCTCCCTCCAGTGTTTCTGCTCTGCAGCCTCTGCTCGGGAGCAGGACATCAGTTCAGCGAACATCTCGTCCCTAGTCTTCTTCTTTCGCCGTCTAATCATTGCCAGTCTCTGCGAGGGGGATGCCGGGGCAGTCCGGGAAAGAGCCGAAGCTGTGTGATGGGGAAAGTTAGTGATTTCCTTGAACAGATACATTTTTGCGGACAGTGAACACCGTCTAGTCAATTTCTATGAACAAGACAGTACCGGGCAACAAGTCTCACGTGGTCTCAAGAGAAGCACGACATTTTGGGCTACGCTCTGATTGGCTGCGGCATTGCACAGGAGAGTGGAGAAGTCGGGAGAGATAGCTGAATCCGTCTAGCAGACAGTCCTGGTAAGCCTTACAGTAGATTATGCTTATCAGTTAACGGATAGCTGTGCCCTCCTGCTACAGGCAATCTGGAAATCAG
Organism: Mauremys mutica; assembly: GCF_020497125.1. Lineage (NCBI taxonomy): Eukaryota > Metazoa > Chordata > Testudines > Geoemydidae > Mauremys > Mauremys mutica. The sequence goes on along the minus strand of NC_059072.1, from coordinate 187,449,743 downwards.
ATACTATGACCCTTTTCCAGCCACTCCCGACACTGCAGGGGAAAGATCAATGTATGCTTTTCCTCTGTGGCCTACAGCACGTGGCTGCTAAGCGAGGGGCTTTGTTATGCAAAGTATAAGTAAACCATTAAGAACAGTAACTATTCGCTAATTGCCCTAATTAGATGCAGCACTTCATGAACAAGATTACCCTGAGGCGGGTCTCTCAAGTACAGAAAGACAGGATGTTAAGGGAAGCACTTCACCGACCGGGACCCTACGCGGCCATGCTGGTTGAGGCGATGGTTCCCCTGTATCTACGGATGTCGTGGCGTGGAAGAGTGTGCTTCACCGGAGGACCAAATAAGGCACCTCTTCCTAGAAACCTCCTGCGGAGGGTATTTGAGGAACTTTTTGATGCATTTGTGGAATTGTCCATGGAGGACTATTGTTCCATCCCAATCTGTGTGGACCTACTGTTCGTATAGTTTCCCGTTAAAAACTTTTAGATATAGTATTTATATATAGAATTTCTATTTTTTGTATACATGTTTTCGTACAAATAAATGTTTTCTTGTTTATACGACTTACCGCCTGATCCTTCCCCTGACTCAGAGTCCGGGTTAACGGCCGGGGAGGGTTGGTAGGGGATCTCTGTGAGGGTGAGGAAGAGATCCTGGCTGTCAGGGAAAGCGGCATTGTGTTCGCTGTCGCCTGCGCCTTCCTCCACGGACCCTTCCTCGTCTTCCCCATCGGCGAACATCGAGTAGGAACTGTCCTGGTTCACTATGCCATCCACTGAGTCCACGGTCACTGGTGGGACAGTGGTGGCAGACCCACCGAGAATGGCATGCAGTGCCTTGTAGAAGCGGCATGTCTGGGGCTGTGCTCCGGAGCGTCCGTTTGCCGCTCTGACTTTTTGATAGCCTTGCCTCAGGTCCTTGACTTTCACGCGGCACTGCATTGCATCCCGGCTGTATCCTTTCTGTGTCATGGCTTGGGAGACCTTCTCGAAGGTCTTTGCATTACACTTGTTGGAGTGCAGCTCCAAGAGCACAGACTCCTCGCCCCACACAGCGATCAGATCCATGACTTCCCGGTCAGTCCATGCTGGGGACCTCTTTCTATTCTCGGATTGCCCGGACTCCTCTGCTGGAGAGCTCTGCATTGTTGCAGGTGCTGCGGAGCTCGCCCCGATGTCCAGCCAGGACGTCAGATTCAAAGTGCCCAGACAGGAAAATGAATTCAAATTTTCCCGGGTCATTTCCTGTGTGGCTGGTCAGAGAATCCAAGCTCGGACTGCTGTCCAGAGCGTCAACAGAGTGGTGCAGTGTGGGATAGCTCCCGGAGCTACTAAGTTCGATTTGCATCCACACCTAGCCTAATTCGAGCTAGCAAGTGCGAATTTAGCGTTACTCCACCTGTCGGGGTGGAGTACCAAATTCGAACTAAGGAGCCCCCTAGTTCGAATTAAATGGCTTCCTGGCGTGGACGGTTGAGCGATTAGTTCGAATTAACGCTGCTAAATTCGATTTAAGGTCCTAGTGTAGACCAGGCCCCAGTTAAGAGAATCACCTTATACTGGGATAACTGGAATGTACCAATATATTAGGGCTCTTACCAGAATAACCATGTTGGCAAAAAGTCATCACCCCTAACCATCACAGTAAAATTTTAAGTGTAGACCAGCCATGTGAGAAATAGCAAAAAATGAGGGAACTCTGTGACACTTCCTGAAGAGGGGGAAATAATTTGTAAATGCCTTCCATGCAAACCAAAATCCACATTTCTTCCACATCCACATCCATTTCTTCTTCCCTACAAATTCCCCATCAAGTACAGTATTCACCCCCTGTCACACAATCAACTCTCTCCCCATCTCACTAATCAACCACAGCTCCACAAAATCAATGTTGACATGTAGCTATAGGACATCTTACGAAAACCAATCCTAGTATTTTTCTTAAAATATTTGTTTTGCTTTCTTAGGCAAGTAGATTTAGTTTATAATTTACTAACTAACTCTTCCCTCTATGGAGAAAAATATATACTGGCCTGTGGTCTAGAGACTGCTCCTGTTTTAACAAGACACAAGAGCAAAACAAATGGGAAAAATTCTGGGCCTCATTTAGATCCAGGCTGAATTGCACAGCTCGGACAGTGCCAAGGGCCCTGATTCATCTCCAGAGCACGTCCATCATGTGCACTGAATGAGGCAGAGGATCCAATGGAAAAATAGTATGTGATTATGTCATTAAAGACTGTGTCATAATGTATATGCATAAGGGGGCTGAATCAGGGTTCCACAAGCCAACTTTAACTCTGGCACTTCCAAAGTTTTAAGAGCTTGACTCTGCAACATTAATATTGCTTTTTAAGTAGTTATATGTGTGTAATATAATCAATGCAGGATACACTGGGCGTATTGGGTGAAATCCCCCTGGTTCCCTGGGCTTGTGCAAAGATCTTATGTTCGACTGTGAGGTTGTGGAGTGGGGAATGCACAGGGAGACATCTTCATCACTGTGTGACAGTGTGATGGGATGGACTAGACCCAGAGCCCCCCTACTGAAGGCCTCAGGGTTCTGCCACGCTCCTTCCAGGAAAGAAGCAGTGGAGAAGTCCTCCAAGCAGGCTACAATGGCAGAGAAAGCAGCCAATTGGAGATGCTGCAGGGAACAGCCAATAAGAGCACAGGAGGGAGGGAGAAAGGAGCTGCAGAGCCAGAGGCAGGTAGTTCCTTGCAGGAGCTAGAGGAGTACAGATGGTGCTCCTGGCTGGCCACAGGGAACTGCAGCACCATGGACAGCTCCATGCCAGTATGGACCAGGAGAGTGAGGAAGAGCTCCTGGCTGTCTGCTGGGCCTGAGCTTGGAAGAACCCTGAGCTAAGGGTAAGGCATCGGTAAAGGCTGCAGCCACAAGGAAATGGCCCAGGGAACTTAGGCAGTTTTGCTACAGGAACATGATGGTGCCTGGCTATTATTCTTAGGGTCCCTGGGCTGTGATCTGGAGTAGTGGCCCCCTCCCCCCCCCCGATAAACCACTAGGGAAGGGCCTATAATTGGACAGTAGTAAACCACCAGAAGGGGACTGAACTGTCAGGAGGCCCAGCTAGAGAGCTGGGACCAGAACAGACTAAGAGGATGAAACCATTGCCTCCAGATAGGAAGCCCTAGGGGTATGTCCTGACACCTGGCCTGGGACTGTCTAAAGACTGCAGACACACCAGACCAGAAGGGGGTGCTTGTGAGAAGTGGTTTCCATGCTGTTACAGGCACAATTCAATGAGGGTGTCTGTAACAACCCTCCAGCCCCATGCAAGCTGTGTGGAGGCCCTGGGTACACTATTTCAGCCCATAAGGTGCAACAGTAGTTGCTTCAGGCAGGTACTTGCTAGTTTGTATCATGAAGAGAACCTGGTCAGTTGTAGTAGGCATGATGGGGGAAATCCTTCCATTGACCCAAACTATTTCATTTTGAGGAGTTTCTATAATGATCTGGAGAATTTTTCTGGACAATTTACAAATTATGACCTCTGGAGGTATTGTTACCAAGCCGAAAACTCCAGTTTGATTGTGAGGCCAGTTGTCTTCTCTGTCCTTTCAAATCTATGTTGGAACAAAATTCCAACAGAGGTATGGACAAAGGCCTAACAGTAGAAGTAATTTAACATGCATTTTCAACCCATTGAAATGTAATTGCTATAGACAATACACTGTCTCCCAACCAGGAAAATTGATTTAGCAGAGGAGAGGTTGCTTAACAACAAAGTTGCTTGCCTGGGGCCTCTGGTCACTTGTTGAGGCTGACAAGGGAATCAGCCGACAGAAGATAACGGAAGATTATGAAAAATGGAAGAATTGATCTATTCCGTGCCATTTTTTCTCTGCCTCAAGAAAAGCAACCGAACATCTAATTTTCATCTACCTCAAGAGGAAGGAGAAGAAACCCAGCATGGAAGGGCCTGATGAGGAAGAGGGCCTCACCTAGCTAACCACATGGATCCTTGTGGCCTTCCTCCACTTGACCCCTCCTAGCCCCTCCTCTCCCTGCTTAGCACAATCCCTCCTGGAGCCTCCTTTGTTGGATCCCTTGTGTCTCCTCCTCTTTGGCATGATCCCTCATTGCTCTTCCTTTCCTCCTCTCTATGATCACTTGGAGATTCCTCTCCTCCTAGGAATCATCCCTCCTGGCTCCTTTTCCTCCTCCTCAGTATGATCCCTCATGGCTTCTTCTGCTACTCATTATCCCTGTGAGCCTTCCTGGTCCTTCCTTGTCCAGAATCACTCATGGACTTCCTCCTCCCCATGATCACTCTTGGCACCTCTGCCTGCATCCAATCCCTTGTGGTGGCTTCTCTGACTCTTCATAATCCCTCATGCATCCATGTCCTCATTGAGATTTCTTGGAGAGCCAATCTTCTGTAAAACCCCACATGGATTCTCCTTCTCCACCCTATTCTTAATGGTTCTTCGTACTCCCATATGCAGTCCCTTTTGGAGATTTTTCCTCACAATCCCTCTCACTCCCCTCTTCACTATCCCTGCCTTCTCTCTTCTCATACCTGCCTCTGTAGTCCGCAGGTAGTTTTTGAATGAACTCGCACCACCTTTCCCCAAGCTCACCTGCTTCTGGTGATCCCAGAGATCAGAATGCAATCTGGCAGTTCCATAACAATTGGGTGTGAGCTCCTAGCATAACAGCATTGTTACATCATCTGCTGTGATGAAATCTGTTAACACATCCTCTTTCCCATTGCTTCAGTCAGTGCACATTTAATCTTTGTAATATTGCAAAACACAGGATGGATGGGGCTCAATGAATGAGGCAGCTGCCCAATGGTGTTTTTCTGTCCTCATCTTTCTGATCCCAGAAAGATTGGATTGAATAGACTAGACTGAGGCCCCAGCCCTTATTTCCTGTTACCATCCAGCCCTGGATTTGGTGCAGAATTTTGGGAGCATTGTACAATTGAGGGACACTTTTTTTTTTCATTCTATGCAGCCGAAGAAGTGAACTGTAGCTCACGAAAGCTTATGCTGAAATAAATTTGTTAGTCTCTAAGATGTCACAAGTACTCCTGTTCTTTTTACTCTTTTCTTTCTCTCTCTCTCCTCTCCCACCTGAGGGGAAAACATTTCCTCCCTCTCCCCACCCCCAATGGCACTGATACATTGATAGCCCAAGGCAGGGAGTTTTTAACTCCCAAACCATTTGTGTCCCTGATGTAGCTGGTGTCTCTCCTAATGAAATGAATACCTTCCTGTAAAGGGGCCCATTCATTGCAGATGCACTTGTAGATGGTCTGTGGAATTAGAGTGGGAAGCCACATGAGGAGAAAGCTGTTGGTTACTCACATTGTGGCTGTGTCTCTCTCTCTGTCTCTCTGACTTGGGGTGCTCTGTCTTTGTGACTCAGCCCTTCAAACAGGTGACTCTATATTCCCCACCTTATGGGGTAACAAAGTCCCACCAGACAAGCTGCCTGGATGCTGTTTCAGGCAGTTTTCCATCCCAAGTCTCCAGGTTCTGTGCCACTTTGCTAGTGGCTGGTGGAGGAACCCAAGCCCTCCCACTACTCCAGGTTCCAGCCTAGGTCTATGCCCTGGTCTACACTAAGCTCGGGGGTCGAACTAGGGTACGCGAATTCAGCTACGTGAATAACGTAGCTGAATTCGAACTACCCTAGTTCGACTTACTTACCGTCCAGACGCCGCGGAAGCGAACTCCGCGGCTCCAGGGTCGACTCCGGCAACTCCTCCTGCCGCGGTGGAGTACCGGAGTTCGAACTAGCGCTTCCGGGGTTCGAACTATCGCGTCTAGATCAGACGCGATAGTTCGAACTCCGAGCAGTCGAACTCGCCGCGTCGACCGTCCCGGTAAGTGTAAACGTACCCTATGACTAGAAACCTAGTTCTGCTCAATCTCAGACCCTGTTGCTGTTTACCTGGGCTCTTTCCAACTCCAATTTTCTATCTTCTTACCTATCTCTGGGTTCACCCCAGGAGCTTCCTCTGCTCCTGCTGGCTACTTCATTCCTCTAGGCCTTTTGTAAGACTTCCTAGTCGAGGGCAGAACCCCAGGATTTACTCTTTCCTTGGATCGTCTCCTTGTCCATGGCCAGCTCCATTTCCCTCTAGGTAATGACTGTAGATGACCTCTCTGCAGCCATATTCTTGCTCTCATTGTCTGGATTTATATTCCTATCCCAGCTCCTCTCTCAGTGGGGCTTCATCTGCCATTAGGCCCTATCAAACCCTGGTTCCCTACCAGGTGCAGCATCTAAGGTTAATTGGCCCTTCCTGGCCCATATCAACCCACTCAGGGCTTGTGTGTGGACACCCCATCACACTTCCCCAGAGGGACTTCTCTACTGCCAGAGACTTCAAAGTCCATCCTATGTAAATATTACATAGGAAAAACTACATTAAAAGAATATTAAGAATATCTGTCTGCTCTAAGTTTGCAAGGTTAAGTGCTCAAAAGTTAGGAAATGTAAACCCTTAATATATACACAAGATTGCTGAATTAAGATCGTGTTTAATTACATGGTCACATTTTTTCCCAGAGGACCCATTCCTCAGAGGATGAATCAAGCTTGGGTAGTCAAGGAGGCTATTGCCAGCCTCATTTGTGGCAGAAGTCTGAAGAAGCATTAGATTAAGTAAAAATCTGGCTCCCTGTTGGTGCTGATAAGGATTGAAAGAGGTTTGGTGGTTGGGTAGAAAATCTATAATCCCTCCTCTTTGTGACAACCTTTCCCCAGAACAGTACATTAGTGCCTGGAGGAGTTGAGAGGAACCTTCTGGAGTGGGATCTCCCAGACCCGGGGTTTCAGGTACTCTTGGTATCCATTCCTTTCCATGTGGGGCTAATAGTGCTGACCTTCACAAAACTGCATTCATTAGAAATTCTCCATAGGTGGGGTTGAGAAAAATGCCCACAACAGGTCCCCTTGCTGCAGGTGATGAAAAAGAAGCAGTTAGAAGCCCCACTAGGATGGAGTTGCTGCTGAGAACCTCCATCCAGATAAAGAGAATGATCCACTTGTTCTGTTACCTGATTTTTCTCTCTCATGAGGGGCTGTTTCACTTTGTATAACCTCCCACATTCTTGAGGTGTAGCAGTGATTGTGAATTCCCCATGCTGTGCAGCAGGAAGGCTTTGTGAAGACACCTGCTCTAACCTATATACTTCTGTTCAGTAACAACATGGCAAGAAAGTCTTCTTTTTATTGTCTGGATGGCTTCACTAGAGTCTGGAACCTGCAGTGCACCAGAGTGTGTCCAGTGGTAACTAAGGAAATCTGTCTGAGCAGTGTTGAGGACACAATTTCTCTGGGGAGGCGCAACAGAACAGCATTGTATTTGGTCCATACACTGCCAGAAAAAAAAAGTAACAGATTTCTTCCTGATGTTTAGCTGATAGTAGCATGAATGACCTCAGCTCCTCCCAGCAGATCATTAAGCTCCAGAAAATGCCCTTTGTCTCCATCATTATTGCTTAATTATTTTCAGCTCTGTAATCAAATTTGTGGTTTGACTCTGTTGATTCTAGCTGGTGTATCATAACCTTTACAGTACATGAAATGATATGCAGCCTTGACTCTTCTGCTGGCTCAATAGCATGGTGAATAGGGCCTTCTTCTAAGCTTACAACACCAAGAAATAATAACCTGCCTTTATTTTCCAGAAATTCTGGACCTGAACATTTAACATTACACTGATTTCACTCCCCTCCCTCCCACCGACCCTTTAATCCCTTTTAAAATTGCCAATGTTTATAACTCCAGACTGAATAATAAAGAGTCCTATTTTGCAGCCAAATGATTATTCTTTAGGATGTTGGCAAAGTATGTATTTTTTCTGAAGCATAACTCAGCAATGCTGTTAATTTATCCTTTCTATTATAATAAAGTGCAGCAAAACACTGCTTGTGTGGGTGTACATAAAACTGCCTGTAACAATAAATATACACCTACAGGGGGAAAGGATCATAAAGAGCTCGTTATGATATCAAAGATATAACAAGAGTCAATGCCTGGAAATTGAACCTGGACAAATTCAAGGTGCAAATTGTTGAGTGAGGATAACTAGCCAATGAAAGAAGGTATAAAGGGATGTGATGGATCCTCTTTTTAAAATCAAGATTGGATGGCTTTCTAAAAGATATTGTCTAGTTCAACTAGAATTTATTGGGTTTGATGAAGGACTCATTAAATGATATGTTGGGGTCTGTGTTGTGCAAAAGGTCAGACTAAATGACCATAATGGCCCTGTCTGGTCTTAAAATGTATGAATCTATGAAAAAAAGATTGCTAGATAATGACAGAGGTAAATATGTCTGTAGTGGTGATAAGGAACTGTGGAATATCAGTAATACTGGAAACCTAACATTACAAAAATTAAATCTGTTTCAAAACTTTTAGGCCTTATGGACATGGGACATTTTCAAAAAACACTCTTCCAGCAAGTAATCTGATCAGTTACATTTAATTCCGGTCTGCTGTTTAGGTATCCAAACTGAATGCATGCTATTATTAAGGCAATTACTACATATGACCTTGACCTGCATTTCTGTTGGATTTAGAAACTCCCATATATGTCAATAGATGATATTTTGGTATACAAGAAATGCAGAATCAGGCCTCATATAGGTAAAAATATGACAAAATGTAAGGAAATTGTAACTGCCCCTCCCCACACTCCCAGCATAGAAAATGATGAGTTTTTCCTAGGATCAAAGACAAATATCACGCAATAATAATGTGAGAATACCAAATCCAGGAAAAAGGAGCCTCCTATCTAGAAACAAGGCTAAAAAAGAGAGCCTATAAATCACAGCCATAAGGAGGGAATTATACTGACATGATCTGAGCAGACAAAGGGAGTTCATTTTGTGACACATTTTGAGGAACATCCAGGGACATTTCTTGTGCCAAGTAGGGTTCACGGTTCAGTGAAAATTCCGTCTTCTCCAGAGCATTAACTAGGGGAAGCAATGTGGTCTAGTGACTAGAAGAGCGAACAAAGGTGGTCCAGGGTTCAAGTGGAGATAATTGTGCATAGAATTAGATGAACATCACCTATTGAAACCATGTGTAGTATTCTCTTCTAGTGGCCGGTCCACCTGCAAATAACAGTTTACTACTGTCACTAACAGAGTTGCCCCTTTAATTCACCTAGTAAAGATCTATGATGTAGGGCCACATGTCCTAGATTCAAACCCTGCTGATCATCTGCACAAACTAGGGCATGCATGTATATTTATTACTGTATGTCAAACAGCAAGTTAGACAGGGATAATAGAGCCCTGTTCATGCTGTAAGCATGTTTTCTGACTGTGGGAAAATGATTCAGATTCAGACAGCTCAGTAATGGGCAAAGCTACCATAACAGTTGTATTTGCAGTCTTCAGTGTAAAAGAATGTGTGGACAAATAAAAATAAGCTAGTTGTATTTGCTTTTTATATTAGAAGGAAACCTTCTGTTCCCTCATTTAAACTGCAGGAGGTCTTTAGGGGTTCCAGTTAGAGAGAGGACTCTCAGAAGAAACAATCCTATAGGACACAGATTAGATCAAATATCCATAACATAGATTCTTAGATTCTAACAGAGTAGAGATCATTAGAAAGGATTATTAGATCATCTACTCTGACCTCCTGTATCTCACAGGCCATTAAATTTCACCTAATTACCCTATGTATTGATCCTAATAACTTTTCTGGCCGAAAGCATCTCTTCCAGAAAGGCATCCAATCTTGATCTGAGGACATCAAGAGATGGAGAATCTATCACTTCCCTTGGTTGCCTGTTTCAGTGGTTAATCACCCTCACTGTTAAAAATTTGTCCCTTATTTCTCATTTGAATTTGTCTGGTTTCAGCTTCCAGCTACTGGTTCTTGTTATGCATTTCTCTGCTATATTAAAGAGCCCTTTAATACCTGATTTTTTTGTGTGTGAAGGCATGGATCCCACTCAGTCTTCTTTTTGACAAGCTAAACAGATTGAGCTCTTTAAGTATTGCACTGGAAGACGTTTTCTGTATACTCCAACAATTTCGTGGCTCTTTTTTTGGCACAGTCTCCAATTTTTCAACATCCCTTTTAAAACATGGGCACCAGAACTGTAAGCAGTATTCCAGCACTAGTCTCATCAATGCTATATACAGAGATCAAAGAACCTCCCTGTTCCTACTCGCAAATCCTCTGTTTATATATCCAAAGACTGCATTAGCCCTTCCTGACACAGCATTGCATTGGACCATAGGTTGAACTACTTTTCCACTATGACTGCTAACATCTTTTCAGAGTCACTGCTTTCCAGGATATAGTTCCTCCATTCTGTAGGTATGGCCTTATTCCTCTATCCTAAGGAATGGACTAATTGCTTAAAGTTATCACAGCTTTTATGCATTATATATCTAGTTCTATATCAAAAGAAATACCAATGTAATGACTAGTTCTTCTGAGTATAGCATTGGTGAGTTACTATTATATGACATAAGCTTGTTCTTGCTAAATGGTATGGATGATGTAATTTGCATCATTATGGTAAAGTACGGCTTCTGTGCAATTGACTTTCTAAATCTTCTTAGAGAACTCCAGAGTAGGCTGTTCGTCATATGTTTATATAAACTGGTTGTTATGTAGGTTCTATAAAAGAATAGCTATTGTATTTATATAGATTAATTTGCCCTGTGTGGGATATGTAACACATTGGGCCTAATCCTGCAAACCCTTTAGGGCCTAATCCTGCAAATCCTTGTGAGTATGGATTTTGCAGGATGATGTGCTTATTTTGCATTGCGTCTTCATACGAACTATAGCCAAAAATGCTCTTGAGAAGAAAATATCATCTTCTGATCTTTCCATCTTCTGCTTTAAATCCCAAACTGCAGTTTGACAGCTGCAAGTAATTAATTTAGGAATCCATTATGTTATTTTACATGTACATAATAACACAATATTATTTAATTAGTTTTCTTATTTCTACAAATTTGCCTGAGAATAATACCTATATAACTTCCTTTTTCCTTTTCAAATTACAAAAGTCTGAGTTATTATGAAAACTATTCATTCTTTGTATTTTGCATAGGCATTTGACCTTGAATTTATATATAATCCAAGCAATGTATTTAGGGATTGCTGCCAAGGTCTGGGTTTATTCCCTACAATTACAATTTTCTTTGCTGACATTAACTGTAGAGCTGTCTATATCGATAGTCATTGAGGCTTTTCTTCACAAGGAGTAAAATTCATCCTTGGTGTAACTCTGTTTAAGCCAATGGATGTAGTTGCCCCATTAACTTTAGCCTGAGATAAAGTCAAGGGCAAAAGGATATTTTTATGCAAAGTAGCATCAGTGGAGATACACTACTAATCATTGAGGATTAGAAGGAGGATATCCTTGTCCTCATAGCACTTTCATGCAGTTTTCTCTCTCTCATTTTTTAACAGAAGAGTATAAGGATTTTTCCCTCCCATTCTCAGAAGAAATTGCAGTTTTCTCTGTTAATGTGAAGTGATGTTACTGGAAATGCAAAAATATTTCCTGAATCTTACTATTTTTGAAAAGCAATTCTAGCTGAAAAGCAATTTTACATACTGCCCACAGGTAGAATGATACACTGTATGTTAACTTGTAAATGTTGCTGCTCCAGCTTGAAATACTATATTAATCTTTTGTGAATGACCTGTATGTTTAAAAGGACAATAAGACCAAAATTCCTGTATTTTTGTGGTTGACTCCTGCTCATCTTACTCATATGAGTAGATTCCCTAGACATCAGTGAGACTGCTTGTACATGTAAGGGGAGCAGAGTTTCTTCTGGATGTCTCATCTTTGTCTGCTCTTAAATTTCTTTGTACACTAAAATATTATAATGCTGTTTGCCATAAAGTTGTTTCTGCTTAATTCCACTCATCTGAGTTTTACCATCACTCTGAAACTATAAAGAATTTCCCTAGTAAAATGTTTAATTGGCAATATTTTTATTGATCTCATTCCTGAAACTTAGAGATGCCTGCAAAAGTCTATGTGTTTGTTCCATTTTTTCTCAAGACATTTTTTGTTCTTAACAGAAATATATTGCATTGTACATACATATAAGAGTATGTTGTCCTTTCATTCATAAAGAATTGCTGTTCATCATTATATTTAATTATAATGTTCTGAACTGAAATACATAGCCGTTGGGAATATGAGTATTGATTAAAAACTAGGTTATGCTTCTGTTTAGTCTGTGGAAGGCTTTCCCCCCCTTCAATTACTGTATGTAGGAGAGGTCAATCTGATTGCATTGCCAAACTAGGTTAAGAGAGAATATTTATATTATGAATTGCATGGTCGCCATATCTTATTCAGAGACCGACAGAACTGAGGGTTTTTTCGCTCTAAATAGAGTACTTTAAGAGACTGTTCCTGGCATATAAGGTATCTTCATATTGTTTTCAAATTTAAATTGAGCTTTGTAAAACACGTTTAAACAGTATGCCATTTAAAGGAACAAGCAAATTCCTTACCTCCTATTTTAGGACCTATATTACTTGCACACCCCAGACTTGCCTTTAAGTAACATTGAACATCATTGGGACTTAGCTCCTCCAATTTCCATTGATTTCAGTGGAAATTAGGAGCCTAAATACCTTTGTAGATCTGGCCCTGAAAGTTTCAAGTGCACAAGGAATGAAGAAGGGGGCACGTAATGTGGATTTAATGGAAGGAGATATCTTACTGGTTGAAATAGTTCAAGTGGTGCAACTACCTATCATAATTGCATTTGACAGCACTGTGACACCGTTCTGAGTACCTCCTACAAGGAATGAGTGTTCTCAATTGCCATTGAGCTCCGTGGGCAATGGGAGCTCTTTGTACATTGCTGGGTTGGGCTCTACACAATGTCTGGTTTTGTTTTGTATTACATTCTGTGTGAGGGTCACTGCAGAGAGAAAATTAATTATAAAACTATGATTACACTAGTCTATGAATAAAAAATATATTCAGGGTTGGATTTTCCAAAGCTCTCAGTGTGGCCTTATTCCGTTCCCCACTGAAGTTAATGGTCAAACTCCTGTTGACTTTGATGGGAGCAAAGTTAGGCCTGCACTGAGAGCTTTTGAAAATCCTTCCATATTCATATTTGCAATTTATCTAATTTTAGTTATACATTTCTGCATAACTGACGTGTCCATGGCTTTTATGTCAAACTGTAAAATGTATTTGCTTAATGAAAAGTATTACAATGTCTCAGAAGTGCCCCTATATATGCACACTGATGGGAACACTTCGCCTGTGACTTCTGGGCTCAGAACATAACTGGGACATGTCGGTATCTAGAATATCCACATGCAGGGCCATACAGAGGTTTGTGGGAGCCTGCGGCAAAATCTGAACTTGAGCCCTTCCCCTCTTTCTAAAAAACCAAGGGTGCAAAAACGCTGAGGGGAGATCTGAGGGATGCTGCAATCTCACATGCTAGGTTGCAATGTCACACACTCAGATTTGTCTCAGATGCCAGTCATGAGGTCACAATGTCACTTGGTTTGAGGGCCCTCTCAAATAAGGAGCTTAGGGCAAACTGCCCCTTCCCCCCAACCCTGGGTGGCCCTACCCACGTGCTATAATATCTTCTGGGAAATACACATTACAACAAAGACATATAATAAAATAGCTATTTTGTTTACAAGTGCTCAGCTAGTGCTGGTTCTATGGTAGCCACTTGAAGAGAGGGACAAAATAAAATTGTGAAAAATGTGTCCTTCTCCTCTTTGAAAAATTCAGAAATTTGAACATTTCCAACCATCTCTTGTAGGATGCCTAAACACTGAACTAAATTACATGTTAGAATATTTGTAATAATAATAATTGTCAAGAAATGCTGACTACTACATTACAACAGCAAGGTATTAACTTCATTTACAATATATACTTATGGAATGAGTAGACTGAGGGACCTGCTTATGTAGAAGATAACAGCAGAACTCCCATATACCTAGGACTAGATTGTGCCAGTAGAAAGGTGACACATCCCCTTTAAAGGCAGTAGGACCCATGACCACCCAAACCCTGTTCTAAGACATGGCCCCTTTAAGAACAGGTGTTCATGGGATCAGCAGGTCAACCTGGGAATGGGGACCAGGTGCCTCAGTCAGGTGACTATAATGGTAAAAGACTGTACTGAGCTCAGTCACTGGAGTTTTTCTGGGTTTAGAGCAGAAGGCTGAAGAATCCTGCCAGAAATGAAGCATAGCCTCAGACAGGAGGGCTGTAATTACCCTATTTGAGGGTGGCGACAAGGAATTGGAGCCTAAGACTTAGGGAGAGACTTCAGAAAGGGAAATGCAAGTAAAGAGAGAGTCCAGGAAGAGGAGCCCTTGGAATCAGTGCTCTATAGAAGAACACAAGGACAGCCAGGAAGGCTGAAGGTTTAGGGAAAGGCCCTGGGAAGGAGAAATGGAGATGGGGAGCAGATAACCTAGCTACTCTAGGAATCCCAGGGCTCAGTAGCCCATAGAAGTGGGTGGGTTTTGGTTCCCTCTCTGTTGCCAGCTAGTGAGGTGAGGCAGTGACCCCTGCATATAAGGGGATGTCAGGATCGATTGTAGTCTTGGAGGGCTGATAGTTGAGTTTGGGAAGCAAAGGAACAACATGCTTGTAGTAAAGTGGCCATTTAGGAGTTCCCTGGTTGCTCAGTGTATTATGCTTTGGGGCCATGCTCTACCCTTTCCTTATTTTCTGTTTAGTTAGTGGGTGTTTTTCCCACTCCATTTGTTATACGGCTGAATGAGGCAGTTGTGTGTGTTTCTTGTCCAATGAGCAGTCCCTTTACAAAGCTAATAAACCAAAGCAGCCCATAACAACCTGCAAATATGAAGACTCTAGGTAATCGTTCAGGTACTGTTTTTGAATAGAAGCCCATATATGTTCAAATACTTGGGTGTGGTAGGGGACATGTCTTTATGGGCTCCTTCTTACAGCATATTTTTCAAAATCTTGTTAATATTGCCATCCAGTAAACACACTCGGTGTATTTTAAGGGTTTTGCTGTTATGAAGTAGAAAAGCAGAAAACATATCTATCTTTTTATGTAAGTTACTGCTTCCATGACTCCTTAGGAAGATGGTTTCAGGGAAGAGAGGGAATTGTTTTTTATTTATTGCACAACATTATATTTGTTTGCAAATGGATGGTACCTAGCTCTTTTATAGTGCATCTCATCAGTAGATCTCAAGCACTTTACAAAGGAGGTCAGTAGCATTATCAAGTTGAAAACAAAGGTTTGGCTTCCTCACTAAAGAATTATTTTTTCCACAGTGAAGAAAAGAAAAGGGTCCTTATAGGGAAGTGCTAGTGTTGTTTGGTGGTTAGGGAATATGACTGGGAGTCAAGAATTAAAAAATTCAAAACCCAGCTCTGCCACGGAGTCACTCCAGAGCCTAGGGCAAGTTACTTACCTTCTCTGTTTATCTATCTAGACCATGTAGTTAAATAATATTTATAAATGTTTTCTTATTTATACAGAGTCTGGAAGATGTGAAATACTATATTCATGTTGTCACTGAGGATAAAAACTATTTATATTTTCTCTTAACAAATTTGCCATTAATATTGTGTTGGTCTGAAGTATTTCCAGAGTTTTTATCACACAAAGGAAACTCTAGAAAATTTTCTCTGATGCCATGTGATAGGCAACAGCGGAGGGGAAATAGATGGCCTAAGTAATCCTCTGAATGATGATGGACCCCTGTTGAGAAGAAACAGGTGGGGCCAGTATAAAGCCAGAAACCTGGCAGCAGAAGGGGCTGCAGTGAAGGAGCCTGTAGACCCTCTTAACAGGGAGTGGGAAGGAAGGAAACCTAGAGGAAAAGAGTATAGGAAAAGGCTCAGGGAAAGGGCAGCAAGGTTTAAGATGGTGCAGACCTTGACTTCTGATTCAATGGTCCCTGAGCTGGAATCCAGAGTAGAGGGCCTGGATTCCCCTACCAGCGACTGGTGAAGTGGCACCATCTGGGAAGTGAATGGGAAGGCTGCCTGAGACAGTTTGTGTGGAAAGTCTTTGATACACTGCAAGCTGAGGACTATGGTGACCTGGGTGGAGGTCAGGTCGTAGACAGGTGAGAGAGAGGCAATGGTGGCAGAGCAACTAGTGACAGAAGGGGGGCGTTGGACCTAGAAAGAGTTGATCCCCAGAGCAACCAAGAGGAGGCACCACAGTGGTGAGTGGTAGCCTGTGACATGCCAATAAAATAACTTCTTAATTCTCTACAGAGTTCTTGATATTTTTGCAAAAGAGTGGGTAGAATTTTCAAAATTGCTTAAGTCAGTTAGGCTTCTCTGAAAATTTTATCCTCTGAAAATTTTAACCACTAAGACTAGCTTTCCTGTGTCAGTTTTAGACTGTGGGTTATAAGCAGTGATGAGCTGCCAAATTTTTAACAACGGGTTCCCTCCTCCCTCCAAAATTTTAACAACGGGTTCCCTCCTTCCCCCCCCCTCCGTGGGGGGGGGTCGTGCCCCATCCAACCCCTCATGTTCCTTAACACACACACTCCGAGACCCCTGACCCATCCCCCCCTTCCCTGTCCCCTGACTGCCCCTTGCCGCCCCACCCAACCCCTCCTCTCATTCTCAATGGCCCCCCAGAACCCCTACCCCATACAACTACCCCTTCTCTCTGTCCCTGAGTGCCCCCACCACCTCATCCAACCCTGCTCTTTCCTGACTGCTCCCCAGGACCCTTGCCCCATTCAATCCCCCTGTTCCCTGCCCTCTGACTGCCCTGACCCCTATCCACCCCCCCACAACCCACCCCCTCCCTGCCCCCTTACCACACTGCCTGGGGACCGGGTCCACTCTGCCAGGACCACGACCGGTGCCGCGGAGCCCGACTTCCCGGGCCGGGCCGGCACCGGGGCCGGGCCGCTCGGCTCGACTCCCCGGGCCGGGCCGGCACCGGGGCCCGGCCGCTCGGCCCGACTCCCCGGGCCGGCACCGGGGCCGAGCCGCTCGGCGGCAGCCGCTCGGCCCGACTCCCCGGGCCGGCACCGGGGCCTGGCCGCTTGGCGGCAGCCGCGGGGCCCGACTCCCCGGGCTGGCGCTGGGCTGGAGGGAGCCGCGGTCTGGGACCGGGAGCTGCTGAGCCAGCTGCACCCCCCCTCCGCGCCCCAGCTTACCTGCTGGCTGCCTCCATGCTGCTTGTTCAGGCTTCCCGCGAACATCTGATTCGCGGGAAGCAGGGGAGGGGGAGGAGAAGGGGGCGGAGCAGGAGAGGAGTGGGCGGGAACTTTTGTTAAATTTAGCAGCCCTTAACAAGCGGTTCTAAAATGGCTGCTAAATTTAACAGCGGGTTCCCGCGAACCCGTGCGAACCCGCTGCAGCTCACCCCTGGAAGTCCCAATTATGCAAGTCAATGAGGGTCTGTGTGGACTCTGGGGTTTGCCTACATGGAGTTTGTGACTAGTTTGGGGCCTAGTTTGGGGTTTCAAGCATTAAGGCTGCGATTCCACAATTGGAGTACAGTAGCTGGTACCCTTTGTCAGTTGTGATTCTTTTTCTAAACAACTTCAATATATCCCTCATTTCAGTGCTACACAGTCTAAGTTTCTCGTTGTTCTGAAAATGCCTTATTAGTAATGCTGAAAATAATTGAATATTGGGAACTATTTTTCATGGTTGTGTCTGCATCCTTCTTTTCTTGCAACAGAGAACCTATGTAGTTGTTATGTTATATACTTGACTTTATTGGTGTCCTGCAATGTTCCACAACACTAGTTTTTTACCTCGTCTGAAAATATATCTTAACTAAAGAAACATTTCTGTTCCTTTTTTAGTGATGTAAAGCAGAGCTGATAAAAAGATAGTGCTGCACAAAATTCCTTGGTTTATCTAGACTCAGTCTCTTCTGTATCAAGTTTCCTTTCAGGTGTCTTACACAGTTCATTGATGCACAATGGAAAATTATGTTGCCATATAGCCTTATTTTCTCCTATTAAATTTATTACCCTTACTAGGAATCAAATGTGCGTAAGTTGTTTTACATTTTTGCTATCAGTATCTGATGCATGTGTTTCCAGAGGTTTCCAAGTCTTTTGTTATTCAGTCTGGCTTGTGGTAATAATAATAGCCATTTTCTTTAAGAAATGATTATCTGGTGAATAGCCAACACAGTCATTACTGCACAGAACTATGAAGAAACATATTTGTTTCTGTTGAAGGCATTTTTGATACATTAAATAATCACTAACAAGTCCCAGATGCTTATATTCAATATGTTGGCCACAAAATACTTGCATCCATTATTCTGAAAAATCCTGGCACTGTAGTTTATCCTCAATATATCTGGTCAAACTCATTTGGTATTTGAATCTATGGACATAGCTGTGCTGCACTTATCTTGTATTGCATTGTCCTCAAACAGGAGCCAGGCATCAAGATACATTTTTTCAATCTTCATAAAGGAAGCTGAGGCAATCTGTGAAGAAACCAAACTACATCTCTTAAAGACACTTCTGAAGTATCATAGATATTAGTCTTACAGCACTCGTATTGAAACTCCACCAGAGAGGTCCTTTGGGGCCATCTGCCTGTCCCAAGTCAGGGTAAAGGAGGAGGGTTGGGCGTGGGGCTAGCAACTCCACCCCGTAAAAAAATCAGCTTGCTACAGAAACGCCAACAATAGAGTTAACAGAGACTTTTAGCCTGGAAAAAGAAGGGTCTTCAACTCGAAGATGCTGGGTGGTGAAAGCTGGGTGGTGAAAGCCGCGAGGAAGCCACTAAGCCGATCACCCTTCTTACAGCCAGGAGGATTACCATCGGCACAAAAAATGGGCTATACCTGGAACCAGCTAGAGCGAATGGCCCAGGATAGAAGACTCTGGAGATCTGTGGTTGGTGGCCCATACCCCGATTGGGGTGACGGGCATGAGTGAGTGACTCGTATTGAACTACTCTTGTGTTATTGCTTCACTTGGGACAGATGTTCTTTCTTGGCTGAGCTTCTTCACTGCAGTACCACAAGAGCCCATCTGAAAGTTTTTATTTCTGGCAAAAGCTGACTTGTTCCTACTTACTGTTTGCTATTGCTGCAAACCCAGAGGCTGCTTATTTTAGTTTTTATTTTAGTACTGGGGTGGGGAATAAGCCATCATAGCCATTTCTTCCCTGCTCTGCTTGGTTTTCTAATTTAGCTAATTAGTTTCTTGATTTAATTTACCAGATGAAAGTTGTCAGGTCGAAGGGCTTATCCTAATATCTGTTGATTCTGCTTTAGGTAAAGCATTCATAAAACTCTCAGGCACCACTCATTTGGAGATCTGATATGTTCACAATGAACTTGGGTCCCTTTAAAAAAAACAGAGCATTGTGCTTAAAAGTAAGGGGAGAATTCAGGATGTTACTGTATATATGTTTGTTCACCAAGCTCTGAGTAAACAGCTTATTGTTTAAGCTCCTGTCCCCAAGCTTATTTCTGTCACAACAGAGTCATATAAGGGCATATGGGTTGGTGCACCAGTTACTTGTTGTCCTTAACAAATTCTGGTGGAGCCTCCTCATGCCATCTTGTGTGCAATTCATAAACTGCATTCTGGGTTGTTTGCTTTCAAGTCCAACTTCTGAACTGCCTGATTATTGCAGCTACTAATCCTTGCTAATTCTTCCTGCTTTTTCACTGTTAATTATTTGAACAAAGTACAAGTCTTTTCAGGCTAACAGTGAAGAGATGATGCTCTTCTTCCCCCACCTCTCCATTAAATTCCATTTCTCAGTTGTTGAGTTATTTCCAACTGGTCTTCCTAACACCATCTTCCCCTAGATGGTTTCCCTTCAAAACTGGCTTGTTTCTGAATAGGTTAATTAACTAAATAAGCTCAGCAGGTGACTTTTTCCCCCCTCCCTGTGCTGAGGCTGGAAGTGTGGGGCCTCTGGGTTGCATGCTAGA
Source organism: Mauremys mutica (assembly GCF_020497125.1). Classification (NCBI taxonomy): domain Eukaryota; kingdom Metazoa; phylum Chordata; order Testudines; family Geoemydidae; genus Mauremys; species Mauremys mutica. The sequence goes on along the minus strand of NC_059072.1, from coordinate 187,429,825 downwards.
GGAAGTCTGTCAGTCTTTGGCTGTGTCAGAACTCTTATCAGCTGCTGACAAAGGCAATGTTGAAGCTCCTTGTCAGATCTGTTCTTCAGAATCTTCATCAGTTCCTCTAGCCTCTTCTGAGCTACCCAGATTTGGCAGTGTTCCTTTTAATATTTCATGTCCCTTGACTTGTCTGGTCTTGAATCTTGTCCATTTCTTGGCAAGTTTCATTTTAAATATCTTGTAGCTGTTTTTCATGCCACTGTTCCCTGTTTCAGGCCTTTGGGGTGAAAATAATATCAAAACAATATTTCCTCTCAAGCAGTGGGCTGGTTTTGATTTGTCACTATTTCAGCCTTCATCTAGTGCCTGAGTTATTTTCACTATATACTGTAGGTAGCATCATAAATGTACATGGTGCTTAAGGAAGGGCTAGGCCCGCAGCTGGTGTAAATCTGCATAGAGCCACTGACAATGACCTGGCTGAAGTTTTGCCCAGAAAAGCATTTGAATGTGGGGTATCAGTGGATATGCTGTTATACTGTCTATAATCACTGCTACTGGTTGTAAAATGGGGGTTGAGAGAATATTTTGAGAGTGAAACAGGGAACAGCTGGAGAATACTGTCCCTTCCACCACTATTCAGACCCCCTCCTTCTCTGGTTCATCTGTTGTCTACACTGATAGGCAAAAGGTTTAAATAAGGCTGACCCTATTGTAATTTTTCCACCTTTGTCTCTGAAATCCTTTTTTCTCAAGTAGGTGGCATGACCTAACATCCTTCCTTAAGTCTATCACACTGTCAGCTCACCAGCTTTAACTAGGTTTTGTTAGTTCTCCCTTCGCTGCAGCTTGATTGCGAAATGTTTCTTATGCTCAGGAGCCAGGTTGTCTGACAATGGTAGTAGTTTAGGCAATGTGGCTTGTATGCATTTCATTCAATTTGGGAGGGAAAAAATGGAGGACAGTCAGGGTTCTACTCTATACAAATACTATGTTCTATTTACTGTAATAAAACTGATTGAATTATCATAACAAGCTCAGATATTTACCCTTTACCAAGAATCCAGTTTTTGCTTAAGAAGTCTGTCATGAATTGCCTTGCCTAGTCATTGCCTTGCCTAGCCAACAATTCTAGTGTTGGAGAATAAAATTACCTTTATTCATTCACAATACATATTACAGAAAGGATAACAATTCTCAAAGCAAGCTGTATTTGCAATTGTAAAGCAAGCATCACATAATTCATAGCTTCAGAAAACATCCACTCATATTTATAAAGGTACAATAAGCCCTACATCATTCTTAGCAGCACCCTAAGCTTTTGGTCAGCCAACAGTCAAAAACAGCACCTTAATGTGGCTGACAATTAAAGGGCTTTTTCAAAGTCTTCCTCACCCACATAGCTCCACAACTGGTTTTTCTAATGGCCCTTGTGTCTCTCCATTCATCTTCAGCAGACAGCTGCTCTGCTTCTAACACAGTGGCAGGTTTTTCCACTTTGCCTCACTGCTATTATGCAGGACACAACAGACAGCTACAATCCTGGGGACAGGAGGGTTTGGCTGTTGGCGGGGGAGGGGAAGGGAGAAGGGCTTGTCTACAGTGCACAGTAATGCGCTATAGGGTTATGAGACAACACCATGGTAATACACAATAGGGAACTTTTAGTGCATTCTAGCAGGGTTTGCACAGGTCCATTAGTGTGCAAGATGTTGGTGCTCTTTAGAAATCACACCCTGTAGTGTGCATTGCTGGGCTGTGTAGACAAGCCCTTAGTTTCATATTAATTCCTCTCTCCATGTTCCCAGTAAACCTCTGGCTACTTTTTGGTTGCCCTCCTGTACAGTGGCCCTTAGTTTGTTTGGGTAGGAAGCTATGGATAATCGTGTAGCTGAGGGGACTGTAGGCCTACGCTCACCACAGTGCAAGAGTCTCAGGGTATGTCTTCATTGGAGCTGGAAAGTGTAATTTCCAGCTTAAAGAGACACACCCATGCTACCCATCCGGAGTAGAATCCCAGCTGAGACCCTAGGTACATACTTGGGCAGCTAGTTCATTGCACCACCAGTAGTTACACTTCTAGTTTTAGCATGCTAGCTGGATCAGAGCTAGTGCAGGCATGTCCAGAAGTGCTGACTTCCCCAGTTCCCAGGAGATACTCAACTCCCGCTCTGCCCCAGGCCTTGCCCCTGCTCCATCCCTTCTCACTGCCTCTTCCCGCCCCTCCAGTCCCACTCACCTCTTCCTGCCCCTGCTCCTGCCCCACCCCCATAGCCCCTCATGCACAACACTGAGGTGTGGGGAGGGAGGGGGAACAGCTGATCGGCAGGGCTGCTGGCGGGTGGGAGGGCTAGAAGGGGGGAGGAGAAGCTTATCCGCAGGGCTGCCGGTGGGTGCTGAGCACCCATTATTTTTTTCTGTGGGTGCTCCAGCCCCGGAGCACGCACGGAGTTGGTACCTATGGACATGTCTATCCACAATGGAAAGTGCATCTTCCCACTCCACTGTAGACACAGTCTCAGATGCCACATGGATCTGACGTGTAGGTGGGGGGAAATGCTGACATAAGGCAGGATGCTCATTGGGATCCTTTGTGCAGGGAAAGATGGCAACACTAAACTGGAATGTTCATCAAGGCTCAGATGTCTCTCTAATACAGTGGTTCTCAACCAGGGGTATGTGTACCCCTGGGTGTACGCAGAGGTCTTCCAGGGGATACATCAACTCATTTAGATAATTACCTAGTTTTACAACAGGCTATACATAAAGAACTAGCAAAGTCAGTACAAACTACAATTTCATATAGACAATGACTTGTTTATACTGCTCTTTGTACTGTACCCTGAAATGTAAGTACAATATTTATATTTCGATTGATTTATTTTAGAGGGGGCCCAGATTTCCTGGGACAGGGGACTGACTTATTCAGGGTCACAGGGGAAGTCCGTAACAGAGCAAAGAATTTAATGTAGATATGCCACATTCTGGGCTAGTGCCCTAACGAATGGGAAATCCTTCCTTGTAATTTTAACAGCTGCTACCAGGGCTTCTCCAAGATTTGGGCCCATAGTGAGAGCCATTCATATCCAGCCTGCTATCAGTTTCACTAGTTCAGCTGGCTGGCAGCGCCCTTGGGGAGGAGGGCAGGGGATGATGGCAAAATGTTTTGCCGCCCTGACCAAATGTATAAATAAATAAACACCAATCAAATAAAAATTCCAAGACCACCCCTTTCCTGACATCTTCCTCCAAAGTCACCCGTGTCACCTCCTAAACTGAGCAGGGGCATCTTACATCTCTTTTTTCCTCTTGTCGTTATCTGATTAAAATGGAACTGGATGTGTGTTGAGGGAGGTGGGGAATGCAAAGTGGAATGGGCTTGAGGGGAATGTCAGTGCCACATAAATCTGGTGTCCCTGTGGCACAACTGATGTCTGACAGGCTGCATAGGATTTGGGGCCTTACTCCTTATTTTTCGCAGGAGATACAACTATTCACTCATTACAGAAAACCAGATGCTTTTACTCTTGTAAATGTCTCCGTTATAGCATTAAAACATTTCTAAACTACAGCAGATCTCATTTTGCAGACATTCTAATCCCCAGCCTCTGTCTGTATTGAGTATGACAATAGGAGATATGGAAATGTCTTTTGTATTTGGCCTTGAAAGACTCAGATCAATAGGTTCTTTAACCATCAGTCCTACACATCAGGATTTTCACCTGTTTATTTTCCATGTGTGATTTACTTCAAGAGGTTTCAAATCTGTCCTAGGTATACTTTCTGACCTTGACTTTTGAACATCAAGGCCAAGCATTCAATCATTACCATATAAGTTCATACCCTTGACATACCACTAGTAATTGATCTCATCTCTCTATGATTATGTTAAGCCTATATGGATTTAGAAGGACGAGATCCTTCCTAATTAACTTCAACTTTTTTGATAAGATTACCCTCAAGATTGACATTGGCAGTTCAGAATTTATCTAGATTTTAAGAAACACTTTATAAACTGTCAAGCTAGGGATTCAGACTTATTATAGAAATAGATTTAAAAACCCATCTATAAAATGCTGAAAACAAAAAAGTGTCTATAAGCAATTATAGCAGTCATGGAAGATATGTTAAATAGACTCCCAGTAGGAACAGCACTTGAATAAATAGCAAAGAGTACGGAAGCACCCAAATGGTAGATTATGGTTCATTGCATTTAATGTAAATTAAACTTTACTGATCAAAATACATAATGAAAATCTCAGATAAAAATAAATTATATTGAATGTAAGCGGGAAGGCTGAGTGACTTTGGAATACTGTTAGGCTTCTTCTCTGCATCTGTAAGGGCTGATCCTGAGGCCTATTGGAATGGAAGGCACTCAGCACTTTGCAGGATCAGGCTTTTAGGGCCAGAGCTTCCACTGGTGTAAATTGGCATAGTTCAATTGAAGTCAATGAGAGATAATTTAGTACAAAGTGGATGGATCAATGCCAGTTCGCACCTGCTGACAATCTGGCCCTAAATGCATTGCTCAGATGACAATCCAATGTATCCCTCAATTAATTTATGCTGTTATTGTTCTGAGTAACCACAGCGCTGAAGGTATGAATGAGAGGGGGCTGTCCAGTTGCTACACACAGACAGTGTCATATTGCTGCATGTTTTTGTACATAGCTCCCACAAAATGGAAAAGTGCTATTAGGAATGTGCCTAAAATATATGAAGCTTTGATATGATGTAGAAAATGGGATATAGGCATCAAGTGAAATAAACTGGATGGACACTTTTGCAACTGACTGTAAAGAGGTACAACATCTAAACAGGAATAGTGATGAGGCTTGTCTTGTGAAGGGGGAAGGAAGAGAGATCAATTTTTTGACTGAGAAAGATAGAGGGGCACAGACCAAACGGACATTTTAATGTAGTATAATATTTTTATTTTAGATTGATTAGTCTGACCTTCATTTTATCTAAGTATGGTGCAGTAAATTGTTTTCTTCTGTGGCCTCACTGGGATTAGAACAAGGATTGGCAATCAGCAGGGCTGGCACTGACTGTCCCAGAAATGGCAGCAGTTAGTTCGTGAGTGGAAGCGGATATTTAAAACTTTGTCTGCATAGATGATAAGCAGAGCTGTTGATGGACAGTATTTGCAACGTTATGGTCATATATTTGTGGACCTAAGGGGATCAGATACCATCTCTCCATTACTGTTACACTGGTAATTATATATGACAGTCTTATCATACTGTGTTATCAACATTTTGAAAGTATGTCATGGACATGGTGATATGATATTAATTCATTAGTTCTACATTATATTAGTGAAAACAAAATGTTTAATCAGCACGAAAGATTGCTCTGTAACTCAAAAATGTGGAGTGAAAAAATGGCTAAGAGTAATTAAAATTAAGTTTTACAACATATTGTAATTTACAAAACTCAAAAACCCTGTAATATATATATGTAATGATTTTTGAAATATTTATTTAGAAAGTTTTAACAGATTTACAAGTCATTGCCTTGTAAATATGAGGCAAAATAATACTTATAACAGTGAGCTTTGTTTAGAGAAACATTATACAGTAATATAGTCATCAGATCTCTCTGTTTAACGATGTTTCCATTTTACAGAGCGAGCCTCTTCACACCCCTCAGGATGTGTTGTTTCTAGTGATTTTATTAAACTAAGTGAAATGTCTGATTATACATTTATCTAACGAGGCATGTCTATTAAATGCCAATATTAAAAAAACAAAAAACAAACAAAAATCGTCTCATTGGCAGATTCTATCTCTCTGTCTATTAAACTTAAATGGCCCCCCTCAATGCAGTGTCTGGGTGCTTTGTGCTCTTTTAGCAAATGCTGGTTTTGCTATTACAGCCACAATTAATTTAGTTTAGAAAACTAAGTATGTCACTTTAGTGAACTATAAATCAATAGGAATAGGATTATGGGAAACCCATTCTCCTGGAAATACACAAATATATTTTATCTTCTTGAGTGCATAGCTCAATAACCAATGATGTCAACCCGTGCTCCTGAGTCTCCTTCCTAGCTCCCTGTCTTATTTCTCATCAGATTCAAACTCCTCATTCTTAGTCCAAAGCCCTGGGCATTAATACCCCTGCCTCCCTCTTGGCTCTTACTGTTCACGAAGAGCCAGATTTTGATACCCTTTCTCACACTGAGTATTCACCCTTCCTTCTCGAGTATTCCCATTGATTTCAACAGGCCAGATTGTGTTGCTTTTACCTATATTGGATAGCACCTTACACATTAATGAGTCCCGCTGAGGGTAAGGTACTATTCATTGTGAACAAGAATGTAGCCGACTGACCTAGAAAGACTGTTTAAGGAATAAAGTACTACTTGTGTGACTAAGGGTATGCCTACACTGCAGTTAAACACCTGTGGCTGGCCTGTGTCAGCTGACTCGGGGTTGGGCTAAGTGGCTGTTTAACTGTGGTGTAGACTTTCGGGATCAGGCTGGAGCCCAACCTCTGGGACCCTCACTTTGTTCCAGAGCCCAGCCTCCAGTCTGAGCCTGAACATCTACAATGCAATTAAACAGCCCCTTAGCCTGAGTCCTGCAAGCCTGAGTCAGCTAACATGGGTTTTCAATTGCAGAGCAGACATATCTTAAGAGTACCACAACCTGGCCTTTAAGTTGCACACTTGGCTCTGCCATCTCACCTCACAGACCCCTTCATCTCCTCCTGACTGTGCTTCTTTGCTTTTGTTCATGTTGCTATTTCCACCTGGAACAGCCTCCCTCCTCCTGCACAGCTCCTCCTTAAGGTCCCTACTAAAATCTCATTCCTGTCAGATCATCTTCTACAGCTGTCTGCCCTGCTCTGCCCTGCTTTGCTCTGTTCTCATGCCCCATTCAAAACGTTCTAGGATTAGTTGGATGGAAGCCACAGCACACTTAGTTTGCATTTTTGCTGTATCCCTTATCTCTGTTTTTTCTTTTTCTTTTCTTTTTTCTTTTTTTTCTTTTTTCTTTTTTGTCTTCATGGTGCAAACTCTTCAGAGCAGACTCTGCCCTGTTACATGCCTATAATGTACCTTACACTATGGGGCTGACTTCCAATAGTGGCAAGCATCAATAATGGGAGTTGTAGATGCTTTGCAACTTTAGAAAATCAAGCCCAAGGTAAAAAAAAAATGAACAGAATCCTGACTTCCTTACTCAGTGGGAGTGTTTTCCTTAAGAAAGACTTGAGTATTTGGTTCATTGACTTTAATGGCAAAGCCAAGTCCCAATGCAGAGGTGCTGTGTAAAGAGCAGCTATCAATTTGTACATTATTTTATCTATTTTTCTTTGTTCCATGAAGCTTTCTCCTGTTGTGACAGGATATCAGGCTTTAGGATCTTGTATAGAGATGCAGAGTTATTTTGCTGACTTGCTTTGGTAACAAGAGCTGCTGAATCTCATTAGCTCTAATGTATGTAAATTAAAGGCTATTTCTCATTTTCAAATGAGAGAAGAACAGGTCGGTCTGCAGGGGAAGCGCTGGATCAGGAATTGGCAACCTTTGGCATGCGGCCTGCCAGGGTAAGCCCCCTGGCGGGCTGGGCTGGTTTGTTTACCTGCCGTGTCCGCAGGTTCAGCCAATCGTGGCTCCCACTGGCTGCGGTTCACCACTCCAGGCCAATGGGGACTGCGGGAAGCAGTGACCAGCACATCCCTTGGCCCATGCTGCTTTCAGCAGCCCCCCTTGGCCTGGAGCGGCGAACCGCGGCCAGTGGGAGCCGCGATCGGCCGAACCTGTGGACGTGGCAGGTAAACAAACCGGCCCAGCCCAGCAGGGGGCTTACCCTGGTGGATGTGTGCCAAAGGTTGCCAATCCCTGCACTAGATCTAAAGAGTTTGGGAGGGTATTTGGGCTGAGGCCAATGTGTTTTTAAGTACACTGTCTTGGGCCTTTTTTCTTAAGTCTCTGGAGCAACAAGGCAATGAAAACCCCCAGTAGTGGGGTGAGTTTGGATAGGAACCTATTGTATGTTCACACGGTATGGGGAAAGGGTAAGTACCTTACTTGTTTACAAAGCCCAGAGCTAGACATAAAAAGAGTTAGAATCATAGAATATCAGGGTTGGGAGGGACCTCAGGAGGTCATCTAGTCCAACCCCTGCTCAAAGCAGGACCAATCCCCACACAGATTTTTGCCCAAGATCCCTAAATGGCCCCCTCAAGGATTGAACACACAACCCTGGGTTTAGCAGGCCAATGCTCAAACCATTGAGCTATCCCTCCCCCCCAACTCATTATTAATTAATTAGTTATTAATCATGATAGAGAAATATAGTCTAGACAACCCTCCTATAAGGTGCGGCTGGAAAAATATAGACAGAAAGTAGTTATCAATGGTTCACAATCAAGCTGAAAATGCATATAGAGTGGGATTTTGAGGGATTTGTCCTGGGTCCAGTTTTATTCAATAGCTTCATCAATTATTTGGAAAATGTCATACAGAATACACTTACAAAATTTGCAGATGATATCAACCTGGTTGGGGTTGCAAGCACTTTGGAAGACAGGATTAGAATTCAAAATGATCTCGCCAAACTGGAGATACGGTCTGAAATAAATATGATGAAAATCAATAAGGACAAATGCAAAGTTCTGTACTTAGGAAGGAATAATCAATTGCAGAAATCCAAAATGGGAAATGACTGCCTCTGCAGGGGTACTGCAGAAAAGGATCTGGGGGTTACGGTGGATCACAAACTAAATCTGAGTCAACAATGTAATACTGTTGCAAAAAAGGTGAACATTGCTCTGGGATGTTTTAGCAAGAGTATTGTAAGCAAGACACTAGAAGTAATTATTCTATTCTACTCAGCGCTGATAAGTATTCTATCCAGTTCTGGGCACCATACTTCATGAAAGATGAGGACAAACTGAAGAAAATCCAGATGAGGCCACAGAAATGCGTAAAGGTATATAAACATGACCTAAGAGGAAAGATTACAAAAATTGGGTTTAGTCTGGAGAAGAGAAGACTGGGGGATGGGGGACAGGGACATAATAGTCTTCAAGTACGTGAAAGGTTATTATGAGGAGGAAGGTGATAAATTGTTCTCCTTAATCACCGAGGATAGAACAAGAAGCAATGGACCTAAATTGCAATAAGGGAGATTTCGGTTAGGAAAAACTTCCTAAATGACTGAGTAGTTAGGCACTGGAACAAATTAGCTAGGGAGATTGTGGAATCTCCATCACTGGGAGGTTTATAAGAACAGTTTAGACAAACACCTATCAGGGATGGTCTAGATAGTACTTAGTCCTGCCTCAGTGCAGAGGACCTGTCAAGTTCCCTTCCACTCTTACATTTCTATGATTCTATGTTTATTATGGTAGTGCCTAAGGACCAGCCAAGAATGGGCCCCGCTGTGCTAGGTGCTGTACGAAAACAGAGTGGTAGTATTCTCTGTGGAGTGTCGCTTCATGTCTTAGTCTGATTGAAAGTTTGAATTTTTTGTTAGTGAGCACAATTACCTAGTGTTAGATAATTGCACCAAGTTCAGTATTATCAGCCTATTTTCCATTACAGAGAGACGTGAGAGGAATACAGCAGTGTTTTCCCCCATCTCTTTGAAATTAATTGGATCATCTCCAGATATTTCAATGATAGGTGTGGATGGAACTGGAAATTCTTCATAAATAATGTATACTAGCTGACTGTGGCTACACTTAACTGACACAGATTCAAAACATTTGACATGTTGGCATCAATGACTGATTTCTTTCAGTGGATGGATTATTGTGGTATCTTTAAGATGACTGTTCTACCCAGTTGTTGTCTCCTGCAGATGTGCCCATTTGACCTCCAAAGGGAATAGCTTGTAAAGATTTATAAGAACTTTCCTAGATTTGTTTAGCAGAGCCAAGAGGTCCACAAATAGCCTTGTCAGTGTTACAGATCTCTTTCTAGTATAGACATACTAAATTTTCTATATATAAAATTGCACTTTAGGACTTCCCATATGGGTGGATATTTGGTGAAAGGTTTTTGAAGTGTTCAGATGGGGAGGATTATTTTGCAAAGTCTCTTGTCTTTGAGCAATGTCCTTGTTTTTGTTTCTCTAATCAGCTTCTTACTATAATTTGGAAAAACCATAAGACTTGATGTGGGGATAAAGCAACCATAAGGTTTTGACTCAGATATCCTCCTTTGTCTTTTGAATAATTCATCTCCTCCTATAATTACGGGCCCTGTCTTCCAGGATGGGTCTTTAAAAGGGTAGTAAGTGCTGCAAAATATTTACTTGAAAAATAATACATGATATTGGGCCCAATTAGAAAACATGCATAATTTTAGGTATCTTCAGACAAAGTGTTTCTTTCCATCGCTGTTTATGAAAGAGAACAAAATTGCTGTTTCATATCCGTTGTGGTATTTGATATATAAGACATCTCAAAGGAAATTTACATCAGCATGTTATGATTTTATACCTCCCCTGTCAAATAATGGCCTTGAGCATGGAACAGAGACCTGAGAAAGAATTTGACAGAGAAGGAATAGAACCAAGCAATTAATAATATTTATAACACTTCCTACATGCAATAACCTGTGGTAAGTTTTTTTTTCTTGCTTTGCATACATTCACTGCAACTTGATACCTGAAATCAGTCCAAATATGTGTATGAAAGAAATGTGGAAAGGACTTTGGGTTATAACTTACATGTTTCACATTTTTGGAGTGCAGGAAATAATAAAGAATCAATATCATTTAAAGTGACCAAGGAATTCTTGTTTTAGTTGATTTTTAGCACTTGGGCAAATATTGGTAACTTTTTTTCTAAAATGAGGCATGTTTGCTTAAATAAGCTAATATTACAGAAAAGGAAATGTACAAAAGCTTTGACTACTACAGAATGAGATCCTTTATCAAAAGAATTAAATGAAGTGAGTTTTATTTATATGTATAATTTTCTAGCAAATATATAATTGATTAATGTGCCCACATAATAATGTAAAAAATTATATAATAGGAAAGGCTACAGTTCAGAAGAATATCCCCAACTCTTTGACTTTGATGTTTGGTATGTGTCAGAGCTTAGCTGGCTCTCTGAAGGAGTCAGAGACCCAGCCTACCTCTGACAGGCTCCACAAGGGGTAATGAGGCAACTCAGATTCACCTGGGAGTAATTAACTTACTGAGCAATGCAGTTAAATAGGCAGGAAAATAGCTGGACATAATAAAAGGTTAAGGATCTCACTTAGAGGGAATGCTCCTGATAAGAAAGGCAGCTGGTAGAAGGATAGCAAAGAGAAGATTCCTCCAGCAGACTGGTGAGATGCTGTCTGAAAAGCCAACACTCCTAAGAAGGAGAAGCTGGGGAAGCCTACACAGGAGGAAGCTCCTTGACCAGCAAGGAATTGAGCAGGATGGGTTCTGGCTGTATCAAGCCAGGGCCTTGAGATGGAACTCAGTGGAGTGGGTGGGCTTGGTTTCCCCTATCTACTCCAGACAAGGCCTTATAAGAAGGCTTAAACCCAGGGTACCTTGGGCTGTGTAGCCCCCACTACAGCCATGGAAATTCCAACTCCTCATTGTTCTGAAGGTGACTATTAAGGACCTGGCCAGAGGTCTGAATGATGAACTTCATGAACGTGGCAGCATCATGGGATGGAATCACATAGTGTAGCCTCACATCCTGCAACAAGGAGGTATTAACAGACAAAAGCCTCATATTACAATATGGCTACTGAGGAAGGTTCTAAATATTATGGGAAGGTTATAGATAAATATGTGCTTAGACCCTGAAGCTTGCTTAGACCCTGAAGCTCCTGAGAAGGAGCTATGGGCCAGAACTTTAAGGGTGTTTAGGTGCCTAAAGATACAGATAGGCATCCAGTAGCTTCTAAAAATCATACTAGACAGCTAACTCCCAACTAGGCACTTTCTATGGGGCTCCTTGTTAAGGAAGGTGCTACTTAGCAAAAGGGGACTAGAATATGGCACTAAGAATGGAATGTTTGATATGAAAAGTTGACATGCCATCTGAGATTACTGAATAAAGATGTGTTTTAGGGTGAAGTTTCATACAGGTGAGGCTACTTAGTTGTTAATTTGTAGTTCAGAGAGAACACCTTAAGGAACGTGCACTGGAGGGCACTTTGGCTGACATTTTATTGGTTGCAGCAAATGCTGTGAGGTCCCAGCTGTTACTCTATGAAACATGCATTGTAAAACTTATTCCATGTGGACATCCTCTGTTGTTGATTCTTCTGTGAACTTGGCTGCCCCATCAATAAGGGGTGTGTGTGGGGGGGAAGAATTAAAAGAAAATAGGTGTCCTTGCCTTATCAAGTAACCTGGACAGTCTTGGGAAATAGCCCAGTAGAAGCGCATCAGCAGAGTTAAAGTAGTAATGTCGTTAGTATATTAATTTCAATAGCATTTGAATGAGGAGTCCATGTGTCTCTGCTGGTCCACTGCACCTGCTGTGCAGCTGCTGTTTGATTTATGGTCCCCTGGAACAATAGGATATACATATGGGATTCAGCAGCGCAGAAGTTGTGTTAGAGCCAGACAGATAGTACCTGAGTTTAAAAGCCACTTTAGAAAAATGGATGTATCTTTAGAAACTTTTTTTCATACTATTACAGAGAATTGTTAGCTTCCTTAGGCACAATAAGGCTCGTGGAAACTGATCTGAGGCTGTCACAGTGTGATTAGAACTGGTTCGTTCACTTCTGCAGAGAATCCACAATGAAGCAGAGAACTTCTCTGTGCTTCTTTTCCCAATCCTGGTGGCCTACAAGATAAAGTCTGGCTGGATCCAGACATATGGAGAGCAGCCCCTTGGAGAGTATCTCTCTCCATGTTGTTGCTCCATTCATCCCCACCACCTAGTAGCACGGCTTAAATGGGAGTTATGCTTCCACTGGCTGAGTACTCCACAGCTGAAAGTAGCAATTTTGGAAGGTGCTATTGAGATGCTCAGTGTTTTCTGAGTTAGTATTAACTCCTGATGGGATACTGAGGGGCTGGACAGGGTTGTTGAGAGATGCTGATCCCCAGCCTCTTTCCCACACGCATTCCTGATGAAGCTTGATTCCCATGGTATTTCTGTGTAGTGATTTCTGTGAGGTCAGGTGAAGGAATTATGGTGTCTTTTGGAAATGACACTTCCTCTTCTGTGCTCCTGAAAACTGGATCCATGAGACTTTCATCATTTCTGCCCCTCTTGATAGAGGCAAAAATATGCTTCATTGCATCTTGGATGTAACAGAAAGCATGTTAAAGATAGGAATTACTCCTCTCTATATATCTTAAATAACTGGATTTGAAATCTGCACTCAGATGCATGCATATGGCTCTTGTCGACTTCAATGAGTGTGTCACATGCAACCAAAAGCAGAATTTGGCCCTTGAATGAATAGATTGTAATACGATTTAGAAAAAAAATTGTCTGGAAATGACTAGGCAGCCACATCCAATCCAATGCAATCAGCCAAATGCTACCTCATGTGGGTCCCAGACAGCCAAACAGTAAAGTATCAGCCCTCATGCCTATTGGCCCAAGATCTGTACTTAATAAATGCTTCATCGCCTGTGATCTTATTGTCAGTGGTTCACCTTACCTGCTGTGCAGCACAGAAAAGTGGCTGTCAAGACACTGAAAGAATAGTGCAAGCTTGCCTCATTTCTCCAGGTCACTGTATTAACTGCAGACTTGTGGAGAGTAAATCTGGGGGCAAAGTCACCCTTCTACTTGCTTTCAGACTCAGACAGGAAAAGTCAATTGAAACCAAATTCTGTTTCTCCACTATGTGAGTACTAAGACTAACCTGGGCATCCTGCCTGGCTATAAACCACCAAAGACCCAGGTCCTCTTGAAGGAGCTGATAGGGATGCTATCTGAAATAGTGATGAAGTTCACAAGACTCATGACCTTGGGAGACTTCAGCATCCACACACATGCCTTTAATACAATAGCCCCAGCCCTCTAGCCAAATTCTCCACCTTAGATTTTTTTTCAAAGGCAGTCTCTAGCCCCAAATATGCAACAAAGCATACTCTGCCCTGGATCCTCAGTTTCCTGGTATCCTGCATGTGGATGTAAGATATGCAAGAACTTTTCTTATTTTAGTCAGATTGCTGCTTCCTTCAGGCACAGATAAGCACTCTTCCCATCCCAAGGAAAGAAGGCACCAACTTGGTCTTTCCCTGAACACTCTTGGGACCTGCCAAATTCTAAAACTTATAAAATTTACTTCTTCTAATCAGCAAATCATTACAAAAACCAAGACTAGAAAAAGCATCTGTAATGCTGGTAGTACTATGTTAGTATTTCAGACTGTACTTCCTTTGTCATCTTTATGAACCTATCTACAGACCTGGAAGCACCGAGTTTTTCAACTGTCTTTTTCACCAAGATCCCCATGAATCACACAGATCTTGACAGACTTCGTTTTACGGTCTAGAACCTGAGAGTCTGAGCCTTCAGCAACATGGATATTCCTGGGAAGTGGTCAGCTTTCTAGAAAATCTCAGAAACCTTCCATAACCAGAACAGACAAGAATATTTGAGGGACTTGTTCCACTGATACAAAGTCTGTTCCGAATGTTTGTAGGACAGAGCCTCCAACTTCTAAATGGTGGCCTCTAAGGATATGTCTACACTGCATTGTAAACCTAGGTCTCTGGGATCCAGTATAGGGAATCAGTGTCTCCTATCATGTGCTTGTATCCACACTGCATTGTAAATCTGGGTTTACTGGTACTGGACCTGGGTCTCACAGCCATGCTAACGTGTCCGTACTGCACTATGCAGACCTTCTGACTTGGGTTGATGGCTTGAGCTGTCTCCACACTGCAAAATGACAGAGCTTGGACCCAAATCACAGTGGGACTCAGGCTTGGACTCATCTTCTCCACTTAGCTGGGACCTAGAACATGGGTTCTGAGTGCTTGCTGACATGAGTCAGACTAATTTGTGTGTGGTGAGGATTGGGCTTAAACCTGAGTTAGAGCCCAGGTTTAGTGTGGAATGTAGACATACCTAAAGAGATTAAGTGTTGGTTAAAGATTAAATCCTCTGATCTCAGGGTTACTAATCAAAAATTTCTGATATCGCTCTGTGTTTAACAGCTCCTGTTCTGCATATCCGTAACACAAAAGAGATACAGCCTGGTTTATGTGTGCCCTCACACACTCTCCTCTAATGGAAATGGCAATGTAGTTGTTTTTTTACTCCTTCCTCTAGCATCAGCTACAGGAGTAAATGAGTTGGGAGCACTGTCATTTAAGGAACCTGATCTTCAATCCTCCTTTAGAGGGCTTGATACTGCATCCACTGAAGTATCTATTGGGTTTCTGGGAAATGGGGCGGGCAAAGCCCGCCCCATGCTAACGGAACCCCCCCCCCAGCCTAAGGGGAGGTACCACAGGGCCTCAGAAACCCACTAATTGCGGGGGACAACTAATAAAAGAACAGGGACAGGAGTGCGGTCAAAGGGTCATAAGAAGGGAGCCTGACAGGGACACCGAGCAGAGAACCCCGGACAGCGCCCATTGCTCCTCGAAAGCGTCAAGGGAGCCAGCAGATCAAGGGAGTAACTGGAAAGCTCCTGCTGTCTTCACTGAGAGAGCAACAGTCACTAAGTGAAGATCCTAAATTTGTAAAAAGCCAAAACAGAAGACTTTCGATTCAACCAATGTCTTTCTCTCCTTTACTTTTTCTCTAAGCCCAAATATCATTAAAAATCAAATGGGCTTTAAAATCTATGTGTACTAGACTAAAGAGTAGTGAAAGTCACATACCTTACTCTTCCTACATGAGGATGTTATAAAATACTTAGGTATCCAATATTAATTCTGTCAATGGATCAGATCAAACACATACCAAGCATAAAATATATACTGTAAGATACCTCTTGGAGG
The DNA here is from genome assembly GCF_020497125.1 of Mauremys mutica. Classification (NCBI taxonomy): domain Eukaryota; kingdom Metazoa; phylum Chordata; order Testudines; family Geoemydidae; genus Mauremys; species Mauremys mutica. The sequence goes on along the minus strand of NC_059072.1, from coordinate 187,413,935 downwards.
CATCAAAATACATTCTGCAAGGGACTGCTCCAAGTCTGGGGCTGAGAACCAGAGAACCAGAGTTCCTTTACCAGTGCTGTAAGACTGGCACTTTCTCAGCTGAAACTGCTTTTGGTGCTTCTCACTGCTCTTGATCTGTCTTAAACAAGCAAATAAAAATGCTTTTAAACATATGAATAACGTACAGTTTCCATATTTGTTTCTCTTTCAAGGATTTATGTTGCCTTGAATTTTATGTTTAGTTCTTCCCAGGGAAGTGGTTCTTACTGCTTTTTATTTCTGAATAGTAATGTCCAAATCAGTGAATACCCATGAAAAGATTTTTTTTTAAAAAATCTTTACCAGTTGTTTTAACTTATAATGACAGAGGGCCTCCTATGCTCTGGACAGACCACTTTAATATAGAGAGTTCCTGATAAAATTGAATTCGATAAGCTTATATTCTGCAATGATTTTTATGAATGTTTCCTAATAGCTTATGTAGGTTCAGCTTTAGAGGATGTCTCTTGGGGTCAGTATGAAGAGTGGCAGCAGGGGGAGTTAGAATTCAAAGAAGGAAGGAAAGAATAAGATTCTTCCAATGTAGAATGAGCAAGAATAATAACCCATGAATAAGGTCCAGGCTGATAGATGCCTGCCATTATGAGAAATAAAAATTACAGTTAAATTTTCTCTTTCCTGGGTGAACACTGGTGTAAATAATGAGCCACATATTGCCTCTGATAATCTCAGCCCTTTCCACCAGGTAACTTACAGGCAGCACCTTCCTGAAGTGGGCTGTCATAACTTCGCAGGCTATTCTGGCAGTTAGCCGAGCATCTTGTTGGTAATTCCTCTCAGGTAGTGACCTTGGTAGGTTACAGAAGCATGCTGTACTGACTTTATTAAGGTGTGCCCTTTATTGAGAATATGTTTAGTGCTTGTGTTGGGTCTCTAATTAAAATGTTAAAATATGGTTCCAGGAGAAAGTTTAACAGACAATTATCTTTTCTACGACGAAGGAGGAGAGCACTAGGACTCTGTGTGAAGTGACTGCACATGTGGCATTTTGGTGCTGCGTATTTAAAATATTCTTGCATATTAAGGGCTAGATTATACTATATTAGCATTTGTCTATTGAGTACTGTGTTGGAATAGCAAGCTATCACTTTAAAATGCGGTGGAGGTCCTGCTGGCAGGCAAGAGGACTCTGTGCCAAAGCATAAGATCTGAATCAGACAGGAAAGAACCAGCCTAGAAAATGGTGGAGTGAGTTGTGCCTCTCTGCCTTGAGGAGCAGCTTCTTTGTCTCGCTCTGTTTTGGGGTTCTTGCTGTTTTATTGCTTAGAATTCAGAATAACACACATTACATTACAACCTTCCGGCAAGTATATTTATATTTTCATCTAAATTTTGTGTACACCCTGACTGTAACAGCACTACTCTTCAGAGGATCAGATGAGAAAACAAATTTGAGTCACATTTCACCCTCTGCTCCCACCTTATTCCCTTCCAAGAGTAAGTTACTTTATCCCTTTTTGTTGAGTAGCTTACCACTTCACTGAGCTTGGCCAGCTGCTCTCGCTGGTAAGTGAGGGGCAGTGGAGCCAAAGTTGTTTCCCATATCTCCACCCACTTGTTGACATAGGGAACTAACAGGCAAGTAGCTCTTACATGCCCCAAAATGGCTGCAGAGACAATGTGAGCAGGGACCAGCAGAATGCCTTACTCCCCTCTATTGCCCTGTGTGACAATCTAGCCTGAAATGTGTTCAGTTTTTAAACCAAAGCAAAAAAAAAATTCCTGTCTGCCAGATCAGTCTGGAATCTGAAACCCAAGTTGTTGATGCTGCTTCACTCTTAATTGTCAGTGTGAATCAGAAGTTGTCATGTTAGTGCTACATAAGGTGAGAATACATCTTGCACACCCACATGACAGCATTCTGGCTATGCAGTGTGGAGAGTAGAAAACTATTGGTTTTGTCAGTAGAACTAGTGTGCAATTTTTTTTTTTGGCTTTGCACTATTTTTCCCCACAGACTTTTATGGAAAAGATTCATGCTAATGAAAATCACATTAACTTTTAAGCACCTTAGCATATTCCAGTCCATCAGCCACATAAATGTTCAGATGGGGGAGGGGGCACAGTAGCAGTGAAGCTGTCAATGGTCTCCAAAGTTTAGGCCACATTTTTCAGAAATGTCCATTGTGTGATACCTAGGCCTGGGTTTTGGAGGTGCTGATGCCAATGGATGCCCATCACTTTGAAAATCATATTCTAGATGTCTCTCTCATGTTGCTCTCCCACAAACTGGGAGACCCCCAAATTAGTGAACACTCTGTGCACCCACCCCAAATGTGTCAATCCAAAAAAACTCTTAGGCTTAGATTTATAGACCTTTATAAATTTAGCCTGGAAGACTTTTTTTTTCTGTAATGTGTTTGGTGTTGCGAGAAAGGTCTCTGAGGGCAGGTCTACACTAAGGGCGGGGGTCGAATTAGGGTACGCAAATTCAGCTACGTGAATAGCGTAGCTGAATTCGAAGTACCCTAATTCGAACAACTCACCCGTCCAGACGCGGCGGGGTCGAACTCCGCGGCTCCCCCGTCAACTCCGCCAACTCCTTTTGCCGAGGTGGAGTACCGGAGTCGACCGTGGCGCTTCCGGAGTTCGAACTATCGCGTCTAGATCAGATGCGATAGTTTGAACTCCGAAAAGTCGAACTCTCCGCGTCGAACCGGCAGGTAAGTGTAGACGTACCCTTACTTTCCTCTGCTTAGTTCTTCTTTACCCTTTGTGGAGTGCTTCCAACACTAAATTGGCTAGCCGGTGTCCTAGCATCCTTCCTGTTGGTGCTATTAAAACACTCATACTTAAGTTGATGTTACAGGAATCATTATTTTCTGTTGAGAGTCGTACTTCAGTATAGTATAGGTATGCCCCAGGCAATACATTTCACCAATCATCCAGAGATTCAGAAACCTCCTGTAACACCTTATGCTGTCCCTTTTAAAAGCAGGTTACAGATCGATCTTCTTCCTGATTTCCATCCAGAATAATGACATTTTGGGACTTACAATGCACAGAATTCGTCTGTTCTGGGTACAGTACAGCATGGTGCTGGACCACTAATCTGCCTTAAGCCAGGACCAGCATTCTCTGTTAAACCTTCAAATAAAGCAAGTTGATGGTCATGTGCAGGCAGCATGAAATTCCCCTCCAGTGTTTGTTGTTTCTTTCATTTTTCCTCCCTCAAGGGAATCTTTTGAGACCCTCCCAAAATTTTGAAACCCCACTCTGCCCTTGTGCTCTCCATCTTACCAGGCCCTGTACTTGGGCAGTCAACTATTTTTTGTTACGGTTCAGATTTCTTGGTCAAGGTATAGTCAAGGTCCAGATTTCAGAGAAAATAATAAGTAAATAAGATTTCAGGGTCTGTTAAAAAACATCCAGTGGTCCGGATTCGGCCCATGGTCTGTCTATTGATGGCCCCTGCCCTATATTATGATGACCATCCCTCTGACTGAAAAATGCTCAGTGACCAGGGCCGGTTCCAGGCACCAGCATTCCAAGCAGGTGCTTGGGGCGGCAATCTGAAAGGGGGCAGCAGTCCCACTGTTTTTGCCCCCAAGCAGCACGCCAACTTGCCACCGCGGACAGCAGGGGCAGTCCGTGTGCCGTTAGGGCGGCACGTGTGTTTCCGCAGCAGCAGCAGTTCAGCGGCAGCTTCCATGTTCAGCTGTGTGCGGTGGCACAGCTTCTGTTTTCCATCTGAAGACAGAAGCTGCCGCTGAATTGCCGCTGCCGCGGAAATGTGCGTGCCGCCCTACCGGCGCACGGACTACCCCCGCCATCAGCAGTGGCAATTCAGCGCGCTGCTTGGGGCAGCAAAAACTGTAGAGCCGGCCCTGTCAGTGACTCTCTCCAGAGCTCGTTAAATTTAAAAGAGCCAGAGAGGCAATTGCCAGACAACATACGTTTCTCTCTTCCTTTTGAGGCTATTTTTACAGTCTCCTCATTAGAGCTGGGTGAAATTTTTAGATGAATAGTTTATTTGACTGAAACTATTCACAAATTTGGGTTAAGTGTGAAAAAAATGTTTCAACTTTTTGTTTTTCAGTGACACTTGGTTTTGAAATTTTGGCAGGATTTAATTTTTTTAAAAGGTGATTAAGAACAGTCACTTTTCATTCAACCTGAAATAGTATTTTTTCCATTTCATTAAGAACCCTCCCCCACCCTTCTTCCCGCATTCTATTTTGGGTCATCTCAAAACTGTTTCTCTCGCCCTCGTCAATTTTTCAGTTTGGCCACTGAACCAAATAGTGTAATCAATTATTCACTCAGCTCTACTTCTCATCCTCTACCAGCCTAAGAACAAAGAGAGTATACCTGAATCCCAAAATCCTAATGAGCACTCCCATGCCCTAATGATTTGAACTGTCACTAGACTGGCGGGCCAAACATCTCTTGGATATTTTTTGGTCTGGGGACCTGACTGTGTCAGGCTTTACATAGTTAGGGGTTTAATTTTGGTCTTTTTTTACCCCCCCCAAAAACCACCACCACCACCATCACCAACAAAAACAACTTTTAATTTACAAAGCTGTCTCTGATTTTAGTGCACAATTCAGTCAAATTGCCAAATGTGCTGGGTATGTTTCTGAATAAAGGAAAACAGTAAATGTTCAGTGATTTCACCAGCAGAGTAACATTATTCCCAGTTTTTTGTCAGTAAATTTATCAGCTGTGGCTTGAAACACAAAGGGAGAAGATTAATTGAAGGCTAGGCAGTTATAGAGGAGTGCAATTGTTACAGCTACATTAAATGCTGCAGCTACTGTACATTTTTAAAGATTAATAAGAGCTCTCTGTCTTTCTGCCATGAGTGACCATCCACCCCATCTTTCTGTTAAAAATCCTGCAAACTAGTTTCCACTATAAATTTTTACATGTGCATTTTAGTAGCAGAAACAGTGGCAGCTCTTGTTTTGAGAAATTAAACTTCTCTTTCATGAGGGAACCCCAGAGTGCATTGAGCTGCAGAGCCTAACTAAGCATTTTAGCTCCCAGGGTGAACTAGCATATTTGCACCCCCTACAGGATTTTTTTTGTTATTTTTGCACCCTGGGCAGCAGCCCCATCCTGATTACAGCCCTGCTGAGCTGTTCTTAAAGTTCATGAAAGAAAAGATTTAAAAATGTCTCACTCAATTTTGTTGCATTAAAGTGACATATTTAAAGGAACCAAAGTGGAACAAGCCATTTGCCCCCCAAAATAGGCCAACACTAGGAATTTTGGGTAGAGTCTATGTATTGGGCCTACCAACCCCAAGAAGCTGGAGGAAGAGTAGGAAAATTGGTCACACTTAAAAGACCCAACAGGCATAAGGGCTTCTAGCCAGCCTAGCAAGGTCCCAGAAAAAGATATCATGCTGTTTAAATCCTCTCTCCTACCCACAAGGTAGGAAGCAGCCTGAGCCTTTTAGTGGAAGTATTTATTTGAGGAGACAAATAAGTGGGATATATTGAGGACTACAGTGGAATTGCAAGCTATCATTTGCGGGGAGGAAGGAGTATTCCTGGTCCTGTGTGCAGGCTAGGGGTCTCTGTAGGGAAATAGCAGTTAATGTGTGGCCTGCAGCCATTCTGCCTAAAGGAAGGCGGGGTGAGTTGCACCTCTTTGTTTTAGGAAGCAGCCTGCTTTGTGTGAGTCCATTTTGGGTTTACTCTCTTGAATCCAAGTGATCAAGAAGTGTTACGTTGTGTTCCAACCTTCCAACAAGAATGTTTGGGTTTTTTATCTAACTTCTGTGTGTATGCTGTGAACATAATAAAAGGGACATGGTCTGTTGGGAGGAGGTAAGGCAGTGTGGTTTTAGAAGGAACTTCTAATAGGTTCAGGAATTATGTATAAATGGGTAAGATTCTGTGGCCTGCATTGTGCAGGAGGTCAGACTAGATGATCATAATGGTCCCTTCTGACCTTAAAGTCTATGAGTCTATAAACTTTTTGGATAAATTTCTTCAGGTTTATATAAGCATTCAAGGTGATCTCCTAGCCAGTGGTAGTTCATGCAACACTAGTTATACAATGGATCAAATCTTGCAGTCCTTACTCAGTCAGCATTCCTCTTGATTTCACTGGGAGTTAGGACAATAGGGTTCAGCTCCACATAAACTAAATACAGAAGTGAACTTAGCCTCCCAGTGGGCAGGCTGGGATGGGAGGGAATCGGAAAGCATTACTGCAGCATTCTGTTAACTTTTGGGAAAGTATTGTAGGGTGCATCTCTGTCACTAATGAAAGAGGGCTGCTGGGAATGCTAAGATATGTGAGGCACAGTGCATTTCTATGTCTTTTTATGTTTCCTTGCTATTCTCACGTACATAGGTGAGCAGGGATTTGCTGCTGCTTTGCTTTTTTCTTGGCTGAGGCTTGTTTTTAATTCAATTTTTGTCAGGGCACATAGCCCCCGGGAAAGGAACCTCTCTAAAAATTTGGAATGAACAGAGAAAGAAAGAAAATCTAATAGTTTTAGAGAACAAGTCAGGGAACGAGAGAGAAATTTTCTCTAACATCATAGAGGGTGTGGGGTGGGTGTGCTTCATGCAGAAGCCCAAATGGGGGAGAGTAATGGAGGGTTATAATGTTGAGGCAAAAGTTTCTAGAGTGTGGTCTGTGGAGCACTTGCTGATCATATGGTGCTAGTTCTAACCCTCCTCACCTGTTCTTTCAGCTGTTAAATTACATTAAAAGAAATAGTAATGCTTCCTGATATTGCATGGAAAAGTAAGTGATTGCTGTAGTTGTGACAGAGATGCTGTGTGATCTCCAATGGAGAGGAGGTGCTCCATGCAGCTTTGAATGGCTGAGATGGTATCTCTGTTAAGCTGTCATGCACTCTATGATAAAATCTTGGGAACCCCTGTAATAAGGGAAACTAAAGGGGCATTAGAGAAGACACTAGCTTTGAGGAGAGTGCCAGAGTAGCTGAGAGACCCCCAAAAGCCCAGGAGAAACAGAGAGACACTGATCCTGGACCAGGAGATGCACTAGGAAGAAACAGTCCTAGATGAGTTGGAAGATGGGATCTCCATGGACACACACATAGCCAAAAGGGAGGTTGAGTAGTTTCGGAAGAGTTGGAAAATTATTGGAGCAGTAGGGGTGAGCTGAAGAAAGCAAGCAATTAATTCATTGTAGAAGCTAACTAGGAAGGAATGAGATGAGTTTGTAGGAGCCCAGGATGAGTGTGATGTGACTTGGAGAGAGATGAGCCTTGAGTGTAAGGGAAATTGACCTAAAGCATACTTAATGGCGCTGACAGAGAAGATTAGAGAGTCCTTTGGATGAGGAATGGAACTGCTGGGGGTTAGGTTTGAGGGGGAACTTAGACCTATTTACAACAGCTAGGAGTACAACCAATCTAGAGGGCTAGGAGTGTTGTGATTAAAATATGAAAGGGACATAGAGATGGAGAGAGTGTGTCTGAAAAGTTACAGGACACAGGAAGGCTCTGAAAAGATCATGGTCAGACCTGATTTTTTTCATACCACAACACTCGTCTGTGCAACAGCTACAGGAGGCATGAAGAGGATGCGGCCAGGACATCCCTATGCCATTGTGATATCTGACTGACATAAATTCCTGTGGAGCTGTTGACAGACAGTGCGATTCAGAGTGGCCCTCGGGTGAGCCAAGTTGGCACTGATTGCCCAAAAGTCAAGCACATGCATAGGAACTTGAAGGTACCTTTGCAAACACCAAGCAGCCAGAGAGCTCTTTAGCTGCAGCTCAGGATCTGGGACTTGGCCTTATATTTTATATTCTCCAGGATGTTTCTTGTTTGTATCAGCTATTAAAGTGCTGATCCTCTTCCCATGAAACCATTGCCTATCACGGCCCAGGTTAAAGCTGGAAAAATTCAAATTGGAAGTAAATCACAAATGTTTAACAGTGAGGGTGATTAACCACTAGAATGAACTACCAAGGGAAGTGGTGGAGTCTCAATCTCTTGATGGCTTCACATCAAGACTGGATGCCATTTTGGAAGATATACCCTAGTCCAACGCAAGTTGTTAGGCTCAATTCAGATGTAACTGGGTGAAATCCTACAGCTTGTGTTATAAAGGAGATCAGACTAGATGACCTAAAAGTCCCTTCTGGCTTTAAATCTATGAATATGAACCTCCTGTATCTCCATGCACATGTCTACTGTACAGACTGTTGTCAGTAACTCTAAAGTGAATGCTTGTTTCTGTTGTTTAAGATATATAATAAAATGTCCTGTCCTTCATACTTATGCTTATTGGAGGGATATAAAACTCTTAAATGTTGGAGGAGGGGGGCCAAAATGTTGTGACTCTGAATTTCTCCTCAAATCCCCTATTGACTGTAGGTGGCAGTGTCCTACAGTTTTAATCTTTCAGACTCCTACATATTGCCCAGGAGGAGTCAAATGGCAGCATGTGTGGTCATGAATGATCAATGTGAACAGGTAGGGAAGGGAGACAGAAAAAGGTCTTGAACGGTGGGCCCATCGTACAAGTGTTCTTTGTGCTGAGCTTCCATTGAAGTTCATGGGAGTTCTGCATGTGGAGCTTTTTGTAGGTGTGAAGTTGTATTTCTATCTTTACTAGATGCTCAGGAGTAAAAACTGGCAATACGGTGAATTGTGATGTCCACAAACTACAGGCACACCCCAATCTGACACTACCAATTTACTTGAAGAACTTGATGATTTATCTTCACAATCTAAGATCAAAGATTCCATTCCACCAGGTTTCTAATTGAATCAAAGTATCATAATTGGTTTATGCACAACTTCCAGTGACAACATTCAGCAAAGCTGAGAAAATACTGATACAATGGTGTGTGTGTGTGTGTGTGTGTGTGTGTAACCTCTCTGTGAATGTTTGTTCACATTTTTAAAGTGAATTTGGTGCACCAATGCCCCTTCAGAACTCACTTTTCACAGATATTGAAGCAAATGAGTTCCCTGACAGGAAGGTTTGCAACTACAGGTCAGATGTGCAAATATACAGGTCTTTAGTTGGAAGTATTCACACCAACAATTTGATACTGAGGATGAGACTGTGAACTCTTTACTCATATTGGTGAATAGTTCAGTGGGACTACACAGGTGGGTAACTGCTGCCTTCTGGGAGTAAGAGATTCTCTGGCTAAATGAAAATAGAAACAGAGAGAAACTTGGGACCAAATCCTCAGCTGGTGTAAATCATCATAGCCTCCATTGAAGTCATTGAGCTTGCCCCTATTTACAGTAGGTGAGCATCTGGTCCCATGTTTTGTTGAACACCGACGCTGAAAATAATAACCCAAAGGAAAGCTAGCAGATTAGTAGTTCTGACAAAGAATAATAGAGCTGGAAGAATAATTCAGAATGAATAATGTATGTGCTAAACGTTTCTTTTTTTCTGTTCATTTCTTTGTGAGTTGTCTGCTGAACAGATCACAACTTTCTCAAATGCATTCCTTATTTTAAATTATTTGCCAAATTGTTTCTGTAAATAATTCACAGCCTGTAGCTCATTTGCAAGCACCGCATTGCAAACACATCCTGTTCCATGAATAGATGAATGTGTTTCTTAGGGCACAATTGTAAATCCCCTTCTCTCACAGGGACTACTCAGGTGAGTAACTACTCACCACCACAAATAAAGAAATGCACATTAATGAATGGACTTGATCAACAGGTAACTTTTCTGAGGCCCCCCTAACTGTAGCTTTTTTTTCAGTGAAGAAGAGGGGAAGGGAAGGAAATTCAACAGACACTGGGGAAATTAGCCAGTGACAGACTCACAGGAAGATCTAGGAGGAGTTTTCCCAGCCAGAGAGAGGGGAGCCTGGGACCCCAAAAATAACTAGGAAAAAAAGGAGAGAGGAAGTCTCCTCCCAAATATCCCCATTCTCCTGTCTCTCACAAGAAGGTGGTGAGTTTCAATGCCTAGCTTTTAGGGCCTGATCCTGCCCCACTGAAATCAATTGAAGCTTTACCGTTGACTTCACTGGATACAGGATCAAAGCTTTAGAGATGATGGTGGCTGGTTCTCTATGAAAACCTCACTTAGCTTGATGCAGCAGGCCTGATTCTCCTCACTTACAGCATTTGACATGAATAGTTATTACTGATTTACATCAGTATAAGTGAGAAGAATCAGGCCCAATATCTCCAAAAAGTTGTGGTGGCTGATTTTAGAGCTAAGAGACACTGGTACATCAGAGAGATCTCTGCAAGGCAGCGTGCAGCCCACTCACTCACGGACTTCAAGAGGAGTGACAGTGCTTAGCCCTACCTCCGAACCTGGGGCCCTCTGCCACAGCAGCCAGACCTAGCCCTTCTTAATAACCTAGCCCTTCTTAATACCAATCTGATGAAAGATAAGATTTCTGTCAATGAGAACAGAGAATTTGATTACCATGTCTGAAACCTGGGGTGTGATTCTCCAGCCCCTTCTCAGGGTATGTCTACACTACCTGCCGGATCGGATCGATCTATTGGGGATCGATTTATCGTGTCTAGTGTAGATGCGATAAAATTGATCCCCGATCGCTCTGCCGTCGACTCCGGAACTCCACCGCGCACGAGAGGCAGAAGCAGAGTCGACGGGGGAGCGGCAGTGGTCGACTCGCTGCCGTCCTCACGGCCAGGTAAATCGATCTAATATACGCCGACTTCAGCTATGCTATTCACATAGCTGAAGTTGCGTATCTTGGGTCGACTCCCGCCACCCCCCCCCCCGCAGTGTAGACCTAGCCTCACATGAGTAAAGGTTGGAGAAATAGGACTTCAGCTTTCATGATAAAATTTGGTATGGTCTACTGTACTGTCTAGCCCAGAGGTTCTCAACCTATTACCATTGTGGGCCGCATTTGCAGCTCTCTGCATTATGTGAGCCACATCCACACAATATGTGTATGTTACCTGTATGGCCCTGAGAATGTCACATGGGCCGCAGCTATGTGCTGATTGGGCCGCAAGAAGCCCGTGGGTTAAGAACCACTGGTCTAGCCAGTCGTATCAGCAGGGAAAACACAATGTAAGCAGGCACTGGAGCTTGTTTTAAAACACAGTAGAAGTAGAAACACAGTCATTCCCCCTCTAGAAAGAGATGACCCATGCTTGCTTTAACAGCTATGTTACAGGTCAAACATACAAATATAAGATTTATAATACCTTTTATATGATTTTTTTAACATAGCATTTATCTTCACAAGCTGGATGATCTCATAACATGAGTGGTGTAGTGACAAGTGTGTATTGACAAGTCAGCCCTTAACAAGTGAAGATTAATGTGCTATTCTAAAACTAGGCTATTATATGTGCTGTTTATACAAAAGAAGTATTAAAAATGGGGAAAAAATTGGCTGCCAGCCAAAGCGCTGATGACACACACAATATTGAAATAAATAGCTGATGATGCACAAAGTGCTGAAAGATATGTTTATTGCAGCACCGCATCATCATATGTTTATTTCAATGCTTTGGAACTGTTCAGTCAGAATAACAGAACACCAATTGATACGGGGAAATTCTGCCTATCCCATCCATCCCAACCCTTTGTTGTAAAAAAAAACCCAGTATATTTATATACTGTACTGAGTAATGTGCTAACTTCTGTAGACATTATTTGAGCAAAACTTACTTCCAAAATAGTCTGCACAGCCAGCTGCCAGGAAGTAGTGTTAGAATTAATAAGACTTAAACAATGAATCAGCATTAAAAGCTTACTCCACATTTTTTTTAGAACACCTTCCACTCAGGGATCTCAAAACAGCCATTTCAAGTATCCTAAACTTGTAAATTTTTGGAGGGTTTGATTTATTTCCATACAAAGCAGACAAAATTATCAGATTGATCCATACATTGATACTGCTATGGCAAAGCCACATTGCTTATACATATATTGTTAAACACCTGTGGCTGGCCTATATAATATTCTCTTCTCTCGTCACTAAAATCCAGCCACTTTTGGAGCCAACAGCCAATGCACAGTAACATGACACAACAATTTAGGACAGTAAGTGAAGACATAAGAGAGAATCCAGTAATAACTGCATTGGGCATGTGGTTAGACGGCATGCAACTACCTGAACTGGAATTTGCCAAGGACACTGCAATCAAATCCCCTAGTGGTGTGAAAATTGCCATCGGATCTTTGATGACCACAAATGGTCAGGACCTTATCTCTGATCTGAAATAGGATGAGAATAACACCCACAATTGTTGTTTTAAAAATGTACAGGTGAGGGGGAGAGGGTGTACATTGTAATAACATCTATGCAGTCCTTTGAGAAGGTCCCATGCTCACCTTTCTCTTTATGGACAAATGAGCTAGGAGTGTTGAGGAAGCAATGCACTTATCTCTGGAGCCTGGAAGGTAATGCCTTGCTCTTGAAAGACCTCATCTGGACATTGCTCAAGGTGGCACCGACAGACTTCATAGGGGGAGCACATCTAAACCTCTCTGGCTGCTGGGTGGGATGTCAGGATGGAAGTTGATTGAGCGGGGGTGAAGGAAAGCTTGTGGGGGAGGGAATCACATTGCTTTTAGTGTGGTATTATTGTAATCACATCTTCTTAATGAAAACTGTGTGATAGGGTCACGGAAAATCAGGCTAACCATATGTCAAGTGCAGGGTTTGTTAAGGATTAGAAATCTATTAGAGAATAGATTTTGGAATTCCATTGAAGAAAGTAATGAACTACATTTCAATAGAGAGAAAGTAATCTCAGATAAGCAATGACTACAGTCAGCTTGGAAGTATGCTGAAGGGGTTTGAGAGAGGAAGTACAAGTCATGCAAAAACACTGAATAGGCACACGAAAGTGAAGTCTATTACCGGTCTATTACCGGTACTTGTTTATTGCATTGTACATTTCTTCACCAGGCTTTCTGCAGCGGAATGCATGCAGGATTGGACCCAGTAAAAGTAAATTCCACGCTGAACATGTGGGGGGGTAAAGAACTATTTAGCAGAAAAAACAGACAAAAGTACCCCAACAACATTCCAACCCCCAAAACAAATAAATTATAGTAAGTTCATGAATGTTCAAGGAGTCATCAGTAGACTAATAGCCTTTTTTTAAAAAGCCCCCATAGAATAGACAGCCAGAAGTTTGCAGAATGAATGTGGTTACATTTTAACTCTCCTCCAAAATCTAAAGGAGAAAGAGAAGGATGCCTTAACTTCTTTCCTAGATAAATCTTGATGGTGTCTTTCCTGTTGCAAAATGAACTGTTAACAAACTAATCACTCTGGCTGGCTTTCCCAATTTACTTGCATGTGACACTTGTGCTCTTAGTTAAAATGAATAAAGAGGGGTTTTTTTGTTTTTGTTTTTTTGTTTTTTTTTAAAAAGGGCAGGATTATAGCATCAGTATGCAAATAGTTGCTCCAATATCTTTACCAGGGTGTCCTGGATTCCAGACATGCATCTATAGGAATTTATTCTATGTGCATAGCATGTATATTGGGACTGAATTAACTGTTGGCATTAGCAGGTGCTTAAATCTGTGGTGTATTTTGCCCTGTGTTTCCATAGACTAAGTCATGGCAAGGCAATAAAATCAGTGACACAATAGTGCACAATGTCTTTTACCTTTTGCATATGTGCCTTCAGATAAAGAGCAAACCATTGCTTGGCTTGGTCTAGTTTTCACAATTCAACGCCCTTGCAGAATTTACAATGTGCAGAGGGAATGTGGTGAAATGGAGATAGAATAGGCAGTTGCCTAGAGAAGTAAAAATGTTTATGGCCAGACTTGGATATCCTTAGTTATGCTGAGTAGCATCTTACTCCACATTCAATCCCATTACCTTCAGTGGGCCTAAACATGGGGTAAGAGGTGCTATGCAGACAGAAGTAAGATAGCAGAATCTGGCCCTCAGTGACTGTCAGTTGGCAGTTAGCTAGTAGACAGTAGAGCTATTACTCTGGGACTCAAAAGTCCTGGCTCCATTTCCCTGCTCCATCCCAGATTTCCTGTGTGATCAGGGGTAAGTCACTTAGTAGCTCCGTGCCTCAGTTTCCCTGATGTACAATGCAGATAATAACACTTTGCTACTTCACAGGGTTGTTGTAAGGAGAAATACATTAAAGACTGGGGCAGGGAGGAGCTCGGATAATATGGTAATAGATGCTATGTAAGTACCATAGATAGGTACGGGGGTCAGCAACCTCTGGCACACGGCTCACCAGGATAAGCACCCTGGCAGGCCGGGCCAGTTTGTTTACCTGCCGCGTAGGCAGATTCGGCCGATCGTGGCTCCCTCGCCCGCGCCGCTTACCGCCGTCCCTATTGGCCTGGGATGGCGAACTGTGGCCAGTGGGAGCCCCAGTCCCCTGAACCTGCTGATGCGGCAGGCAAACAAACTGGCCCGACCTGCCAGGGTGCTTATCCTGGTGAGCCGTGTGCCAGAGATTGCCGACCCCTAGATAGGTAGATACCACTTGGCACCTCAGAAAATCTTAGGTAATAGAGAGACAAGGTGGGTGCAGTAATATCGGTTATTGGACCAGCTCTTGTTGGTGAAAGCTCTTGAGCTAAAACAGACCTCTTCAGGCCTGGGAAAGGTACTCTGAGTATCACAGCTACAAGGTGGAACAGAGAGAGTTAATATGTTGCAAGAGACCACTTAAGTTGAAGTGGGCCGTTAATACCTGTACAGTCACAGGACAAACAAGGGTTAGTGAGTTACAGTGTCTTTATTAATCCATGTTTTTTTGGTGTCTAGTAGTGTTATGAATTTAAGCTGCCAGGCTAATCTTTTGAAGATGTTTGCAGATTTCATTTGAGGAGGAGGGCTAAGAGATCAGCTGTAGAGTGATCAATTTATAAAAAGCGTACACCCATGGGTTTTTGTCTTTTTGGCATTTTTCCATGTGAGTTTGCAAGTGCAATGAGTGTCTTGTTAACTCATAGTTCTTGTTGGGGCACTTAGTGCACTGGATGAGGTACTCCACGTGTTGTGACAAGCATATGTGGAACTAGGGTTGCCAATTATGGTTGGATGTAGTCCTGGAGGTTTCATCACATGATCTAATCTTTAATTAAAGATTAATCTTTAATTCCTGGAGACTCCAGGACAATCCTGGAGCACTGGCAACCGTATCTGAGACACGTGGATCTTGAAAGGTATGTTATCATAGATATCTTGGATAGATAATCCAGAGAAACTATTGGCAGGGAAAACTAGATGTTTCCTAGTTTGTCTATGGAAATAAAATAAAGGATTCTACAGCCAGCACTGCTTGACTCTGATTTTCTTGATTAAATCAGATTAACCCACTGTGGACTGCAGCCTCAGATCCAGACTTTCATTTCTTCTTATTTAGCCAAAATGTGTGTAGCTCTTTGTTGAGCAGATTTGAGGTGTTGCTTCATTTGGTGCCTGCAACTGTGTGTACAGTGGCTGGCAGAGAAGGTGTTAAAGAAAGAGACCAAATTGCTTGTCCTGAGGGCAGCTGTGGGGAATTCATTCCCCTCTATATGCTAGGAGAGACATGCTGTAGTGAGATGAATTGAGATTAGCAATGAGTTTTAAATGGGGAGGATCTTTAAGAAGAAAAGGATCTCTACTGAGAGGTGAACTTCAGGGAGAGGGATTTCCTCTTTCTCTCTTGTGGTTGACTTATGTGAGATACATTTTTAGATTTTTGCTGTGGACTTCACACAAGCCTGTTGTGCATATGTTTTGGCTTCTAAGCAGGCATGGACTCATTTATTTTTCTGCTTTACCTGTAGGAACTCTGCACACACAGGCAGACTCTCAAAGGGTCTGCCTGTGTGTGCAGAATCCTTTCTTGCTCTGAGCCATGTCTCAGAGTTTGCTTACAGTCAGTTTGCTCTATATTTTAAGCAGCTTATTGGTAATGTCCATCATGTCCTGCTAGGGCTGAAACTACAACGCCATCACCACTACTGGGTCTTGTGACTTTCCTCCTCACACAGCATGTTCATCTGAGCACCATCAAATCTCAATTGATTTTGGATAACCCCCTCTTTATCTATCCATCTCTCATTCTGTTTAGCTAGTTGCAATCTCCAACAGCCTGTCAGTAGGAACAATCTGTTCCCATCTCTCAAGTGACTTGGCTTCTCAAGGAGATAGCCCTTGTAGGCTCCTTAACTTGAGCTAAAAAGGGCAAGTCTGATTAACCTTTCATCAGAACTGTAATTCAAAAAACCCTGAATCATTTTGGTTGTTCTCTGTGACATTTGTTTAATCTTCCATGACTCCCCCCAGTATATGGTGACCACCACGGCCTTTAGTAGGTTCAACATGCTTTAATTAATGCAGTCAATATTTTGCACTCTTAGGTAAAGTAGAAAACATACACTGTGGTGTGTCTTGGTGGGGGGAGGGGCAGGGAGGAGATTAGTTGCATGATTGTTTCTCCATTTTGCACACAATAAGCACTACAGGTAACCTCGGTTATCAGAATGTAATGGGGGATAGAATAATTTTGTATGACTAAAAATTCTCTCAAATGTCCAAAGTCTAACTGTATTTAGTAGACTCTCTTGTTTCGTATGGGGAACATGACTCTTGTAGCAGGGCAAATTCACAGAAAGGCTACACTCAATGTTTCCCCAGTCAAACCAATTCTCTTCCTTTCAGGTATACTGAAGATGGATAGTGAGTGACATGGTGTGAATATGAAGGTTTGACAGAAGGAAGTTTGCTACTTTCAAATGTAGCATCTTATTACCAAGACAATAATGTCTGGAGCTGAGCATAATTTTCCTATATTAATTTCCATCCTATCATGTATTACCTCTAATACTGCAGCACTAGGTCTTCAGCTGTAATGATCAATGGCTTCAAGGAATGCTTAATTCGGATAGCACAGTAATTGTGATTCAGGCATAAATTCATTACATGCTAGATTTAGAGCAACAAACTCACTTCACCTATGACCTAAACTGAATATGAACCCGCCTCCTCTTAAGTGAAATGCTGATGTATAAGACCATTGCCCAGGGATTTACAATACACATTTTCAGAGGTTTAGTTGGCATTTTAGACTTGAAATTCTGGAATTAGTTAGTTGAAGAGCTGGTCAAAATGGCTTTGGAACTGTTTTCCATTGAAAAATACATTTTTGTCAAAAGTGAAAAGTTTAGCAGAAACCTGTTGATTTCAACAAAGTTTTTTATTGGAAAACATTGGAAATAAAATGTTTTACACTTTATATTTTATTAAAATATTAAATTTAATATATGTATATATTTAACAATAATATATCATTTTCAAGGCTGAAACAAAATTATTTGAAACAAAGTCAAATCAAGTATCAGAGGGGTAGCCGTGTTAGTCTGGATCTGTAAAAGCAGCAAAGAGTCCTGTGGCACCTTGTAGACTAACAGACATATTGGAGCATGAGCTTCCATGGGTGAATACCCACTTCGTCGGATGCATGTCAAATCAAACATTCTGATGTTCCTGAATCAAAATTTTTCAGAATTTTTGTTTCACAGGAAATTTCAAAATTTTAGCTTTTCATTCTGATTCTGAACTCTTGTTCCCCAAAATGCTGAAATTTCTGATGGAAGGAAATTCCAGTTCCCAATCAGATCTAGATACTTGGTTAGCTTCCTATTCATAATGCTGAAAATTAACCCCTTATCATTAGGTGTTTGTCAATGTATTTAGGAAAGAAATACATTTTGTTTCAGTAAGTGAGGAGTCCATATGAAAGTGAAGTAACTAGTTGCAACTTTTTCAAACCTCCTTCCACACGTGCTCATGTCAAAGTCAAAGGCAGGCCTAGAAATAGCTAATTCATATTTCTCAGTTAAAAACTTTGAATGCCCAGGATTTGCTTCTTGCTTTCATTAGAAATAATCTACATGCTACTCTAGTGTTGGGTGAACAAAACAACAGAGGCCTCTCAAATGCATTTCCTTAATGTTCAGTAAATTTACTGCTTTAATAGAAATCACCGTTGATCATGTATTTGCTTTATGGAGTTTCACTGCATATTTAAAATTGACATATATTTGAGCACTTCACATTTATATATTCATTGGGTCTATTCACTTAATAGGGCAAATAATCATTATATTTCACTGGGATGCTGGGTTTTAATTCATTTAACATTTTAATCTTTCATCAGTTTTTCATTTAAGAGGATTTCACTGCATATACAGGATTTGTATAAATCTGTGTGCAGTAAATTTATTCTTTTAACAGTTTTATTCTTTCATCAGAAATTCATTTAAATGGATTCCACTATATATCACATCCACTTCCAGTGCAGCTTTAGGTCAGGCTGTAATTGATGCAAAAGCAATGAGGTATTAAAAAAGATAGTAAATATCTGAAATTGGAGAGAGTTCCAAAAGTATGGCATTGTAAGGGCATGACATTCTTCAGATAAGAGAGGGGAGGGGAACTAATAAACCATTTTGATCCAAAGCCTCACATGTTTGATAATTTGAATTTTTACTAAACTCAGGATCTATACTGACAAGACTGACACCTTTAAGGCAAAATTAAAGGGACATCATCAACTTAAAACAACATATGGCCATGTGAAAATGTACCTGCTGTTACAAGTATCCCCTAAAATGACTAGCACAGAAGGATTAAGGAAAAAAATATTTACTTCCATATTTTCAGTTTGTGTACTTTGTGCATTTGACAGCACTTTGGGTACAGTCAGCTTCACTATTTTGTTGATAGTAGATTGAATCTCTGTCATGCATTGGTCTGGGTTAGACCTCTTTTGCATGCTCTTCTCTAGACTCTGCAAAAGGAACATTTGCCAATAACAGCATCAGAAAATAATGCTGCTGAAGAGGCCACAAGCAAGAGAACGTATACAGAGCAAAGAGCAAAGAGAGGAGGGTTCAGAGAATTTTGGATGCAGTTCTCAAGCTTTCCCAAAACACAGGAAGGAAGCAGAAAAAGACCAATTAGAAGCCAGTGTTCTGCTTTTTTTTTTTTTTTTAAATGTCTTAAACACTGTTTACAGGATGCTGTAACAGAAAACTGTTCATTTAAATAGTCAATTAAAAGAGAGTCAGATTAAGGGTCCTTTCAACTGTCATAATTGAGGCCTTAATGAGTACAAGTTAAAACCTGGATATTTTTTGTTATCTTGTTTTAAAATAGATAGTCCACTAAATATTATGTTTTCTTTATTTCTTTATTTTTTTTATAAAATGCTACTATGCTGGGACCTTGAAAGACAAAATTTGGGCAAAGGGACATTTTTATAGTTGAGGTATCGATCCTTGCCAGTATAGGTTTAGAATATAAATGATGATTTAATTTCAACAATATACTTTGGTGAGCAATACCACCATAATAAGGATAGTTGGTCAGATTCACAAAAAGATAGATGGGGCGGTTGCCTGTATTTTAACTAAAAATAAAAATGATTCTTTTACTTTTTAAATGTATTAAATAGTTTTCGTTATTACCAAATTCTATGTATTGAAAACCAACATTCATTGTTAATAATGTGAAATCACACCAGTTATGCACAATTTCAAGTGACTGCATACATTTTGTGCAATGATCTGTAGATTGATAGCACATGCTTTGAAGGCCAGAGCCATGGGTGCTGTCAGAAAGATCATGTCAAAGGAGTAAAGGTAAAATAGATATGTTGAGCTAGATCATAGACTGTTCTCTTTAATACCTGAATGCACCTATTTGAAAATCTGAAATAAAGGCTACTCTGTCTGGCTGCATCTAATACCTCTTTATCCTCTTTCCCTTCCTACTCACTTACAGCAGTTCTCAGGTATGTTATATATGCTATCTTGACACATTTTCACATTGATCCTGATCTCTAATGATAGCCGTTCACATCTTTCTCAGCTGTCCCTGCAGGCATGTTTCAGTAGCTTTTCCTGACTTCCTCAGTTCTGGAAGGCCCCTTGCTACCCTTTCTGTTTAATTTCTCCTTTCTCTCCAGGGGTCTCTCTTCTGCTCTGGATTCCGTCTTTACACACATGAACTTGTGTGGGAATAAGTACACCTTGTGAGATGCTGTAGACACTCAGTCCCCTGGCATGCGCCTCACACAGGGCCGGCTCCAGGCACCAGCGAAGGAAGCAGGTGCCTGGGGCGGCCAATAGAAAGGGGTGGCACTCCATCCGTTGTTGGGGTGGCACATGCGGGTCTTCGGCGGCAATTCAGCAGTGGGTCCTTCACTCCCTCTCTTCATCTTCGGCAGCTCTTTGGTGGCAGCTCAATCTTTTTTCTTTTCTTCACTGCTTGGGGCAGCAAAAAAGCTGGAGCTGGCCCTGGCCTCACAGATATCCGGACAGGAATTAATGCTTCTCTAGCTCTTGTTAACTGAAACTTGGGTCCCCTGCAGCTCCCCAGGCTTGGCCAATCTGAAAGTGCAGTCTCCTGCATCTTCTGTGCCCTGTCCCCAAACTACACATGCAGCATCCAAAAGAAACTCCACAAGGAGTTTCCTGAGTCCCCTGTCTCCTTCCTGCAGAAGAGTACAATGTGGCTCTGAAGGAGACAGAGTGAAAATGAAGAGATTAGACTCCTTTAGGCTATAAAGTAACTGTCTGGGAAGTAGAGACAATTAGTTGTGACAAATTAGCCAGCAAGAAAAATAAAATAGCTATTTTAAAGTCTTGTGGGATCATGTAATCTGATTGGTGAAGAGGCTTTATAGTTCTTATATATGCATTCATTAAGAAATGATAATGGTCACATTTTTTTAAAGTCTATTTCCTTAGATGACTAAATAATGTTTGCACAGTAATATACTTCTTCCTACATAGAATAAATACACCTATATTTGCAGTATTACCTAATCTATCTAAGACAAAATGGAAAGTTTTTAATAGCGCCCACTGTATATGGCCTCTTTAATGGCAATCAGATTTAGATACATAGCTAAAAATTACTGTACCCTAGTGAAATTATATTTGTTCAAGCCTTGACCATTTTAGGCCAGATTTTGCCATACTCATCAATCTTGAGTAGTACCCTACTTCATAAGTAGCCTGTCAGCATAGGTCAGGCGGTCACATTTGGGCCTTTGATAAGCAAAAGCAACACTTTGTACCTTTGTGAAATTTGTTTACTTTTATTGTATATTTTATTTCCTAGGCAAAACATATTTGATAATATGCAGGAAGTAGTTAGGGTTACTATCTTGACTGACCAGTATGGAACATATTTTCCGGGAAGAAAATTAGCACATTAACTGTGCTATGTAGGATCTTCTTAAGTAGCAATGGTTCTCTATTTTCGTGTGTAGTATTTGTACACTTTAACTCTGATGGACATAAGATGCAATATGTATTACCAAGCAGAATCTGAGGAAAAAATATAAGCAATAGAAGAAAATGATGCACTATTTCTTACATGCAACTCTATTACTTCATGTCAGGTTATCTGTACATAGTCCAGTAATCTGCTTCTCAAACTGTCCTTAAATAGTGCATACAATGTAAACTATTCTAAAAAACAAAACAAAACCCAAACACCCCAACAACAACCACACGCACACCCCAAAACCCCCACACCCGTGAAAGATTAAAGGATAATGGGGGGCATTAGGAGGAACCAAATTCTTCAAAAAATGCCACCTGTGAATAGTTGTTACAAAGGAAATATCATGCAGGTCTAATTTTAAGATCAATATGATCTAAATTTATCCTTGTAATTTTATCTAATGTGAAATTTAAGTTTCTTAAATAAGTTCTCTGTCTTGCTTACACACTGACTCAGCTTGTTCCTACATAAAAAGGCAAGTACAACCATTTTCTTTTAAAATATAGGCCATTATAACAATTAGTTACCGGACTGCAAAGGAACTTGAAGGTTCCATCATCTGAACAGAGCTGGAACAATACTTAATTTGAACATTTATTAATATTTTGGTTGGTCTTGCCAGCAAGGTAAAGATGAAATGTTAATTTACAGAACAAATGGGAGTAGGGTTGCCAATCTTTCAGGATTGTGCTGGAGTCTCCAGGAATTGAAGATTAATGTTTAATTAAAGATTATGTCATGTGATGAAACCCCCAGGAATATGTACAACGAAAATTGGCAGCCCTAAGTGGGAGGGGGGATTTCTGTGATTTTTGTTTTTAATGTCTTCTAGGATAAATCAGACAATTTATTCCTTAACATTAAAATACATATTTCTTGCATATTAACAGTTCAGAGCAATCTGCATTCAACTTGATGATCAGTGCTTCCTTTCCCCTTCTAAGAGGGTGCAGTGTGTCTATAAAATTTCATTCCACTGCTTTGAAAGTTCCAGCATTAGTCTGATGTGATGTCACCATATGTCAGGGAGCTAGTTCCTTCAGCTTGCTGCACTCAATTTGTTCTTGACAACAAAGAAATTTGATTTTTATAATGAGGCGTAAATCATAGGAAAGGGTTGCCTATAATGGATTTCAGCAAAGTCAGGAGCAAGAGTGCAGTAGTTTACGTCAATGCTAGCTTATAATAGAGAGCTTCAGAGTAAAGGATACATACTCAATGGAGGGGGAATTCAGAGAAACACTACATTGCTGGATATCATTTATACAACTAGGATGTATGAAAGCTCCCATTGCTGTCATCCTAGCCCACTGTAGTGTCACTGAGGCATGAGGGTATGGCATACAGAAATGCTGCTCAGCCCAGAGTCTGGACAAAAAGGAAATGATGAGGTAAAGTGCAGGATGCCTGAAGTAGCTGCTGTATGTCTCACTGTTCAGTACACTGAGCTGCGTATTGGTTCAATTTAATTATGCCTTTAAATGAATTTGATTGAATGTGAGGGGGGATGAATTATAAATAATGCTTGGAAAAGCTATAAATACAGCTGATAGAACCTACCATCACAAACAGGAAAAGCCTATAAAAATATATTGGGATGTTTACACATCACTTTCCCTATGGTGGATTAGCAGGCAGAAGGAAATCTTAAAACCACAGGGGAAAGGTTTAAATAGGATGAAGCAAAGATTAGTGAATGATTAACAGTAATTTCACAAAGGTGGAGGGTAAGCTGCTCATTGTGCAGAATCTCACAAATGTGTTTTGAACGATTAACTAAAATTACTTGGCAAAAGTTTAATTAGGAATGCCACTAATTAACTGCAGTTATGTATACCCTGATGCCAGGGAAGCATAGTGTTAACTAGTCGCAAGAAATTCAATTCTTCTTCAGGGCACTTGAGGCTATACTTGGAGACTCAGCCCCATAGTGGGGCAGGGAGTTGGAGCAACATCCAAGCAGGAGCTCCTGGAGGCATTGTGGCAGGTACAATTCCTTTTGAGGGCTCTGGAGGTGTGCATGCCAAAGCCTCTTCTGCTGCAACATGCTTCATTCACATGTGAGACCAGCTCTGCTAGCCAGTTTGGCAGTGGGTAGGGCCATGACCCCACCTGCTTTGGTGAGGCTAGAGATTCTGCTTTCCTCAGATGTGAATGTGCATAGCACCCCCATATGGACTGGGTTGTGTCTGGCCCCTGCACATGAAGGCAAGACAGGGAATGCTCCTTTTACCTTACCCTTTTGGCTCCTACGCCAGCCTGCCGCTCTTGTGCATCCAGCAATCTGTCAGTGGCTGGTCACACAAATGTTTTCATGTGCTGTCTACTTTTTTAGAATTCTCTGTCCAACACGAGTAACACAATTATACCAGTCAAGCACATTCATGCAAACTGCTGACACATGTAGTTTAATAACACTCTTTAAAAGAGAACTGTCATATGATAATTTATACATAGAGCTGGTAGGAAAATAAGCATTTTCCACAAAATTCCTCATAAGAAGTATTTTGTAGATTTTTTTTAATGAAAAAATTATCAGAAAATTTTTGTTTAGAAGACAAAATCTATGTCAAAATAAAAATGCCTGCCAGCTTTAAATATAATGCAGTGTATAGTTTTGGAACCAATCTATGGTCATCTGTATGCTGTCCCTCAGTGGTAAGGTCACAGCGATATGGTATACAAATCCCACACCAGTATGGAAAGGATTAAGGCTAAAGCTGTTTTGGGCTAGAGTAAGCCCTGCCCTTCCTGCAAATCGTGTTGGGTCTGGAGGAGTTAAAAGAAGGAAACTCCACTCAGATGGGGGCAATCCTGGAATGGGAATGGGCTGTTGAGTCCCCTAGTTTCCAGAAAGGTCTGTTCGCGAACAGAGCCTCTGTCCTCACGTAAAGGAGAATACGGATACCCTGGACTAAGAAGGGAAAAGAGACTGAGACTTACACAGGAGACCCAGTGGATCCTGGGGTGTACGGTGATACTTCCAAGGCCTTCTGAAGTAAGAGAGGCCAACTGCAGGCTTGCTTTCTTTTCCTCCCTGTTTTTTATTTAACCCTGTTGCTGACCCTGGACTGCTTTGTTTGTTTCCCCTGGGATTCTGAGAGGGAAAGAAACAGCCAGATTGCTTTAACTGGAGGACTGAGCACCAGCCCTGCTAGACTGACACACCCCTCAGCAGGAGCAATTGGATCTGCCTACTTACACTCCTATGTAGCTCCTGGGGAAGGCGCTCTGCCAAAGATAGATTGATGACAGTTACACTCTGACAAGAATGCAAAGGGTCAAAACTCAGAAGCCATGAGTTGTTTTTGCTTAGGTCATTCTAATTAGACATGTGGCAGTTTTTGCCTACCCTGTAGCTCTCTGGATATTCATAAACTGCTATTAGTGCTTCCAACAGTGCTTTAAGCTAAGCACCTGTGAGTTGAAATATGTTTGCTTCAACATGTATTTACTTAAATGGTTGACCTGCATCTGAGGCATTATAAGGGGAGCTGGTAGAAACCAATGTATTTAGATTGGCTAACTATTATAAAAGATCCTTTAAACCTCTCTTGAAACGCTTTTACACTTCCATTGTTCGAATCAGGCCCTTGGCATCTGGCAATGGGAAAAGCTCTAATGCTAGAGAGGTGTCTCTTTATTTCATGAAATTCCATTCAGGTTTTGCTTAGATGTAAATTACCATTTGCATGCCTCAGAAAAAAACGTGGCAGCTTGCCAAAATAACTGAACATGAGCATCCTAAAGAGCTGAGCCCATTATGCTACCAGAGCAGCAGCAAAGACAATACTGAGAATCACAGGAACAGACATCCCGTCTGAGAGGTTGGGAGAGAGAGGTCCCGCCCCCCAAGCAATTCTTTCCCTGCCTGGACCAGCACAGCCCCTACAGCTGGGTAAAGGGTTTTCCTTACCTTTTGAGGGGGTAGGAGTGAGAGAGAGAGCCAGATTGGTCGCCCTCAGCACATGGCTCTAGTGGTGCTTGTATCATATGCATATTCACAAGGGGGTTGATTGAAGGTTGTGTGGATAATCTGAACTCTGGCATTAGCAGTTAAGTGCTTGACTTTGCAACCTTAATATCTTTTAATATATTTTTGTATACAATTTTAATTTAGACTACCCAGAATAGTTAAATCAATCACAGTCACGTAGCTGCCAGTTTTTGTGCAGCTGCATGTGTAACTTTTCTTACTAGTGAGAATAAGTCTCCCTCAGCTTCTCTTCACTCAATACCTACCCCCAACTGCACCCTAGGAGCAGGTGAGGTGGGGGAGAAGAAGGCAGGATCCTATTCTTTGGCATCCTCAGAAACAGATGTGTGATGGCAGGGACCTGGGGGGAGGGGCAGAAAGCTGGAGAGAGCCAGAGGCAGTCTGTGGGAATGGGGGAAGTTGGTGGGAGGAAAACTGCTGGTGGAGTGAATGAGGGTAGATAATCAGGGGGGCGTTATGCTGAAGGGGGCAGAGACTATTCAGGACCTGGCCAAGAGGGCTCAAGTCATAAAAAGGACTAGACGAATGCAGAATTGGGCATGGTAAAATGAAGGGGGAGGGAGACAGGTTGGTGTATCTCCTCATCTTGCTACAAGGGGTTGCTAACATATAAAGGCCTCCTTATTCCAATGAGTGTCCTGTGAGATGCAGGATACTTGGCAGCCATGATTCCGTATATTCTCAAATCCCACACATATGGCCTTACCACGCTGCTAATTTTTAAGCAGCCTGCCCTATACCTTCAGTAAGCAACATATTTCAGTGCTTCCTTGTCAAAACTGATCATTTGGTACAAAACTCAGATGTATCAACTTCAAACTGACATTTGTCTATTCAGCTTATGGTACATGCATATGACCTGTGATTTGTGCCTTTCCAGGTATTATGCCAGCAACCATCAATTCCAATCAGAATCCCCTAATGTCAATGTTAAAAATTAAACTTTGTACCCTTATACTTTATTTCTTTGCAAATACAGATTATTTAAAAATGTAAATGGGATTTTTTTTGTTCAAACTGTACAGTGAAGATACTGTAAATCGTATAATTGTGATTGCTTTATGTGAAGCTCTTCTAGAGTCAATAAGCCCTATTTTCAAATGCGGGTACTTAAAGGAAGGTGGCCAACCCTGAGATTTGGTAGTCCATGGCTAGTATACATTTAGGTTCTTGTACTGTGCTCCACACCATTATATTGGAGTGCCTTTCAGACTTAAATATAAGCATAATGACTAACACCTGTCAAGCGGAGCTGCTCTCCACTCCTTGGGGAAGAGGTTGCATGTTCTCTTTGAGTAGCTGGGCTGCTCAGCTGTTGTTTGGAAGGCACCTTTGAAGAAGTGTGCTCTGCATTTGGAGTAGGAAAATGGTGAGGTTTGAAGCAGTTTGTAATTCCTGTGGGAGTGAGCCTCACAGTCTTGGGACAGTCCTCCAGGAAGCCTTAGCTCTGTCATAGGGTGACCAGATGAGAGGAAGAAAATATCGGGTCACAGGTCGGGGGGAGGGGTTGCTGGCGGAGCAAAAAAAAAAAGGAGTACTGTTATGTCCTAGGGGCAGCCGGTGTAGGAAGCAATCACTTGAGGCCAGAGAGCAGACAGCTAACCAAAACCTCCATTTTATTTACAGAAACAGAGAGCTCACTCAGCCGGTTGAAACCGGCTGAGCTATCCCTTAATCTAACTCAGTCTAACTCAGTTGCCATAGTAACAAAACCCATGACAACCAAATACACAACATATTCCTCCCCCCCTAATAAGAACATCCCCTAAATAAAACACACACTAAACTAGAGAAGGAGGGTAGACTGCCTCCATTCCCAGCTAAACTCTGGGGATTATTTTGCCCCATAACCGTGGGTTCGCCCTAACTAAAGATCCAGCCGATGAGGAGGATTACGGCGAACTTCTGATGTTGTTGCACCCGAAAGTACTAGGGGCTCAGGGTCCGCAGCACGAATAGGTGAGGAGGTGGTATCAGCTCATGCTGGGCAAAGGGGTATCTCAGCTGCCGGCAGTAATGGAGGAGAACAGTCAGGAACAGGTGACTCATGATTCGGTGTCTCACCAGGAGGGGTGAAGTCAGACCCCTCAACTGCAGATGGGTCCTGAAGACTGGCATGACCTGGCAACAGCTGATCTACATGTCGCCGCCAGGTAAGATTCTCTGCAGTCCGGACTGTATAGGAAACAGGTCCTGTTTGAGTGATGACTGTGGCCGGGACCCATTTAGCTCTGGAAGTATAATTCCGAGCCAAAACTGGCTGTCCTGGGCTAAAGGTTCGGTCTTTTGCTCTGGGTGCCCGTCTGATGACTTGATATTGCTGCTGATGTTGCACAGTTTGTCTGGGTTCAGAAGGTTTCAGCAGATCAAAGCAAGTGCGCAGCTGTCGTCCCATCATTAGAAAGGCTGGGGAAGCCTGGGTCGTAGCATGAGGTGTGTTTCTATAGGAAAGTAAGAAGGTATCCAGACGCTTTTGAATGGAGTGTTGTCCCTTTGCTGATTTCAAAGCGTTTTTCATTGTCTGCACAAATCTTTCAGCTAATCCGTTGGTGGACGGATGATATGGTGCTGACGTGATGTGGTGTATCCCATTTGCCTTCATAAAATTTTGAAACTCCTGAGAGACGAACTGCGGTCCGTTGTCGCTCACAAGTTGTTCTGGCAGACCAAAACGACTAAAGAGTCCTCGTAGTTTTTGGATAGTACTCTCTGCAGTAGTGGACTGCATTATAGAGACTTCTGGCCATTTAGAATGGGCATCTACTGCCACCAAGAACATGCTTCCTTCAAGGGGACCAGCAAAGTCAACGTGAATACGTTGCCACGGGTTTTCAGGCCAGTCCCATGGGTGTAGGGGTGCCCACTGGGGTGCATTTCTTACACCCTGACATGACATACAAGCTTTTGCCTTCTCTTCAATAGCACTGTCCAATCTAGGCCACCAAAAATAGCTTTGTGCAATTTCCTTCATGCGCACTATTCCACAGTGACCGGAATGTAGCTGTTCTAACATCTGTGATCTCAGGGATGGTGGAATAATGACACGCCTCCCCCACAACAAACAACCAGATTGGACCGATAACTCCGTCCGCCTGGACATGTAGGGAACAAGGTCGGGTGAGACCGGAGAGGTTCGTCGAGATTTTCCATGCATCACCAGGTCCATAACTTGGGATAATACTGGGTCAACGCGGGTTGCCTTCTTTATCTGAGTAGCAGTGATGGGTGTATTCTCTACCTGTTCAAAGTAGAAGATTTCCTTTTGGGCACTATCTTGATGTTTGACCGGTAAAGGCAACCTTGAGAGGCCATTTGCATTGCCGTGCAGAGTAGATTTCCGATATTTGATTTCATATGTGTGTGCAGAAAGTATCAATGCCCAACGTTGCATACGACTAGCAGCTAATGGGGGAATGCCTGTGTAGGGTCCAAAAATTGATGTCAGAGGTCGATGGTCTGTAAGAAGAGTAAACTTTCGCCCAAACAGGTACTGATGAAACTTCCTAATTCCAAAAACAATTCCTAATGCCTCACGTTCGATTTGGGCGTAGTTAGTTTCTGCTTTGCTTAGAGTGCATGAAGCAAAAGCAATAGGTCTTTCTTCTCCCGAAGGCATAATGTGTGACACGACCGCTCCCACTCCATAAGGGGAAGCATCGCAGGCCAATTGCAGGGGTAAGGATGGATCAAAGTGCGTTAGAACTTCAGAATTTAACAATGCATCCTTAGCTTTGTTAAATGCAACATCACAGGCTTCAGTCCACTTCCAGGCCTTGTTCTGCCCAAGGAGCTCATGAAGTGGTTTTAGCAGTGTGGCTAACTGTGAGATGAACTTTCCATAATAGTTCAGTAGTCCTAGAAATGAGCGTAGCTGGCTTACATTTCGAGGTGGGGGAGCCTCCACAATAGCTTTAACTTTTGCAGGGGCCTTATGAAGACCTGCAGAATCGATGATGTGTCCCAAATATTCAACAGAGGGCTTGAAGAATTCACACTTGTCTTTGCGAACTCGTAGGCCATACTCTTCCAGTCTTTGTAGGGTAGCCTCTAAATTCTTTAAGTGATCCTCTTCATTTCTTCCAGTGACCAGGATATCATCCAGATAGCACTGAACTCCTGACAAGCCACACAAGATCTGGTCCATAGCCCTCTGGAACAGGGCGGGAGCCGATGTGATTTCGAAGGGTAGGCGACAGTATCGATAAAGCCCCTTATGAGTCACAATAGTCAACAGCTCTTGGGACTTTTCATCGACGTGCATCTGTAAATATGCTTGACTCAGATCAATCTTACTGAACTTTTGTCCCCCAGCCAGGCCTGCGAAGAGGTCATCGATGCGGGGAAGCGGGTATTGCTCTGCACACAACACTGGGTTGACAGTGACTTTAAAATCACCGCAAATCCGGAGAGAGCCATCTTTCTTCACTATTGGAACGATAGGAGTGGCCCATGAGCTATGGGTAACTGGTATTAGGACTCCATTGGTGACCAGGCGCTCCAGGTCTGCTTCAACTTTTGGCCTGATGGCATATGGCACAGTTCGGGCTTTCAGATATTTTGGTGGACTGCCAGGTTTAATGTTCAATGTCACAGTGATTCCCTTCATACTTCCCAAATCATCTCCAAAAACAGCAGCATGTTTCCTTAGTATAGGGGTTAGACTGGTTTCTTCTTTAGTCATCCGGTGCACTTCTGCCCAGTTCAGCTGAATCTTCCCAAGCCAAGACCTATCCATTAAGGCTGGGTAGTCACCTCTCACCACAAACAGTGGCAATTTAGCCGCCTGTCCATTGAGCTCCACCTTAACATCAATAGTGCCCAACATGGGCACAGCTTCACCTGTATACGTCTTCAGAACAGTTTTTGTTGCCTTAAGCGGAAGATGCTGTAGCTTTTCCTTATACACAGTCTCAGGAACCAGCGAGACAGCTGCACCGGTGTCTAGTTCCATGCGTATAGGTTTGCCCTCCAATAAGGGGGTTACCCAGTATTCATGTGAGCCCGCTGCCAAAGACAAAACATGAATTGGCACTTCCTCTTGTGAGGAGGTGTCACCTTGATCATCCTGGGTCTGCTCTAGGGTATGCAAGGTTCCTCTTTTTGTCGGCCTGACCACAGGCCTCTTTTTCTTTTGTTTACAGGCATACTCAATGTGTCTCTTTTTGCCACAGTGTCGACACACCAGGTCCTTACACCAGCATTCTGATGCCTGGTGACCCAGCTTACCACAGCGGTAATATTCTTGACTCTGCACCGTTTTGTGGGTCAGTTCTTGTGACACTTTTTGCACCCTAGGGGATGCACCGATGTATTGTGCCTCCCTTGTAGCCAGTTCCATGGAGACAGCAATATCAACAGCCTTCTGTAATGTAAGCTGAGCCTCTGTCAGTAGGCGCTTCCGTATAGCTTCACTGCAGAGGCCACACACTAACCTGTCACGCAGGGCATCATTTAACATCTCTTTAAATTCACAGTGTTCTGCTAGCTTTTTTAAAATGGCTACAAATTGTACAACTGTTTCATCTTCCTTTTGGTCTCTTTTGTGGAACCTATATCTTTCAACAATTACCAGTGGTTTTGGGGAGAAATGAGACCCCAGGTTTCCACAATGTCACTGTAAGATTTAGTCTCAGGCTTAACAGGGTGTAGTAAGCTGCGTAGCAGAGAGTAGGTTTTAGCCCCTACAACAGTTAAGAATATTGGCACCTTCTTCGCTTCTGTAATGTCATTTGCAATACCAAAAAGCTCAAAACGCTCAGTATACACATGCCACTGCTCTGTATTCTCATCAAAAGGCTCCAGGGGCCTGGTCAGAGTAGCCATGATTTTTAGTTTCACTTTCACAGTCAGTGCAAACAAGCAGCTTTTTTTCTTTGTTTGGTCTTTACCTTGACTTCTACTTCCTTCTGTTACTGGAGCAGCACCAGGATCCCACCCTCGTCGCCAGTGTTATGTCCTAGGGGCAGCCGGTGTAGGAAGCAATCACTTGAGGCCAGAGAGCAGACAGCTAACCAAAACCTCCATTTTATTTACAGAAACAGAGAGCTCACTCAGCCGGTTGAAACCGGCTGAGCTATCCCTTAATAGTCTAACTCAGTTGCCATAGTAACAAAACCCATGACAACCAAATACACAACAAGTACCACGAAATAGCGGGACAAACGCCTAAATATCAGGATGGTCCGATTTTATCGGGACGTCTGGTCACCCTACTCTGTCATGAACTGATGAGCTTCACCCTTGCAGTAGACAA
The DNA here is from genome assembly GCF_020497125.1 of Mauremys mutica. Classification (NCBI taxonomy): domain Eukaryota; kingdom Metazoa; phylum Chordata; order Testudines; family Geoemydidae; genus Mauremys; species Mauremys mutica. The sequence goes on along the minus strand of NC_059072.1, from coordinate 187,382,418 downwards.
TTTGGTTGTGTCTGAAGCTATGTTTATACTACCACTTATGTCACTCAGGGATGTGAATAAGCCATCCCCGAGCAACATAAGTGACACCAACCTAAGCACCAGTGTGAATAGCACTATGTCAGTGGGAGAGCTTCTCACACCAACATAGCTACCACTGCTCATTGAAGGTGGATTAATTAAACTCTCTCCCATCATCTTAGAATGGCTACACTAGACAGCTTACAGCAGCACAGCCGCATTGGTTCAGCTGCGCCACTGTAAACTCTCTAGTACAGCCATAGCCTGAGAAGCAGAATTGTCAAGGTCTCAGAGTGATTTTAAACGAGCATAAATTGCACTGCTGTAATCCAGTTGGGTGGTGACAAAGACATGCATTACTGAGATTAGGTCATCACCAGCAAAGATAAGACAGTCTTCTAGCTAGCTACAGGTGGTAGACCTAGCAGATGCTGTTATGTGTGAGCTTAGTGTCACTAAGGAGTCCTGAGGAATTCCTAGTCTGGTGGAATGTTCTGATGATTTGTGGGTACATGACATAGACTGGTGAAGGTTGCAGGGTGGCTGCAAACCCTTCAAAGGATCTTCCTCTGCATATAACTCCATGTTGTTAGGATTTAACTTTAACTAACTGTTCCTCAGCCATACGGTGACCTCAGCGACGCACTGGGCTGGCTGGCTTTTTGCAGTGTTGTTGTAGGCTACATTTGATAAGTGGCTCCTATAGCATTTTTACACAAATGTTGGGAAATGCCAGTGTAAACAACACTTTATATTAGCCAAAAGTATACACTTCTTCACCTGCAACAGTTACCTGTGCCTGATCTCATACCCATAGAAGTCAATGGGAGTCATTCTGTTGACATCAGTTAATATTGGATCAGTCCCCTTATCCTTAGTGGTAGAACCACAGGCAAGATACACATCTAACAAACCATGAAGAAATCTAAGGGAAAATCCAGGCTTCACTCACAGACAGAGGAAAGATCAGAAATGAGCCCTAAATGTGACTAAACAGCTTAATGGAGGAAATACGCCAAGTGAATGTAATTTGCAACATGAAAGCTGAATTAAAGTCGTAAGACAAAGGTGATAGGACATTTAAGGTACAATTAAAAGATTGCCTTCAGTTATATTTGTCAGTGCCTATTCCTGCATAAAAGTGGCTTACAATTAATGGAAGATTAAAATTGAGTTAAACCTTGACACTGTGCATTGCCAATTTTCTGTAAACAAAGTAATTAGTTTGGCTTAGTTCTGTATTCTGAGCAACCTTTATGAAGCTCTGTTTTCACAAAAGTCACCATCCATCTTTTAAATTCAGCAGTTTTATTTGGCCTGGCTTTCTCAGACATTTTTTTTTACAGAGATTAAAAAAATATACTGGGGAGGAAAATTATCTAAGCTTTGAAAATATGAAATGATGTCTACAGCAGTGCTCCAGAATGTAGTAATTCACTCTGCCAGCTCTAAAGCACAGATGGGAAAGTATAGAAAGAGGATTAAACTGCTTTCCATATCCTAAACTTTATCTGGGATAACACAGAAAACTGTGTCATTCATTACTCCCTGGGGAGTTCTTAAGTGTTAACAATTTATCTCGTTTATACAGTATAAAAGCTAGAAAGTGTATTTTTTCCATTACCAATAACAGACTGCAACTGAAATGAAAGTCATAAGTTGCATTGCAAGAGTTTTACTTGCAAAATTCCAAACAAAGAGCACAAACAGAATTTCCCACCTGACAATATGACTTCCAATAAATTTAGCAGCATGGACCCAAAAGGTGTTGGAAGAAAAAAGTTTAGGGAACATTTTCATTTACACAATACTGTAATAGTATATTTAATGTATGCCTTAGAACCTTTGTTTATCAGTGTTGGGTTTTGATGCACAAAAAATAAAGAACAACAGTAAGGCATTTGTAGAATATCCTATCATCCTTGGCTTGTGTGCATATAGCTTGCTTAACATTTACAGGTAATTTCACAGATGTGATTTTAAGGTATGATCCAAAACCCATTTAAATCAAAGGGAAGACTCCTGTTGATTTCAGTGGGCTTTGGATCAGGTCAATAGAGAGATCTAGAAACCAAAACTACTGGGAGAAAAGAAATTACAGCCAAGGTCTCCTTTGAATTCCTTCTTCCACCTTCATCTTTGTCCTAACTTGTATATTTTAATATTTTTCTAGATGATTCTATCTAATCTCTATGTTTAGGTTTTGAAGTTTTTCAACCTCACTAATTTTGCTTTGAGTATTTAGTTTGTATGAATCCAAAATGGTAACGCAAAACTCAGACAAAGCTGTCAAGTTTAGTCTGATTTATAATTAAACTGGTGAGCTGAGGCAGTTCTGTCTATGATATGAAAATGTTTTGTTCATTTTGCAATGAAACCCAGAAATACCACATGGAATTTAATAAGGAAAAATACCAAAAGTTCCATAGGAATGAAATAGGGTTCTATAGATATTACTCTAAAAATGGGCATGGTTTAATGGAAAAGATGCTCCTTTTTATAGCTTTTTTTTTAAAACCAGGCTATAGCATTTAATAGAGAAGTATATCCTTGCTGTTGAATTTGATAAACTGGCTTAAAAATACTATGGAAGTTATTCTCAGTCAAATTCTGTAGGACTTTTACATGCTAGTTTTGGGTAAATTTTATACTGTAGCCAGACAGCAAATAGACCCTGTTGGTTTTTGCCTCGTTTCAGGTTCCATTGCAAATGATTGGTGCCAGATCTGCTTCTCACGCCTAACTCCTGTCCTGTTCACCTTTGGCATGTCCTGGTTCTAGAGACAGTTGAATCCAGCCTACCCTCAACTTGTAGGATTAATACAAAAATAATGTATAGGCTATATTCTGCAGACTAGGTATATATGATTGGATATTTGCCATAATACACGGAACAATATTTTTGGCACTTACATGCAACAAACAATGCAATGCAACAAACCTCGATGCCAACTCTGCCCACATATCTACACCAGCAACACCATCACAGGACCAAACCAGATCAGCCACAACATCACCGGTTCATTCACCTGCACTTCCACCAATGTAATATATGCCATCATATGCCAGCAATGCCCCTCTGCTATGTACATTGGCCAAACTGGACAGTCTCTAAGGAAAAGGATAAATGGACACAAATCAGACATTAGGAATGGCAATATACAAAAACCTGTAGGAGAACACTTCAACCTCCCTGGCCACACAATAGCAGATCTTAAGGTGGCCATCCTACAGCAAAAAAACTTTAGGACCAGACTTCAAAGAGAAACTGCTGAGCTCCAGTTCATCTGCAAATTTGACACCATCAGCTCAGGACTAAACAAAGACTGTGAATGGCTTGCCAATTACAGAACCAATTTCTCCTCCCTTGGTTTTCACACCTCAACTGCTAGAACAGGGCCTCATCCACCCTGATTGATCTAACCTCGTTATCTCTAGCTTGCTTCTTGCTTGCTTATATATACCTGCCCCAGGAAATTTCCACCACTTGCATCCGAAGAAGTGGGTATTCACCCACGAAAGCTCATGCTGCAAAACGTCTGTTAGTCTATAAGGTGCCACAGGATTCTTTGCTGTATCCATGTGTGGCTCTCCTGTCTTGTACTTGGGCTGAAGGGTAGTCAGCCAGCTGCATTGTACCCTCCTCCTGGTGCCTAATTCCAACACTCACAAAGGGTGCTCTGCCTCTCTTGCGCAAGTCCCAGAAGGAAGTAGGCACTAGGCAGCTGGAGGCAGGACAGAAGGGACTCACTGCATCCCCTCCTCTCATTCCCCAGAGCATAAACAGAAAAAATGATAATGAAAAACCCAAATAATACACAACGTAAAAATAAAATGCAGCACAAAATTATCCCCCTTCCCTCTTCTAGTGGAGCATTCAACTTGGTTCAGTGGTTAGGGACACTTGAACAGAGCTCTTCCAAGTTCTTGACAAGTTCCCCTCTCAGCTACATACTGCCTGTGTGACTTTGGCCAACTCACTTAACCTCTCTGTGCCTCAGTTCCCCATCTCTAAAATAGAGATAATAGCACTTCACATAGGGGTTGGGAAGCTAAATATATTTTGAGTATGAGGCACATAAGTACCTGAAATGGATTATTTTTCCTGCTTTTAACAGAATCCTCTTTAAACTCCTGGTTATATGCAACTCTGAGGGATGTGGATAACTCTGCTTCTGTAAAACTCAACCAATATGTATGAATTTCTTTTGGTCATTCTTGGTCTATGTGTAGATGTTGAAGTTATTTTGAGACATTCCCATCTGTACAGGCAGTGTTTTCTTTTATGTGTTATTATAGTAACAGGTTTTCAGACCACATCTGGATTCAATAGATCTAGGGGAAATCTTGGCAGGTCCTTGGTTATCCTGGAAAAAATGTAATCAATTCCATGAACTCTACTTTGAAGAAATACAGAGATATAAGAGCAGGGGGGTGGGTCATTCTTTGATGTGAAAATCTTTGATCTACGCTGCCTGCAACTCTTTCAGATCTCTGGATGCCAGTCACAGTTCTCCTTCGAGTCACCTTATTTTCCCCCCTCTCTCTCTGAGTTTACAAAGTCAGGGCACCTAGGTACAAGCTGCTGCACAAACTTAGAAATAGCTGTGCACAATTCCCTACGCCATCCATAATTCACTAGGACTATAACCATTACTTGTCGAATGAACCCTGTCTAGCAAAAGCAGAAAGATGCTGTGTTTTCAGGAACAGGTCTTTGACTGCATGTTCCACTTCCAAAGTTTTCCAGAATGCACTCTTGAGGAAATGATAGTAGTTTTGCAAAGTAAATATAACAATATCGGCTGAAAACTGTGGTAAAAGTTTCAGGAATTGGCATTTCCGAAACACCATCTTAAGTTGAGATGGATTTTAAACAACTAATATTCAGTTACTCCTCTGAGACAATTTGTCAGTCTAATGTGTCCTGAAAACTAATCTACAGCTAGGAAGTCTGTTCTCCATCAAAATAAATATGTACTGGTTTTCTGCCGTGGTCATTCTAGGACTACAAATGGCATCAACTATAGCAGCTGGATAAGCCCCTGTTTGGTGAGAATGTTCAGATACTGAGTAGCTCGTGTAATTCTTTACTGGTATCTGATCATAAGAATAAAACTTTTGGCTCTCCCATTTCATTTTAGAATAACACAGTATCCTATCTGTGTTTCCTGTGATGTCTCCTGGAAAAAAAATGTTTCCTTTCCCTTAGTCTCAGCCTCTTCTGCACAGATAACTCCCCCAATAAAGGCCAGTGAGTGCTCAAGAAGAAAGACATTGGTGGTAAAACTCTGCAGAGACATGCAGTGGGGTAAGTTGCTAAGAAGTAGTATGAAAAGTGAAAAAAAAATGGCTGCAAGAAGTAATACACCTAAACTATGAAGTGAAAGTGCACATTCAGTTAGACAAAGAGGAGGGAGGGGGTGCTGGAGCAGAATAAAGGGTCATGGCTAGCTTGAAAAGGAGGACGTGTCAATCTGGAAACTCCACTATTCACATGCAGATGGAAAATAAATGTCTCAAAAATAAAGACGCTCTCCTCTCTTTTAAAATGTACACGTGCCCTAAAAGTCCTCTACATAGTTGTAGATACAGGGTGAGATGCTCAGCTAGTATAAACAGGCATAGCTCCATTTAAATATGTGGTACTGTGCTAATATACACCAGCTGAGGATCTGGCCCATTCGGTAGTCACCCCAGATAAGAAAAGATTACTGACCAGCATCCTTTGGTGGACCGATCTCAGACAACAAGTCTGAGTTGTGCAATGCTGTCAAGATTCCTTCCCCACTCTGAACTTTAGGGTACAGATGTGGGGGACCTGCATGAGAAGCTCTAAGCTCAATTACCAGCTTAGACCTGGTCTGGCTGCCACCATTCAGAAGCACTCCCTTCCTTGGTAGCCTTGAGAAACTTCACCAATTTCCTGGTGAACACAGATCCAAACCCCTTGGATTTGAAAACAAGGAGAAATTAACCATCCCCCTTCCTTTCTCCCACCAACTCCTGGTGCATCCAGATTCAACCCACTTGGATCTAAAAACAAGGAAAAATCAATCAGGTATTAAGAAAAAGGCTTTTAATTAAAGAAAAGAAAGGTAAAGGAAAACCCTCTGGGAGAGATTAGCATGCCAGCTACACTCACAGACAACAGATTCAAAACACAGAGGATGTTCCTCTGGGCAAAAATCTTAATACACACAAGAAAACCCAAATTTGATAATTCCCTTAATGGTACCAAGACAAGTTACAAAGAAAATAAACATAAACCTATTTATCCCTTTCTAAAACTTACTATTCTGATAAGAGGCAGGTTCCTTGATCTTTTTCACTCCGGCTGAAACTGAAACTCTAAACAAAGGAAAACTTCCCTCCTTCCTTTTGAAACATCTTGTTCCCCCATTGGTTCCTCTGGTCAGGTGTCAGCTAGGCTAGGTGAACTTCTTAACCCTTTACATGTAAAAGAGGCATTAACCCTTAACTATCTGTTTATGACAAATGCATAAGGATAAGGAGAGAAGAGTGCTTTAAGGATGGCCCAAGTAGCAGCATAAGGGCACTGCTGTGTCATGGATGTGCTATGTGCCTTGCTCTCAAATAGCATTGTTATTTTGTACACCCATCAAAGGACAGGTGGGCACCGTGGAAAAAGCAGGGTTTGCACCATTCCAAGTGCCTAACTTAGATACCTCATTTTGCACCCACATTCCAGAATTTGGCTTTTTAAACACATTATGTGTTAACATAATTTATCATGCTTTATTGGGGACCTTAGCTCCTGCAGGAATGGAAATGTAACTCTCAAGGCCCTAGGAGGAAGTCTCTGTGTGATAGAATGGCAACTACATACACCTGGAGACGCTGACTAGTGTGTACGTGTACCACTGCCCTCTAGTGGCTGGCTAAAAGAAGAAATAGATTTTCTCTTCCAGAAATATAGTTTCAGAGATTACTGGATCAATTTAGAATCAGTTTGATCCAAAATTCCATTGCTTTGCAAGATGTACTCAGTGATTCATCTTAGATGATGCAGAGAACAACTCATCAGCAACATGAAGATCATCTAAAACTGCTGTGGCCTAAGGATATTGTAACCTGTGCTAAGAGAACAAGGGGACACTTTTACCTTTCCCCATCCCTTTTGGGTGTTGTAACATGGGAAACTGTGGGGCTACACACTAAGTTGATGTGAGTCAGAATTAGTCCCTAGCGAAGAAGCTGTGTTGATTTCCATCAGCTGAGGATGTTTTTCTACATTTACATCTTGGTTTTTTGTGACTGTTTCTTTTGGAAGCATTGCTCTACAAATTAAAGAGGAGAGTAAGGGTGGGGTGTTGCCTAGAATAACAGCATATATGAGAAATAGGTCAAGTGAATTATCTACAGAAAACTCTCTCACCACTTAAATGAGATACTTAAAAAGTTAGTACAGAAGACCTGCGTCCTTCATTTTGATCTACATAAGTAAACACCGTAAGACTCATACAAAATTGATGTGAAAATTAAAACTCTAATTAGAAATTCACAAATCAAACTATAAGGTTAGATTCTACTCTCACTTAACTGCTATGACATCATTGGCTTTGATAGATACTCCTGATTCTCACAAGTGTGAGAGCAGAGTCAGGGCCCAAGAGCATAATACTGTGTTCCTTAATAGGCAGAGGAGAACTTTGAGTCTTATTCTCACTGATGTCAGCATTTGGGATGGGACTGGTGGGCTTGACAACAGATGGCAGACACAGTTTTTGTTTTTAAATAACCCATTTCTCCTCAAATTATGCACATCTTCAAAAATGTGCCATATTTCTAATAAATGATAGAGAAATCACAAACTAGACTTGATGGCCATGGACTTGATTCAGTAATGGGCTTGATCCCAAACCCTAGACTCTTGTTGATTTTCAATTGGCTTTGTGTCAGGATCTAAATGAAGAGATGGACTAACAAGCCCTTAACATATCTTCTTATATATAAAAGTAGATGTAAGCTTTTTTGCAAAGTGAATTGGAAAACGTGTAAGCCTTTCAAAACTCAAAATTCTGTTTGTTTTTTTTAAATGCTTTCTTGAGACCTTCAGGCTGCGGGCTGAGAAGGCAGAGTTGATTTTTTGGAGTTGTCTGTCTGTGTCTGTTTGGGAGAGTGGGGAGCCAAAATGCCATGAAAAGTAAAAAGGAATGGGTGGTGCGGGGGGCGTATCCAAACTTTAAGCTTGTATGGAAAATGTTTGCAAAGCAGGCTGATTCTCCTGAATTTGCCAATCCATTACACAACAATAATACATGGACTGTGTGACTAAGAATACTAAATAGTAAGTACAGAAATCAATTCCGTTCAGTGAGGATTCAAATCCCCTTGAGTCTTTAATTTTTTTTTTAAGGTTTTAAGGAGGTGGGGGGTGGGTTGACATCTCTTCTATAAATGCACAGAATTACTGAGCACAGGGGATTTATTTAACCAGAAAACTTACATTATTGAGATTAGACATCTCGTTTTCAAGGTGCTCCTGGAAGATAATGACTTCCATCCCCATAATTCACTGTAGACATCAGTTTTGTCTGGTAGTATATAAATGGGCCTGAAGATGGAATTTAGCAGTTTTCACTCTGTATTGCAGTACAGAATAAGGTAGAATTTAAAAAAATGGGCCAGTTACTCTGGATTTCAATAGTTATGTGGGCAGACAATTTAGTCAATTAACTTTATTTATGAAATTTACACTTTTCCTGTTGTTGGGCTCTGATAGAATGATGGTCACCTTGATTTTGAGGATGACGTTGACAATCATTGTTTGTACTAATGGGTGTACTCCACAGACCAATTGGGGAAGAGCCACCGCACTGGCCACAGAGCCATTTGCTTTGTTATGTTGCTTGAGCTGCAGTTTGTTTCTACACCTGGCGCTGTGATTCCAGCTGCTCCATGTGATTCTTGTCAAAGTCGTGGCCAGCCACCCTTACGGTATGGGGTCATGCAATATGATCAATCGCCAGTTGCTCAAAGGTTGAGTCAGAAATGTTTGTTTTGCGCAGATTTTGTTTCACAGTCTTTCTGAAGATTTCATCTGCCCTCCCTGCTTACAATTGCCAGAATATAAGACTTGTTTTGATAGTTGAGTCTCAGGCATTCAAATTACATGGCCAGTCCATTTAGTTCCTGCTGCTAGGCTCTGATCTCCTTGCCACCCACAGAGTGTGTTGAGTTCCTGCTCAAGGACCTGAAGTGCACCCTAATGACTGTCACTGTGGTAATCCAGCTAATATGTCAATTTAGTGTTGTGTTATGTGGGGAGAAAGGAGATGATCACAGAATCATAAAATATAGGGAAGGGATATTAAGATGTCATCAAGTCCAGCCCTCCATACTGAGGCAGGACCATGTAAACCTAGATCAACCCTCACAGGTGTTTGTCTAACCTGTTCTTTAAAAAGTCCAGTGATAGGGATTCCACAACCTCCCTTGCAAGCCTATTCTAAAACTTAACTACCCTTATACTCAAACAGTTTTTCCTAATATCTGACTTAAATCTCTCTTGCGACAGATTAAGCCCATTACTTCTTGTCCTAGTGTCAGTGGACATGGAGAACAATTGAGCACCATCCTCTTTATAACAGCCCTTAACATATTTGAAGTTTATCAGGTCCCCTCTGTCTTTTTTTTTCTCAAGACTAAACATGCCTAGATTTTTTACCTTTTCCTCATAGGTCAGGTTTTCTAAACCTTTTATCATTTTTGTTGCTCTCCTCTGGACTCTCTCCAATTTATCTGCAGTGCTCCAACTGAGTATGAAGTCTTGTAAGGGAGTTAATTGAATGTTGCTATGTTTGTGTGACTTCTGGGTTATATTTGATTTCAGAGTAACTGATGGGTCTGTTTGTTTATTGGTGTCTCTTAAAGAGGGCATTTGTGAGCCACCTAATGTGCTCACACAGGGGAGGAAAGGGCGGTCAGGTGCTCCCATTCTCTGCTCTGTGGACTACCCACATCGCCAGTCTGTGCAAGGGGCAGAGCAAACACCACTGGGCTGCAACTACCCCTATCACGTAGATGTGTGGAGAGTGGATGGAATCTTGGCTTTGGCCCCCAATCCAACAGTCAGTGCTGCAGAGTCAGTATGGAGAGGGTGATTACCTGTATCGGGGAAAGGCTGGCATAGTTTATTGGACCCATGGAATGAGGGAAAAGTAGGGACTGAATTGTGACTCTGAGGGCAGGTGTACACTTAAAATGCTGCAGTGGCTCAGCTTCAGTGAAGACACTATTATGCCAATGGGAGAGCTTCTCCTGACAGCATAGCTACTGCCTCGCATGGAGGTGGATTAACGAGGTCGATGGGATAAGCCCTCCTACCAACATAGCACTCTTCACATCTTGGGCTAGGTCAGTATCTTTGTCACTCGGGGTGTGGATTTTCCATGCCCCTGAGCGACGTAGTTCTACTGACGTTCGTTTGTAGTATAGACGTGGCCTGAGTCCTAGCCTGACCGTGACCACCTCCTGAGGGTGCACAGGCTACATGTTGCCCCTTACTCAGGGCAGATTGCAGCGTCCAAATGTAGCCTTAAAAATGCCAAGGAGGCCTAGAGATTTGGGTGAGAAATCTTTTATTGTACAGGAGTAGAAACTTACTACAAACCCAATAAAGTACATTAATTGAGAGAAGCTGTTCTGAGCCCTGGTGAGAGCAATGGAAGACTCAAATTTCTCCAACGTCTGTGTTCCCTCTGGGGAAAGACACTTAGAAATAGAATAAAGAAAGAGAGACAGGAAAAAAGCAAAAAAATCCTTTTTTTTTCTTTTCTCACTCATATCCAGCTAGTAACCTCTCTCACCGCACCAAGTCCTCAGAATGAACTCTAAATGAACACTCCCATGTTATGCACCTTTTCAGTTATGGTTGTTGTTGTTTTTTGTTTGCAACAATGTTTCCCATTGTAGGGGGTCCACTGTCAGGAGAGGGGGCTCTTCGTCCTCTGGGGCGCCTGGGAATCAGGCCGCCTCACTACACCAAGCAAGCAGTTCAGTCTCTAAAGCCCATGCCCTGGGTTTAGGGCGGGGTAACAAACACAGCAGGTCAAATAGGCTCAGGCCTTTAGGCAGGGCTGAGCAGTAACAGTTCTAGGCCCGGCCCTTAGGTCAGGGCGGGCAGCAAATACAGCAAGTCAAGTAGGCTCAGGCCTTTAGGCAGGGCTGAGAAAACAGTTCAGTACTTTAACCCAGGCCCTGGGGCAGGGCGGGGCAGCAAACAATAGTTCAGAGGCTCAGACCCTCAGGCAGGGGCTGAGCAAGCAGTCCAGTATATAAGCCCAGGCCCTTGGTCAGGGTGGGGCAGCAAACAATAGTTCAGTATATTAAGCCCATGCTCCTAGGCCTGAGTGTCGGCACGGTATGGGGAGGAGGTGACCAGCTCTCTGTGGAGAAAGAAGTAGATCAGGGCTATTTAGGAAAGCTGGACGAGCACAAGTCCATGGGGCCGGATGCGCTGCATCCGAGGGTGCTAAAGGAGTTGGCCGATGAGATTGCAGAGCCATTGGCCATTATCTTTGAAAAATCATGGCGATCGGGGGAGGTCCCGGATGACTGGAAAAAAGCTAATGTAGTGCCCATCTTTTAAAAAAGGGAAGAAGGAAGATCCAGGGAACTACAGGCCAGTCAGTCTCACCTCAGTCCCTGGAAAAATCATGGAACAGTCCTCAAGGAATCAATTCTGAACCACTTAAAGGAGGGGAAAGTGATCAGGAACAGTCAGCATGGATTCACCAAGGGCAAGTCATGCCTGACTAACCTAATTGCCTTCTATGATGAGATAACTGGCTCTGTGGATGAGGGGAAAGCAGTGGATGTGCTATTTCTGGACTTTAGCAAAGCTTTTGATACAGTCTCCCACAGTATTCTTGCCAGCAAGTTAAAGAAGTCTGGGCTGGATGAATGGACGGTAAGGTGGATAGAAAACTGGCTAGATGGTCGGGCTCAACGGGTAATGATCAATGGTTCCATGTCTAGTTGGCAGCCGGTATCAAGTGGAGTGCCCCAAGGGTCGGTGCTGGGGCCGGTTTTATTCAATATCTTCATTAACGATCTGGAGGATGGTGTGGCCTGCACCCTTAGCAAGTTTGCAGATGACACTAAACTGGGAGGAGTGGTTGATACACTGGAGGGTAGGGCTAGGATACAGAGGGACCTAGAAAAATTAGAGGATTGGGCCAAAAGAAATATGATGAGGTTCAACAAGGACAAGTGCAGAGTCCTGCACTTAGGACGGAAGAATCCCATGCACTGCTACAGACTAGGGACCGAATGGCTGGGCAGCAGTTCTGCAGAAAAGGACCTAGGGGTTACGGTGGACGAAAAGCTGAATATGAGTCAACAGTGTGCCCTTGTTGCCAAGAAGGCTAATGGCATTTTGGGTTGTATAAGTAGGGGCATTTCCAGCAGATCAAGGGATGTGATCATTCCCCTCTACTCAGCACTGGTGAGGCCTCATTTGCAGTACTGTGTCCAGTTTTGGGCCCCACACTACAAGAAGGATGTGGATAAATTGGAGAGAGTCCAGCGGAGGGCAACAAAAATGATTAGGGGGCTGGAGCACATGACTTATGAGGAGAGGCTGAGGGAACTGGGATTGTTTAGTCTGCAGAAGAGAAGAATGAGGTGGGATTTGATAGCTGCTTTCAACTACCTGAAAGGGGGTTCCAAAGAGGATGGATCTAGACTGTTCTCAGTGGTAGAAGATGACAGAACAAAGAGTAATGGTCTCAAGTTGCAGAGGGGGAGGTTTAGGCTGGATAATAGGAAAAACTTTTTCACTAGTAGGGTGGTGAAGAACTGGAATGGGTTACCTAGGGAGGTAGTGGAATCTCCTTCCTTAGAGGTTTTTAAAGTCAGGCTTGACAAAGCCCTGGCTGGGATGATTTAGTTGGGTTTGGTCCTGCTTTGAGCAGGTGGTTGGACTAGATGACCTCCTGAGGTCCCTTCCAACCCTGAGATTCTATGATTCTATGAGACTGCCACCCGTGAGTGGGGTGGCAGTGGGGGACGCAGGCCCGCCCACTCCTCTGCGTCCCAGCCCGGGGCCCTACCAGCAGCAGACAGCCTGCTGCTGTGTCAGTGGGGATCCTGGCCGCAACACACTGACATTGGCTCTGGCAGTGCTGCAGCCAGACGGGGGTCGGCTGCCCCCGGGCTACTTCCACTCTCTCCCTCACCGAGTACCTGAGTCGTCGTGGTGTCAGCGCAGGGGTCAACCACCATTGGCTCCTCAAGGTGAGTGTCCCCAGGCAGGTTCAGCGGGTCCTCGGGGTAGGTGGCGAAAGGCAGGTTCAGCTCCTCGTCGGGGTAGCTGGAGCGGGGCGGTCCCAGCCAGTCCTCCTCGGGGTAGTGAGCGCAGGGCAGGCTCGGCTCCTCCTCCGGGTAGCGAGTGCGGGGCAGGCTCGGCCAGGCCTCCCCGGGATAGTGAGCTAGGGGAAGGCTAGGCCGGCCGCTGCCTTCTGCTGCCTCCCCAGTGGGAGGTCGGTCGCAGACGTCCGGTCCTTCTGACGGCTGGCCCCTTATTGAGCTCGGAGGGCCTGCCTTTGTACTTCCGGGTTGGCGCTTGACCCTTTGCGGGGCGGGCTCAGAGCTCCATAGCTCCGCCCAGTCCGGCCTTCTGCTGGGCTCTTCGTCCTCCAGGGCGCCTGGGAATCAGGCCGCCTCACTACACCCCTCTTTTTTTCTTAGAAGTCATATAGGCCACTTCCCCCATCCTACATGAGTCCAGTCCTCTGCATGTTCACACACCAGCAGGATAGATTCTCTAGCAGCAGCAACAGATGTAAGCTCTCAAAACGTCCTCCTTCTTCCTGAAGCCCATCTTGCTGGAGTTAAAATGAGCTGTAATATATAGAGAGAAACAGTGCAGTGAATTCACATGTATTTTAGCTGATATAAACAGAATGAACACAAAAATAGTTACAGAATCCTAGTCACAAACACATAATATTTACATTGTAGCTTATTTTCATCTGCTATCTATAGTATGGAAGAAGGAGTATCAAAAGTTTGAAATGGTGTTAGCTAAAGACCAAAAATGTTTCAGTGCTTATCCAGATTATCCTAAACGCTCTGGTGTACCAGACAGGATTCAAAAGGAAAGACTTTCAAAAGATTTCTCTCACAGTATTTTGGCCTGTGCTCTAATGTGTTGTGGCGTACAGGTCAGAATGCCATGTCTGTCTATGCTTCTCATCACAGGCAAGTGGTCGGGGTCATATCATCCTTATTTTTTGCTGTAGTCTGAGCACAGATTTTTGGCCCTTCTGTTTTTGGTCCTAGAGCAAGGGTGAGCAAATTACGGGCTGGATCCAGCCCACCAGCCGTTTTAAGTTGGCCGTCAAGCTCCTGCGGGGGAGCAGGGTCTGGGGCTTTCCCTGCTCCGGCACTGCCGGAGAGTGCGGTCGGGGACTGCTCCACGCAGCTCCTGGGAGCAGCGGCATGGCCCCGCTCCAATCGGGGAGCAGGGTCGGGGGCCAGTCCACATGGCTCCTGGAAGCCGCAGCATGGCCCTCCTTCGGCTCCTATATGCTCCAATGGCCCCCTGCAGTGCACCAATGGGAGCTTCAGGGGCAGTGCCTGCCGATGGGGCAGTGCGAAGAGGCACCTGGCCATGCCTCCGTTTAGGAGATGGAGAGGGACATGCCACTGCTTCCAGGAGCTGCTTGAGGTATGCACCGCCTAGAGCCTGCACCCCTGACCTCCTCCCGGACCCCAACCCCTGCCCTATCCCTGACCCCCCTCCCACCCTCCAAACTCCTCAATCCCAGCCCAGAGCATCCTCCTGCACCCCCAACTCCTCATCCCTAGCCCCACCCCAGAGCCCACACCCCCAACTGGAGCCATCGCCTCCCCTGCACCCCATGCCCTGCCCCAGCCTGGAGCCCCCTCTCGCACCCTGAACTCCTCATTTCTGGCCCCACCCTGGAGCCCACCCCCCCAACTAGGGCCCTCACCCCCTCCTGCACCCCAACCCCAATTTTGTGAGCATTAATGGCCCCACCATACAATTTCTATTCTCAGATGTGGCCCTCAGGTCAAAAAGTTTGCCCACCCCTGTTTTAGAGAGAACCCAGAAGTATGGAGGTGGATGTAGGAGTGGGAATTGGAGTAAAAAAAGTTAAATGAACTTTTGCAAAAAAATTGAGTTTAGGAGATAAGGTTCAAGAGTTTTCCATTTTATAAAGACTGGTTTGCATATTCTTAATGTAGAGTGTGGTTTTGCTGCTTTTGACATATTTCTGCTGCTAATCACTCTCATTTCCCCATACGTACTATGGAAAAGCACAATATTTTCCTCACATAACTCTTCCTAATTAAATTTGATCTTTTAGGTTCTTTTTAGCTTTTGCAACCCCAAATTCTTTGTTAAAATAACTCTGCCAAGTGGTATTTAAGCAGACCTGTTGATGATTGCACCTATAATACTCATCCTAATACACCACTATTGGCCTATTCTGGCTCATCATAATTATCATAGAAGCTAGTTTCACAGCAATAGGCACTTAGGGCCTGGAGTCCTATAGATCATGAGACCTATAGTCTAGACCTACCATCAGATCATGACTCTTGTAGGTCATCAGATCAATGAATTAGTGTAGCTCTCAAATTTTGTCTTTTCTCCTAAAAAGGCATCCTAATATATTATGAATTCACAAATCTAGAATAACAAGTTCAAGATCTCAGTCCTTCTCTTCAAGACGCTCAACAGCCTGCACCCAGCATATATCAAAGATCCCCTAAAGCTCTGGGATAAAGACTGTGGCCAACAGCTCTGCTCCTCAAGCACAATGGGACTTCCTGCCATAAGGGTAAAGCTCGTCTGTACAGAAACAGAACTTCTTCTTCCAGGAGGGTTCCTGTGGGTGCTCCACTTTAGGCATCTTGGCACCCCATGCTTGTAATTGGAGATTTGTAGTAGTAGTGCCCTGGTTAGCCTCGCATGAGCGGCAGACGTCTCGCACTGCTCCGAGTGGCCACTTAGTGCGTGCAGCCAATCACCCCCTCAGTTCCTTCTCTACCACCTTAGGAATGAGTTGGAGTGACAGCAGCGCCCTTCTATCTCGTAGATTGCTTATATTCCCATCTTTATTTATCCTTTTTGCCAGTTTTCTTCTGTTTTCCTGTACTCATTTACCCATTAAAAATAAATTATTTTCTTAGCCCTCTCCCCGCCACCAGCAGGTCTCTGCCGACGGTGACTGAACTATAACTGTTTCTATAGATCTGGACTTCCTCAGGCATGCCTGTTTCCCCTGGCTTTAAACATTGCCTGACCTGCAGGCTATCTATTCCTGTATCGGGTGGTCACACTCAGTGCATCCGCTGGCTCGGGGAAACCCACATACCACAGAAGTGTCCACATTGCAGGAAATTATCTGCCAGGACACTGAAAGCCAGGGACTACCAACTACAATTATTAATGATGGAGAAATCCCTCAGGCCAGCCTCTGATCCAGAGTCCAGGACTCCTCCTGGCCAATGGTCTCCAGCAGCAGCCTCAGACAAGGGCTCCACGCAAACTGTGTCTAAGGACCCTGCATCTAAAAAGGTGACCAAACATTGGTCCCAGTCATTGCCACAGAGAGATCTCTCTAAGAAGAAGCAGTTTCCTGGTAATAAATCTGCCCCGGTACTGACGGCACCGAGAACCTCGGACCAAGAGGCACCGGGAACATCCGGTACCGAGTCGTCCTGAGGATCCAAGTCACCGACATGGCCAGGCTGTCACTCTGTTGCATGAGCTAAAGCTAAGCTCCCTAGCTCGGCACCGACAGTGCCGAAGAACGCCTCAGCACCCGCTAGTGTAATGGTGCCACCTGCTGCATATACACAGCCTCACAAGACCTCTGCACTGTCAGAGCATACTACACTGCCATACGTGGCACCAAGCTTCCCGGCACCACATCCCTTTACCAGACAGGCAGACCTGGCAATCTCCTCCATGCCGGGAACACCCCTCTTTGGCACCGACAGTACCCCAGTCACACCGAATAGGCACTCCTAGTGGATCTACACCTCCACTATCTAGTGATGAAGATGAAGAGGATGATTCAGGTCTTTATACCCCTCATCATTCCTCCCTGAAACCAGGACCAACAACTACCTATGCAAGGGCAAAGCTTGCAGGCACAACATGGATACCACCACCCGTTGTTATGCCACCCAATTGGCCATATTGGGACCCGTGGGCAATCTACAGAGCCCAAAAATCTTAAACCTCCCAACCCACCAGCATCAATGGCCACCCGGTCCCCTTCACCCACGAACTCACCATCATCGGAGTTCCAGCAGGAAAGGGGGAGGAGCTGGAAGAGGCTTCTGAAGGCAACACACTGCCACCCACCCATATTTCGTCCTCGTCCTCGGACGAAACAATTATGCCACCGCCTCCTACCATTGGAGATGATTTCAAGTCCTTCCAGGACTTATTCAAAAGAGTTGCAGAATCTCTACACAGCTCTTTATCAGAGCTGCCAGAGAGCCAGCATAAACTTACTGACATCTTGCAGGCGTCCCCATCAGCAAAGTTAGCTTTGCCCATTAACGCTGCTCTAATGGATCCTGTAAAGATAATATGGCAGACATTGGCCATTTTCCCACCCTCCTGTAAATGCTCGGACAGAAAATATTATGTACCAGTGAAAGAGGCAGAGTTCTTATTTACTCAGCCGGCTCCAAATTCACTGGTCGTAGAGGCAGTAAACCAAAGGGGAAAACAGCACCAGTCAAAAACCACCCCTTATGACAAAGGCTGGAAAAGGCTTGATCTCTTCAGATGCAGAGCCTATTCCTCGGCCTCACTGCAATTTCACATAGCTACTCTGCTCTGCTCTGCTCTGTTGGCAAAATACACCTACAACATATTTAATAAAATGACATTTTATTGAACAAGTGCTGAAGTAGTCAAAGGAGCAATACAAAGCTAACATTGCAGAGGGCTCCTCAATTGCCAAAACAGCATTGCAGGCCTCCCTTGATTCTGCTGATATGGCAGCTCGTTCCATCACCACATCCATGGTCTTGTGTCAAGCGTCATGGATCCACCTCTCTAGATTTCCTAGGGAAGTACAAGCCACAGCTGAGGACCTGCCCTTTGAGGGACAAAAACTATTTGCAGAAACCACAGATGCATCCCTACATACCTTTAAAGGACTCGAGAACCACCTTGAAGACCTTTGGTATTTATGTCCCCTGAAACAAGAAAAAACAGGGCAGATTTTATACCCAAAGATTCCGTCCCTCCCTGTACTCCCAACCCCAGAGACAATACGATTAATGCTTCAAGCAAAAACAAGCAAGGCGCAGGCAGAACCAGGATCAAATTGCCATGTCTCAGCCGTCAACATCCCGTCAATTGTTTTGAAGTATTGGTCCAGGGCTCAAGACCTCTATCTTCTCCCATGCCGAATTATCAGATGACCTCCAGTCTCTTTGGAGACCACCTGCTACCACACTACCCAGTCTGGAACAACATCACTACAGACAAATGGGTGCTGGAAATCATCCAGAAGGGATAATCTATCCCATTTATTTCTACTCCCCCTACCCACCCACCTTCCCCGTCCCTCTTCAGGGACCCCTCTCACAAGACCCTGTTGCAGCATAAATAAATCATCTCCTGCAACTAGAGCCGTGGAAATAGTACCACTCCAACACAGAGGAAGAGGGTTTTCTTCCCATTATTTTCTCACACAGAAAAAGAATGGGGGCTGGAGAGCCATTCTGGACCTATGCAAACTCAACAAGTTTGTAAGGACGCAGCACTTCAAATGGTTACCCTGGCAACCATAATTCCGGCATTAGAGAAAGGAGATTGGCTCTCATCTCTCAACCTACAGGATGCCTACTTCCATGTCACCATTCATCCTGCACACAGATGATTTCTGTGCTTCACAATAGGCCATCAACATTACCAATACAAAGTACTACCCTTTGGCTTGTTGACAGCCCCAAGAGTATTCTCCAAAGTCCTAGCCGTTGCCACAGATCACCTCCACAGGCTAGGGGTAATGATCTTCCCATACCGGGACGATTGCCTCATAAGAGCACCAACTTAGCAGATGGAAGTACAAGCTACACAAACCACTATAACCCTCTTCACCAACCTAGGGTTTCAAATATACATCCAAAAGTCCACCCTGGCCCCTGTGCAACAACTAGAGTTTATAGAGGCCTATCTTGACTGTCTTGGAGCACAAGCAAGATTACCCCAACAGTGATTCCTCAACCTAACCAGGCTGATCACAGACAGCCCCCAAACATCTGCAAGGGCCTGCCTACAACTCCTTGGGTACATGGCTGCTACAACTTATATAGTCAAACATGCCCTACTGCATATGAGATGCCTACAGGCCTGGCTCCACACCTGCTATATGCCACACAAGCATTCCCTCCACAAACAGCTCACTATGCCCTGCACAGTGAAGGATTTCCTCAAGTGGTGGATGTAACCTCAAAACGTCTGCTCGAGGGTCCCATTTCAACAAAAAGCTCACACTATAACAATTACCACAGATGCCTTCCTAGTGGGATGGGGAGCCCATCTGGACAACAACACCATCCACCATCCGTTGGTCCCCAGCAGAAACCAACCTACATATAAACATATAAACCCCACGTTGATGCCAGGGAGCCATCCCTTCACACACTCGATGTCCATGGAGCTCTGGCCTTCTACCTAGAAAGAACAAAGACATTTAGAAAATCATCTTGTCTCTTTCTCTCAGTCACAGAGCGATCCAAGGGTGAGGCTATCTCTAAACAAAGCCTATCTAAGTGGATTTCTGGCTGTATCCACCTGTACTATCATCAGAACAACATCCCTGCTCCACCTGGGATTCCTATGCACTCCACCAGAGTGCTATCCATGTCAGTAGCATTCCTCAACAATGTACCCATTATAGACATTTGCAGGGCAGCTACCTGGGCCTCAGCCATTCCTCTGCCGACACTCAGTTAAGACTCTCGGTGCTATCCAATGTTAACAAAGATATGCTGAAGCCAATCTTTCCATTGAGGGGTACTGCTCCATAGTCACCTAAAGTGGAGCACCCACAGGAACACTCCTCGAAGAAGAAGAAGAGAAAGTTACTCATCCTGTGCAGTAACTGAGGTTCTTCGAGATCGTTGTCCCTGTGGGTGCATCACTGCCCTCCCTCTTCCCTTCTACTCTGGAGTTTCACGCTGATTCTCTGGGGTAGATAAGGAACTATGGGATGGTTGGCTGCACACGCTAAGTGGCCACTCGGAGCAGTGCAAGATAGCTGTCGCGTATGCACGGCCAACTGGGGCACTGCTACTACAAATCTCCGATTACAAGCACAGGGCACCAAGACACCTAAAGTGGAGCACCCACAGGGACAACCATCTCAAGGAACCTCAGTTACTGCACAAGGTGAGTAACCTTCTCTTTTCCAGAGGTCAATGTGAGACTGTGGAACAAACTACCCTTGGAACTAGGACTATCACATACTCCACCACCTGCTACTGCAAGTGCATGGTTCACTACTTCAACTTTATCTTCCCTAATATAAACATAGCAACTTGTATATGAACAACCACCACCAAAGCAAAACACAATACACCAATACACACAGTTTTCTCAGAGAGGATGAGGGAAAGAACAAACCACATACCAGGTGTTAGTCACATCACTGAATGCACTACTGGAAGGCATTTGGATATTAAGGTGATGAGGGTGGTTTAAAATCCTATATAGAATAGGTACAGTCAAAGTTAATGGCTACATTGGAAAGGGTGCGAAATGAGTCTTTCATGAAAATGTCCTCAATGCAAATGAGGACAAGAGGGACTACCCTAAAATCACATATTAAAGAAATTGCGTCTAGGGCAGGAACTGATCAATGACCTTTTAATTGAGTTCTTTTGCTATGATCGGTATACATGTGTTGGCAAAACCAATAAAGCTCACCAACTATCCACATCTAGGGCAGTTTCCACATTGAGGTGGTTACTTCGTGCTCCCCATTTTTAATTCCTCAACTTTTAGTTCTTTCTTTTTCTTTTTTTATTACTCTTTCTGAGATTTAAGAAATATTTTTCTTACAATATCATGTAGAAAGTATCTCTGTTTCAGTTCCAGCTTTGTCATGGTGATTTTAAAGCCAGTCCTCACTGGGTTAATATATGTTTCCCAGTTTCAATTTCCAGTTCTATATGTGATAAGAGTCTGCCCCGGTTTTGCACATTAGACTCCAGTTAGGTAATTTCCTAGTTTCACTGTTTCTCAGACCTTGACTTATGGAGCACAACTTGTGCTTCTGTCACAACGATGGAGAAAGAACAACTGAAACAAGAGTTGGCCCTCTGTCTTGGAGAGTTTCCAGTTGTGGGCATATCACTTTGTCAAGAAAAGCTTCCTTGTATACTATGCCTCTTTGGGGTGCTACACAGCAGTTGAATTCTGGTAACTAGTACAGGGTAACAAGAAAGTGGGTTGTTGCATTTTTTAGCTTCTTTATGATCTATAAACGTGGGCTTCTTTAAAAAAAATAAACTTTTTTTTTAAAATTCTTCTTGCTTTTTATCTTAGGAATATAAGGAATGTTAAAGCTGTTTTCCTTAGAGGACTTCTTGAAAAACTCAGAAGGCATGTGCTTCCTTAGGTCCTACTCTAAGTGGCTGTGATGTAAAATGTGTTTGAGATAAACATGTATTAACAAAACGACAGCAACAAAAAAGAGTTTTAAACGTCTGGATAAAAATCACATCTCCTCTTTCATATTTCATTTCCTTGATAGCTGTGATGTCATCCTACTAGTTCTCCAGTCATCACAGATTTTCCCAGTCTAGACAATGTTACAAGAGTGCACTAAAAAAGAGAGCTGATGATAATATCTAGTTCTTATTAGTGCTTTTGATCCATACATCAAAGTGCTTTTGCAAAGAAAGCGAGTTTCATTATAACCACTGTTCAGATGAGGAAACTGAGGCACAGAAGTTAAACTATTTGCCCGAGGTCACACAGCAAACCACTGACTGAACCAGGAATTGAGTGCAAGTCTCTTAAATTGCAATCCAGTGCTCTATCTGCTACAGCATACTGCTTCCTATGCCTGTATATGTGTAAATATGTAGATTAAGTGCCAGTAGATAGCACTCAAGAATATGCAGCCTTGTTCCTCACTTTTGTAGTACATGTCTTGTTGTGCTCTGCAAGCGGCTTCTAGTGTGTAGCTCTTTACATGTACCTGTTAATTGTCCTCAGTTTCTAATGTTTAAAAAAAAAACAAGCAGGAAAAACCAACGAACTAACCAACCTAGGGTGGTTGATGGGAAGCCTTCCCAGCTATCTTTATGCATCACAAAGAAGCAAAAAGACCTTTTTGGGTCTGTCTTTGTTTTTTGGGGAGTTTATGGTAGAAATTCAACTGTGAAATGTGTTGTTCCACCAACTTTTGCAGCATAGAAATCTCACAGGGGGCAGAATTACACTGCAAAGAAGTGACCTGGACAGATATAGGCGGTCAGGGCTGTGGGCAATGAGAGGGAAGTCTGGCATTTACAAATATAGTTTTCCCAGTTCCACCCCCAACGCACCCCTACCAAATTAAAGTAAATTTCATCTTGTCTCTTTGATACTGTCAGATTATTACTTGTTCATATAACCAAGCACTACATTTGTCATTGGGGAGGTGTGGAATGAGGGCTAATAGGTTGGGAGGGAACAAGATCCACAAGAGAATCTAATCTTAAATGATTCATAATAAGAAACAGTTTGAGAGCCATTGAGCTAGTTTCCTTCTTTCTTCCTTATTTGCCTGGAAGTCAGGTCAGTACCAATATGTGCTATTATAACTTGAACTTCTCGAGTCAGTGGCACTCTGCTAATTTACACCAGTTCATGATATGGGCCATTGTCTTTCTCTCCTGTAAGATCGCTACTTCTCACCATTCTCTGTCACGGTGGACAGCACCAGTATCCCCCTAGTTACACAATCCGTAACCAGAGTCCTTGACTCAGCCCTCTTTGACTTCCTCACTTCTAGTATTTTCTAATGGCAAAATTGATTATTTCAGTCTGAGTTTGCATCATCAAATTGTTGACATGTTGGATTGCTGTTGGGAACTTACTCCTTTGTAGGTAGGTAAGAAATCAATTTCTTCTCAGTGATT
Organism: Mauremys mutica; assembly: GCF_020497125.1. Classification (NCBI taxonomy): domain Eukaryota; kingdom Metazoa; phylum Chordata; order Testudines; family Geoemydidae; genus Mauremys; species Mauremys mutica. The sequence continues at coordinate 187,359,234 of NC_059072.1, read as the reverse complement.
CAGTTCAAAATGAGAATAAATCTAGGCCCAGATTGCAAAGGTAGGTTCCTAAATTTAGGCACTTTTTATATTTAGGTCCCTAAATCTGAATGTAAGTATCCAACTTCAGACACCTACATTCAAAAATGTGCACTGCAGTGTGTGAATAAGTGATATGTCAATGCACTGGCTGAATCAAAAGGGAAAAATATATTATTTTGGGTTGAACAAAACACTTAGTTTGACCTGAGATAAAATTTTGTGTATTGAATGTTTTTAACCTTTTTCTGCTTACATAAAATTGAAGTAAAATTCTAAATGAAAAGGCATTATGAATCAAAACATTTTGTTTAGAAAATGCCAGAACAAAACTTTTCAACTTGGGGGCTATTTCTCCCCAATTTTATTTATTTATTTAATCCAAAACAATTTGAGAAATTCAACATTTAATTCATGAAATGTTTGTCCATATGAATCTGAATTTTTTGGCCCAAACGAGGTTTGACTGAAAAATGTCATGCTGCTGTAGTTCACAGTAGTTATGATGTTTTATTCTACCGTTTTTCTGTATACAAAATAAACATTTTTGTAAAATTACTGTTTTGTACTTTGTTTGCAATGTTATTGTAGCCATGTTGGTCCCAGGATATTAGAGAGACAAGGTGGGTGAGGTAATATCCTTTATTGGACCAGGGCCGGCTCTGGCTTTTTTGCCGCCGCAAGCAAAAAAAAAAAAAGGGGGGGGAGGGGAGACGGCCGGAGTGGCAAAGCAGGGGAAAAAAACAAAAACAAAAACAAGGCGTGGCTGGAGCAGCAAAGCGGGGTGGGGGGGGAACACGGCGCGCGGCCGGCAAAGCGGGGGGAGGGAGGGGGACAACAGCACGGCCGGCAAAGCAGGGGAAAAAAACAAAACAAAAAACCCTACAAGGTGGCCGAAGCCAGGGTGCAGGGGTACTCCCTGTGCTGCAGAGTGCGCGCCTGGTCTAGTGGAGGGGAGGGGGTAGGGGAGGGAGTGGGGGGGAGAGAGAGAAGAGGGGCAGCCAGCGCTTCAGCGGGGTGCTTGCCACACGGCCCCTTCTGCCGCGTCACCTGCCGGGAGAGCTCCACGCTGCTCTGGTCGCCGGGGAGGGAAGGACGCAGGCTGCCCTGCGGAGTTTGCTGCAGGGCATTCCCTCCTCCGTGCCGCCACCCCCTACAGGGTGGCTGGAGCAGCGAACAAAAAAAAAAGCGGCTGTGCCACCCTAGGATTGGGCGAAATGCCGCCCCGTAGAATCTGCCGCCCCAAGCACGAGCTTGCTCAGCTGGTGCCTGGAGCGGGCCCTGTATTGGACCAACTTCTGTAGATGAAAGAGACAAGCTTTTGAGTTTATACAGAGCTCTTCTTCACATATTACCTCATCCACCTTGTCTCTCTTGTTGTATACTTGTCAAATAAATGAAGTAAATCCAGCATGCTTGCTTTGAGTTCTTCATATAGTCCACTGCTTTTAGACAGAAGAAGTTTTATTTCCATTATGATGATAAACTAGATGGTAACAACAACGTGTAAAAGACTGTATTTTCCTAATCCATCATAATCAGTCATGCCATGCTTTTGTTTTGTTGGTAAACATTGTTCATTAATTTTGGAAACAGTGTGTGCTAGTGCAGGCAAGCCTGTCTCATTTGATAATGGGATCTGAATCCAGTGGATTATTGCAGGGGATTTTATCTTGCTGTAATCTCCAGGGAGAAATGTACAAACAGCTGGGAGGACAAGAAGGAGCTGCATTGTGCGTCTGGAATTCCTTGAAACAGAATTTTGGAGTGCTGGAGTTGAGCATCATATCAAAATGAATCTTTTCTGTTTTTCATTGGTAAGTCTACTTGCATTTTATATCTATGATTTGTTACCATATTACTGGTTTTGTAAACTGAGCTGACACGTGACCGGAATGAGGACAGAGATTAAAGTTATTGTGTGGAGAACTGTACATTGAATGTATCATACAAAAAGCCCACCTGGGGGAAAGAAGAGGTGTGTGTATAAAAAGCTGAAGATAGGGAAATATGATTCAATTAAAATAAAATGTAAAGTAAATAGGGTGACCAGATGTCCTGATTTTATAGGGACAGTCCTGATATTTGGGGCTTTTTCTTATATAGGCTCCTATTACCCCCCACCGTCTGTCCCGATTTTTCTCACTTGCTATCTAGTCACCCTAAAAGTAAATACAAGTAGATATTTGGGAGCTTTTGAGGACACACTGCATGCTGCCTATGATAGCTGTGAAACTTTACTGTTTAGAAACTGAACTGCTAAATGTTGCAAATTTGACTCCAAAAAACTTAGAATGTTTCCTATTTGTATCTCAATTTTGAAATAAATTAATGCTTTAATTTGTTCTGTTGTTTCTAAGACGCTTCAAGGATACTGAGACCCATATTTTCTTGCTTATGAAGTACCACAAAACTTTTCCTAGCATGTTTCCCATTAGCAGAGTATTGTGAATGCACAATTTGAGGCACTAAATTAGTCATATGGCTGCGTTCACTCAAGGATATAGAAGTTGATTAAGTCCTTTTCCCCCTTCTCTTGCCGGAGGAGAACTGGTCAGAGTTAGCAGGTAGAATCAGATTTGCAAAGTCCATGGAGACTCTTTCTCTTTTCAATGGTTTATCTTCCAGCGCCAAGACTGTATATTAATAGTGACAAATTTGTATATTTGCTATATTTATGTAGTACACTACACCTGTCTGCCAGTTTGTCTTCTCCTTTCCAGATATTTTAGTGTATATGCAGAAAGAAAGAAATAAACATATTTTTAAACTGCATGTCATGCTTACAGTACAAGTATTAGTGGTTCCATTTGTGTAAATTGTGGTTCTCTTTTGTTAAAGCTACTTCACGGCAGAATGCCCAGGATTTATTTCTGCTTTTGGAACTTGAAAATAAAATGTAGCAGATTTTCAGGGCTTTTCTTCCCAGAGCTTCCTCAATGAACAGTAATAACTGTCAGAATCCAGTGATGCTTTTCGTCCCAGTTTAATATGAATAACTTTTCTGTTGGTCAAAGTTAACACCTAAATGTATGTGCAAAATGGCAGTTTGACCATCAGAGAAGCTTTAATTTGTGGAATTATCTAGGACTGTAACTGGCACAGTTATACCAGTCTTTTATCATTACATCAGAGCACTTGCGTTTGATGCAGTCCAGCTGTTAAGAAACAAGACTACTGCATGTTGTTGTCAGATGAAAAACAGGTGCACAGCCAAAAAGATGGGTACACTGTGTGGGTAAAGAGTGGGAGACCCATTTTTTTCCCCAATTAAAATGACTTCCCCAACTAGTACTGCTCTCATTGTGACTCAAACAGAAAATGCAATATAGCCGCCCTATGTGTGAAAGTTAGTGTTGGTATAGCTTCTTTATGAAATAGTTCATCTCATTTAAAGTTTGGTTCTAAGAAGTTAATCTATATTCTTTGAAGGGTCTCTACATGAGTCATTCTGAATACTGAGATAATCCTTTGAACAGTTGGCAAAACATCTCACATCATATCAAAAACTGCATTAAGACAATTCATTGGTCACTAATCCAGATATGCCACTTCATAAAAACTAGGTCCATGTGCACTCATCCCTACTTGTCTGATGAAGTGCAATTCTTTGCTAAAACAGGATTGTCTGTCTTGAAAGTGGATTATTGGTACAAATATGTCTGCTCGGCCACTTATACCCTCGTATTCAACTGAGTTTTGAAATGGAATATGGTAGTATGGCAATTGTAGAAAGAAAAGGGCAGCAGCAAATGGGGTTAAGTTGTCAGAAAGGGACAAGTTTTCTCTCATGAGTCAATGGGAAAATATGTATGATTAAGAATAGATTGGATGGGTTTTTTAATGTTCCTTTTAACAACTGAAGAAGCATCTTGCTACTGTGGAAGAAACAAACTCCACTCTCAGCAACAAAAAAGTATCCAAAGAGCAGTGAACGGTGTTTATCTCCATGTTTCTGTGTTAGAATACATGCCCATGTTAAGGCCACAAGTTCAGCCACCGGAGCTGAAAAGACAGAGGGAGGGAAAGCACTTTCAATAACAGAATATAAAGAACAGACAGCATAACCAGCAACCAATTTTCCCTCAGAGTTTTGCAAACAAGACCCTCTCATCTGCTGCTAAAAATGGTACAGAAAAAAAAGAGGACGTAACTGCACTTAAAACCTCTCTTTCTTTCCTGGCTTCCACACTACATCACCACTAGACGTGTGTCACACTGTGGGATTTGTACAGCATTTCACAAAGGTGCTCCCTCTTTTCAGATCTGTTGGGGTTTTTTGTGCTAGAATAGCAAAAATGCTTTTTTTTTTTAAAAAAAGGAGGGTTGATGGATTCTGATGATACGCAGATTGGTGACTTCCAAATCTTTGTTTAAAAAAAAAAACTCATCTAAGTGGTAACACTTCTGGCAATCTGGGCACTGGTGAAAGGGGTGGGAATAATTCCAGTCAATAGCTGCCTTCCCTCACCCCATGAACTCATGGTTTTAGTGAGTAACAGGAGGTACTACTTCCATATCAATGGGAGAAAGCTCTGATGTCAGAAAAAGTAATTTGGTAGTTCACCTAATTAATCACAGAATCCTGCAAAGTTGAGATGGAATAGTTAGATGTTGGGTTGTTTTGTCCATCCTTCAGTCAGGGTAGAATTGTTTCCTGCAATATATTCTCAGGAGATTTGTACAGTCCTGTTTTATATGACAGAAGCAATGGGGGTTGCACTAATTCATGTGCAAGGCTGTTAATAAATCCCACTGTTAGTAAAAAATTAATCTTTTTAAATTTTATACCATTGCTCCCAGGAGCTGGAGAGCCTATCAGACTTCCAAAGCAGAAGACTTTATTTCAAAAGAAGCATCTTTGAACAAAGCTTTAGACTCCGCCCAAATTCCATGCTTCTAAAATGTCTTTACATTTATGGATGTGCATGAGATTCAGTTTAAGATCCTAAAGTATTCCTGTTCCAAAGAAAAGTTGCAGAATGAGTTGAGCACATCTCCCATAGTATAGATCAATGGGAAACTGACTTGTTAGAATGCAGAAAACCATCATGTCCACAGAGACGACTAGTAAACGGATAAACCCAATCTCCTTTCCCCTCCTGTCTCTTCAGAGTGACCTCTAGCGGTGGAACCACCCAGCAAGACGACAGGGCAGAATTTCAGACATTTCAAAGATGAATACATCCTCTATGTCACAGACAGCAGCAGGAGTTAATGTGCAGGGAAGTGTCAAGAAGATCAGCTGATCTTCCTCTCCCTAGCCCTGGTGTGGAGGGCACACATTAGGGCTGCCATGGCAGCTGCAGACTAGTTCTGCAGCCTGCCCTCCCATCCAGAGGCATAGCCAAACCAGCTATTCAGGCTGGGCACTGCACCGAGAATTTAAGACAAATGAGATCCCTTGCATTTCTGTCTCTCTCTTCCGTATGGTAGCCTAGTAGCTGTAAGTTTTGCTGGTAAAACCTAAAGTTAAATACAGTGGGGCAGTTTAATCATCTTAGTGATTTTTCAGAAACATATAACTAATTTTGTATATTATATCACAATTTGATTTGGAGAGGCGGAAGGCTGATAACATCATATCCAAATTATTGCATATGTTCATCATTTTATAGCCTGAAATGTTTTCCAAACAGACCAAGGTTCCTATATGATAGACAAAGTGAGAATGAATATCACCATTATAAGTGATGCGATTAATATGCTGCTAATTAAATTAGGTAAAGCTTCAGTACAGTAAAGTAAGAGAGTTTATGGTTAACAGAAATGCCCTAAACATGTAAATACCTATGTTGATATTGTGTTGTGTTTAGAAACGTGTTCAATTTTAAAACACTTCTTTGTGCATGGTAGAACCCCTTGAAAGAGTCAAAGGGACTTCTCCATCAGACTGTCAGCTGGAATAGTTTGTTGTATTTCAGTGCATTGTCCTTCTCATTCACTCCTTGTTTTCATTAGTTGAATTATGGCCAGCCACTGCACAGAAGCCCAGGATTAAACCAAGAGTTGGGCAATGAACGGACAGCCCAGCTAGACTTCATTTTTTTTTAAATCCGCCCATATTGTGGTGATGGGTGTCATGTGAATAGTAAAGAATCACAGAAAATGTCTCTTCTGATACTGAACAAGGATCTTTCTTGATGTAAACTCCAGAGCTAGAAGGCTCAAAAAATCTCTCTGCTCCCCCATAGGAGAAATTCTGGCTATGGCAGGTTTAATGGACATATAAGAATTTCTCCCCAGTGCAACTCTGCACAGAGTTTTATGTTACTTGGAGTTTGTTTGTGTTCTGTGTTTTGGAAGTGATATTAAATGGTGCATGTAAACATATTTATGAAAGAGGAGAGAAATTTGACAGGTTATAGCCTGGAGAAAGTAGGTCACCCTGAACTGACCGGTAATGGACTCTAATTGGGTTGTGAGCTCAAATTCATCAAAAGGAGTAGGGCCTTACTTGGGTTTACCTGCCCAGAGATTATAGACCAGTGGCGGGCAACCTGTGGCCAGTATGTCCTTGTGGCCCGCACAGCTTCCTGCAGCTCCATTGGCTGGGAATGGCAAACGGCGGCAACTGGGAGCTGCAGGCAGCTGTGAAAATATAAACAAACTGTCTGGCGGCCCACCAGTGGATTAGTCTGATGGGCCGCAGGTTGACCACCATCGTTATAGACCCTGTTTGGAATTGATTTTGTGGGACTGGACCTATTAGCAGCTGAGCTGGTGAAATTGACGCTGTGGCTCCTGATAAGTCTGTCATAGAACTGCTGGAGCTGATTTTGCTGAGCAAGGACTTCACATAAGATGACTTTTTGGAACCAGACCTGGAAGCCCCAGATCGAAGTGGGACCTGGTACTGTGGACTTGGACTGGAGTAGACAGTGAGGAGAACGACCTCCTGGTGCCTACTTGACCCCCAGCTGAGTCAATACGGATTTGTGTGTGAGTGAGGATTATGTTCTGAATAAGAGCTCTGGGCTCCCAACAAGACATGTAATGGAAGCCATGGGGTTGGCCGTGCCCCTTGTAATTTCCTTTTCCTGTGTAAATAGATGCTTATCTTGTCTTCCTAAATAAAAACAATTGATGGCTTCATGTACCTAAGGCTTCCCAGGTGCTTGTGAGTGGGGAACACCACTTCCAAAGGTAACCAAGGGGATTAAAATTTATCCTGGGAGCAGATAAGATTTAGGCGAGGGCTTGAGCCAATCACTTTATTTTAGAAAACATCTTTATACAGCATTGAACCTGGCCCCTAGTAATGCTAATGACACCTGGCAGAATGGTCACCTAGACTAAGGAAAACAGTATTATCTCTAAAGCTACTCAGCCTTTGTCTGCATCACTACAGAGCTTCTGTATAGAATCTTCCCCTCTCCTCCTCCCTGGCTTCCCACTGCAGATTATTGAAAGAAAAATTACACATATCCTTATAATACACACATCATGAAATGTTTGTACATAGTGTTGGGGGTGTGGGCAGATAGAATCCTTGCATGCTTTTCCTCACCTTGTGTTCTCACAGGGCTTGTCGCATCCTAGTCCTAGCTGGGTTGTACGCCTTGCAGGGTCCTTATTCCAGTGGCAGTTTGTAGCATGCCAGATGTTCAAACCTCAAATTTGCAGGCTCTGTTAGAATTACTGTGGTTTAGAGAGGAAAAACTGTTTCTTTCAGAAATAGACACTTTTAAAAATAATTTATTTTAATACAAGCTGAGTGTGAATGATTTATGTGTATTTCAGAATCAGATTTCCTTAACCCCAAAAGAGATCATTTTCCTTTTAGTGTGGACTTTTAAAAAACTATACTGCAATCTAACCAGTGTGCAGTCAGCTCTTTGTAGCCGTCCTCCTGCTTAGAAAACGCAGCCCTGTTATACAGACAAAACAGTTCTAATGCTAGCAAGGGACAAGCTCAGATGAACTCATTTGCCCTTTAAGCCCAATACTAGCTTTTAGGAAGGTAGCAAGCACATGTTGTTCTACTTAAGCCATGTGCTACATTTCCAGAATTTATTAACTCATTAGCTCCTGGAATAGAATACTATGTAAAACATAAGGATAACCAAGTATTTAAACCTTTAAAAGATGCTCCCTTAACTTTTAGCTTTGCTTTTCAAGGATGTATTGGCATGAGGCTATTAATGTTCAGTAGATAAGCACAGTACTTCTGACTATGTGGATGCAAGGAATAATTAACATGGCTTTGAACTACTGTATTACCAGCCAATAAAATTGTTCTTCTAATCCCAAGCAGACTTTACCTAAGGCTCAACATGCTGTCTAGTTCCAATCTGTAAAGCTTCTAAACGTTAGTGGTATGGCTTCAAATAACCTTCCTAGGGCCAGTCTTACCTCAAATGGCACCCTGGGTGAGGCTGGAGGTGGAGCAGGATTTGGGGATGGAGTTTGTCTGGGTACAGAGCTGGGGCCAGAGCGGGCCACCAGGTGGAGTGGAGGTGCAGGCAGAGCGGGGAGTGGAGGCAGAGTGGGGCTGCGAGGTGAACAGGATTTGGGGGTGGAGCCGGGCAGGGGGCTGTTATTGTGACACTCTCTTGATGGTGCACCCTCCTGACCACGGTGCCCTGGGTGGTTGCTCACATCAACCACACCTAAGGCCGGTCCTGAACCTTCCTTTTGTACCAGAAGAATAAATGCTGTGGTGTAGTAATAGCCAAGTTTATTTCATAATATTGGTGTTAAAACTATTAATTAGTCATTAGGGGCCAAATTCTACTACCTTTAGTGAATTTCTTCCTTGATTAACTAAAAATCAGTGGGACAATTCATGAAGTAAATTTCTACTCAACATGAGTAAGTGTGGATGAAACGAGTCCCTAGGAAAATTGTGCAGGGATAATCCTATGTAACCACTATGAGGCAACATGTGTTTTCAGAAAGCACCTTGTGTCTGACTACCGTTATGACTGTACATAGTTTTGACTGTGAAATGTAACATGTCACTCTGGCTGCAGTGCAGAGGAGACACGAGGATTGAATACAGCCCTATGAAAAACCAGAGCTCACCTTCAGTGTGTGTACCACTCCCTGCTTGCCTTCCTGAAAGTGTTCTCTATAATAACTGCTGCTGTAGACCACAATGGGCCACAACTGACTGGGAGATCCAAGGTGGGTGAGGTAATCTCTCTTATTGGACCAACTTCTTTTGGTAACAGAGACAAGCTTTCAGACTACACAGGGAAAGGTACTCCCAGTGCCACAGCAAAATGCAACCTTAAATTCATTACTCTGCTAGACACTAAAAATTATGGTCTGAACAGAAATGCTGGATTTATGGCTTAATTACAACAATCTGTAACCCACTAACCCCCTTCTTTTTTTGTCTTATGCCTGCAGAAATGTTAACAGGCCACTCTGCCTTGAATTGTCCCTTGCAATATGTGCTAACTGCTTGGCTAAATATGTACTAAATAATATGTACTAAACAATCTCTTCTGCCTTGCATTTTGCTGTGATTATTGGAATACTTTCCCCAGATCTGAAGAAGAGCTCCATGGGTATGTCTACAGCAGTGGTTCTAAAACTTTTGTATTGATGACCCCTTTCACACAGCAAACCTATGAGTGCTACCCCGCCCCCATAAATTAAAAACACATTTTTTAAATATTTAACACTATTATAAATACTGGAGGTGAAGTGGGGCTTAGGGATTGAGGCTGACAGCTCGCAAGTCCCCATGTAATAACCTTGCGACACTGTGAGGGTCGTGAACCCCAGTATGAGAACCCCTGACTCAGGGTCATTGGGCTTGGGCTGTGGTGCTGTTTCATTGCTGTGTAGACTTCTGAGCTTGGGTTGGAGCTCAGGCTATAGGAACCTGCAAGGTAGGAGGGTTCCAGAGCCTGGGACCCAGCCTGAGCTTGGAAGTCTCATAGCAATGAAACAGCCCCACAGCCCAAGCCCTGCAAGCCTGAGTTGGCTGGCACAGGCCAGCCGTGGGTTTTTCTTTGCTGTGTAGACATATCCTCAGTGGCTCAAAAGCTTGACTCTCACCAACAGAAGTTGATCCAATAAAAGATATTACCTCACCCACCTTGTCTCTTTAATATCCTGGGACCAACACAGCTACAACTACACTGCATACTAGAGAGCCAAGGATGTCTCAACTGGCTCAAAATGTTTTGAAGCCATAAATGAACGCAACTTCAGCAGGCACCAGTGCAGGTCACTTTAACTTCTCAGCAGGGAAAGACTAGATTTCCCATCACTAGAATGACAAGCATTGAAGGGTTGATTATTAGAATGTCTAGATGCCTAAAAGTCTATGGAACCAAAAAACAAGAACACAGAGAGATAGCAGATGGAATAATTGCATTAAAGGCAGCAATTTTACAATACCTTATCTGAAACAAAAATCATAATGATGTAAAAACAGGTCTACTATAAAAAAAAGTGTGTTAGTAATTGCTATCAGAGAAACTGGAGATTGATGAAAAAGAGTGCTAGACCTCTCTGAGAGAGAAAAGATCCCTAGCAAGAATCCCTGGCAAGAACAAGCCAGTGAACAAGAACAATGAATATACTATGATCCTCATAGCACTGAACTTGCAAGAGTCATAGGTCATTTTTAACTGCTGAAAGAAGTGAAAAAAAAGTGGTGTCCATAAGGAGGTCAAGTGTAATTTCCGGACTGGAGGCCTATTCTTCTATGAAAACAAAAATATTCATTGTTGAAAATATGAAGACTTTAATTTTCTTTTCAATGAAGTGGAGAGTCATTTGTAACAATATTTTGTTATATTTAGAACAATAACATGCCACTGAGACATAGATAACTGCCTTGCTTTGGAGTACACTGGGAAATCTGACCACTGGACTGTGGAAGCAGAAGACTTACGTTTCAGACCTTCATATGGGTAAAGGGATGTGAGGATGGCTACATACTGTTGTTTTTATCTTGTTAGGTTTAGCTTACTGTTGAAAGTTCATTTTTTGATAATTTGATTGTGACTGAATAATCACAGACACATCTGTTGGCAATTTTAATCTTCATTGTGTGTATATGAAACCTTGCAGTACTTACTCAAAGGAACAGAGTTCACATTCTTAATAGCAAGAGCAGTATTTGGTTTAGCCAACTCTTACAATTTTGTTGTTGACTCTCATACTATTGGATGTTTATCTTAAATCTCTATATCCTGGTATCATGGGATTTTGTGACAATCTCAATTTATATTCAAAACACAAAATGTGTCTAGCCCTGATAGTTTCAGAAATAAGTTTGAAAATGTGAAATCTAAAGGCTCAAAAGTCAGGATGCAAATATATTTATTTTTAAAAATCTTATGGTTTTTAAGCCAACCTCATGATTTTCTGGGGGGCCTGACCCATGATTGTTGAATGCTTGGGGTATGCAAGGTAAAGAAAAGGGAAACAAAAAATGATTAGGGGTATGGAACAGCTTCCATATGAGGAGAGATTAAAAAGAAGGGGACTTTTCAGCTTGGAAAAGAGGCAACTAATGGGGGAGAGGGACAAGGGGGAATATGATAGACCTCTATAAAATCATGCCTGGTGTGGAGAAAGCAAATAAAGAAGTATTATTTACTCCTACTCATAATACAAGAACTAGGGGTCACCAAATGAAATTAATAGGCAGCAGGTTTAAAACAAACAAAAGGAAGTATTTCTTCACACAATGCACAGTCAACCTGTGGAACTCTTTGCTGGAGGATGTTGTGAAGGCCAAGACTATAACAGGGTTCAAAAAAGAACTAGATAAGTTCATGGAGGATAGGTCCATCAATGGCTCTTAGCCAGGATGGGCAGGGATGGTGTCCCTAGCCTCTGTTTGCCAGAAATTGGGAATGGCGATGGGGGATGGATCACTTGGTGATTACCTGGTCTGTTCATTCCCTCCGTGGCACCTGGCATGGCCACTGTCAAAAGACAGGATACTGGGCTAGATGGAGATTTGATCTGACACAGTATGGCCATTCTTATGTTGAATGCTTGGGCTTAGCAATACATTTTATTTTTCCCTCCAAGGAAAGCACTTAGCCTTCTTCAGTAAAGGCCTATATCACAATCCCCTTCCCTCTGTCTTTGTTCATTGCTCTTTTCTGATAATGAAAAAGAAATCTTTGCTTTTTTTAAAATTTAGTATAATGGTTATTGATCCTTTTAAAATGGGAGTTTCTTCTCAACCTTTTGCTTAATTTCCATCTATGGAACCTAATATTCAGTTTCCTCAGTGTCTTGATCTGGAAAGCAAGTTCCAGCATCCAGACATTTATTTTAAATTTGTTTATATATGCAAAAAAAATCATGGAAGTTTTGAAAGACGGTGTTCACTGTGGAGAAGCTCTGTGCTTTAACTGTATTTTATCCATCATAAAAGCTTCTGGCTTTCTTTTTCTGAGTGCATGTGTATAAATGCACAGCAAATGATATGTGCATATCTGTATTTCAGGAAGGGTCCATGGACAGCTTGTATGAGCCAGTCCAAGAACACCAAGACCCCAACGAGACCATTAGCATCAGCAGCAGAGCCAGCACTCCACTTAGCACCTATGTGAAATGTGGACCTCCAGACAGATCTCTATCTTTGGTGAGTGAAAATAAATGAAGTACCCCATGCACTTTCCTCCAAACCATTACTTTTCTTGTCTGAGCTTTCCAACAGAGCCAGTATTGTTGTCTCAGCCTCAAATTTTAAATATCTACACTCCTTGGAACCTACCAAAATCCTACTAAGCTTTTTCTCAGACCTTCATGCCTGTGAGATAGATGAAATGAGTGCTGTCCAGTCTTACAAATAACACCCTAAAAATAGGTCCTCAGCTCTGTAGCACTTTGGACAAGATCCAAATCCATTGAAGTCAATGGGAGTCCTTCCATGGACGTCAATGAGCCTTTTATGATTAAGTAGCCATTATATAGACAGACATGCAATATAATCATGGACTAAAACCATATAAGAAGAGAGACTGAGAGGGTGTCTATGGAGAAATTATTTTATGGGCAAAGTATGTGATTCCCATTTATTAGTAAAAATAATTAAAGGTGGGGGAAGAACTATATGGTAAAATGAAAGGGTTCACTGTATGATTAAAACGGAGAGCAGCAAGCTGAACATCTAACATTCCATAAAAGGATGCTAAAGGAGGAAAAAAACAAAAATGAATGAAAAGTAACCCATTAACAAGACTATATTTCTAACATATAGCATATTAAATATGTGCATTGGAATAAGTATGGATTCATAAAAAGATCACGTGTAAGAAGTTTGCTAGAATCTTTGAGTTTTCTACTGTGTATTTCCAAAGGCATAGACCAACAGTGAACTAGGGAACAGACTGTAGCAGTATTTGGATTTCAATATAAGTATCACATGGTTAGAGTTGGCCACAATACTTCCATAAAAACGTCAATGGAAAATGACTTAATGGAAATTTTCACACACACAACACAATCTGTTTTCATCAGCATTTTCCAGGTTTTTTGTTTTAAAAAAAGTGAAAACCCAAAAGCTGAAAACAGTTTGGCTCCTGTTTGCTTTTCAGTTGCCAAAAACCTAATAAATAAATACATAAATAAATACATAAACCTGAAGAAAAATTTGAGCAAAAATGAAAAAAAAGCTGACATTTTTGTGAGGGGGGAAAATAATTTCTCGACCAGCTTTATGTATGGTACATTGATTTGCAAAGTCAGAAATGTTGGTATGTTAAGGAAGTCTTTTGGAATTGCAAATTAGCATGAGGTATAAATAACAAGAGAAAAGTAATACAAACTAAAAATTTGGCAATGCAGAGAGGAGAGAGATAATAATACCAAAGTTGGAATTACGCTCACTATTTATGTCCCTTATGAAAGGTGTACCTTTTAAATTAGCTGCATTTATAAATTGGAGGACAGAAAATAGAACAGAGTGGGAAAAAATTAGGTTATCTTTGTGTTAAATTAGTGATTCTTATAGTTAAGCATAGGAAAGAATCAGGTTAATATTCTCACTCTTGTGTTGTGGATAGAGTAGTTGTTTCTCTCCACCCCAAAGGTAGCTCCATTTTGGACAGGTTGACTAGTTAGTAAAGCACTCTTCGGAACACTAGGGATGAAAGACATTAGGTAAAAGTAAACTGTTGCTATATATTTATTATGAATAAAATCAGGGTGACAGTAACCAGAGGCTTTCTGAAAATCAGCAAAGCCAAGTCTATTACCAGACCTGGATTATTTCTCTAATAAGTGCACATGCAGTAAACCATCTGCACAATGCTTGGCTGTAAGATTAAAAAAAATATGTTGACTGTATCCAGTATGAATCAACAGATGTTATTTTCAAACTGTGCATGAAATTAGTATGAATATATTTCAGCTGCCTCTTGAAATTCAGGTCACTATGCTACTGTATGTGGCCAAGATTGAAGTTACAACAAAGCATAGCCAAACAAGGGACATGATCCTGCAAAGAGTTAATCCTGTATGTATCCTTACTACCATTTGACAGTGGGATTATCATGGGAATTTGCAGGACTGGGCCCGAGGTTAGCAGTGATGTATGAATCATGGTGACAGATTAGCCAGACTTCTGTGGACCTAAGGTTAGCATTGCAGTAGGCAGTCTTCTCCACCCCCACCCCAACTGGATGTATCTTCCATTCTTCTTCTCTTCTGTCTTGTTATCAACCTCAGCCCAGACCCTCTTCTAATTAAAATGAATTAGTGGTACTTTTCTCCCTTCATCATGGCTTCTTACAGACATTTGCATTGCTCCTGGTGATTATGTGAAGGCAGAATGAATGGCTCCAATTTCACAGAGGGTCAACACCAGAAAATGCAGAAGGAGGTTGTTTACTGATAACCCATGACTAAATGCCTTTTTAATCATTATAAGGGCCACAGGCTGTTTCCAGCCTTAGTCCTGTTTTCCCACCTGACCAGCTGAGGAGAGTCACCCATCCCACTCCAGCTAGGGGATGCCTGCAGCAGTCAAAGAAGATTTAACCACAGAATGACTCAAAGGGGATCCATTCCCTAATTGACTATCCAGTCTACCCACAAGTCATCATGCTTCCTGTACAACCAGCCACTTGACCATCAGAAGCTGTGAGATGATGCAGTTTGTTGTTGTTTGTATTCCAGTAATGCCCAGATGCCCAGCCAAGTTTGGGGTTCAGTAGCGCTTGGCACTGTACAAAGCTAGAGTAAGAGACAGTCCCTGCCACCATGAGTTAAAAACACAAAACAAAGGTTTGGAGAAGGACATAACACATCAACAGAGTGAACAGAGGGATTGTTTGCAAGTGTCCTGTATATCTCATGATTATTATTAAAATAATTTTGGGATGGATTTTATATATATGATTATATTTGTACGAATTTAGTATTTAGGGCAGGAAAGGTGAGGAAGGAAGGCATGAAGGGATTAATTAAAAGAGAAGGTAAAGGAAGGCAGGGGAAGCATGGCTGCAAGCAGAGGCCATAGAAACAGATGGGTTTTTTGGGGGTATATGTGTGGAGGGGGGACACCTAGGTAATGTCACAGGTCTCATTGAGAAAGGCAGCAATTTTTCAGTGAGCATCTTGTTAAAATTCTGGGAGTACATTCCTTGCTAGGGACTGTAATGCAGAAGATGGGTGGAACTTAACAGTACAGAGGAATTTCCCTTTGCAAAGGGAGGCTTAGGTTTATCCAGACTTTCCATGTCAGTGAAGCCTGGTACTGGTGAATATTCTGACATTCTTTCCACTGTGCTTTGTTTCTTATAAAGTGCCTTTTTTTAAGAGTAAAAGTAGACTTACATGTGTTTTATACCTATGGAAATTGAGAAAAGCCTTTACATTTCTGCTTTAAAAAGAAGTCCTTGAAATATAAACACACTAAATAGTTTGGATTTTTTTTTCTTTCCCAAATAACATGTTGCCTTTTTTAATCCTTCAAGGTTGGTGCATTATTAGTATAATATATCATCAGGGCTATGACAAACATTTCTACTTAGTGTATTAATGTGTTTTGATAATCTCTTCTTTCCTGCCTAACAATGCTCTCCCAATCATAAACACTATCTATCTCTACCTTTGCAAACTAAATTGTGTTTAGAAAATCTGCTCAAAGAATAAAGAGAAGTCAGAGCTGCTTGTGTGTAAGGAGGGAGAGGGCTGCATTCATTTAGGGCTTATGCCAGCATAAACCTTTGCATAAGTACCTTGTGGCCAAAAATCTACTGAGTGATGACACTGCAAAGCAGATTTGCTTATGCTGGTGGAGGGGCATAAGGGATCAGTGCTCTCTGTACAACGGACAGTGCTGGTTTGACAGATGGAGTGGTCAGAGCACTAAGAAGTGCGTTTTTGGAATTCCTCCTGTTGGCAGAGCTCCTGTGGAGCCATGTCACAAATTAAAGCTGCTTCTACTGCTGGTGAATGGAACATAGTAGTGGTATCCTCACCATCACAGGTGAATTACCTTTGAGGTGAGTGGGGCTTGGCAGGCACAAGGAGGTGTAATTTACACATCCCCCTGGCAGTTCTGCAGGATTTGACCCAAAATGTTTCTTTCATTGTTCTTGTAATTTCATTTCTCTTCCCAGGGGATTCAATATACAGCACACGTGTAGTAATATGTACATATAGAAATGCCATATAGATTATGAAGGACTTGATCTTTTGAGGTACTGAGCTCCCATGAAATGAAAGCAGTTAAAGGTACTCAACTTCTCACAGGATTGGACCCTAAATTACCTATTTAGATGCTCTGTGCACATGTCCAGAAGAAACATACCTATGAGGTAAGATGCTGAGCATCCAGATGTTACAATTAAGTTTCCACGTTTGGCCTCTGAATGCAACAAGTGTGGTTTTTGAGGGAGTAATAACACCTTTTGAATATTATAGGATCCTATCCATGGAGGCTGCCTATGAAAATAATATAGTTCTGAAGGTCTTTTTTTATTCCTAATACCCAATGTCCTTCTTCTCTTATTAATTTATATTGTACAGGACAGTGTTTCCTCAACATTTTCTGGTTGGTGACCCCTTAATAAAGGTCAACTTTTTTTTGACCTTCTTATGTTTACTATATAAGTCACAATAAAAAAATATATCAAAGATAACAATAAGCCTATGGAACCTACATATGTTTTGAGAAGTTGATGGAGAATACTTGTTCTTGAAGAGTAAGGGTGTATGTGGGGAAGAGGGGATCAAAATTTTCTTTGCTTTCGATTGGGAAAACATTTTCAATGCCCCATTGGTTGAGAAACACTGCTATCAGATAACATTACCACTGAATATTAGTGAAAACAGATCCTGGAGACTGAAATCCTTCAAAACAGATGGGCACAGAATAGAAACCTTCTCTCTGTAAAAGGCATAGAAATCAATTGACATTACAGAGTATAGGAAAGGCAAGAAAGCAAAGCTTCCCCTGTCTACCCTGTCAATGCATCTCAGCCTTGACCAGATGGAACCACTTCTAGCCCTAAGGTCATATCTACTCTAGAAAATAATCATGTTTAAATGTGATTGCGAAACATAGCTGTAGCCTAACCAGAGAAGAATCTAATTAATCAGATTCTAATAAACAGTGTATAATATTGTTGATTTATGTGCATGACCAGCAAAAATAATACGTATGCAAGAGAACCAATTTTTAGATGAGGCTTTATCTGCCAGTGTCTGCAAATAAATGGTTCTCTAAGATGGCTATGGCATTTTATTTTTTGTCTCTATGGAAAAAAGAAAAAAAAAGTTCAGTCACGACCATGTTAGACAACCCTCTTTAAACATGGCTATTCTTCTAATGTAAGTGGGGCCTTAAATAATATTTCAGTCTCCATGTTCATTCAATCTTTTCCCCCTCACCTGAGCCTATTAGCTAATTAGTGACAACCATGCTAATGTTTTCAGTCATACTAATGCTTATGTTCTAGGAGCTGGACTTTGCAAAGCAAATTCAAAATTAAAATGACTTTTCCTCATAGGTTTGTGCCTACCTACAACATTGTAACATGTATGTTAATGTAATGAGGACACCTACAGATAACTAATAATGCTTATCCACTAGGTGGTACATCTATAGAGACAGATTCACAACATCAAATTCTGTATTGAAACGTTACAAAAGCACAAGAGTGAGAATTAGAGGATAGAGTGACAGTTTTACCTCTTCTGCCCTCTTCTCTCCTCCCCTCCCCTTGATTCAGTGGAATTAAATCAGGCTGTCTTCATTATTTTAATGTAGGGTTGGACTTTGGAAATTATTATTTGACTAAATGAAAATAATCAACATTCCCGACATAAAACTTTTGACTGAGCCAGACTAGAGAAGCAGATGGGATTTACAGTTCATGTCCATTAGAAAATCCAAGATTTTAATCTGCATAAATTGCATCAAAACATTATACACATTGCTTAGTGGGGGTTTTACAGTACACAGTGGATTCTCCACAAAAATCTATGCACAACAGTAGTCATAGTAAATCCACCATTTCAGCCCTCACTCACCCGTGTCACATATTTCAGTTTCCCTCAATGGAATATTTTAGAGCTGATTCACTTATGTTTCACTCCATTAAAATTCGGCATCGATAAAAGTGCTGCTAAATCAGTTAAACTGCATAGTCACCAGACACTTAAACAGATTGTTGTGGGGGTTATTTTGTTTTGTTTTTTAAGGAATATTCAATTCAGTAGTTAACTAAAAATAATGGCTGGATGCTGTGTCACTGTGTTGGCTGCAGAATCAACATGGTTATTTATAAAATAGTCTCTAGAAATGGAAACTGAGATTAGTGATGACGTTTTAGCTGTAAGGCCTGTGAAAAAAAATGCAGCTAAGGCCAATGTGCTATGTGTAATCTTATCTGCTATTTCTAGCATCTGAGTTACTCGACTTACACCTTATATTCAGCCATTAAGCTTATTAACTGAACCCATTTTTACTTCTCCCCCATTTTAAATTATATCACTCAGTTCCATTCTACAGGGTGCTCCCCCAAGCTTGATAACATCTGAGCATTTTTACCTCTCTAGTGCCTTGATTCAGGACACCAGCTTTATTCAGCAATGCACGTGCTTAACTGCATTGCTGAATAGGGACAGACTTGAGCATGTGCTTAAGTGCTTTTACTGAATTGGAGCCTAGCAGACCCACATCATGTGTTATCCCTGCATGAACCTTCTTAAAAAACTACCTGAAGTCAAAGTGTTTCTATTTGAGGGACCACCTCTCTCTGTGCATTGCCATACTGCTGCAGCTATGGCCAGAAGAAAAGCTCAATCTTGATGCCCTTCATTTTAAAGATGGAAGCTGGTAGTAGAGCATTCTCTCTGAGAGGCTCTTCAGCTGTGGAACAAGATTCCCCTTTCGGTATGAAACAGATCTTCAGGGAATACTGCAAGATGCATCTATTTGCACAGCTTGCTGCAAAGGTGAGCATTAGACAGGAATCAATTTTGTAAAAGGAGAGGGAGTATTGTGTTCTGCTGGTTCTGTTTTTGTAATCTATGGCAGGTATGCCTAGAGCTTTCAATATGCACATTTTTTCTCTTTTGTATAAAGCTAAACCTTGTAAGAGTTAACTCCCTCCTCTCATTTTTTTTAAACACTGCATAATTCTTTTCTTGTGGGAGTCTTGTCTGCCATAATAAAAGTTATAATTGTAGTTGTGCTGTCACATTCTGCCCCAGATGTGGAACTGTTGTGGCAAAACTTGTGGAGTTCCTCTGTTAATTAAAGCCATGTAGGTGGTGCTTCAGGGGAAAGAGTTAGGGAAGGGGTGGGCAAACCTTTTGGCCTGCCAGCATCAGGTTTCTGAAATTGTATGGAGGGCTGGTTAGGGGAGGGGATCATGGCCCGGCCCCCATCCACCTCCCCCTGGGATCCCTGCCCCACCCACCTCCCCCTGTTCCCTGACTGCCCCCGGAACCCCCGTCCCTGACTTACCCCCACTGCCC
Source organism: Mauremys mutica (assembly GCF_020497125.1). Taxonomy (NCBI): domain Eukaryota; kingdom Metazoa; phylum Chordata; order Testudines; family Geoemydidae; genus Mauremys; species Mauremys mutica. Next base: position 187,339,293 of record NC_059072.1, on the reverse strand, counting down.
CATCCAACCCCTCCTTTCATTCCTGATGGCTCCCCTCAGGACCTCTGCCCCATCCAACCACCCCTTCTCCCTGTCCCCTGACTGCCCTGGGAAGCCCTGCCCCTGACTGCCCTCCGCCGGCCCATCCAACCCCCCTCTAATTCCAGACTGCCCCTCCTCCAGGACCCCTGCCCCCATTCAACCCCCATTCCCTGCCCTCTGATGCCCCAACCCCTATCCACAGCCCCACTCCCTGACCACCCCCCAAACTCCCCTGCCCTCTGTCCAACTCCCCCCCTTACTGCCCCCTTACTGCGCTGCCTGGAGCACTGGTGACTGGCGGCACTACAGATGTGCCGCCTGGCTGGAGCCAGCCAGGCCGACACCACCACGCAGCACAGGGCACTGGGTCAGGCGAGGCTCTGCAGCTGCGCTGCCCCAGGAGCTTGCAGCCCTGCCGCCCAGAGCATTGCACTGGTGGCGGGGTGAGCTGAGGCTGCGGGGCAGGGGGAACAGCAGGGGAGGGGCCAGGGGCTAGCCTCCTGGGCCAGGAGCTCAGGGACCGGGCAGGACGGTCCCACGGGCTGGATATGGCCCACGGGCCGTAGTTTGCCTACCTCTGAGTTAGGGGCATATACCCTTTTAATCCCCCTTTATGCATCTTTCTCAGCAGTGGTTATGTGCTCCTGGCCCAAGTAACCTGCACAAGTGGCCACAAAGAGCTGTGTCCTCAGGTGGAAAATACTAGTGCTTTTGTACACCATGCTTTCTTCCTTCACAAACCTCTAAAGTCCTACCCAGCCTCTGAAGCATTCTGACTAGAATGCTCCCACCCCATTCTGTGTTCGTTCTGTATTGTATCATGCTCCGTTGTACCTGCTATGTCTTTCAACTGTAAGCTTGTCAGGGGAATGGCCCTGTTAACTGTGCAGCATTCTTTGCTGACTGCACAGCACCAGGCACTTCAGCAATAAGAACTAAAAGTTGTTTCCATGTTATTTTGCATATGTCTGAATGGCAAAGGTGAAGGGGGCCTGAATGTCACTTAATTTCTTTTTCAGCAATGGTATCTGGCCACTGAGGGGGATAATAATGGGTATCTTAGTAGTAGGACCCTTCCAAATTCACAGTCCACTTTGGTCAATTTCATGGTCATAGGATTTTTAAAATAGCAAATTTCATGATTTCAGCTATTGAAATGTGAAATTTCATGGTAGTGTAATTGTAGGGGTCCTGACCCAAAAAGGAGTTGTGGAGGGTCCCAAGCTTATTGGGGGAGGGGGGGGAGATTGTGGTACTGCTACCCAGGGCTGGCCCCAGGCACCAGCCTAGCAAGCAGGTGCCTGGGGCGGCCAATGAAGAGCGGGGCGGCACATCCAGCTGTTCGGCGGCAATTCAGCTGCAGGGCCATCACTCTCTCTCAGACCGAAGGACCTGCTGCCGAATTGCCACCGATCGCGGCTTTTTTCTTTTTTTTTTGTGCTTGGGGCTGCAAAATCTCTAGAGCCGGCCCTGCTGCTACCCTTACTTCTGCACTACTGCTGGTGGCAGTGCTGCCTTCAGAGCTAGGCAGCTGGAGAGCGACAGCCGCTGGCCAGGAACCCAGCTCTGAAGGGAGCAATGCAGAAGTAATGGTGGCATGATATGGTATTGCCACCTTTACTTCTGTGCTGCTGGTGGCAGGGCGTTAGACTCATAGACTTTAAGGTCAGAAGGGACCATTATGATCATCTAGTCTGACCTCCTGCACAATGCAGGCCACAGAATCTCACCCACCCACTCCTGTAACAAACCCCTAACCTATGTCTGAGTTATTGAAGTCCTCAAATTGTGGTTTAAAGACCTCAAGGTGCAGAGAATCCTCCAGCAAGTGACCTGTGCCCCACGCTGCAGAGGAAGGTGAAAAATCTCCATGGCCTCTGCCAATCTGCCCTGGAGGAAAATTTCTTCCCGACCCCAAATATGGCGATCAGTTAAACCCTGAGCATGTGGGCAAGACTCACCAGCCGGCACCCAGGAAAGAATTCTCTGTAGTAACTCAGATCCCATCCCATCTAACATCCCATCACAGACCACTGGGCCTATTTACCTGCTAATAATCAAAGATCAATTAATTGCCCAAATTAGGCTATCCCATCATACCATCCCCTCCATAAACTTATCAAGCTTAGTCTTGAAGCCAGATATGTCTTTTGCCCCCACAACTCCCCTTGGAAGGCTGTTCCAGAACTTCACTCCTCTAATGGTTAGAAACCTTCATCTAATTTCAAGTCTAAACTTCCTAGTGTCCAGTTTATATCCATTTGTTCTTGTGTCCACATTGGTACTAAGCTTAAATAATTCTTCTCCCTCCCTGATATTTATCTCTCTGATATATTTATAAAGAGCAAACATATCCCCCCTCAACCTTCTTTTGGTTAGGCTAAACAAGCCAAGCTCTTTCAGTCTCCTTTCACAAGACAGGTTTTCCATTCCTCGGATCATCCTAGTAGCCCTTCTCTGTACCTGTTCCAGTTTGAATTCATCCTTCTTAAACATGGGAGACCAGAACTGCACACAATATTCCAGATGAGGTCAGAACTGGGCATGTGGCCAACAGCTGCCACTCTCTAGCCATTCAGCTCTGAAAGCAGCACAGAAGTAAGGGTGGCAATACTACAACCCCCCTTAAAACAACCTTGCGACCCCCCTGCAGCTCCTGTTTGAGTCAGAACCCCCAATTTGAGACATGCTGGTTTCCCCCATGAAATCTGTATAGTGTAGGGTAAAAGCCCACAAAAGACCAGATTTCCCGGGGGTGGGGGTGGGAGGAACGAGATTTCACGGTGTGTGACACATTTTTCACGGCCTTTAATTTGGTAGGGCCCTACTTATTAGTGATGAAGCTGTTGTTCCATATTACCAGTACCTTCCATAGCTTAGGGTCTCACTGTCATACCTGATCAGCTGATTTATTTCTTAATCCCTTTGAGAATGTTTTCATCACAAAGATTTTTTTCATATATTTTCTGTCAGCTTGCAATTGCCAAGCATCTCTAAAGTTCCACACATTCGTCAGCTACTGACCATGATATGATAGACTGCCCAGTATATCAGAAAAGTGCCAAATAACTTATCAGTCTTTCAAAGTTATTGCCAGAAAAATCAAAATTTATCATTATACCTTCGTTAATCTGCAATATTATAATTGGCATTGGATTTCAGAGGCATTAGGGGGAGAGCTGGTTGCCAAAACTGATCACCACTCTCATCACAACTCTAAAGGAATCAAGCTGTGCCAGGTATTTGTCAACTAGTAAGCATCAGAGGAACCCCACTTTTTTTTCAATTCAGTGGTTATAATGTTGTTATTTAATGAAAGCATGTAAGAAAGGGCTTATTAATAAAAATATATATGCTAGGAATTTATGTACAAAATACATCAGCAGTGTTTTATACTCTCAGGGAGGATTGTACCTACTATCAATGAATATTTCTGCATTTATAGGAATACACATTACAGTTTTTTTATAATACTGATTTAATTTATATAGTAAATAAAAATATAATATCTGTCTCACATTTTTATCTGCAAATTTGTTTGTAGGGATTTTAAATGCGACTGTGTTTTGAAAAGGGAGTGTAAAAGTGACACCACACAGTTTCCTACTGGCTATCTCAAAGACTTCCACATTGCATTTGCTTCATTTGCAAGTTTCTAATTGCCAACCCTGCAAACTCTGGAATCTGAAAATCAAGTTGTATTCTTTGTCTCATATATCACCAATAATAAAGATTCTGCAATTAGAATATATCCAGAAATCTTGCTGATATGCTCGTGAGAATCCAGCTCTTTTCCACAGCTGCCTTGATTCTGCAATACAAACAATTATTTATTTTTGTGCCTAAAGTAAGCCAGTCTGACTCAGCCATGACAAGAAGCAGGTCTGTTCAGTAAGTAGGTACAATTTTCACATGGTCTTTTTCAGACCACTACCATACTTTAAGATAAGATAAGAGCCAAATTGACCATATCATGGTCAATGGCAAATGGCGACGCTCACAGACAGATGTGAAAGTGAGAAGGGATGCAGATGTTGGCAGCGACCACCACCTTGTGACAGCCTCCCTCAAGCTAAAACTGAAAAGTGTGGGACATAGATGTTATGATATTGACAAGCTAAAGTCCCTTGAAATACAGAAAGCCTTCATTCTGCAGTTAAAGAACAGGTTTCAAGCACTTGCAGACCTTGATGAAGAGGAAGGGGAATGCGGATGAGGAGATCAATAAGAAGTGGGACAAAGTAACAACAATTTATAAACAGAGCAGTGAAGCCTGTCTAGGCTACAGGCAGAAGAGAAGGAAGGAGTGTATTACAACCAGCACATGGAATGCCATAGAAACCAGACGAGCCCTGAAGAAAAAAGTTTTAGACACAAAATCCCAGAAGCTAAAGGACAAATACCATGAGCAGTATAGCAAGGCACACCGGGAGGTCAAACACCTTGTGAGAGCAGACAAACAGCATTATATTCATAATTTGGCAACACAAGCAGACAAACACTCTCATCAGGAACAAACAAGACCACCTACTAAAAATCAAAAAAGAACAAGAAATGCGCTGGACAGAGCATTTCAAAGAATTGCTGAACATGTAGCCACCTAAAGAGGAAGCAAACATCCAGGAGGCAGAAGAAGATCTTGATATCAACACAGACACCCCAACTAAGGAAGAGACCATTGAAGCCATCAAATCCTTAAAAATGGGAAAGCTCCTGGCAAGGATAACTTGAATGCAGAATTGTTCAAGGTAAATCCTAAATTAGCAGTATCTATCCTGGCGCCTCTATTTACATCAGTTTGGGAAAGGGAAAAAGTGCCAGGTAAGTTGACCAATGGGGGTATAGTGAAGATACCAAAAAAAGGAACTCTCAGTGATTGTAATAACTGGTGTGGTATCACACTTTTATCTGTGCCAAGCAAAGTATTGTGTAAGATCATAGTCCAGCGTATATCAGAGGCAGTTGATGGTGTTCTCAGAAAAGAGCAAGCTGGTTTTCGGAAAGGGAGTGGCTATATAGACCAGATCTTCATTCTACAAAACATAATAGAACAGTGCTTAGAATGGCAATGGCAACTCTACATAAATGTCATAGACTTTGAGAAGGCTTTTGATAGCATTCACAGGACCAGCGCATATGGAATTCCTTTCCATATAATCAGCGTCATCAAAAGCTTCTATTTCAACTTTATATGCAGTGTTGATCACAGTGAGTTCAGTTTTGAAGTCAAAACAGGAGCTCATCAGGGGTGTGTCATGTCTGCAATCCTCTTCAACCTTGCCATCGAATGGGTAATGCAGCATACAACAGAAGACATGACAAGAGGCATTAAATGGACACTCTTCTCATCTCTTGAAGACCTGAACTTCACAGATGATGATGCTCTCCTATCACATACCCAACACCATATACAAGAAAAAACAACTAGACTCAACACATTCAGCCAGAAAATTGGACTGAAAATCAACTGCATTAAGACAGATATCATGACCTTTAATATTGTCTCACCATCACCAGTACAGATAGAGGATTATGTTCTCACCAATGGAGAAACATTCACATACTTGGGCAGCACCATCAGCCCGTATCATGGAACAAGCCACGACATCCGGAACAAAATCAATAAAGCCAGGAACACCTTCAGGAGCTTAAACACAGTCTGGAAATCATCAAAATACAACACCAAAACCAAACTCAAGATTTATCAGAGCTGCGTATTTTCAACACTACTTTATAGTGCAGAATGCTGGGGAATTACAAAGTATGACATGTCCAAACTGTCTTCATTCCATACAACCTGCCTCAGAAAAATCCTCCATATCTTTTGGCCCAGAACAATCTCAAACCAAGATCTATTGACACAGTGCAACCAAGAGGATCTGAGCACCATCATTGCCAGGAGACGTTGGAGATGGATCAGTCATGTGCTTCAGTTAGAAACTGATTCCATCACAGATTAGCAATCAGATGGACACCTGAAGGCAAGTGAAAATGAGGCTTCCCGAAAACAACATGGCAACGAGCTGTGGAAGCCAAGCTGAAAAACGTGGGGCACTGCTGGGGAACCATTGAAAGACTTGTCAGAAGCAGACAGGAGTGGAGGAGCTTCATCACTGCCCTAAACGCCAGAGGCGTAATAGGAACATGATCATGATGATGTCCATACTTTAATATTTAGTCACTGTTGCAGTATGTCCAATGAACATACCTGCAAAACCATGTAACTGCATATAAATATCTAAGTAGATTTAAATAAACAGTTGTTGAAGCATAGATCTGAAATTATAAGGCAAACATCTGTACCTACATTTTCATGTTCACTGACAGTGGGGAATGAAGGAATGTTCTATGTCAGGCTTCTGGCTTTAAAATAAGCAAATTTATTAATAATAGTTTAGAATTATAATACAATAAATTATAACTAATATAATTATTTTCTGGATGGGTGGATAAACTGAAGTTTGGTGTAGTCTGACCTTATTTTTCCAATGTAGAAAGAGGGACATGCAGAGCTAATTTCAAGTGTTCTCAAAATATTGATTTGGGATTAATCTTCCCTTATTTCCCCGACGGGTGAATTAGGAGTCTCTCCTGTCTCATGTCAATATAGTCTCTCAGTTGACATCACAGCAAATAGATGGACTCTGGTTTACAAAGTTATTTTTAAGGACAGTTGACTGCAAAGACAGCTCGAGGCAGAAACCTGCTAAGGATTTGGGGGGCATTTTATCCTTAATAATATTGACCTAAGATCTCTGACACCCGAACACAATTCTTTTTCCATGAACATTATTGAAAAATCAAAATGTATCGATATGTTACAGCAGTCATTGGCACCATGCTTCCAAAGGAATCTCTTGAATACATTACTCTTTCAACCTCTCTGGACTTACTGTATATACGGGAGGAGTAAACTGAGATATTTTTCAGAGTTTTGTCTACACCTAAATCAGAGACAGCACCATAAAAGCATTACAATTAACACCTGTGAGCCCTCCTTAATCTTTCATATAGCACTTTGTGTGGAACAAAGTATCTTTTCCTGATAGATACTGTGATGAAGTAGCAAATTTGGAACATTAAAAAAGGTAATCTTTTATCTGGTTAAATTCTAGTTTTGCCTGAGTTGAAAGTGTGTTAATTAATTCTGATTTGTGATGTGGACTTCTGTGTGTTAGGATCTGAGCCTAATTTAATGAAGCCATTTCTCTTAGCACTACTGAACAGCTTCATATGAGCATCCCAAGATGAAATGTGCTTTAATCCACAATACATTCATCTTAAATTGCATGCAGTATTTCAAAGCAAAGACTGAACATTGTTTACTGTTTTGATTTGTGTATTGCACCAGTGAACAAATCTCCAGATACATAAACATTCTTTAAAAATGGCACATATAATAATCAACATTCCAGGACATTAATAGAACCTTCTACCCCAGCTAAAACAAACCCACGCAATCTATATAAAAGTGTTCTCTTTTAACTCACCTTTCAAAAGAGACGTGAAGAGTGTGTAACAAAACATTTAATACATAAATTCCACATTTGGGTTGCCCCGTCTCATAGTAAAACCCATCAGGTGGTTTATATATTAAATGTTATGGATGAAATGTTTAGATTCCATGGTGTTGATCACAATATAAAAAAATAGATGCCATTTTATGAAGAAGGCTAAATGAAATAAAATAAAATGAAAGTATGGGGGAAAACAGCTGTAAAGTTATATTTATATTACTTTTTCTTCTTTAGGATGTATCACTGTCTGCCCAGTAGAAATAGGGTACATCGCAGGTATTTTTACTTCATTTTGTGCTTCCAACACAGGCATCAACAGACATGAAATTGATTTATTGTTCCAATATTCTATGTAAAGAGGTATCAAAATAATATTGTGATCAGAGATTCTGTTCTATCCTAGCTTGTCTTTGGTGGCCTTTCCTGAAGTTAATCTTTACTTGAAGACCAGGGTGGGTCCAACTGACTTAAACAGTGAGGATTTACCCCCGAGAGTTTCTTGCTGTCTTTCATGAACTGACTTTCCATGCATGTAATCAAAGATGCCACAGCTTGCATCTTTCTGCTCCCTTCTAGAGCCACATTCTATTGCAATGGGCAATTACTATATCCTCCTAACATATGGTTACTTTGTACTTTTTAGGAGGATATTTCTAGGAATCACATTGTTCAACAAATATGGCATTTGCTCAGGGCCGCCCGGAGGATTCAGGGGGCCTGGGGTCTTCGGCGGCCGTGGGCCCCTGCCACCAAATTGCCGCCGAAGACCCAGAACTTCAGCAGCATGTTCCAGAATGGAAGGACCCCCCACCGTGGGTCTTTGGGGCACTTCGGCGGCAGGTCCCGGAGTGGAAGGACCCCCCCACTGCCAAATTGCCACCGAAGACCTGGAGTGGAAGAAGCTCCAGGGGCCCGGGGCCTGCGAAAGTTTTCCAGGGACCCCAGAGCGAGTAAAGGACCCCGCTCTGGGGGCCCCAAAAAACTCACGTGGGGGCCCCTGCGGGGCCCGGGGCAAATTGCCACACTTGCCCCCCGCCCCCTCCTGGGCAGCCCTGCATTTGCTTGCTGATAAGGGTAATGCGGGCTGATTTTTCAGCGATCTATGCTTGGAAGACGTCAATTTTAGAGTCTTGTACACTCATTAGGAGGTGTATCAGTTCAAGCTCCTGAAAATCAAGCCACCTAGATTTTGACTACATATCATTCCCATTGTACAGTGACTCCCTAAGCTAAAATATTTAAGATTTTATATACTAGTATGTAATAAACACAAATGGAAAAGAATATGATAGCTCCTTTCATAACATGTATGAAGAATATTATATGTAGATTAAACATTCTTCATTTTCACAGAAGCTTTTCTTTCTTTTTAAAGGAATTTTCTGATTTTGAGAACACTCTGACAAGAAAGAAAAAGTAAGTTGAGATCATTTCAAGTTCTATACGTTGTCAGTATTTTTGTCTGTACCTCCTAGCTTGTCATTTTTATTATAAATTGTATGTGTATTATTAATGGTGTATCAGTGTTCTAAAGGTACTGCAGGTTGGAAAGCAAGACGCAAGCTCAAAATGCATTACTAAAGCTCTTTCGCCATTGCTTGTTCATATGCATAAATCCTTCCATCGAAAATAAAGGAACCAGGACATCCAAAATCAAGTGCAGTGAGTCCTTGTTCATCAGAGCTTGCTTGAACCATATGTCTGTTTTTCTGAAAGATTTAAGTGGTAACCCAGTTTCTAGCATGTTTGTACCATTGACCCGATAATCTTCTGAAGGGGTTTTTGGTTGTGTTTAATCCAAATAAAAAATTAGTTTGCAAAATGATTTGGATTAACTAGGCTGTATTTTCTAGAGTATTTATGTGACAGCAGCATAGTTTGAGTATGTTGTATGTGAGACAATGTTATGATTTGGGCTAATGACCAGTAAGTACTATAAATATATCGTGAGGAGTGTAGTAGAGGAATTTTCTGAAAATTCTTTGTTGGTTTAAGAATCCAGGTTATTGTATTGCTAGAGCGGTCTCTTTCAAATGAAATCTCATCTAATGACATGTTTGAAGGAGAGCTCATCTGTCTGTCTGTGACAGACATGAAAATCCCTGGACTCCATATGAATTATTTGTTTAATTTTGCTTTTTTAAATGTAGACTCTAATAACTTCAGAATAAGTGTTTCCAACCAATATAGTTGAGAAATTCAGATACCAAAGTGTTCAAAGACAAAGGGAAAACTTCATGGTGTTGGCCAATGGTCTTACTCTACATCTGGTCAAATGTTAAGAATACTGATTTATAAGTGTGCTATGATTTGTGAGGTCTTACTAGTTGTTGGTCAGTATTCTGATAATTACCAGGTCCTTGTGAAAATGTTCACAAGTTTCAAAAGTGTAATGAATTTTAGCATGAATGATTGTTCATATATTGCTACTGCATCACTTGTGATTTTCGTTATTCCCATGTGGCCTATCTACTTTCACTGTACTGGTATAGTTAAAGTGGTACAACCCTCCTAGCACGGGTGCAGTTATACTGATATAAATGTACTTTATGCCATATAGATTATAGTGTATAGGAAAGAGAGTAGCTATATCAGTGTGAAAGTCACCTTGATACTGGTATAACTGTGTCCACAATAGAGCTTTTACTGGTATAACTATTGCAGTAAAACAATACACCCCTAACTGACATATAGTAAAACTTTGAAATGTAGACTAGGACAAGGTTAAAATTTTTCAGTAAGTCATATCACTGGATAGAATAGTAACACATGACCCAGGTGATCAACAATAAAATACAATCAGGGTCAAAACTTTGGGAACAACTTGCAATCAGGAAGTCCAGAAGTTTGGTCAATGCTTATAAATAATTAGAAAGTAAGAAGAAAATCGATTCATTCAACCTAAAAAAGTCTAACTTTAGAATAAATATTTCATAATGAATAATTCAACCATCTTGATACTCAAATAATACCACCACAGATGGATCAGAAATTGTCTGTTTTATGTGGAACATTGTACAGCTCACAGATTACTAATTATGGGGGAGGTGGATAAGATGGAGAAAATTAATTCACAGGCTATCATATTGATTCAGAGTGATTTATTTTTTAAGTTGAACTTGGTATACGCTTCTAATGACGATGCATAAAGCAAAATGACTGCAAATGGATGCGTGTGCAAAGAATTAGCGCAGTATGTAGGTATATTAATATAAAATACAGGTATACAAAAATAGATAGGAGATTGAGGCATCCTAAAGTCCGTTCTGTTCAGACCCAGGGTTTTGGTTCAGTCCATTGGCAAGGTAGCAAATTTAGGCTTCTAAAGGCCTACAAATCTGGGATGATTCTGATCATCTCTAGGAAAAATATCACTTCCTAGCTTCTTGACAGACTACTTAACTATACTATTAACATTTCTCCATTCCAGAAAGAGACTCCAACAGTAACAGTTTTCAAAACAAATATCTATAAACTTTCAAAGCTCCATTATGCAGTGTGTATGAGGAAAGCTGAGTAACTCCAGTTAAAACCAGTGGGAGTGGCACAGCTAAATCCATAAACATTGCTTTGAAGAATTAGTCTGAAAATATCAGTATTTGAATAAATTCATTTTACTTGTTAACTCTAAATGGCAGCTAATGGTACATTTCTTTTATTTCTTTTAGATCCATCCAGAAGTCCATGTCTGAAAATGAAGCATTTGGTTAGTAACTTTTTAAACCATTTTCTGCATGTGCTAATTGTTCAGAGTCAAATTTGGTTAAGACTTAGTTTTGTTTTTCATGATGTTGTAGCCTCCCCCCATGCAAAAAAAGGAAAAATGCTTGTAATGAAATCATAGAAATTAGGGCTGGAGGGGAGCTCAAGAGATCATCTAGTCCATCCCCGTCACAAGGCAGCTTCCCTTTACAGGGAGTTAGGGCCCAGTCTGTCTGTGATTGCCCACTGGAGGTAACTGATTGCCCCAGTGGCTGATGAGTAAACAAACCCCTGGACCTACTAATGGTTACCCAAGCTCAGTTAAAGGAGAACTCCCAAGGGAGACAGAAAGCTTCTGGGGAGGGGAGTTCCCAGGAGTGCCCGAGTAGAGAGTCTACAGGGTGAGCTTTCTGTGGAACCCACCCGAATGGGGAGCCTATAAGAGGTGCTCTTACAGAAGGGAGACTTATAAAGGCATTCGAGAAGGCCTGGGATCTCCTTGACACTGGCAGGAAGCCCAGGCTGAAAAGTAACATCCACTGTCCGTGGCGAAGAGTCCCAGTGGATAGACCTCTCCCGATTCCTGACTCCAGAAAAGGATCTTAATCTGGCAGAGGCAAGACAACAGGGGCAAAGACCAGAACTAAGCCCTGGTCTACACTAAGCTCGGGGGTCGAACTAGGGTACGCGAATTCAGCTACGTGAATAACATAGCTGAATTCGAACTACCCTAGTTCGACTTACTTACCCGTCCAGACGCCGCGGAAGCGAACTCCGCGGCTCGAAGGTCGACTCCGGCAACTCCTCCTGCCGCGGTGGAGTACCGGAGTTCGAACTAGCGCTTCCGGGGTTCGAACTATCGCGTCTAGATCAGACGCGATAGTTCGAACTCCGAGCAGTCGAACTCGCCGCATCGACCGTCCCGGTAAGTGTAAACGTGGCCTAAGAGAACCCCCAGGGAAGAACCTGAATAGAGGTGAGCAGTAGACTCAGGTGCAGGACAGATAGACTAAGAATGATCTCATCATCCAGCTAAAATGTTGGGATGAATTTTTTTTTTTACATGTTGGCTTTTCTGTTAACAAATACGGCCCTCCAAAAGGGGTGCTCTTTAGCATCTAACAGTCTGTCTGTACTTGTGATACTTGATTTTTTTTCTCACACACACTGAGGGCTAGCCTGCAACACCACACCTGCCTGCAAGAGGGAGCACTGGGTCAGCTTGGAATGACAATCCCCCCACACTGTGACAGGATTAAGTATACAGGGGAGTCGCATTTTACGCGGGGGTTAGGTTCTGAAGTCAGCACGTAAGGCGAAAATTGCAGATAGTCAAACGCTCATTTTGTGGAATGGCGGGCGGAATCGCCCGCAGTACAGGTACAGTATTTAAATTGCTATTTTTCTCTTTTTTGTTTTGTTTTGCCAAGCGCGTATAGTTAAAATCACATAAATTAAATGCGCCTATGATGCGACTCCACTCTACCCATTGCATCCCTGACAGGTGTTAGTCTAACCTGTTCATAAAGACCTCCGGTGGTAGGGATTCCCACAGCCTCCCTCAATAATCTGTTTCAGTACTTAACTATACTTACAGTTAGAAAGTTTCTCCTAATATCTAACCTAAATCTCCTTCACTGCAGATTAAGCTGATTTCCACTTGTTCTGGCTTCAGGGGACATGGAGAACAATTGATCACCAGCCTCTTTAAAATGACCCTAACATATTTGAAGACTTATAAGGTCCCCCCCACCCTCTGTCTTCTTTTCTCAAGACTAAACATATCCTGTCTTTTTAACCTCTCCTCTAGGTCAGGTTTAACCCGTTTGTCACGTCTGTTGCTCTTCTCTGAACTCTCCCCAATTTGTTCATATCTTTCTTAAAGTGTGGCACCCAAAACTGGTCACGGTACTCCAGCTGAGGTCTCACCAGTGCCAAATAGGGTATTACCTCCTCTGTCTTACATATGTGACTCATGTTAATACACCCCAGAACATTATCCTTTTTTGAAACTGTATTAAATTATTGACTCATATTCAATTTGTGATCCACTATACCCCTGGATCCTCTTCTGCAGTACGACTGCCTTGCCAGTTATTCCTCATTTTGCAGTTGTGCATTTGATTTTTCTTTCCTAAATGGTAGTGCTTTGCACTTATCTTTATTGAATTTCATATTGTTGATTTCAGACAAATTCTTCAATTTATCAAGGTCATTTTAAATTCTAGTCCTGTCTTCCAAAGTGCTTGCAACTCCTGCCACCTTGGTGTCATCTGCAGATTTTATAAACATACTCTCCATTCCATTATCTAAGTCATTAGTGGGAAATATTGAATAGTACCAGACCCAGGACTGACCCCTGTCAGACCCCACTAGATCCACCCTCCCAATATGACAGCAAACCATTGATAAGTGCACTTTAAGAGCTGGTCTACACTACTGCTTAAGTCAATGTAATTTATGTCGCTCAAGGGTGTGAAAATTACACCCTTCAAGTAACGTAAGTAACATTGACTTAAAGAGCTGTCCACCCCGCACTGTCAGCAGGAGACGCTCTCCCGGCAACATAGCTTCCAGCTCTCGCGGAAGTGAAGTAGTTATGCCGATGGGCATAACACATCATCCATTAGCATAACACATCTTCACCAGATGTGCTGCAGTGACACAGCTGTGCCAATGTAGCACGGTAGTATAGATATGCCCCGAGTGTGTTTTTTCTATCAGCTGTTCATCCACCTGCTCAGTAGTTACATCTAAACCATCCTTCCCTAGTTTGCTTTATGAAAATATCATGTGGGACTATGTCAAAAATCTTTCTAAAATTAAGATATATTCCCTTTACTGTTTCCCCACATCCAGTAGGTTAATAATTCTATGAAAGAAGGACATTAGATTAGTCTGGTGTGAGTTATCCTTGACAAATCCATGTTGGCTACTACTTATCACCCTCTTATCCTATAGGTGCTTACAAATTGATTGTTTAAAAAAAAATTTCAGTATCTTTCCAGATATTGAAGTTAGGATGACTGGTCTATAATTTCTTGAGTCTCTTTGCTCCTCTTTTTAAAGATAGGAACTACTGTATGTTTGGCCTTCTCCAGTCTGCTGGGACCTCACTTATCCTCTACGAGTTCTCAAAGATAATCACTAATGGTTCAGAGATTGCTTCAGTTAGTTCCTTATATATCTAGAATGAATTTCATCAGGTGCTACCATCCTGAATACATCTAACTTATCTAAATATTTTTAACCTCCTTTCCCTATTCTGACTTGTGTTCCTTCGCCTTTTTACTAATGTTAATTGAGTTAAGCATTTGGTCACAATTAACCTTTTTAGAGAAGACTGAAGCAAAATAGACATTAAACATCTCAGCCTTCTTGGTGTCATCTGTTGTTATTAGATCTTTTTTCCCTGCTAAGTAATGGACCTACACTTTCCTTTGTCTTTCTCTTGCTCCAAATATATTTATAGAACCTCTTCTTATTGCATTTTATATCCCATGCTAGGTGCAATTCATTTTATGCTGTAGCCTTTCTGGTCTTTTCCTTACTTGTTTGTGCTATTCTTTTATACTCACCCTTAGTAATTTTACCATATTTCCACCTTTTGTAGGATTTTTTTTGATTTTCAGGTTTTTAAAGAGTTCCTGAGGTAGTGCTACTGATCTCTTACTATTCTTCTTTTCTTTCCTTTGGATCGGGATAGGTTGCAGCTTACATCTACTCACAGAACCCCCTAAAAATCCAAATTAATGCAGAAAACAAATGAAGATTTTAAAGAATCTGGCCTTTGGACAGAGTGAGACAGTGAGACAGAGATGCAGAATGTTTAGTATTTGTTTTATCCTTTTAAATGAAGAATGGAAACCCCACTGATCTAGTCAAATTAATCTCCTCCCCTTTCCCTTTGTTAAAAATAAATAGTTTTTGCTTGACTGATGTGGGTCATGATTAAAGTTGCTACTGAAGGAATTTATTTTTTGCAAAATTTCCGGAGTTGTTACTTATTGTTCTTAAATGACTTATCTGTCTGATCTATCTGATCAGCTGTGATATTTTGTCAGCTAAACTTTTTAAACAATAATGTGATTATTTTCTACAGGTATTCATTTTGTAAAGGTTACAATTGCTGATTTTCAGTGGGAAGTCTTTGAAAATTTGTAGATATGTATTCAGGATTTTTTTAATATGCTGACTGAATTAGGGATGCACAATTGCTTAACAGTGTCATAAATAATCCCCATTTCAAAAAGTTCTACAGTCTCCCATATTTAATTTCCTTTTTAGGACATATATGCTCATAGTGGACTTGATTCTGCAGCCTTACATAAGGAAAGCTTTCCTAAAAGGCAACATTATTTGGACTACAGGATTCAGCTCCATATTTATAACAGATTCCTGTCATTTTTATGGAACCAATTAATACCTTCATAATGAAAGTTCTCTGAGAATAGCAGGGTGAGGCCCAGTATATTGTAACAATTGTACTGTGGCCATCTAGGAGCATCATGGCTATCAATATTCTGCACACCATGGCCACTTGGAAGCTTACCATGGGGAGAGAAGCGTGATCATGTTTCAAAAGCATTGGTCCTTCCCATTTGAGCTAAAGTGGCACCTGTGTTAGGCATATAGTGCCTAAGACATGCATTTGGGCAGTTCCTGATGCCATCCAGAAGGGAATAATGGTGCTCATACACACTAACTAGTTCATTACATTATAAATCTAAATGATATTTATATATATCCTAGACCAGAAAAAAGATATCTGGAAAGCCACAGAATGCTAATGTCAAAGCCTTGAGACCAGAGGTTATAGTATTAAAACTAATTTAAATAATGTTTAAACAGTGTTAGATGAGGCTGCAGGCAATGTCAATAGAAGATGCAATTGTACTCTGCCACACTAAAATCCATCCATCAAATATCCACTTTGGCAAAGCCATTTATTCATGTCCATGTTCTGAGCAGATGCTACAGTATACTGTTGGGCTTCTTTGATTTGCATTCTGATATTATTGTATAGACTTTCCTGTTATTTCACAGATATGATATGAATGCAGGTGAATATTTTCCATGCTTTTACTTTAGACAGGAAAAATGTGAATGGCGCACTTTGGCAGAATTCCAAGAAGCCTGAGAATGATTCGTACATCAAAAGGCACTGTCAGCTTGAAGGTAATTGCTAAACGTATTTCAGCTGATTTTGCATTTTCCACAAAGTATTTTAAAGGGCACCTAGAAAATTCTCTCATTTGTCACCAATAATCTGTCTAAATAATTTGTCAAGCCGTCTTGGAATTTACCTCCTCCGTGAGGGGGGAAAAATGTAGCTTAAATAAAACAAAGTACACACTCTAGGTGATATTCACCCTGTAGTCTATGGGTCACAGCATGCCCCCTCCTCCCCCCGAATGCAGTGAATAGGGCCCAGTTATGCAAACAGCTGAGTATGTGAGTGTAACATCTTGCTCAGGCCACCTAGAACTGTGAGCGGTTGCGTTACTCACTGCCACAGCAAGAGAGAGCTTTGCTGCTGCTAAACTATGTTTCTCCTTCCTGAAACTCCAGCTTGTCTGCCTTGCTAGCAAAATCTTCAGGAGTCTGCCAGTCCATAGGTTGTGTTGCAAGTAACAATCAGTGAACCCCAATTCTCAAGTTTCCAGAGAAGTCTTTCTGCGGCATCCAGTCCCTCTCACTGGACCCTCACAGAGGTAAAGCTCACAGCCTACAAAGAGACAGAACATACGCCAGCCTGATAGGTTAACTGAAGACCCACATCTTCTACAGCGTGGAGATAGTTTTATAATAAAACAAGTTTTTAAACAAAGAACAGAGGATTAAGCAGGGCCACCCGGGGTGGGGGGCAAGTGGGGCAATTTGCTCCAGGCCCCGGGCCCTGCAGGGGCCCCCACAAGAGTTTTTTGGGGGCCCTGGAGCGGGGTCCTTCGCTCGCTCCGGGGGCCCCGGAAAACTCTCATGGATCCAGGGCCCCTGGAGCTTCTTCTGCTCCCAGTCTTCGCCGGCGGGGGGTCCTTCCGCTGCCGAATTACCGCCGAAGTGGGACCCGCCGCCAAAGTGCAGCCAGGTCTTCAGTGGTGATTCAGCGGCGGGGGGCCCTTCCCTCCCGGGACCCACCGCCGAAGTGCCCCAAAGACCCGGCTGCATTTCGGCGGCGGGTCCCACTTTGGTGGTAATTCGGCGGCGGGGGGCCCCCGCCGCGGGTCTTTGGGGCACTTCGGCGGCGGGTCCCAGAGTGGAAGGACCCCCCCGCCACCGAATTACTGCCAAAGCGGGGGCCCCCCGCCGCCGAAGACCCCAGACCCCCGGAATCCTCTGGGCGGCCCTGGGATTAAGTTATTATAAGTAAGAATAGAAGACAGAGATATGGTTACAAGTAAAATAAAACACAACACATTTTCTCATGCCTAAAACTTAACTTCAGCAGGTTGCAATCTTTGTCTAAACAGATTTCTCCCCTATAGTCAGTGTGCAGAGACTTCAACCCCCTTTGGCTGAAGGATCCACCTTTCTCAGATTACAAGAGCTCTGGACTCTTGTGTCCCCCAGGTGGTGGAAGCCAAAATGGCTTTCTGCTTCCACTTAAATTTCCCAAAGTCTATTGTCTCTGTTTCAAGAGCCAGGAAGGCTTCCTGGGGGTACAGGCTACATCCACTGTTCTGATTGTTAAGCCGTCTTCCCATCCCTCCTGTTCAGCTTGATGGCGTTGTTTACCTTGTAGGCAGATGTACTTTTCATTGTCCTCTGTGATATCACCTGGCTCAATGTACACTGAAGATACAGGGAAACAGGCAAAACAACATTCCTTTGTCTAGGACAGCCTGGGCTTATGCACAGCTTGCAAAACGCCTTTTAAGAACATATTTCCCGCACACGTGTATAGTTCTTTATACATCACACAATAATATGAATAGCCAGTGTGTCACCATTTGCATATGGTACCTTACATGACAGATTGTAGATTATGATAACAGTGAGTTGGGGCAATGAGTATGTCAGGACTAATGTGAGATGTGGTATGGTTTGCCTTCTTTCAGTTGGCACTGGGGGCTCCCTGGGTCACAATGAGTAACTTTACTTATGTGAGTAGCGCCAGTGAAGTCAATGGGATACTTCAACCAATAAAGTCTATGGGCCACAGTTCTGTGGCATGGGGATAGACAGTTGTGAGGTGTGCATGCAGTGGGACTCCACATTCTCTATACCCAGCAGAACTGGGCTCTCTATAAGCCTGGAAAGTCATTACTGGTAGACCCAGTGTCAGCGAAACTCACACACAGAGGGATGCACAAGGCTAGCAGCCCCTACTCTAGCGCCTATTTATGGATTTGAGCCAGCAGCTATGGAACATCTGTGTGGCTGCTCCTTGCTCTGCCCAGGGCCTGGAGGCTGAATTTTATTTCCCCTTTCCCAACCCCTGCATAGTTCCCTCTCACAAAACCTGTTTGGTCAGTATGGGACTTAGAGATGGTAAATTACCCCTCCTTCCCCTTCCATCCTCTTTGCAAAAGGATGAGGTCTACAGATTAACTGATTGAGGTAGAATAACAAGGTTTAGGATTTTAAATGAAAACCTGGTTTACCCATTTGTGCATTTTTGCAGGCAGTTCTGAGCACTGTTTGTAATATTCTAAAGTATGCAGCTACAGAGTCCTCGTTCAGGAAAAATTCCCATTAACTTTGGCTGGATTGTTGCTTGAGGAAGGGATTACAGGACAATGATCTTGTCATATTTCCTAACTGCAAGAATCCAGAGAAGGGCGACAAAGGTGGCTAGAGATACAGCGGGACTTAAAGTGGTCATTGTACATTACTTAGCAAGCAGACTTCTGCAGCTCTACTCTGCTCTCTGTACTTTTGTTCCACAGAATATCCACTCAGCCATACCTGATATGCCCTGCTAGCTTCTTGATTCTCACTTATCTAGCTCCTTGGTGGAGGAGGTAGTGTAGAATAACTTGCCACTTAAAAAAGCTCTAATTCCATCTGTCTGCCAGCTGGTTCTGCTCTAAGGACTTCTGCCTTGTATGCCATTAGAGAAGCACCCACAATCCCTATCTCCTTATCAAATGAAGTAGACACAGGGGAATGGAGGTAGAAAAAAAATCCAATTTAAAATTTAATAGGTAAACATATGTGTTTGTTTAAATCCCTGCTGGAGGTTTAATATAGGTTGGAAAATATACTGTGAAATGATTCACTGGGAGTGAAAACAGCCCTTTACAAACATTATTAAATATTATAGCATAAAGCAACCAAACTATTTAGGATAGGTTTTGGAGGCTTTTGTACTTGTTCATCTAAAGGGTACTTTCATTTTCCAGTATGAAATACCTGTATTTCAATTTAAGGCCCAGATCCTACAAACACTTAGGCGCCTGCTTAACTTTAAGCATGTGAGTAGCCCATTGACATTAGAGAGATTACTCACATGTGTAAAGATAAGCACGTGTTTTTAGGACCAGGGCTATAAAGCCCAATTTAAAACCAAAGAAAAACCTACATTTAGTCTGAGCAAAATCCCCATGCTTTTGATGGGATTTTGCATGGTAAGTAGTAAAATCAATAGTGGGAAAGCTATAGGGCTCTCCCAAAGAAGCTTAGGAAGGAATCAGGGAGTATATGATACAAGCCACTGAGTAGGAAGCAATGAAATCTGGTGGAGTTCTCTAAGACAGAAAATTGTGCTGGGATTTTTAATTGATTTTTTTAAAGTCTTTTTTTTTTTTTAAATTAAAGAAAAAGTAAACCAAAAATAGTACATGGAGCAAGACACTTACAGTTAATAATGTGAACCATATTACTAGCATCAGAACAGAGGAATGCTAACGTACACATCTGTTCCTTCATGGCTCTCGCTTTGTATTATGGTTCCATTTATAAATAGTTTCTTAGTACACGGTTAATAGATGTTTTACTAAATCAGCTGTCATACTCCAAAAAGATTGCTGATCACCATGGTTTATAATATCTAGGATACCTTCTACTGATGTGCTTATAGCAGTCTGTAACACACACTGTTCATGTCTGTAAATTATGACAGCTGATGATTTATTAACTCTTTAAAAGCCCTATATAAATGAAACCTTACTAGAAAGTGTGACTGTTTCATGTATTTAGCTTATTTCTTTTCTTTCTTTGTTTCAGAAAAAATGACTGAGTGAGTGTAGATTCTTGGTTGGGGAACAAACCTAAAAAAGTTGGGAAAGAATTGTCAAAACCTTGTATTCTGTGCTATGAGGCTGTGCCATTGTGCTTCCTTTGAAAATAGATGTCTTGCTGCTAGGTAGAGACCATGGTTATGAGTAGAGCTGGGCAAAACAATGTCAGTACATAGATTAGTTGCAGAAGAATGTAGTTTTGGATCAACCTAAAATGTTCTCCAATTCCGTGAACAATTTTGGCAAAATTAAAAAGGGGGGGGGGGGAATATTCTGAAAAAGTCAAAACCTTTTATTTCAACATTTTTAAAATTTAAACTTTTTTTGTTTTTTAAATTAATCTAGATTTAACAAAAAAGAGAGGGGGGGGGGAAAGGAGAACGATGGTGGGGCTGGTAAAAAAAAATAACAACAAAAAACTCCAAACAAAAAGATTTTGTTTCACTTGAAACTTCTTTTTTCTTGTTTGGCCACTGAACCAAAAAATTGTTTGTTTGTCCAGATCTAGTTATGAGGAGTCTTTCTCCATCATTTGCCAGCTTGTTGGAAAGATTGGTTGGACTGCATAACACTGGCCTATTTAAGCATGTGCAAAATTGTTTGGGGGATCAGAGCCTAAAGCTATTAGTAATAAAGGTAAGGATTATTTCTAAAGAGGTGAGTTTTACACTCAGAGAAAACCAAGCAAAGCAAAGACATTTAGAAGAGGAAAGACTGACATTGTCTCTACCTTTGTCAGAGGCTGTTGTCCAAGGGATGGCTGCACATATGGTATGAAGATCATCCACTGTTCTGAAATCCTCTTACCTAGACACAACAGGGTAAGGTGAGGACAGCGTGCCAGCTTTAGCTCTGAATTTCCTTGGTTTCACTGATTTAAGCTAAACTCTTAAGTACCTGGAAAATAGAGCTGTATGGGCCTGATCTAGACAAATCAGTGGGAGTCTTTGTGTTGGCTTCAATGGACTTTGGACCAGTCCCTATGTTCTCACACTTCCTGACCACTTTCTGGGTGAAATATTTGCAATCTGCATGGAAACTTTTTTAAAGCACCATAATAGAGACTCAATTTAAATGTAAACCCAAAATTAAAAAAAAATAGTAAGAGGGAAAAAAATGCCACCATGGTTAAAAACAGAGTAAAAGAGGCAATTAGAAGCAAAAAGACATCCTTTAAAAATTGTAAGTCAAATCCTACTGGGGAAAATAGAAAGGAGCATAAACTCTGGCATGTCAAGTGCAAAAGTTTAATTTGGCAGGCCAAAAAAGACTGAAGAACAACTAGCAAAAGACACACAAACTAACAGCAACAATTTTTTTAAATGCATCAGAAATGGGAAACCTGCTAAATCATCAGTGAAGCCACTGGATGATTGAAGTGCTACAGGAGCACCTAAGGAAGACAAGGCCACCGCGGATGAGCTTAATGAATTATTTGTATCAGTCTTCACTGCAGAGGATGGGAGATTCCCACACCTGATCCATTCTTTTTAGGTGACCAATCTGAGGATCTGTTCCAGATTGAGATGTCAGTAGAGGTGGTTTTGGAACAAATTGATAAATTAAACAGTAACAAGTCACCAAAACCAGATGTCATTTACCCCAGAGTTCTGAAGGAACTCAAATATGAAATTGTAGAACTACTAACTATGGTATGTAACTATCCCTTAAATCAGGCTCTTTATTAGATGACTGAAGGATAGCTAATGTAACGCCAATTTTAAAAAAAGGCTCCAGAGGTGAACCTGGCAATTACAGGCCAGTAAGCCTAACTTCAGTACCAAGCAAATTGGTTGAAGCTATAGTAAAGAACAGAATTATCACACTCATAGATGAACACAATTTGTTGGGAAAGAGTCAACATGTCTTTTGTAAAGGGAAATTGTGCCTCACCAATCTATTAGAATTCTCGAGGATGTCACCAAACATGTGGACAAGTGTGATCCAGTGGATATAGTGTACTTGAACTTGCAGAAAGCCTTTGACAAGGTCCCTCACCAAAGACTCTTAAGCAAAATAAGCAGTCCTGGGATAAAGGGGAAGGTCATCTCATAGATCAATAACTGGTTAGAAGATAAGAAACAAAAGATAGGGACAAATGGCCAGTTTTCACATTGGAGAAAATAGCAGGGTCCCCCAAGGATTTGTACTGGGTCCAGTGCTGTTCAACATATTCATAAATTATCTGCAAAAAGGGAGTAAACAGTGAGGTGGCAAAGTTTGCAAATGATACAAAATTCCTTAAGATAGTTAAGTTTAAAGATGACTGTGAAGGACTACAAAGGGATCTCTCAAAACTGGGTGACTAGGCAACAAAATGGCAGATGCAAGTCAGTGTCATAAATGCAAAGTACTGCACATATGAAAACATGATCTCAACTACATATACAAAAACATGGGTTCTAAATTAGTTGTTACCACTCAAGAAAGAGATCTTGGAGTCATTGGATAGTTCTCTAAAATCATCTGCTCATGGCTCAGCAGTAGTCAAAAAGCTAACAACGTTAGGAACCATTAGGAAAGGGATAGATGGTAAATATAATGCCACTATATAAATCCATGGTATCCCTGGAATATGGCATGCAGTTCTGGTCACCTCAACTCAAAAAAAGATATATTAGAAATGGAAAAAAGTATAGAGAAAGGCAACAAAAATGATTAAGGCATTTGGAACAGCTTCCACATGAGGAGAGAGAGAAAAGACTGGGACTGTTCAACTTGGAAAAGAGATGACTAAGGGGGTGGGTGATATAATAGAGGTCTATATAATCATGACTGGTGTGGAGAAAGTGAATAAGGAAGTGTTATTTACCCCTACACATAACACAAGAACCAGAGATCACCCGAGGAAATTAATAGGTAGCATGTTTAAAACAAACAAAAGGAAGTACTTTGTCACACAATGCCAGAAGTATAACTGCATTCAAAAAAGAATTAGATCAGGGTTTCTCAAACAGGGGTCGCCGCTTGTGTAGGGAAAGCCACCGGTGGGCCAGGCCGGTGTGTTTACCTGCCCCGTCCGCAGGTCCGGCCGATCACAGCTCCCACTGGCCGCGGATCACTGCTCTGGGCCAATGGGAGCTGCTGGACCCCATCCTCTGTCCCTAAGCCTTTGACTGCCAGATGCAGGGACCGGAGAACAGGAAATAGATCACTCAATAATTGCCCTGTTCCGTTCATTCCCTCTGAAGTATCTGGCTTTGGCTGCTGTTGGAAGACAGGATACTGAGATAGATGGACAACTGGTCTGATCAACTATGGCTGTTCTTATGTTCTTATGATATTGTTGCTCAATGCTTATGCAGTGTTTGTTTCTCCTTTCTACAAAATGGGCAAACAGGCTTTATAGGAATCCTAAATGAGTGCCTTTAAAGGAGGCTCTTGGCAAGGGATGCAACTTAAGCGAACTATGCTTTTGTAATGAGCAGAGGAAGGGAGAATGGGCCTATTGATGGATGGGCTAGCTAAGCTACTGATCTGTGGTATGGGAGGAGAACAGTGGCTGATACAGTGGGGAAAACAATAAGAAAAATATTTGTGGAGGAAATAATTAAGTCATTTTGCTTCGGCCAGAACTGGTTTTTAAACAAATCAAAAGAGTTCCAATATTTTTGTAATATTTCAGAAGGTGGTGGCCATCTGGGAAAAATAAGGCAATTAGAAATAGAGTGTTACATTGAAAGGTAGAGTTTTTCTGATCTTCTCCAGTGTCTGATGTACTATAGATTTTTTTTAAGCCCTTGTTAAATTCTCAAAGCATGCACAAAGGAACAGTGCACATTTTTGAAGTTGATAGGTATTACAATGGGAGGGCTGGGGGCCAGAGGGATCAGGAAGTAAGGCTGGCAAACAAACAGAAATCTCCCTTTCTGTCTCTCCAGTACAGTTATTTGAAGGGAAGTCCCCTTCACCTGGTGGTGAAAATCATTACAAGAAGATTTACAGTGCATCACTATTGATCAAACTTTCTTACTAAGAGATGATTGTTCAAGGTCTGCAAGTCTACTGCATAATAGGAACTTGTGCTAGATGTAACAAGTCATGCATAGTGCACAGCAGAGTCCTCCACCTGTTTTGTGATCCATGTTCAAGAACGTGACTTCAGCGTGCTCTGGATCAGGCCCTTAATGTGGCTGTTTGTTTAGTCTCCATAAAAATGAATTAATCAGACTATTGATGCAACAGGTACATGAATATCAGAGGTCAGATAGCAGGACTATTCTCTACTCAGACTGTTCACAATGCCAAGCTCACTGGCTGCTTCTCCTAAAATGATCATCATTGTAACAGTTAATGATGTTGCCATTCAAAATGTCATTACTAGCGTCAGAGAAAAAACACTGAGGAAATGTAAAAAGTTTCCACCTCTCAGAGCTAATGGTCCTGATCCTCCTTTGTCCTGAGTCTAACATACTACCAAACCAGAGCAGTAGGTACATTGTGGCTAGCATTTACACAAATTGCTGTGAGGTGTATGTATGTTACTTGCCCAAACAAGTGTGCATTTGGTGTGTTCAGTGGACTGAACAGGTCCATCTGTGTGTACAAGTCGGATCTGGCGATGCTTTGATTATAGATTTTACAACAGTGAAACGGGGTACTGTCTGGGGACTATCTAACACTCGTTACTACTGATGGCTCTTTTTGTTGTTGATGATGTGAAGTGATGTTATATTTTTTTTGGCCTAAATTGAATTCACTGTGCACACCCAATAGTCCTTTGTTTAATGTGTGATTCAGCTTCCCAAATAAACTATGTAAAATAGCAGCTTCTCACTTGGCAGATCTCCTTCCTCTGTGTATTTAACCTTTCTGCTTACTCATAATAATGATAGTAGTAATAACAAAGTAAGATTTTCCCCTTATTTATCATTGTGGGCTCCACAGAACACACACATCTTTTGAAGTGCAGCTGGATTTTTTTTTCTGGTTTGTGTAGCCACACATTGATTTACTTAGTTCCAGTTGCAGAGCCACCTGTTGTCTTTATGTCTGTGCAGCCACATCAAAGTGACTTAGCCTGAGGAATCTTTATTAATGGGAGTGGTACCTGAGCTACAGAGAACCCTGCCTGATTTTCAGATCTTAGCAGCAATTTGCAGGGCTGCCAGTTAGGAAAAAAAATATTCTAAATGAAGGAAAATCTGATGTGGAAATGATTGGGATACAAGTGTGGAACCCTAGAATGCCGTTTTTACCAAGTCACTTCAGAGTAGAACTACACTTTAATTGCAGCTGGCAAAAGTATTGGCACTTGAATTGGCAATGCCATTTTTCTTTAACTTCTGGAGTTATATGGGTAAAAGAGTTCACAGCAGACATTGCAACATCATATGAGACATTTAAGTCCCTGATCCTGAAAACATTTAGATAGAGTTTATTATAAAAGATTACAGAAAAACACTGCCAGCTTGTATGAGTCTTGGGATCTCTCTTTCCAGTGATGAACAAATTCTTGGGAGAAAAGCTAGTTATGCTATTGACTATATATGTGTGAGCATATATAGCCACACAGAGAAAGTAACCGTTGCCCTGAAGCTTAATCTAAAAGTGAGCTTTTAAAATGTCATGACCTAAAAGGGAATGCTGAAAAATTGTGCACTAAATCTTTAAGGAGAAAAAAAAATTGCCAGTGCAGTCAGAGTGGGTTTGTTTGAAGAAAGTGGCTCAGGTTTCAGGAAGGCTCTAGTTTGGTGTGACACCTGGAGCTCAGGAATGCAAGCTGGTGGTCAAGCTTCTGCTGGACAAACACAGAACTCTGAAGCACTACAACTCTGCCTGCCTGTTGCATCACTCATTGCTAACAAAGCAGCCACTTTTGCAGAGCTCTAGCAAGAAGTCATCCACTATATGCAACCAACACAGATGTTTAGCATGAGCCATCTCGATGTCCAGGGAGGGGCTGCTGACAGGATTTCTTTGTGTGAAATAGTTAATGTCATACCTGTCTATTTTCCCAAGGCCTTAGAGGACATGGAGGTGGGTATCTCCAAGAAGTACTGGTTATTTTCAAAGTCTGATCTTTGGGTTGGTTAATCTCGGCTTTATGTGCATGGACATACTGTTGGATTTGTAATTGGTTTGCATGGAACTTTTTATTGTTTATCGAAAGCACATAGATCTTGAGCTAGATGCTTTTTATTTGTAGGTAAGTTAAAATAAGTATGACAAAACATAATGCATTCTGTTAAACCTTTTGTTTTGGGGGGAAATCAGTTACATAGGCAATGATACATGGGGAAAAATACTTGACTCTACTTAAGCATAAAACAAAATATCATGGGCCGTGATTTACAAAATGTATCCCTAAAGCAAGGCTCACAAAATCCACAGTAATATGCTTGAGTAAGTGGCTTGATTGTCAGAAGTGCAGTCCCTAAGGACTTCTCACTATAAAAAAAAATCTCCGCTCATGTGAATGCTCACATTATTTTCTTAGGTTCTCATCTTGTCCTCACTTGCACATGTGAGTAACACACATGGCCAGTTTCTGACGCACTTACTCTGAGTTCTCCCATTGCAGTCAATGAGAGCACTTGTCTTGTAAGGTGCTACTCTGCAGGAATAAATGTGCCAAATTCTGGCCCACAATGAACAGAGTTTATCATAAGAAAAGACAAAAAAAAATCATTCTCACCAGCATTTACAAACTTTGGGGTCTTTCTTCCCCATGATAAAGAATTTTTTTAAAGCCTAATCCCACTGTTGGTGAAAATGGAATCAACCATCTATGCACCATTAAAGTCAGTGGGAGCTTTTCCATTGACTTCAATGAGAGTAGGCTCAAGCCATAGTGGTTCAAACCAATCACCTGCTCACCTATTGGCTACCACTAAACACAAAGCTCATAGCCTTCCCATGTAAATGTCACGACTCTTTCAAAAGAACAAAGTAGAAAGTTCAGCCTTTTGAAAACACTTCTTACAGTCCAAAGCAAAAAAAAAGATCCTGGATTGCAAAAACCGTTTTTGCTGAGGGCCATAATTTCAGTCTAAATATTTCATACTCTGAAGCTGCAAAATAGCGATGCACAAGATGCTGGTTGGTAGGGATTCTGAATTAGTAAACTGAGGAGTTAAGTACACATGAAACAACAAACATAAATGGATTTTATTTATGTAAGCTATTTTGCCAGTTTCCTCTTTAGTCTTACTTCAATTCATCTTTATGATGAGATAAAGTGTGCATCTAAGGGTATGTCTACACTACCAGATTAGTTCGATTTAAGTTAAATCGAATTTTTGAAATTGACCTTACAAAGTCGAATTTGTGTGTCCACACTAAGGACACTAATTCGACTTTGTGAGTCCACACTAATGGGGCAAGCGCCAACATTGGAAGCGGTGCACTGTGGGAAGCTATCCCACAGTTCCCGCACTCCCCGCTGCCCATTTGAATTATGGGATTTCCCCCCAATGCATGCTGGGGGGAAAACTGTGTCGAGGGTGGTCTTGGGTAACTGTCAGAATTCAACAGTCCCTCCCGCCGGCGGGAAATCAGTTCACGCACTTTTTCTGGTCAGTGACAGCGCGGACACCACAGCACTGCAGTGCGACCATGGAGCCCGCTGCGATCATCGCTGCACTTATGGCCGTTGTCAACTCCTCGCACCTTATCGTCCACCTCTTCCACAGTCAGCTGCTGAGAAATTGGGCGAGGAGACTCCGGCAGTGCGGTGAGGACATGAAGTCAGAGAGTGGCTCAGACCTCTCACAAAGCACAGTACGCCGCACCGTGGAGATCATGGTGGCAAAGGGTCATGTTCATGCTATGGGACAGCGATTCTGGGCCCGGGAAACAAGCACGGACTGGTGGGACCGCATAGTGCTGCAGGTCTGGGATGAATCACAGTGGCTGCAAAACTTCAGGATGTGTAAGGGCACTTTCCTTGAACTGTGAGACTTGCTGTCCCCTGCCCTGAAGCGCAAGGACACCAGGATGCGAGCAGCCCTGACTGTGCAGAAGCGAGTGGCCATAGCCCTCTGGAAACTTGCAACGCCAGACAGCTACCGGTCAGTAGCGAACCACTTTGGCGTGGGCAAATCTACCATGGGGGTTGCTGTGATGCAAGTTGCCAACGCAATCGTGGAGCTCCTGCTCTCAAAGGTAGTGACCCTGCGAAACGTCCAGGTCGTCATAGATGGCTTCGGCGCGATGGGATTCCCAAACTGCGGTGGGGCTATAGATGGGACTCACATCCCTATCCTGGGACCGGCCCACCAGGCCAGCCAGTATATTAACCGAAAGGGCTACTTTTCAATGGTGCTGCAAGCACTGGTGGACCACAGGGGACGCTTTACCAACATCAACGTCAGGTGGCCGGGCAAGGTTCATGACGCGCGTGTGTTCAGGAACTCTGGTCTGTTTAAACGCCTGCAGGAAGGTAGTTTCTTCCCGGACTACAATAAATGTTGGGGATGTGGAGATGCCTACAGTGATCCTCGGGGACCCAGCCTACCCGCTAATGCCCTGGCTCATGAAGCCCTATACTGGCGCCTTGGACACTGACAAGGAGCTCTTCAACTACCGGCTGAGCAAGTGCAGAATGGTGGTGGAGTGTGCTTTCGGACGTCTCAAGAGGAGATTGAGGAGCTTACTGACTCGCTCAGATCTCAGCGAAACCAATATCCCCATTGCTATTGCAGCTTGCTGTGTGCTCCACAATCTCTGTGAGAGCAAGGGGGAGACCTTTATGGCGGGATGGGAGGTTGAGGCAAATCGCCTGGCTGCTGATTATGCTCAGCCAGACACCCATGCAATTAGAAGAGCCCAGCGGGAAGCGGTGTGCATCCGGGAGGCTTTGAAAGCTAGGTTCCTCAGCGAGCAGGGTAACCTGTGACAGTTCTGTTTCTTTACAGAGAAGCTGAACCTGCTCCTGTTTCACTTACTTTTTTCTATGCTTACATACCCCGTTCACCACGTTTCCCCCCTTCCAACACCCGTGTAAAAATAAAGGTAATGGAGCATTTTTAATTAACAAGCTTGTCTTTACTAATGACTTCACATTAAAGGGTTGAAACAGGGACGCAGACTGTGGTGGGTAGGGTGTGCAGTGATGTAGAGACAGCTTCTAGACTCCAGGAATGATAGGCTCCTGCTCCTACAGCGGTCTCTGGGGGGAGGACGGTTACAGGTGGGTGTGCAGGAAGGGGTGAGGGGTGCAGGGTTTGGAACGGAGTTTGGGTGCAGGCTCTGGGCTGGGGGTGGGGGCGTAGTAAGGGGTGAGGGGTGTGTGGGAAGGGGGAGGAGGTGTAGGGGGATGAGGGCTCTGGCTGGGGCTGAGGGTTTGGGGCACTGTAGAGGCTCAGGGCTGTGGTGGAAGGGCAGGGTAAGGGCAGCCTGCCTTGCCATTTGTGGTTGGCAGGCGCTAGGACCCTGGGGCAGCAGACAGAGACCCACCTCCAAATATACCTTGAGCAGGGCACCTGCAGCCTATGAACAGAACATTAAAAACACCTCACAGACTGACCAGGGTGCCTAGTGACTGCACACTGTGTGTGACCTGCTGTTGATCCTGCCCCCGTGTCTGTACCCTGGTAATGGTGAATGTCCTATGCAATTACAACCCCCCCCCCCCCGCCCTTCACACAAAGTCTTCTGCAAAGAAACATGGCGGAAACAGTAATTAACAGCAAACTACTTTTAATACTCAACAACACATTTGGGGGATGAAACTGGGATTTGGGCTTGGGTGAGCCAGAAAGGTAGGGACTTTTCAAAATTTATGGACTGAGAGCTTTTGGGTAATTGAGCTCTCTGCTGGGGTGCAGTGACAGTTTTCATGGCCCCTCGCGCCCCTCCTTCTGGTTATATTGGGTGAGGGGGGTATTGGACTTTGTGGCGGGGGAGGGCGGTTGCAGATACAGTGCAGGGGGGCTCTGTCCTCCTGCCTGCGGTCCTGCAGAACATCGACAAAGCACCTGAGCGTGTCCGTTTGCTCCCTCATTAGTCCAAGCAGTGTTTGAGTTGCCTGCTGGTCCTCCTGACGCCATCTGTCCTCCCGTTCTCTGTGTGAGCGCTGCTGCTGAGTGAGGTTCTCCCTCCACTGGCTCTGCTGGTCCGCCTGGGCTCGGGAGCAGCCCATAAGTTCAGCAAACATCTTGTCCCGTGTCCTTTTCTTGCGCCACCTAATCTGCGCCAGCCTCTGTGAGGGGCATGCTGGAGCAGGTCGGGATACAGTTGCAGCTGTGTGATGGGAAAAAGGGAGTGAATTCCTTACAAAGATTCATGTTTGCCAACAAGGAACATAGTCTAATCAGTGTCTCTTAACAAGACCATGCACAGCACCTATCTCATGCGAACTCACTCAGGGAAAGTTTGATTTTTCTGAATTCGCTTTCATTGCCTGGGGTATCGCACTGCAGATCAGAGAAGCGGGGCAGGACAGCAGAATCCGTGGAGCAACCAAGCATGGTAAGCCAAAGACTTTTGGTTGCTTAAAAGTGAATGTATAGCTCTGTCCTCTTGCTGCAGGCAATCCTGAAAGCATAAACTCTGCCCCTGTTCCACCCCCTCGCGGCTCTTCCCTGGGAAAGATCCCTGTATGCTGCCACTCTGCAGCCTCCACCACGTGGCTGTAAAGTGACGCTTCTTGTTGTGCAAAGGAACAGTGAAGCAAAAACCAGTACTAATAGT
This sequence comes from Mauremys mutica, assembly GCF_020497125.1. Classification (NCBI taxonomy): domain Eukaryota; kingdom Metazoa; phylum Chordata; order Testudines; family Geoemydidae; genus Mauremys; species Mauremys mutica. The sequence continues at coordinate 187,308,236 of NC_059072.1, read as the reverse complement.
ACACAAATCACTCTACTTAAATGCAGGAGAAATCAGCGATGTAAGCGCTGTCGCCTGCCTCGTCCTCCTCAAACCCTTCCTCATCTTCCCCGTCCACGAACATCGCCGAGGAACTGGCCGTCGACACTATCCCATCGTCAGAGTCCACGGACACTGGTGGGGCGGTTGTGGCAGACCCACCGAGAATGGCATGCAGTGCCTCGTAGAAGCGGCATGTCTGGGGCTGGGCTCCGGAGCGTCCGTTTGCCGCTTTGATTTTTTGGTAGCCTTGTCTCAGGTCCTTGACTTTCACGCAGCACTGCATTGCATCCCGGCTGTATCCTCTGAGTGCCATGGCTTTGGAGACCTTCTCGTAGGTCTTTGCATTCCGTTTGTTGGAGCGCAGCTCCAAAAGCACAGACTCATCGCCCCACACAGCAATCAGATCCAAGACTTCCCGGTCAGTCCATGCTGGGGCCCTCTTTCTATTCTGAGATTGCCTGGACTCCTCTGCTGGAGAGCTCTGCATCATTGCCAGTGCTGCTGAGCTCGCCCCGATGTCCAACCAGGAAATGAGATTCAAACTGGCCAGACTGGAAAAGGAATTCAAATTTTCCCGGGGCTTTTCCTGTGTGGCTGGTCAGAGCATCCGAGCTCGGACTGCTGTCCAGAGCGTCAACAGAGTGGTGCAGTGTGGGATAGCTCCCGGAGCTACTAAGGTCGATTTCCGTCCACACCTAGCCTAATTCAACATAGCCATGTCGAATTTAGCGCTACTCCCCTCGTCAGGGAGGAGTACAGAATTCGAACTAAAGAGCCCTCTATGTTGAATTAAATGGCTTCCTGGTGTGGACGGGTGCACGGTTAATTCGAATTAACGCTGCTAAATTCGAATTAAAGTCCTAGTGTGGACCAGGCCTAAGTGATGTGAAATTAACTTTGGAGGGTCAAAAAATAGCTAAATACATTTAGCGAGTTTCAAACCTTATATTGCCTGGAAACAAGCAACACTATGGACTTTCTTATAATTATGTCAGTAAATGCCTAATCTTTTTCCAGAGCGCAATGAAGATTTTTCTATCGTGGATAGGATACACTTACTGCAAGGAAAAAAGATAGAAGAAACCACATGTCAGGTAAAAGAAATATGTTGTCTATTCAGCATCTAATACTCTATCCATAGAAATAGCATATTTCCTATATCTATTTGATTTTATAATTGATGTGCATCTATATTTGGGAAGTGGAGTTTCAAGGAAGAATCAGATGATGAATTGTGTTACATACCACTTTCATTATGCAAACCATATGCGCTTTAATGCTTTACAGACTTGTTTTTCAAAGTGACTAGGTATCTGTTAAATTAGTACACTGGAATTTTATCTGACAAGACCTGTGCTAAGTGCTTAGAACAATCTGGCACACTCCACATTGGTATATGTGTCCTAATGCTTTCTGAATTTCTGTAAACATGTACTGTCTCTCCTGACGCTCCTCTTCAAAAGACTACATTAATTAGCCCACTAGTATGAGCAATTAAGGAAGTCTGACCCTTGGGCCTGCATAATAATAACATAAAAGTAGTTAACAACCTGTCATCAGCTGGTGCAAGCTGAGAAGCAGAGTGGCACAGGAGGAATAGGTGTAGCTAGTGATGGCTCAGGAATCACAAGAACTTTTTTTTCCCCACTTTTATTTCACTTCCAACCAAGAATTTCCCTTCCACTGTTTTCACTTAAAGGGCCAGATCCTTATTAGGTATACATTGGCTTAGCTCCCTTGACTTCAGTGGAATTACGCCAGCTTGCACAAGCTTGAGGATCTGGCCCAAAATATTCCAAAGCATGTAACGTATGCAAAAACTTAAAAACCTGTGATTTCAGTAGATTTTTTTCCCCATACTGTAGTGCATCTGGATGCCAACAATAAACACTATGGAAGGCTCCTACGTGCACTTTCTCCACTGGGAGTAAACCCTACAAGGAACAGTCCCGTTGGTTCTGGAATGCTACTCTTAAAAGGAAAGAGCATCTTAGTTGCAATTTCCTACCCTGAGGGCAGCGGGGATGGTACACAGAGCAGGTCAGATCCATCCTATAGCTGTGCTCTGCTCAGCTCCCATGGTAGAGCATGACACATTACAGTGAGTAGAAGTCAGGGTGTCCCTGGAAAGAAGAGGGAGATTGGTGACTGAAAAACTGTTTTGGTCCTGCCTCCTTCTGCTTCCTCTCAGAGCCCCTTCTGTGGCAATATTGTTGGCAGAGGGAGTGGGTCTTATTCCAGTGTCTCCCACTAAAAGCAGGTCTGGAGGATGAGGGGGTTGGCTCCCTTCCCCTCTTGTTTCTCTCTGGGCTTTCTGTTCTCTTCCTCCATCTCTTGCTGCTAAGTATTAGGAAGTTTCCCTGGTCTCTGCCATCCCTCATCAGTGCAACAGGATTTGGGGTGTGCACCACAATTCTTCCTCTCCTCTCATTCCCATAAGTTTGGGGGATCTAGGGTACTGTTCCCCTACCCCAGAGGAGCAGCAACTGGGGTGTCTCTTGTTGCTTCCTGGATGGATTCCTAGGGGCTCCTTCTCAGGCATCAGAACAAAAGACATGGTTTATTTTTGCTTTGAGCCTAGAAGTCTCCTAGAGGCCTTTGAAACATCACAAAAAACTAGCCTCTAATTTGGGCTGCCTCTATTTTTGTTTTGATCTCTCAAGGAAAGCTGGAGGGACTGAGCACCTCTAAGTTTTGATGCCAGTTTGAGACCTGCAAGATGTGATTTTTTTTCTCCAGTGGCTGATTTTGAAAATATTGGCCTTTTTATGGATTTATTTTAGAATAACAACTTTACTGGATGGTTAGTACCCCTGCCATCCATGAGAGTGAGTGAGGCTCAGGGTAAAACTGATGTAGTTGCCTTTTTAAAATCTTTGAAATGTTGTTCTCATCATTTTTCACTTCCACTTTCTGTCCAGGACCTGAATTGGAAGAGCCCAACATTGTGGGTATGGTGAATAGAATAAGCAAACCTTTTATTATCTCTCTCTCAACTTTAAAAATAATCTAATAGACTTCTCTGAATGCTTTTAAAACTTAACCCCCTCTTCAGCCTACAACTTGATGCCTGATTTTATTCCAGGACTACATGAAAAGCCGTGGAAAAAAAAGGGGCTTGCAAAGGAAATACAGTTTGAGGTTGAGCAGCACGAATGGCCCTGCAATAATTATAGCTTACTATAAAGAGTATCTCAGGGAAGCTTTACTCTCAGCATTTATTTTCATATCCTTGTTCTTGTTTGTTCTTCTCTGGCAGCACTCACTTGATGGCTCAAACCTGTTGTAGCATATTGGAAAGAATATAAAATATGAAGTAATAGTCTTTGGGCTAATACATTTTCAAAAATGTTTCATGCCTCATCTCTCATGTAAATTCTTAGGTTGCATTCAGCATTCAAAATGTCATTCATATTCATGAAGGAAAGAGGGCTAAGATTCATTACTTTCACTGGTAAGCTATAAGCACTGTCAGGCATGCCCACCAGGGACTGCATCAGTGTTTTCTCCATGATGTTCCTATCATGGGGACATTATGACCAGAGGAGTGGTTTATGGACACATGATAAAAGCATGTGGTCTGTTATTTTCTTACTTCGTAGACTTCTGAGAATCCTTCCATTCCTTCTGCATTTTTAACCCTATTCAAACTCACACCCTCAAGGTTCTTCATTCTCACCCGCTAGCCTTCCAGCTAAAGAGGCCTGACGGAGACAGTCTTTGGAAATCTATTAGTGCCATTCCTACATCAGTTGGAGGAGTCATTGTTGAGAATAGTCTGGTACTCTGTAGCATTCCCAACCCCTAACAGTCTGGAGGGTGGAGAATCGAGACCCGAGCATCCCAGCTGGCAATGTACAGCTCTGTCACTAGGTCAGTGGGCTAACCCCTGATCTGCTCATATATGCAATGATGAACCCAATTTACAATCAGCAGAAAGGGAAAATAATCTTAGTTCTGAGACAATTGATGAAATAAACAATGCCAAACTGCCTTCTGGCAGATCCAAAATGCTGAAGTGTCAGATACAGTTTTTATACATGGGCAGTACAACTTGGAGAGCTTGTATTTTTGTTTTATAACACTTGCTGTTACATTCATGTTTTTTCATATACTAACTATTGGGTTTTTTTTCCTTATGGTCAAGGTGATGACTTATGAACAGTGGATTCCACCTCGAGTTCACGGTCTGACTGAGCCCAGTAACAGTGAAATGGTGAGTTGTGATGAGAACTTTTGTATTTTTCCTCAGATGAGAATGTTCTGCAAGAGTGGATAGTTTGACTATGATTTCTTTCACTGGATTTCAGATCTCAAAATTTTGAAAGCCCTCTTTCCAGATCTACAGTATTAGTGACAGTCATTATATCCTTTATGGAAACAGAATTTCTAATTCCTCTTAGGTGTTCTTTCCTCATGGAACCACACATCTGTTGCCCCCACCATCAGCCCTGCTTAGCTGGGCCAAATGGAAGGTTGAGGCCCAGGGTTAAAATAGCAAGGTCAGGGTTGCTGCTGCCTTTCTGCTGCACCAGCAGTTTCAGGGCTCAACACACCAATATCTGAACTGCTGGCATTCAAAGTGTGGAAATCTCTATTGACAAGCATTGTGAGGTTGATCCATTGAGCAATATTTTTGAAATCTGAAATGAGTGTATGTTGTGCCTCCTTTACGATGGCTGTTGTTGGATGCTACTCTGTACTGTGTGAATGCTTGTGCTCTGTAAGTGCCTCATCCTACATTTCCTGCACCAAAGTGAGAGCTGAAGGCATGCCAAATCTCTCAAGCTCAATCCTTACGTAACTACCACTGTGCTTTAATTAGACTGTGTTGGCAGAAATGATGCAGACCCGACCTCCTATTCTGTCTTTGTCTTGGCGTGGAGGATTATGCATATGAGGAAGCAGGAAGGAACTTCGATGTGTGACTTAATTGGTGGGGAGAGTGCAACAAGGTCTGTGAATTACTTGCTGATAACATCAGCATTGGCAATTAATCATTTGTAATCAGGGCCGCCCAGAGGATTCAGGGGGCCTGGGGCAAAGCAATTTCAGGGGCCCCTTCCATAAAAAAAGTTGCAATACTATAGAATACTATATTCTCGTGGGGGGCCCTGTGGAGCCCGGGGCCTGAGCCAAACTGCCCAACTTCCTTCCTGCCTCCTCCTCCTCCTCCCCCCCGAGGCAGCCCTGGGAAAAATAAACATTTAAAAACTTCCGCATCTCGGCACAAACCCAGTTTTGAGAACTTCTTTTCAAGTCACCTTTACAAGGTATCACTGGTTCTCAGCATCATCTAGTGCTAAAAGGCATTAAAGCTCATTAAAAGGGTTGGACAAATATTTTCTGTCAAAACTTTTTTTGGATCAAAAACTAGGGGTTTTTAAAAAGCAGAAAAAAATCACAATGTCTGCTTTCCTTCCTTTTGCCTGGTGATATTCATCAGTTTTGTGGACATTTCCACACCATTCAGAATCATCATATGTAATTTGAGGGCTGTGATATTTGGGAGCCATAAAGGTGAGCAGCATGCGCACAGATCTAGGACTGATGGGTCTCCTGATTTTCCTGTGAATTTTTTTCTCAGGTTGCCCTCTTGTCATCACATATAGGACCTCAAACGTGCCGCTCGAGACTCGCCTTCCAAAGCCATTGCAGAGATGATTAATAATCCTCATCTTGTTCACTGATCCAAAGTGCTTGGCTATGATGCTGAACTTCCTTGCTTCTCAAAATCAACAATAGAACACCTGTGTAGTACATTATAATGTTTATTATTTATTCTCATTTTTATTTTGTTTTTCAATTAGGTTCCAGAATCAGACGATAATAAAGCTGAATCAACGGGAACATTAAAACGATTGCAGAAATTGGTCCGAACCAAGAAAGCCAGTATACATAGTTTGGATGATGTCAAACATGTTTTGATACCTCTCAGTAAGTAAAGAGCCATTTTAGTGTACTCGCACACATTTGGAAAATGTCACTTTACTGAACAAAGGTATAAATGATCTTGCTTTGATCTGGGCTGGGCTGTCATTCAAAGTCACTCGAGATGCTCCTTTCAACACCTTAGATGCCATACCAAATGTCACTGCACTGCAATGATATCATAACACAGGTGATATGTGGAGAATTATTTCCCATTACATCAGTTTATATTTAGTAATAAATACTGTTTCTTGCAACTGAGGGGGCTTGTGGGGAGTTATCCTAAATAGCTGAATAGAACACCCAGGCTTTCGTCTTGGGGCCATTGTGTTTTATATCAAGTTTCTCAGCTTTATCTCACACTTTACATGAAGAAGGCAAAATGCACAGAAGAAAAGATGATGTTTATCAGTCCTTGAGTCAATGGCAGTAGGAGGTGCTAGAGAACACAACAATCTGTGACACAAAAAGTAGGTTATTGTTGCAACACACCTGATTGCTTGGAGTATCCCAAAGTTGATGCCAAGCAGGTATTCTAAAGCTGATGCTGAACTCAGGTTATTTTCAAGTGCTTTCACCAGATCACCGATCAGATTGTGTAGCCGTTCTTAGTCTAAAGTGCACGCATTAGCGTAGGCATATGGTGCATTTATGTATAGGGTTATTTTTAAACTAATCCCAGCAAAATGAGTTGAGACCTTTTAATGAACTACTGCCTCAGCCGGATCAGTGATGCAGTGAAACCACATGAGGAGATTCAGGGTTCAGCAGCTACTTTGAGATTTCCATGCATAGACTATGAGTAGGTGAATTATTCAGGAAAATATTCTGGTCTCTGTCAATTAGTCTCCTAAACCAAACTCATGCATTGTGTGAGTATTGTATCACAATGAGGTTTGTTTAATGAAGTCACCATATTCAATGCAGAAATTACCATTATAATGCCCTGGGGAACCAGCAAAATTCTCCAGGCTTCTGAGGGAGCAGCAAGACATTTTATCAAATGGAAAATAAATCCTGCTTTGGCTCTAGAGGATAAAGTCCTTGACCGATTAATCGGTCTTTTCTATCTCTCTAATTGCCATTATTCTTTGAGTTTATAGAGTTTTTTATTGCTTTCAGTATATACAACTCATTGGGCAACATTTCAAGTGGTAGCAAACATTCTGACTGCAAATGCAACATGTTGTAAAAAGAAAATCTTTTCAATTCTTAAAGATCCACCTCAAGACTCCTGTCTCTCTGAAGAGGAGGAGGAAGCACTGATTTCCTGCATGAAACTAACCAAGTCCCAGGAAAAGAAGGTCTGGAAAGACAATGCTAGGCGAAAGGAAGAAACTGAGACTAGAGCAGATTTTATTTCTGCTTCGTTGGGAAGATCTTATACTTCCAGACTGAGCAATATAGGAAATATTTCCATCCATTCAGAAACTGAATTTCAGCTATGGAGTGACTGGAAGCCCTTTCCCAATAATCAGCTCTGCCCATGTGATTTCGTGATCTCAAAAATAGAAAAATGGGAAAATTGTACTTGTTGTTCTCATCATCCGCATCTTACTTGCTCCGTCACTGATGTGGATCTTCCATATTCATGGGTAAGTGGTTTCCTTTGCAGTTAAATGTGTCAGCAGCGGAAACTTATTGAACATCAGCATAAGGGTCACTAAAATTTAGCACCTGGTTATCAAAAGTGAAATAATGAGAGGGGAAATTCAAAAGGTCAGATTCAGATCTGATGTGAACAGGTGAACTCCATTTGAGTTACGCCCACTTACACCAAGTTTGGATTTGGTCCAGGATATACAACTTGCAACAACATAAATACCAATGGTGTAGCATTTTAATATTTTACAGCACTGTGTGATCTACCAGGGTGTTTAAACTTAGGATCTTTTTATATGTCTGTACAACAGTATATTGGGTCCTTTAGACATTCTCATACGGCGTGATCCAAAGCCCACTGACGTCATGGGAGCCTTTCTATTGACTTAATGGGGTTTGGGTCAGGCCCTTAGCAGTCACTGCGATACTAGTAATGAGCTCCAAAATTCTATCCAGAGGAATATCAGCAAGCGGTGCAATTGCCAGTGATAATGTTTGTGCCCTTTGTATCAGGAGAGACTTGATTTTGAGGAAACTTTTGTGGCTCTCGGGGATTCATGCAGCCAGTGCTAGAGACACAGAGTTTGATCTCCATTTGGAATAAGCTTTTTAAAAATTGTTTTAAGGGTTGTTTAAGGCTTCAAAGGCCCAGCATGTGCCTGGATTGCATGGGGATGGAATGGTGCCGGGAGCCTTCCCTTCCTTTCCCTTCCCTTCAAATTTCAGCTCCTGCGCTTTCCACAGAGTAGGGATTGTTCCCTGCTAGCATCTACAGAGCTACTATTTTCCGAAAGAGGTGCTGGGAAGAGCCAAACAGTGGCCTCTAACCTTCACTGTGCCATGCCTATTTACTTCTATTGCACTCGGGGTAGAGTCTGGTTCTCAATATGCAGTGAGCACAACCCTGAGGGAGCAGAGGCTGCTGCTGCCATCAGCTGGTGCAGTGGCCAGAGGGATACCCAGGTAACTGAAATGTTAGAGCAAAGACTTCAGCCTTGTTTTGGATTATATTGAAGACAATGTGAGGTTTTCCCATTTTGCCTTCAATACATTTTTTTGTTGGGAATGCTGTGGACACGCCTCACTTAATATGAACATATGGTGGAAACATCAGTGTCCTTTCAAAAAATTCTGTTTAACTTTTCACACAAACACTGTGGTGGTGGTATTCTTTACCCTGGTGAGATTTGTCCAGCCAGCGTCAAGATCAAGTGCCAACAAGAGTTGTTTTTTATTTCACTTTTTTGTTGGGGGGTGGGGTTGTTGAGCCATCTGCTTTCTTAATTAATAGTTTTCTCCCTGATTTTAATTTATCTTTGTGGGTTTAGACTCTTTAGATTCAGATTATAGAAGAGGGCGAGACATCTCATTCTCTCCATCTGCATCCTACCAACCAGCTCAGAAAAAGATTACAAGGATTAGATTTTCGGTTTTGCTTTTCAAGAATCAGTAGATGCCAGAAGTGTCTGTTTTGCATGTGAAGGGATCAGATTTAGGGATGAAGTGGATGGCAATTTCGATGATTTATCTATAACAGTAAAAATAGTCTATTTGAAAATATTGCCATCAACTCAATTTATAGTTAAGGAGTTTTAGTTTTATTGGCCTGGCTTGGCTAATATTCTCCTGCCTTTGGTCAAGTGTGAGGTGGAACAGACAGACTGAAGTAACTGTAGTACTAAAATAGATGTGGTTGTGCCCTGCTTTAATGGGGCAGGAGGAGGGGAAGGGGAACACTCTACATGCAAGAATAAGTTTCCAGGACTCATTTCAAATAGACATGCTGTCTCTGATCTAGTTTGGGGATGGGAGAGTACCTACATTTTAGGTTGGATGCAGTGTCATCCAACCACGCCTTGGTTATGTACGCAAACTTGGGGACCTCAGCTTTACTTAAATCATGAATGGTTGGTGCCTAATTAAACAGTGGTCTCATTAGTCAGCATGAAAGGAAGACATGAATCTCAATCTGACACCTTCCTGAGAGATAAGGAACAAAAAACCCCAATGGAACCAAGACTAACTCACTCCAGGTTTTCTCTTCTGACTACTTCTCCTGCATTGTCTCTTCCTACCCACTACCTCAAGTTTCAAAACCAAGTGCCTCTCTTCCCAATTCTTCTCATCCCCATGCATGGCAGCATTGTTGTATCTTCTCAGCCATTTTAAGATGGCCTTCAAAGTGCTACAACTGGGTGCCAGAATAAGCAGCTCTAAGACGGACAACAAAGGATACTCATCTTCTGTCACAGCAAATCTGCACCTCACTGACCCATTCTATCCATTGAGATCTCTCACAACCACTAAATCATAGAGAAATCCCAACCACATGGAACCCCTCAAACTCCTCTAGCTAAATTTTCCCGTGTCCTTCCTAATTCAGTCCATAGTAGAAGCATGCCTTGCTCCGATTCTTTCCTCTGTGGGTGTCAGAGAGAGAGAGAGAGAGAGAACTGGGATCTCATGTAGTGTCTCCAGCTTTATTATTATATGAAGGCTCATTATGTAGCATCAGAGCACTTTCAGATTTCAGTTCTGTAATAATGTAATATACAACCACATGGATGAATAGCTTCATTATCAGTCTATAGCTAAAGCACCATCTGTGCCTCTTCCACACGAGTTAACGTAGACACAGAGCGTTTTTCTGCATTGTTTTCCCATTGAAACTATAATGGGAAATAGAGCTAAATTTTGCTGGGGACAACAAACCACTTTTGTAGCTTTTTGGAATCTCAAATGGTTTCTGTGAGCAATTATTGATATCAGCGTGCGTCCTGGAAAGATGTTATTCATAGGATCTATTATTCCTTCCTCCTTAAGAGAAAGTTTAGTATACTTAAAAGATGTACTGAATGATTCTGCAAAAATTAAAAGGTACCTATAGACACAGTGCTGCACGCAACACTACTTCAAAGTGTGTCAAGTAGAGAAATGAGTGGTACAGCCCAGTGTAAAACATTGTAATGTTAAGTGTCAGCTGAAAAACAAGGGGAAATAATGATCAGATGCCAGCTAAATAAGCACTTAACCTTTATGAGGGTGGGAGTTCCTTTTTTTGGCTCTCTCGCTCTTTCTCAAGCTATTCCACCAGCAAAAGACTACGTCAGTTGTTTGTGGCTTAGACTTTTCTTAACACTTTGTGGATTACTAGAAACTCTTCTTGTGCTATCAAAAATTTAGAAATCTTGCTATCCAGACAGGACAATCGTCTACTTAGAAGTGCCACATCCGGAAAGCAGTGATCATAGCACTACGGCTAGCCTCCAGTTGTTAAAAAAAACACAAAAGTTTTGTTGTTTGGTATTTTTTAACATAGTCCCATACACTGTATTCAATACAGGATAAAATAATTGCTTTACAAAATATGTTATACTATTTATTTATTTATAGAAGTATTTTGATCTTGGACTTGGACAAAACAATAGCCCAGGTATTTCTTTGAAGTATATCCTTCTAATGTCACACTTGCGATACTAATATATTCTTGGCTGGGTAACCTTTATAAGACATTGTAATGGACCATCATGTGGGGTGCTATCATGAGTATTGTGGTAGACCAGAAGTTTTCAGACAGCTGTGTGGCTAGCGTACTGTGACCGGGTCCCCGGGGTGAAACCTGGACTGTGGGACTGCTGACTCCACTTTCCCACCAACATGGACTGGCCCTCACACTGTGATGCTGATGTCAAGTTACAAGCCTCTGACAGGCACTACCCGTACACAGCCATCCACAGGTAGGGACATACCCAACTATGTTACATGAATGATCTCCCAGCCACTCATGAACCAACAATAAAGAGACACCAGGCAATTCCCCCCAGCTTCCCAGCCTGGCACCCCAGAACTGTACTTTGCCCTGGTCAGAAGCCTGGCCAATATAAGTTCATTACCCAGTCTGCCCTTCCCTCAATGTGGAGAGGACATACACCAGCCTTTGTAAACTGAGCTGAGATTTCCCAAGCACTTCAACAAGAAGACACTGTTTTAGGTAAAATATAAAACAGATTTATTATCTACAGAAAGATAGATTTGAAGTGATTATAAATGGTAGGTTTAAAGGTCAAACTTTGTTACCTTAGGAAATAAAGACAGAAACATTGATTCTAAATCCTAAACTTTTAGTCTATGCAAGAGTTAAATTATGCAGCTTTTCTCACCCTGACATTTGGTACAAGCAGGTTACAGTTTCTCAATATACAGACTGGGACTCTTTTCCAGCCTGGGACCAAACTTCCCTAGTTTAAACTCTTTGTCTTCCAGATGTGTTTCTGGGTATTGAGATGAGGGGGCAGAGTGAGGCCAAGTGATGATATCACTTCTCTTTTATGCTTTCTTCAAGCTTGCTGGAAAGATATTTGTTGTGAAGTGAGTTAGTCCACCCCCACGGTGTACGTGCCTTCTCCGAGAAGTTTCTAGAATAGTGGATTGTGTATTGATGAGCTGTTAATCACCTGTCTGACTATTGATGGCTACTCCTTTGATGCAGCTGAATGACTGGCTTGTGGGTGTTCCTGATCTCACAATAGATTTCAGTAATATTTATATATATATATAAGGCATACTTTGTATAAAACACAGCATAACTGTATGCCAGTAGTTACTATGGGGGTTCCGGGGTGCTACTTTGAAGTACAGAATGTCATACATACCATGTACATTGTTGTGAAAGATGGTGTGGTCCACTGTGTAAATTTATTAGGTCCCGGTTATTACAACAGTGGCTTATTCTTCCCCATCTCCCAGACGTCAGCTGCAATCATGCTCTTCTTCCTGGCTCTCGCCCCCCAACACCCCCTGCAGCAAGTTCTTGGCTGCTTCCTCCAGCTTTTTTACTTGCACTCTGGCATTGTCTCCTGTTTGTCACTTTTGTCCATGATGCAAAACCGGTATATGTATCACTGCTGCTACAATGACCAGTGTCTCTCACAACACACCTTTCAAGATCCATGAGTTCTACACAAACCTATCACAACATCCAATACACTATGTGCCCCAATAACAACTATGTGGGTGAAACCAGACAATCAATACACTCTCAAATGAACTCTCACAGAAAAATGATAAGACAAAGATACTACATGACCTGTGGCTGACCACTTCACAAAGCGATCACTCTATATCTGACTTCTCAGTCCTCATTCTCAAAGGAAAGCTGCACAACACTTTCAAAAGACAAACCTGGGAGCTTAAATTCATAACTCTGCTAGATACTAAAAACCATGGACTGAACAGAGACATTGGATTTATGGCTTATTACAACAATCTGTAACCCACTAAATACCAGAGCGCCCCCCCCACACACACACACACCCCTACAAGCTTTTTCTCCTTTTCCCCCCCTGTGACTGGAGAGGTGTTAATTGGCCACTTCACCTTGAATGGTCCATTGCAATATGTGTTAACAATTTGTTCCATCTTATATTTATCTGTGGCACTCTCAGGGTATGTCTTCACTAACAACGTAAAGCAGTGCTCTAACGTGGCTGTGTAGTCACGGCATCAGCACTGGGAGAGAGCTCTCCAAGAATTGTAAAAAAACCACCCCCACGAGGGGAGTAGCTACCAGTGCTGGTGCACTGTCTACACTGCCACTTTTCAGCGCTGAAACTTGAATTGCTTGGAGTGTGTTTTTTCACACTCCTGAACAAGAAAGTTTCAGCGCTGTAAAGTGGCAGTGTAGACAAGGCCTAAGTACATGTCCCAGACCTGAAGAAGGGCTCTGTGTAAGTTGGAAAGCTTGTCAACACCAACAGAAGTTGTTCCAATAAAAGATATTACCTCACCCTTCTTGTCTCTGTAATATCCTGGGACTGACACTACAGCAGTGCATACTTACTGTTCCTGCTCATAATGGTTCTTCTAGGTGCTACCTATTAGTTAAGTTCTGATGTGGGCCCCTGGCTATCTTGTGGTGACCAGTGACCCGATCATTATCCTCCAGGTCATTGTAGTGGGTGCAGAGCATCCAGTAATGAACAAACAGAGAAAAGAATATGCAGTTGTGCTGCAAAATTTATTTTAGGAAGTCGAAAGCTTCCAGTTCTGCTTTTTGGCTGTCTCAAACCCAGGGGACATTTAAGAGAAATATTTCTATATCATTGCAGACAAGTTGGTGTTTCCTGCTGAGCAGAACTGTGGGCTTTTTATAGTTTTTTGGGTGTGCTATTTTTGTAAGATAAAGGGCCATCAAATTGGTTTGGGTTTTTTTTACACATCTTATCCCTTTTGATGGCTACAGGCCTGCCTGTCACTTCAAAAACAATTCCAGATTAAATTTAGAATTCTTAATTGGCATGCATGTAACTGTCATATTGGGAAATCTAAGAAGATCTTTTCTGAAATATACATTTTAAAATTGGATAACTAAAGAGCTGGGTATTATTATGATAACTGTAGTTATCCTAATTTCAGGAAGTAGCTAATATTTCTGAGCTGTGGCTATTACTTATTTTTATTACAATAGCACCAAAACATGCTAAACTCTACACAGGAAAAAGGGCTAGATTTTAGTGGTTTGAGCATTGGTCTGCTAAACCCAGGGTTGTGAGTTCAGTCCTTGAGGGGGTCATGTAGGGATCTGGGGCCAAAATCTTTCTGGGGATTGGTCCTGCTTGGAGCAGGAGGTTGAACTAGATGACCTCCTGAGGTCCCTTCTAACTCTGGTATTCTATGAGTCTATGAGGTGTAAATCTGTGGTTTCATAGGAGCTATGCTGATTTATACCAGCTGAGAATCTGGCCCACAGTCTCTGCCCAAATCAGTTTACAATCTAAAAGACACACAATCTGAAGTGTGGTTGCCAGGGCTACGACAGAGAAAACAGTCAGGATGATGTTAGGTGTTTGTGTTGTATTTCTGTGCCATGCTTATTTGACTGGGTTGTTTGTGGGTGGAAACTATCCCACTGTCCCTCTAACTAGTTTTTGTTAATTCCTGGCTAAAGGCTCTCTACAGACTCATTATGATAATTGTTTTTTATTCAAACCCACTAAAATCCTAGCTAAACTCTCCCATTCCTCATGATCACCCTCCTTGTGCCTTCAACCCAGCCTCTCGCCCTGTGTCCTAGCCACAGAATTAAGTGACTAATGCCTTCATGATGTCCTGGACTGCAAAGTGTGATGGTGATCTGATGGGAGCAGGGGACATGTCTAGAATATCTATTGCACAATCCAAAGGCACGTACAATTTGCCTGCTTTTGGATTTTGGTCCAAACTCAAAACACATCCTGTCGTCAGACATCACTGGCATGGTGCTCTGTTCTGTTCAATGATGATAACAGTCGGCTGCGTGTAGGTGTGTTCTCCCTGTGTGCTGTCCCAGCTCTGCGCAGATAGCTGGCACAGCAGATCTTGAGCAAACCGCCGAATGACCACAGACTCTAATAAGGTACGAAGGCACCCGGCCAGGTTTTTTGTCAAACAAAACGCAGTCTCTAGCTCAGATGTCTACAGTTCTGCTAGTACATATGTGCTCCCTGACAATGGATCAGCTCAGTCAGTGGCCACTGCCCCCTAAACCAGACAAAGACAAATGCTCAGGGATGCATTCTTATACAGGTACTGTGACAGACCCAGGCCAGTGGGGTACAGGAGTCTGGTAGAGGGCAAATATACTGGTCACTGGATGAGTAGTTTTCTGTTCCCTGAGTGACCAGAGCAGGGGCTGGACTAGAGTAATCAGGAACCTGCTAGAACCAATTAAGGCAGACAGGCTGATTAGAACACCTGCAGCCAATCAAGGCAGGTTAATCAGGGCACCTGGGTTTAAAAAGGAGCTCACTCCAGTTAGGCAGGGGGGAGCCAGAGGAGAGGAAGTGTGTGTGAGGAGCTGGGAGCAAGAGGCACAAGGAGCTGAGAGTGAGAGGGTGTGCTGCTGGAGGACTAAGGAGTACAAGCGTTATCAGACACCAGGAGGAAGGTCCTGTGGTGAGGATGAAGAAGGTATTTGGAGGAGGCCATGGGGAAGTAGCCAGGGAGTTGTAGCTGTCATGCAGCTCTTACAGGAGGCACTATAGACAGCTGCGATCCACAGGGCCCTGGGCTGGAACCCAGAGTAGAGGGCGGGCCCGGGTTCCCCCCAAACCTCCCAACTCCTGATCAGACATAGGAGGAATTGACTCAGACTGTGGGGAAGATCACTGAGGTGAGCAAATCTGCCAATAAGCACAGGACCCACCAAGGTAGAGGAGGAATTTTGTCACAGTACTAACAGGTTACACATCACTGAACGCATTGAGGTACAGCCCCTCTACGCATTAGGGTGCTGCCTTTCTCCTGGTACAGGTTGTTTTGAACAAACAAGTCTATCCATTATATTGTCTATCCATTGTATTGTCCTTTTGACTTTGTCTTTAGGCTGGATCTGCCTGTTCCTTGTTATCTCTGTGGGATGTGTTCATACTAGGCTGTTCTGGTGCCGTCCTGGCATATATTCTTTTAGCAGCCTTCCTCTTGCCAACTCCTGTGAGCAGGGCCTGCCTCTGGCTCACAGCCTAACTTTGATCTATGTTAGCAATGTCTTGACCATTACTTCAGTTCAGGCCTCAGGCTTCATACCGGGCCTCTGCTACCAAAGGTTTATGTCTCAGGGCCTCATCTTACTACACATCCTAGGACTCTCAGAAATGTTGTTAAGGTGTTCTAATCTTGTGAGGGAATGGGGATGATTTATACCTAAATGTGGTGTCAGTTCCCTGTGAAATGTGTGGGATTTGTGTTTGGATACTTAAAGGGATGAAAAATCAGGAGCTGTGACTGGTTCGGTTAGAGTTCGGGGTTCCTTTAAACTTGAATCAGAAAATAAGGTCTTAGGTGAACCCATTAGAATTGAAACCAAAGATCTGCATGAACCCAGCAAACAGAAACTACTGAGTTTCACATAGCTTTAATATTTCCAAGGCTTTGATATCTGCAGCCCTTGATTTTGTTGCATATCTGTGTCTGTTTGTTTAAGAAGTTGTAGTAGCTATAAGTTTATAAATGCTTTTTGGCTCGCTTCAACAGAATACAGAAAATGAGTGCAAATCACCACTTAACACACGCAGCCCAATGTACTTAGGCTCTGTGCCAGCAACTAAGTGGGTAATGGGGAGGGTGCAACTCACCCCACGATCCATGGGTGTGACACTGTAGCACATCTCTGCAGACACTATTAAGCCTCTGGGGCTTGAATGTCTGCTGAGTCCCCTCTACATCACCAGTACAGTAATTTTTGGCCACTTTTCTGCATAGTCATTATGGGCCAGGCTGCAACATCTCCATTTGCATTGGCCCGTCTCCCTCTGTAGTTACGCTGCTCACACAAGCCCACTGTGGGACTTAGGGGATGTGGAAGAGATGGTGCCCATCCCTCATCACCAGGGTGAATCTCACTTTATGGTTTTGGGTATTTTGAAATACCTTGCTGAGATTTTTGGAGCCACCTAAGGGAGTTAGACACATTATCCATTCATTTTAATGGCAGATATGTGTGTAAATGACTGAGATTGGACCATTTCTTTTACGTTCCAGGACCGTATCTTGAAAATTTTGTATTGCTGGTGCTGCTAAAATAGAATTATAATTAAGAGATTGTATTTACAGTAAGTATTTTTTTTAAATAAAACTGCTAATGTCAGTTGTACTGTTTCACTGACCGCTTGTTGTAAGGGAAAGTTCCTGTTTGCCTCTGTTACCAGATCTGCTGGCTTTGTTTCCAACATAGTTATTTGGTTCTCCTGAGCTACAGTCAGTGTTATATCCTTGGGGCAGCCGGTGTAGGAAGCAATCACTTGAGGCCAGAGAGCAGACAGCTACCAAAACCTCCATTTTATTTACAGATTACAGAGAGCTATCCCTTAATAGTCTAACTCAGTTGCCATAGTAACAAAACCCATGACAACCAAATACACAACATATTCCTCCCCCCCTAATAAGAACATCCCCTAAATAAAACACACACTAAACTAGAGAAGGAGGGTAGACTGCCTCCATTCCCGGCTAAACCCTGGGGATTATTTTGCCCCATAACCATGGGTTCGCCCTAACTAAAGATCCAGCCGATGAGGAGGCCTTCTGTCTCTAGGTGGATTACGGCGAACTTCTGGTGTTGTTGCACCCGAAAGTACTAGGGGCTCAGGGTCCGCAGCATGAATAGGTGAGGAGGTGGTATCAGCTCGTGCTGGGCAAAGGGGTATCTCAGCTGCCGGCAGTAATGGAGGAGAACAGTCAGGAACAGGTGCCTCATGATTCGGTGTCTCACCAGGAGGGGTGAAGTCAGACCCCTCAACTGCAGATGGGTCCTGAAGACTGGCATGACCTGGCAACAGCTGATCTACATGTCGCCGCCAGGTAAGATTCTCTGCAGTCCGGACTGTATAGGAAACAGGTCCTGTTTGAGTGATGACTGTGGCCGGGACCCATTTAGCTCTGGAAGTATAATTCCGAGCCAAAACTGGCTGTCCTGGGCTAAAGGTTCGGTCTTTTGCTCTGGGTGCCCGTCTGATTACTTGATATTGCTGCTGATGTTGCACAGTTTGTCTGGGTTCAGAAGGTTTCAGCAGATCAAAGCAAGTGCGCAGCTGTCGTCCCATCATTAGAAAGGCTGGGGAAGCCTGGGTTGTAGCATGAGGTGTGTTTCTATAGGAAAGTAAGAAGGTATCCAGACGCTTTTGAATGGAGTGTTGTCCCTTTGCTGATTTCAAAGCGTTTTTCATTGTCTGCACAAATCTTTCAGCTAATCCGTTGGTGGACGGATGATATGGTGCTGACATGATGTGGTGTATCCCATTTGCCTTCATAAAATTTTGAAACTCCTGAGAGACGAACTGCGGTCCGTTGTCGCTCACAAGTTGTTCTGGCAGACCAAAACGACTAAAGAGTCCTCGTAGTTTTTGGATAGTACTCTCTGCAGTAGTGGACTGCATTATAGAGACTTCTGGCCATTTAGAATGGGCATCTACTGCCACCAAGAACATGCTTCCTTCAAGGGGGCCAGCAAAGTCAACGTGAATACGTTGCCAAGGGTTTTCAGGCCAGTCCCATGGGTGTAGGGGTGCCCACTGGGGTGCATTTCTTACACCCTGACATGACATACAAGCTTTTGCCTTCTCTTCAATAGCACCGTCCAATCTAGGCCACCAAAAATAGCTTCGTGCAATTTCCTTCATGCGCACTATTCCACAGTGACCGGAATGTAGCTGTTCTAACATCTGTGATCTCAGGGGTGGTGGAATAATGACACGCCTCCCCCACAACAAACAACCAGATTGGACCGATAACTCCATCCGCCTGGACATGCAGGGAACAAGGTCGGGTGAGACCGGAGAGGTTTGTCAAGATTTTCCATGCATCACCAGGTCCATAACTTGGGATAATACTGGGTCAACGCGGGTTGCCTTCTTTATCTGAGTAGCAGTGATGGGTGTATTCTCTACCTGTTCAAAGTAGAAGATTTCCTTTTGGGCACTATCTTGATGTTTGACCGGTAAAGGCAACCTTGAGAGGCCATCTGCATTGCCGTGCAGAGTGGATTTCCGATATTTGATTTCATATGTGTGTGCAGAAAGTATCAATGCCCAATGTTGCATACAACTAGCAGCTAATGGGGGAATGCCTGTGTAGGGTCCAAAAATTGATGTCAGAGGTCGATGGTCTGTAAGAAGAGTAAACTTTCGCCCAAACAGGTACTGATGAAACTTCCTAATTCCAAAAACAATTCCTAATGCCTCACGTTCGATTTGGGCGTAGTTAGTTTCTGCTTTGCTTAGAGTGCGTGAAGCAAAAGCAATAGGTCTTTCTTCTCCCGAAGGCATAATGTGTGACACGACCGCTCCCACTCCATAAGGGGAAGCATCGCAGGCCAATTGCAGGGGTAAGGATGGATCAAAGTGCGTTAGAACTTCAGAATTTAACAATGCATCCTTAGCTTTGTTAAATGCAACATCACAGGCTTCAGTCCACTTCCAGGCCTTGTTCTGCCCAAGGAGCTCATGAAGTGGTTTTAGCAGTGTGGCTAACTGTGAGATGAACTTTCCATAATAGTTCAGTAGTCCTAGAAATGAGCGTAGCTGGCTTACATTTCGAGGTGGGGGAGCCTCCACAATAGCTTTAACTTTTGCAGGGGCCTTATGAAGACCTGCAGAATCGATGATGTGTCCCAAATATTCAACAGAGGGCTTGAAGAATTCACACTTGTCTTTGCGAACTCGTAGGCCATACTCTTCCAGTCTTTGTAGGGTAGCCTCTAAATTCTTTAAGTGATCCTCTTCATTTCTTCCAGTGACCAGGATATCATCCAGATAGCACTGAACTCCTGACAAGCCACACAAGATCTGGTCCATAGCCCTCTGGAACAGGGCGGGAGCCGATGTGATTCCGAAGGGTAGGCGACAGTATCGATAAAGCCCCTTATGAGTCACAATAGTCAACAGCTCTTGGGACTTTTCATCGACGTGCATCTGTAAATATGCTTGACTCAGATCAATCTTACTGAACTTTTGTCCCCCAGCCAGGCCTGCGAAGAGGTCATCGATGCGGGGAAGTGGGTATTGCTCTGCACACAACACTGGGTTGACAGTGACTTTAAAATCACCGCAAATCCGGAGAGAGCCATCTTTCTTCACTATTGGAATGATAGGAGTGGCCCATGAGCTATGGGTAACTGGTATTAGGACTCCATTGGTGACCAGGTGCTCCAGGTCTGCTTCAACTTTTGGCCTGATGGCATATGGCACAGTTCGGGCTTTCAGATATTTTGGTGGACTGCCAGGTTTAATGTTCAATGTCACAGTGATTCCCTTCATACTTCCCAAATCATCTCCAAAAACAGCAGCATGTTTCCTTAGTATAGGGGTTAGACTGGTTTCTTCTTTAGTCATCCGGTGCACTTCTGCCCAGTTCAGCTGAATCTTACCAAGCCAAGACCTACCCATTAAGGCTGGGTAGTTACCTCTCACCACAAACAGTGGCAATTTAGCCGCCTGTCCATTGAGCTCCACCTTAACATCAATAGTGCCCAACATGGGCACAGCTTCACCTGTATACGTCTTCAGAACAGTTTTTGTTGCCTTAAGTGGAAGATGCTGTAGCTTTTCCTTATACACAGTCTCAGGAACCAGCGAGACAGCTGCACCGGTGTCTAGTTCCATGCATATAGGTTTGCCCTCCAATAAGGGGGTTACCCAGTATTCATGTGAGCCCGCTGCCAAAGACAAAACATGCAGAGGCACTTCCTCTTGTGAGGAGGTGTCACCTTGATCATCCTGGGTCTGCTCTAGGGTATGCAAGGTTCCTCTTTTTGTCGGCCAGACCACAGGCCTCTTTTTCTTTTGTTTACAGGCATACTCAATGTGTCCCTTTTTGCCACAGTGTCGACACACCAGGTCCTTACACCAGCATTCTGATGCCTGGTGACCCAGCTTACCACAGCGGTAACATTCTTGACTCTGCACCGTTTTGTGGGTCAGTTCTTGTGACACTTTTTGCACCCTAGGGGATGCACCGATGTATTGTGCCTCCCTTGTAGCCAGTTCCATGGAGACAGCAATATCAACAGCCTTCTGTAATGTAAGCTGAGCCTCTGTCAGTAGGCGCTTCCGTATAGCTTCACTGTAGAGGCTACACACTAACCTGTCATGCAGGGCATCATTTAACATCTCTTTAAATTCACAGTGTTCTGCTAGCTTTTTTAAAATGGCTACAAATTGTACAACTGTTTCATCTTCCTTTTGGTCTCTTTTGTGGAACCTATATCTTTCAGCAATTACCAGTGGTTTTGGGGAGAAATGAGACCCCAGGATTTCCACAATGTCACTGTAAGATTTAGTCTCAGGCTTAACAGGGTGTAGTAAGCTGTGTAGCAGAGAGTAGGTTTTAGCCCCTACAACAGTTAAGAATATTGGCACCTTCTTCGCTTCTGTAATGTCATTTGCAATACCAAAAAGCTCAAAACGCTCAGTATACACATGCCACTGCTCTGTATTCTCATCAAAAGGCTCCAGGGGCCTGGTCAGAGTAGCCATGATTTTTAGTTTCACTTTCACAGTCAGTGCAAACAAGCAGCTTTTTTTCTTTGTTTGGTCTTTACCTTGACTTCTACTTCCTTCTGTTACTGGAGCCAGCACCAGGATCCCATCCTCGTCGCCAGTGTTATATCCTTGGGGCAGCCGGTGTAGGAAGCAATCACTTGAGGCCAGAGAGCAGACAGCTACCAAAACCTCCATTTTATTTACAGATTACAGAGAGCTCACTCAGCCGGTTGAAACCGGCTGAGCTATCCCTTAATAGTCTAACTCAGTTGCCATAGTAACAAAACCCATGAAAACCAAATACACAACAGTCAGAAAGAAAGGGAAGTGATTCCTGAATTGCAGTCATGGAGCTATTTGAAGGAAAATATAATAGTTGGGAGTGTTATGTGGAAATTCAGCATTTCGTGTGGTTGGCCTTTGTGAATGTTATGAACATTTGCAATTAAAAAAAAAAAGATGAAGGACTGATACCTGCTGCATGAAGCATGATTGAGAGTCAAATTTTAATTAAGCTAAGTGCAGCTGCTGACAAAGTACTGCCAATGGAACGTACAACTTCCCCTTGGCATCTTCTAGAATTGTCAAAACGATGCAGTAATGCATACACAAGAAAATTAAATGTTGTCTGGCTAGTATTTTACATACGTATGCTATTATAATGCTGCCTTTTCTTGGATCATTTTCTGTTGTCAGTCTGGTATTTTATTACTGACTTTTGGGGGATTTTTCAGAAGAACAATCTTTTTATGGCAGATCACCTCTCCTCTGATTTTGCAAAATGAAGCAGCTCTTCTGAAGAACTACAGAGCTATCCTTGGATGTTATGCTTTGCTATCACATTAAATTCCTAGTTTTGACCAATGAGCCCACACCGTTTAAGGCTTATCTCCCTATGGAAGCCTGTCTCTTTAGATATAGTTCACCTCTGTACAGAGGGCTTAACTGCTGCAACTTGTCCCTCTGCACAGGGGTAAATTTTACACTTATGGCTTGATGTTATGCGAGGCCTATTACAGTCAGTGGCAAGTGATGCAGGATCTTAAGGTTCAGGCCTACGAAGTGCTGATTCTGCCCCTGATTCAGGAAAGCATTTAAGTATGTGTTTAAGTCCATCTTTATTCAGGAATACATTGAAGTATATGTTTAACTGTAAGCATGTCTTTAAGTCCCATTGGATCCTAGTTATTCTCTTTATTGGACTGATTTATTTTTACGCTTTAAAATTTTGTCCTCAAACTTATGGTTTAGGATAGGTGCTTCATAAATTGTATTGTGAATACAGAACTGCAGAACTAATGTAGAAATGGAGGAGAAGTCACATGATATCAGTGCTGAGCAAGGGTGTGAGAGGCGCAGAGAGGATTTCCAATGCTAGGATAATGTGATAACAGAGAAGGGGGGGAGGGATAGCTCAGTGGTTTGAGCATTGGCCTGCTAAACCCAGGGTTGTGAGCCCAATCCTTGAGGGAGCTACTTAGGGGCCTGGAGCAAACTCAATATTTGGCCCTGCTAGCAAAGGCAGGGGGCTGGACTCAATGACCTTTCAGGATCCCTTCCAGTTCTGTAAGGTAGGTACAGTTGAACCCTGTTATGTCGCCAGCCTAGGGGTTTGCCAAAAATAGTCCAGATAACCGATGATCGAGATAAACCCCTATCCACCCCCCCACCCCTGAACTCCCCTGCCCTCTCTCCAACACCCCCTCCCTGCCCCCTTACCGCGGTGCCTGCATGTGGCTGGATCCGGCGAAGCGGGACAGGGACCCGGAGCCGGGCAGCCAAAGAAGCGGGACCCGGTAAGCGGGCCGGGTGGCAGGCGAAGCGGGACCGGGTAAGCGGGCCGGGCGGCAGGCGAAGCGGGGACCGGGTAAGCGGGGCGGGCGGGCGTGCGGCAGGCGAAGCTGGGACCGGGTAAGCAGGGCCGGGCGGGCGGGCGGGGCCGGGCAGGGACCGGGTATGCGGGGCCGGGCGGCGGGGCCGGGCAGGGACCGGGTATGCGGGGCCGGGCGGGCGGCGAAGCGGAGCCGGGCGGACGGGCGGCAGGCGAAGCGGGGACCGGCGAAGCGGAGTCGGGCGGGGGGGCGGCAGGCGAAGCGGGGACCAGGTATGCAGGGACGGGCGGGGACGGGCAGGGACCGGGTATGCGGGGCCGGGCGGGTGGGCTGGGCCGGGCAGGGACCGGGTATGCGGGGCCGGGCAGGCGGGCGGGGACGGGCAGGGACCGGGTATGCGGGGCTGGGCGGCGGGGACGGGCAGGGACCGGGTATGCGGGGCCGGGCGGGCAGGGACCGGGTATGCCGGGGCGGGCGGGCGGCGAAGCGGAGCCGGGCGGACGGGCGGGCGGCGGCGAAGCGGAGCTGGGTGGGCGGGCGGCAGGCGAAGCGGGGACCAGGTATGCGGGGCCGGGCGGGGACGGGCAGGGACCGGGTATGCGGGGCCGGGCGGGCGGGCGGGGACGGGCAGGGACCGGGTATGCGGGGACGGGCGGGCAGGGATGGGCAGGGACCGGGTATGCCGGGGCGGGCGGGCGGCGAAGCGAAGCCGGGCGGAGGGGCGGGCGGCAAAGCGGGGACCGGCGAAGCGGAGCTGGGCGGGCAGGCGGCAGGCAAAGCGGGGACCAGGTATGCAGGGACGGGCTGGCGGGGACGGGCAGGGACCGGGTATGCGGGGCCGGGCGAGGACGGGCAGGGACCGGGTATGCGGGGCCGGGCGGTGGGGGCGGGCAGGGACCGGGTATGCCGGGGCGGGCGTGCGGCGAAGCGGAGCTGGGCGGGAAGCGGGGACCAGGTATGCGGGGCCGGGCGGGGCCGGGCAGGGACGGGTTATGCGGGGCCGGGCGGGCTGGCGGGGCCGGGCAGGGACCGGGTATGCGGGGCCGGGCTGGCGGGGCCGGGCAGGGACCGGGTATGCGGGGCCGGGCTGGCGGGACGGGCAGGGACCGGGTATGCGGGGCCGGGCGGGCGGGCGGCGAAGCGAAGCCGGGCGGAGGGGCGGGCGGCAAAGCGGGGACCGGCGAAGCGGAGCCGGGCAGGCAGGCGGCAGGCAAAGCGGGGACCAGGTATGCGGGGCCGGGCGGGGACGGGCAGGGACCGGGTATGCGGGGCGGGCTGGCGGGGACGGGCAGGGACCGGGTATGCGGGGCCGGGTGGGCGGGCAGCGAAGCGAAGCCGGGCGGAGGGGCGGGCGGCAAAGCGGGGACCGGCGAAGCGGAGCCGGGCGGGCAGGCGGCAGGCAAAGCGGGGACCAGGTATGCGGGGCTGGGCGGGGCCGGGCAGGGACCGGGTATGCGGGGCCGGGCGGGCAGGGACGGGCAGGGACCGGGTATGCGGGGCCGGGCGGGCGGGGACAGGCAGGGACCGGGTATGCGGGGGCGGGCGGGCGGCTGGGGACGCGGGGAGCGGGTGGCTGGGGAACCGCGCGGCTGGAGAGCCAGGGAGCGGGCGGCTGGGGACGCGGGGAGCCGGGCTCGAGATATTAGGGTTGGGCAAATCGACATAACGGATGAGAAACCCATAAGATAAAGAGGGAGTTTGGCGGTTCCACTTGTAAAACCTCGAGTTAATAGGATTGGCAAGTTAACCGAGGTCGAGATAAATGGGTTCGACTATATATCTCTATATACATTATATAACATCAGGAACATTAGTGTAAGGGCACCAGTTTAATGGATATTGTATAATTAATATGCATAAAGATCTTCTAGTGAAAGAAGGGCTGCTGTTCTGAAAACCTCCTAAGCCCAGACAAATTTAATTCCTAGTAGGGATGGGTGAACTTGTTTTGTTTAATTTCTTAATGTAACTTGAATGCTGTTGGCTTTGCATTTGATTTACAAAGGGACAGAAAAATATCAACTGGAAAAACAGTGCCAGGAAAGAGAATATCAAATTTGCTTTCTCTAATACATATGTAAAGCAAATTGCAGATTTGCACACACAAATATTCACATTGGAAGTTTAATTGCACTGTCATCCACAGTGAGAACAGAAGTGATAGTCTATGATTAAGTTGATCAATCATAACTAATCAAGGTAGCTCAAACTGCTAAAATTCAGAGAACAGTTGATCAAATAAATGTGTGGAAAAAAATTCACTGAATACTGTTGAGGTTGAGGAAATAATAATCTGATTGCATATATTTCACGAGAAGAAGAGAACCAAATTAATCAGAAAATGTTGCAACTTCTTGTTCAGCTCTACTTACAAATTAAGTTCAGTTTTACACAACAAGAAGTAATGACAGCCCACGAGTGCGGAAGGTTAAGATAATTTAAGATCATGTGCTATGCTTTGTTTTAAGCATCTATTGGTTCTTATATTTAGATTTTCATGAGTGGTTTTTAATGCATTTTTTTTCATTTTATTAAATATCTTCAATAGAACATAAAATACTGAGAAAACCCTCTAGAAAAATGAATATTTCACATTTATATTGAAGTAATTCCCATTAGTCCCAACTATGATGCTAGCTGCTCTACAAACTCACAAGACAGTCCTTGCCTCAAAATGTTTGCAGTTTAAGGCTCCAGTCTTGCAACTGGATCTGTGCAGGTGGAAAAGGTCAACAGTAGCCCAATTTTGTTTCAGAGTACTTAGCATTACATAGCACTTTATGTTCAAAGCACAGCACCTATTGACTTCAGTTGCAGCTGAGAATGCTCAGCACTTTTGCAAATTAAACCCAGAAGTTAAGGAACAAACAATTAGCGACCATCATTGAAGACTTTGGTTCAAGTGAGTTGTCCAGCATCACATAGGAACTCTGGCAGAGACAGGATTAGAATCCAGTTCTTCATGGCAGTATTCAAATGCTTTAACCATGAGACTAGTTTTCCAGTGGTTAGAGTACTAGCCTAGGACCCACAAGGCCTGGGCTCAATTCTCAGCTATGCCACAAACTTCTTGTATGGCTCGGGCAAGTCACTTCTTCTCTTCTCAAGTCACCTCCACTGTCCATCTGTAAAATTGGGATATAATAGCACTTCCCTTCCCCACAGGGGTATTGTGAGAATAAATACATTATACATTTTGAGGCAGTCATATATTTCACTGATGTGGGGCCATATAAGTACTTTAAAGCTTCCTGCCTCATTGACTATACAGCTTCTACCATAATGAGGCAGGGGTCCTACAAACAACCATTTCCTTCACTGCACAACTCTGATTCATCCCCAGAGCAGGTCCACCCTGTGCCCTGAATGAGGCAGGGGTCCTGTGGGAAAAAATATTTGATCAGGTACTTCAAGACTGTATGAATACATATACACTAGGGAATCAAACCAAGGTTGCACAAGCTCCTTTAATTCTGGCATTTCCCAACTTTTGTATACGTGACTTTGCAACCTTACTGTTCTTCTAAGGGGTGAGGGGGAGGGGTGTAAAAAATAAAAAACCATAAGGGTTTGCTACTTCATACAAATGTGATGCTTTACATTTGCTGTGTGATCACAGGCTTAAAGATATCCTGCTGCTTCCTGAGTGAAAGGACCCTGCCTCACAGCTGACTCTTCTTGACTATGGCTCTGAAGCACTTGTTTTCCACCCTTAGCTGATTACCAGCCAGACAGGGCTGGAGGAAAGGAACAGCAGACCTGCCTCCTCCCTTCACACGCAAGGCTGCAAAAGCTGCTCCAGCTGTGCCCCACTTAGTTCAGCCACTAAAGATGTGGGAAAGTCATTTCCAAACCTGTTTTCTGCCCTCTCCTTCCCTGGCATCAGCAAGATGAGGGACATAGGACAGCCTCTGAGAGATGGATAAGAGAGTGGAAAAGCAGGAAGGGGATACACAGGAGGGAGTGTGGGAACAGGTGTGCAGGGGCAGAGCCACAAAATTGGTGCAACAAGGGAAGGGTTTAGGGCTGGGGTGGGGTGAATAAGCATTAAGCAACAGGAAGAGGAATCTGGACACATCAAGAGAAATTGGCACCAAAAATGAAATCCCCGGATTGATTGTTGGGGATGCAGGGGAGAGGCAGTCTGTGTTGCTAGCCTGCGTCACTATCCCTTACTCAACAGAACACACACACATTCTGAGTTAAAAGAACAGGAGTACTTGTGGCACCTTAGAGACTAACATTTATTTCAGCATAAGCTTTCGTAGGCTACAGCTCACTTCTTCGGATGCATAGACAGGAACACACAGACAGAAGATATTTATACATACAGAGAACATTCTGAGTTAGTGTCCTAACTCATCTCTTCAAGGGATTTCAATCAAAAACAATAACAAACCATAAATCTCAGCCTAAATGTTTTCGTTGAGTTTGGCTATCCCTAAGGTTTCCCTTCAGGACCCCTATGTTTGCTCCCCAATTTCCCCTGGCCCAAAGAGACATTCTGGCCCCTATTATACTCTTGATGAAGCTAACTGGGTTCACATGTTAACATGATTCAAAAGTGACTGTCCAAATTTTGAATCTCACCCACCTGAAACTGCATGTGAGGGGAAAGAAAAAATACCATCTTCCATCTAGGCCAAATGCCATTAAAGCTCTGCAAGAAACTACGGAGTGTTTTCCATTTATTCTTTTTCATGTTAGCATTTAAACAGCAGTTCTAATGATGTGACAGTCTGGCAATTTAACATTCTGACATGAGTGAAGAAATTCAGCATGAGATGTTTACTGGTAAAAGATGGCTCAGACTACAAAGAGTTTCCTGACAGCAAGCTGTGCATTAGAGTTAATCAGAATTTACTTTTGTTGATCTTGATTTTAATCAGAGATAGGCAGGCAAGCAACATGCAGTAGTTACCTTGAAAAATCCCCAACTGCACTGCTTGTGCATTAAGCTGCTTTTCAAGCTACAGAATGAAACCTACTATCTCTTGTGTATTAGATTAACAGCAAGTATCTGAACGTTTTTTACTTCTATTTAAAATATTATCGTTGTTCTGTGGCTTTCCTACTGAGTATACAAGCAGTGTATCAGTGCCTTGGGTCCTCATTCTTTCAATATATTTGTAAAGACATTTCTGACAACCTATGCAATAGCTTGTATAATTATAAACCAACTCTTGTATAATCATACAATTTACCTATATGAAAAATTCCTGTAGTTGATTAGTAATCTCAGAATTCACTAATATAATCTACTGAGATGTCCTAGACATGAACATTTGCACTCTAGCTTTTAAAAGTACATCTATACTTAGCAGGTCTCTGCTGTACGTATGTTTACCTAAAGCCACACCAGAACCCCCCGGCAGATTGATTTGTTATCTGTCGCACACCCAGGAAGCAGTGATCTGATTACAAATAATCACACAGGAAAACCACCAGTGACGTACGTTAATCTTTCAGAAATTGCAAGTGTGGAATCATTACTGGGAAGTTGGATCAGCCTGTGGCTATACACTTCAAAACACAAACCCACATCTCATTGACTTGGAGTTTTCCCAGCAGGAAGGCGTAGACTCACAGAAACAAGAAAAAAAGAGAAAAAAATCTCGTCTTTGCAGTTCAAAGCTGTAAAAAAAGGTAGCTGTGGAACATCCTGCATCTGTTCTCTTTGAGAATCATTCCCTCATCATAGTCTATAGAATATCTTTTCTTTAACCGGTGTTGATTCTAAACTGACGTTGCATAAGAGTGGCTGACTTGGCCAGCTAGTGCATGGGGCTACCATGTGGGGTTGAAGTTTGACATAGAATCTTGATACTTCACTCCCCGCTTAGGCTAGCAGAGGTTGGGAGCATGCCAAGGCAGTGCTCCCTGAGTCAGGAATCAGTGTTCATCCTGCTTTCCTGGGTAGCACCTACTATTTGCATTGGGCCCCTAACCTGAGAT
Source organism: Mauremys mutica (assembly GCF_020497125.1). NCBI lineage: Eukaryota > Metazoa > Chordata > Testudines > Geoemydidae > Mauremys > Mauremys mutica. The sequence continues at coordinate 187,278,883 of NC_059072.1, read as the reverse complement.
TCAGTAGAGGATTTGAGTGTTTTCTCTACCATGTTGCATGCCAATGTCACTCCACTGACAAAGGATGAAACTGATGGCATTTCAGCCCTCTCCATTGAGACCAGAAATCTCTTCACGGGGTTTTGCATAGTGTGAGTGCAACAGAGTGGCACTCTATTCTGACTGTGACTTAAGCAAGTGAAATAGCTGCTTTCTCATTGCTTCCTGTTGTTAAGACGAGGTATGTCAGTCAATAGACTGCATATAAACACCAACATTTTCAAATGTGTCCACTTATTTTGGATGTCTAATCTGAGATATTAAGGGCCTGATTTTTTAAAGAGGCTGAGTAGTCACAGCTCCTATTGAATTCACTATACCGCTTCACAAGTCATCATATATTTTGTATGGGATAAGACATTTCTTAATGTATCATTGAGTAGACAGGATTTTCAACTCTTCTAATCATATCTATAACATAGGTTTGAGAATAATGTTTGGGACAGCCACCCTTCCTTTGAACACCTGTTTGAAATTAAAAGGCTATAAATCAAGGGTTCTCAAACTGGGGGTTGGGACCCCTCAAGGGGTTGTGAGGTTATTACATGGGGGGTTGTGAGCTGTCAGCCTCCACTGAAAACCCCACTTTGCTTCCAGCATTTATAATGGTGTTAAATATATAAAAAAGTGTTTTTAATTTGTAAGGGGGGGGTCGCACTCAGAGGCTTGCTGTGTGAAAGGGGTCACCAATACAAAAGTTTGAGGACCACTGCTATAAATCATGAAGTATGCTATTATTTCCCCACCTGTTGTTTTTAATTTCAAACGGAACCTCTTTTAAATGCACTGGTTTACTAAATTAAGTGTATTTAATGTTACCTTTGCTGGATTTTCTTCCTCCTTTGGCAGTTTCTAAAACTAGCATGTGTATCAACCTTTCACAGGTCAAGAAGATAATCAGGTCAGCCTTCAAGCTGTTATAATTTTTCTGGTCTGTGAATGAGGAGAAGAAATAGATATGGGTGGGTACTATATTTCTTGAAATGCCTTCTTTCTTCCGGTTTAACAAGCAATATGCTATAAAAAGGAAGCTCATATTATTGTTCAGACAAGTTCCCATTTATTCATCATGAAGATTTTAACGATGGACAGAATCACATTCTAATGATCAGTGCAATATGATTTCCTCCTCAAGTTTGCATACAGTTTAAAAGATCAAAGAGAAATGCAATGCAATGCTATAATACATTTATAAAGAAAAATAGGTTTAATTACTACAAACATGTAATTATGTAATTACTGAATTACCAGGGTAAGTTCAATACTTATGGTAATATGGTTAAATCTAAATGGACTTTTGGGGTGTTGTTATCAGATGTCTGAGGATGGGAAATTTATCTCTTAGAGTCCTTTATTGTTGACACAAAACAAACCAGTGCTGAATTTGTCCCCTATCTTTTAAGTGGGTGCAACTCTGAATTTAAAATTTGTAAACAAAAGTATTTTGTTAAGCTTGAACACATATTTTACTGGAGTCCAGCTAACACCCAAGAATGACATTGCATTGTCTTCAAAGAAATTCTACACCTTGTTAAGAAAACCTGCCTGGAAAGGAACACTTCAGGCACCCATTTAGTTTCCCCATTTCGCTAGACTCTTTCATCATATGTTATCAACCTATCCAACATACCAGCCACCCAAACTTAACATTGCCTCCTAAAATTTGCATATGTAGACACAGTAGTTGGTATAACAAAATTAAATGGTAACGCATCTGAAAATTGATATCTGAGCTGTCTTACATTGATTGTTAAACAGTAAGAAAGAGGACATTTGAGCAAATATAATAACCACCCTTATTAATTCCTCTCCTCGTTCATGCATCAGAAACATTAGAAGTGCTTTTACAGGAATAAGGGAAAGGCAGCCCTTGATATGAAAGCTGTGCATCTCTTGCTGGGTTTTAACAAATGTTCTCCTTGGTTTCAGTTCACATGGTTTCTTGCCTTTTAATTTGTTTTAAGTTTCAGGTTCATTCAAACCCATCTGTAAAAGGATAACAAATAAGAACAAAGCTGTGTCTTTTTTTTAAGCTCTCTGCATTGCTTACGGATTCAAAAGATTTGTGAGGTTTTATTTGACCCAGAAGATGTCTGATGTGACCAGCTATCTCCAGTTTGTTATTAAAACAAAACCCAACCAAGTAACTAGGGCTAGTTGAAAATGTTCAAAATTTGTAATTTTGACAAATTTCATTATCAACATTTTAACTAAATTTGAATAAAAATTCCATTCTGTTTTTTGACCAGCTCTACAATTAAGTTTCAAAAAATCCATGGGTATCCATGTATACCAAAAAGCTTCATGTTGAGATTCTGTTGAAGGTATGTGTGGACCAAATGAGAGGTTTTTGTTCAAAACTGCTGGATTCTTTTACAACTTTCATCGGGAAGTCAGCAGAGTTTTGCATGGGTTCAAGTTTTGTTGGGCAGTGATTCGCAGTCCAGTCAGCTATCCCTGAGATACTGCTGCCTTATTCTGTTTCCTTGGCAAATTATGTTAAAATGAAAACATAAAATAAGATGTTGGTTTGGATACCCTGTGGTTCTTTTCTTCTTTAAGCATCTTAGCTGATTTTAAAGGGCTTAAAAAGGGGACATTGGTTCCCACGCCCCCATGTCACTCTCTCCTGAACTTTTTATTTTCTTTCTTTTAGTCTATTGTCAGATTTGCTTGTCCCATCTCTTCCTTTCCTCATAGTATCTGTGATGGTGCTTCTGGACAAGGGACTTGAAAGTGCTGCCTTAGGAAGTCCAGATCCTGTGGAGAAAGGTTGAGAGGTTTCCCCACGCAAAAGGCAAAGGTAGCTGTGGGGATTTCTCCTCCTCTTCCTTCCCTCCAAACCCCCATGTAGCTGCCTTTCTTCTCTCTACAGCCACTGAGATGGCGACCAGTTCCACATGGGCAAGAGGGAATGGGGGAGCTAGGGGAACAGCTGGGCCACACGTGATGTTGCTTTTCAAATCTGTTGGGGAAAAATGTCACCTCAGCTTCAGAGCAGCAGTGACTCCCACTCTACTCTGGGTCTGCTTGTATAGGAATGATACAAGCAGCAATGCCACAAGGATGAGTAGGAAGACTGGGAGAAGCAGGCTCTCTTCATTATTATTAAAACCTAATAGTGATAGTGGTTGGAAGAGAACTCAGGAGTTCTTGGTTCCCAGGCCTGTGTTCATTACTTTGCCTGGTGCTGCCTTGATGGTTGGTGTTTCTTCCCTCCCCCATACTCCTCCCCACTCCACAAGTCTAAAAAGGAGTGAAGTCACATCCTGACTAGAATGAGGAAGTACCATTCATCTGATGTGTATTCTCTATATCCTGCACTCTTGCATTTAGTTTGGGTAAAGTCAGACAACCGCTCCTAATCTGGATAAATATAAATTTTAAAATGTTGAAGAGAAAAACTTCCAACGTGTCGGATAAGGAGAAATGTCAAAAACCAAAGGTAAGAGAATGTTATATAATAAAAGAGATACTTAGTTTGCAGAGCAGGTATTTTTTGGTGCTTGAAAGGGTTGAGCATCAGTCATTCACTTAAAAAAAATCATGTGCAATGTACAGGCTTTGTAGCATCTATGAAAAAGGTTGAACAGGAAAATCTGATGTTAAATAACACTGATAGTGCCTCAGGAGCTCCTAATACACTGATCTGTGCTTCATTACTATAATCTCCTGGCTCAGTTTGTATACATTCAGTTTAGTGTCTTCAGTTTACGGAATCTTCATTATGGAACTGCCATTCACACTGTAAAGGGACAAAGCAAAATTTGGAGGTGTCTGCTCAGAAGAGTCCTGCTAGTGTTTGCCTAATGTTGTTTGCCTACTGATGTGTTGCTGGTGTTTTGACAATAGCTCCCATATGAGTCTCCTCTTCAGCCTGTGATAAACCAGGGATGTAGCAGGAAAGTGTGTGCCAACAGTGAAGAGGGGTGAAGGATTAGCAGATGTATTATTTTTTCCCATTTAAACACAATTGCTGTTTCATAATACTAAAGAAGGAGACAGCACTTGGCAAACAATCTTTTAGTCGGCTGCACTTTGCTGGAAATGTTTATACTTTCAGCCTGAAAAAATATGCTAAATCAATGATAGTATATGACATTGTTCAACTTCTGCAATCTGAAGTTTGAGGAGGGAGATTAAAGGCACTTATAGGATGTATGGGAATATCCTGAGCTAGGAACTGAGCTTCAATTCCTGGCCCTTCCCAAAGTAAAAAATCAAATGTCTTCAGAAATAACTTACTCCAGGGGCTCAGGAAAGTATCACTGGCAGATATGAAACATGAGACAAAATCTGAAATATCTACCCTTTACTTCAATTTGGTGGTGGTGCCAGAATTTTATCAAAGGGCCCCTGTGAGCCAGGGTGACCAGATAGCAAGTGTGAAAAATCGGGCCGGAGGTGGGGGGTAATAGGCGCCTATATAAGACAAAGCCCCAAATATCAGGACTGTCCCTATAAAATCGGGACATCTGGTCACCCTACTGCAAGCCCAGGCCAACATCTCACTGCTCTCAGTAGGGTGCCTGCTTGCATGTAGAACTAACTCCCCATGCATGGGAATATGCCTCAGCTTGTAACACTCAGTCCTAAAAGATCATTGAAGACACTTGCTCATCAGAAAAAAATTCTGTTTTAATCATTGTTGCCCTTCCTGTGAGACACCCCCAGTTCTACGGTCTGATTTATGGACCATTTTGGTAAAGGAGAGTCTTTCCATGGATTTCAATGAGCTCTGGATCAAGCCCTTCCTGATTCACATTTTGTTTTTATTGTTATATATTTTATGCTGTTAAATTATTGTGATGCATTTTATAGGCAGTGAATTAAAGTAATGAACAGCTAGTTTTAAATAAATGGCACATGACTTAAAATAAGAAATGAGCATAAGAGAATCAGCTCCTTCTCATTTATGGATGGTTTTGGTTTTCTTCTCAGATATATTCTTTAAGGGCCAAACACGACCCCCTTCACTCCTGTGGAATGGTAACTTTCTGAACAAATAGTCCCATTGATTTCATTGGAGTTACTCATGGATTCCACATGGCAAAGGATGGCAGAATCTGGTCCAAATTAAAATGTGGATAGGTGACCACTGAACAATGGCTCTTAGTGATCAATATAAATATAATAATAAATTAAACAGATACCCATGTTCCCTGTTTCAGTTGATCTGTTCTGCTAAAGAGTTCCATGAACACCTATGCTGCTATACAAATAAATAAATAGTGAACAAGCAAACAAGGAGTTGTAGCCTTAAATCACTTTAATGAGAATGAAGAGCCCATACCTTTAATTTCATTTTATTCTCCAAATCAAATGAATTTTACATTATCATTTATATCAGAAACTCAGTAATACCTAGTATAATCGTACTGTTCGTACATATCACCTCTTCTGTGATACAATGTAGTTCTAGAACTTCAGCCTGAAAACAGCTTGCTTGTTCTAGGTAAATCAGTCTGTATCCTTTTCTCATCACATTGGAACTCTGCTCTGGATGCATTTCACCCATCTTACACTCACGTTGGACACTGATTACACCAGCTGCAAGGCAGAGAAGAATTAGGCCCCATTGTGTGAATGTCTCTCAATGGGAGCATTTTGCTGAGCATCTGAGGATCATAGTATTAAGAATTGAAAAAGAACATACTAGCTCTAAACCATTGTTTGTCATAGTGCATTTTGTAACTTGTTCTCTCTAAGCAAGATAGTTACCTAATTTATTCAGTGAGCGATTGGGAAATGTACAGGATGCAAGTCAATGGCTTATTACAAAATTTCATAACGGATTTCCCTAGATATCTTCCTGGTTACCATGCTTTACCCAGTCAGCAGTCTATATCCGTTTATGCACATTACAGCCAGTCACGTTTGTCATCATTTTACTTTTGCACATTAATTTACAAAATTTCCATCACAATTCCCTTTTCAAATTTTTATTTTAATATAAATGTATCATGCATGTGAGGTTCATGAAGAATGTTTAATATATGGTATAGACTTAGATTGGTGAAGAGAAATCATGTGAGGATGGAGGTGGAAAGCCTTCTCTAAACAGTCAGCTGCCCCTGTGCTTGGCTAATAGAGGTGGTTGGCCAAGCAAGTGCTCCACAGAGATTCTGGCAGCTGGCCCCCAACCTGTAGTGAGATGTACATCAAGGTGTGTGTGTGGATAAGTGTTCACTATGAAAATCTACTTTTAGGGTTGCTATTTTCTGGGTTATATAGAGGGGATGCCTGTAGTACTGAAGCAACATGAACTACTTTCCTACAGTCAATAGCAAGCTGTGTGTGTGTATACATAATACACCCAGTCTATATATTCTATGTAACATGAATGAATAGTCATGTCACGTCTCGTATCTGGTCTCATCCCAAAGCTGAATGTTTTCTTTGAAAGTTTAAGGAAAACCTCTTCTCCCTCTTCTGCGTTCTGTGACAGTTTTCTGCAAGTCTACTTAGCAGGGCAATAGAATATCAGGTTACATTGTGATGGTGGTCTCTAAAGAGGTATGAGGAAGGGCCAGATCCTCAGCTAATGCATATCAGTATAGCTGCATTTACTTTCCTGGAACTACACCATTATACATCAGCTGAGGATCTGGCCCAGAAACTTGATATTTTCTGCTTTAAAAACTGAAAGTTTAGAAAATTTCAGAATATTGCAGAATACAGAACAGAATGTAGAAGGACCCTACAGTTGTGAGGTTCATTATATTTTTTTTCATGCCCATACATATCTAATTTCTTTCTGTCTAGGTTCTTACATGACTTCCTATCACTATGGTATCTGAGTCCATAATTATAAGTGCATCTACTAAGATACATTTCTCTCGCTACTCCCTCTCCCTGCCCCCTTCTAGTGAGTGGGGACTGGACTTTGTTTATTTTGTGTTGCTGTTGTTCTAAAATGTCACATTGTGGGCAGGTTAAGGCAAAGAAAAATGGTGGTTTGCATTTAGCTTTGAAAGATCTGAGCTCTGTGGTCAAACTGATCTCTCCGAGAGTGAACTTCATGGGCTAGTTGTAGAGACAGCTCTGTCTCCTCTCCACACGAGTTTCAGCTACTGCCACCAAAGAAGTTATTTTTAGGGCAGCTAGAGGGGAGGTGAGTGGATGCTCTTTACAGAGTGTGTTTCAGTGACACAGTTACAGGTTTATGTAAACTTTCCCACCAGCAACCCCTGTGCCTGTCCCCAGACAGGGAGAATGAGCATGGTATCACAAAGGGCTTTGTTTACAGCATGGACCCTGAAGTCAACAGGAGTCTTTCCACTGACCTCAGTGGGCTTTTGATCACTTCCTTCAAACTTTGCTATAATCTTAGTAGGCACCAACTGTCTGTGCTCTGAAGTGATCTTTCAGTCATTTAGAATCATCATTTTGATTTCCACCCCTCCCCACGCACAGACCCACTCTCTGCCAAACCTAGCCCAGGGGCTATTCACGTGCAACTGGTCAGACGTCAGCTGTGTTTGCTATCCTGGTGCAGGGGAAGGAAGGATAATTTCATCAGAATGCTTCTACAGGACCTGACATTCCAATGCCATGCACGGTGTGCAGTCTCACAAACTTGTGCAACGTGAGCGTAAAATGCTAGTAGTGTTATTAGGCAGTGTTTTACATCCACTCTGTACTTGCTTTGCCCAAGTGTGCATGACAGCACAAAGGGAAGATAGTGTATGTATTCTGTACTGTAATATAGCTTGTAAAGTGCACAGAACTGTGGACCATAACTGGTCCATCTCTGCCTCTGAAATTTATACAGTTAGGTAGAGAATGAAGGGATTCCTCTTTCTTCCTTTCCAATCTGAAGCGAGCCTTACCTTATACCCTTTCCTTTGGACTTGGTTGAAGCAAGTTTTGTCCTATATATTTATTTAGGATTACAGCTGCTCTAGCTTTATGTTAAAGCTTGAAGACATTTTGTTGTTTCATTCTGTTTTCAAATATGCTTCACCTACGTGGTGCTTGAACCTCCACCTATACAAGGTGTGAGACCACACACAGAATCATGCAGAATATATTTTCCCTGTTTATCTCAACATTTGTTCAAATTGCTTAATAAAGTCCCTGTGAGCTTGTTTGCAGGATACACGGATATTATTAATTTTCAGAGCTCGAAAGGTACATATGAAATAACATGGCCAATCTGATCTGAGCTAAAGTATTGCACTGTAAAGCTATTGTACACTAGCACTATATCACACCAATAGTTTCCCCCCTTATACATTTTTCTTGAAATCCTGGCTCCGGTGTAGTCAATGCCAGAGATTTCAGTAGGACCAGGATTTTACCCTTTATATGTGTTCTTGACGTAGAGAGTGATGCTGCAAACACGTACATAAATAAGTTTACCCACAGGAGTGGCCTCATTACTCACATGACTAGTCCCTTAGAAGGTGAAATATTCATTTGCATAAGTGTTTGCACGATCATGCCTGTAGTGTGGGCAGATGTTAAGCAAGCTTCCCAGTGTTGCTTTTTTTCCTATGGGGGTTAGAGCAGCATCCGTAAAGGGAATACTGATGAGAGAAAAGAAAATACAAAATAAAGGTGCAATAAGCCTTAGCGCCCAGAATAATTCAAGTCATAATTAGAACTTCTGTAGACTAAGGTCTGCAGCGTAGAGATTGTTCAGAGTTAATGAATATTAACTAGGGTTTATCCTTGAGTAGAAGTTCAGTTTTTTAATGTTGGTTCAAAGGTATAGCCTGATACGGTTGTGGAAATAGCAAGTTTTTATATGTTTTTTTCAAAATTTCGAGTGCATAAATGAGTCCCTGCTCATGTCACGGATGCTAATTTTCACAACCATGACTGAAGTGGTGTTCGTTTTCATTTGCATTTCATTCTAACAGTGATGAGGGGTGATGAACTGATGAGAAGTACTAACTGCTATTCAAATTTATGCTCACAGGCAAAAGGGACACACAGTTCTGTCATTAAAGGTCTTTACTGTGTTGCCTCTTGTGGAAAGACTGTTTGTCAAAATACATTTGAACTCTGTAAAGTAACCAGAAAGAGAGGACATCTGGGATGTAATTTTAAGGATTTGGTTTACAGTGGGCCTTATCAAAAGAGGCTCATGTAAAAAGTATACTACAAATAACCAAATACATAAATGTGTATACAGAAGATTGCAGGTGACATTTCAGAGGGATATTTCCTGTTTCCCTCAGGCTTTATAAAACCTAGAACAAGGTTAGAGGGAACCATTGGTGATTTTTTTTTCTTGCTTGCATGGAAGGCTCCACAGCCAAAGCCTTTACTTCTTTTATCTCTAATTTTTGTCAGGCAATGGTATAAGTACCTTTTTCGTCTTTCATAGGAGGAATATTTAGCAAGTTGTTTTTCCCGATGTTTGCCCAGGAGCAAAATGGGCTTTGAAACCCTGAGGTGTTATTCTCTCCCCACAGGATAAGACTCCAAGAGTTACTCTGATCCTATGATGAGATAATAAGGCCCTGGTATGTCCAGCATCCCCATGTGGATGCTCCAGTCAGAATGTCCATATCACATGCCTGGATGCTCTAAAGGGGCCATATTTGAAAACTGGGTTCTCCATCAAACATACACATGTGCACACCCTCATAAGCACAGGGGAGGCAGATACTCAGCTGATGTAAAAGAGCTAGCTTTACTGAAGTCAATGGATTTACACCAGCTAAAGATCTGCCCGAATATCTGTTTTTCTTTCATTAATTGTATAGAGTATTTGATTAATTGCAATATTGTATTTTCAGGTAATGCCAAATACCTCTGAACCAAATGTGAATAAGGTGTCTGATACCTGGAAAGTAATTACTTGGAAAAGGATTGTCTGTTTTGGGGAAGCAGATGATGTGGTTTACAGTTTTTCGTATATGACAGCGCTCTGCCAGTAATCTGTGTCAGAATATTCATAGTTCAGTTATCGGATCTGAAGTAACTGATGGCCAAGTTTAAGCAAGGATGGAATGGTATGAATGTTTTAGCCAAAGACACCATCCATTATTGTATGTACTGATTTGGCATCATGAGCCGATAAAAATGTTTCATGACTATGCTGTGCATTGTCTCTCTACATTGGATCTGCCCTCTTCAAGTCAAGAAGAGAAACTAGTGTGTGATAAGTAGTGTAACTGCATCAATCCATATTCAGCTGTGCAGAGCTTGCTAGCACACAAGATGTTATCGTTTGCATTTCCTAGCTAGAAGTGAGCTCATTAAGAGACTTCATTTTGGGGTCTGAATACCTATGGACTAGGGGGAGAGTCTCCATATGAGAAATATTGTTAATCCTCCTACATAATTGACTCAAGTGGTATGAAACCCATTCCTGGGCCAATGACAGATTGTTTGGATTGGAATGACAGGTGATACCAGTGGTAGCAAGTCGAATGGTTCTGGTCACTCTGTCCTCACATCATCTCCTTAACTGTGGTTTTTGAAAGTGGAGCGAGGAAGAGGAAGGGACAGCAGGGCTGCTTTGGCTACTAATAGCAGTATTATTGTTTTTATCAAACTGGCAACATAAGCATTTTTGCTGTGGACCAAAACATAGATGAGCTGACGTGCATTCTCAAGGTTGTATCAACAACACAGCAAAAAGTCTTTGAACAATCAGTAGTACAAAAATGAATGAAGGCTATAGAAATATATGGGGGGAGGGGTGTGTGTTATAAGAGGTGGAAGGTTTATCACCAGATGCCAGATTGTCTCTCAAAGGGGCAACCTGGAATATTTCCCATTTAATTTACCTTTTCTCTTTCTTCATCTCTTCTTCCCTTCTAGAAGCATTATTATTATTCTTCCTCCTCCTGAGATTGATCACTAAAGTTCAGAGTCTAGAAAAAATGCTGGAGATTTAAAGCTTCTGCTGTCACCAATGCTGCTGCTCTAGCGGCTTATATTATTAAACATAATATACCCCATCCTGCCAATTCTGTAGCTTTCGTTACTCTGCATTTTTCCTTGGTTTGTTCCGTGGATGGGGAGAAAGAGGAAAGGGTGGTTGAATACAATATATTTTGACTATAAGAAGGGCTGGCCCCTGGCCTTCACACATCATTCACATTTGAATTGAAACAAAATATTTTTTTTAAAAGATCAGTTGCCATATTCTGACTAAACACCACTCCTAACAGGTGGAACACCTCTTTAGAGTGGGGTGCTGAGTCAGAGCCTGCTCCTCTCCTCTAGCAGTGAATCTCCACTGCTGGGGGATGTGCCACACCCAATATGGTGCAGATAGGCCAGCCTTCATTCTACACTGAAGAAGAAATATGGAGGGACCTCCTGATGCCGTACAGCATCATGTCACCTTTATGAAGAAGCCAAGCGACCCACCGCCTTTTCTCTCCATTCATACCTGAGTCGCATTCTCATCTTCATGAGAACAACGAGGCAGTCCCACTCTCCTGTCCAGTGCTGGTCTCACTTACAGCTTCATGAGCTGACTGGATGGCCTGGTCATCTGGTGCAGAAGGAAGCAGAAATTCCCTCTGTTGGGTTTTGCAGATCTCATTTAAAAGGTGTTCCAGGATTAATGCTTTGGAATACTCAGTGGTAGGGTGAGATGATCCTAGAGCATGGAATACTATGCTGGATTTTTTTTTGAGGACTTCTTTTGCTTTTCCGAACCTGAAAGATTATTGTAGGAGTGCCACCCAACAGAATGGTCATGGTTAAATGAAGGGAAAACTACAAACAAGAGACTGTTTCCTTCTCATTATGTTTGAGACAGATTTGTCACAGACCATTATCCTGGGTAGTGAGATGAAGAAATCAACTTCACTTAGCAACAGCACAACAAAAAAAGTAAATGTGTGAAGCTGAGATGACAGGGTGGTTGAGAGAGCTGAAGGAACTTGCTGGGTCAACTCCCTGCTGCGTTGCACCATATGTAGCCAGCTGCACCTGTGGGAAGTGGGTATTCGGCTTTATCACTCCTGAATTGCACCCAATCTGCACTGCTGAGCTGTTTCATTATGCAAAAGAGTGTTGCTGGCTGGCTCTGAGAGATGAGGTGTAAGGTAAAAAGGGGTGTGGCTGAAAGCCAAAAGGAGGCACAGTTAACAAAAATCTATACTGAACTGAGTGACTCAGAGCCTGGATAAAGCTGGTGTAAGTGGCTAATCTAAACCAGAGCAACCACGAGGGGAGCTCTAATCACAAGTGCAAAGCTGGACTTTGCTGACATCCCCTAGTGAGACATGTTCTTCTTCAAGCTCTCATCTCTGTAATTACTTCTTTTGTACAAGATTATTGCCTGTCACACAGACCATGGCTTGTTTGCCTGTGTGCAATATTGGAGGACCATGGATGCAGCATATGAAAGTCACATAAGACTTGTGCAGACAGCAGATGTGAATGAAGAGAAAAAGAGGCAGTGGGGGTACGCAAATTATTGGTTAGTAAATCAGTGTCCTTCCACACCCAGCCAGTGCGTGGCAATAGTGTGCAAGGGTCTTGCCAGGTGAATACCTGAGTGCTGCACTAACATATGCTCTAGGGAACTTCGCAGTGTCTGTGCCATGTGAGAGCTTTCTCAGAGGGGCATTGTTTCTCTGCAGATTGCCCAGCAAGTGCTTTTGTAGCTGCTCTGCTCATTTTCACACATAAACAAATAGGATCCTTTCTGCCCTCATGTTACTCACCTAATTCCCTGAGCAGCAGTGACAGGATCATCAGTTCAAGGCTTACAAGACCCCTGTGAATGGCTGCAGCAGAGGTGAGAGACTGAACAGGGGTGTGTATGGTTACTAGACCCATACCTTTGGCTCCACCCATTACCCAAAAGAGCTCCTGTGTGTATCTGTGCAGTTCTGGTGTAAAAACTACTAGAGAGAATCAGGATGGTGTAAGTAATTCAATTAGACTAGACTTCCTCACGAGACTGCAGCTGTAGTACAAGCTGCCCAGAATCAAACCTATTGCATCTTCCATGCCAAGAAATGTTCCTAGGCAGTGCTAAATTACTAGGATGCTGTTAGCTGGGTGTTCTTTCAGAGCCTGCTTAATGATCCAAAGCCTAACATGTAGTGTATGAACTCCAGTTCCCAATGATCAGTTTTCAAAATCCAAAGCATGTTATCACGTGCAAACATGTACCACATACAATTAGTGTATCACTGAACCTTATGCCATTACAATGAAACATAATCTGGCCTTCACTATACAGTAGTCAAATATTAGCCTTCAGTAGCAAAGTGTAGTCTTTATTTTTTTTGGTTTGTTTCACCATTTTCTTAGGTAAAATAATGAAAATTGATTGCCATATAGATTTGCGATAACTCTAACATTAACAGTGACTGATAATAAATATTGGTCCAAATTCTGCCCTCAAACCCATAAAAGTGGTTTCAGCTAATGTTGCTAAAGATTTATTAATAAAATTGTACTCAGTAGGTTTGAGTGGATATAATCAAAGGACAAATTTGGCTTGTTGGTTGGATATATTTCAATATAGCTTATCCTTCAGTTGTTTTAGGCTCTGATCTTTAAAGGAGCTCCATCCAAGCCCTGGGGTCTGACCATGTAACATTCTTTGCAGGATTGGGCCCTTCGTTAGCAGTGACTAAAGTCTTTTGTTTGATTATGCTTTACAGTTACTTTTTGTGTCTCAATAAACAGGTTCTAATTACAATTATTTGTCATAACAAATGACTAACAAGTCTCCATTAATGCATAAGTTTCAAAACAATACTATCAACAAATCAGTTAACTTGGTATTCTCCTATACCTTTACAGACTTACAATCTGCTTTAACAGCCGGCAGTGAACTAGAAACAGAGATCCAATAATATCTGAAATAAATTTCCCCACCTTGTACCCAAAGGTTGAAAGATCCCTGGATTCAAATAGACAAAGCCCTTAATCCTACATTTTTCTTTCCAAGCACCAGTCTGAAAAATGCAAACTGCAACATCAGCACTATGCTAGTGGCTTCCAAAATTTCTCCTCCAAAGATCCTAAGAAAAGATTTACTCATTCTTTACTCATTTAGGATCACATATTGTATATTTGCCCCACGTAAAACTGTCACTCTCTTACTTTTTTAAAAAAAAGTTTAGGTTCAAAAATTCTGGTGGAGTTAGAGGCTGTCTGAGGTGGGAATGTTTATAAGCTCTATGATATTAACTGCAGCACTCAACCTCAGGTGACATAAAGCATGCAAAAAAGAACTTTCTGTCAGTTTTATTATTTCTAAAAAGGTTCCCCTTGAAGGAGAAGAGTGACCTTGCTCTGCTGAGCTGACATATGCCACTGAATTAATAGCTAAGCTTTGCTGTAGGGAAGCTTGCAGAAACATTACAACTCCAGTGGATGAGTTTGCTGTGAACATTAATCAGGTGAACCAAAATGATGCTTGAAACACTCATTTAAAAGTAATAAAAACTCTTCTTTTTTTTTAAACTTTCTTAGAATTAGCTTATTGTTGGTCATTACCTGTGGTCAAGGATATCGTTGCAGTAAAACCTAGCAGATTGGTTTTAAAAGTTTCTTCACTCTTCTAAAACTGAGCAAGCTTGGAGGACAGTCGCCTCTGACAGTGATGACTTAGGGTTACTATTTAATACCAATCCTCACTGAAAGCTTTAGCTGACGGAATATTTTTCTCACAGCTTCCTTCACCATTAAACTATGTTTTGATAACAAGGGATGTAAAGGCCTGATTGTGTTCTCAATAAAGTCACTGGAGTTTTACTACTGGCTGCATTGAGAGAAGGATTAAGCCAATTTGTCCCTTGTGTGAGAGATGTATAAAGTGTGCAAGGAGATCGTTAGGGATAGCCTGCAAAGTGGGGGGAATGAGTTGCTCCGGTCCTCCACCGCTCTTGAAAGCATCAAGAAATGATGTCACATATGCAGTATCATTCTGAGGCACAATGTACTCACCTCTTCCTGTTGTGTAGAGTTATATAGGTATTTAATGCCTCTATTCTCTAAGGGCTCAGTCCTAAAAACACTCAAGCGTGTGTGTAATTTTACTAACATGAGAAGTTGCCTTGCACTTTGTAGGACCGGGGCCTAGATATGTTTTACATAAAACATTTTTTAAAAAGGAATCCCACTAGATAAATAAGTTTAGGGAGGGTTTAAAAATCAAACAAGCTGGTTCTTTTAATATGTGAGAATATTTGAATTGCTCTGGTTCTGAAAAAAAAACCCACAGGAAAGCAGGGAAATTCATATTTAAGGATTAGGGACCAAAACCCAGATCCTCAAAGGTATTTCGGTGCCTAACTCCCAGTGGCTTCTAATTCCCAATGGGAATTAGATACCTAAATAACCTTTGAGGATCTGGGAACTTAGGCACCAATACCTTCAAGGATCTGAGCCCAAATCTGAAGTTCTTACCAAGTGTTTAACCAGTCTTGTCATAAACAGTTAGTTCAGGGTTAAGGTTTTTTTTCTACCTGTGAACACCTGACCAGAGGACCAATCAGGTACAAGATCATTTAAAATCCCTGTGGAGGGAAGTTTTTTTTCCTGTGTCCTTTGTTTAAGTGACTCGCTAGTTGGAATTAAAGGAGTCCAGACATCTTAATCAAGTCCTCTCAGAGTTCTGCAATAATTTCTTCTATTCAAGCTAGTGAGTATTAGAAAGGGAACTAGTATTTTTGTATTGTTATTTCTGTATTTGCAATTGTGTGTTTTGCTATAGAATTTCTTTAATTCTGTACTGTTATTGCTTTTACTGAGACAGAAAGGAGGGGGGATTCTCTCCAGAGATTGATAAGTTTAGACCCTGTGTATTGTTCCATCTTGGTATTACAGAGACAGTTTACTTTCTTTTTATTCTTTAATAAATCTTTTCTGTTAAGGACTTGGTTGATCTTTCCTTGGGTGAATTCTCAGGGAAAGGGGAGGAGGGAGGAGGAAGGCATCCCTCTGTAGTTGAATCCCGGTATCTCTCCTAGGAGAAGGGAGGGGGGAGGAAGCAGAGGAGAATGGTTTACTTCTCCTAGGTGTAAGAACTTCATGGATTTGGGGCTCTTGGGATCCCCAAGGATTTTGGGAAAGGACTGTGTCCCAATACACGTACATTATTGGATGGTGGCAGCTTTTACCAGATCTAAACTAGGATTTTAGTTTAGGGAAGTCTATGCAGGTCCCCATCTTGGAACCCAACAGCTCCAAGTGGGGGAGAAACCTATGACAAGTCTTTACTCAGACAACATGTTCCTTGACTTCAGGAGACAATTTTGCAGAGGAAGGGGTTCAGGACCTGTCCCTAGATGTTTTTTGCACATATCTAAATGAAGGGCAAAAAGGGTGATGTTGAGGTAGATTTTTCCCATCATGGCAAGTCCTGAACTGTCAGTTTCATACCTCCTGTGAGTTTGTCACACATCCTTAACCTTCCTTTAATGTCATTTTCCTTTCTATGCTTTTGTGTGCTATTCAGAATAGGTTTTAATGAAACAGCAGAGAAATAATTGGCAGAATTCCATAATTATTACAAATACGTGTGGGTGTCCTGCATGCACAGTGTCAGTCAGACTGCCAGGTGTGCTCAGCAGCTATTAGCACCCGTTTTTCTGGATGGGAGCTGTGTGGTGCTAAGCACTTTTCAAAATCTGTATGTAGGTGCTATTTAAAGTTCAGGATCTATGTGTGCCAAAAGGCAGCCTCCCCGCCACCCCCCATTTGTAAATCATAGTTGTAAAAAGCCATGCTACTTTTGAGGTAAATGTTGCTACAACAAGGAGTGTTTTCTGGCCTCACAGATGTGTTATAACTTATTTAAAACATTTTTGCTAGGTGAAATTTACTATTAGTTTAGTCTTTCACAGGTCCTTGGCATTAGCCTGTAGGAAGATGGGCCCCAGTCCTGCAAGCTCTTATGCCCCTGCTTAACTTTAGAAACATAAGAAGCCCTGTTGAGTGAATTGAGTTGTTCACATGCATGTGAACTAGTTGCAGGACCAAAGTCATAGACCAGTGATACTCAGACTGAGGCTCGGGTGCAACAAGTGGCTCTTTTAATGTCTCTCCTGCAACTCTTTGGCGCAAATGATATTAAAACACTGTGGTTTCATTATTAACCAATCTGAGTTATTAATCAGGATGCTTTTACTATGTTATTAACCAATTGTAGAATACTCAGTCAGTCATTTTGTTGTGAGAATATATATAAATATATAGTAAATGAAATAATAAATGTACACTACTGTGGCACTTTCAGGTAAGGTTGATCGCTAGTTTGGCTCCTGAGCCACTGAAGTCTGAGTATCACTGGCATAGGCTCTAAACAACTGAAAAATAAAGTTCTGACAACACTGCTGCCAGGTGCTACATGTTTCACTGTACATTTTGGTGAAGGCTCTAGACGTTTATGTGGGTGTTACATAGACATGCTAATATAACAGCTGTTCAACATTTGCTTTAAAGAGCTATGTTTGCTGAGCTGTAGAAGTGTTAAATATAATTAACACACTACTTTATACAGCTGTTTATTTTCTAGTGATTTTTCCATCATTAAAGTTACTGTTGGCCCTGATGTTTCACAGTGACAGCTCTGTTGAACAACCTCTTTGTCTTTCTTCCCCTCAGCCTGCCATCCCCATGCGATCACTGAATACCAGAGCATACTGACAGAGTCTTATAGAGTCATTTTTAAACCAGTTAAAATGCCATTTTAGTAGCTTGTTCCATCTGAGTTAGCGAGAACAAGCTGTGTCATTTTTGTTGCTTTGCCTGGTAAGGTATAAGATTTAACCATGTTTTGTTTTTCAAATGGACTAGAAAGTTATATTAATAGTCAGATATTCTATACATGTAACTAATATGTACATGGGACAAATCCTGTGAAGTATGGTGGACCTCACGTCTCCTCTCTTGGCTCTTCGTTATACTTCTGATTGTTTCTGAATCAGATGTTCAAATTCTTATACTTTATACAGAAGTGAGAAACTCCTTCATACAGAACAGCCCTAAATTTAAAATATGATAGCTTGCTATCAGGCCAGTTAAAAGACCATTTCCTGTGATCTATTAACTATTAGCCAGCCCATCTTAATTCTTTATCTCTAGCTCTGTTTCATCTCCATAGTGACTGACATTGGATCCCTTGTTCTGAGGGACTAGAAGTATCATGGAATGGATGTATTCAGCCCCACCCTATGTAGGTGAACTTTGCCCAGCTCTACTTATCTCCATTGAGCAAGCAGACATATTCTGTCCTCTTGGATGTTCCTGTGGCTTCTTTCCCTGCAGTGAGGAAAGAGCATGGACAGTCTAGAAACACATTACAAAGGAATAATCCTTAGTGGGGGGTGAAGAGAAAAAGAACAAAGAAAATATTGGGCCAGATCCTCAACTGATGTAAATCAGTGTCGTTTGCTTGAAATCACAAATCAGGCTGATTTCTACAAGCTGAGGATCTGGCCCCATTATCTGAAGTATGAACAGCCTGTCAAAGACCTGCAACAGTTACCTTAAGCAATTTATAGCTGTACAGTACAAATTGTAGACAGGGGACAAGTGAAAACTGGAGCTGAAATGAGTGGAAGAATTTCAAACAAGGCAACATTTACCCCTGTGCAGAGAGCCAGCATGAAGCCTCTGCATCACTTATCTCCCACTTAAACACTATATTGAATGGGACTTTGGTGATGCACAGAGATTGTGCTGGCATTCTATACTAGGGGCCACTACTCAGCAGGTAGAAATTGTGAATGTCTGTTGGAGATATGATCGGGCTGAATTTCACCCATAATTAATATTTACTAAGGCAACCACCGTCACTTGTGGCACATAGGCTAGCTTTTCAGATACAGAAGCCTCTGACTAATTTGTCAATAAGAAGTACCTGTCTTGTACTCTAATTAGGAAATACATAGTTTATAGTAGGAAGACAAAGTATCCCATAGATTTTAGTGTCTGTTGTTTTCCAGTTGTGCACCAAACATTTTGGTTTGTTTTCTATTCTTTGCCCTTCTTTTAAACTTCATTGAAGATTTTAAGAATAACTTGCAGGCAAGTAAAAATGTGATCAAAATAAAAATAAATGTGTCTTTTCACCGCTTTAAAAGGGTTATTTAAAGAATCCCAAATTTCTGGGAATGAAAGAAGCAGCAGAATATAGAAGAGTCATTAAAAACAATTTGATAAGTTTGCCTTTTCACGTTATATTTATTAGATACTAGAGCACAAATGGAACGCAAGCCAGCAATGTTCCTTTACTGAATCTAAATAATTGATACAGGCCTTCTGTGGAAAAATAAGGGTGTTGTTTTTCACATGCCTGCATTAGATTTCATTGTGCAAATTCACATTTGCTTAATGAACCCATCAGTAACTCTTGTGTGAATCCAGCCAGCAAAATCACTTAGTTTTATAAGATACTGGTATCAAAAATCAATGACATATTTTCATCTAGTAGATTTGCATTTGCTTTAAGATCTTCCCTTAACCTGGAAATGAGGCCTACAGATTATGACTCTGTCTTCACAAAATGGGTGTTCCCTGACACTAATGCGGTGACTGACAATACCAAAAGTAATAGCCTTGTTCCCCTCCGAGCCCAGGGCTCCTAAATCTGCTTTTCTTTATCGGTATAATGGGGTTGAATACATTTTAAAAGGTGGTAGCTATTGATTACTTAATGGAAAAAGTTAGTATGGGAGAATTGCTGAAGCAGCCTTATTTAGTGCTCTTCTGTGCAACAAGACCATTATCTGGAATGGTGGAAATCATCCTGTAACCCTTTTTAATATTTAATAGCTCCAAAGCAACACTGAAGTATACTACAAAATAGCCCAAGGCGTCTGTCCAGATAGGATATAAGGTTGTTTCAAGGCTCTAAAAAGAATAACTGATTTCCCTGTGCTCAAGTTGTTTATGAGTAAGAGCAACAATAAACTCTTTTCCTCTGTTCTCTTTTAGACTATCTGAAGCACATCAACACTTTAATATACAGTTATTCCTAGTAGGCAGCTTGAAATGATGGAATGCTACAGAAAGGTCACTGTATGTTTAGAGATCACTGCATGAGAATGTTTTATATTTTCCCAATATTGTTGTGATTCCCAGCCTCCCTCTTTCCATCCCTCCCACTCTGCTGAGGGGCATATTTGGCAAGGCTGACAAGTCAGTGAAAGGTGTTAATCCTGTCTAATAGACCCATAATCCTTGGGGCTATGTTTTATATCATACTATTGAGCTAACCCCTTGTCATATGCCAGGATATTGTTGATCTAGTAAATATAGAAGTTATTTCTTGGAGCTTTAAATAAAATTAAACTGCACAGACTAAATTATCCTTTAACCAATTCTTAGTAGTTTTCTCCAACAAATTTTCTGATGGATTACAACCAATTAAGATACACCATAAATAAATACCTTTTTAAAATGACTAAGTCAGCATTTGAGTTAATGAATATATACAAATATATTTCATGTAATAATTTTGTAAACCAAGCTAATGCCAAAACAATCAAAATGAAATAAACAAAAATAACATAAACAAGATATCAGGCTAGAAAGCTCAACAAATATATGCCACAGAATGCCTTCTCGGGACTAGAACCCTATTACAAACCAAAGATCAGTGAGAGACCAACCTCACATTACTGGGAGAGGTCACTCTGGCTGTAAACTTGTCACTGAAACAATATTTTGGTAAAAAAAAATCTTTTCTGAAAATTTCCCCCAAAACATAGATTGTTTTCTGACCATCTCCAATAAGAAGTAGTTTGTATGTATGTGTTTGGGGAAGAGAGGATTGGGCTATCACGGAATTTTTAAGCTGAATTGTGTAAAAGGTGATCCTGAATTTTTTTTTCTTTAGAAGAAAATGGAGATTTTAAGACCTACTATTTTTCTGTGGTTTTCCACTGTCACCTCTCTCCCCTCCCCTCGTCAACTATTTTTAGTTTAAAAGTGACTGTGTGAGAGAGATAAGGGAGCTAAAATGGATAGTGACCCTGTGATTTATGAGCAGGGACGGAATAAGATGGGGGTCTTTCCTAGATGGAAATACCCAGGGGAGGTATACGTGGACACAGGATAGTTGGTATCCTTTTGATGAGCGCCATTCTTAAGATCACAGTTGCTGACGCTGAATGTCAACTTGTCACCCTGTACAACAGTCAGAAGTATGACAGTTTTACTGATGAGGCTCTTAGAGGGCTAACTATATCCAGAAAAGGACAATATACAAATACATAGAAGTAAACTGCAGCTTATTAATTATGGGTAGAAAAAGGTACAGATCTGTATCATCACTCAGAAAATTACCATAAGGTTAAATTGTTACTCAGATCTCAACTCCATCAGAACTGAATGCCATAAGAGCTTCAGATCCCCTGCTTTTAAGAACACTTCATGAAAGGACATGAGTGGTGTTCAGATAACACATAAATGGGATGATGTAAGAACATAGGCAGCAAGGGTTAGTTCATAAGTCTAGTTCTTGTAAGGCACTCACCACTGTAGAATATGAGTACCTCACAAACACATGAATTTATCCTCATGGTAGCATTATTCACATTTTATAAATCAAGCTCTGCGGCATGACAAGAATAAGGATGGTATTTTCAAAAGCCCTTTTCAAAGGGATGGTATTTTCAAATTCTTCTCCTACTGAAGTAAATGAGAGTTTTCCCGTTAACTTCATGTAAACGGAGTTATACCAATGTGGAACATTTTTGGAAAAACCACCTGAAGGACCTTACCCAAGGTGACAAAGGGAGTTTGTGCCAGACCTAAATATTGAACACTGGGTTTCTGAATCCCAGTCCAGTGCCTTAATCACCCTTCATTTTGCTTACATGTCACTCAAGGGAAACCTCAATTACTTCTGAAGCTTCCTCCTGAAAACTGCAATATATTCAGAGAGATATTTGATGGAAAAGTCGTGGAAGCTCATGAGACTTCAGTAGGCTGGCGGACAAGTCCTAAGACATCACAGTTGATAAAGCCTCCTGTAAAGTTATCTTAAAGTTAAAGAAGCTAGAGAGAGGGCTGGGGAGACCTGTTGTGGTTGATGGGAGGGAAGTATGACAGGCATTTTAAATAGCTGAGGCAGATGGAAGAAGAGAAGGGAAGTGAATCTGTGTGTGTTTAAAAATTGGGCACCTAAATTAGAGACTATTTTTGAAAAATGTGGTGCTTACTGATTACTCTGTTTGTTTCACTTTGTTTCATAATGTTCCTGCACGGAAATAAGCTTAAAGTTCTTTATTCAGAACTCTTTCTCTTAAGGGCCAATTCAATTCCCAGTGAAGTCAGTGAGAGGTTTACCACCGCCTCCAGTGGGAACTGAATCTAGCCCAAACTAAAGAGCCTTAAACAGTCTTCAGCTGCAGTTCCCAGTCGGAAGGATAAACTGTATAAAGTTAATTGAACAGCTACAGTAATAGAACTGGCGTCCTCCAAAGCACCTACATTGTATAATACTAAATGTAAATGGCCTGATTGTGATCTCCCTTACTACCAGTGTAAATGACGATAACTCACTGAAGTCAATGTAAAGTATGGATGTGAAACTGGTGTACATGAGCTCCTATAATCATATGCATAATCTAATTCCATGCATTGTTAACAATGTCTTTGATTCAGATTGTTTTGTCTCCAGATATACACTCATACTTTGTCCCTATAGGCACCTCTAAGGCTGTGTCTGTCTCTACTTGAAAATAACATGTTATGTTCCATTCATAGGCAAAGAAGTTTTAACATAAGAAAGAATTTGTATTTGTCTTAATAATGAAAAAGAATATTGTCAATGAGCTCAATTTTGTTTGTTTATTTTGTCTTACAGCGCACAAGTAGTTTTGGAAACTTTGACCGTTTTAAACACCATTCAGTATCAAAACCAGATGATTCAGCTGAGGTTTGTATGTTGCAATAATCTACTTCTGTTACTCCCTCTCCCTGTGACTGTTGGGGAAACGGTAGGGTTCAGTGGTGTAAAACAGGATTGGTGCGCACTTGCTCACGTACGTGCTCCTGTTGAAATCAATGGGAACTCCTTGCGTGACCAAGTGCTTAGCAACCAGAATAAAGTTTGCACAATCAAGCCCTTAATATTGGCGTAGTGCAAAGGACAGGGTCATTTCTGTTTTAAAAAAAGAAAGGGCAGCAAGAACTCAGGAAAATCTACGCTTCAGAGGGCTGCTTCCACAATAGTGGCCTGATGATAGCATCATGGAGATATAGCTTTCTGTCTTCAAGTGTGTTAAGTAAATTCCCACCACTCTCACTTGGATCAGGGACCATAAATAAGGTGAGCATCAATTTGTACAGCATTTTCTATATCCCATTTGTGAGTACTTAAGCGAAGTGCAAGCCTGTTGTGTACATATAATTCCCCAGACAGTTCTAAAGCTAGAAGAACTGCTAATAATAACTTGCATGCACCTTACCTGAATCCAAAATCTCTCTCTTCAGTCTCTCATTCCATTACATCTGATTTTATTTTCATGAGTAATAATGGTTTGGGGTTTTTTTAAATTTCAAATTAGGTATGTGAAGTGGAGACTGTAAGTGACATTGGAGATCCAGGACAAAATAAAATGACAGGTAATGGAGGAAGCCTGGGAAAGAAGATGCGGGCCATTTCCCTAACCATGAAGAAAAAGATGGGTAAAAAGTACATCAAGGCACTCTCTGAGGACATGGTAAATATGGTTTAAAAAAATCTTTGGATTTGTATGATCAATTACATTAGAAATGTTGTATGTGTTTGTTTCATTGTTTTTTGGTAGCACGTTACAAACTAGCATTGATGTACCAGAGTTCAGGTGTATATAACTTAGTGACACACATTGAATTAAAACAGTAGTTACCTCAATTATATATCAATTCTTTCCCTCCTCGCCTTTCCTCCCCTGTGTAGGCATATTCTCTCTCACACACACACACGCACGCGCACAATTTCACCCTTCAGGGGTCCAGGATAGAGAAGAGAGTTTTATACCATTGGGAAAGGGGAGATTTTGCTTTGCCAACAGTGAAAAGATTGTGTGTGCATCCATCCATGAATACAGCCATGCAAGTGAGGGGAAAGCTCCTTAAACACTCCCCACTAACTGTCCATCTGTGTAAGGACCAGGAAAAATCTGATCCAAAATGAAATACATTGGAATTACCATACTGAATCAGATCAGTGGTCCATTTAGTCTTGTATCCTGTCTCTGACCAAGGCCCGTACTAGATGCTTCCAGAAGAATTCTCACGGTGGACATTTATGGAATCACCGCATTCAGGAATTCTTTCTAACCCGTTAGGCTTTTGTCCTGAAGCATGAGGGTTTATATCCCTCATACATTTTTATCTTATCTAATGTAACTGCAGATATTCTTATTATATATAAAAATAAATGTAAAATCGTTTTTGAATCTAACTAAACCTTTTTCCTCAATATCTTCTGGCAGCGAGTTCCACACTTTAATCACATACTGTGCATTAAATGTATTTCCTTTTATTAGTTTTATATTTGAGTTTC
Source organism: Mauremys mutica (assembly GCF_020497125.1). Taxonomy (NCBI): domain Eukaryota; kingdom Metazoa; phylum Chordata; order Testudines; family Geoemydidae; genus Mauremys; species Mauremys mutica. Next base: position 187,254,396 of record NC_059072.1, on the reverse strand, counting down.
ATTTTCATTGTTCAGTTGTTTTTGTATTATGAGACAGAATAAACAGGAGTGCCACATTTATTTCTGTGTAGTTAAATTAATTCTTCATACAAAAGAAACAGATGATGCATACAATCTTATTTTCCCCTGTAACTAATACATTCAGTGCTTCTCCACTGATTAACTAGTGCAGAGTGCAATAGAATGGCATAACTAGCATGCTTCCTGCTGGAAACCAGTCATCTTTGATTTCTGTGATTTGCGTTACATGCATCTGCATGGGAAGAGGAAGTGAGTTTCTAGAGATTAGTCCCACATCAGGGGCCCTGGGCCCACTCCACAAATATACTGTAATCTTTGATCCACTCTATGAGCCAAATAACGGATGTTTAACATTTTCCTTAGTTTGATGCAATATCCCAGAGGGCATATGACATTCAGGTTACATCAGCATGTCACGCTACGTTGACATTGTAATGCAATGCTGTAAAGAACCAGCTTCCTTTGGAAATCATCGTTGTTCCATTTAGCTATTACATCTGCTGTAAATGAAGTGGTGACTGAAGCATGGGTCATACTTTCTAATCTTTGCAAACTTTATAAGCTATGCTTTGAGAGGTAGCATTTAATAATATAACCTCTAAGGTCCAGTACCCAGGCCTTAGATGATTTTTGTGAGGGAAATGGGCCTATGTTAATTTCGTAATGAGACTTAAGCAGCCAACTCAGGGAGTGTGATAGCTGATCATCCACACTCCCATCTGGAAGGTTGGCTCTGGAAAGCCCTGACCTTGGTTCTAGCTGCAGAAGGCCAGTAGAGTCCAGGGTCTGGGAAAGCTCTTTGCAAGACACAGCAGTTGCAGTTAATGGTTCCCTTCCTGCTCCTATGAGCTTCCCGAGTATGTGGAAGCAGCAGCCTTTTTGAATTAGGCCTCAGATGATTTTGTATTTTCCTCCTGAACTTCTAAAATTAACAAAGATAACTTAAAAAACAGGAAAGGTGAAAAAATTTGGGATAGATTCTGGCCCCTGCTCTGGTGAGGCAAAGCAGCCAAAAAGTCTCTTCTCTGGCTATCTAGGATTTCCCCTTGATAAGCCTCAGAGGGATGTAACAGTTGTTGTGCCAGATTCACTACTGTTGTAATTCCGCGGAGATCAGGGATGAATTTAGCCAGTGTCCTTTTCTGGAGGCCGTCACTGGGGAAATTGAGGCACAGAATTTGAGGCACACAGGGTGAGTAAGTTGTGGAGCTGGGAATTGAACCCTGAATTCCTGATTCCCAGCCCCATGGTATAACCATGAAAAGTGCTTCCTCCCTTGTAATGGTTGGTAGGAGAAAGAAGCTTTCTTAAACTGCAAGTAAATTGTAATCATTTTTTTAGAATAATTGTGGACAGGCAAAGGAAATGTGCACAAGATATTGTGTGTCAGCTGTGCATATAAAATCTATTTCACTGCATCTAACCACTGATCTTTATTGCTGAAGAATGAAGAAGGAAAAGACGTCTGCTACTCGCATAGTGACCCTGGGGATGGAACACACACGGAGAAGGTCTGCTTAAAAGCCAGTGACTCCATGGACAGTCTCTATAGTTTGAATAGTGGCCAGAGCTCTTCTAGTAAGTACAAAAAATCATAGTCCTGTTCAGTCTCTTTCTTTATTATTTATTATTGAATATGCCTTGAGTTGTTGGCACTGGGGAACAGAAATTTGATAACACAAGGATTTTTATTCTAGCAGACAAAGCTATAACAATATCCAACAACTGGATGTTAAAGCTAAAGAAATTCAGATTGGAAGTGATGTGCAGTTTTTTAACCTTGAGGTTAATTAGCCATTGGAACAATTTGCCAAGGCTTTTTCTGGATTCTTCACGGGCAATTTTTAAATCAGGATGTTCTTCTAAAAGATCTGCTCTAGCTCAAACAGGCGTTAATTCAGGGAAGTCATACAGCCTGTGTTATACAGGAGGTCAGAGGTACGTTAGTACAGTAGTTCCTTTTGGCTTTACTATCTGTGAATCAGACTTTGCCCATTTTAGTAATTAGAAGAACCAAAATTTAACCCCACAATAATTAAACTTGAGCTTTTCAACAAGCCTGACATCCTGCCTATTGATACAACAACCTTAAATGTCAGAACTGGCCCTAAGCCTGTCGCTGCCATGGCTCTATCACCTGTGGAGTGGTGATTGCAGGGTCACCCACATACAAGCCTTCTCTTAGGGTGGCTGGGAACCCACTGCCTCTAGTCTGCAGATGGGTTGGCCAAAAGGGCCAGCCTGACTCTGCTGCTCTGGAGGAGGTGGGAGAACCCAGCCAACACAAAAGCAGCAGAGGACCAAGGTCTGCCTCCTTCCCAACCCACCAAAAATCTGCTATTCCCCCCACCAGATAGCATAAGCTGGAGGTTTGGGGAGGCATGTGACTCTCCAAGGGGCAGTGGGGTTTCTGTCTGCTGCCATGCTACAGGCAAACTGCTCCTCAAAAGCTCCGGACTGTACATGATGATGTTGCATTGGTGTCACCGCATATATAATATGATCTGCATGGGTTCTGTAGGCACAGGTACTGCATGGGTTCTGTACTTAGTGGTTAGTCTGGCCCTGAGTTGTAGCTGTGCACTTGAACAACCACATCAAGTCAAATTATTTTATGGTCATTATCTCTGATGTGATTTGTACAAACTATATGAGAGTTTACTTCCAGCACACTGCTGCTCTTATCTAAAAACATACTTGGATGGGATTTTGCAGAGCTTGCTTCAATTTGCCTGACTTACGCTACTGATGTTTTATTACCCAACTTGGATAAAATGACAGGTAGAAATGTAGATAAGATTAACATTTCCCTCTGTAATGTAGGTGCGTTGAGGTCCTAGTTTATAATATAATGAAATAAAGTAGTTTCTGCAGTATTTGTTTCAGTTTCTCTGAATAAGCAGGACAAGTTCAGCAGCTATAATTCCCTACACTGCAGTTTTAAAATACACATTATTAATCTGCAGAGGTAATATTCCAACAAGTTCATAAGTAAAATGAGCAGTCTATTAGCATCAGCCTCATAAAGGATTATTGCACAGAATAAATTAAAGGTCTCCAACTCATTTTGTTTAGCCTTTCATAGTATGTTTGATTATTGAATATATTTTTCTTGGAATGTGTGAAAACTGTCTGAGTACAGTCTTTTAATTCTCTGCTTTGCATATTAGCCTCTCCATTTCTATACAAAATTGAATATCTAGTAGTTCAAGGAAGGGGATTTAAATCTTCATTCTCATCTCCATTAGGTGGAGTGACTAGCTGTTCCGATGGAACCAGCAACAGGGACAGCTTTAGACTTGATGATGAAGTCCCTTACACTGGACCATTCTGTGGACGAGCCAAAGTACACACTGACTTCACACCGAGTCCTTATGATACTGACTCTCTCAAAATCAAGGTGAGACCATCATCAAAATTGCTGTGTGCAGTAGAGATATCTGAGCCATTTGTTTGGTAAGGGGTCTGTTCATTCATTTCTGACTTTTAAGGATATATGGCATTTAAAACAGACACGGTCATTTTAGCAATACCTTTGTATAGGGCTAGTTCATACAGAGTTGTCAGACCTACTATTGCAGGGACTCTGAGTCATGGGACTCCACCCTATCACAGTATTTTTGAGTTTCCCCTCTCATCCAGGTTTTTTTTTTTCAAATCAGCTATTTGGTGATCAAATGGCATAACGATGAGGTTATGTACATTTTTCACAATTAAGGCAGCTTGCTTTAAAGTTGTGAGCTGCCTGCTTCTTGGGGCTCAAAACTTGTGAGTACAGCCCATAAAATTTCAGCACCATTCAATCAAAAAACAAACCTTAGCTCTGAGTTGGCTTTGAACCCCAGGCTGAACCTAATCTGGATCCAGCTCCAAATCCCTCTCCCAATATGTAGGAATTAAACCTTTCCAAATCATAGTGTTTTCACTTCATGGGGCTGGGGGCAAATATTTCCTTAGCTTTCATTTCATGTAGTTTCATACCTCTGAGTTTAGTGGTCAAACAAACTCGAAACCTGGTGAAACCCAGAACTTTGCATGATTGCAAAGCAAAACTATAATTTGGCTGAAATTTACTCAAAATGTTTGCAGAATTTATAACACACATTGTAATAAACTGGGTCTCAATTTCAAGTTTGGAACAAAATCTCCAAACCCAAGATGGGTTTGAAGATTTGCTGCATATGCTTTGCACACCACTATTTGAAATACTGTGGTAAATTCTTCTTTTAAGGCAGAAGGCTAGATTGTGTATTTACAAACTGCCCAGAATAAAGGAGTTTGCTGCTGGGACAGTGCATAGTTGAGCTGTCCCAGGAGCAAACTGGGGAGGGAATTGTCTTCACTGAAGAGTTAGCTTGGGTGATCAGCACCTGAGTAAGCCTAGCCCAGGTGTGAGAGCCCTGACTGCAAAGGTCTATCTTTGTTACCGTGCCCTCACTGTTTCTCACTTGCTTGTTGTCATCTGGAGCATATCTCATGGATTTTTTGTGCCAAGATGTTCTACGATTCTTTTTTATCAGTTGTGGGAGAACTTGTCTACCCTTTGGGGGGGGGGAACTGTGGGAAAGGCATTGGAGGCCTATCAGCACGTGAGTGATTTAGCCTGAATCCTCACCGCAAAGTGGGTGGGTTCCAGCTCAAGTTAAAGCAGAGCCTGAGTTCTAATCCCCACACCAAGCTATGTAAGCTAGTCTGGTTTAAAGCACCTCCACATCAAGTCAGAGGTTTTTCTGTGTGGATGGTTTGGGAGCAGGGTAGGAAGCTGGGCTAAACGCTGGGTAAGAGTCCAGGTTAACTGTGTTGTGGAGATATACCCTATGGATGCCCCCTTGCTCCTTGCCAAGACTCCACCCATTCCCTGTCCCTTCCTGCTGGCCCATCTGCATGGGAAGGAAAATAGTAGCTCCACAGAGGCTACTTCCCATCCCATATGTAAATTGTATTGCCTGCACAAGCAAGAAAGGGGTCCACTTTCTGCCCCTTACTCCTCTGCAGGGGTTTGTAGGGCCAGGGTCAATCTTGCCACACCTTACTCTGCAATTGTTTTGTGGAATTTTGTAAATCAAGAAGTATTCCCTAGTTGTGGAAGGAGAGTTTCTTCACTCTAGTTAATATTGCTGAGCACTACCGTTGCTTCTGCTCGATGTCATCTGTGTAGTGAATCTGTTCTTGCTCCATTGAGATAACAGGTTACATATCACAAATCATCTGCCTCAGATTTGGTGTGCTTTTTTTTCTCTCTAGAAAGGAGACATTATAGACATCATCTGCAAAACCCCCATGGGTATGTGGACAGGCATGCTGAATAACAAGGTGGGGAACTTCAAATTTATTTACGTCGATATTATTTTGGAAGCGGAAGCTACACCTAGGAAGATAAAGGTGCACAGAGGGAGCAAAAGGGCCAAACCTAAAACTCTGCAGGAACTTTTGGAACGGGTCCATCTTCAGGTCAGCAAACACATTTCCAGTTTTGTGTTTTGTTTTGTTTCTGTGCATTTGCTCTTATTTTTACATCAAAGCCAGGGCCAAAATGGCAGGCTCCAGCAGCTCGGGAAATATCTTATCAGTAGCCCAGAAGATGCTACTTCCTTCCATTACCTAACCAGTGGGTATGTGGATGTGAGGGTGGTTGTTGGCAAAACGAGGCATGATAGTGCATAAATCCTTCATTTAATATGCCTTTTTCTTAGTTGGTAAGGTCCTTGGGAAAGAGGTAGTCTTTTTTTAGTATAGGTGTGTAGTGTGCCTAGCCCAAAGGGCCCCAATTTCTGATTAGGTCTCTAGGTATTACTTCAATACAAATGATAAGAATAATAACAACAATGTTATGGCACTGGTATTTGTGTGGGAATGAAGCATTTCTCTCTACAGGAATACACACACACACACATTCAGACACTGGGACAACACACACACAATGTGTGTCCTACAGCCATCTACATGGTTCTCTGCATGCTCCCTCTGGCTGGCACCAATGTAAAGAAAATACCCAGCCTGCTTATGGAGCTGGACTCAAATTGTTTTCTGGATACAGAAGATTTGACTGCTTCTTCTTAGGCTGTTTTATCAATGGAATAATTATTGTGACACAGACATAAAATAATAATAATGACAGTATTATATGACACTGCAATTTCAAAGCAGTTTGCAAATCCTAATTAATCCTCAAAACTTCCTACTGCATGTTAGTGTTGTAAATATTATTGGGTCAAATGTATCCTTCATGTGACTCGAATTTGGCCACTGATCTTCATTTTACAGATCAGGAACTTGAGATGCAGAGAGGTTGTGAATGGCCCAATGTCACAGCCTGAGATAGCAGTGAGTCGAGACTAGAACACAGAAGCTCTTGGTTCCAGCTCTAGACTTAGTTTACTCTTCTAAAAGGAGAGGAAAAATATGTTCAGAAAGTCTGTTATGTTAAAATTAGAAAGGGGACCCAAGCTACAAAGGTCAGACCCAGATCCAAACATTTACAAAGTTTAGGGGTGAATGAATCTGGAGTTTTGGTTTGTCCTGTTTTGGTTTGTCCTGTCTGGGCCAGGCACTGAAATTTGGGGGTTATTGGGATGAAGGGGCTTGGTTCAAGTCCATCTAAATGGAAACTCTCTCTTAGTGTCTTGAAAGGTTATTTTTTCCCCTGACCTGTTAATGAATCATATTCTTGGTTCTGTGTCAGTGTTATCCCTCCAGGCAATCCAACTTTAATTTAACAATAATTGCGGGGGGGGACAATAATGCACTTAATTTCATTCTGTGACCTTTGGAATGGCTTATCTTATGCAGTAGACACTAAGCAATGCCTGTTATGGGTATGTGCTGCAGTTTCCAGCGCTCCACTGACGAAAATAGAAAACCTGACTTTTCAACAGAAACACCACACACAGTTTTCTATGAAACAATTCTCATGTTCCTCAAACTAATATGGGAGTGTTACAGACACTGGGCCAGATCCTCAGGTGCTATAAATCAGATTCAATGGAGATACTCTGATTTACACCAGCTGAGGGTCTGGCCCTCTGGATAGCAATAGATTAAACAATGCTTCAGTTCAGCTAAATAAACCCAATCTGAATGTAAAGTGTATCTGAGGTACCCTGAGACACATGGCAGGATGTCTCATGTTATGGGCAGGACAAGGGAGGGAACAGTAACTTGACAGCTCTCTTTAAAACTAGCCCAGAGGCAATGTTGATGATTGGGGGACTCGGTGCTCCAGGAGTCATGATGACTTTTCTCCCCAATTCCACCAAAAAAATGAAAGAGAGAAATTGTGGTTATGTCTCTAACTGAACCTGCTGATTGCTTACTAAAGGAATTGTTTGCTTTTCCTTTTGTAGGAATACTCATCAACCCTCTTGCTAAATGGCTATGAGACTTTGGAGGATTTAAAGGAGCTACAGGAGAGCCATTTGATTGAACTAAATATTACAAACCCAGAAGACAGGGCAAGGTTACTCTCTGCAGTTGAGAATCTACAGGACTATGAAAGTAAGTGTGTAAACTTACATTCAAGGTTATGTTCTAATTTTAATTGGAGACATAAACACATTTAAAATAATGGTAACTTCTGCCAAAGTCGACAGATTAGGCCTTTTCCTCAAATAGGAAAAATTCCTGAAAAATTATTTCAGGTACTATTATTGCCCCTCTCCCAGAAATATATGAATGCCTGGCAATCTTTATCCTCACAACAGCTTTGTGAGGTAGGGCATGGCTATCATCCCCGTTTTACAGATGGGAACTGAGGCACAGAGAGGCTAAGTGATGCCTGTGATAGAGCAGGAAATTGAAATTAGATCTCCCATATCCCAGGCTTACTTCCTAGAAGTACATTAAAACATTTTTTTCTTTGGAAGTGATTTCCTGCAGAGGAAGATCTTCAACATCCTCTCTTCCCATTCACTGTTCCTTCCCTTTAGCCCCTGGTGAGAACCATGAAATTTACTGGTGTTTGTAATACAGATCAGCAAACAGTGGTTTGGATAAAACAGTAGCTGATCTGTAGTCTCAGCTCTAAATGAACCTGAACTGGATCTTGTTTGAGGTTCAAGAAGTTATTAGCTTTTTCTGTGTGTTTTGTTTTCCCTTTTATGCTTATTTGCACTTGCTGCTTTCACTGGACTTGGAAGTACCAAGACCGTGAGACATGCTGTTGTGATATTTTCAGCCTGATTTCTAACCTAAAATAGTTCAGATAAATTCCTACAAATTTCAGCTAAACAGCTACATATTTGGATACTCATCCAGACCAAACCTTAGAGCTTTGCTCTGCATTAATGTAGAGTCATGCCCTTCCTGAGCAACCACTTTGCCAGATATCCACTCTAAATTGAGGATCCTGTGGAAATAAAAATTGGACCGGGGAATGCAGTGTCTCCCAGAAACATTTTAAGGATTTCTTAGGGGCCTAGGTCTACAACTCATCAAGAGTAATAGCTCATCTGCAACCCCCCAGTCTGGCTGTTAACTGAGGTGGAGTGGATTTCTCTCTATCACTCAGTCACTCTTACACACCTGGCCACTTCCAACACATAAAACTCAATTATTCAGAACTTCACCCAAAGTGGGATCCTCCATCTCATATGCACACTCTGCCTCTCTGAGTTTCTAAGAACCCCCATGGCTGTCTCAGCCCCCCTCAGTTTGCTGTCTGGGTCTCTCAGGGCCCCTCACTCCTAGACCATCTCTGGGTCTCTCTGAATCCCTCTTTGTCCCTTACTGTCTCTCCTCCTCCAAGATGGAAAGAAAAGAGACTCTATGAGAACTGTCAGGAGAGGTAGTTCAAATGGCCTTCTCTGCCCTCACCATTCCCTATGGACTGGGTGATGGATGCACATCAGGAACAGTCCTTCTTTCTATCCTGTAGCCTTTGTCAGCTGAGGGGGGGGAGGGGGGGAAAGGGGCCTTGCCATTATAACAGATACAATGATTGAAGTGAGGCCGAGGAGGGGTGAGCTTGGAAGGAAAGGAGAAAGAACTACTTCTATTGTTTACCCTGCAGTTTGGGTGGAGGTGGCCTCCTGTCCCCTCCCCCTTGACCTGCCCTTGGATTATGCATATCAGTACATATCTAGGTTGCTAACTGATCATGCTGCACATTCTGTATATTTTATCCTACACGTTTTACATCAACAATTAACAAACAAAACAGGAACAGAAAATGCTAAGGTTATATTTTTACAAAGATTTTTTATTGGTGCAAAGTATGAGTAATTTTAACAGGTTTCTGTAGTCATGAAATACTGTTCCGGTATGGTGTAGTTATGATTTACTGTTTTTAATACTCAAATGATAGCAAGCATTGTAGGCAGCCTTAAGCATCTAAACTCTGTAATAGGCAGACATCATTTAGTGTCTTTCTCAAGCTACTTTTAATCACTTGATGTTCTTCATGTTCCCATGCCAGCAAAAGTGCAAGGATCAGGGAAGAGTGTCCTTAACCTGACACAGCCTTTTCATATTCTTTACATTAAACCGTGACTAATTAATCCTTACCATCCACGAGTGGTCCCTGCCCTTTGCCAGCATGGGTTTATGCCATTGTTCTTCAGGCAGAATAGTATACTCGAGGATATTTGTGCTGTAGTTTGACAATTGAAATACTTTTAATTGTTCTGTAAATAATACGTCTTGTAATGTGCTCCTTGTTTCAAGGCTACTGATAATGTGTTGGAGTCTTAGATCCATGAATGAGATGAATAATTGCTTCACATCAGCTGTGAATACATGAGTATTTCAGTTGAGTCAAACGCTGTTCTCAAAAAGCAGTATAGTGAATGGGCCTCAATTTAACATTTAAGCATGTGCTTAATTATAAGCTTTTATAAAGTCCCAGAGATGTCAATAGGACTTATGTATGCTTAACTTTAAGCACACATTCAAGGAAAATGTTCTCCTGAATCAGGAGCACAGTAATGAAGCTCACCTTAACTGATTGCCATAGCTCGGTAGTATGTGTCAGCGGACTGATGAGGAGAGAAGTAATGTGCAAGGTTTGACATGACATTCTAAAGTACAAAGGTGTTAAAAACTAAAATTGATACAACTGCATCGAGGAATATAAATAAGCCATTTGGTCAAGTAGTTACAACAAAAGGAGAGCCAAGATGATCTTGGGGTTAAGTCCAACCTGAGCAACTGTCTCAATGTGTGACCTTGGCCACCTCATTTGACCACACACACACACACACATACCGGTATATGTGGTCATGAGCTGAAATCCTGGCCCCACTGATAGTCAATAGGAATTTTTCTAAAGCATACATGTAATTGTTTTCCTGAATCAGAGTTTTAGATTATAAACGCTCTTTTCCGAAGGGATGTATCGTTTCACTAGTTCTGTAAAGTTCCATGCACATCTACAGACCCCCCGAAATAGTGGTAGTAATAATAATTTCCAAGAGCTAACAAGTGGAAAAACTACATATGCATCACACAGTCATTGTCAAAGACCTAAAGCCTAATATTTCTTCAATACTCTTAGTCTAATCTTATAGTTTAAAATAGTATTAAAACACTGGTTTTCGAACTATGTGGTGCAATAAGGTTATTGGGAGGCACAAGGTGGGGTGCAGGGCTGGGGCCAGCTGGGTGTCCGAACTAGGGCAGTGTAAAGAATGCACAGGGAGTCCCCACTGGTCAGGGAGAGGAGTAAGAGAAAGAGCAGCACCATCCTGCTCTGGCAGTAACCTACTGGCAGTAACCTACTGTTCTCCCCCTTCTCCACTTCCTGACTGCTGGGGACTCCTGTGAGCTCTCTCTGCTGCCCCAGCCCAGAGAACTGGCTGGCTGCAGCTCTGCATATTTTAAACCCTCCAGGAGTGAGAGGATCTGGATGGGGGGCAGGGAAAGCAAGGATCCTGGTTTGCTCCCTGCGGAGCTGCCATGGGCTCATGTGGGAAGAGAGCCAGCTGGATCTTGCCACCACCCCAATGTCTGTCCCAGAGGGATGGGAGATGGGGCAGGGAGGGTGTGGCACTTATCTGACTTCCCTGGAGAAGGAGGGCACAGCAAAAAGAAAAAGTTGGGAAAGTCTGTATTGGAACACGTGTCAGAATTCTGCATACTTGGACTCTTCTAACCGTATCTTAGACAGCTCTGAATGAAAGCTATGTATCTGAAACGAAACTGATTTACTGTAGGAAAAATAACAAACCTTCCATTTGCTGATCAGATAGTGAGGTCTGATGAATCTGCAACACTTAACAGTAGTTGATCTTTATCTATTCCTTTTCCTGTGCAGTGTATCTTTCACTGACATCCAGGTTAACCCTACAAACTTACCTTTAATGATAAAGAGCTTGACAGTGTATCCAGGAAGTTAAGAACAAGTAGGTGTAAAAGTCAAAAGTTAAAAATAAGTATAGCTTTTATTTGTGAAGCAGGGGAACTTGACATTTACACTGAATCCATATATATTAGAATGCTCAATATCCTGTTGAGGCAGCTTTTGAATTTACTGCATGATAGTCAGAGCAGGCTAAAAATTTTCTATCCATTTTTTTCAGACAAATTGCCCTGCTTTTCCTGAAGAAAATATTTGTTTTGTTTGAAACTTTCTGTTTTTTTCAATGAAAAACAGAAAAAAATATTTTTATTTTTTTCAGACAACAAACACTGGAACATTTTCTAAATGTTTCCCCAGAAAATACCATCTTTTGACCAGCAATAATATAATTGTGACACTGTGAAGTTCAGTGCTGCAGCACTTCAGAGTCCCGTTCTGTCTCTGTAGTAATTTAGTTTTTAGCTTATTTGTCTCAGATTGATTTTGCTACAAAAAAAGTGTGTGCAAATACTCTGCTTTCTAGAAAGTTACAGAGTTTACCCAAGACTACCATATATTCGCAGTACACAATAATTCAAAAGCCAGAGGAAAAATGCATACATAGTCCTCTTACAGAAGTTTCAGCTCCTGCCATTTTTGGTCCCAATGTGATCTGTCATTGTGACAACATGATGGGAAGACGCAAATGCAAAAAAACCCCACAACAGATCCAGTTGTGCACAAGAAGTTATACTATTCAGATGAATATAGTTAAAAAGTCACCTTTTAATGAAAAGGAAACAAATAGGATAACCAAAAAAATGGAATTAAAAACAATTCCAGCAATAACTGTCTCTTCCCGCTCACTTTAAAGAAAGAAAAAAAGAAAAAGACAAAGCTTCTTCTTTGACCTTAATGATGTAAACAGGATTAACACTTTTTTAGGTCATTGTTTGACGGGACAGAGAGATGATTCTACAGAAGCTGATAAAAGCATTTGCAAGTGGTATTGTAACCGATCATGGGATTACAGTTGAGGAATAGGAAGACCTTCTGAGTTCAGCATCTAAGGAAGGGTTCATACAATAACTTGCTGAATTCTGTAAGCACACAGTGACCAACCAGACTTGTTTTTTTGCTGGCATTGGCTGAAATGTAGCATGAGCTAATAGAAAAGCTAGGTTAGGCATCATATATGTATCCTCTATTATTGTGATTAACTAATAATAATAATAATTAATAATCCTGTTATAACTCCATTTAAATTACTGGAGTTACTCCAGAAATTAACTTGGCCTGATATGTTACCAAAAATTTTCCCTACAAAAAGGTGAAATTTCATATGACAAACCATCCTCTGTAATGTGGGGAGAGGATAAAAATAGTTACAGACAATGCCAAATCTGACTAAAGGTGTACCTTTTTAACAGTGAGAATAGTTAACCATTAACTTACATAGGGAAATGGTGGATTCTCCATCACTTGAAGTCTTTATCTTTTTAGAAAGCTATCCATTCTTAATTTAATCTGTAGCTCAAAAGAGGTTATGGTCTTGATGCAGACGTGTTATGCAGGAGTTTCAGGGTAGATGATTACAATTCGAGCTGGTTGGAAATACTTTGATGGTACCATATTGTGTTAGACTACACAATTCTTTGGAAACTGAAATGCTTTGTGAAATCAGGTTGATTTTGCCAGAATTTTGGTTAGGAGGAAAAAGAAAAAAGTTCCAACAATGCCAAAATGTCCAGTTTTTACAGGTTTTTTTTAATGAAATATTGTGATTGTTTGAAATGACTATCTATGAATCTTCCTTGCATGCCTGCTTTTTCCAGGGAGGGTTTTGCATCCAAAGCCATAATTCTTCCTGGTGCACCAGCAATGCACCCTGTAAATACAATCTTGGACCCCAGCCTCTTGGTAGATATATGCTATATAAGACCATTCTGTAAATGCACATAATCTACTCTACCTCCAATACACAGGATTCATGTTCACCATAAAGCTGTCATCATTAACAAATATAGTATTGAGAACAAAACTGATCATTACATATAAAAATTTCACAATAACTCTCTTATAACTATTCCTCTTTCCCCTTTTGCTCTCCCGATGGCTTTGTTTGCCTTGTATGTAAATGTGCTTTTCTTTGTCTTTGGTCACACCTTACCTAATTTACATCGGAGACACAGTCAAGTAGGTAGAACCACATTCCTTGCATATCGCAATCCTGCCTGACACGCATGTTTAGAACACAATTCTAGTACGTATTGATAACCTTTTGTACACACCCCATACATATGCCATGCAATGATTTTCAAGACCAGCATGTTACCAGGTCATATATGATACCTTATGTGTTAGCTTTTAGATACAGAGTGCCAACAGTGTGTTAGGTGTAGTATGTCAGGCCTGATATGTGTTGCTGACCAGTGACCCTCTGTGTCAAATATATACCAAATTCATGACATTTTGGTATGTTCAGTGAGATACCAGGTTGTAGTTGGTTGAGAGATCAGTTTATGTTCTTCCTGTTGAGGCAGTATGTCTTTTTTTACGTTCACTGGCAGATTATTCATTATAGTGCAAGTGCTAAATAAGGACAAATGTTTTGAAAGAAAAATTTGCTTCTATTTAATTTGAAGAGATTTTCAATGGCATGAATGGGAGTTGAGTGAGTAACTGCCCTTTGTGCCTTTGAAAATCTCATCCTTTATTTAGGTATGGCCAGATTTTCAGAAATGCTCAGCACCAGCAGCTCTCACTGAAAAGCTAAGGTCTAGATTTTTAAAGGTATTTAGTCCTTGCTGCACTCAGCATTGCAAAGCCGAAGTCTCATTTTCAAAAGGGATTTTGAATTTCAATGCGAGTTAGGCTCAGTGCCTAAATCCCATTAAAATCCAAAGTGCCTAAATCCCTTCTGAAAATGAGACTTAAGTGCCTAACCCAGTTAGGCTTTGCAATGCTGAGCACAGCAACACCTTAACACCTTTAAAAATCTGATCCTTATTGCTTTTGAAAAGGTGGCCACTTTGTTTTGGTACTGAAATGGGAACTGAGCTCTTTGGCAAATCTGGCCCTTTTCGTGTGCACTTTTGAAAATCTTGCAATTGTATGGCATGGTTAACGTACCCAGTACTGTCAATAAATACACTAAGGCTTTGCCTACATTGGCAAGTGAACAACAAAAGTTTTGTCATTCAGAGGTGTTAACCCCTCCCCCCCCCAAAGACAAAAGTTCTGTCGAGGAAAAGCACCGGTGTGAACAGCACTTTGTCAGCAGGAGTGCTCTCCTGCCAGCAAAGCTACCACTGCTCTCTGAGTGTGGAAATTTTGTTGGCAGGAGACCTCTCTCCTGCCGACAAACAGCTGCACTATGCGCCTCTTAGCCACACAGCTGTAGTGGCACAGCTGTGTGCTAAAAGCTGCATAGTGTAGACATAGCCTAAATCCCTGCCCTGTGGGGTTTATAGCCTAAAGGTACAGCAGCTACAATACATTACATGTCAATCACAGAAGGTTGAGGGCACATTGAAACTGGAATGTTATATGGTACTGAATTGGTCTTTAAAAGGGTTTTGAAAGTGAGGGAAAGGGAAGAGTCAGGCATATAGACCCCAGTGTTGCAATGCATTTTGCACAAGCAGACCCTTGACCAATACAGAGTCCTTTTGTCTTCTTTGGGGTTCAGGTATCCACCTCTGAGCAATGTATTGCAGGATCATGTTCCTGTTGAGTGGGCTATAGTGGCTGTTGGCATCATGTAGTGAAAATGATCAGTCCTTTGATTTCTAAGGTTTCAATTTCTAACAGATATAAGGTACAGCTCTAATAGAGCTGCAGTTTGCTAATTCAGTTTGTGCACTGCTCCAACAATCTTTTAATCATCTAAGTGTTGCTCGGGGGGGTTCATAACACTTTCCTTTTCATTTTTTACAGTTGAACAAGAACATGAAAATGAGCAACAGCCCCTGACCTTAAGCCCCGATCCCAGCTTTAACAAGTCAGTGTTAAATGACTGTCCGAGAGACTCTGGCTGTTACATCTTATCAGAAAATTCAGATAATGGCAAAGAAGAGCTAGATCCAGAAAACCTATCTGACATGCTACAGACGATCACCCTCACTGAGACCAACTGATATACGTGCTTTTCTGCAGCTTTGCAGACAGGACTATCAGATAGATTAAGCTAACTTGCTAGTATGGCAGCCCAGTAATGAACTGCAAATATTCTCAACATTGACAGCACTCTTAGGGTTTCCAGCTGAAGTACAATATTTTTGACTTATTCAATATATGGACATTGCGTACCTGAATCTTGGTTTGACAAAAATAATGTCCCATGCTTTCCTTGTTTGTTAATTCTTGAACAGTTGACTGAAGGGAAAATAAATAACTGTAGTATATAGGGTGACCAGATGTCCCATTTTTAAAGGGACAGTCCCGTTTTTGGGGACTTTTTCTTATATAGGCGCCTATTACCCCCTACCCCCTGTACTGTTTTTTCACAGTTTCTATCTGGTCACCCTAGCAAAAAATATATATCTATATATTTGTATATTAAATCATTTTCTATTAAAAGAATAGGGAGTTATTTTTAGGCATTGGCACATAGTTCTGGATATGTTATCTTCTGAAACATTCTGAAATATTGTAAATAGTGTACATATTTATTTTAAAAGCTAAATATTAATTACTGTCCTTTTTTATCTTCTGATGAATGTTTCTCTGATATTTGTACAAAACATCCTTTTCACCAGTACACCAGCATAATAAAAAGGTGATTAGGTTGATATTCTACAGTACTATGAAAAATACTTGGTCTGACTCACATTTACATTAAAGCTGGTTTACAACACTCTGCTGTATAAATTGGCCTTAAAATGGGCATAAATATAATTTACAGCCACTTGAAGGCCTCTTTACATTACCATATGGTGCAAAGGGGCCTTAGTGTAAATGAGAATCAGGCCCCCTGTCTTCAGTAGCCTTTAGGAGCAACTTGCAGTTTGAATTTCATACACATTTATCTTTTCATTACTATTTACAGTCTTTCTAAACATTGCGAAATGAAAGAGAGAACTATTAGCAACAAACTGATATCCACAACTGAGCTTTCATTATTATTTTTGGTGAAACTCCTTCCTTGTGCACTTAGCGTGAAATTTGTCAATAGAAATACTTGTTTGTACACAAAAGCCAATAGCTGTTATCAGTGTCCTCCATACAATAACTAATCATCATTTCCCCATGTATTTTACACTGAAATATACCTTTTATTTGCTTTTCCTCTCTTCTTGAAATACTTCCTTTGACAATAAACAGAACTATGTGATTGAGACTCTTAAAAACTTTTTAATGTGGAGACTGACATTTCAAAGACAGTACTTTTCTAATGGTAACATAATATACAAGACATCTACTGAGCATTTTTTATCATGCATAATCTGTATCAAATTAATGTAGTGACTTCCTCTCTCACCTGTTAGTCACACATTTTCATAAATTATGTCTATGTTGAATAGTTTCCACTAGATTGCTGACATTTTTTTTAAATCACTCTTCAGAAGAGACCAAACATGGAAAGTTTCTCAGAAAGAGAATTTCCGAGAAAGTTATGAACAAGTGAAAATGGGGATTTATAATGTTTTGGCAGCCTTCTCTCTACCTGTCACTAAATGCTATACTGCAATGGGTGTGTTCATTTTGGCCTCAGAACCTTAAGGTGTGGTTCTACTCTGAAAAGTGACTTTGTGAACACAGCATTGTGGGGTTCCATATTCTCCGTATGTTAATGACTTCCATATCAAACATGCTGTGGTTACAAGGAGCAAGATGGGCTTAGGATGTGTTTGCTTGTTAACTTCCAGCCTTGCAGACTGGAGCTGGCATCTGTATGTCAAGCTAAGTAGATTCTCATATAACTACTGAAAAAGGATCTGCAATTAGAACTCACTTAACAGGCCTTTGATGATGCATGAGCCAAAATGGAATTTCTTTTAGGGCATCTCTACACACAAACTTGCACCAACTTCACTAAATCAGTTTCCTAATGTATTTCTAATGAGTTATTTCAGTGAACATCTGTATGTGGACACATATGGTACCAACATGAGCTAAATCAATGGTAACAACTTTTGTTCCAGAGAAGCATGTTCAGGTGACAGCCAGGTAAGACCTCTAAGATAGCCTATGCGTGAGTGCTGAGAGTTCACAAAGGCAGGCATATAGAATGACACAAATGTACTGTGGGATATCTAACTGTATGGATTTATAGGAGAAGAGAGGACTTGTTTAATCAGTTACAGTGATATAGTTAGGTGTGGCTGTGTATTTAGCAAAATATCCACATGCCCGTTGTTTTACAGGAACCAATCCATGCACCAGATTCAGTTGACGGCAAAGGGGGTGGACAGTTATAATTGACCGACTGACTATTAACCACTTATTAAAAGCGTGGATGTGAACTGTGTGTTTAGCTGTATCCCAAACCAGTTAGAAACACAGTCAACTTCTGCCCAAATCGTTGTGTGTGCTGGAAAATGTGTCAAAGTAACTACATTTATTTAAGCCATTTGCAACTTCCTGTGAAGGCTAAATGATTACATCTCACATTGAGAAATTTCCGCTCGCTCAAGCAATTCTGAGAAAAATGATGAGGAAATTGTACACCACAAAGCATAAAAAAATCAGCTTACAGGCAAGAGGCATGTACAGCCTTCTTTCACCTCACAGCAGTTTTGTTAATTGCCCTGAGCATGGATTAAACCATTAGTCTCTACTCAAGCAATGCACCCATTGGCTTCAATGTTATCTTGTATAAATAAGACCTAGGTAAAAAATGAGCTGCCCCAGTGGTAGCAATGGTGAGAAATTTTAAGAAAAGACTCATGTCAACTTGAGGAGGTTCCAAAGGCTGCCCGGAATGTAGGGGAGGGGAGCATGATGTGGAGGCCCTCCCTTTCACTCCTTTGGGGCAGTTTTATGCCCTATTTCATTTATGTATGCCCTGTAATTGAGGGAGTGTAGGATCCTTGGTCCTAGTCAGACAAAATGAGGAGCCCTACATTTCCCTTCATTGCCAGGTGTGTGGGAAGGAGCAAAACAAAGTAGAAAGAGTTGAAGAGGCCCTGGATTTCACAGCGCAGAAGTCTGTGTTACTTTTAGCAGCATTGTCTTCTGCTCATCATTTTCCCCTGATCAAACTGGGAAAGAAGTTTTTCACAGTCAGAATGGGGCTTCTACGGGAGCTGTGCTTCTTAGGTGAAAGCTCACCAGTGGCCACACAGCACCATAGAAGGAACCAACGTGTCACATACAGGCCCTAAAACCCCACAGGGATTGGCCTGTGCGACCTTGGAATCTGCTCCCTGACTTTGTCTTTTGCCAATGCCCGGTACCTTGCACAGTCAATTAGCCCTGTACAAAATGGGTGTAAACCACTGTAAGCAGTGTAGGTGACAGCAGAATTCTGATCTAGGAGCATTTTATGCTGACTTTGCCCAGGTGCCTACAAAAGGTACAAGATAGAGAAGAATCAGACCTATGAAGTTTCTAAAGGGGTTTTCCCCTCCCAGTTTTTGTAATGTGGATGAGACTAAAACACTGAGTATGGATGTGTAGCAATAAGCCACTATATGTGGAAGCAATAAGCTATTAAAAAGAAAAAAATGTGAGGCTGTTTTCATACCTACTGTGGCAAACCCAGGCCAAATGGCTACAAAGGGAGGGGTAGGAATTAGTCCCAGGGGGGTGAAAAGGCTTCTCCCTATCCATTGAGGAGAGACAGCCGTGAGAAATTAGGTTCAGCTGGAACAGGGGTTACCAGGAAACTAATTTGGTTCAGCTGGCCCCAATTGCTGGTGACCTTTTTAAACCCTCGCTGGCAGGGAAACGGGGGGAGCGAGAGAAGCTGCCAGCAAATAGGTGCAGCAAGGCTCTGCCCTCTTCCAGCAAGGAAAACTGCACTCTGTCCCCAGAAGGGGAGAAAAACAGCAAGGGACTGACTGAGAGGAGGATCAGCCAGACCCTGCGTGACTGGGAAGGATTTTACTTTGCCCAAGCCTGAGTCTCCAAGGCAAAAAGGGACTGAGCCAGCAGAGGAGAAGCAAGTACTTTGCCACACTACATGCAGGCTCAGTTATATGTGGCTTAAGTCAGATTGTTTTTATGGGACCCAAAGGCCAAATGTGTTCCAATGCAATGCCCAATTCTCATATGGGATATGTAGAGGAGCCCATTCATCTATATAAAAGTGTGCACCTTCCCCTCTGTTGTCAGGCACAGAATCAAGGAAATGGGCAGAAATCACTCCATTTTCAGTTTTTAAAACAGGGTGGACATGCATTTTTGGCACATTGTGGCCATGTGAATTATACTTGTTTGCAATTCATCTATTCCCTCTCTTTATTTATGAGATGTAATATAAATGATTGGCTTTCAGTGATATTCCAGAATGGGGCAAAGTTGACATAATCAGCCAGAAAGAGCAAGCTGAGGTTTGCTTTAGTAATGTGTATTCATTTTTTTTTAAAAAGTGTGTGTGTGTGTGTGTGTGTGTCCCAAACAGCTTGCTGTGGTGTTGTAGTCAGACTTGTGGACTGAAATGTAAACAATATTTGTGTATTGTGCAGCTATAATTATTGACTTAATTGGATTTTGGAGCATGCCTTATGCCAATGGCTCACATAAGCACCTTTTCTGGGTGCTGGGAGAACTCAGAAAGAGAGAGAGAGGTAGTCGCTACACTAAGATCCTGGGGTGTAGTGCTAGGACACCAGACTGAGAGCCAGAAGCTGGGTTCTATTCACAACTCTGTCCTTGACTTGCTTTGTGACTTTCAACAAACCAGTCAGGGACAAATTTTCAAAAACTCTCTCTGCTCTTCTTGCTCAGTTTTTGAGTGATCATTTTTAGATGCTGCTGGCCTGGTTTTCAAAAGTGCTGAGTATGTGTAGCTCCCACAGACTTCAGCTGCATTTGTGGGTTCTCAGCATAATCCCTGAAGATCAGACACCCAACCTTTTGAAAATATAAACACGGTACTCTTTAAGTACTGTGTTCAACAGAACACTCTACTTCAACCACCTTTGCATTGTCTGCCTTATCATTTGAGAACAGTCCCTTACTGGCTCCAAGCACCATCTTAAATGCAGAGAGCTTTTTAAATATCTTCTCCACTAACATTGTACTTTACAGAGTACATGTGTAAATGGGAGGGCAACTCAAATTTACTCAGGGTGGGATGGGAAATCGGCTTTCTAGCAAAATGAAAAAAAGTCAAACCAAAGGACTCGCGTCCCTTCATACAACTCTCTCCGACACACCACCTTACAATATCCTGAGCTGTCTTCCATCTCCAATGCTTCCCCTGCTTTGGAGGTTAATCACTAGCATGTTTCCCAAAGCAGATAAATTTAGTAAAATGAACAATATCAGGATACCCTACTTCAGTAAATACTCACCTGGCTTGCTGTATTAATGAAAATTGAGTTTATTTTTTATTATTTTAGTATTAAATGTCAACAAGCTTTCTGAAGAAGCTAGACTATTAGTGTGACTGATGAAAGTGTTATCATACATTAGCACTACAAACATGGCTACAGGACATTTAGCCAACTCCTTAGTATTTTCTTTTGCTAAAATGTAACGGTACTGACTTTGCTCAATTGTAATTAACTACAACACATGATCTGTAATTTAAAAAAGGTTTCTAGATTTTCTTTTTCATAGCTTATACATGGAAAGCCATTGTGATTAGATCTGTGAATTAGCAAATGTCTTTCTCTTTGTTGCCTCCTTTCAGCTGATACCAAACTGGAGACACACTAGTTTTTAATTCTCTAATGCAGCCCAGTTCTCTGGAATTTTTATTTCTGTGTTTGGTTCCATCTCTCTCTGTTTTTACAGACAAGCCCTATGCTGTGTAATATTATTGGGAGTCACAAGATGGAATTATTACATTGTAGTCTTACAATTACACATAACTAGATATACAGGCAGTTAGATGTTAGAAGAATTGCTACTGTTAGATGTGGTACATTTCTTTCCAGAAACTAATCAGATCATCAGTAAAGTTGATCCTCTCTGTCTGATATTATATTTTGGATGTAAAACTGCTGCCTACAGGATATAATCATGCAAGGAGAAAAAAACCATTACATGGTGTCAAAAAACATTAGAAGGAGAATCTGCATTGGTGGTGGTAGTAGTGTGTTTAGTGAGGAAGTGGGCTGAATGTCTATCAGTGGAAGGAACCTGTGCTTTTTGATTCCTGCCTTGTGAGTCAACCAGCTCACCTATGGGTTCGGTGTAGACTCAAGCCCAGATCCTCCAAGTTAGGTTGGTCTCTGCAGCACCATAATTTAATACCTTACACTGGAGAATTAATTTATCGTTGAGGAATTGGCACAGAATTTAGATATTTGCCAAAAAAGCAAACAAATTTACAAGAGTTATGATTCAACAGTATAAGAGTGTAGATATAACAGACTTACTGTACCTCACAATTTCAAAAGCAAGTACAGGGGGTTCATCTAATTAAAACCTATTCAACTGAAAATCCTATTTATATGAAACCAATGTTTGCTCTACCTATAATATCAACAAACTTCACATCAACAACTAGCAATAAACAGAAAGATGCACAATGAATATCAATTAATACAATTTAATTTCAAATAACTTGCATTGTATGTATATAGCTTTACTTCCATCCTGAGTATCCACTATAAAGATCAGTTAACCCTAATTTCTGCTAGCCAGCTTGTACTAAAACAAAAGCAGCATAGAATCCCCCCCCCCCCCCCACCAGCATGTCAGCAATTCAGTCATTTGGTGATGAAGAAATCTCCACTTATGGAGCTTACCTAAAAGTTTTAGACTGAGGAGGGTCTAGAGAAAGAAGGTACTGGCTGAAATTGCTTAGGTATCTCTTGAAATACCACTGCATAAATCTTTTGAAAAGGTTTCATTATTCAGCCTAGAATAATATGGATTCAGAACAAGAGAGAATAAAAGTCATCCTAGTAAAGCTTAAGCTACACACGTTAGTCCAAGGCTATATGAGCATGTCTCTTGTAGTAGAAATCCTTATTGAAAATGGCCTAAATGTTTTAAACACTACAACAGGGTTTTGTCCATCCCACTCCTTTTTGGCTGCAGAATGTCAATATTTTAAAGTCTGTCAGGTGCTTACATACCTGTTTAATTAGGAAGAATTTTTACCAGTGGTCTGATGGCTATTGGAAGCACTCGTATGGAATTATGCATGCATCACTAACTGAAAGGCTCATCAATATTTTAGAAAGAATAGAAGCAAAGGCAGTTGGTTGACATCTAAAGTACTGGTCTTTGGGAGAACACAGTATGCCAAGAACTTTAAATGAAGATATTTGTAATTACAATAACCAAAGATGCATAAGAATCGAGGTCCCTTGTGCATAGGTGTAGATTCTGTTTCTTTAGACCTATCTATTTCTACTGGTCATTTTAAAGCATTCTGTCTATTAGTACCCCTTACCTTGAGCCTGATCTAATGCCCATTAAAATCAATTAAAAAACTCCTTTGGCTTAAATAGACATTGGATCAGGCCCGTAACCAACTATTGGCATGTGACAGACTGTTGTTCCAGAATTCTGAAAATAATGTGGAAAGTGAAGCTAGCAATATGAACCACTTTAATTAGCACAGCTTTATTCTACTAACATGTTTCTTGTTCCCAAGTGTTTATGATCATGACCCTACTCGGGCAATCCACATGGTTTTTCCCCTTCCCCAGACAGAACAGCTACTCAAAATGGGGTAATAGGGAAAACTCTACCTTCTCCATCTTCAGTGTTCTTCAGGAACTATGAGCCTCATGTAGTCAGTCAGCACTTTCCAGATTTTTAAAGGCATTTAGGTGCTCTAAATCCCTGGTGAGGTTTTTCAAAAGTCCATTGATTTCAATCCCACTAGATGATGATCTACATCTCTCAGTGCCTAAATACCTTTCAAAATCTGGCCCATGGTGCAATTTTCCTGATGCTGCTGCTATTTACCCCCATAGAAATATAATACTCAACCCTAAAAAAACCTAGGACAGACACTCAAAGTAGCCAAAAATCTGTATTTATTTGGGGTGAAATTCACCCCTGTGCAGAGGCTCAGCATGAGGCTTGTGCAACACCTGGGTTCTACTTCAAGCCCGGGCACTGTGTGGTGCATTAGCCTCTGTGTTGGGCCTCACTGTTGCAGTAATTTTCATCCCAACCACTGGCAAACGGACCAGTAGCCAAGTACTAAATGATAATGCATGGCTATCATTGCTCCTTGACGCTTCTTGATTCCTTGTTTAGCCCTTCCAAAGCTTTAATTATCATTGCCCTGCTACTGCAAATCTGAAAATCCAATACTTCTTTCAATTTGTCAGGGGAGATAAAGTAACAAAATAAAGAGCAGTTATGTTCACACCTCAGAGAAATAATCATTAGCTGACCAAGTGGCATACACAGTTGAAAACCAGCTATACAGGATGAGTTGATGTAATTTGCTCTCCTATCATAGTATTTTTGTTTGTGGTTTTTCTGAGAAGCAAAACAGTTTAAAATTGTTTCAGTTGCTAAAAGACTTCTTAAACCATGAAATCATGTTCCTGAACCTTGGAGTTATAGTTTCTGCATTAAATAGTTGGAAATTAGACGCTTGGCTCCTACTAGCTGGAGATGAATGACTATTCTGTACACACTGTGCTGGAAATGTGCTGCTGCTAATCCGTTTGTTTAATTTACAAAGGGGAAATCCAGCCTAAAAGCTATTGATCTGAGATTTGCTGAGATGCTGTATTTCCTGAAACAGAAATATATTTAGTATGACTTCTTGCCCACTGACAAACTTCTCTATGAGACAGGTCGGTCCACCCACAACAGATATTAGGTGGAGGAAGGTATGCCTAATAAATCATGCCTTTTAGTCTGATAATGCTACAAGAAATATGCCATCTGAGTAAGCCAACTTGGTTTAAGGTAATACCTCCTACAAGGCATCTTGAACATCATCAGGGTCTTGCGAAACAACATTTTGATTAGCTAAGTGAAAATGAATCACGAGTGTTGCCATAGAATTATGCTATGATTTTATTCAAAACATGATCAATTGGTTGCAGAGTGATGAAACATTAAACAGAAAAATCAATTCAAGATCCTCCACTCAAGGCCTTACAGTTTCCACAGGACTCGTTGGACACAGATGTTAATTACAAGAATATGTTAATTGAGGGCATTAAATCAAGCATGCAAGCTAGATCTGCTGTCACAGCAGGAACTTCTTCTCTGAGAACTGGCAGAGAAAGATTTTTTTGCTCCCTCGAATGGCACAGCAGTATCATCATCCAGCCACTGGCACAGTAACCAGTTCCATTTTAAATCTGTCCTATCTACACCCTGTTGAAGTAATTCGGTTAATTGCAAACATCAGTCTTTGGAGAAATCTTTCATACTGCTAGTTACATCCTTGGATGACTATCATAGCATTCAAGCAGTGCCGTGACACACTGGTGCCTGCTAGATCGGGATTAGGTGTTATGTGGCAAATAGACCACTTAAGCACTGAGGATCTATGAAGCCCACACCATCACCTGGGCTTTTAAATGTCATAAATTATCTAAGAAAGATGTATTCTGTGCATGAATGGTTGCCAGAGCAGGAAGTGTTGCTATTGGGAGTAACTATCCAGATTATAAACAGCCAATACAGAGAATATGACATGGATTTTTATTTTATTTTTTTTCAAAATATTTTTCCATCATAAAAACATTCCCTTAACTAGTAAAGGGCAAGGAGGAGTCAGACAAAACATTAACTGTCAACTGAGATTCAGTTCCTCTAGCCCTCATGCTGTACAGAGTCCCACATAAATTCCTATTTTTTTACAGAAAAGGTTAACCTCCCACAATTTACTTACTCATGAAATATAAGGTGAACAAAGACACTGATGCAAATGATCCAGTATATTAAAAAATGTATTGAGCCAGGAAACATTCAAAGTTCTGTTATAAATTATTTTTTAAGGGCTGGGATGGTAGGTGTAATCCATGTGCCAAATGGCTATTAACAGGATTTTGGAGGAACTTTGTAGCTGTCAGGCTTGATCTCCAGAAGACAGAGGTGCTGTCCCTCCCGCTCAGTCTTTCTTTCTTAAGGATTTATAAAGTAACCTAGCTAAGAGCTAGGGATCAGCTGCGTAGCAAGCTTGACATGACCTGCTGCAAAGGTAACAATAATGCAATGGATCAAAATATATCTGGAAGGAGAATGGCAGGGCAAAAATTGTTTGACTTTATAATATATAAAGATGGTTTCTACGATTTTAATTGTTTTTTCTCTGCTTGTTTTGCAAAGATATTTTTAATATAAATATGAAATATTAAGCCCTGGCTCCTCTCCTTTTCCTGGAGGACTAAGGCACTCATCGGAGGCTTGGAACTATGATATTACTGGAGTGTGAAACATAAGCCATGCCTCTGGTTATGTGAGGAGCAGTGGGAACTTGCTGAGTGTTAAGCCCCGAGAGCTGGCATGGCTTTCCAAAGCATATGCCTAACTTTACTCATGTGAGTAGTTCTACTGAAGTCAATGGGATGATTCATGGAAGTAAACTTAGGTATGTGCATAAGTCTTTGTAGGATCTGAACCTCAGTCTCTCTCTAACTCAGCATTGTTTGTATTTGCCCAGTTTCTACGGCAGTGAAAGATACATGGCTCTCTTGCTCACTTCCTTGGTTTTACGCCAGTAGTAAAGAGGTTAGTCAGCAGATGGTTGCTCAGCTCTGGGGAATGTCTTAGTTAATATGCCAGTATGAGGAGCTCATTAATTGCTTCTGGTAGAATCCACAAAATAATGAACTTTGTCTTGTTTTTTGTTCTACTAAATTTATTAATGACAAATATAGTAGATTTTTTTTCTTCAACTGAAAGCTAGTTAGGGCCATATTCTCAGCTGGCATAGGCCTACTGTCTCCAGCAGAGTTACATCAGCAGAGAATCTAGCCCTTAATCTGCAGGACGTTTCTTCCAAGAGGAATGGTTGCTAGCCCACTGAAGTCAGTTTAAATACATCAATTGAATTCGATGGGTTTTGCATCAAGCCCCAGATTATTACAATTTTAACATTAGTTAGTCTTAAACCAATTTATTTTCTCCTCTTCCATAATTTCCACTGCAAAGTGGTGACGGGTTCTTGAACTTTATTTATTGTAGGATTATGGACAGAACTTTCCCTAGCAAAGCATATTGTACATTTTTATGAGGAAGTGAAGCTTCATAATGAGGGAAAAGGGAATCCCTAGACAGTACAGAATCACAGCAGTTAGAGATGGAAATGACTTAGTAGATCATTGAGTCCGTCCCCCTGTACGAGCAGGGTACTGTCCCTAGACAGTTTAAGTTCCATTTCATCAAAGTACTATGAGGCTTAATCCAACACTTACTGAAGTGAATGGAAAGTCTTGATCATAGAGTGGGATGGTCCTTTAAAGAAAATGGGCTTTCCCCCAACCTGTGACTAATCAGCTGCCTTCCAGGTGGTAAGATAAGAGGCCTAGAAGCAACTCACTTAAAGGGGAGAATGGCGGGGGCTCTAAGGAAAATGACATGGGGGAAGGAGGTTGCCACTGTACTTGGGTCGATCAGATAGCAAGTGTGAAAAATCGGGACACTTTTCTTTCAGGGTATAAAGACAAAGCCCCTACTATCGGGATGGTCCCAATAATATCAGGATGTCTGGTCACCCGAACTGTACTAGCTAGGTGTGGCTGGGGATACCTGCTGTGTAGCTGGCAGCAACCAAGGCCCAAGCCTCCTGAGGCACAGACCTTAGGGGGCAGTAGGTACCAGGGCCTGGGTTACCTGTCTTGATTGATGCTGAGCTGTGTTTGAATGATAAATACACTCCTTGGAAAAGGAAATGAAATACTGCCACTGGTGGGAACTTTACTGATGAACTGGCTAGCAAGTTGGGTCTCCAATTTACATGAGTGAAGAAACGGAGGCAGTGTCTGGTGATGGGTTTGGGAGACCATGCTACAGTCTCCCATTGATTTTAGCGGAGCTGGATCAGATTCTATTACCTTAGTTCCTGTTCCCCTACTTTGGACAGGATAATAAAGCTAAAAAAGAAATGAAACTATTGAATCTCCGGGTGTGGGATCATTTACAGTAGATACCCCCCTACCTCCTCCCCAAAAGGAGGCTAGATCTTCTGTGTGTTTTGATGCTCTCTGCTCAGAGTATACGGAGCTTTCTGCCAAACTGAGGAAATGTCATGGGATCCTAACCTGTCAAGCACAGAGTGATCCAGTTAGGGTGTCCCCAGGTCAAAGTCAGGAGGCGCTGAGCTGCTTGTCAGACACAATTCCTTGTATATTGTGACATACAAAACCGAAACTGGAGCTTAATCTTCTGTTTCTGGCAGCAGAGAGACTGGTCTTGGGATTGGTGTAATATCTCTTTCCTTTGCTGAGGCACTTTGAAGTCTGTGGGAGTTTTACCTTTAGTAGTACTACATGGGCAGCCCCCAAGCAATAAAAGCTCTTGGCAGTATCTGCTGTACGTGATACAACAATGTGGTACATAATCACTATGTTTAACTTAGTTGATAATTCCCCCTGGGCCTGGCCCCTTCAGGCGATGACTCTTATTTGCTGTGTTACCTTTTCACTTTGAGCAGTATGAATAGAGAGAGCCAAGCCATAGCCCTCTCTGTTTTAGTTGTAAGGTCTAGAGCTCTGTATGCTTGTCCGTTATGTTAAAGGTCCAATAAGTAGCATACTGATGCACTGAACTGGAGAAATATAACAGTACACAATGTTGGCTGCATTCAGCATGAGCTGTGTAAGTAAAGGGGGTAGGGAGATTCTTCACATAGCTCAGGAGGTCTGAGGGGAAAAAAGACTAGCCACGTTCCTGTAGCTGGGGATTCCCCAACATGAGGGAGCACTACAGAGTGTAGAACTGGCATTGCTAGCCCCTCTGCAGAGGGCATGTCAGGAGTGGGGAGGAATGAGACAGAGTAGGGAAGGGCCGTGAGGAGGAGTGCACAGAGTTCAACACTTTTTGCCTATGTTCAGATGGCTCCTTGGGGGTTGTTGCAGGTGCCACATGTTAGCACAGTTCCCAGGCTGCTCTAACCTGCACCAGGGCTGGGAGCCAGACAGAGAATTAAGGAGCCATAACCAGCACCCAAATAGCATCCTGAGTCTGCTTCAACAAGCAGAAACTCAGCAAAGCAGAAATTTGGGCACAGTGATAACAGCCACTTTTACCGAGTTTGAAGGCTTGGAGGTGGGTGGTGTTTTTTACTGTCTGAGTTCTCCCTAGAAGTCTGCAACTGGGACTTTCTGCAGAATTATTTCACTGAGCTGTCAATCCTGTTCAAGCTAAGAGGTGTGTCAGAATGAATTGTCTAGGTGTTCTCATATAGAAGAGCACTTTTTTCAGTGCTTTCCTGAGAATCTCAGCATCGAATCTTGATCCCATTAAAGTCAAAAGGAGCCTTTCAAAGGGCAAGCTTTGGATCAGGCCCCCCAAGTACTTTATAAACATGAAGAGTTCCACAGAACACTCCTGTAAAATAAAGTAGTATTATCCCCATCTTACAAATGCAAACAATGAGGCACACAGAGGCTACGTGACTTGCTTAAAGCCACAAAGGAAGTCAATGTCAAGGCTGAGATTAGAACCTGACTCTCAGTTCCCTATTCTAAACTTTGGACCTGTGCTTTCGTCCACATTTGGAGCCATCTTTCAATGGTTTTTGTACTGCGTGCTCTGTCTTCCCTTTCAGTCTGTGAGAGTGGATCCCGAACTTGTGAGGAATATGCTGATGGGTCTTGCCAGCACATCACAAATTTCAGTTGAGTTACTCCTCAAGCTACAAAGTGACAGTGAGGAGTCCAATGATGATGTCAACACACAACTTATACAACATGAGATTGCTTGTGGCATTCACGGACATGCTTGTGGCATTCACAGTGGAATGCTGCTTTTGGGCTTGGGAAACAAGCACTGAATGGTGGGATCACATCGTCACGCAAGTCTGGGACGACGAGCAGTGACTGCAGAACTTTCAGATGCGGTGCAAGGACACGAGATTGAGAGCTGCCCTGCAGGGCCGGCTCCAGGGGTTTTGCCACCCCAAGCAGCCCAAAAAAAAAAAAGCCACGATCGTGATTTGCGGCAATTCAGCGGGAGGTCCTTCGCTCTGAGTGGGAGTGAGGGACCCTCCGCCGAATTGCCGCCAAATACTTCAAAGTGCCGCCCCGCTCCAGAGTGGCCGCCCCAAGCACCTGCTTGATAAGCTAGTGCCTGGAGCTGGCCCTGCTGCCCTGCCAGCGGAGAAGCATGTGGCTATTACAATCTGGAAGCTGGCAACTCCAGACAGCGACCAATCTACTGTCTGGACAATCGCTGTCTGGAGTGAGAAAGTCGACCGTTGGAATCATGTTGATGCAAGTTTGCAGGGCCATTAATCGCATCCTGCTCAGAAGAACCGTGACACTAGGCAATGTGCGTGACGGGTTTCCCTAACTGTGGAGGGGCAATAGATGCGATGCATATTCCAATTCTGGCACCAGACCACCTAGTCTCTGAGTACATAAATCAGAAGGGGTATTTCTCGATGGTTCTCTGCGCACTTGTGGATCATCGTGGGCATTTCATGGACATTAACACATGAAAGGTACATGATGCATGCATCTTTTGGAACACAAGCCTGTTCAGGAAGCTGCAAGCAGGGACTTTCTTCTCAGTCCAGAAGATCACTGTAGGAGAAGTCGAAATGCCCATTGTGATCCTTGGACACCCCGCCTACCCTTTAATGCCATGGCTCATGAAACCATACACAGGGAGCCTTGACAGCAGCAAGGAGCAGTTCAACAATAGGCTGAGTCAGTGCAGAATGACTATGGAGTATGCTTTTGGCCATTTAAAGGGTTGCTGGAGCTGTCTGTATGAGAAGCTGGACCTGGCCGATGACAACATCCCCACAGTTATAGCCACGTTCTGTACACCTCATAACATTTTTGAAGGGAAGGGTGAAAGCTTCACTCAGGCATGGGCCATGGAGGTTCAACACCTGGAGGTTGAATTTGAACAGCCAGAGACCAGGGCTATTAGACGGGCCCAGCGGGGGCTGTAAGGATTAGGGATGCCTTGAGGTAGCAATTCAATGCTGAAAGCCACCAGTAATGTTTGGTGCCCTGCACAGGAGTGAAGTGCAGTGGTTCCAATGATAGTAGGCATCTGTGTTTGCTATGTATGATGCACTGACTGCAGTGCCTGTTGCTTTCCTGGGCTATGCTATCTTTTACTTAATGCAATAAAGAATGTTTACAAAGCCAAAAAATCATTTATTGAAAAGAAACACAACTGCTGGGGAAACACACATTGCATGACACATCTGTGCTGTGTGGGAGGAGGGAAGGGGGCAGGGTGGGAAATGGGACAATCAGATTTGCGTATGTCCTGTTATACTCAGCCTTCTTGTCTGGAGTGCCATGCAATGAGAGCTGCACTTCAAGCTGGCTAAAATGCATGGTGATGGGGGCTGAGTGCAGTGGGTAAGGGTCATACTTTGCAGGGCTGGCTGGTGAAGCTACAGGTGTTGGAGGCAGCTGGTGGCGATAAGAAACCAGATACTGGGGAAAGTGGATTGGCGGTGACATGGGGACACAAGGGAAAGAGTTTTTGGGACAATGGGTGCAGGGGGGCAGCGGGCACAGATCTGCTCTCTCTGCAGTGCTATGAGCTCCTGCATCGAGTCTGCTTGATGCTCCACAATGCTTAGGAGCAGCTCCATGGTTTGTTGCCAGTGATCCGTATTCTCCTGGTGGAGCCTACTTTCGGTCTCCTGCCACTCCTGTACTTTTTTATTTTCAGTAAGGGACTGCTGCATGACTTCATGCAGAAGGTCCTCTTTGCTTCTTTCAGATTCTTTGCAGCCTTTTGACCGTTGATAACAAGGACATCTGGTATCTCAAGTTTGCATCTGTAAAGCCAAAATGCGACATTTAACAGAGGCAGCATTGTTCACACTAGGCAGAACAATGATTTGGCCAAACTTAAAGACATGCCAGTGCACACAATAGCAGAGTGCCCATCCCAAAGCAAGCTCACATAATCCACAAGAGCCTCGAAATGGTGAGAAACCACAGGGGACTGATTGTGTCAGGGCCATACTGTCCTCTGAGGTTCTGTGCCTCAGGGAGAGCCAACAGCTGCAGGGGGCCCCTATACTGCACACTGTCCCCACATTTTCCACAGAATGAGTCCATCCTGGAAGATATCTTGCTGCTGAGAGTGCCTGGGAAGCAAGAGAGGGTCTTCTACTGCAATGCGGCTTCCACCCTGGCTCTTATGCGGCTTGCCTGTGTCCCCTCACCATACAGCAATGGTCCCCTCATGGCACAGTGGCGTGGACATGTCCTGACTGGGACAAGGAGCACAGTAGCTCTGCCAAGGAACTTGTGCAAGCATATTGCTCAGCTTCTGTCTGAGACTTTTGATTAGATCACTGACGCCGATCACCATGATGTGAGAGAGCACACCAAGCCACTATTCCACATCTAGGCATGCACGCAACCCTAACCCTTCTTTCTGCAACCCTCCTTGCCCCAAGAGTCCGCACCGAACAACTCCCTTCCCAAAATAAAAGATGCTTACCAGGCACCTCCTCTGGTGTTTGTTCTTCCACAAGCACCATCCACCGCGACTGGCTACCTTCCTCCTGGCTTGAAAACAGCTCCTGGCTGCATGCATCTAGGGATGCCAGGCCGTCCTCTGGCTCTGGGTCCCCCTCCTTCTCTGTACCCTCACTCCCGCTTTCCTCCTCCTGCCTTGTTGAACTCTGGGCTGCCACGGCCTCTAAAGCGTCCATGGTGCTCTTCGGAATGGAGGTGGGGTTCCCCCAAGTATCTTGTCCAGCTCTTCGTAGAAATGGCAGGTCGTAGGCGCAGCACCGGAGTCGCGGTTTGCCTCCCGCACCTTGTGGTAGGCATTCAACAGCTCCTTCACTTTGACCCTGCACTGCAGTGTGTCCTGGTCATGGCCCCTTTTTATTATGGCCCTTGATAACTTGGTGTAATAATTCCTACGGCTGGAGCGCAGCTGGGACTGGACAGCTTCCTCCCCCCAAACACTGAGGAGGTCCAGCACCTCACCATTGTTCCATACTGGGGATCGCCTGGCGCGTCGAGGCATGGTCATCTGGAAAGATTCGCTGAGAGCACTACACGGCTTGCTGAGCAAACAGGAAGGGGAATTTCAAAATTCCCAGAGAATTTAAAGGGCGGGTCTGATGGTTTGTCACCTGAGGGCAGGGCAGTAGAGTTGAAAGTGATGACCAGAGTAGCTAGAACAGGCATTGTAGGACACTTCATGGAGACCGATCAGAACACGTTAATAGATGAGGGCATCCACACTGGCACAGTGGCACTCCAGCAGGGGCGCAGCAAGCTTTATGCCTCTCATGGAGGTGGATTACCAGGGGCACTCCAGCCATGGAGTCCAGGCTCTACATGCCTTGCCAGTGTGGACACCTCAGGAGTTAGGGCGGCCGGGGCTGATTTAATATGCTCCAACTCGCAAGTGTAGCCAAGGCCTATAAAACCAAAGTCAAAGCGCTAAATTCTGCTGTCAGTTACACTTGTGAACATAGTGGGCCAAACACTACCCTTGATTACACTGTGCAACACCTCTGAACTCAGGGATTTCAAGGAGATTTCACTAATTTAATCAAAGGTAGAATTTTGATCTAAACTCTTTGGCATTAGTAGGTCTAGGCTTCCTCAGCAGTGTCTGACAAAGCTTACACAAAGATTGCTGTACCCTGGTGCTGTACTGTAATACTGCTACTGGAAGGCAAGACTTGTGGAGCAGCGTCACAAAGCCTGACAGACTGGTAATTCTGGAACCTTGAGGGAGCATAGGAAATGACCCCATAGCAAGTCATTCATATCACAGGCTCAAAATAATAACTGCCTTAAAAATGGGTTTCTGAATTAAAACAAATAAATCCCACACTGGCTGGAGGGAATAGACAAGAAGAAATTAACGTGAGGGTTTTTTTCCCCCCTCTCTAATTTCTATGATTCTATTCATTTCTTTCAGTAACGTCATGGTTGCAGATATCCAACTTCTTGCAAACCTTTTCCTCTCATCTGTTTTACTTTCCCTCCACATAGCTCTAAGAGCTGTAGCAGACTCAGGAAAATAGATGGCCCAATCACAACTGCTCACATCTCATTGGAGCTTGACTTTAGGTTGACCTTGAGACTCACAAGCCAAAAGGAACACTTGCACAGCTTTGCACTGCTAAACCTAAACTCAGTTTAAAAAACAAACAGGCACAGGCTGGCAAGGGCACAAAGGTATTCACGGTAGATATCCAGTCCAAAAGATGGCACTAGATAGAGAACAACAGCTTAATTATAATATGCATTTGGAAACATGAATAGCTCCAGAAAAGTGTCTTAAAATTTACTGATGTACATACCAGCTTTTTAATCAGAAATGAGACAAACTACTGTGGTTTACTGAGGCTATTTTCTTTTACATTTGATGTGCTTTTTATTTTAAATATATAGGAACTGATTCATTGAGGTGCACTGGCCAGTAAAACTGGATTTTTGGCCATTTTGCATCCCTGGAGTGGCACAAAGCAGTCAGCGTGTACTGGAACATCTGCCCTTAAAGTTCTGTGGGTGAATGACTGTAGTTTGAAAGTAGAGGACTAGGATCACTGGCCTGAGCCAGGAATCATGTGGTTAATACCTTTCTTATACATAGGTGGCTCTACTGTTGTATCATTGAGTTGTCACTCATCTTGTGTAAATCCTGCGCTTCACTTGGGTGAAGCTGGCAGTGTGGCACTTTTGTTACGTGGACAAATAGGGATGAAACTGCCAAACTCAGTGTCTTGTGTGAATGAAATTCCAGTTGAAATCACACTACACATTCAAGGGAGGCATCCAGCCCCTGTTAAGTCACCCAGAGTTTGTACAGTCCTATCCAGTGTTGTACATCAAATGAGTGCTGATCTCTATTAACTCCTTACAGAGAAGCTGTCCATTGGACAAATTCTGCCAATCGGGCATTCTGGTTGGCAGAGAGAAACCAAAGGCTGAATATGCAAGGACACTGAAGGTCCCTCCATAGGTACATGGGACAGGAAACTAGGATTGTTTTGTTTTTCTTTTCCCAAAAGCTTTACATTAAAAATGTCCTGCACCTCATGGGGTTATAATGGATGATAAGTTGCATATGAGTCAACAGCACCGTGCTCGTGCAGAAAAGACAACTGCTACATTCAGTTGTGTTAATGGGAATATCATGTGCTAAACAAGCAAGATAATTATTCCGCTCTATTTAGCTCTGGTTAGGCCTCATTTGGGAAACTGCATTCATGTTTGGGCCCCACATTTTAAAACAGACAGAGAAATTGGCGAGTGTTCAGAGGAGAGCAACAAAAATGATTAAAGAGTTAGTAAATAAGACCTCTGAGGAAAGGTTAAGAGAACTGAGTCTGTACAGTCTAGAGGAAAAAGGACTGAGGGGAGGAATTACTGTCTACAAATATGTAAAAGGTTTTTATGCAAAGGACATGGGCCAATTATTCTCATTAGTGAACAAGGACAGAACATGAAGTGATGGGTTTAAGATGCAGCAAGGGGAAATTTAGGTTTAGTATTAGGAAAATGTTATAACTATTTGAAAAGTTAGGCAATGGAACAAGTTAACAGAGAAGGTAATGGAACTGCCATCACTGGAAATATATAAGGCTGATATTAGATACTCAGCTGGCAAGTTTAGTTTAGGAACAATTACATTTAAAATCCTGCTCCAGAGCCGGGGCTGGATCAGATTACACCACCACCAAATGTAAAGGGATATATAATGAATAGACTGCTGCTATTTAATGTAAAATGAGGCTTTATGTGTTTGTGTGAGTGTAAAGAACATTACTTTTGTTCATACTCTTCTGAAAGAAGCACTCTGTGTAGACACAGTCCCCATCCTTGTCCTAGGTTCACCAAAGCAGCTCCCCATATAAATGACCACCATCATAAAAGAGCAGTTTGGAAACTATCACAGGGAAGCTCCCTAAAATCATATAAACAATGTTATACTCCAGTCCTGCACCGAGCTCCATGCAGACAGACATCCGCATCGACCCAAGTGACTTCAGAGTGGCTTCCAGTGACTCCAGATTTGCAAACATGTGAGCTTGGTCTGCCTGCAAGGAGCTCACTCCAGAACTGAGGTCTTGGTTTGTAAACAAAAGAATGCATGGGCATGGTGAAAGGTACTGGGCTCACACTACTGTGGCTCAAACATCCACCACTGCAGGATCACCACTCTCTCATATTACCAAGAGTACATCTCCTCCACACACTGACTGGCTCCGCTGAGATTCAGAAACTTCAACGGCACAACTGTGGATCTTGAACTGGTGCTAATGAAAGCTCAGGGTCACCACTCCTAGTGCCTGCAGCATTTGTGATTACAGTAATGTATTTTTTTTCCTGTCTGGGATATTATTTCTTTGCAGAAGTGTTAAGAAAGGGAGAAAATACTAACTTGGAATTCCCTGGCACTTGTGTATTAAGTCACTACCAAACCAGCACTGCCCTAGCTTTATTTAATAAAACCATCTATATAGTTTGAGTGGTTTTACAAGCAACATAAAAAGAGATTGCTGTACATTAGAGGCTAATCAGCTACCAATTTCTGTAGGTGATTTTAAAAAATGGAAGTGGTTTCTCTTATTAATGCACATCCAAACAAGAAAGAATAACAACCCTGGCCCCCTAGAACTCTGAGAGCTAGACCAATGATTTTGAAATTTGGTTCAGATAACACAATTAGCTTCAGGCAGAGAGTTTATACTATTTAGCCCGGAGCAAATTTTTATGACCAAATTATAAACTCGTTTTGGGAAAAATAAACAGAGGAGGAGGTTGTTTATAAAGAAAGTGCTAATCCCGCCATATAGCACTGGAAATGGTGATAATGTGGTAAA
Organism: Mauremys mutica; assembly: GCF_020497125.1. Lineage (NCBI taxonomy): Eukaryota > Metazoa > Chordata > Testudines > Geoemydidae > Mauremys > Mauremys mutica. The sequence goes on along the minus strand of NC_059072.1, from coordinate 187,218,049 downwards.
GGGCATGCACAACCTGCTTATTTATTAATATACTGTAGTCACTTGGAAACATTCCGCTTCTTGCACTAGGTCAGTGTTCTGCAAAGATTATCATCACTGAGCGAGCTCTTTGCAATATTTTTTGAGGCTATCATAAAAGCAAGCAAGAGGCATGTGCTGATAAAAGAACTGATTTAAAATGTCAGCCTCATGGAACAAGGTGCCAGCAGAGCTGGCTTTCTCAGGGCAAGAGAGATTTTCCCAACCCCCTAAATCCAAAAGGCTTAAAACTTGCTTGGCCAAGAAGCAAACCCTAAGGAAAAGAATGCCAAATGTCTGACAGAGCTGAGAAGCTTGTAGCCATAGCAATAATTTTGCAAATGACTAACAATAAGAATTTGATAATCCAAAGGCTGATCTCTGAAGTGAAGAGCATCAAATTACTTCTGGGAGGAAATCATTTATCTCCAAGGCATTTGCAGCTCCACAGCCCAATATGCAAATATACAGTAGCTGCCATAGTCACAGATACCTGCATTTCAAACAAATAAATCAAGACATTTTCCAAGTCCACCCAATGAGTAGCCTACTCGCTAAACACGTATATCACCGTTGTTGACACACATACAATGCAACTCTAAATTTCTTCATCACAATGGTTGAATGCTGCCCACAGCTGGCAGAACCTGAAATTAAAAAAGTCCTGAACATGTGGGAATGCAGAAGAAAGTGCTGGCTCTGGGAGGTGGCACTGAAAGCTTCAGTACTCTTGTGAAGCTGACAGGCCAGCAGGTCAGAGCCATAGACCAATTCATTTGTTTCAGAGTAGCAGCTGTGTTAGTCTGTATCCGCAAAAAGAACAGGAGTACTTGTGGCACCTTAGGCCTGGTCTACACTAGGAGTTTATGTCGAATTTAGCAGCGTTAATTCGAATTAACCGTGCACCCGTCCACACCAGGAAGCTAATTAGTTTGACCTAGAGGGCTCTTTAGTTCGAATTCTGTACTCCTCCCCGACGAGGGGAGTAGCGCTAAATTCGACATGGCTATGTCGAATTAGGCTATGTGTGGACGGAAATCGACCTTAGTAGCTCCGGGAGCTATCCCACAGTGCACCACTCTGATGCTCTGGACAGCAGTCCGAGCTCAGATGCTCTGACCAGCCACACAGGAAAAGCCCTGGGAAAATTTGAATTCCTTTTCCTGTCTGGCCAGTTTGAATCTCATTTCCTGTTTGGACATCGTGGCGAGCTCAGCAGCACTGGCAGCGATGCAGAGCTCTCCAGCAGAGGAGTCCATGCAATCTCAGAATAGAAAGAGGGCCTCAGCATGGACTGACCGGGAAGTCTTGGATCTGATCGCTGTGTGGGGCGATGAGTCTGTGCTTTTGGAGCTGCACTCCAAAAAACGGAATGCAAAGACCTACGAGAAGGTCTCCAAAGCCATGGCACTCAGAGGATACAGCCGGGATACAACGCAGTGCCACGTGAAAATCAAGGACCTGAGACAAGGCTACCAAAAAATCAAAGCGGCAAACGGACGCTCCGGAGCCCAGCCCCAGACATGCCGCTTCTACGAGGCACTGCATGCCAGTCTTGGTCGGTCTGCCACCACTGCCCCACCAGTGTCCGTGGACTCTGACGATGGGATAGTATCGACGGGCAGTTCCTCGGCGATGTTCGCGGATGGGGAAGATGAGAAAGGGTTTGTGGAGGATGAGGCAGGCGACAGCGCTTACAATGCTGATATCCTGGCTGTTGGGGAACTCTTCATCACCCTCACAGAGATCCCCTACCAACCCTCCCCGGCCGTTAACCCAGACTCTGAATCAGGGGAAGGATCAGTCGGTAAGTGCTATAAACATGTAAACATTTATTTTTTGTTAAAGAACAGGAATATTAACTATGTGAAAAGAAGGTCAATACCTATGGGGATAGAACAGAAATCCTCTTGGGAGATTTCCACGAAGCTCTCCTGTAGGTAATCGAAAAGCCTATGCATGAGGTTCCTGGGGAGAGTTGCCTTATTGGTTGCTCCGTGGTAGCACACTCTTCCGCGCCAGGCTTTCATCAGGTACTCTGGGAGCATTGCCTCCACGAGCATGGCAGCATAGGCCCCTGGTTTGTGCTGGCTTTCATGCAGCATGCGCTCTCTATCTCTCTCAGTGACCCGCCTCAGGGTGATCTCGCTCGGCAACTCCTGCATCTAATTAGGGGAATTAGTGTAATGTTAGTATTGGGAATCCTTCACTTTTCCTTTGCATAATAATAAGCGTCGGTTTACAGCCACGTGGTGGAGGCTGCAGAGGGGCAGCATACAGGCATCTTTCGCGGGGACAGCCATGAGGGGGTGGAACAGGGGCAGAGTTTATGCTTTCCGGATTACCTGCAGCAGGAGGGCACTGCTATCCATTAAGTTTTAAGCAGCTTAAAGTCTACGGCTTACCATGCCTGGCTGCTACACGGATTCTGCTGTCCTGCCCCGCTTGTCTGATCTCCAGTGCAAGACCCCAGGCAATGAAAGTGAAGGCCGAAAATTCAAACTTGTCCTGAGTGCGCATGAGAGAGGTGCTGTGCATGGTCTTGTTCACAGAGACTGACTAGACTGTGTTCATTGTTCGCAAAAATGTATCTTTGCAAGGAATTCACTCCCTTTTTTCCATCACACAGCTTTGACTGTCTCCAGACCTGCCCCAGCATCCCCCTCACAGAGGCTGGCGCAGATTAGGCGGCGAAAGAAAAAGACACGGGACGAGATGTTCGCTGAACTTATGGGCTGCTACCAAGCCGAGGCGGCCCAGCAGAGCCAGTGGAGGGAGAACCTCTCTCAGTACCAGTGCTCACACAGCGAACGGGAGGAGAGGTGGCGTGAGGAAGACAAGCAGGCGACTCAAACGCTGCTTGGACTAATGAGGGAGCAAACGGACAGGCTCCGGCGCCTTGTGGATGTTCTGCAGGCAGGAGGACAGAGCCCCCCTGCAGTGTATCTGCAACCGCCCTCCCCCGCCACAAAGTCCCATACCCCCCTCACCCAAAATAACAAGAAGGAGGGGCGCCAGGGGCTGTGAAAACTGTCACCGCACCACAGCAGAGTGCTCAAGTACCCAAAAGCTCTCATTCCCTAAATTTTGAGAAGTCCTTCCTTTCCTGACTCACCCAAGCCCCAATCCCAGTTTCATCCCCAACTGTCTAGTTGATTAATAAAAGTACTTTGCTGTTAATTACTGTTTCCGTCATGTTTTTGTACAGAAGACTGTGTTTGAAGGGGGGGTGGGGAAGGGGGTTGGTAAAGGTGACTGTCCTATGCAATTACCAGGTACGGACACGGGGGCAGGATCAGCAGCAGGTCACACACACAGTGCAGTCAGTAGGCACCCTGGTCAGTATGGGAGGTGGTTTCCATGTTCTGTGTGGATGGGGGGGTACGTGACTTTGTAGCCGGGGAGGGCGGTTACAGATCTTATGCAGCAGTCCTTGTCCTGGACCACAGAGCCACGCAGCAGGGGAATCTGTAACCGTCCTCCCCCGCAACAAGGTCACATAGCCCCCGCACACAGAGTCCCAAAAAGGAGGGATGGCAGGCTCCGTTGAAACAACAAGTCCGGCACTGCGGACCGCTCTAGGAGCAGGAGCCTGTCATTCTTCGAGTTTTGAGGTGGTCTTTACATCACTACACACCCTACCCAGCACAGTCTGCGTCCCAGTTTCAACCCTTTAACGCAAAGTCATTAATAAAGAAATGTTTAAGTAACAATGGAACATGTATTTTATTTTTACACGTGTGTTGGAAGGGGGGAAACGGGGTGAATGGGGTATGTAACTGCAGAGGATAGTCAACAGTAACTGGGTAAAGAAACAGGGGCAGGTTCAGTTTCTCTGTAAAGAAACTGAATAGTCACAGGTCATGCTGCTCGCTGAGGAACCTAGCTTTCAAAGCCTCCCAGATGCACAGCACTTCCCGCTGGGCTCTTCTAATCGCACGGGTGTCTGGCTGAGCGTAATCAGCAGCCAGGCGATTTGCCTCAACCTCCCATCCCACCATAAAGGTCTCCCCCTTGCTCTCACAGAGATTGTGGAGCACACAGCAAGCTGCAATAACAATGGGGATATTGGTTTCGCTGAGATCCGAGCGAGTCAGTAAGCTCCTCCATCTCCCCTTGAGACATCCGAAAGCACACTCCACCACCATTCTGCACTTGCTCAGCCGGTAGTTGAAGAGTTCTTTGTCACTGTCCAGGGTGCCTGTATAGGGCTTCATGAGCCAGGGCATTAGCGGGTAGGCTGGGTCCCCGAGGATCACTGTAGGCATCTCCACATCCCCAACAGTTATTTTGTGGTCCGGGAAGAAACTATCTTCCTGCAGGCGTCTAAACAGACCAGAGTTCCTAAAAACACGCGCGTCATGAACCTTGCCCGGCCACCCGATGTTGGTAAAGCGTCCCCTATGGTCCACCAGTGCTTGCAGCACCATTGAAAAGTAGCCCTTTCGGTTAATGTACTGGCTGGCCTGGTGGTCCAGTCCCAGGATAGGGATGTGAGTTCCATCTATAGCCCCACCGCAGTTTGGGAATCCCATCGCGGCGAAGCCAGCTATGACGACCTGGACGTTTCCCAGGGTCACTACCTTTGAGGGCAGGAGCTCCACGATTGCGTGGGCTACTTGCATCACAGCGACCCCCACGGTAGATTTGCCCACGCCAAAGTGGTTCGCTACTGACCGGTAGCTGTCTGGCGTTGCAAGTTTCCAGAGGGCTATGGCCACTCGCTTCGGCACAGTCAGGGTTGCTCGCATCCGGGTGTCCTGGCGCTTCAGGGCAGGGTCCAGCAAGTCACAGAGTTCAAGGAAAGTGCCCTTACGCATGCGAAAGTTTCGCAGCCACTGTGATTCATCCCAGACCTGCAGCACTATGCGGTCCCACCAGTCCGTGCTTGTTTCCCGGGCCCAGAATCGCCGTTCCACAGCATGAACATGACCCATTGCCACCATGATCTCCACGGCACGGGATCCCGTGCTTTGTGAGAGGTCTGTGCCACTCTGACACTTCATGTCCTCACCGCGCTGCCGGAGCCTCCTCGCCCGATTTCTCAGCAGCTGACTGTGGAAGAGGTGGACGATAAGGTGCGAGGAGTTGACAACGGCCATAAGTGCAGCGATGTCCCAATGTTGGACAGGAATGGGGCATGTCCAAGACAGCTGGAGAAGGAACATGGCATGGCTAGTACCTTAATGGCAGGCTCTGGCGCTTTAGCACTGAGTTACACAGAATTAATTTCTTTTTTATTGAATCATAGAATCATAGAATATCAGGGTTGGAAGGGACCTCAGGAGGTCATCTAGTCCAACCCCCTGCTCAAAGCAGTACCAAAAAAACAACAGGCACCTTCACAAAAATGTTTAGAGAACTGAATTTGATGGTCTCTTCCTTTCTTTGGGCTTATGGAATATAGGAATTGCAATATTGGGTCACACACCGATCCATTTAGTCCAGTGTCCCTTCTCATGACCAACAGCAGCCACTTCAGAGGAAGGTGGTAGTAAGTAGTTGTGATGGGATATTCACCCCCACACCATTCCTGAAGGGGTGAAAGTAGCTCAGAAAGCCTAGTAGGTTGCACCTGTGGGGCAATTTAGGTTTGATTGACAAGCACTAATTGAAGATGGAGCCAATCTGGACAAGAGTAGGCAGGGCTTATATAAAGCCAGGAAGTGTGAGCCCAAGGGATGCTAGAGTGTGGAAGTTTGCAATCACTCTTGGGGCTTAGGGCAGTGAGAAGGAAGAAACCCAGGTGAAGTGGAAGCCTTGAGATTGTGACCCTAAGGAAAGCAGTTTACCAAGAGGGGTGGTGGAGAGGAACGCTGCAGAAAAAGGAACAGGAAGAAGCCCAAGAAAACCACAGCAAGGGTTGAGATGGTACAGACCTTGGCTGCTGATTGTAGTGTCCCTGGGCTGGAATCTGGAATAGCAGGGAGGCCTGGATTCCCCTTCCAGCCACTGGCAGAGTGGCACAGTTTTGAATTGGCAAGATTGCCTGGAATGGCACCTGAACTGTGGGTCCAGTGAGACTTTGTTACCCCAAAAGGGGAAAACTGTATAGTGACCTGACCAGAAGGCTAAGCTAGTGAAGAAGTGCAGTGACTCCTAGAGAGCAAGAGGGGCCATGGCTTGAGCAAGTGACAGAAAGGGATTTCAGATTGGACAGAGCTAATCCCCAGATGCAGCCACAAGTGTGGGGGGGGCAGGGGCAGGGGGGGAGGAGGGGAGGCAGTGGTGGGTAGAACTCCTGTGACTATAGGCATGGAATAAGCTGCCCTTAGGGAAAGTTTCTTGCTAACTCCCATTTGTTAGAAGTTGACTTATGCCCTGAATCAAGAAAGTTTATACCCTTTCCAAAACTCTTGTTTCTATTCTTATTTTTCACTATAATAATGCTGAGTGTTCTTGTTATCAATATAAACGTCCAATCTGTGACACCAATAAAAGTTAGTGTATTGCAGTGGAACAGATGTAGACAAATCTTCAGCTTACCAAATTTTAACAGACACCATTGAGTGGTATCGCTGAAGCCCTTTATTTTGGGGGCTAGACATTGAAATGTAAAAAGAGAGAATGGCAGATGGACATAGGTTGCCTTCATAATAATAGACATTCCAGCCGTCCTTTCTAATGTTCAGTCAGCACCAGAAATGGACAATGTATTAAGAACAAATTTAGTATCTTTATTAGTTAAATCCCCATCTACACTAATCATTAGCACTTTGTAGACTAGACTTCAGTTTCTGAAACATGCCACACATTGGTGGTGGTGAATGGACCATGCAGAAGTGAAATGGATGCACTCAATGAAATGTATTTTTCTTTGTTTCTACAATTTTTTAAAAAAATGCTTGTAAATATTTAGAGCAATACGCTAAATATATAACTCATCGTGTAACACATTCAGTAGTAAATTATTGTAGCATAAACTAAAAGTACTTATATGCTGATGCAAAAGTCTACATAAAATAGTTATATCTTACATTTCTATAGCACCATTTTTCCAGAGGGTCTTCTTGGACTGGACACATTTAACAAGCAGGAATTGTTTCACTCACTATTAGGATGAAAGGCAACAGATATTTTAGGCCTCATTCAAAGCCCATTGAATGCAATAAGAAGCAAAGCACTGCATGATAGCTCAGGATATGGCTTATTCACTGGAAACTGCAGGAGCAATTTGAACAAAGCAACATGTATCCATCCAATTCTGAATTTGATCAGGATGTCATGGGACTTTTCATTGATAACAAGTAGTCAGGAGCTTGGCTTTAAATCTCAAGCAAAATACCCCTCTCCTCCCCCCCAGCTGCACAGTGCCACCGCTATCATTTTGCAGGAGCAGATTCAGCATTGACTATGAGGAAAGAGTGGCACCAACAGCACCTCCTAGGGATTCCTTGAAAGTGTACCGCTGACGTGCTTGAAACAATGCACATGAAAGTCAATGGAAAAACGCCCATTGACTTCAGCAGAATTTGGATCAGGCCCTAAGTACTGAATCAGCCAGTCTCTGCTTGCCTGGTGAGATCTAACAGGACCACAGCACAAAATGGTTCAGCTGCATGTAAGACCGTGAACTTACAATTCAAACCACGCAATGCTTTATTAGAGAAGACTTAATTGCATAAACTTTACCCGATAGTCTCTTTTCTCTAATAGTCTGTTAGGCAATCCTGGGAACAAGAGGCAATGTCCACCTATTGCACCAATGAAAAATTCATTTCAGGGCTGTTCTTTTTCTTTATAATTGTGGTTAATGTAGAGTACTTAGGTACTATATCAATTTAATATCTGATATGGCCTCTGTCAAGGTATTATATCCTAATCTTACAGGATGATGGACTCCAATCTAATAGGGCTTTTCCATATCTAACTACTATGTTCCTCTGTCAATTTTGCCATTCAGATGGAACAGTATCTGCTCAGATGGGAAAGCAGAATGCAATATTCAGATACAATAACTTAAATAGCAGATTGAGAACATTTATTTTAGATTACAAAAATAACAGACGGACAGCACATATGGAAAAGCAGAATGGTGGCAAGAACTGGCTGAATCATTTGTGAAGAATAAATTATCCAACAAATGTAGCCCTTTTCACGAACAGTTTGTGAATCAGTCCTGATTTCTGTGAATGTATTTGCTATTTGTAAATATTTGTTGAATAGCTGAGACTGCAAAGCACCTGCTGGCTCATTACTGGGTTCACCCTCTCCTCCAGAATGAGCTGGGAGGAAGAAAGGCTTATTGGCTCATATGTCATTCTAGGAGAGGTGGAAATGCAGTTCAGCATTTAGCTTGTAGAGGGCTCTGTGATACTTATTGAACCGAAAAAAGTATTGACCACCACAGAAAATCAGCCTTAGAGAGAGAAAAATGTGTGTGAGGGCAAGCCACAGGCTAAATGGAGGCAACTGCATGGGCGCTACCTCTGGAAGGAAGGCAGAGTAGGAGCTAGGCTGCTGAGTGAGAAGCTTAGAGCTGAGCAGGTAAAGGGGCTGTGACTGGCAGCAGCAGGAAGAAGAAAAAGGTGGATCAACCTGCAGGCAGGAGACACTCCCTTGGGGATGTTTTAAATGGAAAGGATAAAGGTGGTGTACACTGGTGGCCCTTGTCCAACTGGGGATAGAGAGACAGCCATGCCCAAGTTAGATTTCTGTCCTTTTCTTTGGAGCTCTGTTTGTTGTTTTCCCAGACAAAGCAAGAAAAGCATATAAAAACACTGCCACCAACAGGCTGTTGCAGATTCAGACTGGGGTCATCTGGCTCTGGTAGCTACTGGATAGGATACTTTCTGACCCTTGCGGGCCTGCCTGTCAGCTGAGAGTGTGGGCCAATCATGTGCTGGTCACCTGATTCCCAGCACCTGTCTGCTGGGCTTCTCTCTGGGTTAAGGTTGGCTGCTCCTGCCTCCTCCCTGTGGGGCTATTAAAGGTGCAGGTCTCCCTGTTACTGATGGCTTCATATGTTTGTGTTGAAAGAGAAGGAGGCAGGGGTAAGTAATATGGTTTGTTTATTTAAAAGTGGGGATAGGGATAGGTAGGTGTATTCTATGTATGATTTTCAAGCTTCAAAATATCAGGAACGTCAAATCTTGACTACCCTGTTTTTTTCTGATAGATGCTCTCAAGGGCCAGAGAACTAGGGTGGGATAGTGATATCACCACAGGCTGTATCCTGACCTGCAGCGTTCTTGGTTTCTGACTCTTTCACAGAAAGAGGCTTTCTCTCAACTGTTTGCCACACATTTGAGTTCTAATGCATCAACATAAATAAAGATTTTTAAACAGTCCTTCTGCTGAGGGGAAAATTAATACAGATTTCTGCCTACTGTAATGTCATTATCCTAATAATTTTCCATATACAACAAAGATATCTGGATTGTCCTTCTCTGACTTTTAGGGACAGACAATTCAAAAAATAAATAAATATAAATAAGCAACAAACTTGCCTCATAGTCTCCTTGCCCATGCAAAGAAAGACAAAACTAACAGATGGAAGGGCATTAAACTATTTAGCTTCAATGGCTGCCTGTAAGAATCAACTCAATGTTATTTATGGATGATCTACCCTTGGAGAGAAAATTAGAGACAACATTTGACTATTTGAATCCCTTTCACATAGTATTTGGAATGATCAGGACATGCTAACCGCTTCCTAAATTCAAACTCTTTGTGTAATCAAGCACAACTATAATGACACAATCAGACATTGAAAACTACTAACTCTGTCTATGCCTTGCATAGTCTAACACTGTTGTATTCCTTCAAGTTTTTACAGATTATAATGGGGATTTAGATACACATCTTTCAATTCAAATAACCTAGCACCGCATAACAAGTCTTCATTCACTACTAATTGCTTTATTTTGTTTTATTTATATATAAGAGAGAGAGAGAGATTTGCCGCTATGGAAACAATATTCCATTTCACTATCTGTATATTATGGTATGTCTATACTGCAAGTGATGGTGTGATTGTAGTATGAGTCGTCATACCTATGCTAGCTTTAATTGATCTAGCAGGGGTATAGTAGCATAGATGCATTAGCATGCACTAGCTGCCCCAGGAACTAGCCCTATAGGAGTTCATAGTATCTAAATGTTGCCCAGGTTGGTGCTCTTGTGTAAACTGATTACTGTAGCACACACACATACATATAATTTTAAATCTCTAAAGGAAGCAAAATAGTTTTTCCAACCCTGTTGTGTCATAAGAGAAATGAGAGCTCAGTCCATGTTCCCAGATCAGCAGGGACATAGAGTGTCCTGAAGGCAGCATGCACAGCAGATGGAGGACAGGCAGCACCTTGTATTGTTGTCTGGTTCCCCTTTCAACAGACTGAAGGAGCAGTATTGATGGGCTTTGAAGGGAGCTTTGTGCAGCCTTCCTTATGGAGACTGGGAGGGAGGGTTGCTGCAATGTGGGTGAGGGAGGTCCAGACAAAAATGTGGAGGAGAATCATTAGGCCGACAACTGGGGCTGTGAGGATCCTTGAGTGGGGAGAACAACAGAATAGTTGATGTACTTCAGTTCTCTTCACTTCTTGGGCCTGATCCAAAACCCATTGAACACAAAGGGTGTCTTTCTACTGGTAACGAATGCATAGACACAACACACCTAAAATAAATGCCCAGTGAGTTTATTATTATTTATTATATTCATACGCAAAATATACTGGGTATCTTGCAAACACAGAGGAAGGTGCAATCTATGCCTTGAAGAACTAATACGTGTTTGATTTATGTTTGTTCTCCTTAAAATTTGTATTAAACACAGTCCATTTTTTGTCCCCATCATTATTATGTATTAATGGTATTGTGGTAGGCCTAAGAGCCCTAATCACGGACCAGGGCCCCGTTGTGCTAGGCGCTATATAACCACAGAACAAACAAATAGTCTCTGCCCCAAAGAGATTATTTGGAAAAATATTTTTTATAGCAAAGACACATGCATACTGTTATATTTTTAACTGTATATTCCCTTTTGTGAAAACATTTCAAAGCTTAAAATGTGCGTTGCTGCATATCTTGTAAAATCCACTCCTGTGCTCGTGCGGGCATATGCAGTAGCTGATTTTTCAAATAGGCAAGGGTATGCACTTGGATATCTGAAGAGCAGGACTGAGCCAAAAGGACAGGCTGCAAAGAGGTAAAGGTGCAATTCAGCTGGCCTATAAACAGCATAATCAATCAGGACAAAGGTAGGAAGTACGGGTGTGACTTTTATTATTACTCTAAGGTCTGTATTGAGTTGTTTCTATTTCTGTGGTTAGATTATTTTCAGGAGAGGGGCACAGCCTTTCTAAAAAGACTCAAACTTTGCAGTATCTGCTTTCAACAAACTCTTCTCTAGGCTAAACAAACACTTTCTACTCACATGCCAGTGTATGTGGGAGTGATGCTGAGAAAAGGAGACATGCAGTAGCTAACATATTTGCTTGTCTTGTAAGAATAATCTGACTAACGTCGGAATGATTCCATCAGTATTGTCAGAAAGAGTTTTAAGAACCCTCTAGGCTGTGCAAGCCTTAGCATGGGCAATGGCTAATGCAAACTGGATGCCAACTGACTAGAGGTTTCTGGGATGGTAAGAAGCAACACTAAAGACCTTGACTTATGCTGATGAGTTTAAGTTTTCATTTTACTGATTGGAATGAGGTTCATACTATCGCGATTTTTCTGGTAAACATGGGCGACATTGTGAGGGATGCTGTCTGATACTATCAGTTTCAAATAATCACACCCAGAGAGAGATAAAAAAGAACTGAGTTTATAAAAACCAGCCGGGCACTTTAATTTCTTATTAATTTTTGAATTAGGCGTTGATTAACTCAGTCCTGCCCCTGAATTATGCTAGATATTCAAATGATAGGGATGCCTCTGACCAGCAGAGAGACATGGAGATTAAAGATCAACAGTAAATACCACTATGCTGTTTCCCACATTGTATCTAAGGCATAAGTGAAGACACAATTGCCACAGTATAGCTTAGAACAGTGGTTCTCAACCAGGGGTATGCATACGTCTGGGGGTACGCAGAGGTTACCAGGGGGTACATCAACTCATCTAGATATTTGCCTAGTTTTATAACTAGCGAAGTCAGTACAAATTAAAATTTCATATGGACAATGACTTGTTAATTCTGAATTTAAGTACAATATTTATATTCCAATTTATTTTACAATTATATGGTAAAAAAATGTAAGCATTTTTTTAGTAATAGTCAGCTATGAGACTTTTGTGGTTTTATGTCTGATTTTGTAAGCAAGTAGCTTTTAAATGAGGTGAAACTTCGGGGTATGCAAAACAAATCAGACTCCTGAAAGGGATACAGCAGTCTGGTAAGGTTGAGTGCCACAGAAGACTAGCATTAGCATTGATTCTAATCTTTAAGAGTGGCAGAAGGTTGGTGGTGGCTGAGATGCGGGTGTGGGGTTCAGCATACCCAGTCTTCCTGTATGCTCTTGGATGAGTCACCTAATGTCTGTATGCCTCAGTTTCCCATCTTTATAAAGAGGGATAATATTTTCTCTCAGCCTTTGTCTTTCTGGTCTATTTGGGTTATAAACAATTTGGGGTAGGGACAATCTGTTACTATGCGTTTGTGCATAGCTTGTAACAGGGGTGGCCAACCTGAGCTTGAGAAGGAGCCAGAATTTACCAATGTACATTGCCAAAGAACCACAGTAACACGTCAGCAGCCCCTCATCAGTTTCCCCCCAGCTCCCAGCGCCTCCCACCCACCAGCAGCCACACCAATCAGCACCTCCCCCTCCCTCCCCGCACCTCCTGATCAGCTGTTTAATGGTGTGCAGAAAGCTTTTGGGGGAGAGGGGGTGGAGCGAGGGCATGGCAGGCTCAAGGGAGGGCGCAGGAAGGTGTGGAGTGAGGGTAGGGCCTGTGGCAGAGGCCAGGGCTGAGCAGTGAGCACCCCCTGGCATATTGGAAAGTTGGCGCATGTAGCTCCAGCCCCGGAGTCGGTGCCTATACAACAAGCCACATATTAACTTCTGAAGAGCCGCATGTGGCTCCGGAGCCACAGGTTGGCCACCCCTGGCTTATAACAAAGGGCTTTCTAAGCACAACTGTAATTCTAATAAGTGGTTAAAATAATTAATTAAAATACCTTCTCTGTGCTAATGAAAAGACCAAGATCCCTCCCTCTTAAAGGCCCAAATCCATTCAGTGCACCGCCCATGGATTGTGCTGCACATACCTCTTGGGAAAAGGTTGAGGGAACAGCTGCAAAATGACTCCTACCCCATCCCATGCTGGGAGACACATAGGAAAAAATAACCACAACTGATTTTGCTCCTTGCCACAGCCAGCATTTCTTAACCTCATGAGTGCTGCAAAGCCCATTCCCCACCCAATTTGTTAAGGCCTGCTGAGGGGAGCATGGATTGAGGTGAATATATTTATGGACACTCTTTTATCTGTTTGTTCTTTTTTAATTGATAGGATAGATGCCCAGAGCACTGCATAAGTGCCTAGAAATGTGTTCTTAAAAAACTGAAGAAACAAATACAATAAAATAAATAAAGGGATGTGTTTTGATTGCACCACTGCAATGTGTGTGGGTCTGACATCTGTATGGATTTCACAGGCACAATTAACAGTATGAATGAGAAATTGCCCTCCTGGGAGACTCCAGTGTTCTTTGTTCATTAGACTTCAGATACTGCAGATCATGAAACCGCCAGTCAGATTTTTTCCCTCTCTTGTGCTCTAGATTGTCTTCTAGTTGACATCCAGACACTAATAATAAGCAACACTTATCTAGCATTTCACATTTTTCAAAGTGCTGTGCAAACAATACCTAATCCTCACATCTCTGTGAGGTAGGGAGGTATTATTATCCCTATTTCTAGAGATGGGGAACTGAATCAAAGAGAACCTAAGTGACCACAGTTGGAGTCAGAACCAAGATGAAAATTCTGAACCACTAGTCCACATTGCCTCTCACTAAAGTGGGCTTAACCATTTAGTTGAGCTCCTCCATGTGGTGGCTGTCTGTGCATTTTGCACCTTAGCACAGCAAGACTTAGATCAGAACCCTAGTAGACATTTCATAGGCACTAGCTCGATTATTCCTGGTGGGGGGGAATTCTGTGCCACTGTGAACACACAGAATTCATGTCCCCCACAGATTTTTTTTCTGCAGAAAATACATTCTGCTGCAAAGGTGCTGCAGTTATGATTTTTGCCCACCAGGGGCTGCTGTGGCACCAGAATAGAGAGCAGCTGCCATAACAGCCAATAGGGAGAGAGCAGAAGCTGCATTCCTCATAGTGCCTTGCCGGTGGGGCCAGATGAGCAGGCAGATATGAGGGGGACAGACAAAGTGGGACATACAGGGCTGCTGGAGGATCACAGACTAGGGTTAAGAAGGGCTAATAGGAGGGACAGACTGGGACAGGGGCTGAATGGGAGTCAGGGTACAGGGCCACATGGGGATGGGAGAAGGGTGGGGGCAGGGACATATTGGGACAGGGGCAGATGTGCCTGACTGAATAGGAGTGGCGAGGGGTCAGCCACAGTCTGCATGGGGGAGGCTCTCCAGCTCCCTAACAATCCCGCCCCCTCCCCCCCCAAAAACCCACAACTTTCCATACTTCTCCCAGCAACCCTCCAGGGTCAGTCCCAGGCTTCTTCCTAGCAATTACTTTCCTCACCCTCACCTCCTTTGTTAACCATGATTCCCCCAAGCCTTTGCACTGTTTCTGAGAGGGGTGGGAAATACAGTTCTGTATTGTAGATTAAATAAATTATTACTCTGAGTTTTGTATTAATATGCCTAGTAAGGAATCAATTTATCAAAAAAATATTTCCTGAATCTTTTTTGTTGCCTGTATTAATACAGACATGTTTGTTGACAGAGACTTTGAAATCAATTACCAAAATAACTGAAACTGGAATTATTACATCGTGTTATTTTGACAAATAAAATAGGCAGTATTTACAGAATTTTAAAATATTGTGCACAAATTTTTTGGAGCAGAATTTTTAATTTTTTGGTGCAGAATTGCTTCAGGAGTAGCTCTATAAAGTAAGTCAAAATGGAGCCTCCCATTGGCAAAGTCAGCAGGAGCTGTGATAGGCCCATCTATCCAAATAAAGGCTCTTGGCCTCTTCCTTACATAGTAAAGTGACAAGGTGCATGTTTAAAGCTTGTCACAGGAGATGCACACAGAGATTCTATTAGAGAATTATGAGATGCACCTATGTGAATCTATTGCCTCTGTGGAATGTGTGCCTTTTATATTTTTATTGGATTATATGATTGTTATTTCTACAGTTTTATTTGTGAAAGGGAAATCATGGATTTCATTGTAAACCTTGCAGGGGTTCAGTGAAGTGGCTATAAGTTAAGAGAATTAAATATAATGAACTGAAAAATAATGAGACTCCCTTTTTCATGATTTATGCCTTTGCACAAATTTCGATAAAGACTAAGGTTAATATGCAGGTAAACTGCTATTCAGAAATGTCCCCCTTCAAGAAGCTCTAACAATACTGCATTATAGAGACACCTTCTGGACAATGATTGCAATAGCTTCAAACAATCTGAATGCAAATCCTCCCAAATACAGATATCATTTCCAAAGATATCTCCTCTCTGTGGATAGTTGCTTTTTGATCAACTAAGCATTCATGGCATGCCTGATTGGGGACAGCCAGCCAAAAGGGAAAAAAAATCAGTAAACCATATTTTGGAACTTAGGGTGACCAGATAGCAAGTATGAAAGATCAGGACAGAGGGTGGGGGTAATAGGTCCCTATATAAGAAAAAGCCCTGACTATCGGGACTGTCCCTATAAAATTGGGACATCTGGTCACCCTATTGAGGATACAGCTGTGAAAATAACTGATTTTTCCAGGTTGCTGGCTGTACCAACAAATTGGGGGTGGGGAGAAGGGGAACGAAATAATTAGTTTTATTTTGGGGCTTTTTTATGTTTTTAACTTTTTAAAAATACAATTGAAACATTTTAAAATAAACAGTCATTTTGAATTGGAAAGTCAAAACATTGTTTTGACATTTTATAAACAAAAGTTTTCAATTTTTCTGGATTTTTTTTTTACCAGTACAATTTCTTCAATTTGACACAAATTTTAAAAATATTTTGGTTGACCCAAATCTGCATATTTTGGTCAAAAACAGCTTTGAACAAAAAATTTCACCAAGAACTGCCCATGGGTATAGTCCAACTGAATGAATAAGGCTACTTTTGTAAATAAGGATTACTCATGTGCTAAGGTTTTGCAGGATTTGGCTCATGTAGTGAGTTTAATACAATGTCAATGTATTTTCAGTTATAATTTTTGCACCTAAATTGAAGGCCACACATTTATCTAGATAGCTTGAAGCCAAACAGTTTTAACATGAAAACTCAAAAAATTGCTCTTTCCCAATCACATAAAAGAGGATAATTCTCAATGTCTTAACTTGATCAAGGCACTATCAGTGAAGTTCCTGTGTTTCTATTATTTTTAACATGGAAACTTACTGAGAGGGGAGAACTTGTTTTTGTCTAGGTTAAAAACAGAGAGATTCCAGGTTTAGGCACCTCCAATAAATGGCCTGATTTCTGAGGCATTTATCTCACACATTTCTTGGTTGTGTTCTCCAGCAGAGATGGGGCCAAACTGTGTCTTGACTATCCTCCCAAACCGTATGCTACAGCTCTGGAGACTATATAGAAATGGTTAAAGCAGACTGAAACAGGAGGGAGGAGCTCTCACAGCACAAGCCAAGGAGGGAGAGCTGTGAAAAAGCACTGCTCCTCCAAGCCAGGGAGAGGAGAAGGAGCAGCTCTTCCTTTGTATGGTAACAGAAGAGAGGGTTCTGTGTTCCCCCGAGTTTCTTCTTCCTTTAACACACGGATATAGCATACTTCAGGACCACAATTAAAATATGGCTGGGTCCCACTGACAATGGCAGACTGAACTGTGTGTTAAACATGTCAGGAGTCTGCAGTACTGTAACTTGGTTCCCCCCACATGACAGGTTTTACTACAGAGTCCTGCTCCTCTTTGATGGGAAATTGCTTTAAAGCCAGCCAGTCAGATTTTACATTAATTCTTTTCTCCTTAAACCCACTTATAGACCAAAACATTTTTTCTGCCACCTATCAAAACACAAGGGAAAAAACACATTCTCCTCCAAGGAGATTAATCATTGCATACTTCTTGCAAAGGCTTTATACAGACTCTCGCCTGCATGAGTTGTAGCACTAATAAGCATAAATAAGCACTTGGTCATGAATAGGTAAATTATAGGCACAGTATTTCACTCCCCACTGACATGTTGTCACAGGCCGGCTGGCCACTTAAGGGGCCTTGGTTTCACCCCACTTGTGACTAATCAGCTGCCTCCAAGGAGGCCAAATATGAGCTGATAGCGTGAGGATCACCTAGTCCTCATAAAAGCCAGCAAGCGCTGCAAGACATAAGAAAGCTCTTGTAGCAGTGTTTGTGGGGGAGTGTGACAGAGAACCTAAATCACATATGAACCTTTGGAGTGTAGTCCTGCATTCAGGCTTGCTTTGACTTGACTCGACTCAGGCCTCTGTGGTGTAATCCTGTAGAGAGTAAATAGGCCACTGTAGGAGACCCTTGGTCAGAGGAGAAGGGGCATGATTGACACATTAAGCTTGTGTTATATAGCTTTATTTTGGAGGGTGGGAAATGAAGCTCTGAAGAAAAGGGGGCTGGAATGTTATGGCTGGAGAGTGACCTTCGGTGTGAAGGCTGAGTTAGCTTGCTGATTTACACTACACATTTTTAATCCCAAGAATAAAACCAGCAAACACATAGGTCTGCAAAGAAATGTCTTGTACACCATTCCCTTTCTCCTCTCCCTCCTCCCCCCCACTGTACAATGCTTTGTTATAGCAGTTTAGAAGACAAATAAACACCCAAGCACTAGAATTTTTATAGGAGTGTTGGGTTTCAGATAGGTCCACCTTATTATAACATTTGCTTGGCAGCAATGCTATAATTATGAATGCAATACATGTTTTATTGCATTGCCCCTTTTTCATTTTCACTAAAAATCTTTTCCAAAACTCTTATTCTCTGCAGAAAGGTGAATGACTAGATAAAATGGTTCCATCTGCTTTTTGAGTTTTGTGAGGGTGGAAAAAATGCTGTAAAAACTATCAGACCCTTTCTTCTCTGCCTAATAAGTTAACAATGGCTGAGCTTTAAAACATGGCATTTGAAGAGTCCATGGTAAGGTATATGAAAAAGAATGGGTGATATATGAAAAAGAATTTGGTTGAATAAGTAATTGAAAACTCACGTCTGAGCGCATCCAGTGAGTGGCTGCTAGGATTTTTATTTTAAATAGAGACTAATGAGGTATTACACCTTCTCTGACATGACATGGCACATTCTCTCTCCTCATTCTGACAGGCAAAGGACCAGCTGCTTCAACAGTTTGCATGAGGGTGTTAGTAAATGGCTTACTGAAAACCCTATGTCCCGTTATATCAGGAACAGGATGAAATCAACTATTAACATGGACATGATGACCCATGTTTATACATCAGTCACAAGTAAATTGCTTTATTTGTTGCACGAGTAGTCAGTCCCATGAGCTACAAAACTATAAGTAGATTATATCTGAAACTAGGAACCCTAACACTAGGGTGTGGTGCCCTACCCACAGGAACCCTAGCTCCAAGTGCCCTACCCTAAGGAACCCTAACCCTGGCTCCAAGTACCCTACCCTTAGGAACATAAACCCTAGGGGGAGAAGACATACCTATAGCAACTCTAACTCTAGCTCCAAGTGCCCTACCCATAGGAACCCTAAACCTAGGGCGGGAAACCCTACCCATATGAACCCTAACACTAGCTCCAAGTGCCCTACCCATAGGAACCCTAACCCTAGCTCCAAGTGCCCTACCCATAGGAACCCTAACCCTGGCTCCAGGTGCCCTACCCATAGGAATCCTAAACCTGGCTCCAGGTGCCCTACCCAATGGAACCCTAACCCTAGCTCCAAGTGCCCTACCCATAGGAACCCTAACCCTAGGGCGGGAAGCCCTACCCATAGGAACCCTAACACTAGCTCCAAGTGCCCTACCCATAGGAACCCTAAACCTAGGGCGGGAAACCCTACCCATATGAACCCTAACCCTAGACCCAAGTGCCTTACCTATAGGAACCCTAACCCTATGGCGGTAAGCCCTACCAATAGGAACCCTAAATCAAACTCCAACTGCTGTACTCATCGGAACCCTAACCCTAGCGCCAAGTGCCCTACCCATAGGAACCCTAAATCTAGGGCGGGAAACCCTACCCATATGAACCCTAACCCTAGACCCAAGTGCCTTACCTATAGGAACCCTGACCCTTTGGCGGGAAGCTCTACCCATAGGAACCCTAACCCTAGTTCAAAGTACCCTACCCATAGGAACCCTAACCCTAGCTCCAATTACCCTACCCATAGGAACCCTAACCTTGGCTCCACGTGCCCTACCAATAGGAACCCTAACCGTCGCTACAAGTGCCCTACCCCTAGGAACCCTAACCCTAGTGCAGGAAGCCCTACCCATAGGAACTCTAACCCTAGCTTCAAGTGCCCTGCCCATAGGAACCTAACCATAGGGCGGGAAGCCCTACCCCTAGGAACTCTAACCCTAGCTCAAAGTGCCCTACCCATAGCAACCCTAACCCTAGCTCCTAGTGCCCTACCCATTGGAACCCTAAACCTAGCTCCAAGTGCCCTACCCATGGGAACCCTAACCCTAGTTCTAAGTGCCCTACCCATAGCAACCCTAACCCTACCTCCAAGTGCCCTACCCATAGGAACCCTAACCCTAGCTCCAAGTGCCCTACCCTTAGGAACTCTAACCCTAGGGCGGGAAGCCCTACCCTTAGGAAACCTAACCTTAGTTTGAAGTTCCCTACCGATAGGAACCTAAACCTACGGCGGGAAACCCTACCTATTGGAACCCTAACCCTAGCTCCAAGTGTTGTACCCATAGGAACCCTAACCCTTGGGCAGGATGACCTTCCCATAGGAACTGTAACCCTAGGGCGGGAAGCCCTCCCCATAGGAACCCTAACCCTAGCTCCAAGTGCCCTACCCATAGAAACCCTAACCCTAGATCCAAGTGCCCTACCCTTAGGAACTCTAACCCTAGGGCGGGAAGCCCTACCCATAGGAACCCTAACCCTAACCCTAGCTCCAAGTGCTCTACCTATAGGAACCCTAACCCTGGGGCGGGAAGTCCTACCCATAGGAACCCTAACCCTAGATCCAAGTGCCCTACCCATAGGAACCCTAACCCTAGGGCGGGAAGCCCTACCCATAGGAACCCTAACCCTAGGGCGGGAAGCCCTATCCATAGGAACCCTAACCCTAGCTCCAAGTGCCCTACCCATAGGAATTCTAATCCTAGGGCGGGAAGCCCTACCCATAGTAACCCTAACCCTAGCTCCAAGTGCCCTACCCATAGAAACCCTTACCCTAGCTCCAAGTGCCCCACCCATAGGAACCCTAACCCTAGGGAGGGAAGCGCTAACCATAGCAACCCTAACCCTAGCTTCAAGTGCCCTTTCGATACGAACCCTAACCCTATCTCCAAGTGCCCTACTCATAGGAACCCTAACCCTAGGGCGGGAAGCCCTACCCATAGGAACCCTAACCCTAGTTTCAATTTCTCTACCCATAGGAACCCTAACCCTAGTGCGGGAATCCCTACCCATAGGAACTCTAACCCTAGCTCCAAGTGCCCTGCCCATAGGAACCCTAACCCTAGCTCCAAGTGCCCTACCTATCACTCTCTCAGTCATGCCCATTACCCCAATTGGGGTATGGGCCGCCAACCACAGATCTCCACAGTCCTCTATCCTGGGCCATTCGCTCTAGCTGGTTCCAGGTATAGCCCATTTTTTTGCTATCAGCCTGAAGGTCGCGTCGCCAGGTGTTTCTTGGACGTCCTCTTTTCCGCTTGCCTTGTGGGTTCCACCGCAGTGCCTGTCTAGTGATGTTAGTTGGCTGCTTGCGTAGTGTATGTCCTATCCAGCCCCCCCTTCTCCTTCTGATTTCTTCCTCTGCTGCGAGTTGACGGCTCCTCTCCAAGAGGTGGATGTTACTGATGGTATCTGGACAGCGGATCTGGAGAATCCTTCTGAGGCAGCTATTAATGAAGGTCTGGATCTTCCTGATGCTTGTTTTGGTTGTCCTCCAGGTTTCAGCTCCATATAGTAGGACTGATTTCACGTTGGAGCTGAACAGTCGAATTTTTATTGCCAAAGACAACTCTCTGGAGCTCCAGATGTTCTTGAGCTGTAAGAAGCCTGCTCTTGCCTTACCAATCCTTACTTTGATATCTGCGTCTGTGCCACTCTGCTGGTCGATGATGCTACCTAGGTAGGTGAAGGACTGCACTTCTTCCAGGGGGCTTCCATTCAGTGTGACTGAGTCGTTGCTGATGGAGTTAATCCTAAGGATCTTGGTCTTGTCCTTGTGGATGTTGAGGCCAACCTGTGATGACGTGGCTGCCACTACGTTGGTCTTCTCTTGCATCTGCTGTTTACTGTGCGAAAGGAGTGCAAAGTCCAGGTCATCAAGCTGGGTCCACAACGTCTACTGGATTCCGTTCCTACGCTCGTAAGTGGATGTCTTCATAATCCAATCGATGACGAGGAGAAAGAGAAGTGGTGACAACAAGCATCCTTGTCTGACTCCAGTTCGCACCTGGAAGCTGTTTGTGAGCTGCCCTCCATGGATCACTCTACAGTGTATACCGTCGTATGAGTTCTTGATCAGGTTGACCACCTTTGCTGGGATGCCATAGTGCCGAAGGAGCTTCCAGAGGGTCTCTCAATCCACGCTATCGAATGCTTTCTCATAGTCAACAAAGTTGATGTACAATGAGGAGTTCCACTCCATAGACTGCTCGACTATGATGCGGAGCGTTGCTATCTGGTCCGTGCATGATCTGTTCTGCCAGAAACCTGCCTGTTCATCTCGTAGCTATGGATCGACGGCATCCTTCATTCTCTCTAAGAGGACTCAGTTGAAAACCTTCCCTGGCACCGACTGGAGTGTGATTCCTCTATAGTTGGCACAGTTGCTGAGGTCTCCTTTCTTGGGGATTTTGATGAGGTATCCCTCTTTCCAGTCTGCCGGAATCACTTCTTCTTCCCATATCTAATCAAAGAGGGGGTACAGCATTTCCACTGAAGCACCCAGGTCTACTTTCAGGGCCTCTGCTGGGATGTCGTCAGGTCCAGCCGCCTTCCTGTTCTTCATCATGGTGATGGCTTTTCTGATCTCATCTCTGGTTGGTTTATCGCAATTGATTGGGAGATCCTCATTGGCTGGGTCAATGTCTGATGGATTTGGTGGTGCTGGTCTGTTCAGGAGTTCCTCAAAGTGCTCCTCCCATCTGTTCATCTGTTGTTCTATTCCTGTTATAGACTTTCCCTGCTTGTCTTTAACGGGACATTCTGGCTTGCTGAACTTTCCAGACAGTCGCTTGGTAGTATCGTATAGCTGTTTCATGTTGCCGCTGTATGCTGCCTGCTCCGCTTCTGCTGCCAGTCCATCCACATAATCTCTCTTATCCTTCCTAATATTCCTCTTCACTGCTCTGTGGGCTTCAGCATACTCTTTTTGAGCTTTGGCCTTTGCTGCTCTAGTCCTGCTGTTGTTTACTGCTGCCTTCTTCTTCTTTCTGTCTTCTATCTTAGTCAAGGTCTCTGCTGTGATCCACTCTTTCTGCTGGTGTTTCTTAATTCCAAGCACTTCCTGGCATACTGACCTAAGTGTCTCTCTCACTTTCTGCCATCTGTTGAGTACACTGTCTTCCTCTTCCTCAGACCGATCCTGTAGTACTGAAAACTTATTCTTCAGCGTCAGTCCAAAATCTTCCTTGGTCTTATGGTCCTTCAGAAGGCTGACGTTGTACTTCACTCTTCTGTCTGACGCGTCTATCCAGTTCTTCTTCAGCTTCAGCTTCAATCTGGCCACCACTAAGTGATGGTCGGACGCCGCGTCTGCTCCTCTTCTAACTCTAACGTCCTGCAAGGATCTTCTGAACTTCTTGCTAATGCAGACATGGTCGATCTGGTTTTCTGTCGTGCCTGCTGGCGATACCCAGGTACTCTTGTGGATCCGCTTGTGAGGAAAGATGCTACCTCCTATGACCAGGTTGTTAAGTGCACACAGATCCACAAATCTCTCTCCATTCTCACTCATCTCTCCCAGAGCGTGGGTCCCCATGACTTGTTCGTATCCTGTGTTGTCAGGTCCAATTTTGGCATTAAAGTCTCCCATAAGGATGGTGATGTCTTTGTCTGGGAGAATCTCTAATATTTTCTGGAGTCTGTTGTAAAAGTAGTCTTTATCCTCCTCTTCACTGTCATTACTTGGAGCATAGCACTGAACAACATTCATCTTAATCCTCTTCATTTTAGTTCTGAAGGATGCTGTGATGATCCTGGGACCATGTGCCTCCCAACCAATCAGTGTTCTCTGTGCCTGCTTGGATAACATGAAGCCTACTCCCTGTGTGTGGGGTGCATCGCTCTCTTCATGTCCTGAATACAGCTACAGCTCTCCTGTGAACAGTCGTCTCTGTCCAACTTGCGTCCATTTTGTCTCGCTAATGCCTAGTAGGGTCAGGTTGTTGCTCCTCATCTCTGCTGCAACCTGCGCCGTCTTACCTGACTCATACATGGTCCTCATGTTCAATGTGCCAATGGTAATCCTCCTGGTTGCAAGAACGGTAATTGGCTTAGTGGCTTCCTCGCGGCTTTCACCACCCAGCGTAATGCGTCTTCGAGTTGAAGACCCTTCTATTTCGAGGCTAAAAGTCTCTGTTATCTCTATTGTTGGCGTTTCTGCAGCAAGTTGATGTTTTACAGGGTGGAGTTGCTAGCCCCACGCTCAACCCTCCTCCTTTACCCTGACGTGGGACAGGCAGATGGCACCAAAGGACCTCTCTGGTGGAGTTGCCCTACCTATACGAACCCTATACCCTAGGGCGGGAAACACTACCCCTAGGAACGCTAACCTTAGCTCCAAGTGCCCTACCCATAGCAACCCTAATCCTAGCTCCAAGTGCCCAACCCATACCAACCCTAATCCTAGCTCCAAGTGCCCTACCCATAGGAACCCTAACCCTAGGGCGGGAAGCCCTACCCATAGGAACCCTAACCCTAGGGCGGGAAGCCCTACCCATAGGAACCCTAACCCTAGCTCCAAATGCCGTACCCATAGGAACCCTAACCCTAGCTCCAAGTGCCCTACCTATAGGAACCCTAACACTATGGCGGGAAAACCCTACCCCTAGAAACGCTAACCCTAGCTCAAAGTGCACTACCCATAGGAACCCTAACCCTACGGCAACAAGACCTACTCATAGCAAACTTAACCCTAGGGCGGGAAGCCCTACCCATAGGAACCCTAACCCTGGCTCCAAGTGCCCTACCATAGGAACCCTAACCCTGTCTCCAAGTGCCCTACCCAAAGGAACCCTAATCTTGGCTCCAAGTGCCCTACCCAAAGGAACCCTAACCCAGGCTCCAAGTGCCCTACCCATAGGAACCCTAACCCTAGCTCAAAGTGCCCTATCCATAGCAACCCCAACCCTAGGGAGGGAAGACCTACCCTTAGGACCCCTAACCCTAGCTCCAAGTGCCCTACCGATAGGAACCCTAACCCTAGGGTGGGAAGCCCTACCCTAGGAACGCTAACCCTAGCTCCAAGTGCCCTACACATAGGAACCCTAACCCTAGCTCCAAGTGCCCAACCCATAGGAACCCTAACCCTAGGGCGGGAAGCGCTACCCATAGGAACCCTAACCCTAGGGAGGGAAGCCGTAGCCATAGGAACCCTATCCCAAGCTCCAAGTGCCCTACCCATAACAACCCTAACCCTAGGGTGGGAAGCCCTACCCATAGGAACCCTAACCCTAGCGCCAAGTGCACAACCTATAGGAAACCCAACCCTATGGCAGGAAGCCCTACCCCTAGGAACGCTAACCCTAGCGCCAAGTGCCCTAACCATAGGAAACCTAACCCTAGTTCCAAGTGCCCTACCCATAGCAACCCTAACCCTAGGGCGGGAAACCCTACCCATAGGAACCCTAACCCGAGCTCCAAGTGCCCTACCCATAGCAACCCTAACCCTAGCTCCAAGTGCCCTACCCATAGCAACCCTAACCCTAGCTCCAAGTGCCCTACCCATAGCAACCCTAACCGTAGCTCCAAGTGCCCTACCCATAGCAACCCTAACCCTACCTCCAAGTGCCCTACCCATAGCAACCCTAACCCTACCTCCAAGTGCCCTACCCATAGCAACCCTAACCCTACCTCCAAGTGCCCTACCCATAGCAACCCTAACTCTAGCTCCAAGTGCCCTACCCAAAGGAACCCTAACCCTAGCTCCAAGTGCCCTACCCATAGCAATTCTAACCCTACCTCCAAGTTCCCTACCCATAGCAACCCTAACTCTAGCTCCAAGTGCCCTACCCAAAGGAACCCTAACCCTAGCTCCAAGTGCCCTACACATAGGAAACCGAACCCTAGCTCCAAGTGCCCTACATATAGGAACCCTAACCCTAGGGTGGGAAACCCTATCCATGGGAACCATAACCCTAGCTCCAAGTGCCCAACCCATAGGAACTCTAACCCTAGCTCCAAGTGCCCTACCCATAGGAAACCTAACCCTAGTTCCAAGAGCCCTACCCAAAGGAACCCTAACCCTAGCTCCAAGTGCCCTACCCAAAGGAACCCTAACCCTAGCTCCAAGTGCCCTACCCATAGCAACCCTAACCCTACCTCCAAGTGCCCTACCCAGAGGAACCCTAACCCTAGCTCCAAGTGCCCTACCCTTAGCAATCCTAAACCTGGTTCCAAGTGCCCTACCTATAGGAACCCTAACCCTAGGGAAGCAAACCCTACCCATGGGAACCTTAACCCTATCTCCAAGTGCCCTACCCATAGGAACCCGAACCCTAGCTCCAAGTGCCCTACATATAGGAACCCTAACCCTAGGGTGAGAAACCCTACCCATGGGAACCATAACCGTAGCTCCAAGTGCTCTACACTTAGGAACCCTAACCCTATGCTGGAAGCCCTACCCGTAGGAATGCTAACCCTAGTTCCAAGTGCCCTACCCAAGGGAACCCTAACCCTAGTTCAAAGTGCCCTACCCATAGGAACCCTAACCCTAGCTCCAAGTGCCGTACCCATAGCAAGCCTAACCCTAGCTCCAAGTGCCCTACCCATAGCAACCCTAACCCTAGCTCCTAGTGCCCTCCCTATAGGAACCCTAACACTATGGCGGGAAGCCCTAACCCTAGGAACGCTAACCCTAGCTCCAAGATCTGTACCCATAGCAACCCTAACCCTAGCTCCAAGTGCCCTACCCATAGCAACCCTAACCCTAGCTCCAAGTGCCCTACCCATAGCAACCCTAACCCTAGCTCCAAGTGCCCTACCCATAGCAACCCTAACCCTAGCTCTAAGTGCCCTACCCATAGCAACCCTAACCCTACCTCCAAGTGCCCTACCCAAAGGAACCCTAAGCCTACCTCCAAGTGCCCTACCCAGAGGAACCCGAACCCTAGCTCCAAGTGTGCTACATATAGGAACCCTAACCCTAGGGTGGGAAACCCTACCCATGGGAACCATAACCCTAGCTCCAAGTGCTCTACCCATAGGAACCCTAACCCTATGCTGGAAGCCCTACCAGTAGGAATGCTAAACCTAGCTCCAAGTGCCCTACCCAAGGGAACCCTAACCCTAGTTCCAAGTGCCCTACCCATAGGAACCCGAACCCTAGCTCCAAGGGCCCAACCCATAGCAACCCTAACCCTAGCTCCAAGTGCCCTATCCATAGGAACCCTAACCTTAGGGAGATAAGCCGTAGCCATAGGAACCCTATCGCAACCTCCAAGCGCCCTACCCATAACAACCCTAACCCTAGGGTGGGAAGCCCTACCCATAGGAACCCTAACCCTAGCTCCAAGTGAACAAACTATAGGAACCCTAACCCTAAGGCGGGAAGCCCTACCCTAGGAACGCTAACCCTAGCTCCAAGTGCCCTACACATAGGAACCCTAACCCTAGCTCCAAGTGCCCTACCCATAGAAACCCTAACCCTAGGGTGGGAAGACCTACCCATAGAAACCCTAACACTAGCTCCAAGTGCCCTACCCATAGGAACCCTAACCCTAGCTCTAAGGGCCCTACCCATAGAAACCCTAACCCTAGGGTGGGAAGACCTACCCTTAGGACCCCTAACCCTAGCTCCAAGTGCCCTACCGATAGGAACCCTAACCCTAGGGCGGGAAGCCCTACCCTAGGAACGCTAACCCTAGCTCCAAGTGCCCTACACATAGGAACCCTAACCCTAGCTCCAAGTGCACTACCCATAGTACCCCCAACCCTACAGAAGGAAGCCCTACCGATAGGAACCCTAACCCTAGGGCGGGAAGCCCTACCCATAGGAACCCTAAACCTAGCTCCAAGTGCCCTACCCATAGGAACCGTAACCCTGGCTCCAAGTGCCCTACTCATAGGAACCCTAAACCTAGGGAGGGAAGCCGTACAAATAGGAACCCTGACCCTAGCTCCAAGTGCCCTACCCAAAACAACCCTAAGGCGGAAACCCTACTCATAGGAACCCTAACCCTAGCTCCAAGTGCCCAACCCATAGAAACCCTAACCCTAGGGCGGGAAGCGCTACCCATAGGAACCCTAACCCTAGGGAGGGAAGCCGTAGCCATAGGAACCCTATCCCAAGCTCCAAGTGCCCTACCCATAACAACCCTAACCCTAGGGTGGGAAGCCCTACCCATAGGAACCCTAACCCTAGCGCCAAGTGCACAACCTATAGGAAACCCAACCCTATGGCAGGAAGCCCTACCCCTAGGAACGCTAACCCTAGCTCCAAGTGCCCTAACCATAGGAAACCTAACCCTAGTTCCAAGTGCCCTACCCATAGTAACCCTAACCCTAGGGCGGGAAACCCTACCCATAGGAACCCTAACCCGAGCTCCAAGTGCCCTACCCATAGCAACCCTAACCCTAGCTCCAAGTGCCCTACCCATAGCAACCCTAACCCTAGCTCCAAGTGCCCTACCCATAGCAACCCTAACCCTAGCTCCAAGTGCCCTACCCATAGCAACCCTAACCCTAGCTCCAAGTGCCCTACCCATAGCAACCCTAACCCTACCTCCAAGTGCGCTACCCATAGCAACCCTAACCCTACCTCCAAGTGCCCTACCCATAGCAACCCTAACTCTAGCTCCAAGTGCCCTACCCAAAGGAACCCTAACCCTAGCTCCAAGTGCCCTACCCATAGCAATCCTAACCCTACCTCCAAGTTCCCTACCCATAGCAACCCTAACTCTAGCTCCAAGTGCCCTACCCAAAGGAACCCTAACCCTAGCTCCAAGTGCCCTACACATAGGAAACCGAACCCTAGCTCCAAGTGCCCTACATATAGGAACCCTAACCCTAGGGTGGGAAACCCTATCCATGGGAACCATAACCCTAGCTCCAAGTGCCCAACTCATAGGAACTCTAACCCTAGCTCCAAGTGCCCTACCCATAGGAAACCTAACCCTAGTTCCAAGAGCCCTACCCAAAGGAACCCTAACCCTAGCTCCAAGTGCCCTACCCAAAGGAACCCTAACCCTAGCTTCAAGTGCCCTACCCATAGCAACCTTAACCCTAGCTCCAAGTGCCCTATCCAAAGGAACCCTAACCCTAGCTCCAAGTGCCCTACCCATAGGAACCCTAACCCTACCTCCAAGTGCCCTACCCAGAGGAACCCTAACCCTAGCTCCAAGTGCCCTACCCTTAGCAATCCTAAACCTGGTTCCAAGTGCCCTACCTATAGGAACCCTAACCCTAGGGAAGCAAACCCTACCCATGGGAACCTTAACCCTATCTCCAAGTGCCCTACCCATAGGAACCCGAACCCTAGCTCCAAGTGCCCTACATATAGGAACCCTAACCCTAGGGTGAGAAACCCTACCCATGGGAACCATAACCCTAGCTCCAAGTGCTCTACCCATAGGAACCCTAACCCTATGCTGGAAGCCCTACCCAAGGGAACCCTAACCCTAGTTCCAAGTGCCCTACCCATAGGAACCCTAACCCTAGCTCCAAGTGCCGTACCCATAGCAAGCCTAACCCTAGCTCCAAGTGCCCTACCCATAGCAACCCTAACCCTAGCTCCTAGTGCCCTCCCTATAGGAACCCTAACACTATGGCGGGAAGCCCTAACCCTAGGAACGCTAACCCTAGCTCCAAGATCTGTACCCATAGCAACCCTAACCCTAGCTCCAAGTGCCCTATCCATAGGAACCCTAACCCTAGGGAGATAAGCCGTAGCCATAGGAACCCTATCACAAGCTCCAAGTGCCCTACCCATAACAAACCTAACCCTAGGGTGGGAAATCCTACCCATAGGAACCCTAACCCTAGCTCCAAGTGAACAACCTATAGGAACCCTAACACTATGGCGGAAAGCCCTAACCCTAGGAACGCTAACCCTAGCTCCAAGTGCCCTACCCTTAGCAATCCTAACCCTGGTTCCAAGTGCCCTACCTATAGGAACCCTAACCCTAGGGAAGCAAACCCTACCCATGGGAACCTTAACCCTATCTCCAAGTGCCCTACATATAGGAACCTAACCCTAGGGTGGGAAACCCTACCCATGGGAACCATAACCCTAGCTCCAAGTGCTCTACCCATAGGAACCCTAACCCTATGCTGGAAGCCCTACCCGTAGGAATGCTAAACCTAGCTCCAAGTGCCCTACCCAAGGGAACCCTAAGCCTAGTTCCAAGTGCCCTACCCATAGGAACCCAAACCCTAGCTCCAAGGGCCCAACCCATAGGAACCCTAACCATAGGGCGGTAAGCCCTACCCATAGGAACCCTAACCCTAGCTCCAAGTGCCGTACCCATAGCAACCCTAACCCTAGCTCCAAGTGCCCTACCCATAGCAACCCTAACCCTAGCTCCAAGTGCCCTATCCATAGAAACCCTAACCCTAGGGTGGGAAGACCTACCCATAGGAACCCTAACCCTAGCTCCAAGTGAACAACCTATACGAACCCGAACCCTAACCTTAGGGAGATAAGCCGTAGCCATAGGAACCCTATCGCAAGCTCCAAGCGCCCTACCCATAACAACCCTAACCCTAGGGTGGGAAGCCCTACCCATAGGAACCCTAACCCTAGCTCCAAGTGAACAACCTATACGAACCCGAACCCTAGGGCGGGAAGCCCTACCCTAGGAACGCTAACCCTAGCTCCAAGTGCCCTACACATAGAAACCCTAACCCTAGCTCCAATTGCCCTACCCATAGAAACCCTAACCCTAGGGTGGGAAGACCTACCCTTAGGACCCCTAACCCTAGCTCCAAGTGCCCTACCGATAGGAACCCTAACCCTAGGGCGGGAAGCCCTACCCATAGGAACGCTAAACCTAGCTCCAAGATCCGTACCCATAGCAACCCTAACCCTAGCTCCAAGTGCCCTACCCATAGGAAACCTAACCCTAAGATGGGAAGCCCTACCCATAGAAACCCTAACCCTAGCTCCAAGTGCCCTACCCATAGGAACCCTAACCCTAGCTCTAAGGGCCCTACCCATAGAAACCCTAACCCTAGGGTGGGAAGACCTACCCTTAGGACCCCTAACCCTAGCTCCAAGTGCCCTACCGATAGGAACCCTAACCCTAGGGCGGGAAGCCCTACCCTAGGAACGTTAACCATAGCTCCAAGTGACCTACACATAGGAACCCTAACCCTAGCTCCAAGTGCCCTACCCATAGCACCCCTAACCCTACGGAAGGAAGCCCTACCGACAGGAACCCAAACCCTAGGGCGGGAAGCCCTACCCATAGGAACCCTAAACCTAGCTCCAAGTGCCCTACCCATAGCAACCGTAATCCTGGCTCCAAGTGCCCTACTCATAGGAACCCTAACCCTGGATCCAAGTGTCCTACCCATAACAACCCTAACCCTAAGGCGGAAACCCTACTCATAGGAACCCTAACCCTAGCTCCAAGTGCCCAACCCATAGGAACCCTAACCCTAGGGCGGGAAGCGCTACTCATAGGAACCCTAGCCCTAGGGAGGGAAGCCGTACACATAGGAACCCTAACCCTAGCTCCAAGTGCCCTACCCATAACAACCCTAACCCTAAGGCGGAAACCCTACTCATAGGAACCCTAACCCTAGCTCCAAGTGCCCTACCCATAACAACCCTAACCCTAAGGCGGAAACCCTACTCATAGGAACCCTAACCCTAGCTCCAAGTGCCCTACCCATAACAACCCTAACCCTAGGGTGGGAAGCCCTACCCATAGGAACCCTAACCCTAGCTCCAAGTGAACAACCTATAGGAACCCTAACCCTTAGGCAGGAAGCCCTACCCCTAGGAACGCTAACCCTAGCTCCAAGTGCCCTACCCATAGGAAACCTAACCCTAGGACGGGAAGCCCTACCCATAGCAACCCTAACCCTAGCTCCAAGTGCCCTACCCATAGGAACCCTAACCCTACGGCGGGAAGCCCTACCCTTAGGAACTCTAACCCTAGCTCCATGTGCCGTAGCCATAGGAACCCTAACCTTAGCTCCAAGTACCGTACCCATAGGAAACCTAACCCTAGATCCAAGTTCTCTTCCTATAGGTACTCTAACCTTAGCACGGGAAGCCCTACCCATTGGAACCCTAACCCTAAGGCAGGAAGCCCTACCGATTTGAACCCTAACCCTGGCTCCAAGTTCCCTACCCATAGCAACGCTAACCCTAGTGCGGGAAACCCTACCCATAGGAACCCTTACCCTAGCTCCAAGTGCCCTAAACATAGCAACCCTAACCCTAGGGTGGGAAGACATACCCATAGGAACCCTAACCCTAGCTCCAAGTGTCCTTCCCATAGCATCCCTTACCCTATGGCGGGAAGGCCTACCTATAGGAACCCTAACCCTAGCTCCAAGTGCCCTACCCATAGGAACCCCAACCCTAGGGCGGGAAGCCCTACCCATAGGAACCCTAACCTTAGCTCCAAGTGCCCAACCCCTAGCAACCCTAACCCTAGATCCAAGTGCCCTACCCATAGCAACCCTAACCCTAGTTCTAAGTGCCCTACCCATTGCAACCCTAACCCTATCTCCAAGTGCCCTACCCATAGGAACCCTAACCCTAGCTCCAAGTGCCCTACCCATAGCAACACTAACCCTAGATCCAAGACCACTACCCATAGGAACCCTAACCCTAGGGCGCGAAGCCCTACCCATCGTAACCCTAACCCTAGCTCCAAGTGCCCTACCCATAGGAACCCTAACCCTGGCTCCAAGTGCCCTACCCATAGGAACCCTAACCCTAGCTCTAAGGGCCCTACCTATAAGAACCCTAACCCTAGAGTGGGAAGACCTACCCATAGGAACCCTAACCCTAGCTACAAGTGTCCTAACCATAGGAACCCTAGCCCTAGCTCCACGTGTCCTACCCATAGTAACCCTAACCCTACCTCCAAGTGCCCTACCCAAAGGAACCCTAACCCTAGCTCCAAGTGCCGTACCCATAGGAACCCTAACCACAGGGTGGAAGCCCTACCCATAGGAACCCTAACCCTAGATCCAAGACCCCTACCCATAGGAACTCTAACCCTAGCTCCAAGTGCCCTAAGCATAGCAACCCTAACCCTGGCTCCAAGTGCCCTACCCTTAGGAACCCTAACCCTAGCTCGAAGGGCCCTAACTGTAGGAACCCTAACCTAGGGCGGGAAGACCTACCCATAGGAACCCTAACCCTATCTCCAAGTGCCTACCCATAGCAACCCTAACCCTATGGCGGGAAGCCCTACCTATAGGAACCCTAACCCTAGCTCCAAGTGTCATACACATAGAAACCCTAACCCTAACTCCAAGTGCCTTACCCATAGGAACCCCATCCCTACCTCCAAGTGCCCTACCCATAGGAACCCTAACCCTAGCTCCAAGTACCTTACCTATAGGAACCCTAACCCTAGGGCGGGAAACCCTACCCATGGGAACCCTAACCCTAGCTCCAAGTGCCATACCCATAGGAACCCTAACCCTAAGGCGGGAAGCCCTACCCATAGGAACCCTGACCCTAGCTCCAGGTACCGTAGCTATAGGAACCCTAACCTTAGCTCCAAGTTCTCTACCCTTAGGAACCCTAACCCTAGGGCGAGGTTTCCTATCCATAGGAACCCTAACCGTCGCTCCAAGTGCCCTACCCTTAGGAAGCCTAACCGTAGGGCGGGGAGCCGTATCCATTGGAACCCTCACCCTAGCTCCAAATGCCCAGCTTTAGGAACAGGGCCGGCTTTAAGAAGTGCAGGGCCCAATTCCGAGAATTTCGACAGGGCCCCGGCAGAGAAGACAAAAAAAACCCCCAAACATGTAAAAAACCCACGTTGGGCTCGTACTCACTGGGCGGTGCTCCGAGTCTTTGGCCACACTTCGGTGGCACTGAAGGATCCGTCGCCGAAGCGCCGCCGAAGACCCAGAACAAGCGAAGGACGTTCCGCCGAAGTGCTGCCGAAGACCTGGAGCGCCACCAGGTGAGTAAAAATTAAAAAGGCGCCTTTAGCCAGAGAAGAGATTCTCTCTGGGTGCAGGGCCCTCTTAGGCGCGGGGCCCGATTCAGGGGAATTGGTGGAATTGGCCTAAAACGGCCCTGTCTGAAAGCTATAACCCTAATGTGTTTTATGTACTGGATTTTTGAGTGATGAGTTGATTATATGTTGACTTGTGAACTAATGTGAATAGTCCTCCTTCTACCACATATGTATGAAAAAAAGTTGTTTGTGTGTATAAGGCCAAACTCTGCAAAAAGGAGAAGCTGCCCTTAATGAGACACAGGAAAACACAAAAGTGAGAAGTAGCAGGAATGACTGTACATTATACAATGCATATTTGTCCTGTGGAACTCACAGCGGGAAGATATCGTAACTGTTTGCCATTAAAGGTAATTGATGTAAACAGTCAAGGTGAAACAAATCACAGGAGTTAAAATATCATACAATCACTGCATCCTGAAAGTCGTTAAGGTGAAATGGGTTAACTCACTTTAGCCTTATTCATGGATTCATCGCCTTCCCATGTGGGGAATAATTTATACCAGTGTAACCAGTCCCCATGAGGGGAATTTACCATTTTTATACCAGCATAGTAGTTAAAGCAGTGTAACTTTCCTGTATAGACCAATCTAGTGTATGGTAAGCTCCAAGCAGTCAGTTTCTAAGTGTGAGTGTATATGCATCCGAGGAGAAACAGAAGCAATAGAGCTGCTTCAGGACTGGGCAAAGGTGACTGGCCTGGAGTTTCTCCCTATGTGCTGTTTCTTACCATCCATGTTTTAGAAAACAGCATAAATGTACATTTTATAAATAAATTGAACTTATTCCATATCATCAGTTCCTGATCCAAACAGGAAAATGACCTACAAGCCCTTGAAAATCTGCAGCTGCTCACCAGAGGAGCAACTTTATCATTAAGCAAATAGTTTAACAAGTAGCAAAGGTGACTGGCCTGGAGTTTCTCCCTATGTGCTGTTTCTTAACAAGAAGCAAAATTGGATTTGATTTTAATTAACTAGTTTTATTTTGCATTGCATAATATTATATATAGAAAAAGCTAAACAGGGCCTATGGTGTGTTATTTCTAGGAATAATGACTACAATCAGTCACACAGAAAGCATTAAAAGGCTTATTTGCAAAGTCCTGGGCAGAATTTTCACTCCTTGCGCTAATGTCATGTGCACAGGGATGTAGATGTCTTTTCCTAGAAGTCGCCCCTCCCACAAGTTACAAATGCACAAAGGAGAGGAGCTGTGTGTGTGTCATTGTGTCAAAATATTAAAGAATGTTTTTAAGGTTGCAATGAGACATGAGAACACTTTGAAGAAAGGTAACAAAAATGTTTTATGAAAGTGCTAGGCAATCTTAAGAAAACAGTCTCCGCTGTTTCCCCTACAAGCCTTGAGGGGTTCTGGACCTTGTGAAAGAAGAGATGTGTGAGATAATGAGCTGGGGCCCAACTCTCCCTGAGTCCTTCAGAAGCCCAGAAGTTGCCATCAGTATTTGAAGCCCTATAGTGGGCCAAACCTAAACACAGAACTGATCACCTGCCTCACTAGAAGTGGGTGAAGAGTTGCTAACTCTTGTGTTTTTTAATCATAAGTCTTGCAGTATTTGGTTATCTTAAAGCCCCACCTTTAAGGGAAGGCAAGTGATTGTGAGAATCTCCACTTTAGTTTTGAAAAAGTAAATTTGTGGCCATTCTGGTTGCCATGAGATCTTTTACTGCCATGACCTGAGTGAACACTAAAAGCAAATAAAAAGGTCACAAATTTTATTGGGAAAAAACCAACAAAACAAAACAAAACAAAACCCTGGTTTCATTTCAATAGTTTTAAGCCAATTTTGGGTTTTTTTTTTTGAGGCCTGATTTATGAATCTTGGGAGTTGGCAATGTGGGGGGATGGGACAAGAGGGGAATTAAGACTCTGGAAATGGTGCCTGAAAAGGCTCAGTCTGTTCCCTGGCAAGTTGTAATATTTATCACAGACTAGCCCTATTTGGTGTTTTTTCTTCATGCTCCAGGTCCTGGAAACATGGAATTATACAAAGATCTATTCTCAGCTTTCCTAAAACTGTAGCCCTCACGTTGGGGCAGACGAGCTGGAAAATGTGATCTCCAATTAGGGTTGCCACCTGTTCCGATTTTACCTGGAGCATCCAGTCGGGTTCTGGCTTCTGTGCCCAACAATGTTTGAAAACCAGGCAAGCAATTAACCAAAATAACCTCGTTTTATTATTTTTACCCCCCTGCGCCCCCCGTTTTATAACCAATCTCATGACTTTGGGGCCTGACCCAAGCACAAGCGAGAACGGCTTGCACGGCCCAGCATAAACCAATGAGCCTACCCACCCCAGCAGACACCGCGAGCCACGTGCCTGAAGAGCAGCACCCCATTTTACGCTTGCGCACTAGAACGCGGAAGATGATTGGACACGTGTCTTTACGGCGTTTTACGCGGGGACGCACCTTCACTCTCGCGGCGGCTGCCGGGAGTTGTAGTTTCTATGGACTCTACGGCCCATCAGCCGCGCTGGGCAGGGGGCGGTGAGCGGACTCCACTTCCCAGGGGGCCGCGCGGGCGGAGCGGGGGTTTCCAAACCTCTCACTGGCAGAAAGGGAGCGTCAGCAAACGGCCCAGACTGGGAAGCCGGGCGGCGGCAGCGGGGAGCGCGCGCGCGGGGAAATGGCCGGCGAGATGACGGTGCTGGGTGAGTGAGTGAGCGGGGCCGGGGCCGGGGCTGGCGGGGGCGAGTCTGAGCCTGAGCCTGAGCCCCGGGGATCGGGGCCAGGGGGGAGCTTGTCCGGCAGCAGCCGGCCGTGAGTAGTAACGTGCGTAAGGGGCAGCAGAGTGGATGGATGGAGAGAGGTGACTAGTGGTGCCCCCCCCCCCCCCCGGGGTCTGTTCAACATCTTCACAAATGGTCTGGGGAAAGGGGTAAACAGCGGGGTGGCAAAACTTGTAGCTGATACAAAACTACTCAAGGTAGTTAAGTCCCAGGCAGACTGCGAAGAGCCACAAAAGGATGTCACAACACTGGGTGACGGGGCAACAAAATGGCAGATGAAATTCAATGTTGATAAATGCAAAGTAATGCACATTGGAAACCATAATCCTAACTATGCATATCCAATGATGGGGTCTAAATCAGCTGTTACCACTCAGGGAAGAGCTTGGAGTCATTGTGGATAGTTCTCTGAAAACATCCACTCAATGTGCAGTGGCAGTCAAAAAACTGAACAGAATTTTGAGAATCATCAAGAAAGGGATAGATGATAAGACAGAAAATATCCATGGTATGTCCACATCTTGAATACTGCATGCAGATGTGGTCACCCCATCTAAAAAGGTTTTATTGGACTTGGAAAAGGTTCAGAAAAGGGTAACAAAATGACATGGGGTATGGAACAGCTGCCGCATGAGCAGATTAATAAGACTGGGACTTTTCAGGTTGGAAGAGAGATGACTAAGGGGGCATATGATAGAGGTCTATAAAATCTTGACTGGCGAGGAGAAAGTAAATAAGGAAGTGTTATTTACTCCTTCTCATAACACAAGAACTAGGTCTCACCAAAGGAAATTAATAGCAGGTTTAAGACAAACAAAAGGAAGTATTTTTTTCACACAATGCACAGTCAACCTGTGGAAATCTTTGCCAGAGGATGTTGTGAAGGCCGAGACTACAACAGGGTTCAAAAAAAGAACTAGATACATTAAAGGAGGGATAGGTCCACCAATGGCTATTAGCCAGGATGGGCAGAGATGCTGTCCCTAACCTCTGTTTGCCAGAAGCTGGGAATGAGCTACAGGGGATGGATCACTGGATGATTACCTGTTTGGTTCATTCCCTCTGGGGCACCTAGCACTGGCCAAAGTCGGAAGACTGGATACTGGGCTAGGTGGACCATTGTTCTTACCCAGTATGGCCATTCTTATGATGATCTTTTCCAGCTGTCACAGGTTTTTGCTGATCCCCTTCCTGGGGGTCCATATGGAGGGCCTAGTCTTCAAACTTGAGTGCTTAGCCCAGGGATCGGCAGCCTTTGGCACGTGGATCGCCAGGGTAAGCCCCCTGGCCCGCCAGGCCGGTTTGTTTACCTGGCACGTCCGCAGGTCTGGCTGATTGTGGCTCCCACTGGCCACGGTTCGCCGCTCCAGGCCAATGGGGGCTGCAGGAAGCGGTGGCCAGCACATCCCTCGGCCCGGATCGCTGCCTGGAGCAGCGAACTGTGGCCAATGGGAGCCGCGATCAGCCGAACCTGCGGACGCGCCAGGTAAACAAACCATCCTGGCCCACCAGGGAGCTTTCCCTAGCTTAGCCCTTCATCTTAGCGCTTTAATGGTCAATAGATCCTGAAGATGGCATGTTATGGGGTTAATAGTAACACTCAGGGCTTGTCTGCCTTTGACGGTTCACATGGATTAAGCTTGGGTGTAAATTTAAAGCACGGTAGCTGTTCCTGTCTGTCGTCCTAAATGTATTTTTATTTATTATGGTACAAGCTCTAAGTTTTCTTTTCATATGTAAATCTTCATGTAACTCTGGCCAGTCAAATCACAGGGATTTGTATGTATTCCTGTTCATGACCTACATTTGGTTACAGCAAAATGGCTTCAATTTCAAAAGGTTCTCAAAGACTATTTTGTCTAGCACTTTTGCCTATGACGTGTCAGCGATGTGGGACACTGAACTTGAACATATCTCATAAACTCAATATTTTCAAGTTGAGGCATGAAGCTTATCTTCTCAAATTGGCTTTTCTGGATACTTATGCCTGAATCATTTCTGTTTGTGACATATCCATTTGGTACAGGTCTTATATGGAGTATTCCCCCCCCCCCCCAATCATTCAAACACAGAGAAGAAGAATAACTGTTAAAATAAGCAAATGCACAAATTCCTTTCCCATCTGTTAGAAACACACGTTAACATCATCTTTGCCAATTAATCCTACCTTTTTTTGCTCCTCTTTAAATCCCTCCACTGATTCCACTTTGTGCAATTTATAAAGTACATCTCTGCCCCGATATAACACGGTACTCAGAGCCCCAAAATCTCACTGTGTTGTAGGTGAGACTGCATTATATCGTAGTAGGGAGAGGAATTGCTCCCCACCCCAGCTCACCTCCACTCTGCCTCCACCTCCTCCCTGAGCGCGCCGCCGCCACTCCGCTTCTCCCTCCCTCCCTCCTTTCCAGGCTTGCTTGCACCTGTAAATAACTTTCTTATTTCTTTTTCCTAGTTAATAAGCCTTTAGATAGTTTATTACAAGACCAGCTTCAGATATTGTCTTTGGTGTAAGATCTAAGGGTAGATGATGAGGGGTAACTGACTGGTCTCTTGGGACTGGAAGCAACCTGAATATTTTGTGAGTTTTATCTAAATGATCGTTTATCACTAAGTCCAGCTTGCCTGGGTGGCAAGATAGACCAGAGAGCCCAAAGGGATACTCTGACACTCCATGGTAACACTAGTACAGTGGCAGTGGCCCAGGAATTCGTATTTGTTACTGAGTTGGTGAAATCTAATTATAGAACATGCCACCAGTTCGGGGTGTCTGCCCTGTTTCTGACAGTCTGCCCTGAGTTAACATTCATGGCCATGAATCACTCAGACAGTATGATATTACTCTGTTGTATAAATCCCTCCACTGAGTCCACTCAGTATATATCTTAGTATATATTTACTCTGATGTAAAAGTAGAATGTGAAATCACATTGTGAAACTACTTTGTGCTTAGTCTCATTTCCTCAGAAGTCAGTAGCAAGCTTGCATCTGGCAATTCAGGCAAACTGCTAGCCACTGAAGTGTAACAGACAAGGACATAAGATTTGTGAAAGTTTAAAGAAAGGAACAGTAAATCTAAACAACAAAATAATATTGCAAAGTGATTTACAAATACATACCTCACATGGAAGATGAGGATTAATTAGTAAGTATAATCCCTACATTACAGGCACAGAAAATAAAGCAGAGGCTAAATGAATTGCTCAAGGTCACACAACAAATCAAAGACATATCCAGAGTAAGATCCCAGGAGTTCCTGGCTACCAGTACAGAGCTCAAATGACATCTCTCTATTTGGCCCTCCTGCTTTTTTTGAAGAATGTTAATATAAATATACATACAAAACATGAGTTTCCCATATCAATCAAAGACGAGTCATATATGTTCCAGAGAGCAACTGCCCGATGGACTCGTATTGGGAATTCATTCTAAGCATAAAAGGCAGCATGGAAGGTGGCACAAAGATGGGAGGGGTAGGGTGAAATTGTTGACAAAGCCAAGATATATGATAAGAGAAGAGACCCAATATGTGAGCTGGGCAGGGTCAAGAAATGTCTCAAATGCAAGAACAAGATATAATGCGGTCCAATATAATGCAAATTTGGATATAACGCGGTAAAGCAGCGCTCCGGGGGACGGGGCTGCTTTACCTCGTTATATCTGAATTCGTATTACCACAAGCAGTTCCTCTGCGCCTGCCCTTTATTTGCTGCAGCCCTCCCCGGTGCGCCCCCGCCCCAGCTCACCTCCGCTCCGCCTCCTCCCACGAGCGCACCGCAGCTCCGCTTCTCCTCCCTTCCAGGCTTGCCGCGCCAATTAGCTATTCACACCGCAAGCCTGGGAGGAGGGGGAGAGGAGAGGAGGAGAAGCGGAGCTGCGGCGCGCTCATGGGAGGAGGTGGAGGCAAGCTGGGGCTGGGGGGTAACGGGGGGCATAGAGGAACCGCTCTCCACTCCTGCTCATCTCCACCTCCTCCCCTGAGCGTGTTGCCGCCGGTCCACTTCTTCCCTCCCCCCCCCCCCCCCCCCCCCCTTCCAGGCTTGCAGGGCCAAACAGCTGATTGGTACCATATATGGTTGCTAAAGATGACAGCGATAGTAATCTCTCAGTTCGGTTTCAGGGCCCTGGAGATCTCTGCCTTAGTTAAGTGTCTCTGGCCTGGTGAGAATTCAAACAGCAAAGAAATGAAAAATTTTCTTGTGACCCTATTTTATCTTTTACATTTGGCCCTGCAGTCCATTTGAGGAGCTCCCTTGCATGTAGCATTTCCAGGGTGAGAGGGCCATTCACCAATCCGTTGTATTGTGATGTTTCTTAATGGTCTGTTTAATATTGATAGGTTGTCTTAATGTGCAGCGGAGGGAAGAAACACACAATTCCCATGCCTGGGTTCACAAATTCAGAGCAAACATTTTCAAGGTTATAAAGTAAAACTTGTATATTTCCCTATAGAATGGAATGCCGATATTACAAGTGAGATTAATGCATGCATCAGCTTACAAGCATTTCATAGTCTAAACACTAAATACATTATTATAAGACTAATACCTATTTTGAACAAAACGAACATACGGGTGAGCTGGCTTGGCTTCCAGCTATGAGTTTGTTAGTTCTTATGGCCTTGGCCTTTACCACTGTCACAGCTAGTATTATAGCTTTGAAGAACTTCCGGATTTGTTTGGATGGATGCTCTGATACTGTCTTTTTATCACTCTCACAGGTTCAGCTGTCTTGGCCCTTTTGTTGGCTGGCTATCTGGCACAACAGTATCTACCTATGCCTACACCAAAAGTGATTGGGATTGACCTTGGCACCACTTACTGCTCTGTTGGCGTGTTCCTTCCTGGCACAGGGCAGGTGAAAGTTATTTCAGATGAAAGTGGGCATAACAGCATACCAAGCATAGTGTCATTCACAGACACGGATGTGTACGTGGGATATGATGGCCTAGAACTAGCAGATTCTAATCCACAGAACACGGTATATGATGCCAAAAGATTCATAGGGAAAATCTTCACTCCAGAAGAGCTGAAAAATGAAAGTAGCAGATATCCATTTAAGGTAAACAGATAGCAATCTTCACCAATTCTATACAAACTACAGTTTTTTTATATATATGGTGTTCAGAGGGATCAGATTCAATTGCCTTTGTCTGGCAGGTTGATCATCAGGATGCAGAACCCTGAATGTAGCATTTCAGGCGGGAGGGATAGCTCAGTGGTTTGAGCGTTGGCCTGCTAAACCCAGGGTTGTGAGTTCAATCCTTGAGGGGGCCATTTAGGGATTTGGGGATTGGTCCTGCTTTGAGCAGGGGGATGGACTAGATGATCTCTTGAGGTCCCTTCCAACCCTGATATTCTATGAAAATATGGTCTTTTTGGATCCCACCAGCACACATACAAATTGCAAAAATTTAAAATAAAGATAGTTATTTTGTACAGGTATTTGTTCTTGATTAACTGCATTTGGCTATTATACCCTATGTTGTTTTTATACCTATGATACTTTAATGTGTTGTCATCTGAGCTTGAGACAGAGAGAAGTGGGATTTGGAACTTGAGCAAAACAACTGGTTTCACAGCAGAAGGAAAGATCTGAGAGAAGAGTATTTGGGAATGGGAGTAACTATGTTGGCAAATGCCAAATTTGAACTCACTAAATGTGATGGCTTGTGGATACAGTACATACACGACCCTCTTCTGTTCTGAGCAGGAGGGTACTGAAACATGCAAGAATCTTCCCTCTGAAATGGAGCCTCCTTCTCTATTGATTACATTTACTTTTATTATTTCTAGTTTATACAACAAGAAATGCATTCCAGGGAGAGTATTTCTAGGGTACTAATCTTTCCTCCCCCCCATAGTTACTTGAGTTTTAGCCTTGTTTTGTGTCACAACACACAAAGTAGGACCTTACCTGCTGATAATGTATAAGATGTTAACCAAAATTAGTGTTTTTCAGTATATATCAATTGAATTGTAAATATTATGTAATCCACAGCTTTCATAGTTTGTTCTCAATGCATTTGTTTCTCATGATTATGGATAGCTAGTCTTTCACACTTACAATTTCCCATCTACACGTTGTTTTTGCTTGTTTGTTTGTTTGTTTTTTATGAGGTTAAGTTATAATTATAAATGGACCTGAAACTACCAGTTCCACAAAGCTGTGTCTTTCAGTAATGGTGAAACTAGCACAATAAGATACAGTAACTCCTCATTTAACATCATCCTGCTTAATGTTGTTTCAATGTTACGTCCCTGCTCAATTAGGGAACATGCTCATTTAAAGTTGTGTAATGCTCCCTTATAATGTTGTTTGGCTGCCTGCTTGTAAGATTCTGTGGAAGAGCAGTGACTTTACAAGGAGCATTGCACAAGTTCCACTTCTCCGCCTCCGCCCCCTGCCCCTCCCTCCCAGCGCTTCCCCCACCGCCAAACAGCACTTAGGACTTGTTGGGGGGGGGGGGGAGGGGAAGTGGCGTGCTCCGGAGCGGAGGTGGAGTGGGGTGGGAAGAGATGGGCCTGGAGTGGAGCGGGGGCAGGAAGAGGCGGGCCTAGAGTACTCCCGGCAAAGTCTGAGCCTGTTCTTCTCTGGGGAAGCTGCTGCTGCAAAGGAGCTTTCTAGCATCCTTACCTGCAACAGGCTGTGCCTGTGCGGAGTAAGGCAGGGGCACTTCCCAACCACAGCACAGTACTGTACAGTATATAATGCCTTTTGTCGGCCCCCCAAACATTTCCTTGGAACCTAACCCTCCGCATTTACATTAAATTTTATGGGAAAATTGGATTCATTTAACATTGTTTCACTTAAAGTTGCATTTTTCAGGAACATAAATACAAGGTTAAGTGAGGAGTTACTGTACTTAACAATGGGTACTAAGTCAGGCATCCGAAATCATTCTCTTGTGTCTCTGCT
The DNA here is from genome assembly GCF_020497125.1 of Mauremys mutica. Taxonomy (NCBI): domain Eukaryota; kingdom Metazoa; phylum Chordata; order Testudines; family Geoemydidae; genus Mauremys; species Mauremys mutica. Next base: position 187,174,717 of record NC_059072.1, on the reverse strand, counting down.
AATAGTGGGTGCAGAGTGTCTGCACCCAATAAATCTTCAGTGGTACAATAGCACTCAGCAGCTGCTTTGATGGGGACTGAATAAGTACCTATATATGTGTGTCTCTCCTGAGGCATCCTGCATGTTTCTGCTTTAGCAGTAGACATAGGGTTCGCCTCAAAAGAACTATTTTCATTCCTTGGATGTGCTGTTGTGTAGGATTATTAATTCTGATGTTGTGTGACCCAACTTCTGGATTTTGACTCACTGGTGTCTTTGGGCAAAATAGACAAAAGTACTTCAGGCACATTTTCTGGCAACTTGAATGCCTTCATTTCCTATATTGTTTATAATGGAAGATAAAGAAAATTGGTTCACATAGAATGTTTTAGATTGGCAAAGTCACCACTCATAGTAGATTCTGGAGTAAGCAGGTATTCTACATATCCAAGTACAGTTTCACAAAAGCATTTTGTTAAATGAAAGGTGGGCTGTATTTCACACTTGTGGGTTGTGCTGCCTTTCCCCCCAGATTTTCAGCAACAATGGAGCAGCTGAATTTTCAGTGACAACCAATGAAACATATAACGTCTCACCTGAGTATATTGGCTCTCAACTGCTATTGAAATTAAAGAGGATGGCAGAGGAGTACCTTGGCATGCCAGTTTCCAAGGCTGTCATTTCAGTGCCAGCAGAGTTTGATGAAAGGCAACGGAACTACACTATTAAGGCAGCTAACCTTGCAGGTGATGCATCTTTCTTTCTAGTATTTTCCCTCTACTCTTTGAATTACCCTGAGGTTTACTCATCTACACTAAGTTGTTTGTGAAATGTAGAATAGCAAGGGAGAGTCCGTGGCAGAAAACTTTAGAAATCACTTTACAGAGCATTAGCAATCACCAGGAACAGCAGGGAACTCTCAAATGACATGAAGTGCAGTTGGCTAATACAAGTACAGATAGCAATGTTCTCAAGTATCACTAAAGGAAAAAGGTTTTTTGGAAATTTTCCAGTAGAGAAAATTATACAGGAAACTTCCTGGAAATAAATCAGACTCAGATAAAAACAAGATAAAAAAACCATCCCACCTCACCTCCTCTGAGAAAACACACTGAGGGAACTGTTCAGTCAGTGTTTATTCTGACAGACTGCTCTAAAAGTAAATTTAATAATGATATTCCAAGTTTATCTTAAAAACAAAAAAAGTGAAAGCCATGGCACATGTAGAATTCCCTGTGAACTTTTTCCTTCAAACATTTTATATTTTACTTCAATCTGAACAAAAATTGACACAATTTAATAGAATACTGTAAACAGACAATAGATTGCACTGAATAGCAACCCAGATATTAACAGCTTTGGTTCTCAGCAAAATATTGCTTCTAACCCAATCACGTCCCATTGACATTCCTTCCCTGGCTGTGCACAGGAGGTAAGAGACTGTGGCCTCAGAGGGGGAAGGTGTGGGCAGGGCAGTAGCAGAGAGGGAGAGCTGTAGCCAGGATGCTGGAGCTACACAGTATCTCTCCTTGGGCTTTCAGGACTGTCCTGCCAGGGAACTGCACCCAGGGGAATAAACACTGGGAGATGCTGAGCCCTGGAGAGCAGAGGGGAGAGGTCCTGTGCAGCTCTTTGACCTCATGTAGAAAGCCCCAACTTCTGCACTGCAGCCCCTTTCTCTACTGCTGTCCTGCCTGTAGGAGGTTTGCAGGGCTGCAGTGAGGAGGGGAGGTGCATCTCCGTGCTTCCTTCCTGGCTGCAGCCTGGCAAACCTGCCTTCCACTCATTGGCAACTGTTGGATAATGCCAGATTTTTGCTGGCAACTGGGCTGGGTTACTAAGTGGAATCTGTTGTACTACACAGAGTTATCAGTTGTGTGGAGAAAATGTTAACTTGTTTTGCTTTTTCAGGGTTGGAGATATTGCGGGTAATTAATGAACCCACTGCTGCAGCTATGGCTTATGGTCTCCATAAAGCGGATGTGTTTAATGTTCTGGTAGTGGATTTGGGTGGAGGAACTTTGGATGTCTCATTATTGAATAAACAAGGAGGAATGTTTCTGACACGAGCAATGGCAGGTAAGGATAAGTCACCCCATACTTCAATAAAACATGTTATTTTTTTCTTAAGCAAAAACTAGTTCTATATAATTTCAGTGGATACACGTAAAAAAAGTCACCTGTAAAGAGATGCTAAAGTTGATGTGCTGAGATTGACATAACTTTTGGTGGCCTACTGGTCCCCTGAATGTTATTTCTACTCTCCATAATTCTAAAATTAGGTTTGCAACTGATTTTAATTAAGAGAAATTCTTCCATTCTTTGAATGATTTTAACATAACAAGCTGTGGTCTAGCTGTCTGTCATTGTCAACATTTGTGCACAGGTAACCTGAGCATTTGTGCATTCTACAATTATTGTCTCTGGAGCTAGTGGCGTTTCAAAGCATTCTACTACCTCCATCTGTCTGAGTCAAGGGGATTTGTCATATTATTGAAGGGTGCTTTAGAACGGTCCCCTTTCGTGCTTGGCTGCAGCTCAGACATTAAGGGGTAGAGTGCTCACACACTGTTAACCCAGAAACAGGTTTTGTAACACAAATATGCCAAAATGATTCATCACTTGGCAAAGAATTCTGGCAGCGATGCTTTGTAAGCCTATGTAGTGAACACACAATTGCTTTGCAGATGACCTGGGTTCAGACAGATTTGAGGCTGAGTACTACTGTTGATATTCCCAACTCAATGAGCTTTGACACCTGCTGCGCTGTCTAGTAAAACCAAAAGTAATAAATATAGTCATCCATTTCAACATGGTTCTGTTGGACAGTATGAACTCCTTTTTTCAGTTGGAAAAAAAAGATGGACTGAATATTTATGGGTAGTGCCCATTCCATTGGAAAACTCAAGAGGCCAATCTTCTGAAGAGCAGGCATAGGTATTTGAAAAATGTTGGAAGGATGGTTAAGGTGGAACTAACACCTTCAGAGGGAATTTGGGATAAGGGCACTATGCCACCAGCTACCTAAAAAGCCTAATGTAGGATGGTCCGTTACTAGAGCTTGAAGCTCACTGATCCAAAGAGTTGAAATAACTCCTATTGGGAATCAGCATTTCCACAGGAAGAACTTGACAGACTAGATACCTCATGACTCAAAAGTAGCCTTTATCAGTGTACATTAATGTCCCTTAGTATATGATTTTGATATGAAGGCTCTAAAATACAATAAGGCCTTAACGAAGTTCAGCTCCAGGAGTTGAGGCAGTAATCCTTCATGAGTTTCATCTTGCTACTATTAGTGAAAATGTCTAATATGGGCAGAGATGTAGACAGTAACTAAGACTTGGAGTGTGAGCTGGAAATATGGAAAAGATGGACTTGCATAGTATCACAGCAGGCCACAAATATTTTCCATTTCAAATTTTACCCTCTACTAACCAAACCCCTTCCTAGTGTTCTGGTGGATTATTTTTTAAATAATTCCTCTGAAATCCCCACCGCCTTGCTTTTTCATTTATGCAAATTGTTCTCAGGATTCTCTGTTTCATTCTTGTTTTGTGAAGCACATTACAAACAAAATATCCCCAAATGATTATACTTCTGGGTGTGACATTGGCTGTTGGCACTATAGTTGAGGATATTTCTTTTTCCCAGTCCCATGAGAATGTCCTGCACATGACAAAGGGCATCTTTTTGTCTTCTGAAATACTGTGAGTGATCTGATACATTTTTATGTCTTAGGTAACAACAAACTTGGAGGACAGGACTTTAATCAGCGATTGCTGCAATACTTGTATGACCAAATCCATCGAATATATGGCTCTGTGCCCTCCAGAAAGGAAGAAATACATCGACTTAGGCAGGCTGTGGAAGCAGTCAAGTTAAATTTGACTCTACACAATTCTTCTTCTGTCAGAGTTTCTCTTACCATGCCAGAAAGGAAGGACCTAAAAGAACTTTCAGAAAGAGAACAGATAAAAATAAATAATGTAATTGCAGCCGAACCTTCTCAAATGGAAGACGGTGTGATAAGCCTTTTAAGGGATGACCTTTCACAAACACAGAGCAACACTGTCAAAGTTGTCTTTGAAACAGAAATCTCAAGAAAACTATTTGAAACGTTGAACGAGGACCTGTTTCAGAAGATTCTTGTGCCCATTGAGCAGGTGCTGAAGGAAGGACATCTACCCAAGACAGAAGTGGATGAGATTGTATTAGTAGGGGGCTCCACCCGTATTCCCCGGATACGCAGAGTTATTCAAGAGTTCTTTGGAAAGGAACCCAACACCTCTGTAGATCCTGATCTGGCAGTGGTAATGGGTGTAGCTATCCAAGCTGGGATTGTTGGAGGGTCCTGGCCCCTCCAAGTCAGTGCTGTAGAAATTCCTAATAGACATTTACGAAAAACTAACTTCAATTGAACTTCACTGTTCTTGTCACATTCCATTATTCACTGTTTCAAAAAACTGTACTCATGACTGTGCATAGACTTGCCCAACAAACAATGAAGCCTAGTCTTAGCCATGTAATATCTACCATTTTAATTCTGTTCCATTTAAGTGTTGCTAGACCATACATTGTGTGCTGGCTCTATCATGTTTTAAAGATATTAGCAATTCAAAAATAATGGACACACATAACCCACCTCTGCCCCATTGGTTTGTCGACCGGATGTGGGATGAAAACCTGAGTTGATAGGTGTGCAAACATGCTACTGCCAATAAAATGCACACATTTTCTTGCTAAATTTTATTAGCAGACCCTGAAGACTTGAAAGTGGAATGTAACCATGAGCTTGAACCTGTGGTGGAGATAGTATGTACTGAGAGAGGAGGTGTAGCCGTATTAATGCAGACAGCTCAGGTAACGTTCAGCTTAATTTATTTATTAAACTGAGTCAGTTGAGCACTTCAAAGCACCTTTCTAAATGCAGTTTTCCTGTTTGAATGCTATCTATTTGTCCACTTAAGATTCTTGTGCTGCTGTTTATAACAGCAGTGCTATTGCTGAAACTATTTGTGGATTTTCTCTCTTTTTAATGTAGACTTACTGCAATCAAAACAAAATTGGGGGGGGGGGAGTTTTTTTTGCTCTTTAATGTTGTTACACTGGTGTCTACTTTAAAATGCATTTTCCTAATGGATTCCTATGATTCCATTTGTCATCAGCTAGAGAGGCTGCTGTGGCCCCTCTGCTGTTTCTCCAATGGGCAGACACCTGATAATGCCATCATTACTGTACTTCCTGCCATGCAGCCAAAAGGTGTTATAAAGCCAATGTTATATTAAGGAAGAAAGCACATTAGGCCCTGGAAGGGTCCCATTCATGTTTTTCAACCAATACATCCATACCTTATTTGCCATGAAATGCATTGGTGTTCAGCTAAGAGCTACAGCTTCTTTTTAACAACATTCTCCCTAAAAATAAAATGAATCCAACTATTTTTATCTGGTGCCTAGCATGTTGGTGTCTACATGTTTTCAGGTTCCTGATGCTTTCCCCCACTCTGAATTGAACATGGAGTGATAATTGTGAGTTGTAGTCTGGTAAAGAAAACCATACAGGAACTGGAATGTAAATGTGGTAATATTGCAGTCCTTTGCTTTTGACTACTGGCAGGTTGTAAAATACAAGGAACAGAAGTTGATTCCTAAAGTCTCAACTTTTGGAGGAAGGTTTTTAAAGAAACTTGTCTAATTGTGCTCTTTTTGAAGGGATAAAATGCTGAATAGTCAAACTCCTTTTTATACATGTTATTTTATCCTTAGTCAATGAAGAAGGTATTGTCCTCACCTAACAGCAGATAACTGAGCAAAATTTGTTTAATAAATCTGAAATAAGTTGTATTTTTGAATGTGAGATCTAATAACTGTTGATTTTAAATCTTTTGCTATCTGCTACATTTGAGACTTTTCAGTAATAAGCTTGCACTTAATTTAAAAAACATGGTTTTGATGGAATGTGTCTGCCCTACCATTTTAAAGTGGCCTTGTCTCTGAGTTTACCAAGTATTTCAGACGATGCTGCTAGTAACTTTTGAACTGTAACCAAGGAAAACCAAGAAGCTTTCTGTATGGAGAAAGAAAAGTAGCAGAAATTCTTTGTTCTCAAGGGACCTCATGCCCTGTGTGTATATGGTTCTTGCCACAACAAGAGGGCAAAATACTTTAAGTGGTGGAACTATTGCAAAAATTAGCAGGAGTAGGTATGTAATTCTTTTTAAAAAAAAAAAGAAAAAAAAAAAAAAGACTAAACTTAAAGTTGAAGTCCCTTCAAAGAAATAATGGACAAATATCAGTATGCAGTACAATTCTCTCAAGTACCATGCAGATGCTTTTTCAGGCCCTTATCTTGCAAATACTTCTATGTTTACTTTGCATATATTCAGAAATCTTTGCAAGAATTAGGGCTTACCCTGCTGTAAGTCTTATTCATAGCTATTTTTTTTAAAGGGATTTAGAATTACAATGGATCTTAAAATGCTAATTTTTGTCTTCAATGCTCTGTGTGAGAAACTAGTAGGATTAAATGATTGCATAAAATCAGAATCAAATCATAGCTAATTAAATAGACATGGGAAGTTAGGAAGGGGCTTCAGAGGAATTTCAAAATGTGAAACTCAAAACAAAAATAGGGCTTTTAAAACTTTCTAACGTCTGGGAGGATGGAAAAATTGTCCAGTAAGTGGACTTTTCATAAGTGTAAGTTTACAAATATATTTTGTTTTTAAGGATGGGTTGTTTACTTGAAAAGTTTCCAAAAGGGATGCAGCTTTGTAGCTGGAAACTTTTCATAGAGAAGTTAACATGCATGAGACATCTCCTAGTGCATGGTCTATTTAATATTTTTAAAACTACCTTGTGTGGTTGATAAATTTAAGTGCAACAAAGTTATTTATTTTGTATCTAATACTAGTTTTGGTACTCTATTTTGGCACAAACCATTGAATTTTAAAAAGAGCAGTATTGCACTTTGATTATTTTCCCCAGTGCACAACTTACTATGAAGGTCCTTCATTTAACTAAATGACACTGTTTGAAGATTGGAGTTCTGTTGTTAAGACTAGTCCTATTTAAATCTTGGTGCCTGTAGCTTTAACCCTATAACACCTCTCTTTACTTAAGTGTTTATGTAGCTGAGGTTCAGGAGAGTGCAGTCCTGGAAGTGGTGATGCCTCATCAATATTATAAAATCTTGTCAGTTTACAGGTTAATGTGCATAATCGGCATTTGGGGAAAATGTCATACTTCAGAGATATTTATATACAGCCTTTTAAAATACATTCTTAAATAAAAGTAGTTGCATAAGAGCTGCCAAACTTTTGTTTCTCTTTTTCCCTGGGATTTCCTTTTGGTCAGAAGCATTATTGTTAGAAATAAGGCAAAGCTAAGGGCAGGGGGAGAGAGAGGCACCAGTGACCTAAAAGAGGTGGTAATATGGGCAAGAAAAGTGAAGGAGCAGCTCTAAACAACTTAATTTATCTAGAATTGTTGTAACCCTTTTTATTAAATCAATAGTGACAAATAAGGTCACTAGAAATATGCTGTAGAAATTCTGTATAGTGCAGATTTGGGCATTCCACAGACATTGTCCAATGGGGTTTCTGGAAAATAAAATTGAAAAAAACAGTATGTGGCCTCTTGGTAAGAATATTTAACCGTCTCAATATTAACTGCAAGAGTACTTGTCATTTGGAGCTGTGGTGCCTAACCAAGGGTCCAGTTGCTGTGAGCAGGTTCCAGGGGATCTGCCACCCATGGCGGGCATTAAAGTTGCTAGGGCCCTGGGCAGAAAGCCAAAAGTTCTGCCAGGCAGGACTGCAAAAAATATTGCAGGGCTCTGAGCCCTACCAGGTAGGGCTGAAACTGAAGCTTGAGCAACTTAGCTTCACAGTGGCCCCTGTGCAGTGGGGCCCCTTTGAATGCTTGTATTAGCGTGGCAACTAAAGGCATATAATTAAAATATATATCCAACATAATGGGGAGTTGTGTTGTTTTTTTTAAGTGAATATGACCTTTCTGCTAAACTGTAAATGGACATTTAATACTTTATTATGTATTTCTCACTGCAATATTAGCCATCTTATTGTTTGCTCAGACATCTTTGAGCATATTCTTGCAAACTAGTATCACTTGAGTTTAAAAAGAATTCTTTCCACCTGGTTCATTTAAGTATGTAGCTTCTTTAGAAGGAAGATAAATTCTATAGAAACAATTGCCTTGTGTTTATATTAACTTCCCTGAGAAGTTAAGTGCAAGTGTGTGCTGCAGAAGCAGGCAATTATGAACACCTGTATTTAAATGGAAGTGTGTATGTGTTTATTTTTATTTTAAAAAAAGGCACTACCACAACAGGAACTAAAGGCCTCTTCCCTCCCTAGTTTCATTCTGTCATACTCAAGTTTGTAAATACCAAATAAGCCAGATTCTTGTAGTTGTCTTAATAGAACTCAGGCCTAAATTCAGGTGAAGGATGGTGCATCCTCTTGTGCCAGCAGTGAATTGGGCTGTCATAGGTCTTACCCCCACTTGGAGCTGTTGGATTCCAATATGGGGACCTGCACTGGTTTCCCTCTAAACTAAAAATCCTAGTTTAGATCTGGTAAAAGCTGCCACCACCCAATCAGGTACGTGGATTGGGACACAGTCCTTCCCCAAAATCCTTGGGGATCCCAAGAGCCCCAAATCCATGGAGTTCTTACACCCAGGAGAAATAAACCATTCCCCCCTGCTTCCTCCCCCCTCCCTTTCCTAGGAGGGATACCGGGATCTAACTACAGAGGGATGCTTCCCTCCTCCCCTTTCCCTGAGAATCCACCCAAGGAAAGATCAACCAAGTTCTTAACAGAAAAGATTTATTAAAGAATAAAAAGAAAGTAACTTGTCTCTGTAATCCAAGATGGAACAATACACAGAGTCTAAGCTATAAACCTGGAGAGCATTCCCCCCTCCCCCTTTCTTTCTCAGTAAAAGCAAAGTAACAGCAAACAGGAATAAAGAATTTCCTTCAGCAAACACACAACTGCAAATGTAGAAATCAAATTATAAGACTAATCCGCCTTTCTAATTAATATCACTATTGAATAGTAGGAACTACTCCAGGAGAACTTGGAGACATGTCTGGCCTCTCTTAGATCCAAAAAGAGAACTCTCTAACAAAGAACACAGACTTCCCTCCACAGAGATTTGAAATTATCTTGTCTCTGATTGGTCCTCTGGTCAGGTGGTCATCAGGTACTGCATGTTAACCCTTTACAGGTAAAAGAGACCTTAACCCTTAACTATCTGTTTATGACATGGGCCTACAACTTGTAGAAGTCTAATCTCTGCCAAAATTAATTTAGCTTCACTCTAGCTACTCTATCCTAATCAATAGTTTGGTGCAAGCTCTAGTTTATTAGTATATTTTAGGGAACTGTATTACTTACAGCTGGCTGTTATTGTCAGGGACAATATTGTACCTTTTGAGCTAAATTAAAAGTAGCAGAGAATGCCTGGATCCTTCACTTATCCTTTTTTCTGAGCGAGGCCCAAGCTACCACCAAACCAGTCAAGCTGATGACTGTGCCAACATGACTAGAATTGCTGTTCTACTGGTGGATCTCCAACGGGAAGTACTGATCCCTCTTCTCTGCTATTCCTAGTATGGCGGCTATAAGAGAGTGCCCACCTCAGTTTGATTACCAGGAGGCAGAGTGTTCAGCGCTACTTGACCTCCTACAGCATTTATGCTACAGTAATGAAGCTGGGCTGGGGCCCAAAGCCTAATCAGGCCTGAGAAGAAAATCAAGGAACTTTGTAAAAGTAGTTCCTCGGGCAGTACTATAGACCTTAAAGAGTACAGCTTTGGACAGAGGTTAGTTTGGTGTAGCACCAGCATACCTCTCAAGAGAATAAGGCATGTAGGAGATGGTGCATCATAAGATACAGGTACCCTGCTTCCACAGCTTAGATACCTCAAATGTGTGCATAGGTTCTTATGGGGAAAGTTTAATGACTTCTCAGAGTAGAACTGTATCTGCCTCATGAATGTTTGAATTAGTGCAAAACACCATTTCACTTTTTCTTGTGTATCATTTGTACGCATTGTATATTCTCAAGGAAACTTTCTTCTCTTCCCTGTATCTTTTCACCCAGTTTAACCACAAACAAGCCAACAAATTAGAACCATAACTTACAGTACTTTATATACAGAAGAAAATGCTTTGTTAGCATTCCCATTAAATATGAAAAGAGGGTTCTATTGCCATGACTAGTGCAAGAATAGCTTGTACAGATATGCTTTAAAGTGAATATTTCCCAGAGGGATTTTCCTTTAAGAATTCTGTCACAATGTGACTTGAGAATGCTCAGTTAAGTAGACAAAAATAAGTACTAATCGTTGAACTTGTTATTTATTTTAGGGTTTTCAAAGGCCATTTAAAAAAAGCAACTGAATATACCCTCAAGAATTTAAAAAACATTCATGTACAGACTCAAGTCAGCACTGAGCCTCCCATGTTCATAAAAAGACAATTCTTGAATGAATTTTCACCAGCTCATTATTTATAATAGAGGATACTGGTTAAATCAGCATTATTCACTAAATAATTTAAATCATACAAACCGATTCAACCAAAACAAGTGCTGAAGGTTCTGGAGTGTTAACTCGTGTGGCTCACAAGCATTTATGTAGTCTCCAGATCATTTATTAAAGCAAAAGTCACTGTATGCTATGAAAACAAGGCTTTACGTTTTTTTGTTCTAGTGAAAAATGTATATAAAATATTTTAAAGAAGATTGAAGAGTGTGCAATACAGAACATAACAGTAGCAACCATCAGCTTTTATCCTACCACATGTAAGAAGTTTGTAATGTTAAAACTACCCAATTCCCCTAAACTGTGTGATCATTTTATAATGTCAAGGATACAATTAACCACACATCCCTGGAGCATTTCCTGCATTCGAGTTCAGAAAAAACAGCATTCTTGTCTTCACAAAAATAAGTTCATGAGTTTGTATCTTGTGTTATCCCAGCCTCAGAAACCATTTTTGAAAAAACTCCTTGCTGAAGTAATAAATTATGTGGGGTATCAAATTCTATAATTCTTCCAGATCCCAGAACAAGCACTCTGAAATGCAGAAACAAAAAGGTAATGAGGAAAACTGAGCTATTTTTTTTTCCAGCCCTACTTTCTAGCCCTACTGAAGGTGTGCCTTAGGTAGAACTCATTCCTTTAATATGGGAAATCTCTTTGCAGTAGATAACTCAGATGTTCATGAAGCTATGAACTCCTGCACAAAAAGAGGTTTTAGAAAATGAAATTTTGCCTCGTCACCTTAAGTTCTACAGTGCAATCAATTTACTCTGGTAAATCAAATGGACTTGCTAGTAACGTGTGTTTGCAACTGGGATAAAATGGAGTTAAAAATTAATTCAGTAATAAGAACAGGAGAATCACTATAGCACAAATATCAGTCTGTTTATTGTCAATAACTACAGCTAATATAAATATATATGTATTCCATGGTACCATAGATTATATGGGGAGGAGTGGTGAAAGTGTCAAGCCAGATCAGCTTTCATGCCTACCAACTTTGACAATGTCTAAATGAAACCATGTGTTTTTTAAAACAATATTGAAACTTACCTTTCAGAATCCATGATAGTATGCAACCTGTGGGCTATAGTTAATACTGTGCAGTTGTGAAACTCCCTCCGGATGGTGAACTGCACTAGGTTATCGGTTTCCATGTCAACAGAGGCTGTTGCCTCATCTAAGATTAGAATTTTTGTCTTCCGTAGCAAAGCCCGGGCAAGACACACAAGCTGCCTCTGCCCAACACTGTTAAACACATTTGAAAATGGTGTCATTTCAATAACTTTGCAAAAGCATTGCTGTGTTCCCACCCACAATAAATGCTAAATAATTCCTTGATCAGGTTATTTTTTTAGAGAGAAAGCAACAAGTAGGATAATTTGTTTAAACAGTTAGCAAAACCACATGCTTACAATCTATTAGAGGTATATCCCTGGTACCATTTTCCAGATGGATGCATGTTTGCATCCAGTTTCCATGTTAACTTAATACTCAGTATTATATTCACGTCCTAGTTTGGACATGGGATACGTTTGAAAGAGATTGATACACAGCAGATGATTATTAAATTATGTATTTTGCAGTGGTGGGCGTTGGTTCAGGATGAGAGTTTTAAAGACTCTCTTATGCTATCTTTGGAAGGGGCATGTCCCTTTTAGAAATTCCATTTTTTTCAGATGAATTGGATGCAGATGCATTCCAATCTATTAACTAACTTTCCATTTCTGCTCTGCTTTTTTAAATTCTGGATCGCCACTCTGCTGCTAAAAGCTTATCAAGCATTTATATACATTTCTCAGATTTTAGCAGACTGCAATGGCCTGACTCTTACACTCAGAAATTTTCTATCCCATAAAGTGTCACTGTCCATGGCATATCTTTGTAATAACAATGCACTGTAAAGAGAAACTGAACAGCTATCCTACTACACTAAACAAATAATAGAAGATATAATATAGCGCATACGATGGTGTTCTCTTGGTTATATTTTGTTCCCTTTCTTTTTCTTCTTTTTATATTGTTACTTTTTTCTCTGATTTCAGTTATTCTGTCTATGGCGGTCCTTTCCCTGCCTTGGACTATTTGCTCATTTCTCAAATATCTATAATAGATTTTAAGGCCAGAAGAGACCATTAGATCATCTGGTCTGACCTCCTGTGTAACATGGCCCTAAAATTTCACCCGGTTACTATTTAGCTAGGTGACCACAAATTGCTTTACAAAAGTAATTCCATTTAGAATGAAGGAGTCACTTTTGTGCCATGGAAAAATATTAGAATACTGTCATGTAGAATGTATTGAAGGAAAATCAAGTTAGCACACCAGACGAGCTCCCGAGCCAGTAGATACTAAAAATTTTATACCTGAGGTTTTCACCACCTTCTGAAATCTCATGAAGGAGTTTCTTTGGGAGTGACTGGACAAAATTCTTTAAGTTACACAACTCCACTGCCTCCCACAGCTCATGATCAGAATATTTTCCAAAGGGATCCAAGTTAGATTGGAGGGTCCCAGAGAACAAGACAGGGTCCTAAGAAATAATATAAAATGCCTAAGCAGTAACATCACAAAGCTTAAAAAACAAAACAATGTTTTTCAACAAACACAGGAATGTTAATTTTAATTAAAGTATTCTAGAAATAATGCGTTTTAAAGAAAAACTGTAATATTTGAAATCTGAGTTAAAAGGCAAAACTAGCTATGCTCAAATTATTTAATACTACAAAGCCTAAAGGGGTGGGGGCAGAGTGTGGTCTAGCCTATGTCTTTAGTAAATGAAAATATATGTATTAAAAAAGAAGAATGTGTACAGTTAGCAAAGAACATTGTTTGATTTAAAAAAAAAATCCATTAGCTTTCTGTAAATGTATCCGTAGTTACTGTGGACCAGTTTTTTTAAAGGTATTTAGGCACCTAAAGAGGCAAATAGGCAAAAACAGATAAGTGCTATTGAAAATCCCAGGAGGTGTCTATCTGCATCTTTAGACACTTAAACCTTTTAAGAATCTGTTTTTGTGCTTTTAGATGACAGGGATTTAATATTAAATTGAAATCACCTACTATAAGGCTACTTTTGATTTTGCACTATGACCAAGTAGTATTTGATTACATCCAAAGCTCTCTTTTCTTGGGGCATACCCGTTAATGAGTAACTTTGGCATTTTCAATATTAGCCATAATTCCAATAGTAATATCCTGATTGATCTTTCCTCTGGTGAATTGGTACAAAATCGAGCCTTTCTTATAGTTACCGTTTCAGCATTTGAGATTAGAATTTCTTCATAGATATGCAATAACTAATGTTTGAATGAAATAGAAGTGTCTATTCTGAAACAGATTTTACCTGTGGAATAATGTTAAGATTGCCACGTAGATCATGTAGTCCAATAGTTGATATATCAATTCCATCTATAATTATTTTTCCTCCAGCTCTTTCTATAATTCTAAATAAGCAATTCGTGAGTGTTGATTTACCAGCTCCTGTTCTTCCTACGATTCCAACCTGGAACAAGATATTAAATTTAAAAGAAAAACTAATTTAATAATGGAGAGTTTAGTAAACTAACGCCTTCAATGTCTTTTTAGTGACTTTAAACACTGTAGATAGATATCATGAGTTAGAAAAGAACACTGCCCCTTTGTCGATAGCCCAGTGGTTTAGGCCCCACCTCTGATCTTCCTTAACTCATACTTTTGGTTGGGAATCATCATCAGGATCCTGACTGTCCAGTTTTCTGTGGGGGTAAGAGGGAAATCCCAAAGAAGTGTTTTGTGGTACCCACTCAAAAGCTAACATTCCCGTCTGCTGGCACTGCAGCAGCACAGAAGTCTAGGGCCAGATTGTGATCTCCTTGCTCAGACTAGTGAGCTCACACGAGTAGTTCCTTTGGCCCATGACTTTGTTCATACTGTTTCTGGAGCTAGACTAACCTAAATATGGTTGGTGTCCAAACACGAAATAAAAGGATCTGTGTTAATGCTGCCCTCATTAGAAACATAATCATTTACCATACGTGAAAGACAAAAAAGAAAAATGGGAAACGGAGAGCAAAAGATTATTAAAAGTCATTTTACAAAAAAAACTGGTTGCATAAGTTTACTGTGAGGCACTCAACACTTGATAGGATTGGTTTCTAATTGGCATTACTAATCAAGCTATAGTATAACTTGACACTAAAGTCTGTCATTTAAAAACCTTGGTCCAGATCTTCAGCTTCTGTAAATCAGTGGAGTCCCATTCAAATCAGTTGAGCTACATCAATTTACACCATATGATCATCAGTCCCCTTGTATCTAATGTTGCCATTAATAAAACTTAGATAAAAATATACTTTTCCCAAGGGCTGTGCAACCATTTAGAAAATAGTTTCATGAATTCTAATAGCTTATTATTTACATACCCAGTAAGAATTATCCTAATTTGGACTCCTTCAGTTGAGCTATTATTCATAAAATCTATTGAATATAGAAAATTAAGGGGCCAATTAAACTATTTTTGATTAGTTTGTATTATGTACAATACCTTCTCTTTACTGTGTGTTTGGAAGGAGACATCCTGTAGGGCCAAACCAAGATCTGTTCTATACCGAGCTTGGTAATTAATGAACTCTATTATCCCTTTATTGGGCCATCCCATCGGGGGCCTTTTAGACATTATCCAGGGGGCCTGAAATTAAATTAACATTGTTTTAGTGCACTGTTTTACATTTTTACAAGCCACTTAGAATACTTTATACAAGACATTTATAGTTTTAAAAATACAAGTAAACACATGATGATGACTCAGACTCAATCCAATGTGCTGAGAAGTCGGACAACTTCTTGGACATCAGGATTTTTTATTAAAAATACTTCACCACATGCAGAGGCATCACATGATCCTTCTCAGTAACCAGACTCGGACAAAATTGCACATATTCATTTAGAGAGCTACCTTAGGTACCTTGATTATTCTACCAACTCACAGACCTGAGTTTTAAAAGAGACTCAGGCTTCCAAGGCCCTGGCTATTAATAGTTTGTAATACATTCATTATTCTCAGCAAAGTACAGCCTGTACCTTTCTAACAACTTTATTCATGTCTGGAATGCCACTTACTTTGGAAAAAAATGCATAGGACACACTGTTCGGACTATATCAGGAGCGACCCCATGCTAGTTAAGGCCAGGAATCACTTTGGCTTATTGGGCTCACTATGGGAAGTAGCAGTATTTGAGAATGGCAGCCCTGGCTCCTGAAGTCTGGAGCCCAAATCAGTGAAGCC
The DNA here is from genome assembly GCF_020497125.1 of Mauremys mutica. Lineage (NCBI taxonomy): Eukaryota > Metazoa > Chordata > Testudines > Geoemydidae > Mauremys > Mauremys mutica. The sequence goes on along the minus strand of NC_059072.1, from coordinate 187,158,894 downwards.
ACCATAGAGGAGCTTTGACAGCAGAGAGGAGAGGGACATTCTGTGAAGCCAGCCAGCCCTTATACCTCAGCAGGCTTGTTCTCCTCTCATGGAAGCAGTGGAACACTCCAACCTAGAGTTGTGATGGGCAACTGTTATTCTAGTTACAGTAATTCATAGAATATCCACTCCTACCTTGCAACTTTTGTATCAGCCTAGTAGCAAAGGTTTTGATGATGGCAAATATCTCAAGCTCTGTAGTGAGTGGAACATACCCTGTATTGTTGCACCACTCTATATTTCTGAACTGCAGTCAAGGGCTGTGATTGCAACTCATGTAGACATACTCAACAAGCTGGATTAGCAGTGAAACCGTGACAGCATGGCTTCTTCATGGGCTGTACATACCCTCCTGGGTAATTACTCTGGCAGCTAGCCTGCACTGAAGTCCATGCTGCTGTGACTTCACTGCTCCAGTAACCAAGCTAGCTAGCTAAACTGTCTCAGGTTCATCTACATGAGCTGTCATCACACTCCGTGATTGTAGTATAGATATACCCACAGACAAATTCAGATAGTAGTTCATGATGAGACTTTGAGATTTAAGATTTATTTTATATATTTGTTTATTTCTACCTACCATAGCTACCACAAAGTCTGATGTCAAGAAACTTACTGGTCAACATTAAAAATACAAAACTGTTCTGACCATTAGTGTAAAGAGAAAGTCAAATACATTAGTTCATGAATGTATCACACTTTGAGAATGTATGTATATTATTAATTATAAGATGCTATTTGTATTAGTCATTCAATTTCTTTTCTTTTTATCCATTAGTCACTAGCTTATACACATATATGAAATAGTGTCCAAATACTCAGTTTATATTCAGTCTTCTAAAATGCTCACCTCTTTGTCCATTTTTTCATATTCACAGACTCTTTCAATGGAAACTCCATTCGTTTCAATTTCGCATGCTTTACGCACCCAAAAATTCAAACTTTGAGTTATCTGAAAAAAAATAAGATATATTCATGAGATGATCTAGGTCTATCTGGTCCTGCCACAGCATAGTGGGCTGGACTTAATGACTTCTTGAGGCCCCCTTAACCCTACATTTCTATGATTCACTCCACAGAATGTGTTAAAGTTGCTTGGCCTTCGTAAACAGCATAATATATTTTAGAAATGTATTATGGATAGCAAGAAACAGCATCAAAACACAACGTCAGCTTTTTAGATAGTTCCAGAAGATGCAGAGCACAAGTCAGGAGCTGGTATGCAAAGCTGGCTTTAAGCTTCCACTTTCATTGCAGTGCTACTCTGAGCACTTTTTGCTGTGTTAGAAAAACGAGCTCAGGATCAGTGTAGGGTACAGGGCACCCTGGCTATCACCTTTTTCCCCAGTAACCAAGCTCCCCTTCTGTGTTACACGGGCAGAAAGAGGAAGTGTCGGTTTATGAGCCTGTGTTGTACATGTACTGTTGCAGTATTCCCTTTGCCCTGAGCCATTTACACAAGTATCTTAGCAGTGTGGCAAAAGCAGCTGCAGTGCACCAGGGGATCAGGTCCATAGTGTCTGCCAAATCATTTCTATCCTCAAGCACCGAGAAGCTATTTTTGCAAGTACTAGTGCTACCTAGACCAATATCTGCAAGTTAATACAGTGGACACTAATTTTATATGTGAATTCTCACAGTTGCCATGTGACGGCTGTGAAATGACATGCTCAGGTACAGCAGTACAAAATTGGTGTATTTTAAACTGTTCTAAGACATTGTACATTATATATTAGAACTAAAAATTAAACTTTAACAAAACTAGTCAGTGACAAAATGGGTTAATAAACTAGCCATCCAAGGTTAAAATTTTGTCCTGAGGTAGGAATATTTAAAGATGAACCTAAAGGCGTCTGAACAAAAAATAATCAACTGTACTGAGATCCCATATTTAACCAAATGTGTATAAGATTAAAAGGCAAATAAAAAATCTAGTTTGTAATATATCTATCTGAAAAGACCTGAGTTCACAGCTGTGATTGTCCGATTAAGAGGTCTGTGTTTCGGTGTTAAGGCATACAAGAAATGAAATACCCTTTCTTGTGTTGATGCAATCTGTTGCAGGGAAATCACAGAACACTGAATTCAGGTCTTAGCAGGTATAAAGTCTTGCAGTATCCAGTATCATCTTCATGGGTATAGTGATATAGATGTCCATGTCACTTTACCCCAAAGAGCATACATTCTAATTTTAGATAACAGGATGAGTGAAAGAGAAAGTACTCAGGGGGTAGGACCAAACTATCAAGATATTGTGGACACGTGGGTTTTTACAACTCTAAATCATTAGGTTTTTTTGTCTACCTAGCCACTAATCAACACAGTTCTAGCCTCCTTATTACAAGGGACACGCATGCCAAATGTAGTCTCAACTATGCTACTTTTTTTAAAAAAATAACTTAGGGTCATTGGAAATGTTTCCATTACATACTTCAATACCAATACAAAACTCATTTTTAAACCAACCTCCTCCTTGCAATGATAGAAACCTAAATATTGCAGCTAGTGCACCAGAACTAGAAAGCACATATCTGAAAACATGACTGCAATTGACTAGACTACTTTCCTTCTCCAAGCTAGCAAAATACCAAAAGTAAGCCACCCAGTGTAGTAAGTTTGATATTTTAAATTCTGTTTCAATATTCCAATATTTTGTTGCTGCTTTTAAACCTATCAATACATGAATTGTTAATAAAACATAATTAGTGTAAATTCAAAGAAAGACACATAGTAGTGAGAGTACATTCTGCTCAGTTACATCCATGAGATTAAAAGTTGCACAGGTGTAACTGTGCAGCATTTGGCCTACTAAATTTTACCCCAGTCAATCTTGCCTTCCATATGAAATATTGTAGAAGCATCAAAACTATACCATCACTTACATTCAGTGCATATGATATGGATAAACCCACTGTAGAGGAATTCATTGTATTTCCAGCCAGCACTGCAAACAAGGCAGCAAAGAAAACCATCAGGTTTCCTAGAAACTCAAGCCTGACAGCCAACCACCTGTAGTCAATGTAACCAGAAAAAAAATGGACTTATCTACAGAATTTTTATTATGGAACATTGATAATATAGTAAAAAATCAACAATTAGCTCTTATAGCACTTTTCATCAATGTGCTTTACAAAGAAGGTAAGTATCATTATCTCCATTTTACAGATGGGGAAACTGAGGCACGGAGTGGGTAAGTGACTTGCCCAAGATTACCCAACAGGCCAGTGGCAGAGCTGGAACAGTCCAGTGCTCTGTCAGCTAGGCCAGACTTCTCCCCAGTCCATATAAATAGACACCAACTCCAAAAATAAGACTGAATCTACCTTTGAGTTCTATAAAACTTATTTATCTCCTAATCCCCCCAGAATAAATCTTTCCCTCCTGCAATTGCACACAAATTTTATGTTGGGGCAGAATAAAATTCTAGCCCCCCTGAAGTCAAAACTCCCATTGACTTCAATGAGGCCAGGATTTTATTCTTATTGTTTCAATGATGATATGCGAAAAGCTATGACACTTTCTTTACTAAAATTCTACACCTTAAAAAACACACCTCACGTTAACATCTGGAAATGAACAGATGGAGGATCTAACCCCATTTCCCTGAGAAAGTATGAACCCTCATCACTTCATCAACCCATATGACTTACACTTTCAACATTCTGAAGAACATATTAACAAATACAGCAGATATACTTGAAGCGACAGGAGATTCTTTTTTCTAAAAATTCAGCTTTTAACAAATTATCTTTTTAAAGTGAGAAAAACTGAAGTGCTCATGAAATATGCACTTTCCAATTGTATCTCTTTATAAAATAATGTAGGGAAAAATTAGTCAGTTTATAATTCTCCCCTTCCAGGAGCTGTTAGTAGACTTCATTGTTGTAGAATATTCTCATCTCAGATCAAGCATATCTATCTCCTATAAATTAATTGGATTCCTGCACACAGAGGACGACATACCCCATTGCCTAGATACAAACCATGAAGCTAGTACTACTAAGAGTGCTGAACAAGTTACAGTACTTACACACATTGTAGGATTATTTTAATCCTTAACGAGCCTGCTCCCATCAAAGCTTATTATTTTAGCCACTGATTTCAACAGGAGCAGGATCTGACCTACTCTGCATAACTTCTATAAATTCTAGGTTGTTAATACAGTACCTGTTTGAGATAACATTGTTGTAGAAGCAAACCAAGTTCTCATTCACCACATCTTTGTTTTGTCTAATGAATCTTTCTTGGTGTCCAAATGCTCGGATTGTAGACAGTCCTAAGAGAGTTTCACTGAAGTGGGAGATCACAGGAGAGTGTGATGCTCCAGCTAATCGTCGGATTTGTCGTGAACTAGCTATGTAGTATCGCTAAGGAAACAGATACAAAAGAGGCAGATTCTAAGTTACTATAAGGGCTGGAAAATGATTAGAAAACAAGTTTCACACATCTTTGAAACTTCAAGTACAACTTGTGGCTTATTTGTATATCATAATCAAAAAAAGCCAAACAATTTTAGCACAGAACTTTTCAAAAAATTATCTTAATTCAGGGGGGTGGATAATGTCTGTGTCTTAATGTAATAACCAGGCATGTAAACTACTAGGAGGGCTAGCAGTAAGAGGAGTGTCATTTCCAAAATTGCCATCACTCCTGTTGTAACATATACCCACTAAGGAGATGAACTAAACTTTGTATTGGAATTTCCAGACTTATGTTCAAATGAGGATCCACCTTAATTTTCATCAATATAATTATGTATATTCTCAAATCTTGATCAAAGGTTGATAGCCTCTCTGCTCCCTCATTTATATCTATTAGCATAGCCTACATTATGAACACATCTGACACCAACACAGCCTGGAGCGGAGATAGGGAAGCCAATGTTTCAAAGGACAGTTTTTCTGACACATTAAAATGACAGTTGAAATTTAGTTATGGGATTTCTCCTGTTCCTCTATGCTATAAGTTATAACTGTGCTATTTCTCCTGTTCCTCTATGCTATAAGTTATAACTGTGCTATGTATTTTCTTGAAGCAAGCTAGACCCTACAAATATCTGCATGTGTTGTTCCAGGGTAGCACACACCCTACTTCAGTTTTTGCTTTGACTCTCTGTTTTCCCGTATCACATGCCCATTTTTTGTCATACAATTTTATTGTTTTTTTTACAATATAATATCTTGTAAGAGGAAAAAAACATGGGCAGGAAAGAATGGAAGTCACTGACAAAGACAGGCATTACTGTAGGAAACATTCAAAATGGTATTTTACTACTCTTGTGAGAAGCCTGAGGATCTTTTTAGGAGTCAGCTTTAAAAAGTGTGTGTGGGGGGGTTGGGGGGCGGAGAGTTGGTGTGGCAGAATACTAAACTATAAGTTTCTTAGGTTTCTACTTTGGCTTTTCAGGCAAGATTTACGATTTACACCCAACTGTTTTAGACAATGCTTAATAATGATTTTGTTTCAGTCTCTCTCTCTCACACACACACACACGGAAACTACATATCTCTCGTTGTAAAGTTTAAGCAACTTACTTGGATAATAAAATACAGGTATCCAAGGGGAATAACTACCAGTATGAAGAGAGGTGAAGCAGACATGATTACTAGAATGGTTCCAATAACATCTAGTGTACAGTTTAACCAGGTCCGTAAGTAGTAATGGAAGCGCAGATCAATGATAAACACGTCCTGTGACATTACACACAAAAATTAGTTTTAATGTCTCCTTATTAAAACTGTAGACATTTCTCAAGAAGCTGTCCTTAGACTCTGAACTCAACCAACCAAAATCCTTTACTGCAGCAAAAATTGTTGGGGGAAAAGTTTTGGTGACATACTGATATACAATGGATTAATTTAACATATTGTAGTCTGTCTAATACAGGGGTCAGCAACCTATGGCATGTGTGCCAAAGGCGGCACGCGAGCCGGTTTTTAATGGCACGCTGGGGCCTGCTGGGACTCCAGTGTGCCATTAAAAATCCTGCCAGCACAGCAAGCCGCAGGGTCCGTGCTCCCGGGCTGGAGCGTCCGGCCGAGCGCAGCAAGCCATCGGCCCCTCCCCCGCCTTCCCCCCGTTCCCCTGGAGCCCTGCCGCCGCACGCGCAGCGTTCTGGGGGCTGGGGCTGTGCACTCCCACGGGGCAGCGCTTGGCTCCGTGGGGAGGGAAAGACGCTCCCCGCTCACCTGGAGCCCTGCCGCCGTGCGCGCAGCGTTCTGAGGAGCAGGGCTGCGCGCGCGGTGGCAGGGCTCCGGATGAGCGGGAAGCCTCATGGTAAGAGGTCCGAGGCTGGGGGAGCGGGGAAGTGTTGGATAAGGGGTGGGGGCAGTCAGGGAACAGGGAGCAGGGTGGGTGAGATCCCAGGGGGATGGTTAGGGGCGGGGGTCTCTGGAGGGGGCAGTCACGGGGGGTTGGATGGGGCATGGGAGTCCCAGGGTCTGTTAGGAGGTGGATAGGGGTCAGGGCAGTCAGAGGACAGGGCGCAAGGAGGGACCTGGGGGGGGCAGTTAGGGTGGGGGGGTCTCTGGAGCGGGTGGTCAGGGGACAAGGAGCTGGGGAGGTTGGATGAGTCGGGAATTCGGGGGGGGGGGGGCTGTCAGGAGGTAGGGGTGTGGAGAGGGGTTGGAGCAGGCAGGGAGCGGGAGGGGGGTTGTATGGGTCGGGATTTCTGGGGGTCCTGTCAGGGGGTGGGGAGCAGTTGGATAGGCATGGGAGTCCACGGGGTTCTGTCTGGATGTGGGGGTGTGGATAAGGGTCGGGGCAATCAGGGGACAGGTAGGGGGTAGGGTCCTAGGGGGGCAGTCAGGGGACAAGGAGCAGGGAGGCTTAGATAGGAGGTGGGGTCCTGGGGGGCAGTTAGGGGCAGGAGTCCCAAGAGGGGGTAGTTGGTACAAGGAGCAGGGGGGTTGGGGGTTCGGAGGGGGGCAGTCATCCAGCCCTCTACCTCGAGCCCTGACCCCCCCACACACCATGCCCTCTGTCCTGAGCCCTGACCCCCCCATACATACACACCCCTCTGCCCTGAGCCCTGCATCCCCACACACATCCCAGGCCCCTGCCCTGAGCCCTGTACCACCCAGTCCTCTGTTGACTCCTTCACCCCCTCCATGACCCCAGCCCTGACTCTGACACCCCCACACATACCCAGACCCCCTACCCTGACATCTGCACCCCCCTCACATGCCCTAGCCCTCTGCCCTGACTCTTGCACACCCCCACATCCCATGTACCCTGCACATCCCCATCCCCACCCGCACCCTGAGCACCAAACGGGAGCTCCTGCATCCCCCCCTCACATTCCCACCTGTACCCCTCACACCAAATGGGAGCTGCCCAGGTAAGTGCCCGCACACCCAAACCTCCTGCCCCAACCCTGAGCCCCCTCCCTCATTCTAGCTCCTGGCCAGACCCTTCACCCCCAGCCCTGTGCTCAGTGCACTCCCACCCTCAGCTCAGTGCAGAGAGGAAGAGAATGAGCCAGAACCAGGGAGAAGGTAGGTACCCACTGTATGTGGGCAGGGCCGGGACCCCAGACCGGCAGCGGGGTGAGCGGGTCCGGCAGCCGGGATCCCAGCTGGCAGGAGCCGGTGGATGGAACCCCTGAGCAGCAGTGGGCTGAGCCGCTCAGCCCACTGCCGGTCTGGGGTCCTGGCTGCCAGCCCCACACAGCCTGCTGCCAGTCTGGGGTTCTGGCTGCCAGATCCTTCCCAGCTGGGGTCCCGGCTGCAGGCCCCGCTCAGCCCACTGCCGGCCTAGGTGAACAGAACCCCAGACCAGCAGCGGGCTGAGCGGACCGGCGGCGTAAGATCAACATTTCAATTTAATTTTAAATGAAGCTTTTTAAACATTTTGAAAACCTTGTTTAATTTTACAATACAACAGTAGTTTAGTTATATAATATATAGACTTGCAGAGAGAGACCTTCTAAAAAAACATTAAAATGTATTACCGGCACGCGAAACCTTAAATTAGAGTGAATAAATGAAGACTTGGCACACCGCTTCTGAAAGGCTGCCGACCCCTGGTCTAATAGTACAAATACATATAATTCCTCACATTTCCCATCTGAGCTTTACTCAGTAGACGTTAGAAGCTTGTTGCTAAAATATCAGACTGTTCAATAGTTGGTGAGCATGCTCTGTAGCTTAACGTGCCAAACTGAACTGCCACAGACAAATTCATAGTGGCAGCTATTGCTGCTTTCCCCTCTCGAAATACCCGTATTTTTCCGTGTATAAGACGCCCCCATGTATAAGACGCCCCCACTTTTCTAACCCCAAATTCAGGTTTTTTGGTTTTTTTCCCCCCTGCTTTGCCGCTCCAGCCATGCCCCAGGTTTTTTTTGTTTTGTTTTGTTTCCCTGCTTAGCCCCTCCGGCCACGCTGCAGGTCCCTCCCCCCCGCTGCTCCGGCTGCGCTGCAGGTTTTTTTGTTTGATTGGTAGGGGTACAGGGAAGGAGGAGGGCCGTGCGCCCAGCTGGTCTCCGGCGGCGGCCCTGCCCGGTTCCTGCCGCGTCCCTCCCCGGCCGCGTGACTCCTGCCGCCCGGCTCCCCAGCTCCCCCGGTCCCCAGCCGCCCGGCTCCCCGGCTCCCCGCATCCACAGCCGCCGCAGTGCCCGGACCGCACTACCGGAGCCGGGGAGCGGGCAGCTGGGGAGCCGGGGAGCCGCCCGGCTCCCCAGCCGCCCGGCACCCCGGCTCCCCAGCCGCCCGGCACCCCGCGTCCCCGGCTCTCCCGGTCCCCAGCCGCCCGGCTCCCCGCGTCCACAGCCGCCGCAGTGCCCGGACCGCACTACCGGAGCCGGGGAGCGGGCGGCTGGGGAGCCGCCCGGCACCCCGCGTCCCCGGCCACCCGGCACCCCGCGTCCCCGGCCGCCGCAGTGCCCGGACCGCACTACCGGAGCCGGAGAGCGGGCGGCTGGGGAGCCGGGGAGCCGCCCGGCACCCCGCGTCCCCGGCAGCCCGGCACCCCGCGTCCCCGGCTGCCTGGCTCCGGTAGTGCGGTCCGGGCACTGCGGCGGCTGCGACCCCACCTACCCGGATGCCCGGCTCCGGACACTGCCTGGCCCCGTGGCTCCGGCCGCCCGGCTCCCGCCCGCAACTCCTGTCCTGGCCCCGCGCTCCCAGCTCCAGCCGCGGATGGACTGTAGCGCCGCCAGCCACGTGCAGGCAGCGCGGTAAGGGGGCAGGGAGGGGGTGTTGGAGAGAGGGCAGGGGAGTTCCGGGGTGGGGGGGTGGATAGGGGTTGGGGGGGTCAGAGGGCAGGGAACAGGGGGCTTACTTCCGTGTATAAGACTACCCTCAATTTTTAGTCTAAGGATTTTAGGAAAAAGTATAGTCTTATACACGGAAAAATACGGTACTATTAGGCAAGAGAAGGCATATGAGACTGGGAACCAGAGACCGTGAATTCAACTCTCAACTTTTCTACTCACTCCTGTTATTTCTGTTCCTTTTATAATCTGTATTATTAATCAAGGCCTCATAACCCACTGAGGTTATAAAAGCTGGGAACAAAACCCTGATTCCCATAAGGCAGATCCAAGTCTCATTTACTTAGCCACACCTCCTCTCAGAAAGAAGGTACCGAATCTAAGTATGCGGTTATGATATCTGTTTGTGCAATATGCATCCTTCACATATATACATCCTCCAGTCAACAGAAGATAGCAGCCTATCAGCAATTGCACATCATCCTTTAGCTCAAGTAGCAGACATCTATGGGCAGTGCTGAAGCTTGTGGGTTCAAACTGCAGTTATGAGAGGAACGGGGGGCATTACAGTTATATGAAATAGAATTCTTTTGTTTTTTTTAAAAATGTAAGATGTTACATACAAAAAATAAAAATTACAAATGTTGAGGTTGCAAAGTCATGCCCTCAAAAGTTAGGAAAAGTCATTCCCTGAGCACTGTCCATTCTGTGCATTGAAAGAAGTATTGGGCCGGGGCTAGATGGGATCCTAACTTTGAGAGCTTGAATTTCACACCTTAGTTTGTCTGTAATCTTTTATATCAAGTAGCAATGCATTAGCAAGATATAAAAATTATAAACTTTTAAAATCAGTGGGACATTTCATTTCATATTCTTTATGAAAATATACTTATGATATGAAAATGACATAACTGAGATATACTTTATGCAAGATGGCATATGTAAGATATCATTGGAAAGGTTATGATTTACTGAATGTGATTATCTAATTTGTATGCTTTTATCATTTCTGTATCTGATGTTAGGAATATTAACTATGTATTTCGAATCTGTTGCTTTGGGTGTCACCCCCAACCAACCTTCAGGTTCAACAATGGAAAAGCCAGACAGTAAGCAATTTCGTTAGTGAAACAAGCTTAGCTTGCATGTTTTGCTTTGTTTGCTTAGGAATCTGCTTTGTTTTGCTTTGTTCTGTCTGTTATCTCTTATATTCACTTAAAATCCACCTTCTGTAGTTAATACATTTATTTCTCATTTATAATATAACCCAGTTTATGCAAATTATAATTGGTGGGGATAAGAGGCCGTGCATACTTTTCTCCATATTGAGGGAGGTGGCAGATTTCAAAAGATACCTTTGGGTCTGTACTCCAAGGGAGGTAGACACCTGAGTGCTGGGGCAAGTCCCTTAAGCTGAGCATTCCCAGAACTGATCTCAGTGTCTGTTTCATTCTGCAGTTGGGTGTGGCCCTGCCTGTGTGTGTGCTGGAGGAGACTTAATAGCCTGGCTCAGCAAGACAGGTAAAAGAGGTGCCCAAGCTGGCATAACAGGCGGGCTCAGTGGTATCTCGGCTCATCAAATGGCATCCTAAGTGGGGCAACCTATCACAACCAGACTGAGCTCAACTCAGCTTACCACCTCTAGGTTGCAGGACTGTGCTCTGAGGAAATCACGCCCAGTGACCATGGACAAAAACAATATTAAAGGGCCTTCAGCTGATAAAAGGTACTGATGATTTTTGCAGGAAAGTATTCTGTGGCATTTGTGTAGGCTTCTTTTTATACTGAAACTGATGTCTATTATCTGGTATTACTCTTTGATTTTTAAAAGCATTACATGGCATTAAAGTTGTAGTTCTTTACTGTACATTTTCTAAAAAATGTGGACATGTTTTTCCTTTACCTTTGTGAATCTATTGATGATCTGACCTACTGGATTAGTTTCAAAGTACTGGAGGGGAAGGTGCAGCACGCTGGCTAACATGTGATTATGCAATGTCCGAGAAGCACAGAGGGATCCCCGAGTAAGCACATATGCACCATAGCAGACCAGAAGACCTTAAAAATGAATGAATACATAAATAAATAAAACAATGTCATGTGGGTTTTTTTGTCCAAAGTCATCGCACTTCAGCCTGGTAGGCCCACTATAAAGTTTTGTTTTACATAAGCATCTGTTCACATCTTATCCCTTCATAAACAAGTCTATTCTACCATTAGCAGGTGCGTGGGATTCCTGTTAACACTAGCCGTGACATGGACACTGACATCTAACCCCACAAAAATAGTAACACCTCCTTAGCTAAAATGTGCACTTGTTCATACAACAACAGTGACTTGGTTCCAAGGACAGCCGTATTACAAATTAGTCTAATCTTCCTTTTCAATCATTCCTTCTCTTTACAGCTCCCTAGCTTGATCCTTACCATTCCCCCACACCAATGTGAAGTGATTCTAGTTTGCTGCTATACACACATCTGATTACAGAATAACTAATATAGTTTGTCTTTGTATTACACATCTGCAGTCTCCATTACGGATTTAACAGGATGTAAAAGAACCCCAGGCAACTAAGTTTTGCAAATACAGAGAAAATAAAGTCTTGTATGTTTAGCCTTACCTTGTATGAATCCCAAAAGCCCATAGACACCAAGTTTATTGTTTCTTAAGTGTTTCCACTCTGTGTAATCCTTATTTTTTTCTTCTTCTGCTGACCAGGTGCTAAGCCACAGATTTTGTCCTACAGCTACTGCATTTTGTCCTAAATAAGCTGCTAGGGTTAGCCATACCCATATCCAGCCAAATGCTTGCAGGTATTTCAAAATAACTGACATTGTCATCTAAATACAAGAAAAGCACAGGAGTTACTAAAAATGTCACCATGAAAGGCAAATTACAGTAAATGAACTGAATATACTTATTTCTTCAGACATTTATATAAATATGAAATCCAATAATTTAATCACATGCAGTCATATTTTGAGTCTTCAAAAATCTATTTCTCCCAGAAATAATTTTTCCCCTTATAATAAAATTTGTCAGCTGTACAGGGAGGGATACCTTTCATATATGCTATGGAGAACATTAAAAACAAAATTAAGGTTGCAAAATCAAGCCTAAAAATGTTAGGAAATGCTAGAATTAAGGTTGTCTAAGTACCCACAACTTGCCCCCTTTCTGCGAATGCATTATAGTACAATAATTAATTACATGATCATATACTACTCTTTTCAATAGGACCCCAGTCTCATTTAGGCATACAGGATCAATGGTGCTCACTTAATAAGCAATTATTCATTTGTTTTCACCTCACTAAATAATGTGTGCTGTTGACCTTATTTACTTCAAACCCTACTCTGAATACAGAATTATGAATTTTTCTCATGGTCTTTCCTATGATGCTCGACGCTACAGAAATATTTATTGATTAATTTTGATGACACTGAGGGCATCATCCACATTTTGCAGATTGAAAACTGAGGCACAGTCAGATTCAGCTCAAAAGTATCCAATAATTTTCTGAGCCTAATTTGAGACATCTCAGACCTGATTTTCCAGACTACTTAACAAGATTTTCAGAGGCTTATAACTTGACCAAATATGGGCAGATTTTCACAGTGATTGCAAAAAGCAAATCCCTGACACAAAGACCACCCTCTTGTCAAATTTCAAGCCTCTGCTCCAAAACATGGAGGCATTAGAACTTTTCAAAGAAAGGGTCACCAGAATTATTTTTAACATGGGCAAATCGGGTTATTCTCTAGCCCTGATCTCAGAAACAGCTGAACTATTTGGCTGATTTTTTCCCAAAACATTCACCTTGAGGCAGATGCCTAGTATGGAAAATTTCAGTTAATGTTTGGCAAAGCTACCAATAACTGAAAACTGGGTCTTATAATGGGCAATGTCAGGAAATCTTAATAGGTGGTGCTACCAGCCCTGCCTATAATTGCTTTAATAGATTACATGTATATAGAAAACTACAAAGGTAATTTATCCAATGCTTACGCTGCCAGTAGTAACATTTTCTTTCTTCATTGAGAATGCTTTGGTTTCTTCAAAGGAAGAACTGCAAATAACAATGTTAAATGTAATTTAATCATAAACATGAAGTGAAACATCAAGAAAAACACATACACCGAATCAATCTTGAACAAAAAACAGGTCTGTGAATTCCTCTTCCTTGAAAATGCCACAGTGTATTTCCAAGCCCTTCCTTTTTATCATTAAAATGCTAGCATAGCCAGACACAATAACCATGACTAATGCAGTGTCTTAAGTGCACACAGCGCTTTACAAACTTGCAAATAGATGTCCGCCCCTAGGAATTTACTCAGCTATCAAACAGAACATAGAAGCAGTCTGATGTACATGAAAAAGCAAACCAAACCAATGCTAGGGAGCAGCATGAGTGCAAAGGACATTAGAACAAACAAAGCCATATTCTTATGTTGCTTATGAACGGATGGAGTGGAGATGATGCAAGCAGCCCCTCCTCTAGCCCAGATTTGCACCCAAATCTTGCACTGTGCACTCCCTAAGTGCAGGAGGCTGGAGTAGTTCTAGTATCACTTCAACTACCCTCCCCAAATCAGAGAGTGGCCATGTACTGCTTACTTTCAGTACCTACCTGTCTTTATGCCTCAGGAGCTCTTTTTGAGGCAGAGTATTGCCTTTTTGACTCTCTTTCTTTAAAGAAGACACTAGAGTGAAAAAATGGAAAATACTTTTTTCAAGTCTTTATAGTTTGTTCAGACAGCTACAATAATTAAGAAGTGAGAAATAAAAAAGGAGAGAATGCAGATGAGGTGTAAGTGGGGCTGCTCTATAACTATATATGAATACTGTATATTGACCTGGTTATTTGGATGTTTAAAGCCCTTTTGGGGGCTACCTAGTGTAAGAAATGCCTGTGTTTAGACTCCTGCAATAGTTTTGCAGAAAAGATGGAGGGCCAAATTCTCTGCTGCTCTAACTCTAGTGAAGTGAAAGGAGTTATGCTAGCAAAGAACTTGGCCCAGAGATTCCAAGAAAATACATTCTCACTTGATGAAAAATTATAATTCCTGCCCTCCACCCCACCAGCTCCCTCAAATATTAAGATGAGCCTACATCTCAAAATATTTTCATGTCATAGTCAAAGATGTTAGGCAGAGTGTTTTGTTGTTTCCCATGTTATGCTAATACACCTCTTCCCCGATATAACGTGGCCCATATAAGGCAGGTTCGCATACAAGGTGGTAAAGCTCTGACACGCTGCTCTGAGTAGCGTGTTAAGCGTGCTGGGCCAGGCCGGGGCTGAGGGGTTTGATAAGGGGCAGAGGGTCTCAGGGGCGGTCAGGGGCTCCCCCCTCAAGGTCTGGGGGACAGGAGCAGTGGAAAGGCACTTTTGGGGGCCCCACAGTCCCAGAGTGGCCCGAGGGATTAGCGGGGGGGGAGGGGGCTGGGAGCAGCCCGCTCTGCTTCCCTCACCCTGGCCCCAGCTGTGTCGCTTGGGGGAGGGGATTTGGGGGAAGGGATCCCCCCTGCACTCACCGGCGGCGGGAAGCGGAGGAGCCCGGCCCCAGCCCGCTCCACTCTGCCAGCTCCCAGACGCAGCGCTCCACTTCCTGCCGCAGGTGAGTATGGGGGGCGTCCTTTCCCCAACCTCCCAGCGCTCACCTGCAGCAGGAAACGGAGCCCTGTGGCTGGGAGGTGGCAGAATGGAGCAGGCTGGGGCTGTGTCACTCTGCTTCCCGCCGCTGGTGAGTGCGGAGGGTGTCCTTTCCCCAACCTGCCCACACTTACCGGCAGTGGGAAGCGGAGCAGCCCAGACCCAGCCAGCTCCACTCCGCCAGCTCCCAGCCGTGGTGCTCCACTTCCCACCAGGCAGGTGAGTGCAGGACCTTTCCCCAGCTGCCCCCCAGCGACATGGCTGGGGCTGGGGCAAGGAAAGCGGAGCGGGCTGGGGCCACGTCGCTCTGCTTCCCGCCGCAGGTGAGTGAAGAGGGCATCCTTTCCCCAACCTCCCCGCACTCACCGGCAGCGGGAAGCGGAGCGCCGCAGCTGGGAGATAGCAAAGTGGAGCGAGCTGGGGCTGGGCTGCTCCGCTTCCCGCCGCTGCCGGTGAGTGCCTGTCAGGGGACAGTGGATGGGGTCGGAGCAGTCAGGGGATAGGGGGGTTGAGTGGGGTCCTGGGGGTGATTAGGGACAGGGGTCTCTGGAGGAGGCGGTCAGGGAACAAGGAATGGGGGGGCCAAAGCAAGTTTGATATAACGCGGTCTCACCTATAACACAGTGAGACTTTTTGTCTCCCGAGGACAGCGTTATATCGGGGTAGAGGTGTATCAAGAAAAAAAGTAAAAAAAAATTGCAGTGATAATATGAAATTGTTTCTTTTTGGTCTTGCTGTCATTTAAGTCAATAAGCCTGTTAAAATAAAACTGTTTTCTGAATACATCTGTTGTGCTGAATTCACCTATAATTTTGTCCATATACCCTTTATATCCATTCACAGCCATGCTTCTACTGCATGCTACAAATGAACATTCAGAAAGGTATTTGCCTAGTCTAGGATATTTGTATATCTGTAATATATAGTAGCTGCTTTTTAAAGTTTATGTATTAATTATCTTTACTTACAGCTGTCAGGAGTGTCCCCTTAGAAGTCTGACAATAATCTCTCTGTTGAACCTGACCTATTTCATTATGCAAAAACTGATTTGCTTCCATCTCACTATCTTTCATAAATATATCATTACCACAGAAGTCTTGCTAACCAAAAAACATGCCAATTTACACAATAGCAGCATTTTTTGCAATCTGAGAATACAATTATTGTTTAACTACTATACAGAAATAGGAGATACAAAACAAGGAATTGTTTGTTTCTCAGCACTAGAGCAATACATTAAAATAAACAAACAATAAACTTAGAAACTTTCCATATAAAGTGTTTCCCAGCAATATTGTAAGAACTGTCAGCTAGGTAAAATGTTAAGCCTAAACATCTCTCTGAAAAGTGCAGAACACTTTCTTTGTATATTTGCAAGAGGAAAAGAAATGCTCTGAGGTTGACAATTCCTATGCCATACTTCACCATAACATGTTCCATAAACTTATGGAAATGGAGGGGGGTTTCTAATGTAACACCATGTAGATTAGTACCAGCAAGTATTACTGTAATAACTAAAAATGGCAATAAAAGTCAGAATAATTGAAGTGTCAGATAAATCAAAATGAATCTTTGACTAAAGTCAATTAGGAGTTGACAGGACAAAAAAGCATAAGCTGAAAAAACATGGAAGTTTCCCGTTCCAGGAATTACTTATATTCAGATAGAGCCTGGTCACATGAGGGCCTTTAGGTACCTGAAGTCAATGATTTACTACTTCAATAGTGCCTGAATTTTATTCCAGTTTGTAACTTGGAATCTCAGCATCTAGACCAGGGGTCGGCAACCGGTGGCTCGCGGCTCGCCAGGGTAAGCACCCTGGCGGGCCGGCCCGGTTTGTTTATCTGCCGCGTCGGGAAGTTCGGCCGATCGCGGCTCCCACTGGCCGCGATTCGCGGTCCCAGGCCAATGTGGGAGGCAGGAAGCGGCGCGAGCCGAGGGATGTTCTGGCCGCGGCTTCCTGCCTCCCGCATTGGCCTGGGACCGCGAACCGCGGCCAGTGGGAGCTGCGATCGGCCGAACTTGCCAACGCGACAGATAAACAAACCGGGCCGGCCCGCCAGGGTGCTTACCCTGGTGAGCCGCGAGCCACCGGTTGCCGACTCCTGATCTAGACCTAGCTGAATTCAAACAACTGATAGAAAGGTGAAAGGCTTTGTATCCCTTTACCAAATCCTTGTGCTATTCAATCCCCTAAGGAAAAAAATTCCTTAGCAACTGATGTAGAAAGGTAAAACTAGGTTTTAGGAAAACATGGTATATTCAAAAATATTATATGTGCTCACTTTTCATTTGAGGTGTCTCTTCACTTTTATTTTCTGCACTGAAGACTTGAAGCAGATCAGCAAAGTTAGCTCTTTCTGAGAGCAGCTCTTGGTAGGTCCCCATATGTGCTATCCTGCCGTATTCCATTACAATTATAACATCTGTCTGAGGCAGGAGTGTCAGGTTATGGGTCACTAAAATACGCGTCTGAAAAACACAAAACATTTTATTTTTTACCATATGAAAATGAAGTGTGTACAGGGTTCTTTTTTAAAAAAAGGAGAGTTGCATATGGAATTGTCTTAGGAATTTATCTAGATACCTCTTTTAAAGCAACCAACTAGATTTGAAGAAATTGTTACCATTGTTACATACTACAATACACTAATTATCAAATTACACATTATTATGCTGCTGTTGCACATGTGGTTCTTAAGGCATGTTGTATCAGCTTTACAAATAAAAATACTTCAGGTTTAGGGAAGGCTCATTTTTAATGATAACAGAAGACCATGAAAACTCGAGTTTCTTAGTAAGAGTCCCTCTAAATACAACTTAGTATCATATCTATGTTGATAGCAGCCCTGTTCATCCTGTTTAGGCATCTATCACTACTAGTGTTTTCAGTACTGGAAACTCCTTTTTCAGGTGTTTATTACCAATAAAGCAAGTGAAGAAGAGGAGGGTAAGAGGGAAGTAAAAAGAGAAACATCTTCACTTCCACCAATCCATGAATTCCATAGGTACCAGCTAGCAGTAAATAATCTGCATAAATCAGTAATATTGTGGAAATTTACTTTTCACCAAGATATTTGAATCTTTTAACAAATTTTAGATGAGAAAACTCCGTCACCTGTCCACTCTTCCTCGGGGATTCCTTTGGTCACCAGAAAACCTTTTTGCCACTCACAGTGGATGCAACTTCCTATCAAGTAAATTTGGAAGTTGAATCTAGACAAATTCAAACTAGAAATAAGGTGCAAGTTTTTAACTGGGGCAGGTGGGGGTGTAACTAACCATTGGAACAACTTCCCAAAGGTTGTGGTGGATTCTCCATCACAAGCAGTTGTTTTAAAAGATATGCGGTAATTCAAACATGAATTATTTGGGAAACTTCTATGGCCTGTGTGTGATGCAGGATAACTAGATGATCGCAGTGGCTCCTTCTTGCCTCAGAATCTGTGAACCTTAGGTCCTCCTTTCAGCCAGGTGAAGGATCAATGGTGACCACAAGGCCCTTCCTCCCTCCTCACAGATAGAATCCACAGCACTCCTAAAATCTCGGCCAGCTAATGAGCAAGGGCCAAGCTGGAAGCCCAAATATTATATGACTCTCTGTGACTGTATGGGTACATCTGTACTGCAATAAAAGACCCTTGTTGGCCAGTCAGCTGACTTAGGCTCCTGGGGCTAAAAACTGCAGTGAAGACAGTCAGGCTCAGGCTGGAGGCCAGGCTCTGAAACCCCACAAGGAAGATGGGTCTCAGAGCCTGGGCTCCAGCCCAAGCCCAAACATCTACACTGTGCTTTTTAGCCCTGAGGCCCGCACGCCTGAGTCAGTTGCCCCAGATGCTGGAACTTGGTGCCGCAGGTTTTTTATTGCAATGTAGTTGTACCCTTTGAGACTTCCAGATCAGCCCAGGTTAAGTGTTGACTGTGTCTGTGTTCATAAGCCTGCTTGATATGATTCAAACAGCACAGTCAGCGGGGCTTCTGTTTTAACAAGGTGCTCGCTCTCTTTACCGTAACAAGCCCACTCAGACACGATTGAAGATTTTCAATTTGCCTGTTGTACTATGTGAAGACTGATTTCTTTACCTTGTTTTTTAAGAGCCCCGAGGGCCCAATCAGCTTCTCGAAAAGATGCTTTCCAACATGTACATCTACAGCAGACAAGGGGTCATCCAGAAGATATAGGTCAGCATTACTGTAAACAGCTCTAGCCAGATTCACTCTCTGCTTCTGCCCCACACTTATATTCACTCCCTAGGAAAAGAAAAGCATTATTAGATCAAACCAGTCAAGAGAGACACCCATGATTTACAGTCATTCTGAACCAGCATGTCTAGCTCCTATCAGTTACACTATACCACTAAGTGAAAATAGACTGTGTAAATCACTTCCAGAGGAGATACCACATATGAAACATATTTATAGTAGTTTTAATATATGTATATAATTTATTTTACATTCTTCTTCAAGGTTATAGGGTTAAAAGTAATTGTTTACAGCTTAAAACTGCTGTTGTAAGTCAACTGTAGAGCATGAAAGTACAGACACAGCTTTACTTCAAAAGAGGAACTTTTTAGAAGTGGCTATAAATCCCCTTACAGTTTTACAAATGTCCACTTAGCTTTATTTGAAAGAGTTTACAATCATGCTTTTTCCATTCTGGTTCCCTCGCTAACTTCGATAGGAGCTCTAGCAAACTCCCAAGCTTAGAACTAGAAAAGGATATGGATGTATTTTATACAGTACATCTCCTTTGTGACAAACATATGTAACCTTTGAAAAAACAAGAGTGATTTGTGATAGGTGAAGTATCTGCATGATTGTGCACAAGTTGGGAAAAGGGGTAGAGAGAGGAAAACAACATTATGGATTAAGGAAACTCTCTCCAGCTTGATACTAGTCCTGTAATAGCTTCATGTATTTTACCTATAAATAAAATAAGAGGTCCTGGACTAGGTGTACTTCCCAACCCTGTAGTTCTAACTAATGGGAAAACATTCTACTACCATATGTTACAGGCAAAATATTGTAATTATTGTACTGCTTCTATGAAGAGTGTGTTTATCTAATACACTAAGATGGCACCTTTATGATAGTTTCTTCCTTCTCTATCTTACAAAAGATCAAAAACATTTTTGTAAAAATAGTCAGGATTGAGATAAATACAGGAGAAATAGAAATAGTTTCATAAGAGGGTGCAGTAACTTATTAGCATGCCTCTCCACTAAGCCTTAAAGGAAACCTGCAGATATAAAATGCATACACTTAAACAGTTTTTGTTTAACATGCTAAATGTCCCAGTTAACCAGATTAAGGATGTATGGGTGGCTGACGTTAGAAACATAAACTTTATCCCTGATAAGCTTCTGGCTCCTGCTCTCTGATCTCCCAGCATTTTCTATGCAAGTTATATTACAACCCAGAGATCCGAAAGAGCTGACATACAAAGAGGGATCAGCTTAGTGATTTTTTTTTTTAATAATTACCTAATTTTACAAAGTTTTTTATAGAAATATTTTTATCCTCTATAAGAGGGAAGCACTGGAAACAATTAGCAGAGTAACAGTGACAACAACAATAATTACTCCATCATTTTTTAAAGTCAGTTTCATAAAGTTTGTTTGGACATTTTTGTTTTACTTTTTTAAAGGGGCTAAAACAATTAAAATTAAAAGATTAAAGACACAACAGTGGTATCTGACAATTTTTCCGGCAACATATCCAGGCAAACAAGGTAGATTATGGAATGAATAACAAAATCCAAAACAAAATAGAGATGGAGGTTTTCAGAAGCAACCAGCATTGGCCTAAGTCTGTTCCCACTGATTTCATTTGGGGCAGAGTTAGGCCTTTCCAGTAGTTTTCATGTTTGATGTCAATTAAGCTACATCTACACTAGAGAAGTTACAGAAGCGCAGCTGTAAGATCTCTCATGTAGCCGCTCTATGCTGATGGGAGAGAGCTCTCCTGTCAACATAATTAATCCACCCCCAACGTGTGGCGGTAGCTATGTTGGCAGGAGAAGCTCTCCTGTCGACGTAGCGCTGTGCACAGTAGTGCTTATGCTGGCATAATTTATGTCACTCAGGGGGGTGGAATATTCACATCACTAAGCGACATAAGTTTTGCTGACATAAATGTAGTGTAGACATAGCCTTAGCAAACTAAATGCATTTGGAAGATATTGTGACCTAGAGCTCAGCTGAGTGACTGCATGTGATGTTACAAGTTCTTACCCTTTCTCCAATCTCTGTTTGATCCCCATTTGGTAACTGCTCCAAATCTGGTAGTAGAGCACAGGCCTCCAAAACCCTCTCATAATATGGCCTGTTCAGACCTGATCCAAAAATAATATTTTCTTGCAAAATGGAATTCTGAATCCAGGCCTGCTGGGAAACATAAGCCACTGAACCCTAAATAAAGAGAAAAGGCAAAATACTCTCATTTGGACAGTTCTACATGTGGTAGGATAGCATTTTAAGAACATCTCCTGTTCAAATTATATTTCAAAGTAAAGTCATTGGTTATTACTTCTAAATATTAGCACAGTCAAACTGTTAGAATTCTAAAAAGTCAAATGTTCCAGATCAAGCTGTTGAAGATACTGGCTGAAATACTATACATGTTATGAGCACATGTGCACACTATACTCTGTCACCCTTACACGCATTGAGTAAAATCTTACTCATTGAGTAGCCTCACTGAGAGCCATTGGACTTCTTGCATACTAAGGTATTACTCAATGCACATAAAGGTAGCAAAACTGGACCTGTACTTAGTATGTGGCAAATACAGGAAGATTATGTTTTGGTTTAACTTGCACTTTTTAAGTAAAACCAGTTTTGAAGCATTGCTCAATTGGAATAACAAGGTGAAGTACTGCTTAATTGTGGACACTCCTGTGATTAGTTACACAGTGTCTTTATGTATCACTGATGATCCAGCTGGATAAAAATGTCAACCACTAGAAACTAACATGGTTTTATGGGAAAGGAGTGATGATTTTAAGAGCTCCTGACTATATGATCATAGTGGATCCTTCTGATTTAAATGCATAAATCTATGAAAATCTATTAATTTTATTAAGAAATATGATGAGATTCATTGACATCATCCTCCACCCAATGAATCCATACTAACTCTTCAGTAGCATACTCTATATAGTTCCCTGACCCAAAGAGGGCACTCCTCACCTTTTTTTTGTTGTTTTTTTGATTTCCACTAAAATGTACTAAATTTATTCGCTTACTGTAAATTAGCAAGAGACTTCAGACTCCTCTTATTTAAACATTAGTGAATGGCAATATGATCTAATGGATTTACATAGGAATGGAAGAAAAGGACTACCAAATTCTAATCTTACTTCAAAGTGACTCAAACTCAGGAGTTACTTGACAACTCTGCACTTATCAGTATTACGGTGATTGGTTAATCTATTTACAGTGTTTGGAATGATAAATATTATTATTAGTGTGGGCTATATTGAGAGATGATCTTTCTGCATAGTTATTTTAGCCTAATATAAGCCTCTTTAAATTCTATTTTATTGTGATGGGCACTTGGACACTTCTCTCACTCTGTTCAACCACAGAAAAAGTTTATGCCAAGGGCGCTGTTATCATTCAGAGGGGCAGAATGAACTTCCTTCCATCTCTGCCCACAACTCACTTTCTCCCATTTAAATGGTTTCTCTCCTTTCTATGTGTAAGCCATTGTGAAATGGCTGACTGTCTCCTGCAAAACTATATCATTGCTCCAAATGAGTTATGGTTGTATCACTCTTCTAAACCAGCCTCTGTAGGATGTGTAGGCTTGATGCATGACCTTAATCCTAAGGATTTTTGCAATGAATAATTATAGATTTACTAAAAATGAAGACTAAATCATATTAGTTTTAGTGTAGGTGGCTGTGAATCAGTTAACTTGACAAGCAACATGAATGCCACCCAGTCATTTTTTCAAAGGATCCAATGGTCAGCATATTAAAAGAAATGCTTCCATTGTCAATATATTTTATTATATTCACAAATAAACCATCTTCTGTAAAACAGTCATATTGTAATAGTGTAACTGCAGAGACAAGAAATAAAATCAACTTTACTTTTCTTTGGACTGTTCCTTCAAACTTGTTCATTTCTCCAAGAATAGCAGAAAGGAGAGATGATTTTCCAGATCCAACCTGCCCCACAACAGCAACTAAAGAGCCTTCCGGGATCTTCATGTTCAAACTGGAAACATTTAGGAAGACAAACAACAGTTATCCTCTATAAACACTGTACTGTGTATAGAGTAGAATCCTCTTTAGTGGACACTGAATGGTAAAAATACAGCCTACTCTACTGTGATTGAGGAGGTGAATATTTCAGTTTGGATACCTGTGACTAGAGCATACTCTAGAGCCCTGAAAAGCTATGGCCGTAAGGTGACTGTAGTGTCTCTCTGAGTGTTAAAAAGTCACCATACACTATCAGTTGCAGAATCGGGGCAACAGTGCAGTAGGAAGCCATCGCACAGTACAAGATTAACTGTAAGAGACCATGTAAGTTGCAAAAGGAAAACAAAAACACCCTGTTTGATTTGTAGCTATTTTCACAAATGCTTTCAGGGGGCACAGTGGTCCGGCTCGTGCAGCTACATGGAGGTACTGGGCCATCTTGTGCCTTCACGTCCCTGTTCTGGCTACCTGCATCACGAGTAACAATGCGGTAGAAGAAGCAGGATCTGTAAGGGCTCCACATTCAGTCCCTGTGCAGGTGAGTTAATGGAGACAGAGCAGAATCTTGGCCTCCCTCTTCCCCCTACACATCTGGTCACATAGCAGTGCCAGCACCTCAGGAAGCACGCGCTGTTCTGAGTTTATTCTATTTCCTGAGTAGTGGGGAGATGGGGAATACTGTGGTCTGGGGAGTCAGTCTCTTACCTTGCTATTCTGGGACATCACAACATGCTGCACCTTGCACTAGGCAGACTGTAATGTCTTCATCTAGCCCAGGGGTCGGCAACCTCTGGCACGTGGCTTGCCAGAGTAAGCACCCTAGCGGGCCGGGCCAGTTTGTTTACCTGCCGCATCAGCAGGTTCGGCCAATTGCGGCTCCCACTGGCTGCGGTTCGCCGTCCCAGGCCAATGGGGGCGGCGGGAAGCCGCGGCCAGCACACCCCTCGCCTGCGCCACTTCCCGCTGCCCCCATTGACCTGGGAAGGAGAACCGCGGCCAGTGGAAGCCGCGATCAGCTGAACCAGCTGCGTCGGCAGGTAAACAAACTGGCCCGGCCCGCCAGGGTGCTTACCCTGGCAAGCCGCGTGCCAGAGTTTGCCGACCCCTGATCTAGCCAAAAGCTATGTAAACTCAGCCCAGCAGAATGTGATGCCTGTACAGATTCTTGTTCAAAGTTACTTCACAAACCTAAGACTTGATTCTTACTTATTTAAGACTGAAGGTCCAGTCTTCTCCCATCGGAAAGAAGCACCAATAAATCCCACAGCATGATCTGTTGCAATAAAGAGAAATCAACAATAAGTTACAGAGGCATCCTCTCAGTTGATATTGCAGGCTAATCAATTTGTTCCTGCAGACATTGAATAACAACAACAACAACAACAACAAAATCCTGCTTACTTCCACTGTAGTTTGTGTCAACGTCTTGAGGGTTAAGGTCTTCAGAATATAAAAAATCCTCTAAACGACTCAGAGAAACCTTTGTCTGTAGAATGCACAAACATTTATGCTATTTGAGTTTTTAAGCAATTCTTCATATATTCACCAATAAAGAAGCATGTCTATTAATTTATTTTGAGATGGGCAATGACGTTCTTGGCACTAAATAGAAAATGTTTTCCTTATGTACGTTCATAAAGGTAGCTGCAGATTTAGGCCAGTGGTCCCCAAATTGTGGGGCACATCCCTGTAGGGAGGCATGGAGGAATGTTCCAGGGGGCATGGCGGGGCCTAGGCCAGCCCCCAGAGGGAACAGGGAGGGAGGGCCACCCAGCCCTTCTCTGCCCCAGTATCTGCTCCAACCCCACTCCCAGCCCTGCCCCCATGCTCAACCTCAGCCCCGATTGCAGCCCCAGCCCTGACCCCAGCCAAGACTCCATTCCCAGACTTACCCCAGCTGCGGCCCCAGCCTCGGCCCCCTTACCCCTATCCATGTTCCCCCGCCCAAGCTGTGGCCCCATTCCCGGCTCCAGCGGGAACATGGACAGGAGTGTAGAGGAAAATTTACAGAGGGCCTTTAGATCTTTGGTCAAGATAGTAGGCCTGAAGTATTAGTTGAGCTTGCTTCTGTGTGTAAGGAGCATGAGGAGGCAAAGTGGAAAGGCCCCAAACACAATTAGCCATAGCCAAGCTTGTTAAATATAACTGCAATGGAAGCATTAGAAAAGTCAAACCACAGAAGAACTAGATTGGGAATAACAACAACAGGACAAGCCAAATAAGGGAGATCATTGTTTCTTTTCACTTTTGACCCGCATTAAATTTTGCAATGTATTCCAAATAAGGTAATTAATACAGAAGTATGTGTAATTAGTCTGTGGTTTTAAGCTTTAAAAGGCTTGCATGTTCCTTGAATTGGGGGGCAGCTACTGAGAGCTATTACCCCCCTGCGCTCGTAATCAATAATGGAGCCTCAGGCTGATCTGATCCAAACTCAACGTGTGGTCAATTTTCCACAACAGGGGCAAGGAGGGGCGCAATCCTGAAAAGTTTGGAGACCGCTGGTTTAGGCTGACAGCAGTATTCATTCAAACACCACACCCTGTTAGACAACATTGATGCTCATGTCCCAGTGGGAAGTAGGCTCTGCTGACTCACAAAGGTTATGTCTTCACTGACCAAAAAAAAAAAAAAAAGTGCTTTAGCTATTATTCTACTGGAAAAACATAGTGGAGACAATGCACTTTAGTTTTATTTAAGGTAAATTAAGCAAAGTCAACCACAGGTTGGGGTATAGTGCTGACCTGCTAGCTACCTTGTGGCAAACACTACGAGTGACTTGTTTCCATGCTCGTTAGTTATCTTGCTGTTTAAAAAACACCCACGTGTCAGTGGAGACAAAGTCTGAGACAGGTGGTTTGTAGATTAGCTCTCTGGAAAAGAGAGAGAACATTTAGCGTATAAACTGAGCAGTCCTAAGGCAGCAGTCAAGCTGGGGGAGATTGAGCTCAATTTTGTTATAATACTGCTAATTTCTAGGTTAATAAAAGCAAACCCCAGGTTGAGTTCTGATTCAGCATAGTTTGTTGCCCACATCTGACAACAGGATGGAGAGGGCATCTGTTTACAATGGCCTTGCCACTTTACAAGAAACTGAGCGACATACAGAAACAGTAGATAGAACACAAGTAGAAATAGGAACAGTACTCATGCCACCTGCTGGTCATTCCTTATTATAAGTTAACATACTTCAAAAGAGACTATACAGGCAAGTTGCATCTTAGGCACATTTAACATGTGCGAATTCAGCTTTGAGCAGTCAGCAAAAACAGGGGAAAAAACGAAAAACAACAATATAAAAACTGCATCTGTAGTGAGGGTGATTCTGCCCGCCATTCAACTCAACGAGTGTTTCACTATACGCAGTTTTCGCTTTATGCGCTAACCGCGGAACAGAACCCCACGTAAGATGAGACTTGCCTGTACTCTGAAACCCCTTCCAACACCAGTGCCTCTCCCGCCCCATAAAGACATGAAAATTTCAACAAAATATAACTAGAAATAATCAGGTGGTTTAACCTTCATCTAAAAATAAACCACATGACACTGGAGATTAATAAAGGGCCATAAATGTCATCCTTTTTTGACACCTATTCATATTTGGTTTAGGTTTTACCTGGGCTACGGCAGAGATCACTGTTGGCAAATCAAACAAAGGCAGTCGCAAAATATTAAACAAAGAGATAGATGTAAAAACTTTAGTTGCAGTTAGGACATTCTCTTCATCCAGCAGAAAATAGACTCCAAATGTAGCCAATGAGACCTTTAAAAAAAAAAGGGAGGGGAGGGAGGGGAGATGAGGTGATTATTTTTCCATTACTTGTCCCATCCTGCTTAGTTTTATTTTTCAATGATTCCTGCTACAAAAATATGATGGTAGCAATTAAGAGCTGGATGTTGACTACAGCTTAAAGCAATAAACTGTGCTACTATTCATGAATTAAAACTAACATACTTCTGTCTACAGACTAAATACAAGCTCTTATATCTTGTGGTATAAAATTCCATTTCATAATTAAGTTTGTACACAGATAATATTCCCATTGGATTTCCATTAGATTTCAGTCTATGTGAAGGTCTCAGTAGTCTCCATTTGTTGTTAGAACTGGGCAGGAAACTTATTTTTGGTTCTGAATTGGGACAAAAAATCAATCTCAAATATTTATGGACAGACAGTGTGAGGAAACATTACATTCAGCGCACATGAAACAAGCTAATTTATAGTAAATATAATTTAAAAATGAAAATAGTCAAAACTGATTTTGTGTCAGTTTTGACTATTTTCATTTTTAAATTTTATTTACTATAAATTAGCTTGCATTTCAAAATGAAAAGTCATTTTAAACTAAAGAAAAGGACATTTTTCTTTCAAAAATGTCAAAATTGGAAACTGGCAACTTTGAAATTTTTCCAGTTTTTTTCCCATAAGAAGTGTCAAAACTGACCCTCTCTCATGAACAGTTTTTGTTTCAATGAATCGCCACTTTCTGAAGAAAAATATTTAAGTCGACAAATTCCCAACCAGCTCGAGTTTCAGGCCCCTATCTACCTTATTAAATGGTCATGAGAGATTACCTAGGTTTTACTATTCCTAAACACATCTGACATTCTAATAAAGGCCAAATTCTCTGCAGCTTTAAATGGACAAAGCCACTGAAGTCAATGAAGCTGCAGCCAAATATATATCACCAAAGAATTTGGACATGTACACATTGCATGGGTGCTCTGAAAGTCACGTTAATTAACATAGGCATTTCACACAGAATGGGTATATTTTAAAGGCTTATGTTTTGTTAAAGATAATAAAAAGGAGAAAAAGAGTGATAGCTAGCTACAAAAATGGATATTGTTAAGTAACACACCATAAAAGGAATACAGGTTAAAGTTAGCATGGAGAAAGTTGTCAGGTACCCAGAAGACTTCAGAACATCTATTTCATGTTCTCGAATTTCCACAACCTTCTTCTGATATGAAGGTTCCCATGCATAAAGTTTAAGAATCTAAATACAAATAAATAGAAAATTACATCTTAGTAAATCAACAGCAGTGATCATGATTGTTAAAATGAGTTTAAATTCCAAAAATTTATCTGAAAATGTTGAATACAAAAGTGTAAATATCCAACACTTGCCCTTTCCAGTGGATAGCTTCTACAAATAAAATATTGTCCAAGCAAGACCCAATATAACCCAAAATGAGATTCATTATGAAGAATGCTATAGTGTAGCCACCTTGAGCTCTATACATTTCACGGTGCCCATTTTGGTGGATTACTTATTATTCCAGGTTACTACTATCAGCATTCATCCCCTATACATTTTAATTTATTAAATTTATCCACAGAGGTGCCACCATCTGACTTCATTGTAAACCTCTTCTATCACTTACTGATATGGGAAAGTATCAGTATGGTAAGCCACACACTTATTTCATGTTCCTGGTGCACAGCATGTAAGACTGATCATCTCCAGGTGATGTGCTCAGATAATATTTTTATTTAATAAGGAAGTAAATTTAAAGTGTGGCCAAAGGACTCCTAAGGACACCTGAAAACATCCTTTACTATTATCCAGAACACCAGACAGAGGAATTACATATACAAGTAGGGCCTAACCCTTTAGCTATGTGAGTAGTTTAATTGAAGCAAGTGTGCCCATAGAATCTGGAAAGAAACTCTTGGGATCCATCTACATGAAAGATACGATATAAGGTGGTAAAAGAACACAAAATGCTGAAGAGAGGGAAGGTCTCAGGCTTTGTATTGGCAAATAGCTGCCAGTCCATCATACTAGCATTTTCATGATGAAAATATTCTCTACCTTACTTGCAACCAAGAAGTAACATATTAAAGTGTATTATATACATTTTATAGCAGCACCAATGTCTATGGTTAGAAATCCACAAACTTCAGAAAAATGTAGAATTAACTGTGAATAATTTGAAGTACTGGCTAGATTTAAAAATTGAAGCAGCATAAATGACAAATAGATTTTCGGAAACAAGAACAAATTTGAAACACTCAATATTGTTCTTCAAGAAAAGTGAAGTTTTAGTGAAGATTTCCAACCATCTAATGACAAACTATCTGTGCTGATTAAAAAATAAAACAAGAGAACAAGATCAAAATATCATGGATAATCTATATTTTATAATCACATCTCTTATGTTAATAATGCTTTAAATAACCACTTTAAGTAGTTATATAACAGAACATATTTTCCCCTAAATTGTTCTTTCCTACATTATCAGCTGAAAGGTTCAGTGACAAAAACCCTACTTTTCTGAATAACATAGTCGCTCATCTTATTAGGCAGAACAATGAAACTCATTAGCTGTTTGTATTACCTTTATTCCATGCAAGATTTCATTTAGTAGCTTAACTCGTTGATCTGTATTCTTCATTTGGCTTTTCTAGTTTAAAAAAAGAGAGCAATGCTTACAATTTTTTAAAAAACATCAGAGATTCAAACATACTTTGTGTACTTCAGACAGTGAACACTGCTACTACTCGATTATTGACTCTCTTGGGAAAAAAAAATACTTGTACTTAGGGTGACCAGATGTCCCAATTGTATAAAGACAATCCCGATATTTGAGCCTTTTTTTTAATATATGGGCTCCTATTATCCCCCCATCCTCTGTCCCAATTTTTCACACTTGCTATCTGGTCATCCTACTTAAACTGTACACCTTACATTGTCAAATGTACTTCACGTTCGGTGTCTGACATGTATTATACCCAATCAAATAATCCATTATATGATAAAAGGATTGGTATGTCCTCTCTAAGGCCTGGTCTACACTGGGGGGGGGGGCGGGTCGATCTAAGGTACGCAACTTCAGCTACGTGAATAGCGTAGCTGAAGTCGAAGTACCTTAGCTTGAATTACTTACCATCCTCACGGCGCGGGATCGACGTCCGCGGCTCCCCATGTCGACTCTGTACCGCCATTCGCGTTGCTGGAGTTCCGGAGTCGACAGGAGCACATTCGGGGTTCGATATATTGCGTCTAGATGAGACGTGATATATCGAACTCCGAGAAATCGATTGCTACCCGCCGATCCGGCGGGTAGTGAAGACATACCCTAATAGCACTTTTTCTTTAAAAAAAATCATCTTGATATTTTGTAATACTTCCTGCAGCATGACTACAGTAATAACTGCATTTCTTAGATTCTAATTAAAAGCTTCATAATTAGAGTTTCAGTTTTCAGTATTCTAGAATTACAAAATAGATTAATCTTAAAAATGCTTAAACATCTAAACTATGATTTATAAAAAAAATTGTGATGTTGATTCCTTAAAGTCTTGACTAGATTATTCACCATATTTTTCCATGGAGTAGTAACCATTTACCACTTGATCTTACTTTAATAGTCACTCACAAGGAGTCAAATCCTGCTCACCTACCACATGTACGTAGTCCCAAAAAACTGATTAAACTATTTCTGTGACAAAAGCAAACAGAATTTGGCCCAGTCTGATTTGTGAGATGTGAAGGAATACTTAGGTTAAAGAGCATATTTTGAAAAATAAATTCCTTTCCTCTGTTACTGATAACATCTTTGATTAGTAAAAACTGAATTTTTAAAAAATCCTCTTCTTACTATTTATGCTATATTTAATTGTGTATTTCACTCAACTTGCACAATGAAAACATGCTAGTCAGTTTCTCTTAGCATCTTTCACTCTCTGGTTATTAGGATACTTTGGCAGAACACTTTGGGTTGCAAAGAGTGGCCAAGATCACTGCACTCTCCCTCACCTTTCTTCTTTTCCTTTCACATCACTGACAAGATCTGTATGGTGAGGGGAACTTCTGTGTAAGAATCTGCCCTCCCCCTTCCTCCTGGTGGAGGTCAGCTGCTTCTGTGGCACTGTTTTCACAGACACATAGGCCAGACCTCTCCAGAGGTCCATGGCCCTCACTGCATGAGCAGCTGGAAACAGGGTATGCTGGGGAATACAAATAGCTTCCCTTATAGCCCTGTAAAGTTTCCTTGGAAAAGATAATAGTTTGCGGTGTTTTTATTCTTTCTGTGGAGCATGGGCAGCTGTGGCCAGGGGAAGTCCATGATAAAACAGTGCCAAAGGAAATGTGGTATCAGGGAGCCAGAGAGAGGGGTTCTGGAGGTTAGGATGTTGTGGAGGCAGGATTCAGAGTGGGTCGTGCAGCCTATTCTGAGTATTGGGGGACTAATCTGCCCCCCCCCCACCTCAATGGGATGGTGTAAGTCAGAGCATGAAAGTGAAATCTCTGTGAGAGGATCCTCACAAAGGTCTCTTTCCCTCCTGCACCTTTTAGTACAGACCATGGCCGGATAATTTCATCTCTGCTGAGGAAGGTCACTTATTCCACTTCCCAACCCCCACTTTAATTAATTATAGTAATCATGGAAAGGTTTGTAAAAGCTTTTTTGTTAATTAAACCTAGATTTAGGGCCTAAATCAACTGTGTATTATTAATTAAAATGTATTGACTTACTGGCACACTCACTTCTGTGACTAACTCTTGTCAGTATTTCACACTGTAAGCAGAGCGTCTGGTTTGTGGTGTTTATCTTTAGGCATATGATTTTTTTAAAAGACCCGCTCTTTACTGACAGAAGTGAAGGCATATAACACCTAGGTCAACATCCTATGCTCCTGGGGATTAACTCCCAAAAACATATGGGCTACCTGTCCTATTTCCTTTTCCTTCTTCACCCCTAAAGACAACTGTGAACAGGGAAAAGACTTAGGCCCAAATCAGTTGCTGACTCAAAAGCGCTTCGGATGCAAATGGGAAAAATCAGGAAAGGGTGTGGGGGGGAAATAGTTGCCTATATAAGACAAAGCCCTGAATATCGGGACTATCCCTATAAATATCGGGACTATCCCTATAAATTCAGGACATCTGATCACCCTATTTAGCACTCTACATGGGTGCAGCAGGTGTAGGATGCGGACCTTTGGATTTTTGACTTCCATTTTATTTAATAATAAGCTCCTGAAAACACACCTTACTATTTTGTTGGTATTTTAGTCAGTTTTAACCTAAAACCAGAAATCCTAACTATTGCCCCAAATTTGCCAACAATGAGTTGAATAGGATGACTTGTGTGTAAAGTTAAGCACATGCATAAGTGTTTGTAGGATCAGGGCCTATAACACTTCTATAGATAAACAAAATCTCTTCTCTTTATTGTTTTTTGTTTATAGATAAAGTTTAGTGATCTAAATATTGATTGATTAGCTATCAAAAGCTCCCCCTCCAACAAAGAGAGCTGTGACTTTGGTTATTTTGTGCCTACATTAGTTTTACACTCATGTTTAAAAAATCAGCTCTTCATTGTAACACCACAATTTTGCCAGCATTTACATTCAGATTTCTTACCCTCAGCTGTTTTACTTTTGCAGCAACAAAAGCATTTATAGGTATAACCAAAACGAGCACTGCAACACCTGCTAGCACTGATGGGCCCAGTTCTTGCCAGAGAAAGACTATAGCCATCAGGATCTGAAAAGGTGCTGACCATAGAAGGTTGAGGTTTACAGTCAGTTCCATAAGTTGTTGGGCATCTGCTGACATCAAATTAACAATTTCACCAGTTGTATATTTTCTCCGTGAAGAATTAGCTAAGCTTAAAGCCTGCAACAACAGCAAGAAACCAAAGTGTACGGTTATAAAATGAAGTAAAAAGATGGAGTAAAAAAGAAAGCATCTTTGCCTCATTTGCTATCACTACAGTACAGTAAATACTTTGTAGCTCACAAACTCCACATAGACCAGCTATAAAGATAACTTCTCTATCTCCAGCTTTGAGCTTTGTTAGCACCTAAGCTCCCTTGCCCTGAATGAGACAGGGCCCACTACATGTTTTACTACAATCTGGTATTAACTATGCACATATTTGCAGAGTTCACCTAAAACATCAGGTGAAAGTTATTTTAAAAAACCACAACAGTTCCTAAACTATTGTGCATACTGCAGCTTTCAGAGTAGCACTGCTGTGCCAAACCCAATTTTCACTAAAATGCTGAAGATCTCAACTTTCTCCCCTAGAGAGGAGATTTCCTGGCCAAAATTTCAGCTTTCTGCTCCCACCACTTCAATGCTAGAGCAATTTAAGGAAAGGTTGCATAAGTAGTTCTTATTTTTAAAAAAAGAGCTAGAGATGGAGGAGAATTCAGCCTTCTTTTTGCTCAAAAATGGATGAATCATTTTTGTTCAAACTTAACACCACATACATGCAGACACAGGCACAGCCCTCCGCCTTTACACACAAACCCAGGCTGGAAAATTTCAGGTTAAAAAAAAAAAAGTTTCAGAGAACAGTAAGCAAGTGAAAAAGGGGGTAGCTCCCAATCCCGCAACCTGCCCTGCGCTGGCAGACCCCTATATCTTCACAGATTTTGCACTGATGCAGCGCTTCCCCCATTTAATTGTAGGATGGGACTCTTAGAATGGAAACATGAAATTTTAACTTCAGCTGTTGCTAGTGTTCCCGTTATAGTTCAGGCATCTTTATTAATATTCTCATTAATCTACAACATCTTTGTTTTTGTAGCACTTCTTCTATTTTTCAAAACTGAGACAGTTGCCCTTTTTAGAGGTTAGGGGATAATGTCAGAAGAAGCAGTTACCTTTTTGTATAGCAGGCCAACAGCAGCAGTCTTAATTTTGACAGCGGTGAGCATATTGAAACGCTGGTATAACTGATGGACAAGTGTCTGCAAGACAACCACGACAAGAAGAGCAGTGGCATAGCCGTATCCCTTCCAGTGTAAATCAGAGTGATTTTCAAACAAAATTATCATTTCCCTAAAAATGAAGGAATACAAAGTTTTAAAATCTGAGCATTAATCAACAATATGCATCTGGCAAACGGGTTCAGTAAAATT
Organism: Mauremys mutica; assembly: GCF_020497125.1. Classification (NCBI taxonomy): domain Eukaryota; kingdom Metazoa; phylum Chordata; order Testudines; family Geoemydidae; genus Mauremys; species Mauremys mutica. Next base: position 187,124,891 of record NC_059072.1, on the reverse strand, counting down.
GATTTATTTACAATCCGTGTAGTTATTATATCCACTTTGCACAGGTCGAAATGAGTCTAAAAGGTGCAAGACAGTGGAGAACTAGGATACTCAAAATGGGGGATGGATGGAAGAGCATTCATCTGTGTGCTACTGTGCTGCCTTTGAAACAATTCTCAAATGCTGTTTCACGGAGAGGGACGTTGCTGCTGATTTCACTGGTAACGGAGCACAAATACAGGGTGGTTAAAAAAAATCTACCTTTTTTTTGTTAGAAATATAGAATAAAAAAAAATCAGTATTTGCCAAATGGAAAAGGATAACAAAAATCAGAAGTCAAAATTAAGTTTTGTTACTAGCTTGAAAACAGACTACTACTAACGGGTGTAATAAACAATACAGAGCAGTGTTTCCTAAACTTGTTCCACCACTTGTGTAGGGAAAGCCCCTGGTGGGCTGGGCCGGTTTGTTTACCTGCTGCGTCTGCAGGTCCAGCCGATCGCAGCTCCATCGGCCCGCGCCACTTCCCGCAGCTCCCATTGGCTTGGAACAGCGAACCACGGCCAGTGGGAGCTGCGATCAGCCAGACCTGCGGATGCAGCAGGTTAACAAACTGGCCCAGACTGCCAGGGGGCTTACCCTACATAAGCAGCGGAACAAGTTTGGGAAACACTAATATAGAGTAATTGACGGTGTCATTCTAACATTTCCTTTCAGACAATCGCAGATACAGCTCTCAGCCAGGTTAATTTTTAGCACAAATTGTTCCATAGCTGAGGGTGGCAGCCGCAACAGTCTAAAGGTTAACACTAATCGCTTATGTTCATAAATTCTCTGATAACCAACCAGGTGAACAACTGTGTTAAACACCTTCCCTTTGTTGATAAAAATCACTTCCTTCTCTCCCATGGCAGAGTCATTTTCAGTCTTCAATTAAACCTGAATTGTAGTTATTATATCACAAAACTTCCATGCTTTTGTGACTGAGATGTAGGTTTTTCTTTTTGTTCAGCTGCTCCAGCAAACAAGAAAAATCTACATCTAAGCAACAAAAGCATGGAAGTTCAGAGTTTTGACTCTGAATTTAAGCTAACACTTAATATGTACCTTTTGAGTTAGTCTGAGCATCAGCCTTCAATTAGCTTTGCATTTCATTTCTTTTTAGTTCTTGATTCAGATTCTAAATTTTGAAATTCTTAAACACAGATTGCACAGTTGGGCTTCCCTTCGCATTTGTCACAGTTCCTGGGCTAACCACCCCTCTGATCCCCCTCTAAGTACACTCCCTCTCAGTTCTCAAGCCCCTAGCAGTTGCCTGCCTCTTAGGATGAATCACACAGTTCTCCCACTCTCAGACCAGGCATTGCACTGCAGTTCCCTGTGTATCAACCATGATTACCTTAGGGTTCCCACCTTGGTAATATTTAAAAACCAAACACTCCAACAAGAGTGTCAGATCCTCCCCTGCTCTGCCTCTTCCCCCGAGACCCCACCCCTGCCCTGCCTCTTCCCCCAAAGCCCCGCCCCGTCCACTCCTCTTTCCCCCTCCCCCAGTCACTCACTGCTTTTCCCCTCCTACCCCCCGCCACCCGGGTCAGAAGGGACTCGCCTGTGAAGCCAGGGCTGGGAGCTGCAGCTGCCTGATGCAGGTAGGGGGCGGCCCCAGCTGAATAGGGGCTGGCGCGAGCGATGACCCAGAGCAATCCCACCGCCCCCACCTGCAATAACTGGACTTTGGGTGTCCAGTTAGTAGATGTGACCGGATACCGTCAGGTCCCCTTTTCTACCAGACTTTCCAGTCGAAAGCCGAACACATGGCCACCCCAGATTGCCTCAGCAGGTCTGATGTACCTCCAGACCCTACAATTCTGTTCCTTCCAAGAATAATGACAGATTAGATCAGACAGTTTTTTTAAAGCAGAGTATTAATTATTAGAACAATAGATTTCTCTCTGAAATGTAATGGTCAAAAAAACAAAAAAACAAAACAAAACAAAACAAAGGCTACACTCTTGCCTGTCTGTTCCTAAGGCTTAGCATTCCATGGAAATGGGGAAAGCTCCAACTCTTTCAGATTTATCCTCAAAGTCTCTCTTACTGTCAGCCTGTCTCCCCTTGGGCAGCACCTGAAAACTAACCCCTCACTTCCTCTCCAGAGAAGGACTTTATAACCGGTTTGCAGTTTGTTGGAAATAGGACACAGGATCCTTGAGGGTAACACTTTGCCCCATTGTGTTTCAAGTGCCTGGATGTTCTTGTCTGGACAGCCATTGTATTGCCTTCATGCACAGACCCCACTGAATTTTAACATTTTAGGCATACGATAAACATTCCACTACCTCCAATGTAAGTTAAATCAATTCTGACATTCAGGAAATTCTAATAAATCCATGCTAGTTACACAGTAACTTTACCTCACTGCCCAGGTCACATACAGCATTCATAAAATTGCTACATCTCAGTATTCTTAGATCATTACATAGCAGTTTCATGACTGTCACAGCATTTTCACTTCAAGCATTTTTTAAAAAAGTTACCAGTCACTTCATAACACAACTGGGTATATTACCTGAATTATTAAATTTTAAAAATATAATTTCTTAGCTTGAACAAATACATTATTAGGGAGCATTTACAGTAAATCATGCTAAGCAGTAAAGTATTGTTCATGGAGTAATTGCTATATAGTGTATCTGCTCTGATTAAGTCATATAGGGGCTGTTTACACAGCTGACCTGAAATCTACTTCAGAGTCAAGATCTTATGAGACATCCTTGTTTGAGGAAAGGCTGATGAGCCTCCTTTCAATACATGACACACTAAGCTGCTACGTACAGTAAGTACATTTTAAAAACATACTTTGGTGACTAAAATGTCTCCTTCATTTCCTCCTCCTCCCCACAATGCTCTGCATTTTTTTTTTATTTTTAATAAGACATGTACTCATTTTCTATAATAAATAATCCTTCAGAGATACAGGTTGACAGCCCTGAGTGCAGGGGGGAAATTTGGCTAACTCCATGAGCCACTCTCTTTTCTGGTGGTTTCTACCTTGTGTTCCTAGGAAAGGAAACCTTCGCCCCACCTCTCAGGAGATGAGCCACTTCGAGTGTATTTGTATTTCCTTACTTTCTTCCTTGTTGCGTTGTATGGAAAAAGATAATTTGCACCGTGATTTTTTGATTTTTTTTTAAAGCTCCTGTAACTCAAGCTTCCCCCCAACACACACACACACTTTTAAATATTTCATTGTTTTCTTTAATACAGTAATAACATCTGATATTTCAATATCAATAGCAACATGGATTTGAGTGTCATCATATTCAGCCATGTAACACCACAAAGAGAGAAATGCATCTCTGCTGTCAATAGGGTTCATAATTCATAACTAATCCACATTTTTTTCACCTTATTAGCTCCTGTACTATGGTATATTTATTGATAGAATGCTATTTAGTTCTATAGATGTAATAAACAATCAGCCAAATATTTAAGAAAATATGCATGAAGGAAATTACAGATTCAAGTTAGAACTGTCAAACGGTGACTATCAATATTTGCATTTCAATAACTTCATGGGAACGGCTGCGTATAATCTGCTAGGACATGGGCTGGGTGGAATTCAGTCAGGGACTCATTTCTTAATGACCTAACATCTCAGCCTGTAAATATCAGAAGTATCTTTTGTTTATGTTGGTCACAAACTGGCATTAAAGCATTTTTAGAGGAAGTTTGTTAATCCTTCAAAAATCTTATAAAAATATGTAACGTGGATAATTTTAAGTTACCGAAACATTTCCTCTAATAAACCTTGCCACTAAAAAGTTGTGTTAGCAGAACTAAATTTCTTGATATTGGGAATCCTTTAGCTTCATTATTATTGCTGTCCTGAACACAAAATGGAGCACATTCAAAAAAACTTACTTCATTATCTGTGGACTCATGAAGGCCAGAATATCAGCTGCAACTTTCAGAATGGCAACTTTAATCAATAAAAATCTAAATGTTTGCCATAGAGGGTAAAGCAGAGATGGTTTCTGGAAACTTGCTTTCTCTGATATCACCCCTTTGTCACAAGGAGCCTGCCAATTTACAAAAGAGAGACACAAAATTAAGACGAAGATTTTAACACGAAAATGCAGAGTGTCACCCTAGAGCAATGGGCACACCTATGGTCCTGTGGAACATACTTCTTTCAACTCAGTGAGGGGGAAGGGTAGAAATATTTCTGTGCAAAAATAATTTAGACTATCTAGTAATCCTTTACAAAAGGGGGAATAAAGGTTCTGCAATCATCTTTCAGTATCACAAAAAGGCAATTTATTACCATGGGTAGGCCTTCAACAGAAAAAGTCTTCCTCAAAAATGAGAGTTGGAATGTACAAAAATCGGTTAGACGTGTTGGAGGAAGCCTTTTGTACTGTATATAGATCCAGATAAGTAAGATAAGCAACTCCCACTTTTTGCTTTACAGTGGGAGTTGTAGCAACTGCTTTATTTAAGGTTGCCTAAGAATGTCTATTCTAACGGTGTGATGTCAGTCACTAATTAACTTTCTAAAGCTTAACCTGGCACACTGAAATTTTCCAAGCTAAGTCTCTAATCAAAAATGAATATTCTGATAAAGTCTGAGCAAAAACAAATCTGCCCATCTTGGGTATTACAAGAGTGGGGTGGAGGGGGTACTTTCCACAAATCAGCTGGGGTTAGAAAGGTGGCATCCAGAAAAGAAATGTCCCTGTAAGGTCTGAAGCCTTTGGGAACCTAACTATGGGGCACAGCCCCAAGATCAGAGCTGCCAGAGCTCAACACCCTGCCGACCATATCATGCAGAAGCCAAAGTCCCCTATGATCTGATCATGACTGGCCATCAAGAAAAGTTTGTCTGCCTTATTGGGAACGGTGAGCATTGTGTGCTCCTAAGACTCTCAGGACAGAGGCTCTTCATATAGACTTCCATGGCATTCCTGCAGTGTCTAGCCCAGGGGTTGGCAACCTTTCAGAAGTGATGTGCCGAGTCTTAATTTATTTACTCTGATTTAAGGTTTTGCGTGCCACTAATACATTTTAACTTTTTTAGAAGGTCTCTTTCTACAAGTCTATAATATATAACTAAATTATTGTTGTATGTAAAGTTTTTTAAATGTTTAAGAAGCTTTATTTAAAATTAAATAAAATGCAGAGCCCCCCGGACCAGTGGCCAGGACCCGGACAGTGTGAGTGCCACTGAAAATCAGCTTGCGTGCCACAGGTTGCCTACACTGATCTAGCCAAACACGTAAAAAAAAAAAAAAAAAAAAGAAATCCATAATATGAAACTTCAAAAATAAACAAAAAACCCACAAACATCGACCACAAAACAACAACCCAGGAAATTTCATTAAAACATTACACTGAAGCCTGCTCTACACTACAAAATCTTACTAATGGTTTTAATACACTTTGCAGCTACACACACCAGTCCTTGCAATGGTGCACAAGTGTTGCCAGAACCTTATACAATTGTTTTTTGCTTAGAGCAGTGATTTTCAACCTTATTTCATTTGTGGACTCCTAAATTTCAAATAGAGGTGCGGACTCCTTTGGAAATTCAACCAGTAGTCCGCGGACCCCTACCATAGAAGTTTTAGACTGAAAATTGACTGAACAGAATTCAACTATAAATGTTGCATGTGCTCAGCACGGCATTTGATGCAGCGTAAGAAAGGGTGCTAAACTGTGGGCATATATGGTAATGACACCACTTCCCTTTTCTGGGAGCTGAAACATTGTATTTTTATAGTCATCTTTCACAGACCCCTTTAACATAGTCTGTGCAGGGACCCGCAGACAACAGGTTGAAAACCACTGGCTTCAAGCAAGACTCATTACCATTGCTAATGGGAGCTAAACATATACACTGAAGCACTTTTGTCTAGTATTCTGAACTAGTGCACCAATCAAGGGAGGTCAGACTCTATGGAAATCTATGGGGTGCTCTGAAGATATTTGATTTAAATCTTTACAAGAATTTAATTAAGTTTTGACAAGGATTTTTTGGGATGCCTAATATAAATTTAGAAAAAGGTAATGGTTAGTGATGTTACTTATTGCTATCATCATTACCTTTAATCCTTTTGTTGCCTTTAAGAGTTCCTTCCTCCAACGCTTTTCAAAGTTAGGACATACAGTATACGGAGAGTCACTTTCATTCAATTCAAACAGGTCCTCTCTTTCCAATGGTTTCTTGTAGCCTAAAGTTATTATTCTGAAAGGAAAATAATCACTTTAACAAGTGAACTATTACAAGAAACACAAAGCAGCCAAATCAAACAGGAATCCTAACTGAGAAGCTTTATACACATAATACAATACTTATAAATAAACTCTACATTCACAATAATAAATAGAGTATGTATAATATAAAAGGCAAAATTGTGGACGCCACCTAAAGTCAACTTGATATACTGAAACTGAAATCCCCAGACCTGAACACCCTCAATGAGGAAAACCTGCATTTCAGCATCCATTTGTAGTTATGAAGTTAAGGAGAATAAAAATTTCTAGTTATTTCAACAGCAAATCTTGTTAGTGACCGTCCACTTACGATGATCTACAGAGAAAATGTTTTTCTTTATAATAGGATTCCACTCTGCTGTGACTCATCCTTAACCAGGGTACTCGGGGACAAACAGAAATTGGGTTTTAGTATAAGTCTACAATAAGCTTACAACAGATCTTGATTTGTTTACATTTTGGGCCATATTATCTCCTTTGCTGTTAGAAATAGAAGAGCTGAAATGGGTGTAAATAATGGTTGTAATCACCCTGAACCCACAGGAATCCTCTCACAAGAACAATGAAAGGAACCTGTAGGTTTTGGGGGCATGACTGGCTGGACAGGGGGTAGAGCAACCAAATGGGAAAATCTACAAAAATGAAGGCTGATGTCAAAGTCAATTAATTTTTTAAGAAAGTTCCAAAAGTCTGGAAGGCAACAGAAATGAATCAACCAGATGTCACCGCATAGGTCTACCGGGGTCCCAACATGGCAAGATTAAGGCATACATACTTTAAGTCATTGCTTAGAGTCCCAACTCCTGCAGTCACGTGGTGAGATCAGAATTTCAGCATTCATTAAAAAAAAAAAGTTTCTAGACTTCAGGTATTCAAAGAAAATTTTGAAAAAGTGACATGAATATAACGGTACCTGTCTGAGTCAGGAGAGAACCTGAAACAATACCTCTACGAGCAGTGAACTGCCACACTGGTCTCAATTCTGAATTCTGGTGCTTCCCCAAAAGACAGATGAGTCCATTGAAGGGCCCATTTTGGGTTGTGCCTAAAGCCCCAGATTGCCTTCATCTCATTCTGGGTCCCATGGAAGCATGATGAAATGTTATGAGTTAGTTATATAATAATCAGTTTGAGATTTCCCAGTTCAGACTGCAGAAGGCTAATATTATTTAATCCCTAAGTGTCCTTTACTGGAGAGACACGGTGGGTGAGGCAATATCTTTTATTGGACCAACTTCTGTTAGTCAGAGACAAGCTTTTGAGCCCCACAGAGCTCATCTTCAGGTCTGGGAAAGGAACTCCTAGCATCATAGCAAAAATGCAAGGTGGAACAGATACAGACAAACAGCTTAAACTCCCTCATAGATTTCCACCACAACTTGAACAACCACCACCTGTCCATTAAACTCTCCCTGGAACACACTCACACTAGAATCAATTTCCTGGCCACCATCATCACAGGAAATAAACAATGGAACCTTCAGATAACCATATAAAAGAAAACCACGGACCCCCACACGCACATTCATAGATCTAGTAGCCACCCCAAACACACCAATAAATCTGTTACCTACAGCCATGCACTCAGATACCACTGAATATGCTCAGAGGAGAAAGTCACAGATATAGACCTAAACACACTTAAAACCACCTCTGCCAAACAAGGACACTCCACCAGAGAAGTAGATCACATCATGGAACAGGCCACCCAAAAACCCTGCGAGAACCTGCTTCAATACAGAAATAAAATCCCCTCTGATTACACACCCCTAGTCATCACATACTACCCCACATTGGAACCCAGATGGTGTATCATCAAGCAACTACAACCCATACTCGATGGGGATCCCATCCTGAAAGAAATCTTTCCTGAATGCCCCTGCTTCTGGCTTTCAGATAACCTCCTGACCTCCCCAAGCTCATCATCAAAAGCAAGCTCCCTGCAGACCAGGACACACAAACTCAAAGCAGCACCAGACTTTGCCTGAACAGCCGATGCAAAACCTGCAGACATATCTCCACTGCTACAGTGATCAACACCCCCAACAACACACCTTTCAAGATCCAGGGATCCTATACATGCCTATCACAACATGTAGCATACCTCATCCAGTGCACTAAGTGCCCCAATAACAACTATGTGGGTGAAACCAGACAATCACTATGCCCTCAAATGAACTCACACAGGAAAATGATAAAAGACAAAAACATCCCATCACCTGTGGGTGAATACTTTTCACAAAGCGATTTCTGACCTCTCAGTTCTCATCCTCAAAGGAAAGCTCCACTACACTTTCAAAAGACGAGCCTGGGTTCTTAAATTAATTACTCTGCTAGAGACAAAAAATCATGGACTGATCAGAAACGCTGGATTTATGGCTTATTACAGTGATGGCCAAACTGTGGCTCACGAGCTGCATGCGGCTCTTTTACAGTTAAAGTGCAGCTTGCGGAGCCCTCCATGCCCCCATCCCATTTTCCACCTACCAGGCCCAGGAAGGGAGGGTGGAGGAAGCTCCAGACCTCTGCCTTGCAGCAGAGTGGTGGGGTAGGGGCTTTTGCCCAGGGAGTGTATGGGGAGACTTTGGCATACCAGTAAATGCTTGAACCACTATGGCTTATTGTTCAAGGTAGCCTAGTCAGCAAGCTGTAAATTGGCTATTCAGCAATCTCAGCTTGACCAAGGCAGGAGGGGAGGGAGTTTTGGGTGCCACGGAAAGGGCAGCTTGTCCTTCCTGATAAGAATTGTGTTGAAGTTGCTTATACATGCGTTTTCAAAGAGCAGGATATGCCCCAGGAATGTCTATTGAGGTCTCAAGGCTGCAAGTTCTGGAAAAACCATACCTGGTTATTAGGGGGAGGGATAGCTCAGTGGTTTGAGCATTGGCCTGCAGAACCCAGGGTTGTAAGTTCAATCCTTGAGGGGGCCACTTAGGGATCTGGGGCAAAAATCAGTACTTGGTCCTGCTAGTGAAGGCAGGGGGCTGGACTCAATGACCTTTCAAAGTCCCTTCTAGTTTTAGGAGATTGGTATATCTCCAATTATTTTTTTTATTATAATAATCAGAAGGAGCCTCTTGCTTGATCATTGAAACTGCTTACTTAACAAGGTTTCTTTAAGAGACATGTCATTCTATTACTAATGTATAAATAAGGGGACTCATTTGGGGACTGGTCTCTCCCTCTGGATGCATCTTCTGTTCCCCACCAGCAGACAGGCTGCCACTGTGCCACTTAAGAGCCACACTCAGCTTTGGTAATTATCAAGGGTTGGGGGTGTTTCACTAATCTTGTTGCGGGCGAGTTTAAGTGCTTGAGACTAGTAAAGTTTAGCTTTAAGTGAAAGCACTCTTGTGTCGTCCTGTTTGTGCCAGCCATCTATCAGTTGGATGGCCATGTCTCCTCTGATTTATTTCCTGACACCTCCTCGCACAGAGTAAAAGTTACCAAGTGCTTTGGGTTGAAAGAACCCCGGGTAACATGAAGAGAAGGGTCTTGGGCCTTCAACCCCACAGGACACACTTCCCGGGGCTCGGGGCTTCAGCAGGAGCAGGGGTGGAGAGGGGGCTTCAGCTTGCTCGGCCCGTCCCTGGCAACTGGGGTGGCAGCGGGCTGCCCCCCACCCAGGCCCTACTGACAGGGGCCGAGTGAGCCAGAGCCCCCCTGTACCTCCCAGCATGTTGAGCCCCTGACCCTGGCAGCTGAGCCAGGGCAGGGTGCAGGCTGCCACTGCCTCCCAGCTAGGCGCTCCCAGGCAGAAGTGGCTCCGTCCCACTCCCCACCTGGCTGCCAAGGAGAGCAGCCGAACATGCTGGGGGGGGACATGTGGGGAGAGAAGGACAGAACCTCCCCCCACAGGTAACATTGCGGGAGGAGGAGTATGGCAGCCCCGGACTGGGCACAGAGCAGGGGGTAACTTGGGGGAGGAGACACGTGGGGCGGTCACGTGTCCTCCCCTTTAGATTGTGCTCCACCAGTTTGGGGAGGCATGAGTCATCTATGCCCACCTTGTCTCTCTAATATCCTGGGACTGAGAAGACTGCAACTACACTTTACTGGAGAATAATACATGATTTATTTAAAACGTTGTCTACTAAGACAACATTTTAAATAAATCTTTTAGGGCTCTTCAGTAAGGACACTTAGAGTTTAAATTGCAACAAGTTGTGAGGAATTATTTTACAGAAATCCTAAGAAGCTCCCGCAAGGAGATTATAGCATATATGCGTGTATATAAAGCACAGGTAACCTTTTCCATCACCAAGTTTTGCAGAGGCAGACAAGAAAATCAAAACCTTAAACAAAATTTGGACCTTTCTATTTTTGAAGAAAGTTGTGAACTTAATATTCATAAGTCTATGTCTGTGATAAACAGGAGTTATAAATTTTATGCAAATTGTGTGAGAACTGAAAACTTTAACTTGCAACATTACTGTATTCAAGACCATGGATTAAATCCTGGGTCCACTGACATCAATGACAAAGCTCCCATTAACTTTAATGGAGTTAAGTTTTCACCAATGTGAAAGCTTGAAATTAGGCTAAGCAAAAAGAATCAGATACTAAAGTTTAAGAATATTACCATAGTAATGTAGAACAGAGCAAAAAGCAACTGTTACTTGTAAACTGACTTTAATCATATTATTAATATTCTTCTCTCTCAGGACTATAGGCTTACACTATACACTTACATGCCTTACTGTTTATTTTGACTGACAGTATTTCCAAACGAAGCACATGATGTAGAAGAAGTGCTAATAATGAGTAACAGTCAGGAGACAAAACATGTGAAGTTGCTTGAAATATCCTACTGAATGTTAAATGACAGTAGGCAGCCCAACCTGAAGTAGCTGAGCTTTCAGTTCATATGAAGGTATGCTATACCTAAGGAGGAGAGGGTTCTTTTAATCACTTGTTTAGAATGACACATGACTTGGAGGGAAGAAGAGAACAAACATTAAAGAAGAATACACAGGAAATTAGTCATATAACTGATTAACAGGGTTACTTGGCTAATTCTCTGTAGGTCACACTAAAATATTTACTCTTGTAATTGTATTGCCACACACAACACTGGGAAACATACGCGTCTATTTTCTAATGAAGGTGATCTTGTGATTAGCTCCCACTGACTTAGAGCACTTTATAACTGTTAATTAAAGTGCTAAACATTATCTGTTTGTTACTATTAAGAATCAGGCAACCTAAAACATTAGTATGTGTCTAGAACTACAGGACCAATACATTAGGAAGTAATTGTTAAGAAGTGACTTATAGTAATTGTAAACTCTGGCTTTAGAACACTGTTTTGATAGCACTCTCATTCTGGATTAAAATGCCAAGCTGCATGAATGGATGGAATGCTTGTATGACTTGTGCCTAAACCAACTGTGCATAAGCACTAATAAATAACTTAAATTCTCACCTGCTGTACCAGGAATATGTTATCTTACTGAAGAAGGAAGCATTTTCTTCAGGACTGCATTTCTATTAATAAAAATAAACCAAACACAATTCATGTTATTTGAAGGGCAGAGGGAAATGAATCTGTACTTCACATTTTTTCTTAGAAAATTAGGCATTAAGAGATCCATTCTCCCTTGGATCAATGTTAATGTGAGTTAAATTTATAGATCTCAGATAATAAACTCCAAGTTCAGTACACAAAGTTGTAACTAAAAATAAATTTGCTTCATATTTAATATTTCAGTGACATAACCTATATTTTCTAGGAAACACAAAAAACTAGACCTGAATACTAGAATTTATTGCTATGATTATCTGTTCATCATGACCCAGTGCCACACCTATTTCTCCTTCTCTCTTTAACACAGAAGACACATGGAATGAGAGAGAGGTTTAAGGCTACTTGATTCAATGGGCTGTACGTGCCTTTAAGCAGGAATGAGAAATGTTGAAATAAAGTTGTCAGGAAGAGAAACATTAAGGTATGGAACAATGGGTCCACTTAAGCTAATGGTGGGACATTAGCAGGAGATCGGTAAGAGTTAATAAGAAAATAACATGTGTGTGTCTAGCCCCAGGTAAACTTATCAATCTGCTCCCTTTATCTTGTTAAGTTTGCACCCTTTTCATCTGTATAAATAAAGTAGGTTAAGCCTTGCATGGCACTCACACATTATCTGGGTGTATTAGCAGAGCTCTTTGCTAATAAAACAGAGTGGTCTGACAAATTGTGAGTCCTGAATCTAACTTTTTGACACAAGCAACACCAAATAATCAATGATAATCCAAGAAACAGACTAATTAAAGATCTCCTTTTTTAAAAATATCTTCCCATATGTAATTCTCAAATAAAGAAACTCACCCTCCATAAATTGTTAATATCTGTAAAGGTTAATTAGTATTGCTGGATTATAAATATTGTACATTTATTATTCAAGTGCATGATACAAATCTGAAGTAATCAGCCTTTCTCTTACTATTGGCCCAGTCATGCTCCCATTTCTATATGTAGCAAAACTGTGATGGACCTTAACAGGAGATGCATAGGACTCCACAAGAAAACACTTAAAAGGAAGACCCACTGAGCCAAACTCTGAACTGATATTCATCCCTTCCCTTCCCATTACTTCAAAGGATGTATGTTGGAACAAATTTGCAGCACTGTCTCATACCAGTCACTAACATTTTCACTTTCTGACACTGACCCTATTTAAAAGCAATAACCTGAAATCTAATCAAGTTAAAAGTACTTTTAGATATTACACCTGTTCCAGAGTTCCCCTGCCAATCTTTGTGCTTTTATAAGCACATTTTCCTATTTTTGTATTTTTCACCCTTCACTGTATTAAAGCCTCAAAACAATGGGAATCACTATTTTTTCAATTATAATAATATTAGGTGTTACTTTTGCTACTAGTTAATAAAAACATCTGATTTTTGTTGTTCAGTTTTGTTACACAGCATTACCATTCCTAGCTCATGGAGGTGCTCTTCAATGAGCCAAGTGATATGGTGACTTAAGCAACAAGATACCCTTTAAGCCCTATGAGTTGTTTTGAATTTTTCAAATTAGGGAATTTTTCCAATTTGGGGAGTGAGGAAGGGGAAACTGAGAGAATTATCTGAAGTGAAGGCACTTTCTGATGATGATGATTAAGGAAATGTTTCGTTGCTAACTTTTTATATTTGTAATACACATAGACCCTTAATGGGGTTGACTGAGTCTCCAAAGTTGCAGTCCAATCAAGAAAATCATTGCTCAATTAAAACTTTCTAAAAATATTTTATCTAGAGGCAACAGCACTTTTTACTAAGGAAAGAGGACATATTCTGAGTGCAGATTTTACCATAATACTAACGATTCAGTGTTATCATCAAGGTAGATTGATAATCACAGATTTAAATCATAATTTAAATCAGCAAGAAAGAAATCTTCATTTAAATAACTGATTTTAATCTTGCTTTGCATTTGTATTTTTTAGTTATTTTCCTAAAGACTGATTCTCATTGGTTGGTAACCATTAAAACATGTTGATTTGCAACTAAATATAGCCTTCACACTAAATTTGGAGCTTCTTTTTGTTAACCAGGAGGACACACTATATCTATACACTTATTTGAGGAATTATATAATTTAATTTATTTTTATTTAGATTCTTAAATATTACATTTATTATTTGATAAACTGGTGAGTGATGCTTTTTTCTTTTTACTAGATGATGTTTAATTTTTTCTCGTATGTGATTTGTGTCAAGCTGTAAATTACAATTTAATCAGAAATGCACAAAAACACCATTGAAAATGTTTCAATTGTTAAATAAAATTACCGGTACCTTAAATGAGCTGGATAAATAAGAAAAAAGTTTATCAACGTTTATTAAATCATGCTTGTCATTTAAAACTAAATGATTTCTTAAACAACCAAAGTAGTATCTGTAGTCAGTGAATTGAACTGACATGTTCTTCAAGATTTTAGAACCAGTAGATCACATCCTCATGCACCTAGTTTTTATTCAAAGAATGGAAGAGGAAAACAAGCTTTGCATTTTCAACTCCCAGCTGGTTTCTTAATTTTTTAAGTGAACTAGTCATTGAATTTAACAGGTTGAATAAAGTGAAATAAGGAAAATATACTTTGCCCCTGAAAAAAAGCTACTGCTGTCAAAAGCTAGTTAGCTTTACAAACTCTGGTTGCAGGTGTTTCTCCAGTGACTTACACCATGCCAATGGTTTGATTTTCTTTACAATGTGGCAGTCAACAGGTACTGCTTATTTTTTTAAAATTTAATTTAAATTATTTTAATGTATTATAATGTTTTAGGCCATAACATATGCATTCATTTCACACCAGTCTCTCACTTCAGCCTGCACATCCTTTTACATGTGTACCACTCAGGCCCTGATACTATAATTCTAATCTAAGAGTGTAAAGTGTTGTTGTTTTTTTCTTCCATATTAAAGTATCACCTCAGGTCCCATTGTGTTAAGCACTGTTCAAACATGTAGTGAGAGACCATCTCTTCCCAAAAAGGCTTACAATTATACAAACAATACAGAAAAGGGATGAGAAGGGAAAGAAACACAGAAATGAAGCATCCTCTTGTTGATTTCTCTCACTCTGAAATCAATTTACATTCTGTTCATGGGATTTTACTTATTCTAATACTAACCTGAGGGAGAAACAAAGAGAATGTACGGGGAGGAAAGAAAATACACAGGACAGGGAGAATCCTAAAAAGAGTGAGAGCAGGAAAGATTTATCAAAGTGGAGGAAGCAAGAAGTGCAAGGTTCCTAGCATGTTTTGTTTTGTTTTTTTGGAGGGAGGGGGTTAGGGTACAGGGGTGGAATGTTACAAGGCCTCCCAAAGAAAGGTGATTGGAGTTATCAGAGTGAAGGGAGCAAGAAGTGCAAAGTACCTCGGATAAACAACTGCCAGAAGAAAGAGGATGTGAGACTCACTTGGACCTGACACAGTCCTAACCCCTATTTCCAAGCCGGTATACTTAACTAAGCCACATTTTAAAGAGCCCTCAGAAGATTGTCCCTATCGCACGATCACCTTTCTCCTACCCCCGCCCCCCCCCCATTCTTTTAACTCTTGATTAGGACCTTTTTACTTCCGCGCACTCCCCCTCCCCAGTTTGATCTTCTAAAACGACCAGGTTTCCGTTTAAAAATGGGACCACGAAGCCCGAGATCCTGCCTCCAGCAGTGATTGCATGTAACTGCTCCAAGGAAACCGCTCGACCAAGCAGCCATCAGGTGACTTTAGCCGGCCGGCTGGGACACGCTCAGACCCGGGGCAGGCAGTGGGAGGGGCGGGTCTGTGCACCGTACACAGCAGCTGCCAGGCGAGCGGACGGAGGGGAGCAGCCCAGGCCAGGCGGCTTTCGCACAAGCTCCCCGCCCTGTCCGCTGCCCGCCGCCGGGCCCCATCCCTGCCCGGGGAGAGCGGGGCTCAGTCTCCAGCCGGGCTCGCCATGGACCCCCCCATCCAGCGGCGCCCGGCCGGGCCCCCCGCCAGCCCGGCGGGGCCGCGTTACCTTCTGGCTGAGCGGAGGGAGGCGCTCGTAGGAGCCGCCCCCTGCCCCGCGCAGGGCCGCCGGCATGATCCCAGCGCGCCCCGCCAGCCCGCGGGCGCTCGCGGTGTCCCCTGGGCGCGGGGCAGGGCGGCGGCAGCAGCAGCCGGGGCCGGAGGCAGCTCGGGGAACCTGGGAGGAGCTGCCCGCAGGCACCGCCCAGCCCCGCGGCTTGGCCCCAGCCCCGCGCAAAGCCGTCGCCGCACTCCGCCCGCAAGCGACGGAAGGGTCAGGTCGGGTCAGGGGGCGGAAAGCAGCCGCCGCCGCCGCCTGTTCCCGTGTCCCCGGGGCTGAGAGGCAGAGCCCCGAGCCCCTGGGAGGGAATGGGAGCGCTGGGCATTAGCAGCGGGTGCCCCTGCCTAGAGCCGGGTGCTGGCTGGCTGCGCGGGGGGAGCACAGGCAGGGTTTAGAGGCTAACTGATTACCATCCACTTTTGTATATGAGGGGTAGCCGTGTTAGTCTGGTTCTGTAGAAGCAGCAAAGAATCCTGTGGCACCTTATAGACTAACAGACGTTTTGCAGCATGAGCTTTCGTGGGTGAATACCCACTTCTTCAGATGCAAGAAGAAGAAGTGGGTATTCACCCACGAAAGCTCATGCTGCAAAACGTCTGTTAGTCTATAAGGTGCCACAGGATTCTTTGCTACTTTTGTATATGACACCCAAACAAGACTTGTATGCCAAAGCCTTTACCAGCTGTATCCACCCCAGGTTTACTTGATGAGTGATCTGTATTAGTGGGTGATTCGTAGCAAATAATAAGCTCTTTACCAATGGCATTTTGTCCGATTGCCACTTACCACAGCAAAGTGGAAGCACCATCCATGTTGCTGGCAGATGACACTGAAACCTCAGGGCTCTAGTGTTAATATGGGTGCCATCTGATATTGTTAGATCTATGGAATCCACTCAGCACACAGGTAGTCATATTACATTTAGACATATGAATTTGCTTATGGAGATGATAATAATGT
The DNA here is from genome assembly GCF_020497125.1 of Mauremys mutica. Classification (NCBI taxonomy): domain Eukaryota; kingdom Metazoa; phylum Chordata; order Testudines; family Geoemydidae; genus Mauremys; species Mauremys mutica. The sequence continues at coordinate 187,108,115 of NC_059072.1, read as the reverse complement.
TAACACTCACATTACTCAACCTTCTGAAAGAAATGTGTGATAAAGACCCAGTTGAAGAGAGACAAAAAATATTTATGCAAGAAACTTAAAACAATGGATTGTTTTAATGTAAATAACTTCCTATAATCCCAGTTTCATAACACCAAATTTGTGTGGAAAATGGGTACTTTTAGGACTAAACTGAGTGATGTCCCTCAAAATGAGATGTTTGACATATATTTCCACTACTTAGAAGGAACTCTTGAGCTGTTTTTCTGCAAATGTCTTCACATTCTTCAGATGTATTGTACAGTGCACTATGATTCTGTTTGAACACTTACTTTTTACCTAAACATACTCTCTTTTGGGACACACGTTTGGGTATGCAGGCCCATCAAACTAGACATATGATAAAAATATCATCACATACTGTTTTGCATGCAAATCTTGTTCCCAAACAAACATTTTGTCTTTTCATGAGACTGGCTGTCTCCGCAGGCATGATTTGATGTGTGATTTTTTTATATTGAAGTCCTTTATTAAAGTGCCTAGCAGCTATATTTAGCCAGCTTTGTACAAGAGAAGAGAATATTAGAAGTAAAACTGAGGGGAGCAGAGTGGCAATTGGAGATGTTATCTCACGACATACAGCAAAAGGTTCCAAAAACATACCACTTCATGGTATCAAATAAAAGCAGCTAAAGAAAATAAACAACTGTTTATATGAAATGAAATTACAAACACAGTCCCCATGATAAAAAAAATACATTTAAATGAATCTTCTCTAGGTGCATATTTTAGGGTATTGACATTTTTACAAATACAAATCACTTATGTTGGTAAATTTCCTTCATTTTAGCACTGTACTTTTAGGGTGAGACTCTGTGCTCGAGCTCTAAGTTTTGGTCAAATTAACTACTTATTAAGTGGAAGGCACTGTTTTAGATATGTCACTAGGTAGCTTCAATTTAAATATTAAGTGTGGGATTTTGACAAACACGTGAGCCTGGTCTACACTACGAGTTTAGGTTGAATTTAGCAGCGTTAAATCGAATTAACCCTGCACCCATCCACACAACGAAGCCATTTACTTTGACATAAAGGGCTCTTAAAATCGATTTCTGTGCTCCACCCCGACGAGGGGAGTAGCGCTGAAATCGACATTGCTGATTCGAATTAGGGTTAGTGTGGACGCAATTTGACAATATTGGACTCTGGGAGCTATCCCACAGTGCACCACTGTGACCAATCTGGACAGCAATCTGAACTTGGTTGTACTGGCCAGGTAGACAGGAAAAGCCCCATGAACTTTTGAATTTAATTTCCTGTTTGCCCAGCGTGGAGAGCTGATCAGCACAGGTGACCATGCAGAGCTCATCAGCACAGGTAACCATGCAGTCCGAGAATTGAAAAAGAGCTCCAGCATGGACTGTATGGGAGGTACTGGATCTGATCGCTGTATGGGGAGACGATTCCATACTAGCAGAACTACGTTCCAAAAGACAAAATGCCAAAACATTTGAAAAAATCTCCAAGGGCATGATGGAGAGAGGCCACAATAGGGACTCAATACAGTGCTGTGTGAAAGTTAAGGAGCTCAGAAAATCAAAGAAGCAAACGGACACTCTGGGGCAGAGCCACAGACATGCCACTTCAATGCTGAGCTGCATGCAATTCTAGGGGAGGCTGCCACCACTACCCCACCCCTGACTGTGGATTTCGAGGAGGGGGTACTCTCAGCCATGCCTAAGGATTTTGCAGACAGGGAAGATGAGGAGGAGGAGGAGGACGAGCTTGAGGAGAGCACACAGCACACCATTCTCCCCAACAGCCAGGATCTTTTTCTCACCCTGACTGAAATAGCCTCCCAACCCTCCCAAGGCAGTATCCCAGACCATGAAGCCAGAGAAGGGACCTCTGGTGAATGCACCTTTGTATATATAAAACATGGTTTAAAAGCATGCGTTTTTTAATGATTAATTTGCCCTGAGGACTTGGGATGCATTTGCAGCCAGTACAGCTACTTGAAAAGTCTGTTAACATGTCTGGGGATGGAGCGGAAATCCTCTAGGGACATCTCCATGAAGCTCTCCTGGAGGTACTCCAAAAGCCTTTGCAGAAGGTTTCTGGGCAGGGCAGCCTTATTCCATCCTCCATGGTAGGACACTTTACCACACCATGCATGTAGCAAGTAATCTGGTATCATTGCGTGACAAAGCCTGGCAGCGTATGGTCCCGGTGTTTGCTGGCATTCAAGCAACATCCGTTATTTATCTCACTGTGTTATCCTCAGGAGAGTGATATTGTTCACGGTAACCTGGTTGAAATACAGGAATTTAATTAAGGGGACATTCAGAAGTGGCCGTTCCTATTGGGCTGTTTGCCTGTGGCTGAAAAGAAATCCTCCCCGCAGTTAGCAAAGCTGGGATTGGGGGGTGGGGATTGGCACTGAGCTGTTCGCCTTTGGCTAGCAGGGATCTTCCCTGATACCAGCCATGCGGTGGGGGGAGGGGTAAAGCGATCATCCCAGAGTATTGGATGGGGGGGTTAGTTTGGTTTCTGCTGCTGCACGTTAACACAAAAACCGCAGCACTCAACGGGCTTTGCTTGGTATGGGAAAGGAGGGCGCTGCTTTTATGAAGGTTGCAGAAGCCGAAAGACTATGGCTTACCATGGCCACATGCAAGCTGAATTCTGTTGCCCGGCCCTGCGTCTGTGATCTCTAACACCAAAGCCACATGCACTCAATATTAAGATGCAAAATGCGACCTTGTACCAAAATCACATGTGCTATGTAATGCGAATAGTGTTGTTCACCGTGAAAGAGTATACCCATTGTTCTGTAAAATGTATCTTTTTAAATACTTCTCTCCCTTTTTTCCCTCCTGCAGCTGCAAATTTTTCAAGCCTCCCTCCTCCATCCTGGAGGCTATATCAAATAAGGCAGTGAAAAAAACACATGAAATGTTCTCTGAGATCATGCAGCCAACCCGCAATGAAAGAGCTCATCTGAATGAGTGGAAGGACACAGTATCACAGTACAGGAAAGCGGCCAATGAACGTGAGGACAGGAGGGATGAACATGAGGACAGAAGGGACGATCGAGATGAGAGGTGGTGTTAGGAAGATCAGAGCAGGCAGGGTGCAACGCTGGGGCTACTGCTGGATCAAACGGACATGCTCTGGCATCTCGTGGAGCTTCAGGAACGGCAGCAGGATCACAGAGTGCCGCTGCAGCCCCTGTTTAACCACCCTCCCCCCTTCCCAAGTTCCACAGCCTCCTCACCCAGACACCCAAGAACACGGAGGGTGGGGGAGGCTCTGTGCACCCTGCCACTCCACCCCAGTGGACAGCTCAAGCAACAGAAGGCTGTCATTCAACAAGTTTTGAAGTGGCCTTTATCTTCTCTCCTCCCATACCCCACCCTGGGCTACCTTGTCAGTTCTCTCCCTATTTTTATAATCAGTTAATAAAGAATAGATGGATTTTAAATGATAGTGACTTTATTTCCTTTGAAAGCAAGCTGTGATCGAAGGGGGGAGGGTGGGTGGCTTACAGGGAATGAGTCAACCAAGGGGGCGGGTTTTCATTAAGGAGAAACAAACAGAACTGTCACACCATAGCCTGGCCAGTCATGAAACTGGTTTTCCAAGCTTCTCTGATGCGCAGCGCTTCCTGGTGTTCTCTTCTAATCACCCTGGTGTCTGGCTGCGTGTAATCTGTGGCCAGGCAATTTGCCTCAACCTCCCACTCCACCATAAACATCTCCCCCTTACTCTCATAGAGATTGTGGAGCACACAGCAAGCAGCAATAACAATGGGGATATTGGTTTGGCTGAGGTCTGAGCAAGTCAGTAAAGTGCACTAGTGACCCTTTAAATGTCCAAATACACATTCTACCACCATTCTGCACTTGCTCAGCCTATAGCTGAACAGCTCCTGACTACTGTCCAGGCTGCCTGTGTACGGCTTCATGAGCCATGGCATTAAGGGGTAGGCTGGGTCCCCAAGGATAACTATAGGCATTTCAACATCCCCAACGGTTATTTTCTGGTCTGGGAAGTAAATCTCTTGCTGCAGCTGTTTAAACAGACTAGTGTTCCTGAAGACGCGAGCGTCATGAACCCTTCCTGGCCATCCCACGTGGATGTTGGTGAAACGTCCCTTGTGATTCACCAGTGCTTGCAGCACCATTGAAAAGTACCCCTTTCGGTTTATGTACTGGCTGTCCTGGTGGTCTGGTGCCAAGATAGGGATATGGGTTCCCTCTATCGCCCCACCACAGTTAGGAAATCCCATTGCAGCAAAGCCATCCACTATGACCTGCACATTTCCCAGAGTCACAACCTTTCGTAGCAGCAGCTTAATGATTGCTTTGCCTACTTGCATCACAGTAGCCTCCACAGTAGATCTGCCCACTCCAAATTGATTCCCGACTGACCGGTAGCTGTCTGGCATTGCAAGCTTCCAGAGGGCTATTGCCACTCGCTTCTCAACTGTGAGGGCTGCTCTCATCTTGGTATTCTTGTGCTTCAGGGCAGGGGAAAGCAAATCACAATATTCCATGAAAGTGCCCTTACGCATGCAAAAGTTTTGCAGCCACTGGGAATCGTCCCACACCTGCAGCACTATGCGGTCTCACCACACTGTGCTTGTTTCCTGGGCCCAGAATCTGCATTCCACAGCATGAACCTGCCCCATTAACATCATGATCTCCAAAGCACCAGGGCCCACGCTTTGAGAGAATTCTGTGTCCATGTCCTCATCACTCTCGTCGCTGCACTGCTGTCGCCTTCTCCTCGCCTGGTGTTCCAGGTTCTGGTTCAGCATAAACTGCACGATAATGCGCAAGGCGTTTACAATGTTCATGACTGCTGCATTGAGCTGAGCGGGCTCCATGCTTGCCGTGGTATGGTGTCTGCACTGAAAAAAGGCGTGAAACGATTGTCTGATGGAGGGAGGGGCGACTGACGACATGGAAATTAAAATCCACAAAGGTGGAGGCTTTGCATCAAGGAGAAACACAAACAACTGTTAAAGAATGGCCCCCTCAAGGATTGAACTCAAAAGCCTGGGTTTAGCAGGCTGTTGATTTCACAGAGGGAGCGGGGAGCAAATGAATACAAAACAAATCTGGTCTATTTCTTGTTTTGATCCACTCCATCTATCTTTTACAGCTTAGGCTGGCAGCAGACGGTGCAGAACAACTGATAGCCATCATCATCTCCTGGGTGCTCGGCAGAAGATGGGAAATGACCTGGCTGAGTCACTCCCATCTCTGTATGATGACGATGGCTTTCAGTCCTAATGCACTGTCTGCTGCCAAAAGGCAATGAGCTGCTGCGGTGTAGCAATGCAGTCCCACGTCTGCCAGCACCTGAGACATACGATGACGGTCAGCTGTGCGGGCTCCAGGCTTGCTGTGGTATGGCGTCTGCACAGGTAACCCAGGAAAAAAAGGCACAAAACGGTTGTCTGCCATTGCTTTCATGGAGAGAGGGAGGGAGGGAGAGGGGGGCCTGACGACATGTACCCAGAACCACCCACGACAATGTTTTTTGCCCCATCAGGCATTGGGATCTCAACCCAGAATTCCAATGAGTAGGGGAGACTGTGGGAACTATGGTATAGCTACCCACAGTGCAACGCTCCGGAAGTCGACACTAGCCTCAGTACTATGGACGCACACTGCTGAATTAATGTGCTTAGTATGGCCGCATGCACTTGACTTTATGCAATCTGTTGCCAAAAATCGAATTATGTAAAATCAGAGTAATTTCGTAGTGTGGACATATCCTTGGTGTTTGCCTAACTCTGCTCCTGTTTGAAGTCAATGGTAAAGCTCCCCTGACTTCCATGCAAGCAGAATTAGGACAGCACTGAGAACTTTTGATAATCACACCCTAAACCTTTTGGAAAAGGTTTTAACTTCCTTTACCCATAACCCAAGCACACTTTTTCACTTGTTCTCCCCATGAACAGGGATCATATAGAACATGATTGCAAACAAGGTCCTGTAGTGGCACCAAATCTTGTATAAAGGGGGTCAAATAAGGTGTCTAGGACAAGGTTATGGGTTGCTGGTTATGATTATGCTGTCTATATGTGTGTGTCATTTTTGTAGTTGAAGTTATGAATGTTGACTCTATACTGTCTGTATTTCAAACTTATGCTATGCTTCTGGGTGACACCCCAGACAAGTTGGTGTCAGCTCTGCCTAGCCTGCTTGATGGCCCATTAAGGATCATCAGCTACACAATTGACCCATTGAGAGAAGGCAAATATGCCTTGTGACTCAGGAAAGTATGCAGGGACTTGCCCATTTGACTCCAAACTCCATTTTGCTGTAATTTTCAACAGTAAGAACAAAGAGGTGTTCTTACACCTGGAAAAGACTATAAAACGCTGATGCCTCATCTCCATCTCGTCTTCAATCCTGCTTCATACCTCTGGAGGGACTTTGCTATAAACGGAAGCTCTGAACAAAGGATTGATGACCCATCCCAGCTGGGGATGTACTCCAGAGACTTAATTTGAACCTGCAGTTTATTCACTGCTATAAGCCTGAACCAACAACTTTGCCATTACTGTATGCAATTGATTCCATTTAACCAATTCTAGCTCTCATCTATATTTTTTCCTTTTATGAATAAACCTTTAGATTTTAGATTCTAAAGGATCGGCAACAGCGTGATTTGTGGGTAAGATCTGATTTGTATATTGACTTGGGTCTGGGGCTTGGTCGTTTGGGATTGGGAGAACCTTTTTTCTTTTATTGGGGTATTGGTTTTCATAACCATCTGTTCCCATAACGAGTGGTACTGGTGGTGATACTGGGAAACTGGAGTGTCTAAGGGAATTGCTTGTATGACTTGTGGTTAACCAGTGGGGTAAAACAAAGTCTTCTCTGTTTGGCTGGTTTAGTTTGCCTTAGTGGTGGAAAAACCCCAGACTTGGGCTGTAACTGACCTGTTTTAAGCAATTTGTCCTGAATTGACTCTCTCAGTTGGGTCCCGCCAGAACCAGCATTGTTACAACTTCCTTTACCGATAACCCAAGCACACTTTTTCACTTGTTCTCCCCATGTCTTGATTCATACAGTTCCTTGTTAGTTCATTATCATTTGAATGCAAAGGAAGTTAGACGTAGTAACAAAACCAGGATTTCACTTACTGTTATAGTTCCTGTGATCATAACTTTTCCTGTACAGTAATGGAATTTTTGCATACATTCATGAAGCATCATATCTTAGCATTGCTCTGTGGAGTATCAATATTGTATTTTTCCATCTCCTGTTTCATTCACTACTTCTTTTGAGGTCCCATGTCTCCTTATGTTAGAATTTGAACTGCAGAGATACATTTTTGCTCAGGGCCTGATAGATGATGATAGAAGTCGAATGTGTAAGATGTAGGGCCCAATGCAGTCTAATTAAGGAAACTAAGTCTAATGGCAGACAACTTGTCTTCGGAACTACCATATCTGAATTGTTTATTGCAAGACTTCTGAGAGAACAGATGTGACTTATGCTTGAGTTAGCCTGGCCAGGAAATAGCATGAGAGAGAAAAGAAGACTAGAGCAAAATAATAACGTAATGGTAAAAACAATACAGAAGGCGCCAATCAGGGCCGGCTCCAGACCCCAGCGCGCCAAGAGCGCGCTTGGGGCAGCATGCCGCGGTAGGGCGGCAGGCAGCTCCGGTGGACCTCCCGCAGACATGCCTGCGGACAGTCCGCTGGTACCACAGCTCCGGTGGACCTCCCGCAGACATGCCTGCGGAGGGTCCGCTGGTCCCGCCGCTTCGGTGGAGCATCCGCAGGCGTGCCTGCGGGAGGTCCACCGGAGCCGCGGGACCAGCGGACCCTCCGCAGGCACGTCTGCAGGAGGTCCACCGGAGCCGCGGGACTGGCGACCGCCAGAGCGCCCCCCGTGGCGTGCCGCCCTGCTTGGGGTGGCGCAATTCCTAGAGCCGCCCCTGGCCCTAATGTTTAATTTTCAGAGAATGAAAATGACCAGTATCGATTCAGATAAATGAACAAATATTTGTTCATCAAGACAGTCTTTTAGAACCCCTTTTTTTTCACTAGTTATTAATGAGGTCTTCATTGGGCTAAAACATACAGAAGAGTTTTAATAATGACTAATGCCTCTCTTTAAGTCCAAGCTGCTTGAATAAATCTCTTGTATGTCTTAATTTCTATACTGTTTTGTCACAAAGTTGCCAGCTGAGAAAGAACATTTCCATTGGTTTCTTCCCATTTCTTTCTTCGTTTTACACTGTTATGTAGTGATCTAGTTTAGTGGTTTAGGTTTCAATCCATTAATTTATTTTGCCTTACATATGCACACTATTTTCTTTCACCTCACTTGAGACAGTAGAAATGCCATAGTGAACTGATATTTGTAACTAATCCCTTTGTTATATATGGGAGAAAAAATGTGTATCAGCACCAAATTTACTATCTAATTGTAGAGTGAAGATTGCATTTTCCAGAAAGCCTGAAAAAATCTGTTTAACAATTAAAGAGCTAAAAAGACTTTTTTTGAAATTAGATTTGCAGTCAAATGTTTTCTTCATACACTGCTAGCTCATGTGGCTGTGTTGTAACATACATATCTAGGCATACGTTCAGTCTAGACTAAATTATATATACAGTCATATATAAACGCCACAAAAATAAGTATTGGCATTATTCATAACTGTTTGTATTTATACCAAGGGAACCTAAGAGAGAGCGAGCCTTTTTTGTAAAGACAGCCTGCTTCGAGGACAGATAATGAAGTGCTGAAGCAAGAGTATTTCACTGCCTATGTTGGCTTCAGTTGCCAAGAATAATTTCCTAGGCCCTAACCAACCTTTTAAGGTTCACGAGGAGACATAAGGTTGGTCAGACTGGGGATGCTCTCTAGCAGACTATAGCAGGTACACCATCCAGAGGAAGTGGCAGTCTACTAGAACTACAGTTTCTGCTTCCTAGGAAAGTTATGGTGAAAGTCTGCCGCTCTCTCTGTCCACTTCCATGTCCTCAATAGTAGAGAGGGTCAGGGACAGAGGAAGACTTACACCATGGAATTTCCTAGAAAGCAAAATTTGTAGTTATGCTAAAGAGATGCTTTCTCTGGCTGGCAAACTTACCAGCCCTGCTCCAAGTCTTGCCCTACTCCAGCGCCAAGCTCTGCCCTTAATCCCCTGCATGTTCCCCTACCTCATTGGATCTCCCTTTAGACCCATCCCTCCATGCCCACCCACTCCCCTGAGCCCATTCCACTTTTAAAAGTTTGAAAATGTAAAGATTTATGGGCCTGAGTCTCAGTTACACTAAGACTTATCCCACCCTGACAATGCAGAAAGACCAAAGTGGGTATAAGTTACATTTACACTCACTTTAAGGTCCCTTAACATTCCCAGAGTTATGTAAACAGGTCTTAGTATAAATGAAAATCAGGCCCCTATACCTATACATATGCACAGATGATTCACGTTTCCTTAACTAGTGACTTCCTAGATTTTTAGTAATTGTGTTGATGAAAAAAATAATTGAGTAAATTTAAATGTAAAGCAAGGCAATTTGGGGAGTAGGAACTTTTCCGGGCTATGAATTATGACTCACAAGACAGAACTGTTTAATCTTAAGTAATGTTCTCTCCACTTAACCAAGATAGGTGAAGTTAAACTTTGTACACAGTGTTTTGTGCTGGGTGCAGTATTTTCCTTATGTGTATACTAAATAAGATGTTATGGAAATTTTGTGCTTTACAATACATATAATGCACTGACTCAAACAGTACTCAGAATTCTTTTTCCTACTTCACTGATTCTAACCTGAATGCAGGTTGTGTAGCATACACAGTTCAGGGACCCAGAAAAGTTGTATTAATTTTCCATTAGGTCTATCTTGTCTGGCAGTAGCATACCTTGTAGTTCTAGTTAAATGGACATTGGCGGGTTACAGGTAGCATCCTTAAAAAACAAGTTTACTTACCAGTGATATACGATCAAATAGAAATATTTACAACTCTCAATTTTCTCTTCATCTATGCTGTTTACTCTTTCCATCTCATTCAATTTGGATACTAGAAATAATCAATTCTAATCAATTTGAATACGGTTTCTTTGCATTAATAAAATGTTGCACTATTTGCCTCACAAATAATCCAAAGTGATATTTACAGCTAAACGAACTGGGTCAATTTAAAAAAGGAGAAGATAATATTTCTATTACTACTAGTTTTTTTAACAGTCTACATTGAGTCTAAATTTTTTGTAATAGAAAATTTTCAAAACAAAGTCATCCTTTCTACTCAATAGGATTATAGTAGTATTTCTGTTGCCCTTGCACAAAACCACAGCACTGTACATTTCTGTTTGTTACTGTAATGAGTTATACTTTGTTGCAAATAATATTATAAGCAAGGCAGTGAAAAATAGGAAACATAATTATTTCTTCTTGCGTTATTTTGATTTTTCACAGTTTTGTGACAGTGATGTTTTTCCTTTGTTAGATAGTGGAATAGTTGTCTTCTTTTCATACAATTGCTGTACTAATTCACTTGAGTCTTGCTGTTAGGTTACAAATTAGCATTCCAGTAAAAAATTAAAAGCTACTTGCACAGACAATAACACCACTTAGGTGATCTTTTGACCCACTGTTCACAAAGCTTGCATTCCTGATTTTAAAGCAAACAAATAATATACTGAAAGATAAATTTATGGAAGGGTGACATCCTTTTTGTGGGTTACAATCACACCCACAAAAAGTGCATACAATCATAATTATTACTACATATGAGTAATCGTGGGCACAAATCACTTAGCTACAAGTTAAATGACTCAGATTTGCACCCCAAATTATTTTGCAAGTCAAAACTGTACCAATAACTATGGAAGGCCAGATCTTAGCCCAGCTGAAAATATACCCTGGGGTAAAAAAATTAAATCAAAGCAGACTCTGACACCTGAAAAATTTTGTTACAGTTTTTGATACCTTAGTCCAAAACAAAGCTATGGTATGAAATCTTGAATCTTTAATACTGCTCAGCTTGAACAATTCTTTTAAAGTATCAGAGTTGTAGCCGTGTTAGTCTGGATCTGTAAAAGCAGCAAAGAGTCCTGTGGCACCTTATAGACTAACAGACGTATTGGAGCATGAGCTTTCATGGGTGAATACGATGAAGTGGGTATTCACCCATGAAAGCTCATGCTCCAATACGTCTGTTGGTCTATAAGGTGCCACAGGACTCTTTGCTGCTTTTACAATTCTTTTAAAGCTACCCTACAGAGTTCTTACTCCAACACACATCTGTAATACCCTTGAATGACTAAAGTTGAAAACTTCATGTATTAGTGGAATAACAGTTGTCATTGCTTCATGAAAAAATAAGGGAAACAATAGTGCTTTTGTCCTTTATTAGGAAAAGTTCAACTTTTACAATACTTTTCCTATACCTTTTTAGAAGGATTTCTTCCTCCAAATATGTTAAGATTAACTGCAATGTCAGGATACTTTACACATACTACATTTCAAAAATAATAGTCATGAATCTTGTGAATCCATTTTTGTAAAGTGCAAAAATGAGAGAGATGCTCACTCTCAAATAAAAAGAACAAATAAAAGTGCAATTAAAAAAAACTGTGAACTCAGTCACACAGTATTAGTGCCTTTTTTTCTTGATTTTACACTTACGGTATTTTTGGCCATGTTCTCTTTGTTTTTTTCTGTCATTTTCCATGCTACTGTCACTATCACTAGTTTGCTGCTCTCTTTTTCTTTTACAAGCATTTTCATTAGCCAGGTATGATTCACAGTCGCTCAGCTGTGGAGGAACCCACTCAAAAGAGCTTTGCCCAGCTTTAAAATCCTCAACAGGATTCATATAGGGTGGCATGGGAAAAACTGAAGATGGTGGTGGAGTCATCTGATAGTAAGGAAGCTGCTGTTCCATTGGACTGTAAACAGCATACTGCTGGGTTAAAAAATGGCTCATCTGAAAAAACAAAAACTCAGTTATTAGGGCTGTCAAACAACTAAAAAAATCACAATTAATTGAGAGATTAAAAAATAGTTACAATTAATCACAGTTTTAATTGCACTGTTAAACAATAGAATACCAATTTAAATTTATTATAAATATTTTGGATATTTTTCTACATTTTCAAATATACTTATTTCAATTACTACACAGAATACAAAGTGTACAGTGTTCATGTTATATTATTTTTTATTACAAATATTTGCACTGTAAAAAAGGTTAAAATAGACCATGCTTCAACTTGTGGATCGCAGTAAGAGGCATACTAACATTTAGCATATCTGGCACATAAATACCTTGCAACACTGGCTATAACAATGCCATGTGAATGCCTGGTCTCACTTTTAGGTGACATTGTAAATAAGAAGCGGGCTGCATTATCTCCCATAAATGTAAACAAACTTGTTTGTCTTAGCGATTGGCTGAACAAGAAGTAGGACTGAGTGGACTTGTTTCACCTTACTTTGGTTTTGAGTGCAGTTATGTAAAAAAAATTCTACATTTGTAAGTTGCACTTTCATGATAAAGAGAGTACACTATAGTACATGTATGAGGTGAACTGAAAAATACAATTTCTTTTGTTTCTTTCTTACAGTGCAAATTTTGTAATAAAAAATAATAATATAAAGTGAGCACCATACCTTTTGTATTCTGTGTTGTAATTGAAATCAATATATTTGAAAATGTGGAAAAATATCCAAAAATATTTATAATAAATTTAAATTGGTATTCTATGGATTAACAGTATGATTAAAACTATGATTAATCGTGACTATTTTTTAATCTAGTTAATTTGTTTTGTGTTAATCGCTTGAGTTAACTGCGATAAATTGATAGTCCTACATATTAGACTATGTTCCAACAAGACAAATCTTAATTTTTCATGCACCACTGCATCTATAATGAAAATGTTAGCACCATTTTACAACTATAAGTTATTACCCTTATATAACGCTTTTCCATCTTCAAAGAGCTACAAAAATATTAAGTAATTCTATACCTTTGTAATATCTCCATTTTACAGACAGGAAAATTAAAGCAAATGTTAGACTCAATACGTCAGATTCTCTACTCTAGATAAGCAGGAACAGGGATGACAATACAAATTATAAATGTGTGTGTGTGGGGAAAGGGCTTGGAGCAGAAAAGTGGGTTTATGTCATCTTTGTGCCTTCCCAAATTCTAACTTTGGCCTTTGACTAAGTTAGGGCATCTCCAACGTATCTCCAGTTTATGCCAGGGGCCGTTGTGGCAGCTGGACTGCAGCGATGTTTCAGCCACGCTCTCCTAGCTATAGGATCATAAAATATCAAGGTTGGAAGGGACCTCAGAAGGTCATCTGGTCCAACCCCCTGCTCAGAGCAGGACCAACCTCAGACAGATTTTTACCCCAGATCCCTAGATGGCCCCCTCAAGGACTGAACTCTCAACCCTGGGTTTAGCAGGCCAATGCTCAAACCACTGAGCTATCCCTCCCCAATACTTTCAGCCTACCTCTTGTCTCATCTAGAGAAGCACTAGAAGTATTCCCTAGTTTAGCAGATCTACTGTCTTTAACATTGGCAGCCTAATTGGACCACAGGGCAACACAGAATCCAGCCCACAATGTTTGCTGCCTAAAGTTGAGCACTAAAATCTATATCCAGGCACCAAAATAAGCAACCTTATTTTTCAGAAGAATTTGAGGGAGCCAATGTCAGAATAGGATTAAAATTTTGGACTGGTAGCCAGGCACTCAAATTCTGATCAGGCTTCCATATTAATGTATTGCACAAGCACCATGTCAGAAAACAACATATCCGATTTTTATACTCCCTGGTATGCTAAGAATTTGTAACTACTATACAGACATACCTCTGTTATTTGGACATGGTGACTAGGAATTCAGATAATATACTCTTTAATACATGAATTATGTTGTCTTTCATTTCACACAAGTCATTTTGCTTTAATGGAAGGAACAACTATTAACCAGATTTGTAACATTTATGCAAACTTACCATCTTTTGAAAGACTGAATATTCCTGAGGTAAACTATTGTTCATTGGAAAAGGAGTAATGGGAAATGGAGGACTGCCATAAGGCTCTTGATTCCTGTGAAAACAAGCATAAATATGTGAAGATGACTCTTGTCAAAGATTCCCTTTTTAAAAAAAATCAATTATTTGAATTTTGGGGTATCACATGCAGCCGACTGGATGGATGGATATGTTAAAAGCTGAATAAACTTCTGTTTTAAGAGCTGAAGCTCCATGACAAAATTGTGTCAACTAAAGGAACTAGAAGAGAGGATTCAGCAAAGGCCTGTTCCTGAAGGCCTGTTCCCAAAGTCAACTGAAGTCCATGGAAAGACTTATACAGACTCTAAATGACATTGTATCAAGCCCTGAGAGCTTAATTTCCCTTAATAGTTCTGCCAGAGTTTTAAACAAACGTGTTAAAGATCTAGGCTGGGTTTTCAGAGGTAAGCTCCATTATGATGATTTATGCTTTTGTATTCTTATGTCATTTGTACATGCATACAAACTTGGAGTTTTAAAATTATTCCATTATCATTGACTGTTTTTTTTCTAAAACATGTAGTTCTAGAGGGTTTTTGTGAAAAAAAAAAAGCTCTGAAATAATTTTACAACATTTATACTTTCTTGTGGCGGAAATGAGGCATGTAAAATTCATTCTGTCTGGTCATTTTGGATTGACATAGTATCCATTCTAATCACCCAAATGTTTAAAATAATAGGATTCAGGCCCAACCACACTGGTCTAAAAAACAAGCTTGCTGACCTGTGACTAGGCAGAGGTAACATGGTCCCCAACAGCTTGACCAGCTAGCAGGGATGGAGTCAGAATACACTACAACTGTTTGTATACGTGGTATGTACACACTGATCTCAGACTCTAGTATGGGTTACAACTTTTAAAATAAAAGATGTTTCACACCAAAAGACCCCCACCCCCAATATAATACAGTAGAACCTGAGAGTTAACAAACACCTCGGAATGGAGGCTGTTTGTAATTTTGATATGTTCGTAACTCAGAACAAAACATTATGGTTCTTTCAAAAGTTTACAACTGAACATTGACTTAATACAATTTTGAAACTTTACTATGCAGAAAAAAAATGGCGCTTTCCCTTTTTTTTAGTAGTTTACATTTAACACAGTACAGTACTGTACTGTATTTTTTTTTTTGTCTCTGCTGCTGCCTGATTGTGTATTTCCAGTTCCAAATGAGGTGTGTGGTTGACTGGTCAGTTCGTAACTCTGGTATTTGTAACTTTGAGGTTCTACTGTAGAACCATTCAGGGTTTGGCAAATAATCAGAGACACTGAGAATTCCATGTACCATCAAACTCAGGCACAGCAACATAAACTGTATGTGTGGGGCAAAAAAAATATACCATGGCCATCATTTTACAAGGTGAAATTTACTATATTAGGCATTTGTTTCCTTGAAATACTTGAAAAAGGATCCTTGTATTAAAGTGTCTCTTGCTTTACTTCTATGAAGGCCTAATGCTGTTTCCACATACCACAATGTAAATAGGCTTGGGCCTGCAGTACTTTAAAAATACATGTGAGGTTTTTTTTGGTGAAAGCTATTTCAACTCCTTTTTCTCCTACCCATTGATTGCATTATCTCATTAGGCAGATTTCAATTAAATGTTAAATTAAATTTAAATTAAAATAATGTAATATCTTGAACACCTTGCAATATTTTCACAAATGTTCTCCATTACCTATACGTTGGTGAATACATGTCAATCCAGTTCTCAAAACCTTGGCTAGGGCTGTTTAACTCTGGTGAGTGGGAACTCCCTGTAAACAAAATAAAAATGGTAACATTTATTCTGTTTTACATGAAGACTATTACCTTAACTTGTTAAAAATAAAGAAACTGTCCTAAATCAGTTGGGGGAGACACAAAGCTGGGTTGTTTTTTTTTTAATAGCAAAGCACTTGTAGATGTAAAACACCATTCTACAGCAGATTAAAATTCCAGAGCCTGATTGTGACCACATGAAAACATTTGCTGAACGTTCATGTGGCCCCACTTATTACAGTGGAGTTACTTCTGATTTAACATTGGTGTAACTGAAAGCAGAATCTGGCCACTTTGTTGTAGAAGGTATTTCCTTAACTCATGGGTAAGTTTTTCAAAAGTGGCTAAGAGAATCAGGAGCCTAAGTCCCTTTTCAAAAGAGACGTAGGCACTTAGAAGCTTAAATCTAATTGAAAATCAATGGGACTTAAGCTCCTAAAACACTCATGCTACCCTATGCCAACAGAAAATGCTACCCTATGCCAGCAGAACAGACTAGAAATCCTATAGCTTATATTTAGTACACAACACAAATTATTGCCATAGTATATTTACATAATCCCACAATGTTTAAATAACATTAAGGATTCAATTTAAAGGGACAGACTTTCAACAATTAAGAATCATATTTTCTTCTCTTCACTTTTTGTAAATACTCTTAGTAGCTTGAAAATTAGATTTCTCTAACTAATATTTCGCTTTCTTTTTTGCCAATTATTTATTTTCTCTTTCCTGTGCTCTTTCTGGGGCTAAAAAAAAATATTTTTGTTTAATTTAAGGTAAACTTCACCACAGCTTTCAGAATAGCTTAACTGTAGTACTAAAGAGTCAGGACACTGTGTTCTTAAAGTGAACTGTGTTGGTTGTTTCTTTTTGGTGACTCACTCAGAAGATGACTCAGTGACAGATTTTGAGTTTTCTAGAAAGACATATAGCTTATGGGGGACATTCTCTGAGACAAATTTTAATGGACTGATTAATTTTGGAAATAAACTGTTGGAAAGTGTTCATCTTAAAAAAAGTACAATCTGAAATGCCATTCTTAACTCATCATTGGGATAGTTCTCTGACTGAGACTCAGGGGACATGGAGACCAAATCCTGATCTCACTGAAGTCAATGGCAAACTTCAGTGGGACCAATCCAAGTACCCATGCACTGATGAAAAAATATGGGAAGAGGGTAGGAAGGAGAAATCACACCCAGTACAGTACTTCAGCATATTTTTGTTGTTGTTTAGTCTGGCAGGCCATTATTGAGATATAAAGATAATTAATAATACATTATAATTGTATATCACATATATAAATGGTTATATTTTACTGTGATATTAAAGGAAAATTATCATTTTCTATTTTTGAAAGCACTTACCTATGTATTTTAGTGCATTCTCTCTTCAGATTATTAAATTTCACCATTTGAATGTCAAGTTTATTTTCTACCATTTATGACAGACTGACTTTCCATTCACAGTGAATTGTATCCGACAGAATTAAGTAATAAATGATTTTACTGTGTACAATACCTTTAGATTTTAGATTCTGTATGAATAAATGGCTAGCAGAGACTGCATCTACATTAGCAAACTTTATCACTGTAACACACCAATGGTAAGGAACGGTGTAGGCTGTAGTGTCAACAGGATGCCCAGGTTAATAGTGCAATGTTTGGGTTGCAAACACCGCAGGGAAATTCTTATTTGTTTTGTAATTGTTTGAAGTGAAGTTATTTTCATATATGTTAGTGAAATCTACTAGTCACAAGTCTACAAAAGTTTGGGTTTTATTTTCTTAAATTGGGTTAAAATTTTGATTCTGTGTTTGACAGTACCCTTTTAACCACATTATTTTCTATTTTTTTTAAAAAAGTAAAACCAAGCATATGCTAGCAGTCCACACATCTCTTTTCTAACTCAGAAAAAAACTTGGCAAGCAAACATGTGATAAAATACTCTACTGTAAACATTCTCAGCCAAGTTCTACTTTCAGTTACACTGGTGTAAATTCAGAGTGACTCTATTGTCTCCAAATTTACATTGGTGTGATCAGAATTTTTTGCCATCTTGTTGTCCTCACTGTATTCTCTCTGATACCTTACAAGTTATGTTCTGAATCCCCTGGCCTTCCTTTCTTATTAAACTTAAAAACACAAATATTTGATCTTGCTATATGAATATGGACAAAGTATTTCTTCTTAAGAGAACAGATTGTGCTTTGCTCACTTGTGACCCACCTCTCAAAAAGACTACAGTAAATCAAGAATTTGCATGTCACATAACTGCTAAATCCTTTCTACGACAGAGCAGAGCCAGAATTTCACACTGAAGGAAAACTAAAGTTGTTAATTCAATAGTTTTGGAATTACTAAACCTACCAAATCGATACTGTACTTTAATTGGTCTTCCATATAAACGGATTCCATTCAGCAAAGCTATAGCATAAGGCACTGATTCTGTGTGCTTAAAGCAGACAAATCCAAAAGACTTGGGTTTTCCTAAAACACTCATGCTACCCTATGCCAACAGAAAATGCTACCCTATGCCAGCAGAACAGACTAGAAATCCTATAGCTTATATTTAGTACACAACACAAATTATTGCCATAGTATATTTACATAATCCCACAATGTTTAAATAACATTAAGGATTCAATTTAAAGGGACAGACTTTCAACAATTAAGAATCATATTTTCTTCTCTTCACTTTTTGTAAATACTCTTAGTAGCTTGAAAATTAGATTTCTCTAACTAATATTTCGCTTTCTTTTTTGCCAATTATTTATTTTCTCTTTCCTGTGCTCTTTCTGGGGCTAAAAAAAAATATTTTTGTTTAATTTACGGTAAACTTCACCACAGCTTTCAGAATAGCTTAACTGTAGTACTAAAGAGTCAGGACACTGTGTTCTTAAAGTGAACTGTGTTGGTTGTTTCTTTTTGGTGACTCACTCAGAAGATGACTCAGTGACAGATTTTGAGTTTTCTAGAAAGACATATAGCTTATGGGGGACATTCTCTGAGACAAATTTTAATGGACTGATTAATTTTGGAAATAAACTGTTGGAAAGTGTTCATCTTAAAAAAAGTACAATCTGAAATGCCATTCTTAACTCATCATTGGGATAGTTCTCTGACTGAGACTCAGGGGACATGGAGACCAAATCCTGATCTCACTGAAGTCAATGGCAAACTTCAGTGGGACCAATCCAAGTACCCATGCACTGATGAAAAAATATGGGAAGAGGGTAGGAAGGAGAAATCACACCCAGTACAGTACTTCAGCATATTTTTGTTGTTGTTTAGTCTGGCAGGCCATTATTGAGATATAAAGATAATTAATAATACATTATAATTGTATATCACATATATAAATGGTTATATTTTACTGTGATATTAAAGGAAAATTATCATTTTCTATTTTTGAAAGCACTTACCTATGTATTTTAGTGCATTCTCTCTTCAGATTATTAAATTTCACCATTTGAATGTCAAGTTTATTTTCTACCATTTATGACAGACTGACTTTCCATTCACAGTGAATTGTATCCGACAGAATTAAGTAATAAATGATTTTACTGTGTACAATACCTTTAGATTTTAGATTCTGTATGAATAAATGGCTAGCAGAGACTGCATCTACATTAGCAAACTTTATCACTGTAACACACCAATGGTAAGGAACGGTGTAGGCTGTAGTGTCAACAGGATGCCCAGGTTAATAGTGCAATGTTTGGGTTGCAAACACCGCAGGGAAATTCTTATTTGTTTTGTAATTGTTTGAAGTGAAGTTATTTTCATATATGTTAGTGAAATCTACTAGTCACAAGTCTACAAAAGTTTGGGTTTTATTTTCTTAAATTGGGTTAAAATTTTGATTCTGTGTTTGACAGTACCCTTTTAACCACATTATTTTCTATTTTTTTTAAAAAAGTAAAACCAAGCATATGCTAGCAGTCCACACATCTCTTTTCTAACTCAGAAAAAAACTTGGCAAGCAAACATGTGATAAAATACTCTACTGTAAACATTCTCAGCCAAGTTCTACTTTCAGTTACACTGGTGTAAATTCAGAGTGACTCTATTGTCTCCAAATTTACATTGGTGTGATCAGAATTTTTTGCCATCTTGTTGTCCTCACTGTATTCTCTCTGATACCTTACAAGTTATGTTCTGAATCCCCTGGCCTTCCTTTCTTATTAAACTTAAAAACACAAATATTTGATCTTGCTATATGAATATGGACAAAGTATTTCTTCTTAAGAGAACAGATTGTGCTTTGCTCACTTGTGACCCACCTCTCAAAAAGACTACAGTAAATCAAGAATTTGCATGTCACATAACTGCTAAATCCTTTCTACGACAGAGCAGAGCCAGAATTTCACACTGAAGGAAAACTAAAGTTGTTAATTCAATAGTTTTGGAATTACTAAACCTACCAAATCGATACTGTACTTTAATTGGTCTTCCATATAAACGGATTCCATTCAGCAAAGCTATAGCATAAGGCACTGATTCTGTGTGCTTAAAGCAGACAAATCCAAAAGACTTGGGTTTTCCTTCTTTGTCCTTACATATGGTCACATTGGTTAATGGTCCAGCCTGCAAGAAACTTAAATTATTTTCTCATAAATCCTTAGTAGAGAATAGCTTTTCATTTTGTTTTGAATGTTTATTTCACTCATGAATATTTAGTAATGGTCAGACCGACGCAAAATGCAAGCATGTGATATTTAAGATTCCCTACATCATTTTGACTATGCACGTCATTCTTTACTGACTGAATCCATATAGCTCCAGACCTGGGGCTCTTGCAAGTAAAGGTCAGCTGTGCATGTGTTTGAAGGTAACAAAACATCTAATTCAGTGGTCCCCAACGTGGTGCCCGCGGGCACCATGGCGCTCACCAGGGCATTTATGTGCGCCCGCCTAGTGCCCAGCAGGGGAGAGAAGCCGCGACCTCGCACCTGACGAGGACAGAGAACTCAGGCTGCAAGCGCGGTGTTCTCTGTTCCCAGCAGGTGCGGGGCCCGCCTAGTGCCCAGCAGGGGTGAGAAGCTGCGGCCCCACACCTACCGGGGACAGAGAACTCCGGGGCTGCAGGCGCCGGTGTTCTCTGTCCTCGCAGCCTCTCTCTGGCTTCTCTCTTCTCTCTGGATTCATATATTATATTATATTAAATATGATGTTTTTTGTATTATTTAATGTACAAATACAAAATAAGCCTTGAAAAACTGTTGGTGCCCGCCACACACTTCTGAAAACATGAATGTGCTACTGGCCACAAAAAGGTTGGGGACCACTGATCTAATTGATGTGTGGTTATCATTGGTCCTGATCACCCCACTCACAGTTTCTCTCTTTATCTTTTTAAATTATACATTATTTGTGGCAGAAACTGTCTTATGTCTGAACACCAGCTAGCACAATCCTGATAGGAACCTTTGGTTGCCGCTAGTGCAATTCAAATCGTGAGTAATACCAGCTACATATAACTAGGTCTCCATCTATGTTGCAGCTTGCATAAGTTCAGGTAACAAGTAGCATTATTTAGTTTTAATCAGCTACTTAAAAAAAAACTGTGGTAGGAATAGCAAACTTGGGTAGGTGGCGCCACTGTTATCTGTAACTGAAACAATACAAAAAACCAATCAATCAGTTTTCACTCAAACATTGCCCACCTGTCATCACAAATATGTAACAAAGAAAAATAAGGGGTACTGACAACCATTAGGGATAAACTATAGCTTATATTAACCATTAGGCCCACATGTCTCCACAGAGAAGGGATCCATCTCTGCACCACTTGAACCATTTCAGTACTGGGTAAGCATTTTTTTAGAAGAACCAAGTTCAAAGTGATCATGCTTCAAGAAATGCTGATTCCTGAATTTCAAATAGATAGTAGTTTTCATAATACAGCATCCAAGACTATCAGCCTTCAGTACAAAAGAGAAGAATGAACTAGTATTTTAGTCACTGAATCAGCATTTCCTCCTGAGATATGCTCCACTTCTAAAATGTCGATTTGGCAGAGTGAGAGGTAATGGCAAGAGGAGCCCTCCTACCACAGGCCAGGAATGCTTAAGAGTGGTCATACTACAGTTGGCTCATTTGTAGGGGGGACACATATGTCACCCCATTGCTGTCTTGGATTGGTCAAATTGATGTTCAGTTCACTAGGTGGGGTCATGAAGCAACTAACTAGATGTCTAAATTACTGTTGTACGGCTACTGGACTTTTGGTCTTAAATGAGTGGCTTACTTGCTGGAAGTACTGATGATGAAATGAAGTTTCAGGTAAGAGCCAAAAAAAACCTCAAAAATCATGTACTACTTGAGGCCAGGTAGTATTCTATGTGCCTGGCTTTTCAGCAATTGTAAACCTGCTTTTCCTGCACAAACTGCCAGAGGCTCATATTTTCAAGTATATGCACAGGCTAAATGGAGAACACTAGAGCACAAAGAAAAATGAAATCAATCCTAGCTTTTCTGTATTTCTACTTAATGTAATACTCAGCATTTTAGATGATCATTAGCAAAAAGCAAAATCAGAATTTGTCTGTCTAGGGAATTGATCCTTTTGATTCATGGTGCTGAGCTGACAGTCATGTTATCCACTCCATATTATCACGCTGACGACATTAAGAATCCTCATTAAGGACATTAGGGATTCTTGATTAATGTAATCTGATTGCAATGCACTGTTGCCAGCTATCTATGAATTGGGACTAGATTAAATAAGATGACTGCACATACTTCTTCTGAAAATAAAGTTTAAAAATGATTTTTTTCAGAAAAAAATGGAGAACACGAAAGATGAAGGTAAATATGAAGGAACAAAAGTAATGTACCATTTTTTTCTAATTCTATTGCTGCAGAATGATGATCGAGATAGGCAGAAGATTCAGCCCAGGCTATCCTGTGCAGGGAGTCTTCAGAAAGGTGATCTTGCATCATCAAGGAAGGCACATTACAAAGTAATGGCAACTCAGCCACCAACTTTTTCAACTCTGCTTTATTTTTTCCGGAGTTGTTTGAATCTTGAAGCAATTTTTTTTCCTAATCTGAAAGTTTCCTACAAGTATCCAGTCTGCTGCTCAGGATTTGTCTAATGCAGATTATCTGGTTCTTCAAGAACTAGTAGTAACAAACCATGTGCTCTGATGATCAATCTTTTATACGTAGATCTTCCTGTTTATAAATAAAAAATAATTTTGTGCTGAGCAAAGTTACATAAATTAATAGTTATAAAAATGAAAAGAGAATAAATTGTATAACTGTTTTTTTCTACATAATTTGGTAAGAGAAAACACTATGATACAGGAAAACAGGTTTGGGAACTAAAGCCTTAGGAGTGTTTTTGGACTACGAGGTGCTACCATACTGAATTCTACAGTTTCCATGAGACAGGGGAGGACAGCATGGCAGTGGAACACATCCAGCCACAATAAAAATAAGAGTAAAGGAGCATGTATGGGGGAAGAGAGAAGGAGAATAAGGAAGAAGAAAAGACCTCCTTGAACTCTTGAGGACGTGTATGATGGAAGCCATGGCTAAATAGGTATACATTGTTAGCCAGGATCAGATGACCAGGGTAGGTCATACACAAGATTCATTTCTGGGTGAAGAACTTCATGTTGGGAGTGCCATCCTATTTTTATCCCACTGGGAGAGCATGATGGACTGTCTCACTAGGTATCATGAGTAGTACAACATGGCTTAAATGTAGGGAGCAACAACAGAATGGCTGCTAAGGGGAGATGAGATGGATGCTTTTTTTCATCTCCATCTCTGGAAAAACCTAATTAAAGGATTATGAAGTAGCAGAGACTGTTTATTGTCAGTGAGGGGAACCCTGATGCCAGTGAATTTCTGATGTGAACACTATACACATGCGTACACATGTGCGTGCGCTCACACACAGAGATAGCACAGAAACTGATCCCTACCTCAACATTTAAAAGGTAACTGGCAGGGATTTAGTGCATTTGCATATACAAGCACCAAAAACATTTTAGAGAGAAAATTTAGACAACTTGCTTTTCACTGTGAATGGATCACATGCCTCTCCTCCCTGTACTAGTTCCCGCAGACCAGGGTAGCCTAAGTGTGTCCAAAGACCCAGAAGCAACCAAAGGACTATTGTTACCAGCTCTTACAAATTCAGTGTGTCTTGCAATAGTAGTTCTTCTTAATGCCCCAGTTTCTGAAGTCAGGTGATTACACGAGAAACTTAGCTTTCTCGTAACCTTTTGTGGTTTTGTGCCTTTCTAACCTTTTCTGGTACAGAGAAATGCTGGGAAATGATTCAAAACTCAGAAAGCAAATAAAAAAACCAAAAAGTTTATTACAGTCCCATGATTTGGGGGCCAGATTTACAATTTTTGAATGTTGGAGGCTGAGAATACCAGAATAGACAATGGGACAGCGTGGCCACCCTCCTCATGGACACGAGGCAGAGAGCGAAGCGAGCCAGCGCCCCCAGCCCCAGTTTGGGGGCTAGGACAGGAGGGGAGTGACTTTGTCAACCTGCTCCGCTGGATGCAGGTGGGAGCCCTGCAACACCGGACAACACAAGAGCAGCTCCGGTGCTGACTGTAGCCCCCGCCAAGCCCCATCACAGAGACACCCCAACCTGCCCCACCCAGGGGCCCTCCCATTCCACCAGCCCCCCTCACCCTCCCACCTCCCAGGGTAGGGCCAGGCCCCCACCTTCCACCCGCCTCGCTCCCACCAGGCCCCGCCCCTGGGCCCCGCCCCCACCTGCCACCTGCCTGGCTCCTACCAAGCCCCCCCCCATTGACCCCACCCCCTTGCCAGGCCCCGCCCCCGGCCGGCACCTGCAGGAAGAGCTCGTAGAGAATCTCCTCCCGCACGCGGCTCTCCAGGTTCCCTACGAACAGGGTCCGGTCCGGCTCCCCCGCCCGCCCCGGCGCGGACATGGCGGCCCACTCAGCGCCAGCGCTCCATCAGCGCCGGCACGGGGCGGGGGGCGGGGGGCAGGGGGAGTGAACACGCACGACCGTCCGTAAAGCATCGCGCACCCGCCTCAGGAGCGCGACAGGCAGGCGGGGGTGCTTTACTGGGGTTGCTAGGAGACGAGTTCCGCGCCCTGTGGCGTCCAGACGGTTGCGTTTTCGGGCAGCGCGCAAAGGGGCGGAGCTTCACTCTTTCTAACCCCGCCTCCTGAGGGGAACGGGAACCACCCTCGCAGCCTCTCTCCTCCCCCCACCCCGCCCGCCAGTCGCACGTACAACGGCTCCCGGCCCCGCCCAGCGCAGGGACGTGTGACGTCACCGGGCCGCCGGCGGCACCGCCCCCAGGGGCTGCGCGCGGTAGCTGGGCGCAGAACGTGGCCGCGACGGGGCGGGCAGCGCCTGTGCCAAGGCCCCGGAGCCTGAGGTGGGCAGGGAGCGGCGCTGCTGCTGCAGCAGCCTGGGCCCAGGCTGGGCCGGAGTCCCGCCAGGATTGTGCTGGGGGCTCCCGGGAGGAGGAGCGGTTATGTTGGTGTGTCACAGCCCCGGAGCACGTGCACCCCAGACCGGCAGCCTGAGCCCCGCTCTCCTCGTCCTGCTGCCGCCCCTTCGTGGTGCCCGTGGGGCAATCGCAGGCTTAGCTTCCCTAGGCAAAGCAAGTGGTGCCCAGGGACTTGTTACTTCTGAATACGCTTGTCATCAAGTTGCATTAGGTGTCTTTTACTTGGTGGGCTTGGTACTGCAGCCTTGTGCAAACCGTGCTTCCAGTGGGGCCCCTCAGGGTGTAAGCACCCCCTGAAAATGGAAAAAAAAAAGAAGTCAGTTTGTGCTCCACTTGCCATCATCTGGCTCAAATAGATACTACAGTTGTTGAATAGGGTTGGTCATTGCAAATAGTGAGAGGAGCCCCATTCTTCCAGTCCTTACTAATGAACTCATATTAATGATCTCAGTCAGCAACATAATAAGAAAGCATTATAATACAATTCTAAAGAAGAAAGCTGTTTGATTTGAGATTTCTGTGTTTAATTACATTTGAAATATTGCACGTGGTACCTAGTAAGTGTCATGAGAGCAGTGGTATAGCTGAAGTTGGCATGATGGTTCCATTCAAACCATCTATTTCAGGATATACATATAGTACTTAAATAAATATGTACGTTTACCTTTATGTTGCTTCAGTGTTGTTTAACAAAATAGCATATTTCCTGAAATGATCTAAGTGATAAAAAAATCTTACTCTGATAGTCTTATAAGTACTTATGCTTTGCCCTGTTTATTAGTGGTTAAAATACCCAAATATGCAGTGGTGCTGAGAAGCAGGGGGTTCAGTTTAGCTTGGAAGATGTACTAGTGTTTTTCACTGATGTCTAGTTTATATGCTAGCAATGTGCAGTAGCTTGAGTCTTCTTGACGGTCTTGCTCGAAGTACTTTGAAAGTCAATGTGAGTTTGTGACAATGTACCTCTGTATTCACACCCTACATGCTTTTGTAATCATCTTTGTACAAAGCATGCCTTCAAAACTCATAATTTGCTGATCAGTATAGTCCTGATAAAATATGTGGCAATATAGTATATGAAATTATAAGATTACATTGTATGGTGTTGTTAATATATGTTCCAAACTGAGGTTGGCAGATAGGTCTGCCTCAAAGGAATGTGTGCTTTGCTTAGTTTGCATTTAAGCAATAATCAGAGTAATGAAGTAGGAAGCAAAACAAAGGAAGTTCAAAAAGGGGAAGAAAAGCAGCAGGGATCATCCTTCAGTATGGATACTGTCTCCTGAAACTCAGCTGGAAATGTTTTTCAAGAGGGAGACTGAAACTATAAAAAAAGAGGGACAAACACCCAAAGGCACCCCACTGTTCTCTGTCTCTGTGCCCATCAGTTCACAGCACCTGAAGGGGCAAAGGAAACAGCCATTGGACGGGAGTGGGAGGGCAGAATGGTCCTGACCTAGGAAGTTTGGTCTGTAAGACTGCTGAAAACATGTGATGAGAAAACTTTGCTTTGAATTTAACATAGTTTGTTAAGCTAGACACGAGTAGCATTTTATCTTTATTTTTCTGGTAACCATTTCTAACTTTTATGCCTCATTATTTGTACTCATTTAAAACCTCTCTGTGGAGTTAATAAACTTGTTTTGTTTTACTTAATTCAGTGTGTTTAAATTGGAGTTCTGATAAACTCCATTTCGGGAGGCAGGTTGTGCGCATATTATTCCTTTTAAAAAATAATGTATTGTATTGTCCAGGATAGGGCTGAGCAGTACATACATTTCTGGGGTAAATCTAAGACGGGGAGTGTGTTGGGGTCACCCTGCAATATAACTAAAGCTGATGAGAGCCAGAGTGTAACCCAAGTATGGCTTGCAGGCTGCAGTTACAAGTATTCAGGGTGTAGCTCGCATGTTGGAGGCTGTGAGCAACCTAGGTGGAAGCCACTTCAGCAAGACATTGTGAGGCACACACAGTTGCAGGGCACAGGTGACACAGCTGCTCATTAGCTGTGGATTGTACCTTGGATTGTACTTTGGTATATCCTAGAGCAGGGGTGGAAAGGCGGCACACGAGCTGATTTTTACTGGCACTCAGCTGCCAGCCGGGGTCCCAGCTGCCGACCATGCTCAGCCCGCTGCTTGCCTGGATGAATGGAACCCCAGGGTGGCAGCGGGCTGAGCGGGGCCGGCGGCCTGGACGCCGGCTGGCAGGAACTGGTGATGGAACCCCAGACCAGCAACAGGTTCTAGCCACCATCCCCCTGCCACCAGCCCTGCTCAGCTGCTGGCCTGGGATACCAGCCGCCAGCCCTGCTCACATTGCTGCCAGTCTGGGGTTCCAGCCGCCAGCTCCCTGTCAGCCGGGGTCCGGGCCTCCAACCCTGCTCAGCCCGCTGCCACCCTGGGGTACGGCAGCTGGCCCTGGGCTCTGCTCCTGGCCTGGGCCCAGTGCTCTGCAACCCTCCCAAGTTGTGGCCCACTGGCCCCAGCCTGGGGCAGTGAGGGGTGCAGATGGGCAAGAGGGGGCGCAGCTCAGCACCGCCATCTTAAAAATTGTTCTAGGCCACAGAGATATTTTAAAGTCCTGGTTTGCTGCTTATATCAGACCACATCTGCATTTGACCTTCTGTGTGCCCTCTGTCACCATTATTTTCCCCCACTGAGAGCTGAGGGGAGCATTTGACAAAATGGCAGCTCCTAAGAGCAAAGTTAGATGTTTGTTCATTTCAGCCTTCTTGGGCAAACATATTTGGATTTATTCAAAAGGAGGACCGTGCTGTTTGTGCTTTCTGTTGTGGAAGTGTTTGTTGCACATCAAGTGTTCAATGACATTTTGAAACGAAGCACAAGAAAACTTTTCTTGACAAAGCAGACAAAACTGAATCAATCAAAAAGGCAGTAGCAGGATATGAGAAGCAAAGCAGTGTTTTTAAAAGCTTAAGTGTGAGTAAAAATCAAGCTACAGAAGGAAGTTACACGATTGCACAGTGCATTGTGAGAAACGGAAAGCCGTTTACAGATAGGAAATATATAAAAAGTTTTCCTCAGCAGTTCAGAGATTTTGTTCAATGATTTACCAAATAAAGTTATGATCATATCTAGAATAAAATAACTGCCTGTCTCTGCCAGAACAGTTGAGAGACGCATAAGCAAAATGGCAGAAAACATTAAGGAAAAGCAGACAACTGCATTAAAAGACACAGCAGTGTTTAGCATTGCAGTGGATGAGAGCATGTTCCACTTTTGGCAGTTGTTGCAAGATATTGTGCTTCCAATGAAATCAAACAGGAACTTTGTTGTCTAAAACCCCTGTATGGCACAACAAAGAGGGAAGATATAGTGAAAAGTTTTGTAAACATTTTTTGTAAACATTTTGAAGAACGATATCAGAAAAATATTTTGTGTGACAATGGATGGTGCTCCTGCCATGGTCAGATAACAGAAAGGATTTGTAAAGTTACTTGAAGATCAAATTGGCTGCCCAACAGTCAAATTTCACTGTATCATCCATCAAGAAAACCTGTGTGCTAAAATTTCTAATTCAGAGCTTAATAATGTGACGAATAGAATGGTGCGAATTGTGAATTTCCTTGTTGCTCGATCTGCTTTGACTCACAGACAGTTTCAAGCACTGCTAAAAGACATGGACAGTGCTTATAACAACATTCCATTTCACAGCAACATTTGGTGGCTAAGTCCTACATGATGGCATGTAATGTTACTATTACATTAAGTGTTTCTTGCAAATGTCATGCATTTCTACTAAAGTGTTTAGTAAGGGTTTTGAGCATATATTTATTTCACCATTATTTATATGACAAAATATTGGAATATAAGAGAGAATCCACTGGAATGAAGTGATTGGAGAATATCAGTCTCTGCAGATAGCAATTTTTGCAGAACCTAATGCTTCAAAAGATTGAAAGTGTAAATACATCATGTGGTTTCACAGAATTGTAATTATATTATCTTATTTGTCAATAATTTGAAACATACTTAAAATAACCTATTTGCACCAAACAAAGGTTAAGGATGGGGAAGGAATGGAAAAAATAATAGCTGAGACACAGTAATGGACTATAGTGATGATGACAGTTCATATGCAGACCTGTCAGAAATAAAGGACTCAAGCTTTTTTTATTGGTCAGTTACATTGTTATAAATTTGAGGTTATTTTCAAAACTTTCTGTATCATGTCCATGTATGTAATCTAGGATATGAACATCCACAGGTAGATGCACATTGCATTGGACAAGATGCATATTTTAAAAACTGGTGCGAATATGTGCACACATCAACCTAACTTTCGGTGCCATGCAAAAATAGATGGAGAATGAGTGAAGCTACAACAAGTAGTCAAACATTTTCAGTTTTGAAAACAACTTTTGTGGGAAGCTCCTGTTAGTCTTGTTCATATTTAGACTAATGAAATAAAGGTTTGATTCTGCAAAACTTTCTTCAAGTGAATAGTCCTATTACTCCATCGCTCTCTCCACTTTACCACCAGCAGAGCTCAAAGTAAAAATGTAATGCAGCCTTAAAGGATCCCAAAGAGGCAGTTACCAGCTGTAAAAATGTGGGCAGCATCGCTCTGTTGGAGTCACCCTTTGAAGAGTGGGGGTAGTCTGTGATGAGGTGTACAAGCCCCACACTGGGAAAGGAAGGGGTAAGGAACAATTCTGGGCCCAGAAATCCCTGCCTACCCACACCTGCTGGGCATGCCCACAATGGAAGAGGAGCTCAAAAGGGAGCAGCCCAGCTCAGTCTTGGTGTACTGAACAGGAAAGGAGTTGTGTAGTACAGGCTTCTGCCGAAAAGCTGAGGCCCCACATGGCCAGGACTAGGTTCCAGTGCCAAGCTACCACAGGCCCTTCGACCCTGGAGGACTGCAATGACAAGCCTCAACGAAGGGTGGGAAACCCTCCAGACCATGACCAGGGAGGACTTCAAGGGGAGCTCAGAAATTACCCAGTGGCACCAGCAAAGGAACTGATACCAGGATAGGAAGTAGCCCAGGGAGCAGGCGCCCACCCCCCTAGGCCACTTACTTTGACATATTGTTTCATTGGGCCTAGGGTTGGAACCCGGTGGAGCAGGGAGGGCCTAGGTTTTCCTACCCTGTCTACTGACTCATCATTGGGCAACATGGCTGCAAGCAGTTACTCACTCTCGCTGTTGGGCTACACTGTCCAAAGTATCTCCACCAGGTGGTACTGCCAGACTGCGACTCAAAACACCTCCTGACAGTCCAGGAACACAAAGCCAGCCCAGATATTCTTGGTCTCTCACCTGTCCATGAGGAATGGGTCCCATATATTGTTCTGGAAAGAACATCATGAAACCACATCTCCTACCCAAGGGAACAATTGTGAAGGAATCTTTGCAAGGAAAACATCACTCAGATTTGCTCTGCCTTTTTCTACTCCTGTGGATTTTCCAACTAAGTCTCACAACACCTCTGTGAAGGTGTAGGTATTCTATTTTACACATGGGGAAACGGGCACACATTGAAGTTAAGTGATATGAGTGACTCTCAATAACACAGCAAACCAGTGACTGAATCAGAAATACAAGGCAAGAGTTCTGACTACCAGTTTTGTCCTCTATAAAATATTCCTCCCTCCCTCTGTGGGTTAAGATTAGAGGGAGAATCCTTAGGAAAATCACAAGGTCAAATCAATCCCTAGGAATGCAATGGCTTTCTTTCTAGTCCTTACAGCGGAATGATTTTATAGCCAAAATGTGTTTTTGCTGCAAGTTGCTTTTGACCATCCCAGCATTTTCTATTTCCACACTCTGCAGACCATCAGATGTATAACAGACCATCAAAAACAACCAAATAGTCTGTCTTCCTTGGCATTTCATCTGAGCAGAGAGGTCAAGCAAAATGATGTATAATTACTTCCACTCCTCCCTAAATACCACATATCTGGCAGAGCCACCAGTAACATACCACATCAACTACTCACAAGGTATAGACCCATGTTAGTTAGACCCAGTAGTTCCCAAGGAGAGAGGAAGAAGGGCAACTGGCGACTAGAGGGAAAAAAAAAGCACAAAAATAACTCTGAAAGAACTGAATCTGCATCACCAATTTAAGTACTTAAATAGGAGGAGTCATGAATTGCAAAAGCTTGAACATTGGTTTTTGCCCTATGCAAAATCACTTCCTTCTCTTCACCACACCTGTTTTATCAGCGACGTTTCATTGTCAGATCATAGTGTAAGCTAGCACACTATAAGGAAATACTAAAATCTTCTCCATTCAGTTGTGGATGTTACGTGTTGCTTTTCACCATTTCCATATGTTGAAGCTGTTTCTCTTCATCTTTTTGACATGCCGGGTGAGATCAGGTAAGAGAGCCACTAAAAGTTCCGCTTTACTTTTTCCAAGCAAAGCAAACTAACTTTTCTAATTGCAAAATGGCATGTAGATTAAACCTTATGAATCATGATTAATGTAACAAACAATTAGGTGAACTTGACTGATTTGAAATTAGGACAAAGGTTTTCAGTATAAGGTAAATAAAGAGAAAAAATGATACCTTATCTCCTTCTGCATTTTTGTCACAAACAGAAGTATGTGCACTTTGTATTGTGGAAGTGTATGAGAACTATAAAACTATTTTGCAAAAACTATTTTAAACATAAGATGAGATTATTCAGCATTAATTTACTAGGTATGAAGACTTTCAAAGTATATTTTACAAATGTATGAGTTTATTTTTTATGTACACTATAATTTGTTTATTAAAGCCCTTCAAATCAAAATGTGTGTTTATGTAAGGTTCTCTCTGTCCTAGCCTCAAAAGCCACTAAGTGAAGACAAATATAAAAGAAATTGTACAAATTGAAACAGAAAAGAATGAAATGATATATATTTACTGGAATAAATACAAACTGCCCAACTGATATTTATAATTTTCTCATCTGATAAAAGTGCATATTTGAATATTCTCATGAGGGTGTATAAAAAGCAGTGTTAGTTATACAAACATGTTAGTTATACAAATGTTAGTTATACGTTGCATTGCCCTCTTTAACACTACAAAAGTAATTTTCCCTCTCTTGATATTCACCCCTTCTTGTCAACTGTTGAAAATAGGCCACCTCCACCTTAATTGAATTGGCCTCATTAGCACTGACCCCCCACTTGGTAAGGCAACTCCCATGTTTTCATGTGCTATATATTTATAGCTGCTTACTATATTTTTCACTCCATGCATCTGATGAAGTGGGTTTTAGCTCACGAAAGCTTATGCCCAAATAAATTTGTTAGCCTCTAAGGTGCCACAAGGACTCCTCGTTGTTTTTGCTGGTACACACTAACACTGCTACCACTCTGAAACCTGAAATCAATAAATGTTGCCTCAAAAATGTGTGAAATTGAATTTGCAAAGCTTCCTGTTTGCTTAATGATTTACTGCTGAACAGTCTCAAATTATTTATAAACATTTAAAATCCATGTGAGTTTTCATCTAATTCCACAATATAAAGTATGCATAAGTTTACAAAGCAGATGCTTTGTCCTTTTTCCTGTATTTACTTTTCAGTGAACACCTTTTATACTCTATTCATACTTGAAAGTAAACATCTGAGATATGTTTAACTCTTATGTAGCATACCTTTCAGCTAATAGGTTTCACTCATCTTTGATATTTCCAACAGGATAGACCATTGTGTTTCCATTGATCTAAGTCTGATCTCTCTTACATTGGTTTTATGCCCATGTAATTCCATTGACTTGAACAGAGTTATTCCTGATTTACAATTATGTAAATGAGAGGAGAATTGAGCTTCATGAGTAGATATCAAAATAGTCCCATTAATATGAAGGAACATTTCAATATTTAAGGTATCTCAGTGTAATTCACTACACAGGTTTGAGAAATACATGGTAGTAATAATAATTTTATCTAATTGTAAGATAGGGATATCCATTTTGGATTTTCTAGAGGAAGAACAGCTGTTTCATAGTACACCGAGGAAAAATGTTGTACAGTTTAGCTGTGAATCTGAATATTTAAAATGCAATTAGATGTCTAAGTAATTTTTTTTAACTGAAACTGTCTCCAGCATGTAGTTGTGGGTGTGTGAGTGGCATGTGTGAGAGAGAATTTCTATTTTAGTTTTCTCACCTCACCTAACATTGTCATGATTTGAAAACCAGAAATTTAATTTGACAGATGATAACATTTCAGGATCTTGCCAATGTAAGACATTTAAATAGGACCTTTTGATGTTGTTAGTATGAAGATCAAAATAATTGCATCTGAATCTGAACTGTTCTTAAATTTCAGAGTTCCTCACTTTACTAAGATTCACTATATACCAATCTATTAAAGATTACAGCCATATGTGTCTTCTTTTATTAGTTATCTGATTTAAGTATCAGAGGAGTAGCTGTGTTAGTCTGGATCTGTAAAAGCAGCAAAGAGTCCTGTGGCACCTTATAGACTAACAGACGTTTTGGAGCATGAGCTTCCGTGGGTACCTACATGCATCCGACAAAGTGGGTATTCACCCACGGAAGCTCATGCTCCAAAACGTCTGTTAGTCTATAAGGTGCCACAGGACTCTTTGCTGCTTTTATCTGATTTAGTGAGTCATATTAATCCACAAAGATGTAACCTGTTAAATAAAAAGGGCAAATTAATTAAATAAAATAAAACATTTAACGCTTTTATTCAGAAAAAAATTGATATTTAATTTTAAAAGCCAGGAATTCCAAATATGTAATAATTATGGTTACAATCATTTCTAACGAGGTGACTGAATGAATGAGCAGAGAGAAATTTTGTGCCTTTCCAGATGATAGAGCAGGAAGACTCAGGACTTTTTGTAACCCTGCTCTGTCACCTTATTTTGGTTTTCATTAACCCTGCATATATCCACTGTTCTTTGCAACATCAAGTCCATTTCTTGCAGTAACCTTGCTTTGGCTTGGTTATCAATTATTCCACAAATAATTTGGCCTCTAATTATTCCGTCTGTTAATTGTTGAAATTCACATGATTTATCTTGGTTATGTAGATTTGGAACAGAGTGTTCAGAGATCTCACCTGTCAGTTGGTTTCTTGATTAAAACAATATAAAGGACCTTTCCAAGTGGTGTTCTCATGTGGATCACAGTATTCTTGATTTAAAAACAAAACAAAACACACCTTTGTCAGCTAGTTTGTAATCCCTTTCATGCTTTCACCGCAATGCACTGTGGATATCGAGGGCCTCTGGACCTGTCATGTGTAGCTGTGTGGGTGATTTAACCATGTGCACTTTCTCTGTAATGCCACTTGGTTCCAGAGAAATGTGAAAGTGCTGCAACCACTTCCTCCAATCTCTGCCAGATTCCCATTTATTTTTTTGCCTATTTATAGAATCCTCTGTAAACTGAAAACTTAGTTTAAATAACAAGCTTACATGAAAAACTACCATTTAGGAACAGAGTAGTTACTATTTCTCTTCCTACTTCAACTTTCCAAAAGAAATTGACAGTTTCTATTTTTATACTTTGTTTATATAAAGAGGCATATGACAGGAGAAACTGAGAACGGTTTGTTAAAATATTGGGGGCCCAACCTTCAGTTGGGTAAATCAGCTTTGAAGTCCATGGAGCAGTGTTGATTTACACTAGCTGTGGATCTGGCCCCAGGTTTGTGTCACAGAGTTGGAATGATCATAGGCTTTAGATGAGTTCAGAATGATAGAATAAATGGAAGTACTTCAACCTTTGTGAACAATTAGAGAAAGAAAGTGTAAAAGAATGGCCTTTTACATAGTCTAACTGATCAAACAATTGTCTAACATTTTTATATTTTTCAGATACAGAACAAAAATGTCAAGAGTTCACAGATCTTAGCATACACAATGCTTTAGCTGGGACAAATCTAAAAGTGAAACTGCTGTTGTACACAAGGACAAACCAAAACTGTGCTGAGAGTCTCAGTGAATATAATACAACAGCATCTACATATCTGGATGTGACCAAGAAAACTGTCTTTATAGTCCATGGCTTAAGACTAACAGGCTCTACACCAATATGGCTGAATAACACCAAAGAACTTCTGCTGTCTTTAGAGGACATTAACCTCATTATAGTAGATTGGAACAGGGGTGCTACGACTGTAATTTATCATAATGCTGTCTACAACACCAGAAGAGTTGCAGAAATCTTGAAGAAATATATTGACCAGATGTTGGTAAGGTAGACATTTACCCTGGAGGTAAATGATTTAAAATAGCATAGCTTTGGGTGGTAAAAAAAAAAAAAAAGTGTTCAAAATATAGTGGTCTCAGAAAGAACACAATAAATACCATACTTTGAAATGTTTGTACCAAAATGCTTACATTAGTGACTGCATGAAGTTACTACTGCATCACTCACATATCTTTGTTCCCACATCTGCTCCCATTGATGTCAAAAGCAGTTTGGGCACTTTATTTCAATGGAACCGAGATTATATTTGAATCACTTTGTCAGCAAGGAGTTTCAGATGCATTATGCAAAGAGCTGCTATCTCAGAGGAGAAAGGTCATGCAAAACTCTGACCATTACATTATTAAAAATTGTTGCATCAGCTACTCCTTTAAGTACTAAATGAGATGCAAAGAAAGCCCACTTATGAACATTTCTTATATGGAATGTTTATCAGAAATCATTGATATAAGGCAGTTAAAAACAGTTATCCATTGTACAAAATACTTTATATACTAGTGCTAATAGGAGCAGCTAAAACAATTGTTGATGAATAAAAGTCTGAGCCAAAACCCACAAAGCTGGTGGAAAGACCCACCCATGGACTTTACTAGGTTTTGGATCAGTCCTTAATGAAATGGACCAAAATAATTTAAAGTCTAATTTATTTAATTATCAATTTTATTGTTTGAATTTCTTCCATCCCCATCACTTCCCATCCTGAGCATTCTCAGAAAGTTTGAAGATTCTGTAACAAGAAAATATCTGCACAAAGATTAATAGAGAAAGAAAGTGGGTTTTGGGGGGAAGTGGTAAGAAGAGATGACAGAAGATATGGCACACCATAGCATGGCCTCTGGGATCAGCTAATGCTGATTGGGTTGTACTTGCTAATTTACAAAAATATGGTGGAAAACTGACATAAGACTAAAATAATTATAAGAATGTAGGCACAGTCCCGTACTGGGGTAGACAGGACTACATATTGCATAATCCCAGGTCCCTGATGCAGGCTACTGCTTGCCACTTACAGTAAGCAAGTAGGCTACCTAGTGGAACATTGGCTGTACCACATGCATTGAGCAGATCTTGCTCTGCTACAACTTGTGTTACAGTAAAATGTTCACGAGGGTGGTAAAAAGTGGGGGTAAAAATGTTAAGGCCCAGGACTCCAAACATCATGCTGACAAAATGATTGTCATGTAGCCATTTAGTTGTTAATTCACCTCCAGACCAGGAATAATATATCCTACCTCTAGGACTGATTGAGAGAAATTCCCAATCCCATGGCCTTGCAGGCTTTAGATCTGCTGGTATTGCCCCTGAGTCCTGCAAGAGCTACTGCATGTGGTAAGCATGGCCTCCTCTTCAGCGGTCCTGCAGATGTAGACTTGCTGAACTGGCCATGTGATATCAGAGCTTGTTATTAGTATTTTTTAATTGTATTGGGATGGGTCAGAGTTGTTTTTAGCTGATGGTTTTAGGAATTCACCTTTCTAGAGAATCTCATAACACTCTGTCTCTTCTTCAAAAAAATCAATGAGATAGCCTGGAAGAAAGGTTACCAGCTTCCTTCATACATTTTTATAACAACTGTACAGTATAACTAGTACAGAAAGTTTAATAAAAAAGACACTTGAAATCCATCATTTTTAAAAGTCAGAAAAAAACCCTAAAGTTTTAAGGAAAAGTAAATAGTAAAACTTAGTTTACTGAAGTCTATTCAGCTAACCATATTGTAAACCTTATGGTTAACATTTCTATAACCCATAATCATGCCTTTTTTTTTTAACTGACAGGCATATGGAGCCTCTCTTGACTCTATTTATATGATTGGAGTTAGCCTTGGGGCTCATATAGCTGGATTTGTTGGAGAAATGTATAATGGTAAACTTGGCAGAATTACAGGTAAGACTTTTAAACCTGCTACCCCCATTCTAGTTTATATTCCATCATTGTCTAAGTTAGCTGCATATCTAGGGTGACCATGTCCTGTTTTTAAAGGGACAGTCCTGTTTTTTGAGGACTTATTCTTATATAGGCGCCTATTACCCCTCCACCCCCTGTCCTGTTTTTTCCACAGTTGCTATCTGGTCACCCTATGCATACCACATGGGTGCCAGTGTTGAAAAATCAACACATAGCACACGATTAAATTATTTAGTAAAACAATGGATCAAATGCATCCTTGATGTAAATCCAGAGATTAATTTGACCCACTAGAACAGTAGCATAAACAGTATTTAGAAATATTACATTTTTAATTTTTTTAATCCACTACAAAAATTTGTTCTAGGATTTAAGTCATTTTGGAGGAAAAAAAAATTGTGGCCAAAATGTTCAAACCTACTTGACTAAAGTTAGAATCCTAAATGAGAGTTGCAGGTGCCTAGCACCCTCGCAGATCAGGCCACCTGCTTTAGAGGAGCTTAAATATGGATTTAAAAACCTAATTTTAGGCCTAGGGCCTGATCAAGCATTTTATGTACCATATATATTCGTTCATAAGCTGAATTTTTTTAGTAAAAAGCACCAGAGACAGGGGTTGGCTTATGAACGAGTATAGAGAGGTAGAGGTGGGGTGCAGCCCCTCCCCCCAACAGAGGGAGCAAGGAGAGGCAGCACAGCCAGCAGAGACAGAAAGGAAGAGGCGGGGCCAGAGTGTCTCCGCTTTTGGCCACGCTGCCTTCCCCCCAGTGTCCAAAGCAGCTGCAGCTCTGGGGGTGGCAGGCTGCAGCTGTGACGCTCAGCCCCGCCCCCCAGAGCAGGCTGTGGCTGCACCACCCACCCTGCCACACCGGAGCATGCTGCAGCTGTGCTGCCCAGCCCACTGGAACTTGCTGCAGCCGCGCCGCCCGGTCTGGATCACTGGACCAGGCTGCAGCCGTGCTGCCCAGCCTGCCGGAGCAGCTCCAGCCAGGCCAGAGACATCCTCCCCTGGCCTTCCCCAGATAAGGTGGGAAGGGATGGGAGGGGGAGAGTGTGGGTGTCCCGGGCTAGGGGTGGAGTCATGTGGGGGGTGGTCACAGGGGTTACTCCCCTGATCCCCAGCTTCTCCTCCCCCCAAAATTTCCCCATCAGCTGCTGTCTCGGTCCGTCAGGGTAAGCCCCTGGAGTGCCGGGATGCTTTGTTTACTTAGGTATACCTCTGTGCCTGCAGATGCGAGGTAAACAAACCATCTCGGCCCGCCAGCAGCTTATCTTGATGGCCCAGGAGCCAAAGTTTGCTGACCCCCTGAATTATAGGGTCCGCTTATGAATGGGTCATAAAAATTTTCCATTTTTACTTATCCATCTTGTGTGGGTCAGCTTATACACAAATCGGCTTATGATCGAGTATAGATGGTATTTCAGAATTCCTGTTGACTTCAGTGGGAGGTTTGGATGTATGTTAATATCAATAGAATATGGGTGCATAAAAATACAGGATGGAGACCCTACATTTGAGGGATTTGTGACAGAGATGAACAAAGCTAAGCCATTTACTTCACCAAGTTTCAAGAAACCAGCTTCTATTTTGATCCTTGTGTGTTCTGATTGGTCATTCTCTGAATTTCAGATTCACAAATACTAAATTTCACATGTAAACTCAGTCAAAACCTGACCAGCTTCACTTGGTTTTGCATTAAAAAACTGTGTTTAACCACACATTTCAGATAATTTCAACACAAATCTATAAATGGGGCATGGCTCGTTTGGAACCAGGACTGCCGCAAATGTTATACCATGTTCTTTTGGTGTCACAGTCTGGAAGTTTTGCCTGAAATAACCCACTCACTTAGCAGACATTTTTCTTCTGGGAAAGAATAAAGCAGTTCTGCTGACTCAGAACCATGGTGTAGGTGGCTTGTTACTCCCCTAGATGAAAGGGAGGTGGGAGTGGCTCTTTGGGTGTAGAGAATCTAGGATGTGGACTGAGCAGTCCTGTAGTAGGAACCCTAGGAGATACTAAGTCTGAAGTGAAGGCTTGAACTGTATTGTTTCTTAATATAGACAAACCCAGAAAGGGGTTAGTCTTTGTGCATGAACTGTGTGTTAGAGTAGAAATTGTAAAGGCATCTAGTCAAACATGGTCTCACAAGAAATTTTTTGGTGGCCTCAGAGTGTGGCCACCAACTCTTGCTGGTGGCCATTCTGACAATTTTTCCTAAAATGTTTAATTAACTTTAGGAAAAACAAATATGCACATATACACATCCAAATCATTGTAATTTCTGTAGATTTTTATTGCATACTCAGTAATAATAATGTACAGTTGTCTTATTCTTTACTGGACCCAAACAGAATAGAAACAAATAACATACTTTGCACATTCTTGTCTTTTGTTGCATCACCATCCAGGAGGCTGTGGCCACATGAAAAGCGTCTGGTGGCCACATGCAGCCACGGTGGCCGCATTTGAGAAAAATTTAGATTAAAAATTATTATTGAAATGGAGCCCTAGAAAAATAATGCCCACATGATTCTTCTTTTCTTTCAGGTCTTGACCCAGCTGGCCCTTCATTCAGTGGGAAACCACCAAATGAGAGATTGGATCATACAGATGCACAGTTTGTTGACATCATTCATACTGATATAGATGGTAATGACATAGCTTATACTTTCCTGCTTGAGTTTAGGAGGAAATATACAACATGGAATGCAGGAGTAGGAAAGAGGAGGAGAGAAAGCCAATTAGGAGCATCTAAGTAATGTTGCTCTGGTTCAGACTGATAAACAGGAGCAGTTGTTGCTATCTAAGTTGTTGTTATCTAAGGGTCTGATCCCATTGTACTCAATGGGAGTCTTTCCATTGACTTCACTGGCATTAAATAAGTCCCTGTGTGCCTGTTCAAACTGAAAATGGAATTCATTTTAGAGATGAAGGGCTCAATCCTTCTGTTCTTATATGAAGGGTTTGGTTGTCATCAGATTATTTTGAGCGACCTAATTCAGCTCTAGATCCAAAACTAATTAGTATCAGAACTTTTTTAATTTAAAAAGTCAACAAATGTGTAGGGCAGATGATTCACTCCCACACAACTCTCCTTTTGTTCATAGGACACTATTTTCTAGTAATTTATGTCTATATTATTCTAGTAAATGCACTTTGAAGGAAGAAGAATTCATGCAGTCTCCCCAGAAAATCAAAATATGTGTAAATATAATGGGTCAATTCACACTGGGTTCTTTGTAGGCTAGTTAAGCATTAAGATAATTTGTGCAATGCTCACATCATGTCCATACACACATCTAGAACTGTGAACACTTGAATTTGACCCCGTAGTATTATTCTGTCATATAGGCAACTACCACTCCCATTGACTTCTGTGGAGGATGGACTTTAACTGACGATGGATTTAGAGCACTATTGAGAATCCTCAGCAGAACCACATTAGTGTAATGCTGAAATCAAGATTTTCATCATACAAAAAAAAAATCAAGAAAGTCAGTCAGGATTTCCACAGCACCATAATTCTGCCAAGAATAGTTAGTTCAGATGATTTTTAAGAGCACAAAAAGTCTCTCATCTCTGTCCTTTGGTCATATGTATCACAATAGGGTCTCAATAATAATATTAATAATTAACATTAATGTATTGACTTACATATTAAGACATATTAAAACATTAATATTTAAAACATCTTGACCTGGTAAACTAAGATCATATGCAGTAAAATGAATAAGCATAGTAGAACCTTAGCATTATGAACACCTCGGGAATGGAGATTGTTCGTAACTCTGAAATGTTCGTAAATCTGAACAAAATGTTATGGTTGTTCTTTCAAAAGTTTATAACTGAACATTAAGTTAATACAGCTTTGAAACCTTACTATGCAGAAGAAAACCAACTTTCCCTTTATATTTTTAGTAGTTTACTTTTAACACAGTACTGCACTGTATTTACTTTTTTTTTGTCTCTGCTGCTTCCTGATTGTGTACTTTCAATTTCAAATTAGGTGTGTGGTTGACCAGTTCAGTTCAGAACGCTGGTGTTCATAACTCTGAGGTTCTACTGTATACATGTGTGTTTAAAGTATATGGATCTAATCCAAAGCCCACTAAAATCAGTGAGAGTCTCTGAGGGGGTAGGAAGGCTGGAAGGTCAGTTCCTTTCCATTCTGCTACATTGTATTCAGGTCTGCTAGTTTGTCTCAGGGCTCAGTGGTTATGAGCATAGAATGAAAATCCCTAATTGAACTAACATGGGTGCAGAATTTTGATTGCTGAGGCAAACCAGAGCTCTGAATTTCCTGATCTTTGTGCAATTAAAATCCCTACCACAACACTATGTAAACATAGGGTTCTAGTCTTCTTTCATTCCATGCATGGCAATCTCATTGGTGTCAATGGGTGTCCTGTGCAAACATCTGGTTAGCATATAGCCCACTGATTTCTGCATAGTATTACTTTTGTTTTTAAAGAAAATAACATGATTAAAAGGAAAAAAAGTGCAACTAGAAAAAAAGGAACATACTCAGTTTGTCTCAGTAGGAGTGAAGAACAAGAGGAAAATAAGCTCCAGAAACTTTTATTTACCTTTAAGAC
Organism: Mauremys mutica; assembly: GCF_020497125.1. Lineage (NCBI taxonomy): Eukaryota > Metazoa > Chordata > Testudines > Geoemydidae > Mauremys > Mauremys mutica. The sequence goes on along the minus strand of NC_059072.1, from coordinate 187,066,089 downwards.
TGTTGCAGGGCAAGGACCCACCAGTGCGGTGCCTCCTGCTGGTTGTCCAGTGAATTAGCTCTTTTCCAGCTTCGGAGCTCCCTCTGCCAGCTGATGTCTCACCTGCCACTGGCCCCCAAGTCCCTCCTGGACCCTGGTGCCCTTTGCCAAGGGGTTCCACCCACCACAGTACCCCCTCTGTCTGGGTCTCCCCTCCCAGGGGAACCCCCAACCCTCTATCCCACCTTGCCGCAGTGGCTACTGCTAGTCTCCATCTAGCCCCCGCTCACTGAGGCAGACTGCAGTCTGTATACCACTCATCGGCAAGGCTGCCTTTACCTATCTCTGGGCTGCCCCCCTGCAGCCCCAATACCTTTTTGGCCTTCTTAGCAAGGCCTGCAGCCTGGGGTTTTACTAGGCTGGAGCTCCCTAGCTCCCTCTGCCCTTCCCCAGCACTGCTCCACCTCAGGTACCCTTCTCAGCTACCAGGCAGCCAGGTCCGTCTCTCTCAGGAATCTAGAGAAAGAGTGTGTGTCAGCCTCTTGCCCCTCAGCCCTCTCACAGGGCCAGCTGTGGTCTGACTGGGGCATGGCCCCACCTGTGGCTGCTTCCCCCAATCAGCCTAGCCTTTCCCCCGCTGCAGCCCTCTCCCAGAACTGTTTTAAGCCCTTCAGCGCAGGAGTGGGGTGACCCCTACAACGCCTTATTAAACATTATTGTGTAATTACAAAGTATCATTTGAAAATTCCATTCATGTATTTTATTACCTCAGATGTTTTTACTTTAGTTCTAGGCTTCAGGGAACCTTTAGGACATATCGATTTCTATCCAAATGGAGGAGCAGATCAGCCTGGCTGTCCACAAACACTGTTTAGTGGTAAATAAAGATATGTTCATTTTAATTCAGAAAAGAGCATGGCAGAAGATGTATACAGTTAATCAACTAAGGTTTGGTAAGACAAAACTGAAATCAGTGGGGCTTGCATGTATAGAACTGTTGGGATAGCTGAGCCCAGTGTATTCTTTTTCTTTCCCACTCTGCTACTGGATGAATAAGAATTAGTCCATGCACACTGCTACTAGATTTTGACCAAAATACCTGCTGTATCTTATTACTTACAATGTATACAGTGTGTGTAAGATGCTTACTATCTTTGTATATGTGTATATAGTCATGCCAGGGGAGGAATGAGAGGCTGGGGGTACAGCAGTTGTACAACGTCCTTCTCCCAGAGAGTTTACATTGAAAAGGTGATATAATGTTACAGTCTGCAGCTGTATTGCCTTTCCACAGACCCTTTCTGCAGTGGGGACCTCCCTGTTAAGAGGGATGTCTATTGGGCAGCTCTGACTAGGGAGAGTTCCTGGTAGAATGGCTACAGCAGAGCCCCACTGCCAAGAGTAATGTGGGACCACAAGGGACCAGAACTGCTGTGGCGGGCCCTGTGTGGATGGCCCTGGATACTTGAGAATCCTTTAGGATTCCTGGACATCTGCAGTGTTATGGAAAGGTCCTACAGCCTAGTTTGTGGGGAGAGAGGAACGTGCCCCCCAGAAGAACAGCATGGGGGAAATCTTGATAAGGAGATGCTCCCAGAAGGTCTTTCTCCCTGAGCTTCCTCTCATGTGGGGGGCAATTTGGCCCATTTTGACTTGGGCCTATGTTTAATCCCAATAACTCTGTAAATTTTGCAAGAGGGCTCAGTACAATACTTGTTCTATGTACACTGCCCCTTTGTTCAGCAACTGTATACTCTAGCTCCTCCTTAATTCCTCATCTTTTATTTTTGGATAGGTATAAATCCATTCCTCACCTTTGAAAGCTGGTAGCCAAATATACCACAAGTCAACCTTCTCCCTGAGCAGTAGGGAATAATTTAGTCATTGGCAAGAACTGAAATGGGATTACCATATATACTCATTCATAAACCAAATTTTTTTAGTAGAAAAGGGAAGCACCAGAGACGGGGGGTTGGCTTATGAACGAGTATAGAGAGGGAAAGGTGGGGACACAGCCCCTCGCCCCCAACAGAGGGAGCAAGGAGAGGCAGCACAGCCAGCAGAGCCAGAAGGGAAGAGGCGGGGCCAGAGTCTCTCCACTTCTGGCCACGCTGCTTTCCCCCCAGCCTCCAAAGCAGCAGCAGCTCCGCGGCTGGCAGGTTGCAGCTGTGCCACTTGGCCCCACCCCCCAGAGCAGGCTGTGGCCACACCGCCGGAGCGTGCTGCGGCCGTGCCGCCCGGCCCAGCCCACTGGAACATGCTGCAGCCGCGCCGCCCGGTCTGGCCTGCCGGAGCAGGCTGCGGCCGTGTGGCACAACCTGCCGGAGCAGCTCCAGCCAGGTCAGAGACATCCTCCCCTGGCCCTCCCCAGATAAGGTAGGAGGGGAGGGGATGGGGAGAGTGTGGGGGGGTCCCAGACTAGGGGTGGGGTCATGTGGAGGGTGGTCACAGGGGTTACTCCCCTGACTTCCAGCTTCTCCCCCCCAAAAAATGTCCCCACCAGTTGCTGCCCCGGCCCGTCAGGGTAAACAGTTGGCACGCCAGGGCACTTTGTTTACTTAGGTTTACCTCTGTGCCTGCAGACGCTCGAGGTAAACAAACCACCAGCGGCTTATCCTGATGGCCTGGGAGCCAACGTTTGCTGATCCCTGAATTATAGGGTTGGTTTATGAACAGGTTATAAAAATTTTCCATTTTTACTTATCCATCTTGTGGGGGTCAGCTTATAAACGAACTGGCTTATGATTGAGCATATATGATATTTTGTTGTGTGGCTAATATTGTTTCTCTTTAGGAAACGATATAAAATAAAATTAAAAAAATAGATGGAGATATACCTAACTCATCAAACTGAAAGGGACCCCAAAAGGTCATCGAGTCCAGCCCCCTGCCTTCACTAACAGGGCTAAGTACTGATTTTGCCCCAGATCCTTAAGTGGCCCCGTCAAGGATTGAACTCACAACCCTAAATTTAGCAGGCCAATACTCAAACCACTGAGCTATATTCAGTACATATTCCTTCCATCTTTAATTTTTCTTTTTTAATTAAAGGAGCTGAGTTTTTTAAATGTGATCATCAGAGATCTGTTTTCTTGTTCCTGTCATCCTTGAGATGGAGTTGCAACATAACAACATACCCTTGTGATTCATACTTGGATTACAAGAATGGAAAATGTGCCAACTGTGAAGCTTTTCAACCAATGCCATGTCCAGTACTGGGTAAGAGTTACATGGTGGTGTCTGTTTTGTAAGTTGGAAGGAGAAATAATGTATTGGTGACTTTTTCATAGCAGTTTCGTCATTGAAAATAGCTGTTTCTCAGGTAGTTTAGACTTTGTATCCATATTGCAGCCTTCTGTAAATATTACAGGAGACATTTACAGGATCTGTGGAAAGGGGTTGCTTGCAGAACTACCTAGCATCTAAAAATAGCCTAAAGTTTTAATGCTATGACTGCTTCTTTAAAGGCCTCTAGATTCATTGCAGGGGTTAAATCCATATAAACTTTCTTCAGTGGGCTTACTAGTCCAAAACAGAGGCAGGCAACAAAAATAATTAGAATCATGTAGAAATATAAGGTTAGGGAGAGATTGAAGAGATTGAGACAGTTTCATTTAGAGAGGAGACGAATAAGAGGGGCATGATAGAAATATGCATAATAATAAATGGTAAAGAAGTTAAATCAGGCATACTCATGTACCCTCTTTCATAGCACAAGAATAAGGAGACAATTAATGAGACTGACTGGCAACAAATTAAAAAATGGGTAAAATGGAAATACTTTTTATATTGAGTCCTAGAGTTTAATAGGATTCAGAGTGGATTAAACATTTATAAGATAAAATATCCACAAATACATTACACAGGATAAAAAACCCAACATTCTTAGGAAGCATATCAGCCCTCATAATTCAGTGATAAGATAACTGATAATTTATGGGAAGAACAGGAAGAAACTTAACCTATGGACCTTTTCCTTAATTGTTCAGTAGGAGGTTTCTTACGTCTTCCTCTGAAGCAGTTGGTAATGGCCACTTTTGGAATAAGATACTAGACAAGATGGTCCCCTGCTCTAATCCAGAATGACAATTCTTATGATCTTAGTATAGCAGGAGAAGTATGTTAAGTGGCCTACTGAAGACTGAAAGGATATATATTATCTGTTGGACTGGCTGGATTATTTTCATGTTTTCCAAATCAGTTTTCTTTCCCAATTAATGCGCTGAAAAATTATGATAAAATTTATAACCTTCAGTAATTTGCTCTTTTGTATTTGTGGCTATTTTGCTTAGTACTCTAATGTTGAATTTATAAAATTTGTATTTCAGGTTATTTTGCTGATAAGTGGAAAAACTATTTAATCCAAAAAGACCCTCCGGAGACAAGGGCTTATTTTGATACCTCAGGCCAAGAACCATTCTGCAGTAAGTGACTGACCATGCATTACTTTTTTACACTTACCAAATTTATCACTGATTATTAACTGATCCAGAAGAGATGAAATGTTCTTGATTAAATTTTGAACATTGCCACTATATGACTTGTAAAATACTATAATTAAAAGAAGCTAAACAGTCAGCGAAGTGTCAGTTTATAGAATGGGGAAAGGAGAGGGATGATCTGGCCAGAATAGTAAGCAATGAGTGAGCTGAACAGGAAAGAGAAATAAATGCAGCTGCATTGGATATGGAGAAAGATGGGCTGTTAGGAGGGAAAGGGGAGCCAGAGAGCTAGGCTAGTTAGTTACTGAGGAGAGGCTGGGTGAGAAAACTTGCTTAGGTGGGAAAGCAAGGGAACATGGTTGTACTGTACATATACAGTAATAAGCAAAACACATGTAGCGGAACAAGAAGCCCTGACACAACTGGGCACAGTAAAGTACTAATACACAAGAACCAACAGAGAAATTAGACCAATAAATGAGTCAGGAGAGCAAGGTAATTACTGAGTGAAACCTATGGTAATCCCTAGGAATTCAAAAAGGAAAAAAAGGGTACTGAGGAAACCAATAAACAAAAGAGACTATGAAATAAACAAAAGAGGTAAATCAAACTAAAAACCCAAAACACATATAGGGAAAACAAACTTAAAACATTTATATAAAGTGAGACTTGTTTTTGGAGCAAAGAATATTAAAAAATACCAAAATATACAAAACAGTTTTAATTAAATTTAGTGCTCAAAACAACCTCAAATAGTTTCTTTTCCTCTGATTATTCACACAATTGCTGTATTGGCAGCCATAATGCAATCCAATTTCCTCCAACATTCTGGCAATATACCTCAACTATTTTCCGGAAGTGTAATGCTTTACAACATTCTCATTCATTGTTTCTGGAGGCTGCCAACAAAGATGGCAGTTCGAGTCTGACCCCTCATTCCTTTGTCAGGCAGAGCTCCCACTGAAGTGAATAGAAGTTTTGGCTGAGCAATGGAATACAGGATCAAACTCTTAACAGCAATAGTGCTGGTTGTTTTGTGATGTTGATGATCTGTAATGGGGTATCCTGGCCCTTTAGGCCTAGAGGAGGCCAGAAAACCCTGTTTCAGGGACATTGGAACTAGAAAAGGAGAAGGTAGTGGTCAAAGCCAGAAGAGAGAGGAAGGAATCCCAGGGAGTTAGTAGCTGGATGGGGAAAACCCAGGACACTAAGGTATCTGGAATCAGGAGCCCTGTGGTATAGAGTGGGGCATGGTGCCCCTGTCTCCCCACAGATCCAGAGGAGCTCTCAGTAGGACAGCAGTATATATGCTGCCATCTCCCTCAGACGCTTGCAGGGGAGACGCTGGCAGGAGAAGGAAGTCAAAGCTAGAACGCTGAACTCCTAGTAGGAAAGGCTGCAAGTGGCAGACTGATGAGGAAACAGACTGAGACAGAGGAAAAGCTCCAAGTATGGTAGAAAAGCCAGAGCAGAGTATGAACTTTTAGGTAGTGGTGAAGGGTATTATTTGGGGGGGGGGGTTGAAGACTGTTGTTGGACTGTTTTTGTTAGTAAACAGGCCCCAAAGGGAGAGTGGGACTAGCCACAAAATAGATTGGGGGTATGTCTACACTACGAAATCAGGTTGATTTTATAGAAGTTGATTTTTTAGAAATCAATTTTATACAGTCAATTGTGTGGGTCCCCACTAAGTGCATTAAGTCGGCGGAGTGCGTCCACAGTAGCGAGGCTAGCATCGACTTTTGGAGCACTGGACTGTGGGTAGCTATCTCACAGTCCCTGCAGTCTCCTCTGCCCATTGGAATTCTGGGTTGAGCTCCCAATGCCTGATGGGGCAAAAACATTGTAGCGAGTGGTTTTGGGTACATGTCGTCAGGCCCCCCTCCCTCCCTCTTTCCGTGAAAGCAACGGCAAACAATTGTTTCTCGCCTTTTTTCCTGGGTTACCCATGCAGACGACATACCACGGCAAGCATGGAGCCCACTCAGCTCACTGTCACTGTACGTCTCCTGGGTGCTGCTGGCAGATGCAGTGCTATATTGCTACACAGCAGCAGCTCCTTGCCTTCACGGCAGAAGATGGTGCAGTACGACTGCTAGCCATCATGGTCATCTCGTGGGTGCTCTTGGCCGACCTTGGTGAGGTCAGGGGCACCTCGGCAAACATGGGTGCACCTGGCAGACCTCAGTGAGATCAGTCAGGTGTGCCTGGACATAAATAGGAGTGACTCCAGGTCATTCTCTTCTTTAAGTTTTGTCTCATGGAGATTCAGTCCTGCCTGAATATAATGCAAGCTGGAGGCTTCTACCTCAGGCTTCTCTCCCAGCCGGCAGCACCGTGCGGTTGCATCTACCCCAGCCTACCCCTTGCTCCCATGGCTCATGAAGCCTGGACAGTAGTAAGGAGAAGTTCAACTATAGGCTGAGCAAGTGCAGAATCATGGTAGAATGTGCCTTTGGACATTTAAAAGCTCGCTGGCGTTGTTTGCTACTACTGTTTGCAATTAGAAGAGCACAGCAAGGCGCGCTGCGTATCACAGAGGGTTTGAAAACCAATTTCATGACTGGCCAGGCTTCAGTGTGACAGTTGAGTGTGTTTCGCCTTGATGTAAACCCACTGCCTTTCTTGATTTTAATTCCCTGTAAGCCAACCTGGTAAGCCGTGTCGTCAGTCGCCCCTCCCTCCGTGAAAGCAATGGCAGACAATCGTTTCGCGCCTTTTATCCGCAGAGATGCCATACCATGGCAAGCGTGCAGCCCGCTCAGCTCAGCTGCCAATCTTGTGTCCTGGATACTGCTGGTAGCAGATAGTGCAGTAGGACTGCAAACTGTCATCTTCGAACAACCGCTTCCGCTGCCATTCTGCTCTCCTGCTCTGGCAGCAGACAGTGCAGTAGGGCTGCAAACCATCGTCATCAAATGACCGCTTCCGCTGCCACCATACCACAGCAAGCATGGAGCCCACTCAGATCACCGCAGCAGTTATGAGCACAGTAAACACCACGCGCACTATCCTGCAGTATATGCAGCACCAGAAACTTCAAAAGCAGGCGAGGAGGTGACAGCAGGGTGGTGATGAGAGTGATGAGGACAAGGACACAGACTTCTTTCAAAGCATGGGCCATGGCAATGTGGACATCATGGTGGTAATAGGGCAGGTTCATGCCGTGGAACACCGATTCTGGGCCCGGGAAACAAGCACAGACTGGTGGCACCACATAGTGTTGCAGGTGTGGGATGATTCCTAGTGGTTGCGAAACTTTTGCATGCGTAAGGGCACTTTCATGGAACTTTGTGACTTGCTTTCCCCTGCCCTGAAGCGCCAGAATACCAAGATGAGAGCAGCCCTCACAGTTCACAAGCGAGTGGCGATAGCCCTCTGGAAGCTTGCAACGCCAGACAGTTACCGGTCAGTCGGGAATAAATTTGGAGTGGGTAAATCTGCTGTGCTCCAAGTAGCCAGCATGATCACTGAGCTGCTGCTATCAAGGGTAGTGACTCTGGGAAATGTGCAGGTCATAGTGGATGGCTTTGCTGCAATGGGATTCCTTAACTGTGGTAGCGTGATAGACAGAACGCATATCCATATCTTGGGACCGGAGCACCAAGGCAGCGAATACATAAACCGAAAGGGGTACTTTTCAATGCTGCTGCAAGCATTGGTGGATCACAAGGGACATTTCACCAACATCAACGTGGGATGGTCGGGAAAGATACATGACACTCGCATCTTTAGGAACTCTGATCTGTGTGAACAGCTGCAGCAAGGGACTTACTTTCCAGACCAGAAAATAACCACTGGGGATGTTGAAATGCCTATAGTTATCCTTGGGGACCCAGCCTACCCCTTAATGCCATGGCTCATGAAGCCATACACAGGCACCCTGGACAGTAGTTAGGAGCTGTTCAACTATAAGCTGAGCAAGTGCAGAATGGTGGTAGAATGTGCATTTGGACATTTTAAAGTGTGCTGGTGCAGTGTACTGACTCGGTTAGACCTCAGCGAAACCGATATTGCCATTGTTATTACTGCTTGCTCTGTGCTCTACAATCTCTGTGAGAGTAAGGGGGAGAAGTTAATGGCGGGGTGGGAGTTTGAGGCAAATCGTCTGGCCACTGATTACGCATAGCCAGACACCAGGGCAGTTAGAAGAGCACAGCAGGGCATGCTGCGCATCAGAGAAGCTTTGAAAACCAGTTTCATGACTGGCCAGGGTACGGTGTGAAAGTTCTGTTTGTTTCTCCTTGATGAAAACCCGCCCCCTTGGTTCATTCTACTTCCCTGTAAGCCAACCGCCCTCCCCTCCCCTCTTTGATCACCGCTTGCAGAGGCAATAAAGTCATTGTTGTTTCAAATTCATGCATTCTTTATTAATTCATCACACAGATGGGGGGATAACTGCCAAGATAGCCCGGAGGGGTGGAGGAGGAGGGAAGCACCGGGTGGGGTAGTGGAGGAGGGGAGGAGGGAAGAACAAGGCCACACTGCACTTCAAAACTTATTGAATGCCAGCCTTCTGTTGCTTGGGCAGTCCTCTGGGGTGGAGCGGTTGGGTGCCCAGAGCCCCCCGCTCCACTGTGTTCTTGGGTATCTGGATGAGGAGGCTATGGAACGTGGGGAGGAGGATGGTTGGTTACACAGCGGCTGCAGCGGTGGTCTGTACTCCTGCTGCCTTTCCTTCACCTCAGCTATACACCGGAGCATATCAGTTTGATCCTTCATTAGCCTCAGCATTGCTTCCTGCCTCCTCTCATCACGCTGACGCCACCTATCATCTTGATCCCGCCACCTCTCCTCTTGCTCCTACCACCTGACCTCTCGTGCGTCCCTCCTGTCCTCGCATTCATTTTATGCTTTTCTGTACTCTGACGTTGTCTGCCTCCACGCATTCTGCTGGGCTCTTTCAGTGTGGGAGGACTACATGAGCTCAGAGAACATTTCATCACGAGTGTGTTTTTCTCGTCTTCTAATCTTCACTAGCCTCTGGGACGGAGATGATAGGGGAAGCATTGAAACATATGTAGTTGCGGGAGGAAAAAAGGGAGAGTAGTATTTAAAAAGACACATTTTAGAGAACAATGGATAGACTCTTTCACAGTGAACCAAGCTGTTAACATTACATAGAGCATGTGCTTTCTTTTCAAGGTTGCAATTACCTCTTATATTGAGAGCCTGCCGGTTTGGTGTGAGAAATCACACACGCAGGGCTGGCGGGCAACAGAATTCTGCTTGCAGGCAGACATTGTAAGCCACAGTCTTTTGGTTTCTTTAACCTTCATAACATGTGGGAATGGTTTCAAACAGCAGCACCCTCGTTTCCCATACCAAGCACCCATTGGGTTGGCCATTTAAAATGGGTTGGCCATTTAAAAGGAGGGGCTGCAGTTTTCAGGTTAACGTGCAGCACAAACCCAACTAACCCCCCCTTCCCCCCAAATCTCTGAGATGAGCGCTTCACCCCTCCCCACACCGCGTGGCTACCAGGGGGGATGATTTCTGTTCAGCCACAGGCAAACAGCCCAGCATGAATGGCCACCTCTGAATGTCCCCTTAATAAAATTCCCCTATTTCAACCAGGTGACCATGAATGATATCACTCTCCTGAGGATAACACAGAAAGATAAAGAACAGATGTTGTTTGAATGCCAGCAAACACCGGGACCATACGCTGCCATGCTTTGTTATGCAATGATTCCAGACTACGTGCTACTGGCCTGGCATGGTAAAGTGTCCTACCATGGCAGACGGAATAAGGCCACCCTCCCCAGAAACCTTTTGCAAAGGCTTTGGGATTACATCCAGGAGAGCTTCGTTGAGATGTCCCTGGAGTATTTCCGCTTCATATCCATACACATTAACAGACTTTTCTGGTAGCTGTACTGGCCGCGAATGCATCCCAAGTCTTCAGGGCAAATTAATCATTAAACACCCTTGCTTTTAAATCATGTATTATATTTACAAAGGTACACTCACCAGAGGTCCCTTCTCTGCCTCCAAGGTCCGGGAGCCCACCTTTGGTGGGTTGGGAGGGTACTGGCTCCAGGGTGATAAACAGTTCCTGGCTGTCAGGGAAAATGGTTTCTCCGCTTGCTTGTTGTGTGCTATCTTCAACCTCCTCCTCCTCATCTTCCTCGTCCCCAAAATCTGCATCCCTGTTGCGTGAGAATCTATTGACGGAGTCCATGCACAGGGGTGGGGAAGTTGTCAGGGTACCCCCTAGAATGGCATGTGGCTCATCATAGAAGCGGCATGTCTGAGCCTCTGACCCGGAATGGCTGTTTGCCTCTCTGGTTCTTTGGTAGGCTTGCCTGAGCTCCTTAAGTTTCACGTGGCACTGCAGCTGGTCCCTGTTATAGCCTCTGTCCTTCGTGCCCTTGGAGATTTTTTTAAATATTTGGGCATTTTGTCTTTTGGAATGGAGTTCTGATAGCACGGATTCCTCTCTCCATACAGTGATCAAATCCAGTACCTCCTGTCTGGTCCATCCTGGAGTACTTTTGCGATTCTGGGACTCCATGGTCACCTCTGCTGATAAGATCAGCATGGTCACCTCTGAGCTCACCACACTGGCCAAACAGGAAATGAAATTCAAAAGTTTGCAACACTTTTCCTGTCTACCCGGCCAGTGTATCTGAGTTGAGAGTGCTGTCCAGAGTGGTCACAATGGAGCACTCTGGGATAGCTCCCAGAGACCAATACCATCGAATTGCGTCCACACTACCCCAAATTCAACCCTTGTCGGGGAGGAGTACAGAAATTGATTTTAAGAGCCCTTTAAGTTGACAAAAATGGCTTCGTCATGTGTATGGATGCAGGGTTAAATCAATCTAATGTTGCTAAATTCGACCTAAACTCATAGTGTAGACCAGGGCTGGGTAAAGTTCCTAAGAGGTTCAGAGGAGGAGAAAGAGGGTATGTCTACACTACGGGATTATTCTGATTTTACAGAAACCGTTTTTTAAAACGGATTGTATAAAGTTGAGTGCACGCGGCCACACTAAGTACATTAATTCGGCGGTGTGCATCATGTACCGGAGCACACCGCCGAATTAATGTCGATTTCCGGAGCATTGCACTGTGGGTAGCTATCCCGTAGCTATCCCATAGTTCCCGCAGTCTCCCCCGTCCATTGGAATTCTGGGTTGAGATCCCAATGATGGTGGGGCAAAAACAGTGTTGCGGGTGATTCTGGGTAAATGTTGTCACTCAATCCTTCCTCCGTGAAAGCAACGGCAGACAATCATTTCACGCCCTTTTTCACCTGGATTGCCCTGGCAGACGCCATAGCATGGCAACCATGGAGCCTATTTTGCCTTTTGTCACTGTCACCGTATGTGTACTGGATGCTGCTGACAGAGGCGGTACTGCACTGCTACACAGCAGCATTCATTTGCCTTTGCAAGGTGGCAGAGACGATTACCATCCTGTAAACAGGTTGGACTCACCCCTGCGGCGCCTCCTGCTGGTGCTTCTGGGAATTAGCTCTCTGCAACGCTGGAGCGCCCTCTGCAGGCTGGTGATCCACCTGTCTTCAGGCCCCTCGTGTCCCTCCCTGGACTCGGTGCCCTTTTACAAGGGGTGCTGCCCCCAGCAGTAACCCCTTTCTCTCTGGGTCTCCCCTCCTTGGGGAACTCCTACCCTCTAGCCCCACCTTGCCTCAGTATGTGGCTACTGTCAGTCATTGTCTAGCCCCAAACCCTGGGGCAGACTGCAGTATCAGCCTATTCATCACAGGCAAGGAGGGTTTGGACCTGCTGCCTTGGCCTACCCCTGGGCTGCCCTCTGCAACCCCCAGTACCTGTTAGCCCACTGCTAGGCCGCAGCCTGGGGTTTTCTAGGCTGGAGCTCCCCAGCTCCTCAGCCTTCCCCAGCCCTGCTTCACTCAGGTATCCAGTCTCCAGCTCCTAAGCAGCCAGGCCCATCTCTCTCTGAAGGCAGAGAGAGACTGTCTCGGCTTCTGGCTTCCCTGGCCTTTTTATAAGGCCTGTGGCTCAGTTTGGGGCGTGGCCTCACCTGCAGCCACTTCCCCAATCAGCCCAGGCTAAAGGCTGTCTTCTCAAGCCCTGCCAGGCCACTTTTTAAACCCCTCACAGCAGGAGCAGGGTCCACCCTGCTACACATCCCTATTGCACCGTCTGCCATTGTAAATTGACGATGAGATGATGGTTATCAGTCATTTTGCACCGTTTGCATTTGGAAATGCAAATGGATGACGGTTATCAATCCTTTTGTACCGTCTGCTGCTGTAATGGGTGCTCCTGGCTGGCCTCGCTGAGGTCGGCCGGGGGCGCATGGACAAAAATGGGAATGACTCCCTGGGTCATTCCCTTCTTTATGTTTTGTCTAAAAATAGAGTCAGTCCTGCCTAGAATATGGGGCAAGTCTACTAGAGAACCAGAGAGCACAGCCGCTCCGTGTCAGAGCCCCAGAGATCCCGCAGAAATGATGAGCTGCATGCCATTCTAGGGGGTGCCCCTGCAACAACCCCACCCGTTGCTTCCCTCCTCCCCCAACCCTCCTGGGCTACCGTGGCAGTGTCCCCCCATTTGTGTGATGAAGTAATAAAGAATGCAGGAATAAGAAACACTGACTTTTAGTGAGATAAAATGAGGGGGAGGCAGCCTCCAGCTGCTATGATAGTCCAGGCAGGACATTAAAGGGTGGCGGGGGAGAGGAGTGCAGCATCCCGCTGCTATGATAGTCCAGGCAGTACAGAATCTTTTCTTTAGACATGAACGGGGGGGGGGGGGGGCTGATGGAGCTCAGCCCCCAGTTGCTATAATGAGGACGGTTACCAATCCTTTTGTACCATCTGCCGGGAATGACCTGGAGTCATTCCTATTTTTACCCAGGCGCCCCTGGCCGACCTCACCGAGGCCAGCCAGGAGCACTCACAGGCTGATGATGACGATGGCTACCAGTCATTTTGCACCATCTGCCACCGGGAAGGGGATGCTGGTGTTCAGCGCTGCAGCACCCCGTCTACCAGCAGCATGCAGTAGACATAGGATGACATTGAAAAAAGGCGAGAAACGATTTTTTTCCCTTTTCTTTCGGCGGGCGGGGGGAAGGCTGTAAATTGATGACATACACCCTGAAACACCCGGGAAAATGTTTTTGACCCTTCAGGCATTTGGATCTCAGCCAAGAATGCAAATGCTTTTCGGAGACTGCGGGGACTGTGGGATAGCTGGAGTCCTCAGTCCCCCATCCCTCCCTCCATGAGCGTCCGTTTGATTCTTTGGCTTTCCGTTATGCTTCTCACGCAGCACTGTACTGAGTCCCTGCTGTGGCCTCTGTCTATCATAGCCTGGAGATTTTTTCAAATGCTTTGTCATTTCGTCTTCTGTAATGGAGCTCTGATAGAACAGATTTGTCTCCCCATCCAGCGATCAGATCCAGTATCTCCTGTACAATCCATGCTGGAGCTCTTTTTGGATTTGGGACTGCATCGCCACCCGTGCTGATCAGAGCTCCACACTGGGCAAACAGGAAATGAAATTCAAAAGTTCGCGGGGCTTTTCCTGTCTACCTGGCCAGTGCATCCGAGTTCAGCTTGCTTTCCAGAGCGGTCACAATGGTGCACTGTAGGATACCACCCGGAGGCCAATACCGTCGATTTGCGGCCACACTAACCCTAATCCGACATGGCAATACCGATTTAAGCGCTACTCCTCTCGTCGGGGAGGAGTACAGAAATCGGTTTAAAAAGCCCTTTATATCGATATAAAGGGCCTCATTGTGTGGACGGGTGCAGGGTTAAATCGGTTTAACGCTGCTAAATTCGGTTTAAACGCGTAGTGTAGACCAGGCCAGTGAAACAGAGATGGAAAACCACCTCTGGGCATGAGGAGGTGCTCAGGAGGTAACCAGTCCAGTGACAGGACCCTTTCCTTCTAAGAACTGGGGGAAGCCACCAGCTCTATTCACATAACTACAAATAGCCATCATATGGAAACTACTTTACTTAATAGCCTCTTACCTCTGATTTGAACCAGTAACCTAGAGAGAGAGATAATGAGTCGTCATCCTCATCCAATGAGTATTTTTAATAGGGAGAGAACAGGAATTATATTTATGATGTTGAATTCAATCTTTGAATCTTATTATTTTCTGTTTCTATTTTGCAGTGTATTACTACTTTGTGGATTTTATTACTTGGAACAAAAGCATTAGGAGAGGTTTCATTAGAATTAAAATAACAGACAATGCTGGAAACACAACAGAATCAAAAATGAATAGGTAAGTCATGTTTTACTCAACAGGTTTTTTATCTTTTATTTATCTACAGTTGCCTTACCTTGCAACCTAATCTCTATTGGGATAGATTAAAAAAAAAGAAGAAAACCATTAAAAGTTCTGTTAATTGGGTAAATATAAGACAATCTTAGATAGTAGAGGATCAGTTGAGGTTTTTCTGCTTTCGGGTAAAAAACTTATCATGGTCCCTTTCACTAACATCTAAAATAAAAATGGAGGGCACTATCATATAGAGTCAAAGTAGTCCGAGAATTAACACACTGAGGCAGTGACTGCTTACCAGTTATTTTAAAAAGTTACTGAGCAGACTGTTTGTAGCTGTCAGTTCAATAGCAAGCTGTTTATTATTGAATGTAAAAAATGTTCTTAAAGAGTCTTTACCATTATACATGCAATAACAGTGCTGAATTAAGGCATTAGCAACTCAGATTTTGTCTTGGCTTTCACAGATTTGTTAGAACCTAAAGACACTTTCATGTAATATGTGTATATAGGCTTTTTTCTCCTGCTATCTACATAGGTGTAAATTGGGAGTAACATCATTGAAATCAGTGGAGTGACACTCAAAAAACTAGTGTGAGCTCAGAATTATGTCCTATATAAGTGACTTATATTATCTTATGCCTCACACATATAGTGTTTCTCATCCAAAAATTGCAATGAACTTTATAAACATCAATTACTTTAATCTCTCAAGGTAGGTAAATAATTATTATTTTCCCCATTTTGAAGGGGAGGAAACAGAAGCACAGAAATTATGATCCTGCTGTTCAGAATCACAGAGTATACAAAAATGCGTATATTAATATGTACCTAATTTTGTGTGCACAGTTACCATGTTCACATACATAAATTGGGTAATTGTACACCTAATGGCCAGCGAGACATGTAATTAACCATTTTGTGTATGTAATTTTACAGTTTGTATGCACAGCTGTAGAAGTTGTCTATACAAAGTAGGTACACCGTGGCTATGTTTTATTGCAAGTGTAATTGCATATACCTGGTTTTGAAATTTAGTCCCTAAAAGAGTTGCCAAAGGTCTCACAGAAGTCTTTAGCAGAAGCAGAGGCAGAATAAACTCTAGGGGCCAGATTCTGGTTCTGGCTGCTCTGCACAGGGCATAGAGTATCAAGGGTGTGTGCATGTTAAAGATCACCTTTGAATTGCACAGATCCTATTGCACCTCTGTGCAGGGCTGATGCCCATGGGCTAGGTTAAAGCAGCCTAAGGGATGCTCTAATGTACACCAAATGAAAACTGTCTCACTGAGTTGATGACTCAGCCAGGGATCAGCATGGGACAATGGTATCCTGGTCTCATCTCCTCTGGCCATACCTCTTTTTCTGAACCCTTTGCTAGCTCTGTCCTACAGGAGAATCCTCCTTACACTGTGGCGGTGGTCCCTGGTCAGTAACAGCAGGGTAAGGGCCAGTTTACACATGTAACGTGGTGTAAAGTGGATACATGTACCAAGGAATCTGGATCCAGATCTCCAGACTCCCAGTTCTCAACTTAACCACAAGTCAAGACATCTTACAAAGAGTAATTTTTTAATAACAGTGCATCTGACTCAGATAACAATGTATTATACTTTCTCTCTAGTGAAGCTGCTACATTTCAGCAGTATAGACAAGCCAGTGTCTTTGTTGGATTTTATGAGGATTTTGACAAAATATCAAGAATTTCCTTGACTTTTTCTACAAGGACTCTAATAGGCCCAAAATATAAGCTCAGGATTCTCCGAATGAGGCTAAGATCCGCTACAGATCCAGGAAGGTAAGTGGACAATTGGTAAAAAGGATACTTGAAGATTAGATTAGATTGAGGTGTTTCTGGAAATTATTTATTGGGCTGCTTGTGGAAATTTGTGTATAATGCATAGTCCTAATACAAGCATATTGTTGTCACAACAAATTATATTCTTGTCTAAGACATAATTCATCCTGTGAAACAGTTGATTTGTGCATAAATATGAAGTACACATTCCATGTGTTGAGCATACATCCATTGTATATGCAAGTTCTGGACCTATGCTGCTTACTTTGGCAGGATACTGCCATCCTTATGCAGTCACAATTAGTTCAAAGGACCACTCCTGTGAGTGAGTATGACCTGTGTCTCTAAAGTATGCAAGATTCAACCCTTTCCTGTAACAGACATTTTAAAACAGTATTTCAGCATTTTTCTGTCCTCAGCAGTATGTCTGTATATAGATTTTCTCACACGCACATACAGAACAAACCTGTTGACTTTAGTGTAGCTCCACGTGTGAGTAAGCAAATAGAGTTTGTCCCTGTTTGGATTCTACAGTACAAGAGCAAAACATGTATGCTGTGCTTACTGACACTGATAAGTATGTCTGATTTCAGTTTTAATGCTTAAATGTCATTTCCTAAGCTCCTTTAACTATTAATGTATTAATCAGTTCATAAAGCTGACAATACCCCAGTAGCCATTCATAAAATCTCCACAGATAACTGTACAGACACCATAACATTTAAACTTTGCCTTTCCGTCTTGTGAGAACAAACCATTCACTAGAATGTTGGTAGGAGGATTTTACTTCACAATTTATCCTGCATTTAATGTAGCAACATTTTTGCATTTTAATGTATTCCACACACAAATGCCAAGTGCAGCAAAGGCAGAATTTCAAACAAAATATAATATGTGTTCCCACTCCAAGAGAATGAGTACTGAATGGAAAATATATACCATTGGAATTATGAGTCACTGACAAAAGTAAACTATTATGAATTAATAACAGTCCTAAATAACATACAGCTAAGAAGTCAGAACCTTGCTAATTTACTTGGAATCCCACGGCAAATTACTCTGTGCTGTTTTTGTTCTGTGCCTCTTAGGATAGGTCTACACTGCAATTAGACACCTGTGGCTGGCCTGTGCCAGCTGATTCAGGCTTGTGGAGCTCAGGCTGAGGGGCTGTTTAATTGTGGTGTGCCCAAGCTCTAGGACCCTGCGAGGTGGGAGGATTCCAAAGCTCGGGCTGCAGCCCAAGCCTATACAGCTACACTGCAATTAAACAACATCTTGGCTTGAGCCCCGTGAGCCCTAGTCAGATGGCCTGGGCCAGCCATGGTTGTCTAATTGCAGCATAGACATACCCTTAGAGGCACAAAATAAACCTTGCAGCCCAGGAAAAGTAAGGGCAAAGGTTACTTTAAGCCCCCTTTGTACCCTCCCAATTCTGTGCTGCTCTGAGGGCTGAACCCTGGGCGTAACAGCATACCTGTGCTGCCTGTGGGTGGCGCTGCTGTCCTGAACCACTCTAGGACATAGCAGGGGAGGGGCCGGGGCAGGGGGAGACATACTCGTGGGGACGGGGGCCCCTGCAGGGCCTGGGGCAAATTGCCCCACTTGCCCCTCGCCCCCCGGTGGCCCTGGAGCTTGCAGCCCCGCCCCCTCTTACCTTGCCGGCAGCTCAAAGCAGCAGGACAACTCAGGAGCTCAGCTGAGCTGCCCAGCTGCTGGCCACACTGCAGCTCTGCGGGGGGAGACATCCTGGTGGAGCCAGGGGCCTGGGGCAAATTTCCCCACTTGCTCACCCCCCCGTGGGCCTGGAGCTCACAGCCCTCCCCCAACTTACCTTGCTGGCAGCCCAGAGCTCAGCTGAGCTGCCCAGATGCTGGCCATGCTGTGGCTCTGAGGGGTGGCGGAAACGGGGGAGGGCCTGAGGGAGACATCTTCATGGGGCCGGGGGCCCCTGCAGGGCCCGGGCCAATTGCCCGACTTGCCCCCTCTCCTCCCTTCCCCTCTGGCCAGCCCTGGAGCTTGCAGCAGCCCCCCCCCCCTTGCCGGGCCACTCAAAAAGCGGCAGCAGGAGGACTCCCGAGCTCAGCTGAGCTGCCCAGCTGGTGCCGGCGGCTGGCCACGCTGCAGCTGGGGAGAAGCGGGGGAGGGGCCGAGGGAGCCTCAGTCTCCCCAGCTGAGAATCCTGGGAGCAAGAGGATGGTCCGGCCCGCAGACCGGAGTTCTTTGCCCACCCCCCTGGCCCTTTAATAACTAGTTCTCCTCCAGTCTAATTTTAGCAATCGGTTCTTGGGAACCGGTGGGAACTGGCTCCAGCTTACCACTGGCTTCAGGGAATAAAATATGTCAAACAACATCTTGCCTGTAAAAAGAATAATGGGGATTGAAGATGAGGGTCATTTCCTGTGCGCAGATAGCAAGACAAAATGTGAAGCATGTAAGCAAAGAAATAGACAAGAAAAAAGGTTTTGATGTGCTGGCAGTTCCATGAATTTTCCAATTAAGATTTCATTTGGTGAGGTTTTGGGGAAGAGGAGAGAGGGGGAATGAGCAAGATAATTCTTATTTTCTTTGTTATGGATTCCCAGTGTCTCTATTTCTAAAGGACTGTCTACAAAGCTTTTGTACCTCTTCAGCTATACCTATTTGAAACCAGTATAGCTAAAGGTGTATAACTCCCTAAAATGGACTTAGTTATATTGGTAGAAAAGTGCTTATACTGGTACAGCCTACTCCCATAAATTTAGGGGATAAGCTATATTGGTATTAGGCACATTTATAGCAGCATAACTAACTGTATCCACACATGGGATTGTACTGATAGAACTATTTTGGTAAAAACCCCCACTTAATTGAAATAATTAAATCGGTTCAAAAACAGTGTAGACCAGGCCTAATTAGTACGATGAAGTATGTAGGGATTCTACTCTCAGTAGAGCTAGAATGATTTTACTTAAAAGCATTTATAGTGAGAGAGATTCTAAGACCTAAATTAATGTTGTAAATATTTTTCTATCCAACAACCGTAAAACAAGAGAACCATTTCATAAGGTTTATCAGCATCCAAGGGTTTTTTTAAATTGAGTAATCTGGTAGAGTAGGCAGACCATAAATAGACTGCCCAATCTCAGATAAGTAGACTTGCCTTGTGTTCTTATTTGTGGACTGCCAGAAGTTGGGACTGGATGACAGGAGGTGGATCATTGGACAAATTGCCCATTCCTTTCATTCCCATTCATTCTGGCCCTTGAACTGGCCCTTGAACTGGCCACTATCAGACAACAGGAATACTAGCTAAATGGGCGATTGGTCTGACCTAGTACGGCCATTCTTATGTTCTTGTTCATGCTTGGAACTCCCATTAATTTTACTATGAGTTGCACATGGTCCATTATTTTAATGTTAGGTTCCAATACTGTCCTGTTTTCAGATGCATATAGCTTGGCAGTGAAAGAATTATATAATCTCCTTCCTCGCCCTCCAAAAATATTTAGTGTTTTTAAGTAAAATGTAAACAACAACAACAAAATACCAAACAAAAACAAAAACAAAAGGAGCAGCAGCACAGCAGCCAGCAACAGAGCTGAACACAGGAGGGTTTGAATGGAGCTCAGTTGAAGGAGAAGGGAGGCAAGCCCCTGTTCCTTAGGGACAGTGAGTGAGTGAGTTCTTCAGAGCGAGCTTGTGGCTTGCTTGCTGATTTCTTTTCTGTTATCAGGTTGCAGAGGCTGGTAGGGGGCAATGTTCTGAGAGAGAAGCAGAGTCTTGGATCACAGCAGGGCCGTGATTAGGCGGGCAGCCAAGCAGCCAGCCAGTGTCACAGGAACAAGCAATCGGAGTTGAAAACAGAGGAGTTTGAGGGGAGAGCTGTTGGAAGGGAAGGGAGGCAAGTTCCTGTTCCTTAGAAGCAATGAGTGAGTTCTTGAGAGCTTGCTTGCTTACTTATTTGGTTGCTGGTTTGTTTTCTGTTTGTAGAGACTGACAGGAGGCAGTGTGCTCACAGTGGAGCCTTGATTAGTGGGTTTATCAAAGCAGCCAGTCAGTGGTGCAGAAGCTGCAGCACAATAGCCAGCAAACAGAGCTGAAAACAGGGGAGTTTGGGTGGGTGTTTTTAAGGGGAGTTTATGGGAGTGAGTGTGGTTGTTTGAATTTGTGGAAGTTTTTTCCCCTTGACAGGAGCTTAGGTGTAAAGGCTATCACAGTGACAGAGGCAACTGTGGTAGTGACCTAAGGAATGGAAGAGACAAAATGACTGGGTGTGGAGCCCATGCGACGTACATTATCCTGAAGTGGGCACCTGAAAGGTGCTTTGTATGAAGTGTCGCCTGATAGGGCTGATGTAAAAGAAGAGTTGAGGTTTGGAGATGCAGGTAGAAACTATGGTTGAGCTTTGAAGATGATTTGAGCACATGATGGAGGGAAGGCGAGAGAAGGCTGAAGGAAAAACACAAGACTTACAGATGTAAGCTGGACTGGAGAACTATGAGGGTATATTGCTGGATGAGGAAAGTGGTCAGTAGAAGCATGAGACTATCCGAACCAGGCAGAGGAGAACCCCTGCTATTGAAGGTGAAATAGAGCCGAGGAACAGATTTGCTGAATTGGAAAATGAAGAAGGGGTGCAGCAGGCAGTAACAGAAGGTAGGAGGGTAAGGAAGAAGAGAAGAGGGGCTAGTCATACAGAAAGAGGGGAAGAGACAGTGGAGATAGTCAGTTTGGAGACCCAGAAGGATAGAGAATGACTCGCATAAGATTGCAAGTGAGAACAAAAGACAGAAAAAACAGGAGGAGGAAGGCTGGTGCACTGCACCATCCCAAGAAAGAGGCAGGTCTATGTGATTGTGGACTCTCTTCCAAAAATGGACAGGCCTGTCACCAGAGCTGATCCAGAGAACAGAAGTGTGTGCCAGGAGTTAAGATACAGCATGTGGGCCTGAGGCTGGAGAGGATCCTATTGGGAGCAGGAAAGAATCCACTGATGTTCACACGTGAAGGACAAAATGATACTGCTAGCTTCTCACTGGAATGCATCAAGGGAGACTTGCCAGGTTGGGGAAGATGCTTAAATAAATGAAGGTTCAGATAATCTTCAGTGGGGTTCTGCCTGTCCCTAGAAGAGAAGAATTGAGGTGAGACAAGATTCTGATGATCAACAGATGACACGGGCAGTGGTGCTATAAGGAGGACTTTGGGATGTTCAACCACTGGGAGGCATTCACAAACAGAGGACTGTTCTCATGGGATGGGTTCCACGTAAGTAGGGACGGAAATAGACTTCTGGGATGGAGGCTGGCACAAATGATTAAAAGAGCTTTAAACTAGGAATTTGAGGAAGATGATTAGGAGATATTCATGTAATCTGCATGCCTGATTCTAATATTGAGCAGGAGGAAAATCAAGTAAGAGGATAGAGCAATGGAGAAAGGAACGGCAGACGGTAAGAGAATGGACATCAAGAGGAAAGATAGTGTCATTGGTATTACTGGCAGTAGAATTATTGAACCTAATCAGACAAGGAAGCTGGGTGAAGCCAAGCAGAAACAACTAAGATGTCTGTACACCAATGCAAGTTGTCTGAGTAACAAAATGAAGGAACTAGAAATACTGATGCAGGATTTGAAACCAGGTATTATAGGGATAACAGAAACATGATGGAATTGTAGTCATGACTGGAACACAGATATTGAAGGGTATGTGCGGGCCAGGAAAGACAGAAGTAAAGGTAAAGGTGATGGTGTAGCATTATATATTAATGATGAGGTAGACTGTAAAGAAATTAGAAGTGATGGAATGGATAAAATGCAGTCTGTTTGAGTCAAAATCATGTTGGTGAAGAAAGCTAAGAGAGGCCCCACTGGGATGGTGCTTGAGGTATGCTACAGACCCTCAGAATATGATTTGGGTATGGATAGAGACCTCTTTAATATTTTTAATGAAATAAATACTACTGGGAATTATGTGATTATGGGAGAGTTTAATTTCCCAGATATAGATTGGAGGATAAGTGCTACTGATAATGGTAGGGCCCAAGTATGCCTGGATATGATAGCTGACGGATTTTTTCACCAAATAGTCACTGAACCAAAAAGAGGTGATGCCATTTTAGATATAGCATTGGTAAGTAGCCAGACCTCACCGAAGAACTGGTTGTAGAGGAGAACCTTGGTTCGAGTGTTCATGAGCTAATTCCATTTAAACTAAATAGAAGGATAAAGAAAAATAGGTCTGAAATGAGGGTCCTTGATTTCAAAAGGGCAAACTTTTTTAAAAAATAAGGGAATTAGTTAGGGAAGTGGACTGGACTGAAGAAACCAAGGATCTGAATGTGAAGGATGCTTGGAATTACCTTCAGTCAAAGTTGCAGAAACTATCTGAAGCCTACATCCCAAGCAAGGGGAAAATATTCATAGGGAAGGGTTGAAGACCAAACCAGATAAGCAAGCATCTCAGACTGGTTATTCAGAAAAAGCAGAAAGAAATGAAGCATCAGATGGATTAGCAAGGAAAGCTGTCTTTTGGAGGTCACTAAGTGTAGGATAAAAGTGAGAACTGTCAAAAGCCAAGCAGAGCTGGACCCTGCAAAGGAAATTAAAACTAACAGTAAAAGGTTCATTAGCCATATAAATAAAAAGAAAACAAGGAAAGAAGTGGTACTGCTAAGCACTGAGGATGGGTGGAGATTAAAGATAATCTAGGAATGGCCCCACACCTAAACAAGTAATTTGCCTCAGTTTTTAATAAGGGTAATTAGAAGCTTAGGAGTAATGGCAGAGTGGCTAATGGAAATGAGGGTATGGAAATAGAAATTACCACATCCAAGGTGGAAGTCAAACTCAAACAGCTCAATGGGACCAAACTGGGGGACCCAGATAATTTCTATTCTAGAATATTAAAGCAACTGGCACATGATATTGAAAAGCCAATTGCAAAGATTTTTAATGAATCCATAAACTTGGGGGTCATACCTATGATTGGAGAATTGCTAATATACTACCTATTTTTAAGAAAGGGAAAAAAAGGGATCCAGGAAACTACAGACTAGTCAGTTTGACCTCAATTGTATGCATGGTCTTGGAACAAATTTTTAAAGCAAGACTAGTTAAGGACATAGAGGTAATTGAGATAAAATACAACATGGTTTTACAGAAGGTAGATCATACCAGGCCAACCTGAGTTCTTTCTTTGAGAAGACAACTGATTTTTTTTAAAGACAAAGGAAATGAAGTAGATCTTATCTACTTGGATTTCAATACATTCCACACTGGGGAAATTATTAGTTAAATTGGAGAAGATGGAGATTAATATGAGAATTGAAAGGTAGATAAGGAACTGGGTAACGGGGAGACTACCCTGGGTCATACTGAAAGGTGAACTGTCAGGCAGGAGGACGATTACTAGTGGCGTTCCTTAGGGATTGATCTTGGAATCAATCTTATTATTCGTTCATGACCTTGACACAAAAATTAGGAGTGTGCTAATAAAATTTGCAGATAGCACACAGTTGGAGGTATTGCCAATACAGAGGAAGACTGGAATATCACAGAAGATCTGAGTGATATTGAAAACTGGAATAATATAAGAGGGATGAAATTTAATAGTGCAGAGTACAAGGTCATGCACTTGGGGACTATCAACAAGAATTTTTTCTATAAGTTGGAGTGTATCAGTTGGAAGCCACAGATGAGGAGAAAGACCTGGGTGTTTTGGTCAATCACAGGATGACTATGATCTGCCAGTGCGATGTGGCTATGAAAAAAGCCAATTCAATTGTAGGTTGCATCAGGTGAAGTATTTCCAGTAGAGGTAACGAAGTTACCATTATACAAGGAACTGGTGAGACCTCATCTGGAATACTGTGTGCAGTTCTGGTCTCCCATGTTTAAGAAATATTAATTCACACTGGAATAGGTGCAGAGAAGGGCTACGAGGATGATCAGAGGAATGGAAAACCTACTTTATGGGAGGAGATTCAAGGAGCTTGGCTTGTTTAGCCTAACCAAACAAAGACGGAGAGGAGATATGATTGCTCTCTATAAATATATCAGATGGATAAATAGCAGGGAGTGAGAGGAGTTATTTAAGCTATGCGCCAATGTGAACAGAAGAACAAATGGATATAAACTGGCCATCAACAAGTTTAGGCTTGAAATTAGATGAAGGTTTTTAACCATCAGAACAGTAAAGTTCTGGAACAACCTTCCAAGGGGAGCAGTGGGGGAAAAAATCTCACTGGTGTCGATATTGAGTTTGAGACATTTATGGAGGGGATGGTATGACAAGACTGCCTACACTGGCATGTTGCCCATCTGCAACTGCTTGTAGCAAATATGCCCAATGGCCAGAGATGGGACACTAGATGAGATGGGCTCTGAGTTACTGCAGTGACTTCTTTCCTAGGTGTCTGGCTGGTGGGTCTTGCTGACATGCTCAGGGTCTAACTGATTGTCCTATTTGGGTTTGGGAAGGAATTTTCCCCTGGGTCAGATTGGCAGAGGCCCTGGGATTTTTTTTTGCCTTCCACTGCAGGATGGGGCAAGGTTCACTTGCAGGATTAAACCAGAGTAAATGGTGGATTCTCTGTAACCTGAAGTCTTTAAATCATGCTTTGAAGATTTCAGTAACTCAGCCAGAGGTTATGAGTCTACTACAGGAGTGGGTGGGTGAGGTTCTGTGGCCTGCAATGTGCAGGTCAGACTAAATGATCATGACGGTCCCTTCTGGCCTTAAAGTACGAGTCTGAAATTTCAAAATAATTTTAATACAGATTTTATGATGCTTTTATATGCTGTAATTACATAATTGCTCATGGTAATTCCATAAATTTAGAGTGACTACACATATTCACTTCATGTAGTTAGACATAATTACAATAATTACATAAATACACCATAATCAGAAAGGTCTGAAATATTCATACAGCAAAAGATTAGATTAAGAAAAAGGCACAGGTGCAGGGGGGAGAGAGACCCATGGCACTATGCTAATAGGGGGGCAGTTGTAGTCCAGGGAATATCATAGATGGGACAATTCTCACCTGAACTGCCATGATCTACACAGATGGTGTATGGACCCAGGTGTCCCTTGGGGCCACACCCAATTTTCAAGACTCTTCACCTGATCTCTCTGGTGAAGAGATCAAACTCCAATATGAAGCTTGCAGAGTAGTCTGTGTACTGTTTTCTCTCCCGTGGAAAAGAAATATGTCTTTACCAGGTAAAAATTCCACTGATGGAATGGCAGGTCACATTGGAAGAAAAGCCTATATTCACACATTTCTCTCTCTTAATCCAGCATTTGTTCCAGTATTGTACTACTGTGTACTGGTACCTACTATCTTCAGGTACATTAACATTACAGCACTATATAATTACAAGGTATATACATAATGATTTGTTGTTGCAGCTTGGTCTGGAAGCTGTTCCATGAGTTCTTTGACGCTCTCTTGTGAGGAGCTCTAGATGAATAAATTCTCAAGGCTCCAGCAGTAATATGCAGGAATTGCTTCTCCCCTGTTCCACAGAAAATTAAAGTATTATTAAAAATATATGCTTTAGCTCAACTAGAAGTTATGGCTTTGATGCAGAAACTACTGGCTGAAATTCTGCAGAACACAGCACATAGGAGGTTAGACTCATTAATAAAATCAGAGGGAACCACTATATCTATACAATCTATTAATTTGTCTTCCCTAGGGATTATTGAGTGGGGCCCAAGCTTGCTGTTCTGTACAACATATGGTAAACCACTGTTCCTTCACTCACAGATGGGTGGAGCTATAGCTGACTTGGAAACCCCACTAATAAATAATGAAATAACCAAAGAGGCCGTACATCTTTTCCCAATTTTTTAATCTTCTCCATGTCATCCGCTAAAACCCATCCTACTATGGGTCTGGATCGATTATGCCATTTAGGCACAGCTGTGAATTGGAGAGCAGTGCATAGCCACACTGCCCCAAAGGGAGCACCAGTATATAGAGGCTGCTGTAATACTCCTTTGTGGGATAATTTCTTACCCCCACACCCATCCAGCCCCTTCTATCCAGCTCTACTTACCCATGCATGAGGGCCAGGGCCATGGCCTCTCTCTGCCTCTGTGGGGCACTGTGTGCTCCTGCCTGGCTCTTATGTGGGTCTCACAAAGAGAGAGGATTCTTTATGCCCTCCTAGTGCCAGGGCCGGCTCCAGACCCCAGCGCGCCAAGCGCGCGCGTGGGGCGGCATTTTCCCGGTACGGCGGCAGGCGGCTCCGGCGGACCTTCCACAGTCATGCCTGCGGGAGGTCCAGCGGAGCCGCGGGACCAGCGGACCTCCCGCAGGCATGACTGCGAATGCTCCACCGGAGCCGCGGAACCAGCGAACCCTCCGCAGCTGCGGGAGGTCCACTGGAGCCGCGGGACCAGCAGACCCTCCGCAGTCATGCCTGCGGGAGTCCGCTGGTCCCGCAGCTCCGGTGCACCTCCCTCAGGCATGACTGCTTGGGGCGGCCAAATTCCTAGAGCCGCCCCTGCCTAGTGCGCACCCATGCTAGGACAAGGCAGAATCTGGTACTGCAGTATTGTGAGAATTTTGACTTTTCTTAATGTTGATGTGCCAAATTGACCCTCCGCTATCTACATAAACCTTCTCCTATAGGCAGCCATTGCAACAAGAAAAAGGAGGAAATGGGATGACTTGGTTTTGCATTGCTCTATTCACTTATAACAGCCACATCCCTTCCTTAGGAGAATGCTAAGGAAGGATTACATCACACATGTCTGCTAACCAGCCCCAGCTAGAAAGAGATCTTTGTACCTCAGTGGGTAGGGGATCAACAAAATAGTCAACCCTAATGGTTCCCTAGGAATTGGCTATTCTGTGCCAGAGCCAGTCAGTCCAAGAGGACAGTTTGAATGAAGACTAACTCCACCCCAGACTGAATGACAACACCAATCTTTATCGGTCAGCCTGGCAGGACACTCTTACTCCGTCCTCACAGCACCACCCAGCTTATTACCCAAGGAATAAGGAGTAAATTGAGACAAAAAGACTTATCCCCTTGTCCCGAGCATATTTTCTTAAAGGTGGTAAATGCCACCAATTTAATCATTCATATACTATAGTATTTTGAATGTGAATTAGAAATAGAAAATTCTTTTATACTAAGAGTGTGTTCTCTCCCCTTGTCTATTTATGCAGGCTGCAGATGTGCAGATATGATTTTGTACTTCTGGAAAACATCGAAACAACCTTCAAGCCTATTCCATGCCAAGAGAGGGACAAGTAAAGAGAGAGCCCCTGCTAACTTGCTTTCTTTTGTAGAAAATATCATTTTTAATTCTTTCTCAGGACTAAGGCCTGCTCTGAGGAGGGAAATGAGACAAAACAGGCTCAGTTTCTGAAGTTGGAATGATACCCACAGAAAGCAATGAAGATTATCGTAGAGTGAAATTCAACAGCCAGTTCAGTCAAATTTTGAAAACAAATGTATGATGGCAGAACACATACAGTGATCTATTAGCCATTGTTTGTAAGTAGCAAGAATATTCCAGGATTCCTCTGAATTAAATGTAACTATCTGCACTGATCATGGCAAATTAGTTGTCATGTAACATAACGTAATTATTTTTATGC
Source organism: Mauremys mutica (assembly GCF_020497125.1). Classification (NCBI taxonomy): domain Eukaryota; kingdom Metazoa; phylum Chordata; order Testudines; family Geoemydidae; genus Mauremys; species Mauremys mutica. The sequence continues at coordinate 187,038,024 of NC_059072.1, read as the reverse complement.
TATTTTTCCTATCAAGACATAATTATCTCTCTGTGAATTTAATATGCTATCCAGATGATATACAGACCAAAGATACAGCAATTTTGGAGTATTATATTCACCGAATAAATAATTTGAATTTATTTCCTTATCTGATGCTTCTGTTTTTGGAAACCAGAAAAAATAGTTGATATTTGTGCAAATATATGTAAATTTGCTGTTTAAAGCAATTCTCTCTGATCTCCAGTGTCTTCTGTAGGTGAATATTATTGCAAACCTTTAAGTGTTTGTCTATTAATGAGAATGGACAAGGGATTGGCATGCAGGTATGAAGAAATTGGAATATCTGTTTTATGGCCTGTGTTATACAGAAAGTCAGACTGGATGATCACACAGTCTTAGAATCTATGAAGCTCTGAATATACTTACAGAGAAATTGTGTGGCATTAGGAATGGTGTCTACAATGACCAGATTTTACTGCTAGGTGGGATGAAATAGGTATAGAACTCTGGACATACATAGCTATCTGCCTACAAGTCTGTTGTACCCATCCCAGTAATGCTCACTGAATGCCTTTGTATAACTGCTGCCTTTTCTATTATTATTTGTGTAGCTCCAGTTTTGCAGAGTGCTTCAAAGACATTAGATTAAATTTAAAAATATTGTAATGAAATATAATGTAATGAAAAATAAAACTATTTTGCTTATAGTTGTGTTTTAACAGTAATGGAAGAGTCTCCAACCATTAGAAAACAGATATGTCCCAAGAGTGAACTTAGAATTTGTAATTAGCCAATATATTGTAGTAATGCCAAAGGGACCTAATTAGCACTTACTTGTAGTAATGTACTTAACATTATGTTTTAGCCATACGCTAAGTGGTTTGGGAGGTTTAATGCAGTGTTTATGTTTAGCACTTACTAATTCACAGGAGGAGAAAATTGATAAATATGACAGTTTATTGCAACTCAATTTCTGATGTCAGTTAATTTCAATGAAATTAATTGAAATATAATCTGATTTTGCTGAATCCATGTTTTCTTGTAACTATAACATTTCAAAAAAATATCATGATGACAATATAGGGAGAAACTCATTCAAAATTGGCTAGGGAATTGAGTCAGTAATCAATTTGCAGTAAAGCAAAGATTAAATATACTGAAGATATTATAATAGTTATATCACTATTATTTAAGAGTGTCTTGAAGTGTGCTAGGTTAAGAACAATTTACACACAGACATGTGAGTAACTTTGCACACATGAACTATCTCATTGCCAGGGGATGTGGTGAAGGCCAAAATTATAACAGGGTTAAAAAAAGAATTAGATAAGTTCATAGAGGACAGGTCCATCAATGGCTAGTAGCCCAGATAGTCAGGGATGCAACCCCATGCTCTGGGTGTCCCTAGCCTCTGACTGACAGAATCTGGGAGTGAATGACAGGGGATGGATCACTTGAGAATTCACTGTTCTGTTCATTCCCTCTGAAGCAGCTGACATTGTCCACTGTTGGAAGACAGGATACTGGGCTGGATGGACCATTGGTCTGACTCAGTATGGCCATTCTTATGTTCTTATCAATGAGATTATTCACCTGAGTAAAATTTAAGCATATGTGCAAATGTTTGTAGGATTGGGCCTAAATTCAGATGCAATTAGGTAGGTAAAAAGGGGCTGAAGTGGATTTGATTTTCAAGGAAAAGTAAGCCCATTTAGAAACATCTCTTCTCTTCCAGCCCAGTTATTCTAAGTATAGGGTCATAGGTTACTTTTAGGAGGGGTGTTAATTATAACAGAATAATTAACAATCACATAAGACATTGTTTTGATAGTTGTAGGTTCAGACATAAGAAAAGCACCTGAGCATTTAAATGCATGAGTTAAACAACTGCTAAATTAACCCATTTTTTAAAATTACAGTATAACTTACAACTTTGAAAGTCTCCTGCCTATCTCATGCATTTAAAACATGAAACACACTTCCTGTGTTTTAAGCTATATTATCAGATTAGACTGCCTTCTGATAAGTATATGTAAAATGTCAGCTCTTATTGCGGCAAACTGCAGCCAGTGGAAGCTGCGATCGACCGAACCTGTGGACGCAGCACGTAAACAAACCGGCCCGGCCCGCCAGGGGGTTTACCCGGGTGGGCCACGTGCCAAAGGTTGCCGATCCCTGGTCTAGCTACATATTTTCATCATGGTACTGCTATATACTCCTCAAATGTACATTATTTTCTAGTTTTCAGATACACAGTACGAGCTAGGCACAGTATGTGCCGAAGGTTGCCGATCCCTGAGATAGACTAATATCCTGCCAGACCTCAAAATGGCAACTCTCCAGAGCCTACTTAGGTGATGTCTCAGAGAAGTGGCTTGGTGATTATATTATATGTTTAATGATTTGATTGGACCAATTATGTTTCTGTGATCTGCATAGTCACATATAAATTACTCACTGTTCTGTCATTTCCAGCTCAGAGTACCTTAGCCACACTCTTGCTTAATTACCTTTATCTTTTCTCTGTTTCTTTTATAGCCTTGAATATGTGCATAGGCAAAATGGGATTTTGGTTACTGGTTGTCTGTACATATATTGCCAATAAGATGTATAGAAAGGTTGAAAGAGAAAAGGTTAGTGGTTGTGGTAGAACTAACAAAATTAATAAATTTTAGGAGAATTAAAACTGTTGTCAGAAGAGGGCAGCCTTTTCACATAAATTGTAAACAAAACAACAAGGAAAATCATGCCTTCAAATTACTTCTCTCATTGGGGTTTCATGTGCCACTAACAAATCGCCATGGAAAGGAGACTACATCAAACACAAAACTCAGACTAAAGAAAAGTAATTATCTCTTGCACTACTTGCTATTCAGTGAATGGGATTGTTTGCTTTTCTACTTTTTTCTGTTGTACACAGAAAAGATTAAAATTGTCTACAAGCTGAGTCAGGGAAATACCTTAGTTCACCTGTTAATCTTTTCCCCCCTAAAATGAAAGACAAAGATGTTTCTCAGAATCTGACAGTATGTCTTAGTCTTAAGTGTAAAGTGTACTTGCTCTGTTTAAATGGTGATCACCTTTATGGGAAATGTTCTCACAATAAAAGCTTAATGTACAGAGAGGCTATAGGTTAGTTTCAACTGAGTTAAGAGCTAAAAAAGCATTACCAGAGGAGTAAGCGCATAGTGCTGTATTCCTTTTATACTTTCATCAGATTAATCTATTTCCATATGTATTCCATATAAAATATGTAGCCATGAAAACTGTCATATTAAACTCAAATGTGTACCATGATTTGTGAACTATTAATAGTATAAATTGACTGTATAGCTACAAGTCAGTTTCACCCATAGCCATCCCATAATCTTTCCTATAGTAACCAATGTACTGCAAAGGAGAGAAAGTACAAGAAAACCAAAATTAGGATGAAAAACAAACCATATGAGATCTGGTGCAGACAGCTGTAAAGTTTTTTGTTGCTGTTGCCTTTCTTTGGAAAGACCCACATATAATGTATTTGTGGCTCTACGACTTGTGAGTAATGAGATCCTCAACAAGTCATGGTGATACATTAAATACTCTGGGTGCAATCCATGAAGCAATATAGCCACTTAAGTCCCTGGGTGTGGCACCACTGTGATACAAGATACTTCCGCTTGGCTGCAGCCTCATGCTGTATGCACCTAAACAAACTCAGTGCCTAAGTTTCTGTTGTAAAAGTTCCCTAGATGCCCAAGTTTTGGACCCTGGGGCATGCATGCTGCTGCCTCCCTCTAGATGCCCAGGAACCCATTTTCTGCCTATGCCCCTGGGCATTCACAAACCAGAGGAGGATAGGTGCTCATCCACCTCACTTGTGTGTGGGGCCTGATCTGGTAGGTGGCCTTTGAGCACACCTACTGGATTGGATCTCATTCAAAATCTGGCTGGAAGAAAAGGTGTTGGTGATGCCCACATTATAACTTTTAGCCGAGTGTTAGAGCACAGTCCTGAGATGTGGGAGCTGCAGGTTCAGTTCTCCCTTCTTTGTGAGAGGGTGAGAGGATTTGCACAGGAGGCTATGGGGGTATTCTCATGTAGAGCGTCCTCAATCTCTCCTGTAGAAGTTGTTCCACTGTGGATAAATAATAAAAGAATGATGGGAGCAGGGGAATTGGATCCATGATCTCCCATCTCCCAGCTGGGTGACCTAACCACTGGACTACAGCCATTCATTCTCTCTCTCTCTCTCTCTTTCTTCCCTCCCCCCCTACCTCTTCCCTCCCAGGACTATTAAAGTATTTATCCACAACCAGGGTTGGCTCCAGCTTTTTTGCTGCCCCAAGCAGTGAAGGGGGAAATTTTTAAAAAATAAATTAATTAATAATGCAAATCGGTGGCACTTCGGCTGCAGCTCAATTGTGCCGCTTCATTCTTCAGTGGTGGGTCCTTCACTCCCTCTCTTCCTCTTCAGTGGCAGCTCTAAGAGGAAGAGAGGGACTGAGGACCTGGACGTGCTACCCCTTTCCATTGGCCGCCCCAAGCACCTGCTTCCTTTGCTGGTGCCTGGAGCCGGCCCTGGCAGCCACTGAGCCATAGAGAGACCATCTCCCATTGGCGAGGCTGTCTGCCTAGTCTGCTGGTTTTGGTGGATTGTGTTCTAAGGCCTATCTCTCTCCGTGCATTATGTAGAGAGCATAGGTGCCTAACTCAGGCTTTGAGGATCACAATATTGTTCATATGATTTTTCCAGGCACCTAAAAGCTAGGCATTGTGATGCTTAGCCTTGTAACACCTAAGTCTTTTTTGTGGATCCCACCTCTCTGCTTATCTATCTATGTTTTTATACGGTCATCCATCACTGTGGTGTCTAAGCATCTTCCATCAAAAGTAAACACTGGAACAATATTTATCCACAGATGTATCAACAGCTATCAGCATTGGGGAAGTGCAAGCTCATTCTTATGATATAAGAACTGCTCCTCACCCAAATCTTTTCCAAAAACTTGAGTTTAACTGAACTCAAAGGGACAGATCCTCAGCTGATATACATTTGTATAGCTGCTTGGACATCTGTAGTGTGTAATTGCTGAGTTATGGATGAATATTCATTTAGCTCCAACCAGTAAAGGGAGGGGTTGGAATCTCTCTCAGAAGCTGAGAAAACTAGAATCTTCAACAAAAAGATCCTGCAGGAAAAGATCTGGAAATAGATGGAAAAAGCTTGTTGAAGAAAACTTATATGGAAATTTATGTTGTGGTGTCATTAGTTAGGTTACCGATAAGCCAAATCCCAGGAAGGGTGTAAATAAAGACTAAATACTAAGTCTATATACTCTGTTTAGAGCCAAAAATCTTTAGTAAATTAGATTCTATAGGATTTTGACACAATGTAGTCCAAATATTATGTAATTCCTGGTCGAAGTGCTTCAGGGCGCATTATGAAATTGGCACTGTGAGATGAACTGATTTTAGAGTTGAATAGCACTAGTTACCAGCTCATTGTCCCATTTAGGTTTTGGTGCTATTAATGTGAATGTATTGAATTTAGTTTGGATTAATCCATTTTACATATTTTCACTTTGCACAGAGCAGTAATATAACTGGACAGAGTGTCTGTTAATACCGTACCCTAATTCACCTTGCAGAATTACTGAATTTTTTGGAAGGCAAAAAACATTTCATACATCTGCTCATAATTTCTGCTTCATGTGGCCTTAGGAGGACCTTCTAATAGGGACAGTTGAATTATTATTATTTTTTAAAATGGGGCTTTGTAGTTAGGGAAGATGTGTCCGAGTCATGAGGGAATGTCTGGGTTTGGCTGCCTATGCATCCCAAGGAAAAAGTCAGATATTCAGGCAGTCAAAAAAAAGTTAACTGAGATGTATGTGAACCAAAACACAGGAGCCTTATTCTTCTTTCAGTTAAACCCGTGTAAATTAGGAATAACTCCACCGAAGACAATGGAGTTGTACTAATGTAAAACCAGTGTAAGCAAGAAAAGTAGGAGACATCAGATATGGCTTGTCTACACTTAAAACACTGTGGGTCTTCAGTGTAGACGTTACCTATGCCAACAGGAGGGCTCCTCCTGTTGGTGTATGTAATCCACCTCCCCAGGAGATGGTAGATAGGTCGACGGAAGAATTCTTCTGTTAACTTAGTGCTGATCTATACCAGGGCTTAGATTGGTACAGCTATGTCACTTGGATTTTTCACACCCCTAAGAGATGTAGCTATATCAAAGGAAATTCCTAGGGTAGAGTAGGCCATAGGGTCATTCAAATCTAGGTTTGAGGATGCAGACTTATCTCAGAATGGCTTACATTGGAATGCCCGATCTGAGCATCTTCTAAAGTTTGGCTGTTGATCTGAAGTATAGCTCTCAGATTTGAGATTTTGGTTTTGATCACTAAAAAGATTCAAAAGTTGGATTCAGAACTGTGGTTTGATGAAGCCCATCTCCATTTAACTGGGTTTATAGGTCCAGGTGCAGGAAAACACTTGTGTACTTATAGTCCATAGAATGTAGGCACATTTTTAAGGTTAAGCATGTACTTAAGTATGCGCATAATCCGTCCCAAATCAGTACAGCATGTATGGTTTTTTTGCTGAATTTGAACCTTAATGCTCAAAACCATCATAAAAGTTAGTGTCTCAGACTTCAGCATGCTACACAAACCCATGTTTGTTATATCCTTGGGGGGAGCCAGTTTAGGAAGAAATCAGTTGAGGCCAGACAGCAGACAGCTAACAAAACCACCATTTTATTTACAGAGACAGAGAGCTCACTCAGCCGGCTGAAGCTGGCTGAGCTAACCCATAATAATCTAACTCAGTTGACATAGCAACAAAAACCATGACAACCAAATACACAACATATTCCTCCCCCCCTAATAAGAACATCCCCTAAATAAAACACACACTAGACTAGAGAAGGAGGGTAGACTGCCTCCATTCCCGGCTAAACCCTGGGGATTATTTTGCCCCATAACCGTGGGTTCGCCCTAACTAAAGATCCAGCCGATGAGGAGGCCTTCTGTCTCTAGGTGGATTACGGTGAACTTCTGGTGTTATTGCACCCGAGAGCACTAGGGGCTCATGGTCCGCAGCACGAACGGGTGAGGAGGTGGTATCAGCTCGTGCTGGGCAAAGGGGTATCTCAGCCGCCGGCAGTAATGGAGGAGAACAGTCAGGAACAGGTGACTCGTGATTCAGTGCCTCACCAGAAGAGGTGAAGTCAGACCCCTCAACTGCAGATGGGTCCTGAGGACTGGCATGATCTGGCAACAGCTGATCTACATGTCGCCGCCAGGTAAGATTCTCTGCAGTCCGGACTGTGTAGGAAACAGGTCCTGTTTGAGTAATGACTGTGGCCGGGACCCATTTAGCTCTGGAAGTATAATTCCGAGCCAAAACTGGCTGTCCCGGGCTAAAGGTTCGGTCTTTTGCTCTGGGTGCCCGTCTGATGACTTGATATTGCTGCTGATGTTGCACAATTTGTCGGGGTTCAGAAGGTTTCAACAGATCAAAGCAAGTACGCAGCTGTCGTCCCATCATTAGAAAGGCTGGAGATGCGTGGGTCGTAGCATGAGGTGTGTTTCTGTAGGAAAGTAAAAAGGTATCCAGACGCTTTTGAATGGAGTGTTGTCCCCTTGCTGATTTCAAAGCTTTTTTCATTGTCTGCACAAATCTTTCAGCTAATCCGTTGGTGGACGGATGGTATGGTGCTGACGTGATGTGGTGTATCCCATTTGCCTTCATAAAAATGTGAAACTCCTGAGAAACGAACTGCAGTCCATTGTCGCTCACAAGTTGTTTTGGCAGACCAAAACGACTAAAGAGTCCTCGTAGTTTTTGGATAGTACTCTCTGCAGAAGTGGACTGCATTATAGAGACTTCTGGCCATTTAGAATGGGCATCTATTGCCACCAAGAACATGCTTCCTTCAAGGGGGCCAGCAAAGTCAACGTGAATACGTTGCCACGGGTTTTCAGGCCAGTCCCATGGGTGTAGGGGTGCCCACTGGGGTGCATTCCTCACACCCTGACATGACATACAAGCTTTTGCCTTCTCTTCAATAGCGCTGTCCAATCCAGGCCACCAAAAATAGCTTCGTGCAATTTCCTTCATGCGCACTATTCCACAGTGACCGGAATGTAGCTGTTCTAACATCTGTGATCTCAGTGGTGGTGGAATAATGACACGTCTCCCCCACAACAAACAACCAGATTGGACCGATAACTCCGTCCGCTTGGACATGTAGGGAACAAGGTCAGATGAGACCGGAGAGGTTTGTCGAGATTTTCCATGCATCACCAGGTCCATAACTTGGGACAATACTGGGTCAACGCGAGTTGCCTTCTTTATCTGAGTAGCAGTGATGGGTGTATTCTCTACCTGTTCAAAGTAGAAGATTTCCTTTTGGGCACTATCTTGATGTTTGACCGGCAAAGGCAACCTTGAGAGGCCATCTGCATTGCCGTGCAGAGTGGATTTCTGATATTTGATTTCATATGTGTGTGCTGAAAGTAACAATGCCCAACGTTGCATACGACTAGCAGCTAATGGGGGAATGCCTGTGTAGGGTCCAAAAATTGATGTCAGAGGTCTATGGTCTGTGAGAAGAGTAAACTTTCACCCAAACAGGTACTGATGAAACTTCCGAATTCCAAAAACAATTCCTAATGCCTCACGTTCGATTTGGGCGTAGTTAGTTTCTGCTTTGCTTAGAGTGCGTGAAGCAAAAGCAATAGGTCTCTCTTCTCCTGAAGGCATAATATGTGACACGACTGCTCCCACTCCATAAGGGGAGGCGTCGCAGGCCAATTGCAGTGGTAAGGATGGATCAAAGTGCGTTAGAACTTCAGAATTTAGCAATGCATCCTTAGCTTTGTTAAATGCAACATCACAGGCTTCAGTCCACTTCCAGGCCTTTTTCTGCCCAAGGAGCTCATGAAGTGGTTTTAGCAGTGTGGCTAACTGTGAGATGAACTTTCCATAATAGTTCAGGAGTCCTAGAAACGAGCGCAGCTGGCTTACATTTCGAGGTGGGGGAGCCTCCACAATAGCTTTAACTTTTGCAGGGGCCTTATGAAGACCTGCAGAATCAATGATGTGTCCCAAATATTCAACAGAGGGCTTGAAGAATTCACACTTGTCTTTGCGAACTCGTAGGCCATACTCTTCCAGTCTTTGTAGGGTAGCCTCTAAATTCTTTAAGTGATCGTCTTCATTTCTTCCAGTGACCAGGATATCATCCAGATAGCACTGAACTCCTGACAAGCCACACAAGATCTGGTCCATAGCCCTCTGGAACAGGGCGGGAGCAGATGTTATTCCGAAGGGTAGGCGACAGTATCGATAAAGCCCCTTATGAGTCGCAATAGTCAACAGCTCTTGGGACTTTTCATCGACGTGCATCTGTAAATATGCTTGACTCAGATCAATCTTACTGAACTTTTGTCCCCCAGCCAGGCCTGCGAAGAGGTCATCGATGCGGGGAAGCGGGTATTGCTCTGCACACAACACTGGGTTGACAGTGACTTTAAAATCACCGCAAATCCGGAGAGAGCCATCTTTCTTCACGATTGGAACGATAGGAGTGGCCCATGAGCTATGGGTAACTGGTATTAGGACTCCATTGGTGACCAGGCGCTCCAGGTCTGCTTCAACTTTTGGCCTGATGGCATATGGCACAGTTCGGGCTTTCAGATATTTTGGTGGACTGTCAGGTTTAATGTTCAATGTCACAGTGATTCCCTTCATACTTCCCAAATCATCTCCAAAAACAGCAGCATGTTTCCTTAGTATAGGGGTTAGACTTGTTTTTTCTTTAGTCATCCGGTGCACTTCTGCCCAGTTCAGCTGAATCTTCCCAAGCCAAGACCTATCCATTAGGGCTGGGTAGTTACCTCTCACCAAAAACAGTGGCAATTTAGCAGCCTGTCCATTGAGCTCCACCTTAACATCAATAGTGCCCAACATGGGCACAGCTTCTCCCGTATACGTCTTCAGAACAGTTTTTGTTGCCTTAAGCGGAAGATGCTGTAGCTTTTCTTTATACACAGTCTCTGAGACCAGCGAGACGGCTGCACCGGTGTCCAGTTCCATGCGTATAGGTTTGCCATCCAATAATGGGGTTACCCAGTATTCATGTGAGCCCATTGCCAAAGACAAAACAATGTTGTTGTTTCCAGATGAGAAACAAATAACCCAGCATACAGAAAAAGCAAAGCTGGTATATAGGCTTTGCCAATCCTCCCTCACACTGGTCCCTGCACCAAGTTCAGTTACATCAGAGGTCTGAATCTAGTCTGTAGAGTCCTTCCTTTAGGCAACTCTTGGGTAAAGGCTGTCAGCTAACCTTACCATGGCATACTGCTCAGCAGTGGGGAGCATTCTGTGTCTTTAGATAGGATACAAGGGCAAACCCTTACCCTTATGAAATGTGGTATGGGGTCTTTATTATGTAAGCAGAGCCGATGAGACTTCACTTTTTAAGTTCTTATCTAAAAGAATCTCTTGATAGTAAATTCTTTACTCTCCAGATGATTTTCCTCAGAAGTGTAGAGAGCTGAGTGAACTGTGCCAAGATTTGCACTTGTGGTTCTAAAGGGGCTGTGGCATTTTACATAGATATTGTATTTAAGGGGTGTTGTGTTTTGGATGTTTCTGTTGGAATCCATTCCCAATGTTCTCACTGGCAGAAACATGTGATATATTGTCATGTCTACATCACTGAAGAGACAAATACAAACTAATCTGGATATTTTCCATAAACAATTTGACTCCTCCTGACTGAGATCTGTCTCCTTTTCCTTCCATTACCAGATATCTGAACTAGGTTGTACCGGAGGCAGTAAACTCAGATTGACATATTGACCCAATAAAAGCTTCAATCTCCTGCTGGGTACAATTACCTATTGTAAGGGGTACTGAGGCTAGCCTTGATTCTTTATGCGTACAAGTAAATAAAAACTGTGCTATTCACTCCATTTTTAACTTTCTTTTTGAATGACTAAAAAGTGCCAGAAAACTATTCAGTCACTAAATTCCTAGGTCTGTCTTTGAAATTACTCAAGGAGTGAGAAAGAAAACATTTTTACAGTCATTTGTGAAACTAAAACCATATTTTGAACAAAAATAATAATGAACACATAAGGCCAGATTTTCAGCCAGTGTAATTTTGTATAATCCTATTAAAGACAATAGAGCTATGGCAATTTACGTCATCTGAGGATCTGGCCTGATTACTGTAACTAAAAATGTTCTTCCGGTGGTCTTCTGAATCTGACTCCATTGCTCCTTGCTGGCACTGTGGTGCTTTTTTGTTCATTTAAAAACCTGAATTTTAATTTTAATAACTGTAATAAATTGAGAGATAACAAGTATATCACTGGATCAAATTTGTACTATGTTACTAGTGATTAAGAGTTGCTGGGCATCACACAGCCGTTCAGTAGCCTATGTGAAAAGAGTTTGGTGGTCTTCATTACTTAAATTCCCAGTAAAAAGGTATCCATTAAAAAAAAATTCCAACAGGTACTAATCTTGTTGGCAGTCTTCAAGAGGCCAAGGATCGGATGGAAATGGAAACTAGACTGCTATGCCATGTACTGAAATACTCCTTCCAGGTCAGAACTGAAGGACTTTGGTAGTGTGGGGTCTGAGGAAGCTAATGCTGACCATCCCTATGCTATACTTGTTCTGTGGAGAAACAGAAGATCTCATTCTTTAAAGTTGTTATATGCAGTACCATTCACATACACCAAGGCAGGGATTGGCAACCTTTGGTGGTGGGTGGCACCGGCCAGCACATCCCTCAGCCCACGCTGCTTCCCGCAGCCCCCATTGGCCTGGAGCGGTAAACTGCGGCCAGTGGGAGTTGTGATCGACCGAACCTGTGGACACGGCAGGTAAACAAACTGTCCCGGCCCTCCAGGGGGCTTACCCTGGTGAGCCGCGTACCAAATAGGGTGACCAGATGTCCCAATTTTATAGGGACAGTCCCGATTTTGGGGTCTTTTTCTTATATAGGATCCTATTACCTCCCACCCCGTCCCGATTTTTCACATTTGCTGTCTGGTCACCCTAGTGCCAAAGGTTGCCGATCCCTGCATTTAAGTCAATTGAAAGATTCCCACCGACTACGTGTGGCTTTGGATCGTTAACTACATTCACAGAAAGAAAGAGAGATTATGTCAATATCAAATTCAAATCCAAAACCAATGAGGGGGAAAAAATCTATAAACATTTACAAAGCCAGAGAGCAAAGTTAATGAAATTTTGAAAACTCAATCCATTACAAAAATAAATAAAAACAAAGCTCCTTTAGTATTATCTACAAGACCATAAACATTACATGTCATTTCTGGTTCATGAAAGATTTTCAGAAAGCAGCTGTGCTTTACAGCATACATATTATTAGAAAAAGGATACAAGATTGAAAAAGATAAGCTTGGAGTGATTCTTTACATGAAGACAGTTTTTGCCTACAGCATTAATGCATTACACTTGGCATTTCTAAAATATAGCTGTGAAGAATCCTGTGAACCTGCTAATTAATATGACTCTTTTCCTCAGACATTTCATTAACCTAAACTTTTCTGGTTTCCTGTAGATTGACTGTATGGGTGCCTGTTTTTAACCTTTGCATGATGGCTTCTAATGTTATAATTCATTTATTCCCAAAAGCAAGAGGACAATAATGACTTATATAGGTAATTCAAAATGAGCTATACATAATTATACTGATTAATATTGTAGCATTTGCCTTTTTCTGTAACTATACTGAAGGTCTTTTTAATGGTAAAGAAATAATGATTTATGATATTAAATGTGCATCTTTTCAAGAAGTAGTTATAGAAACAAAGAAACATTTCATTTATGCGGCCTTAAACAATACACAGTAGGATATTGATCACTCGTCCATAGGAGGTTGAATACCTGCATGCAAAGTGTTTAAAATACATTATTGATTTGTTTAGATCTCTCAGTTGATTACATTTTTAATCATAATTTGTCTGCCCTTTTTATTTTCAAAAGGGAGAGAAAAGTCAAATAGTCCTAAAAAACTACTGTATTTCATGCTGATGTAGATAAATGAGCAATATACTCCTCTTTACACTGACTACCTTTTTATGCCAAGCATCCCTAACGTTTCATAATGTTTCCAATGTTTAAGGTGACATTGTCCAATACCTTTTAATAGCGTTCCATGTAGATGCTTGAAACTGAAAAGAATATTTCTTTTCCATTTATGGTAACACAAGCACTTAGGGCATGATCCTGCAAGGTGCTGGGTGGAGCTGAGCTCTGTTGGCTCCTACTGTTAATATCAATGGGAGGCGAAGGCACTTAACAGCACTACCCAGAAGGTGATCAGGAGTTCTCAAGACTGGGCTCTCAGTGCCCCCTTTTATTTGGTGTTCAAAACTAAGGAAGTTTGTGTTTGCCTCTGCCTTGTTTTTTTCCATGTTGTCAATATTGCTAATGCCATCACTTTGCGGTTTTGTTAATTTGCATTCCCTCTGCTGCTTGGCTAGCTAATTCTGCAAGAGCAAAAATACTCTCTTGAGGGCCCTCATGATGGGACTGGATGAAATTGGTGAAGGATTTTTCACTAAATAATCAGACATACAAAAGTTCACTCTTTTTTTTCATGTGGCTTTTTAAAAGTCAGACTTCTATCTTCTGTGCAGGATCTAAAACTGGACAGATCCAGGACTGAGTTCTAGGGTCTGATCCTGCACAGTGAAAAACAATGGAAGTTTTGCCATTGACTTGGGCCATGTCTACACTCAACTAGTTAGATCAAAGCTAACTCAAACAACAAAAGCAGTGAAGCTGAGGCAGCATGGGTGGAGGCATGAGCTAGTCCATACCAGGGATCCTGGGCTGGTGAGGCTAGTCCAGGCTGCCACGGCTTCACTGCTATTGTGCTGCAATCACTCTTCCCGATGGTAGTGTAGACATTACCTGTCACAGTTGCAGGGTAACTGCACCTGTATTCCCCTCTCCGTGATCCCTTGAGGACACTCACTTAAAGATTTCTGGTTCCCAGCTGTCACCTCTCCTGTGCAGGGATCTGTGTCTCACTCCCTCCAGACTGGGTTTTTAAGGCTGCAGAGCTCCCTGAGCTACACTGTCATATCACCAGGAAACCAATCTGCCTAAAACGCTATCACTTGTACTTTGCTTTCTTTCCAAAGGCTATGAACAGTGTGTTGCCAGCAGTTACAAATTACTACACAGGTCTGGCTAAGCAAGCGCATTTAATTGTAAGGTAAAAAAATTACAAATAAATCCTATAAAATCAGTAAAAGAACCACCACACATACAGAAAAGCTTACCAGAGCTCACTGTCAGCTCCAGCATAGGGCTCTGCTATACGTCAGTCCTTCAAACTCTGCAACTAGGTTTTCTCTGTGGCTACAAGTACATATCAGTCTTTACATCAGGAATCAGAACAAAGGTCTTGAGTCAGTTTAAGCTTGGGCTATTTATTTTTCTTTGTCTGTTGGTCTCTGGAGAATCCAGTTTGAGCCAGAATATACATGCCATCCTGGGAAGCGGTACCTCTCTGGCAGGGCCGGCTCTACAGTTTTCGCCGCCCCAAGCAGCACGCGGAATTGCCGCCCTGGGCGGAGGGGGGGCCAGTCCCTATGCCCTTAGGGCGGCAGGTGCGTTTCCGCGGCGGTGGCAATTCGGCAGCAGCTTCTATGTTTAGCTGAAGCCGCCCCAGACAGCTAAACATAGAAGCTGCCGCCGAATTGCCGCCACCGCAGAAACACGCATGCCGCCCTAAGGGCACACAGACTGCCCCCTGCCCGCAGCAGCAATTCGGAGCTGCTTGGGGGCAAAACAAGGGGGACTGCCGCCCCTTGCAGAATGCCGCCCCAAGCACCAGCTTGGAATGCTGATGCCTGGAGCCGGCCTTGCTCTCTGGTGGTGTTATTACCTGAATGATTTGTCTTAATCATTTCTTATTATTTTCATTTCCTGGAGGAACTCTGATAATGCTCCACCCTGTGGAGTGGCCTCCATTGGTACATAAACTATTCACACTCTTAATACAGTATGGTTTCCCATATATATTGCAAGAAGTTGCCTTATATGTCTCCCTTACTGGGTGCAGGACAGAGGCCTTAACTTGGTGGGAATACTGCAGAGGAGAATTCCACATCTGAGGAAAAGGAAGGAAACATTTGTGACAGGTGACTTTTATTTTTTTAAATTATAGTTATTTGAATCAGAGATTTGAAATGTTAGAATAAAATCTGGGGATGACAAATTAGTGGGTGGAAGATTGGTTCATCAAAGGTTCATGATAGATATTTATCACATGTATATGTATGTTAGCAAATAGGCATGTCATGGTGAACAAGACTCTCAACAAAGTGCGTCTAAGGCAAATGTAAGTTGCAGATCCCTTTCTTTGGCTTTGTCTACCCTAGCACTTTTGTTGGCAAAACTTTTGTTGGTCAGGGGTGTGAAAATAACACCCCCTTGACTGACATAAGTTTAATCGACAAAGGTGCCGGTGTGGACAGCGCTATAGCGGCGGGAGAAGCTCTCCTGCCGACATATCTATCGCCACTCATTGTGGGTGGTTTAATAATGCTAGCAGGAGAGCTCTCTCCCACCGGCACAGAGCGGCTACACAGGAAACCTTACAGCGGCACAGTTGCAGCGGGACAGCTGTGCCGCTGTAAAGTCTGTAGTGTAGACAGACACACACTATTTAAAATGTTCAGATTATACCAAGGCAGTGAGCTAAACTAGACTTTTAATTTTAAACAACTGGTTATCTGTTTGCATGGAATGCTCTTGCCCACATTTGTCCTAGATGCTGTTTCTTTTGTGGAGTGCCCTGTTCACCATGAAATGTTTGTACGATGAATTTCTTCATAGTCAGAGGGACTCAGCATTTTTCTAACCTGAGATAAATAATCTTTCAGGTATCTAGTTGTGCACATCACACTTTGAATTCATAATATTTTTCAGCATGAAGATGGCTGAGTATTTATTTGGTTTCCCTGTTTTAATATTTATTTTGTTATTCCCTCTCAGAGTGTTCTGGCTTAATTAGTGTTTATTATTTAGTGCTCTACTAATTATATGCTTGCATAATTGCAAAGTTTATGTTTTAATGCCTATTATGTGTTTATTCTACAGTTCTTTATTAATTTTTCCAGTATGCTTTTACATTCTAATCACTCCAGAGAATTTTGTAAAAAATACTGTTAATATCTTTTAACGTGTTAAGGATGACACTTAAATTTTGTTCTCTCTACAGCTTTTATTCAATAGCTTTTTTTCTGTAGCAATTTTGAAAAAATTGAATTAAAATAGTAGAGAAGCAAAAAAGAGTGAGTGAGCCAGTAATTATCTACTTCACATGCTTATGTTGTGAAATGTTCTATCATGAGCATAATAGTGTCTCTGAAAATTTGTAGCATGAGTGCCTCATCTGTAAAGTGTATTAAGGTAACAGGAACAAGTCATCTTGTGACGGTTGGGATCTGCTCCATGAAAGTCTTCAACGTCTCATCTGTTTAGTTAACTGGTGAAAAAAGGGTTTACTGTTTTCAGTCCTTCAGAGATAATTTGGATGTAGATGAGTAAACTGTATTCTATTATCTGTCTGTCTATTTTAGGCATGGGTCAGATTGTTTGGAAAAAAGGGGGCAAGCTCTGCCCACAGGCTCTTCCAAGCTCTGCCCACAATATAAGCTCCAGAAGGCCAGAATGAATGTCACTCACAGTTCAAAATGTTCAACTCAGGATGAAGTATGACACTTGGTTTCTTGAGTTGTGGCTCTCTCCCTTGAGTTGTGGCAGTGCAGGCTGAACATACCCATGGTCTGTGCTGGGCTGCTGGGGCTAGGCTGTGTCTTGATTGGGGAAAATAAGAAGTGTTGGTATCTCCCAACTGCTACCCACTTGTGGCACCAAAACGAGATGTCAGTTGCGTAGACTGTGCAGATCTGTGATCCTGCCTTTCCTTCCCTACATGAGAAATGAATAGGTTTATAGGGCTGACATTGAAATGATCACAGTGGACATCTGGATTAGTACCTAACTAAGGTAAATGGGGCACTTCACGCTTCTCAGGTTCTCTGTGGACTCATCAGTTACATTTATCCCCTTGTTTCTGGTTTCATTTGCAACCATAACAAATAGAGTCTTGCTAAACCCACTACAGGGTTGGAGCTTCGTGGGTCAGAAAGGATGTGCTGGGGGAATCCAGAGAACAGTGGTTCTGTGTGGGGGTATTTCTACTGCGAAATCTCTTTTGGCATTCATGCTTCTGGAAAAAGTATTAAGTTTCCTCCCTGGTTTCCACCTCCCTTGCCTTGCCAGGAGAGGTAGTGCACAGCTGCATGAGTCCAGTGAAGAGTATGATTAGATTCTTAAGGGAGCCATGCTGCCATGAGAAGAGCAAGTCATCCCCAGCTAAGATCTGAGAATTATGCCATTTGATTTGCAGATATTTGTGATTTGTAGAGTTTTCTAGCTATTCTACCTCCGCACTGCACAAGGGTGCAGGCTTCTTCTTGCAGGCCAGGATTGCATGCTACTAGCACAGGCCTCAGCAGACCTGCTTCCTCCGTAGTATATATTTCCTCCTCCACAGCCAGCATCCTCTCAGAGCAGCATATCCCACTTTGGATTCTGCCCGACTGGCAAATATCCTGTATTTTTGCCTGGGAAGGCCAAAGATCTCAGCATCTGAAGCACACTCTGCCCCTGAGAAAAATTCCATTAAAATGAACTGAAGTTTTGTCTCCATAAAGGAGCCTGGAAAAGGGTCTTATCTAACTGCTGTAGAATACAATTTCTTTTGAAAATATCAACACACAAAGGTATTAACAGTCATTCTTATCTTTTAACCTTCCTGAGCTGAATTTCTCCACAGCAGACTTTTTAAAACTTTAAAATAAAGCTCATAATTTTCATTCTTCAGTTATCAGAGATGCATTAGGGGGATTTTATTTTATTTTTTGGTGGGGGGGAAGTAAGTGAAATAAAAATTCTTTGAAATGAGAGCCCTTTTTATCTTTCTAAAGGTGTGTGCCATGTAAAAAACAAAAGGATTAGGAAATATAAAACAAGTTCCAAGAGACTGATCATCATAATCAGGTTTCCTGAAGCTGAAGTGGTAAAATTATCAGTGTAAGTGGTGGTTAGCTCTGATTACAGCCACTTGCATTAAGAATTCATAAGCAGCACATTTTATGAACAAGAATAATTTAACCAGGCAAGTTCAAAGCAGTGATAATGCATTTGATTCTTTGAGTTTATGTGATTTTATTACAGCTAGTAGAATCCACATGTTTTAATCAAAGATTGTTTAGGCTAGAGACCAGAGAAATGGATGATCAAGAATGCTGCAGAGCTGAAGAAGAGTTCAGAATTTGGGAGCAAAGGAAAAATACTTAACCATGGGAGTGATCACTTCTTCCTCTGGAAAACCCTGCAGACGGGCTGGGAGAGAGGAAAACTCAGCAAGGTTCCCTGTGTGGACTTTCCCCAAAATTGTTCTCTTCTCCCAAAACAGGGGAAGAATCAAGAGCATCTCTAGGAGGCAAGGGCCATCCATGAAGAGGCCCTGTATCTCTGCACCACACGTAGGTCACTTACCCTCCCTCTGGCTCCTGGGTAACTCTGATGTTACCAGGCAGCCAGAATTTCCTTCGCTGATGCCTGCCCCTAAACCTCCTCAAATGGTGTAGTTGGCTTCATAGCACAGAGGGAGGCCATGGAAAAGCTAATATAGTTTAAAATTGTATTCATTTTCAGGGTATTCTCCTATGGACCTTGTGCATCTTTCCAGGCTCTGGTTCTCTAGACTGCATGATACCTGGGCCACCAAACAGTTCTTCCAAGAGTACAGGGGAAATGGTGCTGTTGAGGAGGGACTCCCCTTATCAGGGCTGTGGTTAGATATTTTCTGTCTTCAGGGCCGGCTCTAGGCACCAGCCCTCCAAGCATGTGCTTGGGGCGGCACTTTCTAAGGGGCGGCAAACCCGCTCCCCCCCTTTTTTTTATTGCTTGGAGTGGCAAAAAGCCACTCACCTTGTCAGCGCACAAGCCGGGATCTGCGCCCCCTGCCCAGCCCAGCGGCGCCCTGCACAGCCCACTCAGGCGGGGAAACGCCGCGCCGCCCTGGGGATACTCAGAGCGGCAGTGGCAGCAGGACCCCTCTCCCCTCCCTGCATCCCAGGCCCCACTTCCCTCCCTCCCCGGATCCTCACACACTCCGGGAGCCCCTATTGCAGCCGCAGCCCGTGCTCGGCTCCAGGGCCCGGGCTGTGGCAGCGAGAGGGGCTCCCGGAGTGTGTGAGAAGCCGGGGAGGGAGGGAAGTGGGGCCTGGGTTGCAGGGAGGGGAGAGGGGTCCTGCTGCCGCTCTGAGTCTCCCCAGGGCAGTGCGGTGTTTTCCCACCCCAGTGGGCTGTACAGGGCGCTGCTGGGCTGGGCAGCGGGCACGGATCCCAGCTCATGTGCTGACAGGGCGAGGGAGGGAAGCGGGGTCCCCTGGAGCCGAGCCTGGGCTGTGGCGGCGAGAGGGGATCCTGGAGTGTGTGAGGAGCCGGGGAGGGAGGGAAGCAGGGTCCCCTGGAGCCGAGCCTGGGCTGTGGCGGCGAGAGGGGATCCTGGAGTGTGTGAGGAGGTGAGCGGCTGGCTGGGCTCGTCGGAGCTGAGCAGGTAGCCCCGCAGACGTAGATCCTTGCCTTACCACCCGACGGGGCTGGACCAGGGCGCGGTGAGGCTGAAGATCCGGGGGGCTCTCCAGGTCCTCGGCTGCCAGCATGTTGGGGGTGAGGGCGGTGAGCACGAACTGATCCACCTTGGCCACCAGCAGCACTGCGAAGCCCAGGGAGGGGGCCGTGTTCTCCGTGCCGCCCAACAGCTGCACTGCCACCTGGAAGTACTCCCGCTCCGTGCCGCCCAGCAGCTCCACCTGCATGGGGTTGGAGCCGCGGCTGGGCCAGAGCTCAGCCGCTGTGTGCTGGTAGCGGATCCCACATTTGGGGGTGGGGAGCCTAGTGCTGGGGCAGCTGGAGTGGGCGGTGGGAGAGAGCCCAGTGCTGGGGTGGCGGGGGTGGGGGGGACGGGACAGCCAAAAATTTTTTTGCTTGGGGCGGCAAAAAACCTAGAGCCGGCCCTGTCTGTCTTATATAGATTAAAGCCTCCTTCCTGAAGGTTGTCCTGGCTGGTGGGGAGGGTGAGTCCAGTCAAAACCATGCTGGTGAGGCAGCCCATATTCTTCACCACTGCTGCCGTTCCCTGGCTGGGAGGAATGTTGCAGCTTCCAGATCAGGCACTGGGTAGGGGTGGGAGTGGTTTGGCACAGCCACCTCTGAAAATTAAGCTACCTATGTGGGCTACCCCTAAGGCTGACTCTGTCCCACATACCCACCACAAGCAAAGGGAATGGTCACAATGTGTATCTAAGTGGCTAAACCTAACCTTTGGGTTTATTTTGTGTTGTTTGTCGTTTCACTTATGACAGTACATAAATAGGAAAGGAGTCTGCCATAGGAGGATGGATGGTCCAGTGGGTAGGTCACTGGCCTACTATTGAGGAGACCTGGGCTCTAGTCTCTGTTTTGTCACAGGCTTCCTGTGGGACTTTGGGCAAGCCATTTAGTCTCTCTGGCCTGGACCCACAAAGGGAAGTAAATGTTGCAATGCTCAGCATCAACAGTGCCTAACTTGTTAGGTAACTAGAAAATTATAAGAACAATGCTGTGATCCATAAAGCCTGAATTAGTTGCCTAGGTTCCTATATGATTAATGTGTAGAGATAAGCCAAGATGGGGGAGATGGCTTGTAGTCAATGCTATATCTTAGAGTAATAAAATCCTCAAAATCTAGGGCTGGAAAGGACCTCGAGAAGTCATCAAGTCCAGCCCCGCACTGTAGCAGAACCAAGTGAACCTAGAGCATCCCTGACAGGTGTTTGTCCAACTTGTTTTTAAAAGCTTCCAATGATGGGGATTCCATGGCCTCCCTTGGGAGCCTATTCTAGAACTTAATTACCCTTATAGTTAGAAAGTTTTCCCTAATATCCAACCTAAATCTCCCTTGCTGCAAAATAAAACTTGTTAGTTCTTGTCCTACCTTCAGTGAATATGGAGAACAATTGGTCACCATCCTCTTTGTAGGAGCCCTTAATATATTGGAAGACTGTTATCAGGTCCCCCCTCAGTCTTCTTTTCTCAAGACTAAACATGCCCAGTTTTTTTTAACTTTTACTCATAGGTCAGGTTTTCTAAACCTTTTATCATTTTTGTCTCTCTCCTCTGGACTCTTTCCAATTTACTCGCACCTTTCCTAAAGTGTGGTGCCCAGAATTGAACACAGTGCTCCAGCTGGGGCCTCATGAGTAGAGCAGGACAACTACCTCTTGTGTCTTACATACAACATTCTCTTACTGTTCATTTGTTAACAGAAACAAACTCCAGGGTGAGGGTCAATTATGGGAGGTGTGTGGGCTGTTTTTTGGAGAAGGTGGGAAAGATAGCTGCATACATTTGCCTTGAAAAATTCTTCAGAATAGGAAGAATTGACTTCAGTGGGACTTTTGATGAAGTAAGAATTACAGGATTTATCCTTGATGGAAAATGAGTGAAGTTTCAAAAAAGTAGAATGGATTAAAGCTTGACTAGCAATTGATAGATTCTTTCCTGAGCCAGAGGTCCACTTGGTGTGGCAGAGTGGGAATTAGAGGGACTCAGGAAGCTAGTTATGGCTCCCTGTTCCTTAGAGCTGCCATCACTGTTGTAGGATCCTTAACAGACCCTGTATCACTGGATGTTTGGTACAGGGGAACTTTTTTTCTGCCTTGCCACCCAACGTGCGCCTTCTATCCCCTGACATGCCCTCTATACAGAAAATGAGGATGGCCAGAGATGCAGCCCGGCAAAGCCTTGACTTCCAGCACAGGAATTCTGTGCTAGGAATTTGTGGACAGATAACAGCCTGTTCATGCCACCTGAGCGGCACAAAGGAACTATAATACACAAGAGTTTGGCTTTTAGAATTTTGATGTGTAGAATACATGGCTGCCTCTCAGTGAGTTGAAGCCTAATGTAGGGAGCTGTAAGTTTTGGGGGAGCACATCTAACAGGATAATGTAGCACGGGATGGTCAGGTATCCTGGGTATTTCATGTAGGAAGTCTGCAAGGGAAAAAAATTATCCTCCCTGGTCTAGGGGGCATTTACAGTGTATTTGTGGGGGAGATAAATGTTTTCACAGAGGAGTGCTTTGGAGCAAGACTCTTTTTGAGGAACGTGTGCATGTGTGGAGGCATCGCACATGGTAGCAGAAAGACACATGCTGGAACTGGGGGGGCCAGAGCCCACAATCTTGTTGCACCTGGCAGAGGAAAGGTAAGAAAGTACTACCTCCAGAATAAAAGGCCTTTGCTATAAGAGAGCTACTAGTACAGACAAACTCAACAGTCTGCCCCCCACCCCTCTGTTCTTACAGCTATAGTATGCAATGATTTGTAATCACTAACTCATGTAATTAATATGCAGTTGTATTTTATGTATTGTGTAGTGGAAATAATAACTTGGGGTTCAGTTCTCTTCTTTCAGTTATGTAACTCCATGGACTTCAGCAGGGTTATTTCTGATTTACACTAGTGTAAGTGGGAGGGGAATCAGGCCCATGGGTATTTCCATATCAGAAAAGAAAGTGATACCAAGTAATTCAGCAGCACTGCATTAGAAGGATAGTTGTTTATTGATTATCTCAGTTAGTTAAATGTTGTAATAGCATCTATCTTTTCAGTATCAATTTAAATATCATTAAAATGCTTATAAGTATAGGACAGGAAGAGTATAGGTTTAATAGCCAATAAAATTGCTAAGTCAGTACAGTTACACTGATGTAACAAGGATCAAAATTGCCTCACTACTTGTTTCCCCACTGTGTATGTCATTGGTTATTTTCCAGCAAATAGCCTAACAGTGAGTTTTGTCTGGTAATTTCACAAGGATATATTCAGCCTCCCTCTTCTTTCTAGGTAGCTGGTAGATCATGTAACTTCTAAAAGCTGTTTTTTTTCTTAGTAGTTTCAAACAGAGAAAGATAGCAGCTATCCAGGTGATATACAGTTCTCTAAATTCAATGCATCTGTAGTCTGTGAGAAATGTTTATCTACTAGCATAATGAATCAATGCATTAATGTCAAGGCTAGTATATCAGAAGACATAAGTGTAGTATATAGCAACAATCTGGCTTTGAGTTCTGACAAAGATTTAATTGCTGAGAGTCAAACAATCACGTTTGCCTACAGTGGTAGTACTTTTATATCATGTTAGCTTTCCAAATACTTTCATCAAGGGAAGATTTTTTCTTTTCTCTATAAAATGTGTATCTGAAAAGAAAAAAAGGTCGGTCCCGTTGCTTCATACATTTGGAGTTTCGGACATAAATTAAACCATTATGTATTACATGTTTGGTTCATATTATGATGGCTCCAGTATTACAGTCCTGATGCAAGGAAGTTCTCTATTAAGTCAGCAGGAATGTTGTATGACCAAGGACTTCAGGATTTTGTTTGATAAGTATGACAGCACACAGATATTTAAATCACTGCATATAATAAGATATAAATATAGGGTAGGAAGGGGTTGTCTGTGGAGGGTTGTAGCTGAGCCATTGTGCCTGGTTCATAATTGACTTAGTTTTTGCTTAAGATTATTATTTATTGAATTATTTCATGTTCAGCTTCTGTTAATGGGTGCTCAGCACAGAACAAATAAGTTTGAAAAACAAAAACATGTTGTACTGCTACACAAAATAATATCCTAATGAAACCTGACACTTTTCACAGATGTACACAAATATAAACCTGGCTTTTTTGTTTAAAATTTAAATTCTTAGAAATCTCTCATTTTAATGAGTAAGGGTCTTTTAGACTTCAATGATATAATCATAGACTTTCACACAGTACACTACTAATTTGTAGTGAGTCTTTGAAGTGTAAATTATACATTTCCCACCAATTAGTGCAAAGGATGAGAAACATCAATTCACACTATGGATAAAATATGATTCCAGTTTGTCCCAAGAAGAAAGGTTTTAAATTTGCAAGTTTCATCCACCAGATAAGGTGTTAATGAATTATATATTTTATCCAGATGGATATGTGAATTTCTTTTCAACTTGGTTACAGCACAACTACTAGAAAAAATAGCGAGGTTAGTCTCCTTGCTGTGATTTCTTAAAGTTCTTTTCCAGCTTCTGCTGCAGAAGACCTTATTTAAAGCTCGTTGGAGTCTATGGAATATTCCCTGGACTTTATACCAGGTCTATATGGCCCAGTGCTGCAAGGTACTGAGGCCCAGATCTTCAAAGGTATTGAGGGCCGAATTCCCATTGATTCAGAGTTGTGGGTGCTCGGCACTTCTCAGGACCCAGCCAATATGGCTTCCCTTAAGAAACATTAAGCAACATTTAATACACACAACACTCTTTGAATTTTTCCATATGAGTGTGCATTTCTTTTGCTGTTATCAGGCCTGATCCTGTACCACTGGAATCAATGGGAGTTTAGATATTATCTTGCATGGGAGCAGAATGAGGGCTATGTGTAGCATGACTAGCATGAGTATGACATCCTAAACATTGAAGCATTGTAGTAAACAATTATGAATCAAAGACATCACAGCCCATCAAAAAAATCTTGTATATTAAGAATTCAAAATATTGATGTAACATCAGGGATGTTGCTTTACAATCAAGGACAGCCCAGTTTCTCCTATTAACATAATAGAAAATCTAAAATATTACTCTTTTCATAGTAGTGCAACATTGCTCTTCTGTCCTTTCCAGTACCATGAGAATGTTAAGTATCTACAAATAGAAAAATGACAATAGTTTTCATTTGCATAGTACCTTCCTATGTCAGGATATTTAATAAACATTAATTCTCATATTAGATTTTCTCTTTGGAGTATGTCAGGTAAATAAATATTGTTCCAAAACAAAAACTGTGTTAAGATGGAGTTAAGGTTCAGAGTACATATTGGTAACTTACAGGTAAACAACATTACAGGGATATTGTAATTACCTCAGAATCAAGCATAAGAACATAAGAATGGCCATGCTGGGTCAGACCAAAGGTCCATCTTGCCCAGTATCCTGTCTTCCGTACCCGCCAATGCCAGGTGCCCCAGAGGGAATGAACAGGTAATCATCAAGTGACCCGTTCTCTCTTGCTCACTCCTAGCTTCTGGCAAACAGAGTTTAGGGACACCATCCATGCCTATCCTGGCTAATAGCCATTGATGGACCTATTTTCCATTAATTTACTGAGTTCTTTTTTTAACCCTGTTATAGTTTTGGCCTTCACAACATCAGCATTATGACCTAGGAAATTCAGAGTTAAGGTTATATTTAAAACGTATACAAACATGTTAAGGTGTGCACATGTGTAATTAAGAAACCCAAAGAATCTTAGTCCTGCCTTGTTCTGAACTATTATAATTAAAGAGACAAGGTGGGTGAGGTAATATCATATTGGACCAACTTCTGTTGATAAGAGAGAAAATCTTTCAAGACATTTTAGTGGTTGTAATTCCAGATTAGATTAATCTAATTTTAAAGACAAATAGTCTTTATTCATATTTGTCCCTCTGGCCCTTAATTTGCAATTGACTAATCGTTTTAGGAGGTTCTATTACAGACACTGCAGCTATGTGAAAAGAGAGGTGAAGGGAGCTCAGTGCCTGAGTCCCAATATCTCTGCACTCAGCTCCTGCCTCAATGTGCAGTAGATCTGAGGCAACAGTACCATTGGGAGCCTTGCAATCACTGATTTCCAAGCTAGTATGTAGCCATGATACCTTTAAGGAGCAGAGACAGTTGCACCAAATAATCCAAAAATGAGAAACCTTGATACATGTCCAGTCTCCCTCATACAACTGATTCATTACAACAAATATAATTGTCACATGCAAATTAGCTGTAGAGGATGGATTGTGATTGATGGAGTTAATTCTGATGTCACAATAGACATATTTAGGATCCACTGTGCTGCTGACTTGACCCTGTCTGTAGCCTATATTTGTAAGAATTAGATACATCAGACATTAATAACTTAGCTTAGTTACAACATAACTTCCTCAACTGTAGCCTATGCACAAAATTTTAATGAATTTTAATTATATGGGAAGTTTGATGAGTCTCTATTACTATGATCATTTGGGAGAGAGAGGAAAGAGACAGATGTCAAATTTCTTAATTGAACTATTTGTAACTGTACTCAAAAAGTAATTAATGGATTTACTTGTAAATTTTCAGAATATTCATTCTGTGCTCAAGGATTATCTAGTGTAACTTTTTTGGGGGGGAAGGGTATGTATAACATACCTCTTTTATGTATAACAAAGAGTCTGACTTCCTGGTTTGAGTGAAAAATGGAACTCAACTCTAACTATGGAGCAATGACCCACACTTCCATAATTACTTGGGAAAGGTCCAAATTGGTATCTCATATCTGAACCAGACCAACCTTGAGTAAATCAATATGTGGCTTCCTGTCTCAGGCTTATCACTGTGATATGCCCAAACTGGCATCCCTCCTGATACTTGGAGAGTTTGAATCTGGATCCAAACTTCAAGGCTTAGACATACATCTGATGAGCCTGAGCCATTTTACAAATGGGAAACCGAGGCACAGAGGTTGCCATTTTTTCCAGTCTATGGACTAAGTCACTGGGACAAATTCCACAAGCTGTTACAGCAGTATAAATGTAGAGCACTTCTCTGATGTCAATGGGCAACTGCAGATTTATGCTGCTGTTATTAAGAGATGACTTAACTGAAAGGTTTGCCCCAAATCTCTGTGCAGTTTCTACGTCAGTTCATGAGATAGTAATATTTATTTACTTCACAGGATTGTTGTGACAATTAACTGTGTGAAATCCTAAAACTCACCAAATGCACACATAAACTGGGTTCTGAGGGCTGCTAGGAGGGTTATTTGAATAACTGTTCCCTGCAAAACTCTTCTAAATGTTGCAAATAACCACAAGCAGAGGGGTCCACTTCTCCTGCATTGAGTTTGTGTGCATTGAGGGGGGCAGCAGAAGAAACTTAAAGGCCCCCACACAACTATCCAACTTTACGTAAAATGAGTTAATGTTTCATGTGTATGCCAAAGAATCCTCTCACTAGCCTTCTCCAGATCCTAAAATCAATTGTATAATCATGGTAGACAAGAAGAACGGGGGAAGAGGACAACAAAAAGTTATTTTGCAGGCTCTCTCAGAATCACTTAGTGCTGACTCTGATGTGGAGATGTCAAAAAAATACTAATGGATAAAACAACTAATCTGTGTTAAGGCTGTGATTCTTTCATGGAGGCAGCAGACATCACGGATTCCATGACTTTCTGCGACCTCCATGACTTCCGTAGCATCTGATGTGGCTGGTTCTGGGGACCACCCAAGCAGTGATCCTGGGGGGTGGCCCTGGGGAGTGCATGAGCCGCGATCCCAGGGGTTGCCCCAGGGCCAGCCACACTGGCGGCCACTAGAGCAGCCCCAGGGCCAGCCACACCAGCTGCTGCTGGACTGGTCTCAACGCCAGCTACACTGGCTGCTCCTGGAGCAGTCCCAGGCAGCTGGCTCCAGGGAGCGCCCGAACAGTGACCGCTGTGACTAGCTCCAGGGAGCGCTCAAGCATCGGTCCTGGGGGTGCCCTGGAGACTGCTGAAGCAGAAGCGTTCCTGGGGCAGCTGGAGCAGCAGCCCCAGAGGCACCTGGAGACCATCTGGTGGGCAGTCCCTGGGAAGCATTGGCCAGTCAAACCCCAGCACCACTGGAGCAGGACCTCCCTAGAGCAGAGGGGCCCAGAAGCAGAGATTTAGTCATGGGTATTTTTGGTAAAAGTCATGGACAGGTCACGGGCTGTGAATTTTTATTTATTGCCTGTGACCTGTCCATGACTTTTACCAAAAATACCCATGATTAAATCTTAGCCTTAATCAGTGTGCACTTAGCTCTAGTATTAAAATACTTTTACTATGACAAATATCACTATCACTGTAGCAAATTCCAATATACCAAAAATATTGCACTAATTTAACTAATAAATGTTGTACTTAAAAGTCTGTTGCTGTGTTTCTGACTTTATTTGCCCCGCAATTTATCAGATTTATAGAAATGACTGACTACTCTGCTTTATAAAAAGTACCTGCAGCACATGAATTCACAATAGTTGCCCTGTGCATCTCTTAAAATGCCATGTAAAAATGTATACTATGGACATAATTGCTTATAATGGATTTATTATAGTCTATTGTGCCATTATTTAGTTATAAATGCTGTATTAATAAGCAGTGACATTAATTCATTACTGTCATGGCTGTTATTTCTTCAGTGAATCTATTTTCCTCTCCAGATGTCTACATTATTTTACAGAGAAGGGATATAATCCCATCACCCTTACAGATTCAGTTTTGATCTCTGGTATAAGGTTCTTCACCAACACGTATCTTGTAAATTGAGCTTCTGGGTTTGGACTCATATTGCTCAACTTATAGTACAAGATAAAGGGCATGATAGCACCTGCCTCTGTTACTAAGAGCAGGATGAAGCTGTAGATCCTAAAAATGCTGGTGTGCATGTTATGAGTATGTAGCACAAATAATTATGAGACAACTAAGGGCTTGCCAATATTTTTTTCAAAAATTGTATTCATAGGTAATTTTAAGCAGGCACTTTCAATGCTGCATTGAAAGTGAATCCTTGCAAATATATAGTTAATTTTTCCCGGTACCTGAAGGATAATAAACAAAGTTTGATACACTGCAGATGTGAAATTATCATGAAAAATGTAAAAACATCAAATGAAAGTAGAAAAAAGCAGTAAAGTCTGCAAAAACCATAAAATACAACATATTGCCAATGAGCTGAAATTGGAGTCCCTAAACTAGATCATACTAGGTTTGTAACTTATTGAATACTAATTTCTCACTGCAGATGTACTGAGGCATTTCAATGCATTGATAGACAAAATCAAAACAATTTATCCAACTGTAGGCACTTTGGTGGTTTAGGTAAATTGGAGCCCAAATTCAAACCACCATTGGGATAGGTTTTGCTAAACTAAAATCAGTTGTTGTCTTTTGCCAATCTCCATTTCAAAATCATTGCTACAAATTTAAAATGTTACCTAATTGTTTTAAAGCTTTCCACATTTGAATCACTCTTCACCGCTTCTTTACAAATTCATTTAGCATATACAAGGCAACAAAAAGCCTGTTAACTTAGGATATGTCTACACTGCAATGTAAGGCCAGGGTTAGTGGAAATGAAGTCTCCAGACCCTGGGTGTACAAGCCCAGAGCTTCAAGATCTATGCTATATACTGACCCTAGATTTAGAATTTCTGGACCTGGGCCCCAAACCCAGGGCTCCGGTGTCCACACCCTGGTGCTCAAACCTGAGTCAAGCCACCATATCACAGGCTTCCTAGTGCCTTCCTCAGCTGTGTCTGATCTAGCCCTGGTTTGTGGTGCAGTGTGGGAAAACTTGACTCTCCACCCTGCACTTTACAGGAGGTTGTTGTTGTCTGTCAAGTTCCCAACAGATCCTGCCGAGCCATCTTTTGTGTTTACATGGCCTGGCATGGCATGGCATACTAAAAGGGAAGGCATAATATTCTTATTTTAAACACCCCAGCACATCTCTGAGAATTTGCGAGTTTCTAGAAAAAAAATTAAAATGCTTGTTTCACTGTTTGTACTTCCAGGTCTCCATTTTGATTCCAAGTGCTGATGATGGGATGACACCAGGGTATGGGTGTGCAATCTGCCATTTGAGGATACATGTTGCTGCCCACAGCTTGCAATAAATTTAGTATTGGGTAATAAACCAAAAATCCTTCCCATCCCTATATTAATAACAAACATGGAGCCAGAAACTTACCAGGCTCAGGAGCTACTTCTGCCTCTTGTGTTTTTGATGCTGGTTCTGTAGTGGGCAGCTTCTCTAGGGGGCATCAAAAAGTTTCTTCTAGTAGGGACTTATAATGTGCTACAGCTGCTCTAGCTGCAAAGATTCCCCATGAACTGGTTTGAGTACAAGAGTCACTTCACCAGCCTGCAGTGGCACTTGCTGGCTCCTCTCTGCTCCTATACCAGATTTATGGGAGAGAAAGTTGCCATCCCAAACTGACCAGACTGCTCAGAAGTTCAGTGCTTGGTGCAGTACCAGCACTCATTCAAACTCCTCATAAAAGGGACAGGGTGGTGACAAGGTCACAGAGGTGTGGTTCTCATCCTTGGCTTTCCGGTGGTTATTCTTGAGACACTTAATTTGTTCTCTGAAGTGGACCCTGGTTCAGTGAATCTGCAATGCTGCTAGCTGCTTTGCTATTAGCTGGTGTGTATGTGTGGTCATTACCGGAGCTCTTGCTAAAATAAATCTGCTCGCTTTGCACTAGAGATATACCAAAATCTGGCTGTGTTCCCATGATCAGCCAGCACTGCACAATTGGCAAAGGACTCGTTCATGTTGGCGGCCATTAGAAATGCAGGAGAAGGTTCACTCTGCATGTAGCTCAGCAGTCAAAACAAAATAGAAGGGTTAAATGCAGAGCAGCTGTACTTGAACCGGGGGGTTGGGGGGGGGGCGTTTATTCCATTTCTTGGAAATCAATTGGCTGGTCTTGGGATAGAAATAAGAAAATACACTGTCCAATGGGATAACATTGGCAGACTCTCAGGACCCAAGTCTGGGGGGACCTGCGCCTGCGCTTCATCCACATTGCCAAATAACATCAATGCGTTTGGGCCTGAGCCCATGTGGGTCTTGGGCTTGAACCCTCCACTCCTGTGGGGTCCAGGTCTGAGTTAGGCAGGTCTGTAGATGGAAGGAAGCTTTAGGCTTGAGCCTTAGTGTGAGTCCAGGCTTATGTTTCTGTGTTGACATACCTTTATATGCTTAATACTGATCTTATTGCCACAAGGAGCGCGCCGAATTGCCGCTGCGGAAGGCTGGGGCAGTCTGTGTGCCCTTAGGGCGGCTTGCGCGTTTCCGTGGTGGCTGAAGACAGAAGCTGCGCCGCCGTGGACAGCCGAATTGCCACCGCCACGGAAACGCGCAAGCCGCCCTAACAGCACACGGACTGCCCCTGCTGTCCACGGAGGCAATTTGGCGCGCTGCTTGGGGGCAAAAACACAGGGACTGCCACCCCTTGCAGACTGCCGCCCCAAGCACCTGCTTGGGAAGCTGGCGCCTAGAGCTTGCCCTGCTTCCTCCATAGCCTCTTGAAAATCACTCCTTAAAGTCTCAGGCCTCCAGTTGTCCTGTCTCTCTGGGCAGGGACATGTGTCTATCTCCCTCCAGATGGGGTTTATGCTTTCATACCATGTAATTCACTGTACTTATCCTAGAAGGTCTGACCTTACTCCAGTGTCTGCAGTTTGCTGACTCTCAAGGACTAATGACAGTGTTTGGGTGATCAGCCAGTTTTCATAAAGCACAATACATTTATTTAGGAAAAAACACTGGAGAGAAAATATATCATAAAACAATAAATGGCCTACACACATGCTAAGCTTACCAGGTATCACCCATGTTCCACAAGGAGATCCTAGTAGGTTCTCAAAGTCCTTTGAACCCTTCCAGTAGGTTTTTGCCCCCCTACTTACAATTTCATATCAGTTTGAGGATTGCATGAGAGTCGTTCAATCAGTTTGGCTTCTTGGCCTATTGAACCCTGCCTGAACCAGTATATACAATTCTCCCCATGAGGTAGTACTTCTCCCAAGTTATTTACATATCCAGAGATTTGCAGTAACTAACCTCCACTGATTTTTAGTTCCTGGAGGAAGATCTGTGACCCTCCCCTATATAGCCAGAATACAATCTTAGCTCACAAAGATACTTATAACTTTATAGATACTGAAGTCTATAAATATTCTATATATGTGTGGCATCTGGCATCCTCTCAATATACTAGTCTTTTAAATTTTCCATGCTTCCAAGGTCTCTTATCTACCCCAATATGATACTTCAGTTTCTCAAGTAATTGCTTGCATAAAAGCCTACAGATTACATTTGACATGAAATCAAAGTTAAGTTTTGGACACTCCAAAAAAGTTGTAGCATGGTAGTATCCCCTTAAATTTGTACTGTCTGCTACTCACTGGTATAGCTAGTGGCCTGATCCTGCAAGGTGTTCAGTATCCTCAACTTCCAGTGAGGGTGAACAGCAGGATCAGGCCCTAAATGTCTACATTTTTACTCACATTGATGTAAATTTCTGGACTGCTAACTTCTGACTTCCAGAGATGGCTTTTCAGCAAAGTTAATATCTCTGACCCCCAGTGTAGCAAGGGGATGCTGTGCATGTTTGTCATCTTTTTCATTTTTGGTGGGACCAATGGCTAACGGTTGTCAGGAATTTAGAATTCTGTGGCAGCTTCTGCCACTAACACACTTTTTGACCTTGGACAAATCACTTAACATCCATAAACTTCAGTTTCCCAATCTGTAAAGTGGGATGATAGAGCCTCTGAGTTGTTGTGAAGCTTGATTCCTACATGTTTATAAAGTGTTGAGATGATTGGGCAAAATGCACTGTAAAAGTGTAAAGTTTCACTAGTCATTGAAGTGAAATTATTGTTTTCTGTTTGTTAGTGAAAAATCTGACCCAGAGATGACCCATACCTGCTGATAGTGGTGGGGCAGAGTCAGGGAAGCTGGCTTCAGCAGTGTTACTGAGCATGTTCAGTACAAGCCAAGCAGTAAATCTGGGGGTGGCACGTGACCCCCCGCATGTCCCCCCACATGTCACATCTGATTTGACCAAAGTATCTTTCATCTCTGAATCACTATAATGTAGCTTTACTTGGAGTACAGTGTTCTAGAAGCTCTAAATATAGCTCGTCATGAAAGTTGCTTGATTCAAAGCATGGATTCTGTATTTTAGCAAAATAGCAAACTAGTAACTGAAGCAAGAGGATGAAAAATAGGACAACAGATCTGAATAATAGTTGGTGACAGTGATTATAGCTAACAAACTTAATAATGTAGTAGCGGTATAGTCTTTTATATATGCACAATGTCTGGTTATGCACTGCTTTTGGATATATGTGATATACACAATTTAAAACCAATTGTCATTTAATATTTGGAACTGAACAGAAATGAAGGAATACATTTATTTTGGAGCCCTGCTGGCTCTCATCCCTTGATATCTCTTGGTCCATAATCTTGTCAGTGTAAAAGAATAAGTTTGACACCATTAAGAAAAGAGATTTTAAATTAGGCCTCTTGGTGTACATTTTAGTCTCCTGTAGTTTTTATCTTTTTGCTTCCTTATCTTTTTCCTCTCCCTCTAAACTCAAAGAAATGAATAACTAGAACACTATTTCAGAGGAAGTGCATCTTATTTTCTTTTCAAGTCATTCTTTAAACCAGAGGTTGCCAAGCTGCTTGTAGGTCAGATTCTCATTTACCCTAAGTCCCTTTTACATTGCTCTTGTGTTTACACCCACTTAAAACTACTTTATTCTGCCAGAGCAATATAAAAAGGGGATTTAGTGCAAATGAGAATCTGTATCTTTGTTTTTATCTCTATTGATTTTCTACCTAGAACTTCACACAGGTAGCTTTCAAAATATAATCTTTAACGCCTGCATAATGTGAGCCAATTACACAAGTGGTCCTTCTGGTACATATGTATTCAGGCAATACATAAAACAGATTATCTAGCCAGACAAAATGTGCCTTTTTTGTTTTGTGTGGTCTGGCAGCTGCAACAATA
Organism: Mauremys mutica; assembly: GCF_020497125.1. Lineage (NCBI taxonomy): Eukaryota > Metazoa > Chordata > Testudines > Geoemydidae > Mauremys > Mauremys mutica. The sequence continues at coordinate 187,004,247 of NC_059072.1, read as the reverse complement.
GGCTGAGTAGATGCTGATGGTGGGTTGGTGCCTGAGCACTTGGAAAGAGCTCAGAGAACTGATATTTGACCTGCGGTAGATGTCAAAATGTCATGGTCAAAGGAACTAATATTGAATACAAAAGTACTAGAGCAGAGTGGGGAAGCAACAAATCTCTTTGCTAATTCAAAGGCAGGGACAGCAGTGGCAAAAAGGCAAAAAGGACAGAGAGGCTGTCATTAGGAGTACAAGTGGCATCCATTGTCTGTGTAATGCCAGCAGCTGCCAGAATCTTAATGCCAAGAAGAAGCAACAGCTTTCCCACCTGACAGCATGTGTGGTATAATCAAGAACAGCAACAGCTTTACTTCTGCCAGTTTGTTTTAGAGAAATAGGCCTGATTACTATGAGTAGCAGTTAGTGCCTTTACTATTGCCAGTTGGTTTTGGGTTAACAGGTTAAGTTTAGGTTTCAGAGTAGCAGCCGTGTTAGTCTGTATCTGCAAAGAGAACAGGAGTACTTGTGGCAGCTGAAGAAGTGAGCTGTAACCCACGAAAGCTTATGCTGAAATATATTTGTTAGTCTCTAAGATGCCACAAGTATTCAGGTTAATTTTAGATATTGCACTCTTAAATGATCCAGTTGCTGCTGATCACGGCCGGTGCAAGGAAGTTTCGCGCCCTAGGCAAAACTTCCACCTTGCGCCCCCCCTCCAGCCCTCCGGCAGCTCCCCGCCCCCACCCCTGAGGTGCCCCCGCCCCGGGAGCCATGCAGCACCTCCCCACCCCAGCTCACTTCTGCTCCGCGTCCTCCCCGTGCACGCCGCCCCCGCTTTAATTCTCCTCCCCTCCCAGGCTTGTGGCACCAAACAGCTGACTGGCGCCGCAAGCCTGGGAAGCGGGAGAAGTGGAGCAGCGACCACACGCTTGGGGAGGAACTGCTGTAAAAAAAATTGGGGACACCACTTTTTGGTACCCCCAAACCTTGGCGCCCCAAGCAACCGCCTAGTTCGCCTTAATGGTAGCACCGGCCCTGCTGCCGATGCCATTGTAGTAGGTGATGGTCACTTATTGAACTGTTTAGTAGTGTTACATATGCTAGCTAATCTAGTTGCACTTCCTGCAAATGGGCGTAGCCTGTTCTGCTTCACTCACTGGTGTTATCAGCTCGTCTCACAATTCTAGCCTTCACTTTTGCTATCAAAAATGGATCAATGACATGCAGAAGATGAGTCTTTGGGTGCTCATTGTTAACATCCATAATATCTCCTTAAGAATATACTCCTTAAGAGTAAGGGCAAATAAGTACTGGGGTGGGAGAACAATTTAAGTTTGTCTAGTGCTAGTTCACCAAGGATTGTTGCTGGTAGACTATGGTTTGTCAATCTCTGTAAAATCTGAGTATTCCACACTGAAACTCCAGTGACAGTCTGGCATGTAAGTAATAGACACACTTTGTGTGGAATGAATAGTTCTTTCAGTTATAATATTTCTTCATGCCAGTTAACTGCATCTTTAACAATGGTTATGAATGTAGGTGTCCAGAATATGCTCTCTCACTACAGCACAGATCTCTCAGTGGTAGTTTTCCCCCTGTAGGTCCCTCCCCAAGGTGGTGCTGAATGAGTGCCATTTTGCATTTTACAGACAGGCTTATATGTAGTTTTCAGCATGCTCATGCTACCAAATATGTGACATTGGCTCTCTCTGGCGTGTTCTTCCAGTCTGTATTATGCTCATATTTAGCTTTTATTTATATTAAAAAGAGACATGCACCCAAGCAAATCAACCCTGGTATGCATTGCAATAGCAGAATGAGAATCACATAAATTCAGGCATATTTTTGGAGCCAAATATAAAAACCCCTGCAAAGACTTCTATTTAGCTAAGAGAGTCATGTGATCATGTCTAATCTAATTTCAGAGTTCCAGCTGCACTGAGGTCAAGGAGAATGAGGTGAGAGAAGGAAAACGCAGCAGAAAGAAGGAAGCCATTAACTAATTGGAGGAAAAAAAGGTGTGCATCCTATGGTCAGAGAGAAACCCTGATTAAACAGTGAAGTAGATTGCTGAAAAGTTATTGGAGAAAGGAGAGAAGTCTGCTTTCTCAAGCTCTTTGCTTTGAAAGGAAAGGTTAGAGAAACTGACAGGGCCTAAGGAGGAGATATTTTTTCTTGAGAAAGGGGAAAGAGAATGGTAGATTTGAGAGAGCTGTCAGAGGAAGAGATGGTGTTGACAGTGGTGGTAATGAGGGGAGAATTACCAATGATAGGAGAGGGAAGAAGGCTGAGAAGGTAGCTTACTTAATGGAGTGGCTGATCTCAGGATCAGGGACAGGAGAGGGCTGGGAGAAAAAGAACATATTAATATGAGTATATGGTGGTGCTGGGGTGTATTTGTATAGATATACTACTGTGAGGTGTTACAGCTCATACAGGCTTTGAGGAGCCCCCTGTTTGGATTCTGCTACCAAATGATGGGAAGGTTGGTATGAAGTCTCTGACATCAACGTCATGAAAAAACTCATGCAGATACAGAGAGACATCATCTTCCTTTCCAAAGCAAGTACTCCTGTTCTGTTTGCGGTTACAGACTAACACGGCTGCTACTCTGAAATCTGCCTCACTGTGTGTCTGAATCCTTCCCGACACATGCATATACTATATGTCACCACTAGTGGCAATGCATTCTCCATCTCTCTACGTTAGATCACTAAACAGTACATCAGAAAAGTGAGGCCATTATTTTATGAAGAGCTTCCCATGTTAGCCAGTGACATCCCCTGTGTATTAGATATACAAGTGCTCAATGGGGAGAGGGGCAAGGACTAGAGAATCTATTACTCTGTATTCCTGTTTAAAAGAAACCTGGTAACTAAAGAAAAGAATAAAATCTCTGGGCAACAAACTTACACTAACCTGTACTTTGCTGGAAATAGTTATCCTTTTTTTCCCCTGAAAAAAATATACTAATGGTATAGTTGAATATCACAGGGTTCAAACTGAAATGGGTGAGGAGGAGGAGTTTCCTCCATGTTGCTCGCTGCTGTAAGCCACTGGGTGGGGAGGTGGAGAAAGGTGAAAGGCAGTATCTTGCCCTGCCTCCACTCATTTTCTGGCTGGAGTAATTGAATAGGTACACAGTGTGGTGAGAGCAAAGGGGCAGCAAGGTAGGAATGATGACTTTCTGAATCACACAGTTTGTTCTTTGGTTTGCTCCTTTGGTGGTGCAGTTAAGCTCTCCACTCTACTCTTCTACTGGGCAGAATATAAAGACACAGTGTAGCCCTAAGGAAACAGATCAGCTGGACACAACATGAGTGAGTGAGGTCACCCAAACAAGTGAAAAGACAGTAAGAGGGTGATGTTTTCATTGCAACATGTTCATAAAGTTTGTCACTTCACTGAGACTTTCAAAGGAGTAGAGTTTGCAAGACATAAAAAGGGTAAATGTTGTGTGGGGGGATGATCTGCCACATGAGAACTCGGCTCAGCACAGGTGAGTGGGGGCCATGGTGGTTGTGTACACCAGGTTTGCCCTTCCCTGTGGCTGCTTCATCCCTCAATGTAAATCAGAGCAGCCTCAGGCCACTCTAAATTATGGCATCTAGTAATGGCCCACTGGGAGTTGCTGCTGGAGTGTAGTTTGGTCTTGACACAATTTGTAATGGTTCTTACACACCAAGGGAACACCTAAGTGTCCATTGATTATAGTTGCAAATATCCTCTGTGCTTCTGAAGCAGGGCAAAGTGGGCACATTGTGGGCCAAAATGTGGCTTAGCGTGCTCTTGTTCATATAGTTTTGTATATCACTACACTGCCATTCTTGTTTGGGGTCAATGTCAGCTCGAGGTTCAAGGCAATGGAGACTCGAGCCCAAAGTGATTTGACATGATTTTACATGCATTCTAGGGGTCAGTTAATCTCATTTAGTAAAAAAAAATGCCTAGCAGGAGAAAAATTGCTGAGAAGTGGTAGCCTGCAATTTACATGTCAGCTCTCCTCAGAAGTGCACTGCTGGGCCTGTCCGTAGGAAGGAAGAAGGGAAAGGGGCACAGATCTGAAGCATGCCCATCCACCTACTGCAAAAACCACCCACACTCTGCTCAGCACAGACTCTAGAGATTATAAATGAATTTGAGGGCCAGTCATGGAATTTGAGCCTCCATCATACCTATCAACTCTTGGAAATGAAAATGCAGTGAAATCTGAATATAACCAGGACAGTGAACACCCATATTGTGAGAAATAAACTGAAATATTTCAAGTGCTAGCAGTTTATGATCACACCTTCAGTTCTCTGAGATGTCTTTATAATTATGGCTATCATGGTTGGGCTGCAATTGCTTTGTTTTACACTGCTGGTGTTTCTCTACATCCTCATCCTCCAGCTAAGGCACATGTGGTTATTAAATACAGGCGGGCCTGATTCTTACTTATACTAAGGGTCCTTTACACAGCCAGAGTAGGTTAAAGGGTACTTAGTACAAATGAAAACCAGACCCAGGTATGTGTATCTTTTCGCATAGGTGTGATTATTTTACTTCTGTTTTTAAATTAAATTTAGCTGATTTCAGCTCCAAATAGCTGAATATCTTGTTTTTTGCTTTAATGATGAATTTTTAATGAAAAGGGCATCAGACAAATGTGAAGGTTACAGTATTAAATATCAACTTTCTTTGATTCAGAACTTGAGAGCTGTTTTTAATTTGTGGTGGTGAAGTGAGAAAGGACATAGCCCATATAATGAAGAAAAATAATGTTCCAAACTGCTATTTAATGTTAAGTAAGGTGCTTCTTCCAACAGGATAACATAATGTGGGTGCAGTCACATACATCAAATATCAGAAAATGTTATGGACTGGGATGTCATTTTTCACTCTATTCATAGAAATTGGTTATTTCCACTGGTATTGTTTGCCATACACCAACTATTAGATTTTCTGGAGTATACATCCACCTAATCCTATGGTACTTTCTTCAAAGCAACCTAGTGATTATTCTATTTGTCAGTCATAGACTAAGTATTCTGGTGTGTGTGACTCTCTTGAATCCTATTCCCTAACTTCCTGTTGCCATTGATTTTTTACTTGTGTGTCAGATTTTTGCCATCTTTCTTTATCTAGTGTCTGTAACAAGAAAAGCTGCAGAATTCACTTGAGGTTGTAGTAAAGGATAAAACCAATAACCTTATTGCTCAAGTATCATTCAATTTTCAAAAGTGTGCTAATGATGTTCTAGTCATCTAATAAAATAAAAGTAGCTGAGACTTCTTTGAATATATAGTTTGAGATTTTTTGTTATCTTAGGAGAAATGTTGGTAAAACTCATAGAAACTCATCACTTTTTTGGTTTAGATATTTTTCTTCTATTTAGTTATAGTGCTTTTCTCCTATTGAATATTCTTATTAATGTTGAATTCATTTTCTTTTTATACTACAGACAGGCTGATGGTGTGCAAGATATGGACTGAAATACCACACTTAAATTTTGTATATAGTAGATGAGCTCAAACAATTGCAGGTCTTTATGGGCTGAAATCAAGTACGGATATTTCCTGGTTTCCAAGATATAGAAGCCCACACAAATACTTCAAAGCCTCATAAATTGGCTCCATATCCAGCTACAAAAGCCAGTAACAAACTCATTATTTTTCTTCATTGAAGACAAAGCTGTGGAAAGGTGTAGAGCATCTACATTCCCTGCTAAAACGCTATCAGAGATGATTATGCACAGGACTTGGTCCAAAATTTTGTTCCCCTTAATGAGGTTAATCCTGATTTAGTGAAATCACTCACCAGCCTGGGAGGTCGGCAAATATCACTTCCATTTTTTCAAATGGAGTAACTGAGTCACAGACCGGTAAAGTGACTTGCCCCGTGTGGCATAGAAAGTTGTCCGGGATGTAGGCTGTACTGCCAATCAAGACATGGCTGGGAGGAGAATAGATGGTGGGTGCAAATTAAAGCTATCAGTCAAGCTACCCACTGGATGACCTTTATTGGCTGGAGCAAGCGTAAAAGGGACTTTGCAGGTCGAGAGTTGGTAACCATGTTGCAATTATGAGAGACTACACTGAGTAGGTTGAAATGTCATTTATGGTCATGAGGTATTCAAAAGGGCACTTGTTAACCCATCATATCAATGGTTATCTCTGTGATAGTGCATGTAAATGTAATCTGAACCCTGACTGGTTAATAGAATTCTATTATTAGTGGATATAACCTGTAAGATCCTGTCCATGGGTTGGAGTTATCTGCTGGTCAGATTGCCCTGTTATGACTCTGGCAGCTCAATAGAGCTCCAGTATCTATAGTTTCACGTCCAGAAAAAAATATTGTTTAAATAGTTACCAAAGATTCCAGAGTTGAGTTTCTCAGGCCAGGAAAGTAGCAGGAGCAACCCAAAAGGAGCACTACTGCCTGAGAAGGGAAAAGCTCAGTAATGCCCAACACCAGACACCACAATAAGAAAGGCAAGACCCCAAGGATGTGGTTTAAGAAGGCTGCAACTTTGTTAATTAATAAGTCTTGGAACTGTCCAGCAATAATTTGTCCAGTGCAGGTCACCCTTCCTTTGTAATCTGTTCATATAGAGCTCTGCTGTCAGCTCCTCGTGTCTCTGCTCCACATGGTCCCAGCACTGTTTGTGGGACCCTTGTGTGAGGGAGAAGGGGATGGAGAAGAGGGGATTGTCTCCTTGCTATTCCAGACATAAGGAGCCCCAACTCCTTTCCCTGCTTCTTTAGAAAGTTGTGATGGGGTGGATAAACCACACCCTGGAGAGTGCAGGAACAACTCTGGGTCCAGGAAGCCCTGCCCCAAGACCTGCTGGACATGTTCCAGTTGGAGGAGGGATTTAAAAGGGAGTCTCTCCTGCACAGCAGGGTGGCAGGTGGAGAGAGGCAGACCTGCACTCACTGCTGCAAAGAGACTATGCCAGGAAGGCATTCCTGGGGGAACATCTGCTGCATGGAGCTGACACTCCCTACTCTGCTGAGACCCATGGACCAGGTCTCCAGGACAACTACCAGCCACAGTGTGCCCCCAAAGGTTCGGAGTAGAGCAGTAGGAACAGGATCATGGGAGAGTGTTAGCTGGACTACAGGTAGTGGACTCCTGTATTATGGTGCTCAAGAGGTCCTTGGGTCAGAAGTTGGGGGGCCTAGTTCCCTACCCAAAAACAATAGGTGGGGCTGCTGACACAGACTGCAACCATAAGAAAGGGTTGCTACCATGCACTGCAACAGCTAGGCAGAGAGGATCACTCCATGCACAGAGATGTTTCCTTCTAATTCACTTCCAGTTCCAGTTTATCAGGGCTTCAGACTCCCTATTGAACAAAGAGCTGAACTGGGCATATACCAACAATTTGCTTGACTTCTTCCTCCTCTCTCCCCTGATGGATTCCCAGATAGTGAACCATATTTTTCCTCCACTGCCCTAGATAAAGTCTCTCCCCACCACCAATATTTGAGGCCTTAGGAGGGGAGGCATTTGTGGCACAGCTGGGACAGAACCCAAATCCATGTGATAGAGACATGTCTTATCCATTGGAGCACCATGTAATCAGAGGGCCAGATCATCAGCTGGTAGAAATCAGCAAAGCTCATTGACTTCAGTGGAACTATGCCAATTTACACCAGCAGAAGATCTGTCCTGTAGCTTCTGACTATTTATTCTCAGTTACTGAAACATTAAAATTAAAGCTGGGGGGAGGGGGCGGGAAGAAGGAATAATACTTTTCTAAATGCCATTGTTCAAAAGGCACACAAACATAAAAGCATTCTTAATATATTCAAAAGAAAACCTGATTGTGCTGAGTCAGTTTTTTACTTTGCAACCAAAGCATTTGAAAAAAATAGAAGAGAGGGAGCGACACTTCGTCGTCTTCCTGGAAATAAGACTCACCCAACCATTAAAATGCTTTTATTGGAAAAAGTTTTGTGTGTGTGTGTTAATTCTTCAGCCTCAACTTCAGGTCTATAAGACTTGCTTTTTGGAGTGAGAGCCCATTTTGCCCTACGAGCCTACTATGATCACAGGAATGCCACTGCAGTAACTGCTATAAGGCAAATGGCAGTTTTTGCTACTGCTGTCTCTTTCTAACAGTTGAACTCAATGCACAGATTCAAAATATAAACAAAAATAATTGTAACAACATTTATTTTCAGAGATGACCTAAAGCTACAAAAATTGGGTATGGATTTCGACTACTTCCCTGCAACCTCCCAGAAAGGTAATTGCTTTTGGGGTCTAAGCTTGCATCAAAGAGATTACTCACATGAATAAAATTACACTGCTCTACAGCCAAAATGCTTCGGAAATAAATGTAGTCAAACTTTACTAATTCTGGGTCACTGAGAACGAAAATGATGCTTAAAATTGTTGATTGGCTCTAGTTTTCAAGTTATGCTATTGGGTCAGTATATATGACCCTTGACTTGGGAATAGCAGAGGATAAGTGAGTTATAAAGGGAAGGGATCTCAATTTAAACCAGAAATGACTAAAATACATCTTTGACTGGATCTATGAATAAATCTATGACTGGGTTTGGACAGTACTTGCTTTTTAGGCAAAACAATGAATGATGCAATCTGAAGCTGGTATTGTGTCATACATGATATGAATTGTATCATGTTATTCCTAGAAGTCATGGATGATGCAATCATAACGAAGCTTACATCACTCTGCTGAACAAATTGCCCTATATCAGCTCTAGAAATCATACAGTGTCGTGCTCTCTTATTTGTCAGTGTTTGATTTTGCAAAGGGATACATTTCTGTTTAGCCAAAGTGAGCAGAGATGCCTCGTACTTGTGTGAACAGTGCAGATAACTTCTGCTATGTTTGTGGTGAAGTGACTTTTGCATCCCAAAAGCACAGTATAACCACTATGGTTAAGAAAGCCTATCAGCTTTATTTTGGCTGCAAAATTGGAGATCAGGACAAGAGGTGGGCCCCACACATATGCTGCAACACTTGTGCAACAAATCTTCGCCAGTGGTTGAACAGGAAAAGGAAATCTATGCCTTTTGCAGTGCCAATGATTTGGAGAGAGTCAACAGATCATACCAGCAATTGTTACTTCTGCACGGTGCCTCCAGTTGGGAAAGGTGTGTCAAAGAAGAAAAAGTGGACTGTGCATTATCCAAACATTCCATCAGCTTATACGCCCAGTACCCCACGGAGAAGGACTGCCGGTTCCTGATGCACCAGAATCATTCTCACTTGAGTCAGACGAGGAAGAGGATGAAACTTCTGGTCCTGAACCATCAATGTCACAGGACCCACATTTTCTCCCATCCTTCTCCTCTGAACCACACCTCATAACACAAGGTGAACTGAATGACCTTGTCAGGGATTTGGAACTACCCAAGAGTAAGGCAGAGCGGTTGGGCTCCAGACTACAGCAGTGGAATCTCCTGGTAGGTGATGTTAGGGTTTCCATGTTCCGTGACCGTCAAAAGGATCTTGTCCCATGCTTCTTCATGGAAGGTGATCTTGTAGCCTGCAACAACATCGATGGTGTGATGGCAGCCCTCAACATAGTTCACGATCCAGATGAGTGGAGACTGTTCATTGATTCATCGAAGACGAGTCTTAAAGCTGTTTTACTGCATAATGGCAATATTTTGCCATCAATTCCAGTTGGTCATGCGGTCCATATGAAGGAAACCTATGACAACATGAAACAACTTTTGAGGTGCATAAACTATGACCAACATCAGTGGCAGCTTTGTGGCGATTTGAAGGTTGTTGCTCTCTTGCTTGGTCTGCAGACTGGATACACAAAGTACTGCTGTTTTCTCTGCGAATGGGATAGTCATGCAAGAGATTCTCACTACGTCAAGAAAGATTGGCCACTCCGACAGTCATTGGAGCCTGGGAGGAAAAGTGTTCAGCATCCACCACTTGTTGAATCAAGGAAGATTTTGTTACCAGCCTTACACATCAAGCTGGGTCTGATGAAGAACTTTGTCAAGGCCATTGACAAAACACAAGCAGCTTTCAAGTACCTCCATGGAAAATTTTCCAAGGTTAAGTGAAGCTAAGATAAAGGAAGGTGTCTTTGTTGGTCCTCAGATTCGTGAACTTCTTCAAGATGATGCATTTGACCATGCACTGCATGGCAAGGAAAAGACGGCATAGAAAGCCTTCTAGTTAGTGGCAATAAATAATCTCGGAAACAACAAGGCAGACAACTACAGGTTGTTGGTGGAAAACTCCTCAAGGCATACAAAAGCCTTGGTTGCAACATGTCACTAAAGATACATTTTTTGCACTCTCACCTAGATTTTTTTCCACCGAACTGCGGAGCAGTGAGCGACGAGCACGGCGAGCAATTTCACAAGGACATTGCAACAATGGAGAAACGCTATCAGGGCAAATGGAGCCCATCAATGCTTGCAGACTATTGCTGGACAGTGACAAGAGATGCTCCATTTAATGAATACAAGAGGCAAGCCAAGAAGCGCCGAGTAGACACTGAATAGGACTAAACTATGTACATAATAGTTTTTTGCCTTTTGTTTCATAATAAATTTTATTTATATAACCCTTTTGCTGATTTTTAAAGTGTTACATAAACAGGACAGGTGAAATATTATCATGTAAAGCAACCATAAACACATGAAAAGACCTAGGGTTTACAATTTATGATTAAAACTCTACTATCTACACAATATACATAGCCATAAAATGTAAAAACTTAAATACTTTAGAAACAGTAGCCAATCAGTTGTTTTAATTGTCATATTTGAATTCAGCACAACAAAATACATAATAAATAGCACATTTTATCTCTGAAGCAGATGACTTCTCACAAATTGTAGACCAGTGTTATTTGTTTCTAAAGTTGTAATGCTTTGACATGGCTTCAGGGGAATAAGCTATACTGACATAAGGTATCTTTATACCTGCATAACTGCATCCAAACTAGGGGTCATACCAGTATAACTATTTTAGCAATAATCACACCCTTAACCAACACAATTGTATCAGCACAAAAACTGTGTTCTGACCAGGCCTAGTTTTGTGCAGCGTTGGGCCCTTGTATATAGACAGGGGCTAACCTCAACATTTTGAAATAGCTCCATTTGCCCATTGTGGGATTGTTGAGCACCAAGAGTTTGGTTAAGAACGGACCCCAAAGGTGGTAGTTTTAAAACTAATAAAGACATATATTTTACTAACAAACCCTTTCAAAGCAATGTAAACAATGTATACTGGGTTTTTTAGTTCTTGCAGTTCATTTTGTGGTTTCATTTTACATTTGGAATTAGAGCCAAAGTCAGACTATTTCAGCAGTCTACAATCAACAGCTTCTAACTGTAATTTCCTTAAATACAAATACAACTTTTAAAAAAAATCCAATGTACATTTACTCTAAATGTTTCTCTGATGGATGTTTTGTCCATGACCCTCTGATAGCTTCCTCTCCTCAATAACTCAATTGGATGAAGTCGTGTGTTGTTGTAATAATCAATGGTGATATAAAATCAATTTCAGATTGCACTGGCATTATGAAATTGAGATGGTGGGTCAGATTCTACTAATCTAAGAATTTAACCTTGCACACCAGGAGGCCTTATGAGGTGTTTTTCACCTAACAGCATAATTATATTAGTAATTAGGCAATAGTGTTACTAGTAGACTTACTGTGTTTGACGTGATTCATTTCAGTTGCCCTCTCAAAGTCTTTTCTGTTAATTTTGACTATTTTGAAAAAGATAGACAAATGCCACATAAATCCCTAGTTTATTATAAGAAAAATACATTCTTTTTATAGATAGGTTTGGTAAATAAATTTACTTTGTGAATCATTTTCTTCATTTATTATGTAAGGGGGACAGGATGTCTTTCACAATGGCCCTCTTCACTGGGCCAGTAGAATGCAAGGCTTTGCACATTTTTATGATGGTTGTTTAGTGTCAGTTTGGATTTTAGAAGACAAGCATCTCAAAACTGGCATAACAGATTCAGTAATGATTTGTTAGTATTTCCTCAGAAGTTTGTTGATGGATATTGCCATGCACTTAGGCTATTTACAACACCACATGGCCATGCCTTCCAAAATTTATGGGGTAAAATTCTGCACCTATTGAAGTCAATGGCAAAACTATAACTGATTTCAGTGGAGCCAGATTTTCACCTAGGGAGCCTAGATTATTCAGTGTTGACACAGATAGGATTCTGCTGATTTGATGAATGGGAAGATGTTGCTGCTGAATTTGAGTTCCCGTCTCCTTGACAGATTTTTGACCATTTGAGTGGGATTTCTGCTCCTTTTTACCCTTTAGTAGCAATAATTAGAGTATCTTGAAGAAACCGTCCAACAAACAACAATTTAAAATAGACCTATGGCAGTGCTTCAAGGGCGATTATTGTAGGAATCTTCTTATAAAGGTGTCTATAGCTAAAATAGAAAGGAATGATATTGCTCATAATTTCTATGCAACAAAGAGGTATTTTCTCCCTGATTTGAACAATCAACAATTGCTCTTCTTTATTTTTATGCTTTCTGTTTCAGGCAGTTAATTTTTCTTGCACCATCTGGAACAGCCCTAAAAACTGCAACAACCACCAATCCACAGTCAGTGAGAAACAGAGAGCAACATGGTTGTACCACAAGAGTGGGACTGGCTAGGTTTTGTTCTCCTTTCCTTCTGATTCATGCATTTTCCATTTTGCCTTGCTTCAAAGGGGAAGTGGGTGTCTATATTTTGATTAATTGCATCTTTTCAGCTACATTATTTAAGCACTACTAAAAAGAATTGCATGACGTCCTATATCAACTAATGTTTTGGGATTAAGGAGGGGAATGTAACCCCAGAAAATGATCTCTGGAGAATATATAAAATATGGAATAATTTTTAGCATTTTTCTAGAATACTCTAATTCTAGCTGCTGTTTGTAGGATGAAACTGATATGATGCTTCCTTATTTCTAAACTAATTGCTCCCTGTCTTCCCCTCTAACCTCAATTATTTCCCTTCAAATTTGCATCTACTCTCTTCACTTTGCTTGTTTCATTGGTGCTCAGAGCCCCTGTACCTGCTTAAATTGTTATAGACTCACTACAGATCTTCCAAAAGCAGGTTAATGCCATGGGTTGCTTTTTGAATAGCATTTTTAGCATGGTCACCAGTCTGTCTAACCATTTATCAAGTGTCTATCACAGTAGTCTCTCTATATATTGTATATCTACTAGAAAACATTAACTCTGTCACTAGAGGATAAGCTTGAACATGTAAAAAGCTCTGTAATGTACACAAGGTGCAGCCTGTTGACATTACATCATGTGTCTTGTTATATTACAAGCCAATTAAGTAATCTGAGTGACAAGTGTATGCACAAATCACATCATATACAAAACCCAAGCACTTAAAAATAAAGAAATTAATAATTAAGAACATCGTGAAATTTACACTGGCTACACAATAAATACTGTATTCTAATAAAGTTAGTTTATCTGCTTAGATTGTAAGCTTTTTGGAGCGGGGCCACTTTTTTGTTCTCTGTTTGTACAATGGTTAGCACAATGGAGCCCCTAGGTGCAAATACAGTATAAATAATAATAATATATAAAATAATGTGTATTTTATCACAACATAGTAATCTTAGTTCTGACCTAAAATGACTACTACTCATTCACCAGTAATTTCAAACTACATGTATAACATAAAATCCTTTTGAATTGAGTGACTTCTGATTAAGTAGTCTTTCCCTCTCGAGCAAAACTGGCAGCAATTCAAGCAGAGGAAGACCCAAAGCTTGTCTCCTCTAGAAACTGCTCTGCTTTCACAGATTCTGAAAACTCAGTCCAGAAGAGAATAACCTTACCTGCACAGTAATATGATAACTCTTTACAATAAAAAAATAGTTGACTATGCTATAGAAAAGAGACACCAAAGAATTTCTCACTACCATAAACAGCTCAACTAGCTGGGAATTTGTAAATGGCATGTAGAAGCAAAGAAACACTTCTTGCACAGACACAGCTTGAGATTTCATACATTGTTTGTTGCAATTGGTTAACTCCAGTTCATGACTTTTGGCACCACCACTCTAGCCATCTTCCTCCATGCTTCATATCTCATGCCATCTGTATACCAAGGTGACCTGAGAATATGAAGCCAAGGCATAATTTGGGAGTTACGATATTACTAATAATGCTTCATTAGGCAAATCAGTAGAGAGGTCTGTGACATCACCAACACGTGACCAGCCTCACTGGCACACCAGAGGGTCTGCTGAACATAAGCTGTTTTGGGGACAACTTGCATGAAGGAGATAATTGTTTTATTGATGAAATGTGCACAGTAAACTCTTCCAAAGATCATACTGTAATTAAACCATTTGTAAACTTAGGTTACTGAATACCATCCTGGGATTTTAAGGTCTCTCCTCATTTTTGCTTCATTCTATAATATGCTACAAAATAAAAGCATTTTTTCTAAATAAGTGCATTATCTAGGAGGAGAGAAGCTTATTTTTTAAATTAATTTTAGACTTTGCAGAATACAGGAATAATTGTGAGGAGACCCTGAAATAGTGGATATTTTCTCCTTCTATTTGTTATAACCTCTTGTAACTTAATAGATCTATTTTTTGAGCATTTTGCTATGTGTATAGATATGATATTTCAAGTCATCTATATGCAAATAAAAAAGTTCAGCTCTCAGAGAACAAGTAGTTAATTGCATCATTTTTCTCTATTACACTTTCTTTTTCCTCCTCCTTGTTTCATTGACTTCTACTTCAACAAAGTTTCTCAAAACTGCTTACATTTCAATCTCTCTCTCTCTCTCTCTCTTTCTGTGTGTGTGTGTGTAAAAGAGAGAACTGAGAAACTATATGATACTTTATCATGCCCTTTGACAGGGTCACACATATTTTTGACCAATGGATTTACTTTGTTTTTACTCACAAAGATCACAATTTATCACATTATCACTATGACTGTGTTTATGTGTGATATATATAGAACAATTGTGCTAAATTCTGGAGCCATGTTATAAAATATATTTATTAGTCACCTTTACACCACCAATTTATGTTCTCCAAATGTTACTTTTAATGTGTCTAGCCTCAGAACTCTTTCAATAACCAGTAAGTTTTTGTATGGATTAATAATTGATAGAGAACAGTTATTTCTTCATCCAGAAATGTGGAATTTCTCTTCCAACTTTACTTTGTCATTTCCTGGCAGGGGCAATATTTGGTCAATGACTGGTTTAACATCCAATAGCCCATGAATCATTTGGACTAAAAATAGGTACTCGACTCCATAGGAAAGTTGGAAATGTTGTTTGCTGGGGTTTACAAATCCTGCATCTCTGCCCCAGCCCCAACCCCCTTCAATTTTGAGACCCTAACAATATCAAGGCTAATCTCATCTTGCTTATTCTTAGAATGAAAGTCTCTGGTCCTTATAATTGCAAAGAGAGCTTTAAACCATAAATTGACTTTTAGAATGGAAAGTTTGCCATGGTGATTTTTTTCATGATACTCATCTATCCCTCACACAGCCACCACCTACTGTTAACCTTTCTGGCCCATGAAAATCACAATAGCATCTTCTTGAATTTTTGGTGGTACCTCAAACCATATTATTTCAGGTTTGGGTGATGGAGCACCATTAAGGATGCCACAGTTGGTGCTCAGCCACTGAGCTACTTCTCTGATGAGTAGCCAGTATGGTCATTGGGCCCAAAAGAGAGGAGAAAGGCAGCAAATAGTGTGAGGAAGAATCTAGTTTATCAGACTAAGCATAGATCTAGACTCCCGTGGAAACATGGCTCAGTTTCTGTAGCACCTTTGCCTCAGTTTCCCTATGTGTAAAATAAGGTTAATAATATTTATCTGTCTCACAATGTTATTTAGATAATTTATTAGGTAATGATTGTATATCACAATATAACTTCTGAGTATTATTATTAGAAAACTTTTAGTGGTTCGCTATTCGCCCCGGTGGATCAATGGTTACAAGCTGATAATGGTTGGACACTAAAATTAGACTAGAAATAAGGCACATTTTTTAACAGTAAAGTGAATTAACCACTGGAATAACTTATCTAGGGATGTGGTGGATCCTCTGTCACTTGATGACTTTATATGCTCTAGCTCAGTTGGTGAAGTAATATCTTTTATTGGACCAACTTCTGTTGGTGAGACTGACAAGCTTTCAAGCCACACAGAGTTCTTCCTCAATTCTGGGAAAGGTACTGAGAGTGTCACAGCTAATACAAGATCAAACAGATAGTTTAGTGTAGGTAGTCAGCATATATTCTAAGGAATCATTCAAGGTGAAGTGGCCCATTAAGACCCCAGTAGTCATACAACAAAAGGGGTTACAGATTGTTGTAATAAACCATAAATCCACATAATTGTTATTGGGGGCATTTAGTGCACTACATAACAATTTAAATAAAAAAATAATTTAGTGCATCATAACAACTGTATGGGTGAAACCAGACAATCACTACGCTCTTGAATGAACTCACACGGGGAAATGATAAAAGACAAAAACACCACATCACCTGTGGGTGAACACTTTTCACAAAGCGAGCACTCTATATTCAACCTTTCAGTCCTCATCCTCAAAAGAAAGCTACACAACACTTTCAAAAGACAAGCCTGGGAACTTAAATGCATAATTTTGCTAGACACTAAAAATTCACGATCTTAATACACTGGATTTATGGTTTATTATAACAATCTGTAACCCACTAACTCCCTCCTTTGTCCTGTAACTGCAGGTGTGTTAATTGGACACATCACCTTGAATGATCCCTTAGAAAATGTGCTAACCACTTCTGCTAAAGTATCAGTTCATACTTCTGTGTAGCTCTAAAGTTTGTCTCTTTCACCAACAGAAGTTGGTCCAATAAAACATATTGCCTCACTTGCCTTGTCTTTCTAATATCCTGGGACCCACAGGGCTACAACAACACTGCCTGCTCTAGTTCAAATAGAAGTTATGACTGGACCTGGTGGAGAAATTACAGGATGAGATTCTGTGTTCTGTTTCGTGTGAGGTCAGACTATATAGTCATAAGGGTTCCTTCTGGCCTTAAAAATCTATGAATCAGCCAGAACATTTTCTCATGACAGCTCAGAAGTTTCTTTTTTTATTACTTTAATATTTTGTTATTCCCAACGGGCCCTGATTTTGCTGGGCTCCTGCATGGTTGCTGTCCATGGTACTGAAAGGTTAGTGCTTTTTCTCGCTTCTTTAGGAAAGGCTGTTTCAGTGATGTTACTTTCAGCCTTAATTCCATGAGTACATCTGTTATGGAAGATTTCTTAGGTCATTAATTAGATCATTAATTAATATTAACTCCTCCCTTCAGTTTTATTACTATCCGAAGCCTATATAAATTGACGCTTCCTCCCCAAAGTGGCTAATATTAAGGCTGCACTAACTGCATTGTATAATAAAGTATTGACTTACAATGTAGTCTGAGAGTGTAAGTACAGTTGAATTTCAGTCGGATCTGTCAGCTACCCCAGCTGGCAGCACGCTGCACCAATAAACCTCCCCATATAAACTTCAAGCTGAAATAAATTATCGCTAATTTCTTCCTATCATTTCACAATACTTCCCCGCTAATCAGCTCCTGAAGTCTCTTAATGTGCAGTATAGGTGCGGCCAGTTGGGCACGCGCTTGGATCTTGCTAATTAGCAAACTCCCAGCGCAAACCATCCTGGGGTGTTCAGGCACCTCCCGAAGTTCTCCGGCACCGCTGGTCACTGGAGCGGCCAGATTGCTCCCGCTCGGACGAGGTCCTTGCTGAGCTGGCTGCATTGGCGGGGAGGAGAAAGCAGCGCTGCTGTGGGGGAGGGGAGGAGGCTCCTCCAGGAAGGCGGCTGTCCCAAGCTGCCCCCCTTTTGAATGCCGGGTATTTCCTTAACACCCCCCGCCCCGCACACACACAAAACCCGAGGGGAGAGTCTCCCATTCGCTCACTGAAAGGCAGAACGATCTCCTGCCTTGCAAGAGGAGGGAGGGACTTTGAAAGGCATCTCCCGCCTGGGAGGCTTCCTCCCCGACAGCCCGGCTTGGCTGGGCTGCGCACCCCCGCTCGGCCCGGCCCGGCCCGCCCCCCAGGGGAGCAGCGGCAGGAGCCCCGCAGGCGGGCGGCGGGGGCTGGCTGGAGCGGGGCGGGCTCCTGCTCGGGAAGGCAGCGCCCCGCAGACCGCGCCGCCCCTCGCCTCGCCTCCCCTCCCCTCGGGTGGCAGCCGCAGGAGCGGCGGCGGCGGCAGCAGCGCCGGCTTCTCACCCCGCGCCGGGCTGGGACACGCGGACAAGCCGAGGTGAGGCCCGGGGGCCGCTCGGGGACGGAGCCCGCCAGGCTGGGGCGCCCGCCGGCCGGCTGACGTGCGCTGCTGGCGGGTGCGGGGAGGGCGACGGAGCTGAAGCAACTTGGAAGCAGCGCCGGGGAAGGTGAGAGGCGGTCGGCGGTGCCTGGGTTACCCCTGCCCCGCCCGCTCGCCCGCCCTCGAGAGCCGAGTTAAGGGTCGCTCAGCGCAACACCCAGGCAGGTGGGCAGGAGGGACCGAGGGGCGCTAGTGGTATCCGCCCCTGGTTGGAGATGGTCTCCCGGGGCAGGGCTTGTTGGTTCGCAGCGGGGACTTTTTTTTTCTTTTTCTATAATTATTCTTCTGTTTCAGGCAACCGATTGCTCAGCCTTGCAGGTTGCCGATTGCAAATTGCTCAAGACCCCCCCGCTCAAGGAAGGGAGGAGAGAGCATTAGTAGAGCCAGCCTCCGAAATGGGGCTATCTCGTTTCGATGCTGTAGGGTGCTCCCACTCCCATTACCCTCAGTGCATTGCTCCAAACTGTTACCTTCCCTCGGGTACTTTCCCCTTTGATGGATAAGCCATTCGGGTAAGAGGAAGAGAGATTTTAGTTTCCAGGATTTTGCTTGAATAGTCAGGTTTTTGGGGGTGGGGTGGGGTGTCTAGATCCTTTAGACCTGATTGCGGAATTCAATGAGTGAACTAGTGAAGAAGTTGTTGGAGGGAAATGGTTAAAAAAATCGCACGCACATTTTTATCGTGTTTGGTGTACGATTGCATTTTGTTTCCACTTCAGCCGAGTCTGTATTCCCCTTAATTTTCCAAAACAAAACTAATGAAAGAATTCATAAAGAGATGGTGTTTAAAAAGTACTTAGGGATTTTATTCATTTATCTTAATTTAGGTACAGTTTCATGGTTTTTAAAAAAGTGTCTAACACTGGTATTTCAAATTATGGATTACAATATACAAAACAGATCTCATAATCGTATTAGAGTGTAGTATGCAAGTTGGAATAGCAGATCTGGTTTATTAAGCCAGGGCTAGCATAAAATGTTCAATTATGTTAATACTAATGGTAAGAAAAAGTTAGGTAGTGAAAACACAATTGTAATTAGTGTTGAGAAAAGTAATATACCAGTAAAGAATTTT
This sequence comes from Mauremys mutica, assembly GCF_020497125.1. NCBI lineage: Eukaryota > Metazoa > Chordata > Testudines > Geoemydidae > Mauremys > Mauremys mutica. Next base: position 186,984,810 of record NC_059072.1, on the reverse strand, counting down.
GATAGTACTACCGTAAAAGCATGTTTTACCAAAAACATATATATTCAGGTCTTGCTGTTGACTACAGTTAACACAGCAGCAGGCCCTTCATTTTAAATGTTCATGATTTTGGCCAATTTTTTTTCTTATTGATCAACTCTTTCAAAGTACAGAAAGAGAAACTGCTTTCACAGATATAAACGTATAACTGAAGAATGCAAGGGCAAGAAAGGACATTTGTACTCAAGATTCCATACAAGTATATAGTTTATTATTACTACTTATTGGATACTTTTTAAAAAAGCAGGCCTTCAGGACTGCAGCATTAGTCTCTTTGTTTTAAAATATTGGGTCAGATCCTCACTGATTCTAAAGCAGATGAGCAGCATTGAAATTAACGGAACTATGACAATACTCACCCAGTGAGAATCTGCCCATTATTTTAAAAGTTAAAGAATTTACTTTATTAAAGGAAATGGGATTTTTTTTCCTGAGTGAAGAATGTGATACTGGACAGTTACTCCAGATTTGAATTTACAGCACCTGTGATTGATTAATTAAAAAGTTGTTGGTGATTGTTTGGTCCTTCATTCCTTTATTATTATTAGTTATATTATAACACATCATTGGGGAATAGGATGTTACATAATTCTCTTTATACACTGTTACAGAGACAGTGATGACAAGTCTACAGGTGGTTATATTACTAGGGTAGTTGCTGCACAAAGTAAGCTTGGGAAATAATCTTTATGTAAACGCAAATGGACTTTATTGATTAAAATGATACATATACACATCTTTTACATTTATACTATATATTTGGCTGTAGATCTCTCTGATCTGGTAAGACTATTTTCTCATGTGTAATTTAGTTTTTGCACTGTTCATTGTATTGTTTTCCACTTATCTTATCAAATGAGAAATCTACAACCATATGTCTAAATGCTTTTTTCACTCTCAAGGTGACATATGCATCACTTAAGACCTGAAAATAAGATTTTTAAGTGGGACTTAAATGGTGCACAGGCTTTGTGCTGGTTCTTTGCGCAGGTGTGAATTTCAGTATTACTGTGCAGAATTGGCATGTTACTCCAATGTGGTCTAAGTAACTCTTTGGGAGAAAATTTGCTTTATATCATCATCATAAACCTAGAGTAACGCTACTGAAGTCACTAGAGCTACTCCAGATTAACACAGAACAGAATTTGGCCCCCTAGTACTAAAATATGTATCGAATACATCAAATTCATTGGGAAAACATAGTCTATAGCAAGTTACACATACGAATGTTGAGGAAAAAAAGAATTTGATTGGTTGAAAGTGTGGATTTGTTTTATCATATTGAGCCAAATTCATCAAAATGTTGTGACAAATAACAATCAGGCAAGGTTAGATTTAATTGGTGACCTTTTTGAGGTTCAAGTCTTAGATGGGGTATTGCTCCTTCTTCTTGTCCTTCGTTGACCTCTTAGTGATGCTGAAACAAATACAGCTTTTCATATGTGAGAGGTCCTCAGATTCTTTCACGACTGGCAATTGAAATTTTCTAGCATAACTGAAAAATTGGAAGGCTAGGTTTTTGTTTAGAGAGTATTTTGAACTGGTGTTTTTCTTTCTCAGTGAACTGAGCCGTGGAAAAAGGCTTTGTCTGATGTCAGTTCCCTTAGAAGATTCAGATTGTTCTGTGAAGTAACTGATCTGAATGATCTTAGGGAATTGACATTAGACTAAACCTTTATCCATGGTTCAACTCACTGAAAAAGCTGAAGAAAACTCTCAGCTCTGGAGATTTCCCGTAAAACTGTGAAGGTTGAATGCTTGTTACAGTGGCAGCTGAAAATGACAAGGAGAGTGTAATGGTCCCTTGTGAAATACTATTGTGGGAGGCCAGAGATTGTGTCTACACCTGGGAAATGACAGGACCCTACATACTTAATGACATGTTTTTCTGACTGTGATCACAGTTTGTAGTGAGTCTCTTTGATCTTCTGCTGACATTGTGTAGTTGGGTTCCTAGCTCATTTGTGTAAATTTTAATTGCAAAGGTAAGGAAGCGAGAACCGTTTGTGAATTTAATGCAATACCCTAGGCTTACACTTGTGTTTTTTTTAAAAAACCCTCCTGAAAGAAAACAAAAAAAATTTGTTTTGATGCTTCATAAAATCATAATTCTGTTGGGCTCCTTCTCTGGAATTTAAACACACCCAATGGGTTCTCCTGGGCTCCTCTTATTTGGTAGGGCTCAAATGCCTTGCTGGACATCTTGGCCTTGGCTTCTTCTTGACTGGGGGTAGGGTGGGAGAAAGTGTGTAGATCCTTCCTCCCCTTTCATACATGCTTTGAACAATGAAATGTTGATCACTATTGGGGCATTTGAGTTAACACTCTGTGAGATGAATGGGTAAGTTCACAACTTGCAGAGCTATTCTTTCAGGCTCTCTGGAAACTCAAGCAGACATTACTGAATCAATTACATTTAACTCACTATTTCAAGGTTTTCTTTGCACTATAATAACTACAGGCTAACTTTAAAAAAATGAAAGTGGAGACTCTGGAAAGCATGAAGACACCATGGGAAAAATTCCAGCATGCCCTACTGCCACTTTCCAATCTAATATAAAACCTACTCAAAATTATGGAGTCAAATCCCACTTGTGTTAATTGTCCAAGTAAGATGAGCCGTATTTGACCAACAGTTCTAAAATATTAGTAATCTTTCCTATAAGTAAAGATTAAAAAGCTGCTGAAGTCATTATCCTAAAAGTACATCCAAGACTATATGGTTTTTGACTATATGAGATGGTCCAGAAGTACTTTAAATATCTGGGTTTCTGTTCTTTCATTACTAAAGCTATTTAGGCATTGCTGCACTCAGCATCATAACACCTAACTGATTTAGGAGCCTAAATCTCATTTTCATAATGGATCTAGAGACTTAGGTGTCTAAATTCCATCAATAGTCATTAGAAAGTTAGTTTTCTGAAGTGCCTAAATCCCTTTTGAAAATGAGATTTATGCTCCTAACCCAGTTAGGTGTTGTGATCCTGAGTGCAGCAATGCTTTAAAAATCTGGACCTTGAACACATCCTAAAAGATGTATGTCTGCACTTTTGAATACCTCACTTGCAATCTGCCCACTAATCCATCTACTCTGAGACTACTTCTAATGTACCAAATCTTTGTGATGCTTCAGGCAGCTACTGCTTTTTTGTTTTATTTTATATTTTAAAAGAAAGAAACAAAACTCAATCCAATAAAACCCAAAGAAACATCCACAGAAACCTTTGCTTTCCCCATCCTCTTCTAAAAATGTGGCCAGGGCCTAGATTAAGCAATATGAAGTTATGGACCAATGATAAGTTGAAGATTTCTTATCTCACAGATCCATATAGTCAGATATGGGAACTTTATACCTCCAAAATGTCAAGAATCATCTCTGAATTAGATGTTTCTAGCTCTGGTAGATCATAAGAGATCTCTCCTTTATATCGTGATATTGTTATGCAGAAAAACATTATTGAAAGCAATTTTTAGAAGTTTCTCAAATTTATTAGCTATAGTGTTTCTTACCCTCAACAGGCCCAGACAGCTGAATTCTGGGGAGTCATTCTGTATTGACCGAGGGGTATAAAGGTAGTTTCAATAAAATATTGAAACACTCTCTAAACTATTTCTATTATACTTTTTTACTTTTCTGTTAAATATTCAGAAAACATAGTGAAATGGTCTAAAGTTTTTATTGGCATGTGTTCAGAATGACCTACCTGACTTACCTATGCCTTTGTGACGCAGAGGCTTTTCCAAGGTCATGCCATATCCATTTCTGAAATTTTCAGAGTAGTCTTACCTGGAGTTTCGGTTCAGGCCCATATCTAGTTTCAACGTATCAAAATTCCTTCTGAATAAATAAAAATGATGTACAGGAATGTAGAACCTAGAGTTCTGATCTGACCAGTCAACCACACATCTCATTTGGAACCAGAAGTATGCAATCAGGCAGCAGCAGAAATTGAAACAAACAATCAAACAGAAAAGCCAATACAGTACTGTGTTAAATGTAAACTACTAAAAAATATAAAGGGAAAGTTTAAAAAAAAAAAGTAGGGTAACTTTCCATGCTTTTCATTTAAATTCAGATGGTTAAAACAGCCTTTTTCTTCCTCATAGTAAAGTTTCAATGCTGTATTAAGTCACTGTTCAGTTGTAAACTTTTGAAAGAATAACCATAATGTTTTATTCAGAGTTACGAACAACCTCCATTCCCAGGGTGTTCATAACTCTGAGGTTCAAATCATTTTGCTTACAATGGTAATAAATGGGGACAGAATAAAATAAAAATAGGTCTGTACTCTTAAAAGTTACTAAATAATGTTAAAATAACTTAAGGAATGTACGATGCTCCATTAGAACAGATTCAGTAAATCCACTTACAATTAAACTAGTACGTGGACTCTTAAGAATATTGTTGTGTACAGCAGGGGTTCTCAACCTTTTTCTCTCTGGGGCATCACCCCCCACCCCCTGCCCCAACATACTATAAAGTCTCCATGGCCCACCTCTGCCACAACTGATTTTCTGCATATAAAAGCCAGGGCCAGTGTTAGGGGGAAGCAAGCAGGGCAATTGCCCATGCCACATGGGGCCCTGCGAAGCTAAGTTGCTCAAGTTTCAGCCTGGAGTGGTGGGGCTCAGGGCCTTGGCCTTTAGCCCCATGAGGTGGGGCTTCAGCTTTCTGCCCTGGGCCCCAAATAATCTAAAGCTGGCCCTGCTTGGCAGTCCCTCTGAAACCTGCTCATGGGCCCCCAGCGGGCCCTGGACCTCTGGTTGAGAACCGCTGGTGTACAGCATATTTGTCTCTCTACAAAGATGAGAAAGGAAATTAAATGATTTAATCCACTTTTTGCACTTGCACACGCGCTCGCTCTCGCTCTCTCTCTCTCTCTCTCTCACACATTAAAAAACAAACAAACCAGGTTCTGTCTTTTGTTTCTCTTGCTTTAGGCCCTTGCAATCTGATCCATGTGAGACAATCTGAACTGATCAGATGGCAGGATTGGGGCCTTAGTTATTAATTTATTAATGATTTGGCAATTACATGCTGTGGCACTCTTAGACTTATGCATCCGCTCAAGTTGAAGCCACTAAATGCCCCTTCCCTACAAGAGCACATCTGACTTGATCCACAAGTTGGACTACCATCTCTGATTCTTTCTCTGTGCCCCAGTCTAACTTCAGAGCCTGTGGGCTATGGTAAATGACTGACTGGTTTCTGTAACTGCCCTCCCACATTACGAATTTGTGGTTTGGCTCTATCTCCTCACTTCCATGAATGTATAGCAAATCGCAAGAAGCTGCAAAGTCTCACAACCTAGATCCAATAGGATTAAACATGCACCTGTGGATCTCAAAGAGAGTTATAAGAAAGAAGCTTCATAACATTCTTATCAGTACTCATTATGCCCATTTTACAAATGGGGAAACTAGGGCACAGAAATTGATATGATCCAAGTCATACAGTAAGTCAGTGTCAGAGCCAAAAATAGAATCCCAGAGTTCCTGGTTCCCATGCTCAACTTCCTGGATCGTATTATCACTCTTATCTGGTTATAATGGAAACAATAACACTCTGCAGGATTTTAAAGATCCAATTTACATACAGCATATGTCATGGTTATGTTTTGTAGCAAATATGTTTCAAAATTAGACTGTCACTCAAAGAACATTAATTACCCGTCTCAAGCAAATTTAGCCATAAAAAAAATTCTTATTTTTTTTGCCCTATTTTTCTAAACCAATACTTTTTTCTATGTTGTAAATTGGAGGACTTTGTCATCTTAAGGATTCCTTTTCTGTTATCAAAACCACTGGTTAGTGTGAAATTCCCTGTTCTGATTAATTTACTGCAAATTAATTTTTGCTGCCCTAGATGTTTCTCCCTCATTTTTCTTTAAATGATGTTATAAAATAAAGTGATATGTTTTAGTGGTTGTTGTGAAGAGAGCATTGTCCTTCTTAAGCTCCTTCATCTGTCAGAAAGAAACCATTAAGAAAAAGGTAAATTAACATTGTTTGATCACACTAGTGAGACTGACCTTTAAATCCATATTTTTTTAAAATCAGGAAAATAGCTAACTAGTTCCTGAAATTGGTCAGATTTCAGAAGGAAGTAAAAATCTATATATCTGCAGATAGATTATATTTTTTGTTCTTTATTTTTTAAATGGCACTGTTTTATATGATGTACATTTCATTTTCTGGATTTGTGTGTATGAATAATAGTCTACTTTTTCCTCAAAAAAGATGTCTGCATGTTTAAAAAATATCATGCAGTTTGTATAATAGTACCTATACTGAATACTATAGGTCTGATTCCCAGTTATACTAAGGCCCTTTATATAGCTCTGGCAACAAGTTGGGTGGAAACAGCTCCTTGACAATGCAGAGAGACTCCCCAGCCAGTGTAATACTGGTGAAAGAGCTTGGACCAACCCTGCTTCCAATCTCCAGTGATTCATAGATCCCAAGGCTGGAAGGGACCCATTATGAAGATCTAGTCTGCCTTCCTGTATAACACAGGCCATAGAACTTCCCCAAAATAGTTCCTAGAGCATATCCAATCTTGGTTTTGAAATTGCCAATAATGAAGAATCCAGAACACCCCTTAGCAAATTGGTCCAATGGTTAATTTCTCTAATGGTTTTAAAAAGTATGCCTTTTTTTCAGATTGAATTTGTCTATCTTCAACTTCCAGCCATTGGACGGTGTTATACCTTTTTCTGCTACATTGAAGAGTCCATTATCTGATGTCTGTTCCCCATAAACTGTGATGAAGACACCTCTTAACTTTCTCTTTGTTAAGCTCAATAGCTTGAGCTCCTTGAGTCTATCAATAAAAGATATGTTTTCTAGTCCTTTAATTATTCTGGTTACTCTTCTTTCGACCCTTTCCAGTTTTTCAGCATCCTTTTGGAACTGTCAACACCAGAACTGGACACAGTATTTCAAAGTAATTCAGTAGTTGCAAAACTTGTACCACTTGTAAATATGGAGGTGAAATTACTTTTCTATTCCTCCTCGGCATTTCCCTGTTCATCCATCCCAGGATCTCACCTGTTCTTTTGACCACAGCGTCACACTGGGAGCTCATGTTCAGTTGATTATCCACCATGGCCTCCGAATCTTTTTCGGAGACACTGCTTGCAAGTATGGCCTACGTTCTTTGTTTCTTGATGTATAGTTTTTACGTTTAGTCATATTAAAATGCATCTCGTTTGCTTGCACCCTGTTTAGCAAGCAATCTAGATTAGTGGTGGGCAACCTGCAGCCCACAATCAGATTACCCTGATGAGCCACATGCGGCCCGTGGGCCTCAGGTTGCCCACCACTGATCTAGATTGCTCTGAATCAGTGACTTGTACTCTTCAATATTTACCACTCCAATTTACGTGTCATCTGTAGACTTTCAGTGATGATTTTGTTTTGTTCCAGGTTATTGATAAAGATGTTAAATGACGTAGGGCCAAGAACCTATCCCTGCAGAGATATTCTAGCTTTTTAATTAAAATGTTGTGTGGTATCAAGTCAAACACCTTACCAAAGTATAAATATATTATGTCAACGCTATTACCTTTATCAACCAACCTTATAATATCATCAGAAAGATCATATTAGTTTGAAAGGATCTATTTTCCATATACCCATATTGATTTGCATTAATTACATTACCGTCCTTTAGCTCTTAATTAATCAAGTCCTGTATTAGCCACTTCATTATCTTGTCCAGGATTGATGTCAGGCTGACAGGCATATAATTACCCAGGTCATCCCATTTACTCTTTTAAACAATTGTCACTTTAGCTTTCTAATGTTGCTCTAACTTGTGCTCTTTTTCTTTGTGGACTCAAGAAGTGGAGAACAGCTACACTATAGGGGATTCTATCCTTGGAAGCAATCTGAAAAATATGCGGGGGTCATGGTGAATAATCAGCTGAACCTAAACTCCCAGTTCTACCACGTTGAGCTCTTTTGGATCCTTGGATGCATAAACAAGGGAATCTCAAGAAGAAGTACAGAAGTTATTGTACCTCATATTTGCAACTAGGATATTTTTTTGCAATCATTGAAATACTGTCCAGTTCTGGAGCTCGCAATTCAAGTAGGATGTTGATAAATTAGAGACGGGAGCTATAAGAATGATTAAAGGATTAGAAATCATGCCTGATAGTGATAGACTCAAGGAGCTCAATCTATCGAGCTTAACAAAGAGAAGGTTAAAGGGTGACTTAATTACAGTCTATAAGTATCTACACAGGGAACAAATAATTATTAATGTGCTCTTCAATGTAATAGAGAAAAGTATAACACGATCAAATGGCTAGATGTTGAAGCTATAAAAATTCAGACTGGAAATAAGGCACACATTTTTAACAGAGTAATTGGTCATTGACTCAATTTACCAAGATATGTGGTGGATTCTCCATCACTGACAATTTTTAAATCAAGATTGGATGTTTTTCTAAAATATCTGCTCTCGGAATTATTGTGGGGAAGTTCTATGGCATGTGTTACATAGGAGGTCATAGATGATCCAAATGGTCCCTTCTGGCCTTGGAATCTATGAACCCTGAGGCTTCTCTAATTTACACCAGAGGTCGGACAGGCCCTGAATGTGCCAGAATATGATGTGGCAACTGAGAACCAGGCTTGCATGTTTTACTGAAGTTAATAAAATTAACTGTTTGTACCAGAGATGGGCTGAGAACAAGATATCTGACCTCCACAGGTACCATCAAAATACTTTAGCCTAGTTCGGGAGATCCTCATAGCATGTACTTTTTTTTTTTTTTTTAAAGTATGTGTCCGGTATCTGTGACATCACAGCCAGAATACAATCAGTTGTAGGATTGTAGCATTTATCAATAATAAAACACTGAAAAAAGAGCAGGGGAAAGGGACACAAAGTTAAAGCAAAACATAAAAACCATAATGTTGACAAATGTCTTATTTCGATTATTTTTGTTGATTTCCCCCCTGCCCCTAATTTGAGTTTATATTGAAAGGTAATGTAAGAAAACTTACTTTTCAGTATTTTTGTTTTGTATGTTTGTTTGGTTTGTGTGTGTGTGTTTTGGTAAATTTTAATTAAAATTCCTCATCCTATTCTGTAATTATGTGTTTACTGCTCTTTTGATTTTTTTTTTCCCCGTGTGTGTGTGTGTGTTTTCCTAACCTATTCTTATTTTCCATGTTACAGCTCCTCTAGGATGAGGAATGTGATATATTAAGCAAGTTATTTAAGTGGATAAGTTTAGAGTGTGTCTTGTTAGTGCCAAGTTTTGATGGATTCCTGTTTTCATGGTCCATCACTACCTAAAGGTATATAACAACTTCCAACTCTTTACAGCAGAGGCACTGCAAGGTGATCTTAGCAAATGGACAGACGCTGTCCCTACAAGCAGTCAGGAGTTTGATTGGTGGGACAGAGGAGGTGAAGAGAACCTCTCCAAATAGTAGTTGGGAATGAAGGGCGAGCATAAGAGATAGTTGTGCTATAAATATTACATACTGTGCTAACATCTAGAATAATCATACCTTTGTGTTGAAATAATGGTATTGTCACAGCATGTGGAGTGAGGTGTTCTCAGTTACTCTGAACAAAGTTGCAGAGGCACACTACATCTGACAAATGTGGGGATTATTTTGTGATCAAGACGTTTCTTCATAAATCACTGGATGTCATGTTAAACTGGACACCTAATTGATTTTGCATAGGCATTTTTACATCTCATGAGGCTAATATTACAATATTTTGAAGATGTATTTGTGCATCATTCCTTCAATGTATCACATTTTTAGGCCAAGTCGTTTTTATACTGCTTTAGACAAACAGCCTGTTTTGAAAAAAAAATCCATGTGCCAAATTCTGTACTGACATAAGGCAATGCCCAAAAGTATTTTCAAGATGCTATGTCTAACCTGCAGATATTTTATCAAATGTTTGCAGAGTGATAGTTTTTAACATATGAATGTAATTCAACACAACTTTCTCTGTATGGTGGCCTCCTATTTCAGATATGTTACCATGACACTCCTATTAATCATTATAAAGATAATACATGAAAAATCCCAAATATGTATCCAAGCTCTTTGGTAATTGTGATTGATTTATAGCATACGGAACCATTATTATCACTCACCAACTTCAAGAATTTCAGTGCTCACATTTTGTCCCTTGTAGGCACTGTTTACTTGTTCAAAGTGACCAACAGTTCATGAAAAATGTATTATTCCTCTACTCACTCCTCATTCTTCATATTATATTGACAGCAGTCAGTTGTCTAAGATTTCTTAATGCAGTGTAACTTTCTTTTGCTGTATGAGATACCAAACTAAAACACAACAAATGGTTTTACACATTAGGAGTCAATTATATTGATTTTTGAACTGTTAATGCAAAAGTAGATTGTGTGAATGATTGCACTTAGGGAACCCAAGCTTACTGTCACACTTAAATTTACTTCTTGCTTTTGTTTTTTCTCCTGTCAGTAACAGGATTAGGTAAAAAAAAAATCAGAGTAGTGCAAAACTTGCAGAATAAAAACTGCAAGCAGATAAAACACCAGTTGTTTTAGGTCTTGCTACAAAACTGAAGCACTGGGCAGATCCAGCAAGGTTTACAAATACTTTGAATGAACTCGGAACAAGTTTTCAGTGATAGGAAGAAAGCTTATAGTTTGCTGTAAGAAACTTTTAATTCAAAACTTGGCTATTGTGAGATTTATTTTAAATCTGAAATTCAGAACTATAAAGACGTTTCTAAACAGAAAAGTTTTGCAAGAAAATGGTTGCAAAAATCTGAGTTTTGCACAGCTGATTATTACAAATGTAACCAATACATAGTGTTGTAGTTTGTGGTATATTAGTCACATATGAGTGTTGAGGTATGTGGGGTTTTTTTTGTTTTGTTTCTTTTTAAAGGAAAGATGGAGTTCTATACACTTGCTGTTGAAAATTGACCATCTTTTATTTTCATTCTCTCCCCCAAAACAGACACATCTAACTTTGTGTGGCCAACTCTTGCTTCTTTATCATGAGACTTGAGATATTTGGTATTTTTCTTAAACCCCCAGCAGTTGGATTCATGGGATACATGAGAATCTCAGCTGTCAAAAGTCAGTTACTGGCCATCATGGTTGTTGGAGAAAAGCTTGAAACCCTGAAAGTTCAAAATGTTCAAAGCTGGATACCCAATTTTAGGGTCCCAAATATATATTTGGGATATCTTTAGTAAAAGTGGGTTTCTTTATTTCATGTTAATTTTTATTTTAACTAAGTGCTGTGGTTGCCTAGTGTGTCTGAAACATGTCCTTTTTGGTTTTAAATCTCTGAAGAAATAAAAACTATTTATTTAGACACCTATTTAATAATAAAAGGCTAATAAGTTGGCCTTTGTGCAGATATCACTAGTACAGTAGGCATTGTATAGCTGTAGGTTATTTTTGTTTCATATATCTATTATTTCATTTACATCTGTAAAACAATCTTATGTTAAAGAGCAATTGTAATCACAAAAATAAGGAAGTCTGGTAACTTTGCATTTTTATGTCACATTTAAATTGGACAGTATAGAAGAATCAGTGACTATTTGAATTCTGCAAGGTTCTTAGAGCAGGCTTTAGCCCCCCAGTAAATTACTGAATTAATCATTGAACATATTGTTGACTAATCAATAATTACTAAGTGATGTTCTTAGTCACTGTTAAATGTGTTTTTGAAAGTTTGTAATTACTATATATAATTTTATGGCTGACCTAATTAACTCTGAAAGAACCTTTACAAACTACAGAGAGCTAGACTGTAGTTTCACCATAAGCTTTTCCCTAAGCATCATGATTCAGACAGTTCCCTCTAGGAAAGTAATCTATGCATGCTGAATACCAAGTGCAATTGCAGTGGATGCCATCCTGCTGATCCACTCCATATCCACCTATGTGATCATTGGAATAGTGGTTCCATGAAAGCTACTCTCCCTCTTCTGCTGTGATCCACTATGGTAGACCTAGTGCAGGGCAGTAAGGGGACACCAGATGCTCACTCACCACTATGTGTACACAACTGTGGTTACAAATGTGCTCAAAGTGACTAATGTAGGTTTCTAAAGGGCTCTAGTTACATACAAGGACCCATTCAATTTAAGTCCCATATGCTAACTGGGAAATTTAAAATGACATATGGAATTTCACTACAGAAAATTTCATGTATTTGTGTTAAGGATCTGCCTTAAGTCCATAACAACAACCACCATCATTAGCAAAATTAAGGCGATTGGGTACTCTGGCTTGGAATCCTGCTGTAATGGCAATAAAAGCACAATGCAGTGAAAGAGGGATGGTCAAGCCAAACTTGCCTTACTTTTGCAGGGTTAAATCAGAAGAACCTTAGCATTATCATTGGTATGTCTGGTAAATAAGGTCCTGACCTTGCAATGAGCTCTGCATGGGTAAATATCTGCTCCCTCAGAGAGCTCACTGCAGGATCAGGACCTCAAATTGCAATATCTTTCATCTGGTTATGCACTAAAAGGAGTGAAGTAAAAATACAAATAAAAAAATCAGTGAGGTAAATCTCGTGACATTCAAAATCAACACCAAAGTAATATTTTTAATTCAGATAATTATTTTTAAAGTCTTGGGAATGGATTCTGATGTAAACAGGAGATCAATTAACCTGGACTTACGAGAGTGCAAAGAAGATAAGAATCTAGCCCCATGTGTGTATTTTCATCTTCCTTTCTTCCTTCATTTTAGAATTTGTATTGTGTGCTAGCAAAAGTCTTAGTCTAACACTGACATTCCCTCAGGCATCAGTTTTCTGATTATAACCTTCAAAATGTTTTGAAGATCTGATTTTGATTTTTTTTTTTTAAACAGTACATTATTTTTGGATGACTTGGGTAATGCTGCAAAGCCCTGATATGTGTCAGTAAATCCTGTTTGTGAATACCGTTTAAAGGAGGATCCACTTGCCAAATTGTGATGGCTGCCACTTCCTGACAGCTACTGACCAACAGAACAAATTGTTGGGAGTTTTAAAGGACAAAGGGTACAAGGCAAAATCTGTTCTGAACCTGTGACTTAGACATTCTTTCTCACCAATTTAGTGTGTTAAATTTAATAGTGTGTTGAATATTGACTTTTTTCTTTCTATGGTACAATTACCTTGCTTCTATTGTGATTCAATAATATGCCTCTCCTGTACTATACGTAGATGCAAATTTCAAATATGAGGGGCTTAAAAGAGGCTACTCGGGAGGGAGATGGCTTTATGTTTTCTGAACCAGGATACAAGTAACTCCTACAGTACAGAATACAGAATCTGTCACCAAACACAGATGGGGATTTTGCTTGTGTGATTTGCAATTTCTAGTCATGAGAATTTATAGCACTACTTGGTGCAGCAATCTGCAGCAGAGGACGTGACCTCAGATTTTAATAGGGATAGCAGTCTAGGAACTCTGTTTGGGGTCCTATAGGAAGGTCTACAGATGTTGTTCAGGTTCTTGGAGTGACCAGGTAGCAATCTATTCACAAAAATTATCTGTTTATATTTAGTTATATTTTGCTTATTATAAATATCATTTGAATTTTCTCTTTTCAACCACTTATTAATCAGGATTCACAGGCAAATGTAAGCTAGACACAAGCCATGACTTTATTAACTTAGCCCTCCTCCCTGTTATTATCCACTTTCCTTCTCTCACATACCAGGTATATACAACTTCACTTTACCGAACCTCTCGGGATCCAAACTTTTTGTTGGTTAGAGCCAGGGGTTTGTTATATCAAAAGGACAATCCAAAACAATAAACTTCTGGAGTAAGTTAATTAAGTTGTCTTGGATAAAGGCTTTTAATTAATTATTATTAATAAAAATAAGGCTAAGACTTGGTCATGGATGTCATCGATTCCGTGCTTTTTTTTTTTGTGTGATCTCTGTAATTTCAGCCCCAGATGGCAGAGTTGTCAGCCCCTGGTACTGGTAGGGCTATGGCTTTGGCTTGAGCCCTGGGTGGCAGGAGATGGGGTGGGAGCCCACTCCTCAGTTTCTGCCCGAGAGCTTAACCTGTGATGCTGGATAAAAATTGTGCATGCATGTGTGACTTTTTTTTTTAAAACAGTACTATACTGTAGTTGGGATCCAGGGACTGGGATCATTATAGCAAAAAATTGATAATAATGAAGGGCTTTATAGTGAGGGTGTATTGTATTTAACTGGGTCTAGTATGGGGTTACAGAACTCCCGCTATATAATCAATAACTGTGGGTAGATCTTCTTCAGCCTAACTCTTAGGACTTGGCTCATTTCTGAATCCTCTTGCCCTCCCTCACCAGGAAGGGGATAAAAGATACCAAGGGGGACTTTGTTCTGTGAAGACGTCAGCTCTCCTCTTTTCCTTACAGGCCAAAGGTCTGTGTGCCATGTCTGGGAGCTGGCCCTTTTAGCCTTTATCTGTACTGAACACAGGTCATAAGTTACCATGAACTAAACATTCCTACATTACCTCCTAAAATTAAAATTCATGGTTTCACTCCTTTTAATCTGAGATGGCTTCCACAATGCTGAAAGGAAAGCAAAAATCCCTCCTGACCTGGCTAACATGGCCCAATGGGGGGGAAAAACCCTTCTTGATACTCAGAACAGGTGATTGATCAGACCCACAGGATCCTGGAAATGCAGCTCTATGTACCATGAACTAGATCAGAGTTTCTCAATGGCCAGTCCGTGGATGGGCACCACTCCCAGAGATCTCCCTGACACAGTCCCTGATATCAAAAGGCTGAGAAACACTGAACTAGATGACCTCTCAAGGTCTCTTCCAGTCCTACCTCAAATATAGGGAAGGAGGGCAGGACAGCAATCTCAGCATGGCCCCAGCTTCCTTGGAAGGCTTTAAACTGAAAAATGCGTAAAAATTAATCAATTCCCCTAAATCCTCCCCAGATTGCCAACTGGAGGAATAGAAGCCCCTCCTGCTGGATCACTCCCACATGCAGTTTGAAGCAGAAGGCAGGGCTTGGTTTTAGCATGTCTGTGCATGTGTTCTCCTCCTCCTCCCCCTCCCCCACATGTTGGCTACCCCATGCTGGTCTGTCCAAACTTCCTTCTACACCCCACTGAGACAGGGAAGGGTATTATCCTTGTTTGTGAATATAAGTGGTGCATTAGATCATAATGTAGGACTTGTGGCCAGGATCCACAAAAGGACTTAGGTTTTGCAGTGCCTAATTTGTAGGTGCCTAGAAAATCACTAGAATCCATAAGGCCTGATTGAGGTGCCTATGCTCCCTATATAATGAATGTTGAGAGATTCCTTAGAATGGGATCTACCAAAAAGCAAGCATGCTAGGTGGGGAGCTGCCTAAGCTAGACAGTGGGAGATGCCTATGAGATGATTGTATCTGAGCTCTGCCCCCTCTCATAGTTTGGCATCGAGGTCTGAGCTGGAAGCAGGTGCCTATCTTTGTTTGCGATCCACAGCTGGGAACCCATCCACTAGAGTCAAAAAGCTTATATGCCTATACTGTTCCTTATAAAAATGGCTTAGTCAGCTGTATAACAACACACAAAACAGCTGGGGGTAGGTAAAAGTGCCCCCCTTATAACCTTTAGCCCCGCGATGAGGGAATCCACCCATGATGTTGCAGATCCCAGTTTAATTCTATCCTCTGCTTGATAAGGAGAATGGATTTGAATAGGATTCCTCCACCACTCAGGTAAGTGCCCTAAACGCTGGACTGTAGAGTCACTCACCCTTTTACTGCCCAATGAATATTTAATTATTGAATACAAAGTGGAATGGCTTCAACAAGAGTGTTGGAAAGAGTTTCCTATTAGAGTATCACATAGCTCAATGGTTAGGAAACTTATCAGAGAAGTAGAAGAACCCCTGTGCATAGAGGGGGGAATTGAACTAAGGTCTTCCTTATCTTGGGTGAACACACGAAACACCAGGCTAAAGACGAGGGAGGCCGGCTCTTGGCTATTTTGTGTGATTAGATATGCTCAGAGCATGTCTACAGGCAGGGCCGGCTCTACCATTTTTGCAGCCCCAAGCAAAAAAAAAATACAAAACCGCTCAGAGTGCCACGCCTGAACTGCTGAAGCAGGAGGGGGTGGGGGAGATGGTGGCTCAGACTGCTGCCGCTCGAACTGCCGAAGTGGAGAAAAAAAAAAAGCCGCCCGGACTCTGCCGCCCCAAGAGTGGATAGAGTGCCGCCCCTTAGCATGTGCTGCCCCAGGCACATGCTTGCTCCACTGGTGCCTGGAGCCGGCCCTGCCTACAGGATTAGGCCCCACAAGCAAAATAGGCAGGGGAATGCTTATCTTCACTTTGTTTAAGGATTGTGCTGGGGCTGAGGCATGAGATAGGCTTATGAAGCAGCAGTGCACATACCAGAGGCAGAAACAGAGGTGCCTGGGGAACTTTTACAGCAGAACTTTAGGTGACCAGGAGTTTAGGCACCTAGAGGGTTCAGTGGCATCCTTGTAGGGATTTAGGTGGCTATGCCCCTTTGGGCCCATTTTTTTGTGTTTTTCATGAGAAGGCAGTTATGGTATGAAATCACTCTTAGCTCTCCATATCAATATAATTAAATTTTAATGATAAAGATAGAGAAAAATAGAACGGAGATTTCAAAAGAATCCACCATAAATGTTACAACAAAGTATAAAAGACACATAAATATGCAGCATACTCACATATCTACTTTATTGGCCAGGTGCCTAGGGTAAATCTGTAAAGTGATGGCTCAGACCAAATGAAAGCAAAATGTATGAGTAGCAGAAAGAGTATATAAATGTTGGTTAAAATTGCTTACCAATCAAAGTAACTCCAGACTGCAGTGGCCAAATTCAGTCTCACATAGGCTCCCATAAACTTTAATGAGCTGTGCCAATTACACCAGGTCTCAGGATATCAATATGAAGAAAAGAAGGATCAAAAAGTTTTGTCTAACATAGCTACTTCAGTAGAGCTCCTGCCTGAGATGAATCCCAGATTTGTTGCAATCTTTGACTGATTGCACCTGTGACTTAAATTATCTACAGCTGAACAAACTGTGTCTGACTGGCAGAAAGCGTCTGTAAGACTCAGGCTTTCTTACATGTATATGTACAGTTGCTCCCGATCAGCTAACCTACAGAAAAGGCAGTGGTATTTTCTTCTCAGGTATGATATGGCTAATTTTGTAAGTTGGAAAAAAAGTGAAACAAACAAAATTAGGCATTTTTCTTTTATTGGGAAAACATGTTAGCCTTTCTTCCCAGCTGAAGTTGTACTAATGACACACTGTATTGCTCACTTATCCAGTTTTTACTTTGGGAATTTTTAAAGAAAGTTTCCTTTCTGCTGCAGGGAAGACAATTTTGTAGAGGTTCAGAGAAACAAAGGCAGTTTAATATCTCTTATACCTGTATTGCAGTTCTTCTTTCCCACCCCCATATGTAAAAGAGAACTTCTCCTGAGCTTAGAGAAACCTTAAAAAATAAAATGGAATGCTCCCAAAGTGTTAGAGAGGGTCTTGATTTTTAGTGATTTCCTAATCAAAAAAGGATTACAAGAAACCCAGTTCTCTGCAATGCTGTCTCTTGAGAGCTCTTCTTCATCAGCTAACTAAAATGGAAGAATAGGATATTTCTTAAGCAGATTGACCTGTTGCACTCACTAAAGTCACTATTTTTTGTTAAATTAACATAGTTGCTTTGGATGGCTGGCTGTGCTAAATTTCTGTAATTGTTAATCAGTCAGAAGTAATGTGTCAGGAATAATCAACCAGTAGACAGGTAATATACATAGAGTAATAGCACAGTACGTAGGCTTCATTGTCTACTCTATCAGTGCAATTGTATATAATTATAAAAATGTTTGACTAAAGTAAAAGACTTTCTGCATGTATTGTGAAAAGCATGGTTTAGGATTAAAAAGAAGTAAACATTTTTGGGTTTGGAGTCAGATTCTCCATTGATAGCTTATGATCTTAAATACAATTTCAGTAACTTGATGGTGGTAACACATTTTTTTAAACTCTGAAAAATGGTACCCTTCTATATAATAGGTCTGCTCATTGTCAGTATTCAGTCATATCTGCTGATTTTAGACATATCTACTTCTGTTAGTTGCCATGTCCTCTTTTGCCTACACCTTTAAATCCATAATACTGTACTTGAAGAATTCATTGTTGGAATGTGTGAACATATGTAATAGTCTTTTATGATCCTTGATGCTTGACATTTGATTACTCTAGTATATTTGTAGCTATGTAAAGATAATATGTGATCCAAAAACTACCCAGTCCTCTTACATAATTCAGGTGCAATCGATAAGACTATTCCCTTTAAAAAGAGATCTAGGCCAAGGGAAGCCCTATTTTGAATTTAACCCTTTGCTTTAGTTTGCTGCCTTTGCTTTGTAAGAACCTTTTGAAGGAAGTGCGGCAAACTTGAGGCCCCCTGTTGCCCCCCATCTAAGTTTCTCTTCTGACTTGTCTCTCAATTCCACAAACTTTGTTTTTGGTTTTATAATTTGATATGTTGATAAGCAGATTGCTGTTTGAATTCTGACAATACAGTTCAAATGCATTATGAATGAGTAGAATAGAAAATGATGTAACCAGAAAGTGATGCAGATTATTTATCTAAATTCATGTTGGTGACTCTGTTTAAAAAAAAAAAGTGTCATTCATGGATATGAATGAAGATGTAGGCATTTGAAACTGAA
This sequence comes from Mauremys mutica, assembly GCF_020497125.1. Taxonomy (NCBI): domain Eukaryota; kingdom Metazoa; phylum Chordata; order Testudines; family Geoemydidae; genus Mauremys; species Mauremys mutica. The sequence continues at coordinate 186,966,056 of NC_059072.1, read as the reverse complement.
GTGAAGCCCAGTATTCATGACAGCATGGCAAATCAGTAAGCCATGTTACCATTACTGGGCAGTGGGTCCGGAGTGGAGCATAGAGTAATAGTCTATACGAAAGGACAGTATGCCAGATCTCACTCCAGGACTTTCACTGTACCATAGCAGTGTCCTCATAGGACATTATTGTGAGGCAAGCTTGTGTGCTGTAGATTCGCATCCTGGCTTGCCATGCAGTAACTTGCCATGTAGACCAGCCCTCTTTGCATGCTGCTCCAGTTATCCCACAGATCCCTAATGCTTTTATACCTGCCCCTAGCCAAAACTGCATCTTCATTGGTTGAACAAAGCAAGAAGAAAGTGCAGTTCAGGTCACACATCAAAATCTGCATCAGGCTTTGACTTGTTTGATTCCTTTTCCTATTGTGTATTAGAGATGTTGACCTGTTAGCTTTCCTCTTATTTTTTTTCTCCTACAAACAAACACTTCTCAGCCTTCCAGTCTGCTTACACCACCTCATTAATGTCCACATATGAAACATATGTTTTAAAAAAACATTTATCATATTTAATAAAATGTAGACATTGATTTCTATGCAGTTTCTAGAAGTAATTTTAATGATTTCAGGGTTTTGATGTTTATAGTAAAACTGGCATGGATGCATATAACATGAAAATTTGGCATTTATGAAATGCCAGCTTTCCGTAGATAAAGGAAAATTGAAAATTATCTTTACTCTATTCATTAAAATCCCTAAGTAGGTAAATAACTAATTAAACACCATCTGTTTGCTTACACTGCACTAATAAAAATGAATCAACCCTTCTATCTCTAAAACCAATTCTTTGCCAATTTTTTTTTAACAGAACACCACTACTTCTGTGAATTTGTAGTAATAAAAAGTACCTTGGGTATTATCAGTGCTTTGTGCCTTTTGGACAATGATTTTCAGTAGTCTGTTCTTCCCCCAAATCCCTTTTTCCCTCAACAGCATTTCCATGTTTTTTGTTATCCCTCAGCAGAGCAGCCAATGCATTAAGGTGTAGGGAGCAGCTGCCAGGTGATAGCCAGAGAAAGTGTTATTTTGCTTATGGACCAGCAGTGCTACGTGAGGACACGATGTGACAATTTCTCAGGGAATTCAGGACTGTGCGTCACCTTGTTGTCCCTCTCTCTGGGGTAACTTGCTGGAGCTAAAGTATGTGTCAGTGCCTGGACACTACAGGCTCTTAGCCCTCCAAACAATCTCCTCAAAATTCTGCCAGCCTTTATTTTGCCTGTCAGGTTAACCTTGTGTTCACCTCCTTAAAAAGCATTCCCCTGCAGCAGTGGTGGGCAACCCGCGGCCCGTATGCAGCCCATCAGAGTAAGCTGATTGTGGGCTGCAAGACATTTTTTGTGGCATTGACCGTCCGCAGGCCTGGCCCCCCGCAGCTCCCAGTGGCTGCGGTTTGCCGTTCCCGACCAATGGGACGTGCTAACTGCCACTTCCCACAGCTCCCATTGGGCAGGAATGGTGAAGCGTGGCCACTGGGAACTGCGGGGGGCCATGCCTGCAGACGGTCAACATCCGCGAAATGTCTCGTGGCCCGCAATCAGCTTACCCTGATGGGCCGCAGGTTGCCCACCACTGCCCTACAGTACCAAGCCTCTGTCACTGGACACTCACAAAAATCACTATGGACCCTGTCTCCAAAGAGCCAGTAGTCACACAAGCCTGTTAGACCAGCTGAGGATTCACACTTTAATATATTGCACTTAGGTGAACTTATAGTAAAACCATGAATACGTTTATTAAAAAAGAACAGAGATTTAGGTTAAAGATAATAGAAGCAGAAAATGGTTCCAAATAAATGGTCCAGAAAACCTTTGAAAAATATTTTTGCTGTTTGTTCCTCAGAGTGCTGACTCCATGTCCCCTTTTCTCATCCTCTTGTTAATTTGATTTTCCTGTTGACTTCATATGCAAATATAATTTCCATTGTCTTTAGCCTACTTTGCTCTGTTTACATTCAAGACCTAGACAGACAGGCAAATCAACCTTCCTTTGTCTGGGACAAAATTGTTTACCAACTGTGCTGGTTTGAGCATATTTTGGTACACAGACCTGCAACTTCTTAATTGTTTCCCGTACATACATTACACAATGATTATGATGACCAATATGATAGAAATTTTCATCTGATAGTTTATATGACATTCTTTATAGAAAAATACCATGACAAATGTGTTAGATGTAGTGAGTTTGTTAGGTATGATAGAAGTTGCTGTTACATGACAGCGAAACCTTTGCCAATGGGCATTGAGCAGCTCTTAGGATCGCACAGGGTAACATGACAAGATGACAAAACTTATGAGTTAATAAAAACTAATCAAAACAGGGTTGTCTCTCCATCCTGGGATATCTGGTCACCATGACTAACTTCAGAGCAAATCAAATGTTAATCCTGAGGGAGCTACATGTGTTTCATGAAGAAGCACATCTGATTCTGGGCCAAGTGGTTGGATCATTGATACATATGATTAAATGGTAACTCTGTATGTTTTTCAGAAGATCATAGTCTATATTGGTTGGTAGCACTGTGGGCTTACTGGCTATCCAATCCTCTCTGTAGACGTCTGCTGAAATCTTGTCTGTAACGGGGTTCTGGAGGTACAGCCTGGAACTGTGGGACTGCTGTGCCCCCTTAACTCTCCAGCCCGGGCTGTTTCTCACAATACTTTGCTAGTGACAAGCAGCAAACCCCTCCAGGTGCAGTTACCATTCAGTCAACATTCAGGGATACATCCAGCTAAATTGCGTGAATGAACCATATACAGGGAAATACCAGCAAATACTCCCACTCTTGCACCCCAGAAATGGACCACCTTACACTGCTCAAGACATTCTCTTGAGCAATGCTAGCTCATTAATTAGTTTGCCACTTCAGCAAAGGATAGTGAACATGCACTATCCTTTGTAATCTGAGAAGATTCCCCAATTCACTGGTAAGGATAAAACATTAAAATAAATGTATTAACTACAGAAAAATAGATTTTAGGTGATTATAAGTGGTAGGCATGAAGGTCACCACCTTTGTTGCCACTGAAGATCCTGCAGTGGGCATCTCGCAGTCTCACATCATTGTTCAGTAACAACCATATAGCGAAATCCCATTTATTTTGACAATAAAAATCATAATCATAATCATACTGAATGCATTGTACAGTAATATCTAAGACTGAGTCCTTGATACAGTCAGCCATCATGTGGTCCTTTATGTATTGCAGATACTACAATTAATGCACATTGCATATGTAAATGGTTTTTTAAGTTTGTAGAGCTATGTCAAATCTATTTTGGAAAAACAACCCCCCCCCCCACATCCAGGCACCTCAGAATAACTTTATTGAAGGGCTACTCGTCGGTCAGATATTTATACTGCCCTAATAGTCTCCAGAACTGATGACTACTGTCTTTATAGAACATTGCATTTTTAAAATAACATACTTCATACAAACTGTCAAAAATATTTCTATTAGTTTTTAGATACAGAAATTAGTTTGGAGATGTAGTGGTGGGGGCAAATAATTAATTTCTAATATATGTATCAATGAGTTACAGCAAGAATGAATTGGGCTCAGATTTGTTTTCCTGAGCAGCTCTTGCACGTGTATAAAATGAAAATGAGGTTCAGAGTTTAAGTTTGAGTTAAAATTCACAATTTGGAAAGATACATGTAAACTTGGTTTGTGGGTTTCGTTTTTTTCCCCCCCAGTTGGAGAGAACACAAGGATACAGTCATGGGAGAGGGGAAATGTGAGGAGATTGCTGCCAAATTTAGGCAAGTGCCCTATGCACTCTGTAGCATGTTAGAGCTAAGTCTTACCACAAAACTTTGTGTGACAGTGTTATACTCAGTAATGTGACAAAAAGGGTATTGTACAACATGGAATTATTGTGTTATTTTGTAACAATTCTAAAAATTAATTGTAAGTGAAAATCCAGCTAATGTTTGTTTATGATTATGGTAACAAGAATGTTATGCTTGTGAGGTGTAGGAGCTCTGAAGAGGGGAGTCTGGCTGGGGAAGGTGCGGGGGAGGGTGCTTGTCTCAAGCACTATCTTGGGAGGGGGTAGAAAGGCTCAGTGAGGTAGGGGTTGCCATTCCAGGCTCTTAAACTCTGTGGGAACCAAAGTAAAATATTTATTTGTCTGGCCACTTGGTTCCATTTTGTACAAGGTAATCAGGTCATAGGCATAGTTTTATGGAAGTCCTGAAGAGAGACTTTTTTGTTAGATGAATATTTATGAAAGCTGGTTGATATATTAATCCTAGTTAGACTTATTCCTGAAAAGGTTGATTGTTCTCCCTTCCTCCATTCCTCCCCTGTATTTCCAAAGAGCTGTAATTACACAAATGTAATAACCTCTTTTTTTTCATAGTGTCCAATAATGCAATGGCTGGAGGACAAGAGAGCATCAGAGTAATTGGGTGGACATGTTGGATATTAATGGTAATTCTGATGGTGTGGAGTCACCAGACCAGTGGACAAGGGCAAGGTAAGCTCTAATGTTTTCTGATAATCAACTGTTTATTGATCACTGAAACAATGTGGAGGTGAGGGCAGGACATCTGATTACTTGAGAAGTTTGTCATTGTTTAGTACTGTGTGTATTTTGACTATTATTAACTAGAGCTGATTGGAAAATGGAGGATGGGGTGGAGGAGGAGTTTCTATGGAAAACTTTGACTTTTTGGTGAAAAATCAAAATGCAAACACTTTGAATTGGAAAAGCTGTCTATAGTGCCTCAAGCTCCCATTTTCCTCTATAGCTCAGGCTCCCTGGCTGAATATCCCATAGTATACTGCAGACTCACGTCTTGGTAAGGGGAGGTGATATATCATGGGGGTTACATGATCATGGTGCATAATTGGAGATAAAATATGGCTGGGGAGCTTGGCCCATAGTGGAGGATGGTGATCTGAGGCAACTAAATTACAAGTCCTCTCCTAGGCACCACAGCAGCATATCCAAAGAAAGTTATTTTGTGTTTTGGCTCTTATTTTTTTGTCAAAAAAATATTCCATGGAAAACAGGAAAGAAAAAAAAATAATTTTGAGGAGAAAATTTTGATCAGTTAAGTTACTAACTGTTCAACTTTTTTTTCTGAAAGTGGCTGGCTTACAATTTTTCAAACATTTTGCTTGCATTTAAGTCTTTAGTCATGTATGATTCTGGGAAACTTCAGATTGTTTTCACCATTCTTCAAACAATAGTTTACATCACATCCAATTAACTTCAGAGCTGAAACAATCACGTTCTTTACAGATTAAAAAGCACATGTTGCATTTTCAGTGTGAAACCTGAATATGAAGTCAAATATGTTAAGTTTACTGTGGCTTTATTGTTTTTGACGATACTGTAAGCAATATGAAATGTAATATTCAAGGTATCTAAAGAGCACCAACCTCACTTTCAGATAACTCTGCCATTTTGCCAGGGCCGGCTCCAGCTTTTTTACTGCCTCAAGCGGCGAAGAGAAAGAGAAGAGGAAAAAGGGGAAACCCCTCCCGCCCCCGTGATTGGCGGCTGGTATACCGTGCCACTTCATTCTTCGGCACAATTCAGCGGCCGCTCCTTCTGTCCGAGAGGGACTGAGGGACCTGCCGCCAAAGACATGGATGTGCCGCCCCCTTCCAAGGGCTGCCTCAAGCACCAGCTTGCTGTACTGATGCCTGGAGCCGGCCCTGCATTTTGCATTTGTGTTGGTTTGTTTATTTTCTTGAAAGTGTCTCCATTTCTGCCTTGAAGGATAATCTTTGTTGATAATTTTGAGATAGGAAAGAATAACAGATTACTGAAAAAAAGGAAGGGAGAGAAAAGCTTGTATTTTTTGTGTGTGAAACAGTGAATATTTTCACACCCTGGGAGTAAGTGATAATTTGAGTCATTGAAGTGAAGGGGAAAAGTGAATAGAAATTCCTTTGTGAGATATGCTAAGCTTACTTTAGGAAAATAACCTTGCAGCTCCTCTGTAATACTATCATGTCCTCAATTTACTCAGCTAAGAGGGAAAAAAAGGTGTAGTTTTTCAACTAAAGTTTTCTGTATACTATTTTGATTAATAACAGTAAAGAATGCTGACTAACAAATTTATTTGGGCATAAACTTTTATAGGCTAAAACCCACTTCATCAGATGCATGCAGTGGAAAATATAGTAGGAAGATATACAGTCAAACCCTGCCATAACGCGAAATCGCATATAACGCGATCGCAGGTTGGCTCCCCTTTAAGGTACAGTATAATACAGTATGATACTGTACCAACAGTCCCCAACACCATGGCAGGGGAGAGAAGCTGCAGCCCCGCACCTGCTGGGGACAGAGAATTCCGAGGCTGCTGGCGCCGGTGCTCTCTGTCCCCGGCAGGTGGGGAGCCGCGGCTCCTCTTGTAGCCGGAGGGAAGCCGCGGCCCCGCGCCTGCCAGGGACAGAGAGCACCGGCGCCCGCAGCCCTGGAGTTCTCTGTCCCTGGCAGGCAGGTGGCTGTGGCTCCTCTCCCCTGCTGGGCACTAGGCACGAGGGGCACTAGGCGGCGCACTTCAATGCACCGCTTTGGGGACCACCTGACTGATTTGAAACCCCGCTATACCGCGACCCCGCATTTAGCGCGATGGGATTTTTTGGACCCCAAAGGTTGCATTATAGCGGGGTTTCACTGTATATACACAGAGAACATGAAAAAATGGGGGTTGCCATACCAACTCTAATGAGACTAATCAATTAAGGTGGGCTATTATCAGAAGGAGAAAAAAATATCAGGATGGCCCATTTCAAAAAGTTGACAAGAAGGTGTGAGTAACAGTAGGGGAAAATTAGCATGGGGAAATAGTTTTTAGTTTGTGTAATGACCCATCCACTCCCAGTCTTTATTCAAGCCGAATTTAATGGTGTCTAGTTTGCAAATTAATTCCAGTTCTGCAGTTTCTTGTTGGAGTCTGGCTTTTTAAAGTTTTTTTTCTGTTGTTGAAGAATTGCGACTTTTAGGTCTGTAATTGAGTGTTCAGGGAGGTTGAAGTGATCTCCGACTGATTTTTGAATTTTATAATTCTTGACATCTGATTTGTGTCCATTTATCCTTTTGCATAGAGACCGTCCGGTTTGGCCAATGTACAGGCAGAGGGGAATTAATGTCACATTGGTAGATGTGCAGGTGCATGAGCCCCTGATGGTGTGGCTGATGTGGTTAGATCCTATGATGGTGTCCCTTGAATAGATATGTTGGCAATGGGCTTTGTTGAAAGGATAGGTTCCTGGGTTAGTGTTTTTGTTGTGTGGTGTGTGGCTGCTGGTGAGTATTTGCTCAGGTTGGGGAGCTGTCTGCAAGCGAGGACTGGCCTGTCTCCCAAGATCTATGAGAGTGAGGGATCATCCTACAGGATAGGTTGTAGATCCTTGATCATGAGCTGGAGAGATTTTAATTGGGGGCTGAAGGTGACGGCTAGTGGCGTTCTGTTACTTTATTTATTGGGCCTGTCCTGTAGTAGGTGACTTCTCGATACTCTTCTGGGTACCCTTGATAAAGATCTTGTAGGTATTTGTCTCTGTCTGAGGGATTGGAGCAAATGCCTCTCCTCCACATCATTAATTTGTGTTGCATTTTCCCAAGTAGTGCCCTGATCCTGCAGATACTTACATAACTGTGCAAATAAGTTTAGCACCTGTGGAACTGTTTGAAAGATTGGGGCTCAAGGGCCTAATCCAAAATCCATAGTAGTAAGTGGAAATCTGCCACTTATTTTAATAGGCTTTGGATCAGATCCAATACAAAAAGCTACAGCAGATCTCTAGTTGTGACTTCATATACTGAAGTTTTTTGACGGATGCAAACTGTTTCTATACAGAGGTGATTTTATTTTTTAGATGTTTGAAGTAAACTTGTCAAAACAAAGTTTTAATGAATGCACTGTTACTTTCACTTTGGTTGCAGCATGTGGCTTGGAAAATGCATCTATTTTGAAAATTATGCTGATTATGTATTGTATGCAATAATGACCTGCAACAAGTATGGTAAAATATTTTTATCCTATGCAATGCCTTAATACCTGTGTGATGAACATTTTGATTCTATTTATGAAGGAAAAGTACAAAAATTAATATCTAAACATGTATTTTAATACTAGGGCTATTTGTTGGACAATGTATAAAACATTACTTAATTTCCTATAACTCTTCTGTCTTCCTTGACAGAAAAAGGCCATATGTTTTGTAAATGACATAAAACAATGTAGTCGAATACCTTAATCCATTATTTTCACAAATTCTGTTGCTTATTAAAATTTGCAAGGTTGTTACATGGTTCATGAATAACCAGAAGTAGGGTCAAATATGTATAATATAATCAAGTTGAATGTATTTCAGTTTTGGCAGAATTGATGAGCTCTGTGATGACTGAGGTTTACCATATGCCTTTAGTTTAGATACTTTCTAGTATGTGTTAACACTTGCCACTGCTACCAATGGCTACATGAAATTTAAAGTGACTAATTTACTGTCAATGTAGAGATACATTAAAATCTAGCAGAAATAATCCAACAGATTTTTATGGATGATTCAAATACTGTGTCTGAATGAACATTTTGTAACTGATTTGAGTTACAGTAACTATACCCTTTAATCCCCTAATGTTTTTACTTAAAAATAATTTGAAGAAATTAATATGCTTGGAATAAAGAATGAAGTCTTTATGGAGTCTAACTATAGATGTAGCAAAGAATCCTGTGGCATCCGACGAAGTGGGTATTCACCCACGAAAGCTCATGCTGCAAAACGTCTGTTAGTCTATAAGGTGCCACAGGATTCTTTGCTGCTTTTACAGATCCAGACTAACACGGCTACCCCTCTGATAATTATAGATGTGTATTATTGACAGGACTCATTATCATACTTTGTTTATCCCCATTAATCATGTCCAAAAATTAATTTCATCAGGTACACCAAGTAGTAATATTGAAATAAACTCTAGCAGTAACTAATTATTCACGTTTTTCTTATAATAGTCTATATGTGCTCTGAATTCTTTTGAGAAACATATCTCTTTAATACTAGCACTGAATATAGATGCTAATTCAGCCCGCAGATATATGGACCTAATTTTCATTGACTTCGGGTGGTAGCGTGCATGTGCCAGAAAGATAAATTTATCCCTCTGCCCTTCCATAATGAGGTAGGGGTGTGTGTGTGTGTGTGTGTGTGAGAGAGAGAGAGAGTAAAACTCTTGCCTCCCCAGTAAAGCAAAGTCTTATTAAGAGAAAGATGTGAACAAACATTTATTGGGAGGATTTGAGTTTCACTTTGAAGACTGCTATTCATCCTACTTACTGACATGATTTTAGTATATTTTCAAGAGCAAAATATTTGACTAGAAAAATGTGACAAAGAGCAAACCATATACCGTTAGTCCAGATTAACTGATTTAGAGTAAATGAAGCAACAATATAAGAAAGCATAAAAGCCAATCTCCATAGGAGAGCACAGCATCTCACCTCTGTGGACTATTGCATCAGCTCTGCCTCTCAAAGTGGCAATTGCCCCTACAAACACTTTTATAGCTTGAAGCTCAGTATAATAATTTACACTAAACTTTTTATCTAATCAGATCATATGAACATAATGTATGAAGTATAGGCATATAACACTTGAAAATATTTTGAGACAATAAACTGAGTACATTTAAAAAAACCTCACTTTATAAAATAAAGTAAGGGCTTGTCTACACCATGTAGCAATGCACACTACAGATCTGTAAATTGTAAAGTGAACTAATGTGTTACACACTAACTGGCTCATATAGAATCTGCTGGCTTGCACTAAATTTGGTGGTTGGTATTAAAGTAGCACAATATTTCAGATGACATTTAGTTGCATATCTAAAAGCTTTTAGTTATGGACCAACATTTTTTTTCCAATAGTGGCAATATAAGGTTCCAAATTCACTGTCACACTAATTTCCATATTAAATGTATTCAATGTCCTTTTATATGGAAGCTATTTTTAACTGCCAGCATTCATATTTAATCTGGGTTATGACAGTCAAGCTGGGTTCATCACTGTTTATATATATAAAATAAAGTTCGGCAGGCACAAACAATACACAACCACCTTCCTGCCCCCACAGAAAACCCACCAAACCAGATAAATACAAAACTCTTACCTAACTAATTTGTTACTCTAAAGCCCTGTTGTTCAGTATTTTCTTAAGCAAATTTTACACTGACACCAATAGAGGCAGATTTGTCTGTGGGCACTCTGACTTGAGGGAACCTAGAAATATAAAGGAGAATCTCTGCTTCTATTTAATAAATTTGAGTAAAAACTTCAGCATTTGTCATTTCAGCGCTATGCACTACACATGGACATAAAGAGAACTGGACAAAACAAGAAGAACACAATTAAATACAACTCTCTCACTATTCCAGATTTAGGCACATCGCCAGAGAGAAGTTAAGACATATGGATGCATATACACAAGGAACAGCTTCTGAATCACAAAACACTTTCTCCCAGAACAATCCACTCACACCGGAAAAAAATCCAACATGCTCTTTCAAATACTAACACCAAACTCAAACAAAAACCTCTCATTTTTAAACTGCTATACTGTTGAGTCTCATTTCCACATACTGGCCCAAATTAGACTCTGGAGTAACTCCATTGAAGTCAATGGAATTATACAAGAAATAGATTTAACCCACGCTGTCAGCAGCTTGTCTATCAATTGTTAGAATTTTGCTAATGAACACAATATGTTCACCAACTATAATAAAAATATGGAAGAAAGCTCCATGTATTATCTTAGTCAGAATTCATAGAAATCAAAAGAGTATAAGCAATGTAAACCTTGTAATTAACATTGGACTAATCTTGTGAAGTGGGGAATGTAAGTTTCCATGGGCAACAAAAAAGATGAACTGATGTTTTAGACCATAGCAGCGTGCAGTTCAATATAAAGTGGGCTTGTTTCAAAAGAAACGAGCCTCTTTCCAGCTACTATCTGGAACATTAACTATTTTTATTTCTTTAATATGAGAGAACAGGATGTCTGGCTGTTGGCCTTGCTAGTGCCTATTAGTTTGTCTGGTAATGTAATGAAGGGACCTACTTTATATGTTTAAAATTTTTAAAAGTGATTATTGACTCTGGATGTCTCAATTTTTGGGTCCCTCTCTTGAGATGCCTTAAAGGGAGCTTATCTTTTTTTCAGAATGATGGGCATCTTTCCTCTGAAAACCAGGCCCCTTAAAGTGACTCAAGTTGGGCACCCCAAAATTAAGGCATCTAAAGTCATGAGTTACTTTAAAAAAATGAGGGCCACTGGTACATAACTCACACTAGTTTTTATTTATTTTAATTGCTCTGTTGTATAAACATGATAAAACCAGTTCAGCAAAAAGTTTCTAATTTTGGCAGCTAAAAGGCATGGAACCACGAGGTCATGTTATTCTAACTAGCATCTTGCTCTTCTATTCCCCAAACTCCTACTTAAACAGTTAAAACTAAGACATAATTCATCTTTTGAAACACGGGAGTTACAAATTAATGCTTTATAGTATTTGAAAGATGGCACACTAAGTTCTTCTAGATGTCATAAGGCACAGTTTTCTAGGTCTAGTGGTTCTCAAGATAGTGGCTGGTAAAATCCTATTGGAATCGAAATGGTAACAAAAGCTATATATTTGTTAGAATGATGTAATCTCAGTACTAGCCCTTGTGGATTTTAAGATATTAGACTTGAAAATAGTTACTGATTCCTCAGCCCAACACAATCTTTTCACCACTTCTCCAGAAGTGAATATGGCAGACTCCATGGACCAGGGTGCCTTTTTAAATCTTTAGTTCCCCAAATACATACTGTTTGGACATCAGCCTGTGAAACCCTAATTCAGCCTCTTTGTGCCTATGCTTTATGCTACAGACTTTAATTACATGATCACTTACTGTTGTTTTTCCACAGGACCCCTGAATCATTCAGTGCACAGACTGGCCTCACAAGGAGGCCAAATTAAGGTTGCATCAGCAACTGTCAATCTGGCATTTCCCTAGTTTTTGAGTGCTTAACTTTGCAAATTAAATGTTCTTTCAACATAATTTTTGTATACAAGATGGATACACTGTACAGATATATATGTTTATTTAAAAATATATACAGCAACCATACACTTTCAGTCTTACTGTAATGTCTTAAATTTAGATGAAGGGAAATGGTAAGCTATGAATAAACAGAAGCAAATTTGTGTGAGTTTTTGCTCTAATATGCTGCATCAACTGTACCTTACAAAATGGCAACTGCACCTGCAAACAGCAGACTCCTAGAAAATTAAAGCTGCAATATAGGAAAAGCAAAATGATTTACATAGCTGCAAAGATGATAAACTTATGAGAGGTATGCTAGATAATATAAATTTTAGGGCAGGCTTAGTACAATTAACCAGATATGAATGGGACTAGACAGAGCAGTGAGGGACTTATTCGGTGACCTTGAAAGTCAAAGCCACATTGATTTGTTTGTAAGTGTTAAAATTTATTGCCCTCAAAAGTCTAATTTTTCTCACTTCAAGAGCCAGATTTTACTTATCCCTTACGCAGTCTGCAATGTGAGGAGAGTAGTAAAGAGCCTGTCCCTTTTGCATGGACCATTCAACAACCAGACGGAATTGGAGTCAGTAGGCTCCTAAATTTCTCCCACAGTGGTGCATGTCTCCTCAAACTGTTGTAGGCTAGGCAGAGCTATGGCTCCACACCTTCCATGCACTGACCAGTGGTGGTAATTGACCATGTGGAGGAGAAGAGTGTGCTGTGTCCCTTTTAATGGGGTAAAGCAGTTTGTGCATTTCCCCCCTCCATACTCGGAGCTCCAGGAAACCTTCTGAGATCACAAAGGCTGCTTAAGGGAGCAGAGGTGCCAAATCCCCTAGTTTTGAAAATCTCAGTCTTTGCCTTAATTAAATACAAGAGTTCTCAAAAATGTTACAGCAGCTGATGTGTGTGTATATATATATTCAAGTATTTGAATGTAATCCATATGGATATAAATTACTACACATACTAGTCTGAAGAAAGTGTTCTGAAATTGATGTGTATTTCAGATATTTTCAACAAAAGTTTTAGGAAAGAAGCATAAGTCTCCATGTACGAGGACAGTAGGATGTTGGGAGCAGTTATTAGTTTCTCAGTATTTGTGTGCCAGCTTCTGTTGCTATAGAAACAGTTTTTGATGACCGCCTAGTAGCAAGAAATTAAGTTTATAACTGGTCAATCTAGTGACCTAGTGCACAAGGATCTTTTAAAATACAAGGAACATTCAGTGACCTGAACCTAAATCAGAAAGTGTTTATCATTTTTTGTTAAACACTACTAGTCGCTTTTGTGAACAAGGAAAGACTATGTTAATATATATAAAATTACTTAAGGAACACTCCTTACACAGTTCATGTAACTGCAACTATAAAACTTTGATAAAATCTAATAATTAATAAAAGGGTATCAGAAATACCAAATGTGTAGCCTTGTAGGAAATACAAATTGAGGAAGAAAAATTAAATATACCCAAATGGTGGGAATAGTTAGAAAAGACTAACATATGTGAATGTCAATACATTTTAATGTTGTTGTCCGGAATACATTCTTAAATGAATGACTAATGCAGTTTTATTGGGATCTTGTCCAGTGAAAGATTGGCCCAGGTACAAAACTATATTATATAACTATCAGAATGTAGTAGAGATTTCATTATTAAGGCTTTCATCTGTAAAGAAATAAAAAACTTAATGGAGAACTTTCAATAAGGCAAGTTAAAGAGCAGGAATCAGAACTATTAGGTAACCCCCTCCCCTCAGTATTTGTCATATTTGTTAACTATAACAGGCACATATTCTTTGTTTTGAGAAATATGATAAAAATACAATTCATAAAATTAATGTCAATTGCAGTATGGCTCTTTCTAATGCCTGACATGCTATATGTTGGGGTATCTTATACTGTGTGCTGGGCTTTCCCACAGCTGCTTTTGTTTTTGATTTGGAATATGCAGAGATCTCATTTGTGGGCAGAGTGAACCCATCACAGAAGATTAAAATCTAGAAGAGAATTGTTAAAGCTTAATTCTAGGTTTCAAGAAGCCAGACTTAAATCTGGTATCAGTGCTGGAAGTCCCATGAAGGCTTGTTTGCTACTAGTTCATTTCACTTTGAAAAAGACACCTTTGGTTAATTAAGATGTATTATTTAGTAGAGCTCATTTGAAATTTGGACACTTTTCACTGAAACAGCTAATGTTTACAAAAAATGGAAAATAATTCATTAAATGTTCACAATTTCTCCCCTGGTTTTAAAGCAACTCTCTTATTTAGTTTTGCCAGTTGTTTCACTTGTGATACATAGAATGGTGAGAGTTCCACAACTAAGATTTCTATATGAAATTATTCATAACAGTTGCTACTTGGTGTAAAGTACATCTCAGCATTCAGTATAATACTGGATTTAGAGAGTCAAATGCCAAAAACGTAACTAACAACACAGAATTAATGTTACAGCCCCCCGGCAATAAACGTTGTCTTTTGTGCACTTCCACGGTGTACAAACACATACTTCCTGTTTCAAATGATTTTCAGATTCATATTTAGATTATAAAGGATGGGAGGAGAAAGTGTGGCATAGAGAGTAAACATGGCTTGACGAAGGTCATGCAACGGGTAAACGACTGAGCTGGGAAGAAAAGCCAGGTTCCTTGACTCTCAGTCCAGCACCACGTCTTACAGACCATTCTGCTTCTCAAAAGTGGAGCTGGGCTTCATCAATAATATGGTGTCATTGCTGACCATTCCTGTAGAAGGCCTTAGTGATACAGTATCAGCATATAAATCTGTGGCTTGTTTTCTGAAGCAATAGAACATAATCTTGTACTTAACCTTTGCCTCTTTTACATTATGCAGTCTTATTAATGAATGACAATGGTATTTTGCAAAGAGGAGAATTTTTCAAGTGTTTGACCGTAAGCACTTACACTGAAGTGCTTGCTAACTTTATTTGCTAAAGATTAATAACAAATACTGCCTTTTTGAGAGACATTTGTCACCATCAGAACTACCCCATTTCCAGTAATATTAGGAAAAAAAGCTAAGTAAACTATTGAGTTTCTTGTCAGGATGTTTCGTCCTTAAGTAAGTCCACATTTCCTTCCATCTCTGCCCCTCCCATGCCTTGAGGATTGTATATGGAAAAGATAAGTACACAAGCTGTGTCACATTTGGCAAAATTACACCTATAATATGCAACTGCATGTATCTTGTTGGAATTTTGTTGAACTCCTACATTAATTTGGAATTATAGGCACAAGAATTTCTTGTTTTCAATCAGTGAGATTTCTATTTTTCATATATTCTTCATGAAAACATGGGCACTGTGCAAGTTAATACCACATACACACATAATTCTTAAAAAATCATCTTCGTTGACTTTCATAAGGAAAAAAGTAACATAAGCATTCAGACATTTTTTCCATTGTATTGCCAACAGTTAGAAAACAGTGTTACAGATATTCTCAAAATTAGTAAATTAAGCCAACATCTCAAATAGTGCATTTAAATATCATTTTTACTGAGCATATAATAATGTAATTTCAAACAATTAGCACAAAATGAACATCCATCCTGACACAGTTCATATAAAAATATGGATATTAAGTAGAAGTATCTAATTATAAATAGCATGAGACTAATACATACTGTACAGAGGTGTGCAGGTATTATAGTGACAGATAAGGAACCATAATAACTCATTTGATGTAAGAAGCATTATGATGGATTGAAAATTCCAGTTAAAACTGAGTGTAGTTTCATTAAATCCTGAGTGTGCTAAACAGATAATTTAGGGTTTTCCTATGAACATTCTGTATATAATTTTGAGATGGTTTCCACTCTTTTGGTAAAGTAGTTGTTTGCTTATCTTGTACATATGATTATATTTTTCCTGTTTAACTTCTTAATATTTCCTTTATATGCCTTTTTATATTCTAATGATTTACATCCAGGAAAAATGTATTTTTATCCCCATAGTAGAATTACTCAGACTTTCAACCCTGATTTTTGTGTGGTTCAGGGTTCTGTGTAAACCTCACAGGTAAGTCTACAAGCATACACTGCCTAAACCCAGGCTTTTGGCCTGAGACTCCACCTTTGGGAGAGTAATCTATGCCCTCATGGCTTACTGTGAATCAGTAGCTCTGGGTGACATGGCTGCTGAAATTGAAAAATAATATTGAAAATGATGAATAGTTTTGTTTAGGGGGGAAGAGAGATGGGTCCCATTTGTGAAGGCAGTAAATAAAACAATTCTTTACTTCCTGAAAACCAACACTTTCTAGGTGGGGGCTATATTTTATTGAGTTAAATTTACTTTACCCAAATAAATAAATAATTCACCCAAATGGCAGAGGGAAGCTGCCATTTTCCATCGTTGGCAGGATTTTTGACTGGAAATTAGCTGAGGTTGTTTGATTAAACTTTTATATGAAAGGATACAGAGGAAACTTCTTTTATCCGTAACATCATTTTACCTGTGAGATACAGTGAGACTCTTCTATCTCAGGAGAG
This sequence comes from Mauremys mutica, assembly GCF_020497125.1. Lineage (NCBI taxonomy): Eukaryota > Metazoa > Chordata > Testudines > Geoemydidae > Mauremys > Mauremys mutica. Next base: position 186,949,440 of record NC_059072.1, on the reverse strand, counting down.
GGTAAAATGGGAAATCCACGTTTTAATTGCATTAGAAGTACCTCTGTTTATCTGCAATAAAATTAATTTCATTGAAGTTTTTTTTTAGTGTATGTAACAGAACTAAACCAAACATTACTCTCATTTTTTTCAACTTATGGGGATTCGTATTTCATATTGTGTGGAGTAAGGAGAATGCTGCAACTGTGAGGGGCTGCTTTTCATTTTGAGTTTTGGACTGGCAAGAACACGGAGCTCCAAAGCCACCTCCACTGCTCTGTCCTCACTGCTGTTCTCTCCCCCAGATAGACCTCACTTACTATTTTAAATGCTCAGCAACCTGCAAAACATGTCTCTATCTCACATGCAGCAATATATCTCAGTAACTTGCTCCTCCTTTACCACTTTCCTTAGGGGTTGCTGAGTGGCTACTCTGCATCCTTGAGATGTGAGGAAGGCCTTCTGCTCCCATTATCCTGCCAAAGATCTTGTGGAGAGCAGAAAGCCAGTTGCTCGCACAGTGGGCAACAAAGGTGTAGGAAACGGTACCAGTTGACTAAAAGTGGGATCTAAAAGATCACCATGTTACAGTTCTATACACAAAGAGCAACCACATCTTCTCAATGTGAATGGTTGATTTTTAGGTGAAGGGCAACCAACAAAACAAGAGATAACAAAAGTAAGGTCTCCACGAGACACTGCACACCATGTATCCCTTCAACAGGTTGAAGCAACCATATGTCAAAGCAATGGCTAGTCCTGAAGAAAAATGGCTTTTACAAATATGCCTTTATTTGCTGTGTGCTGCTCCTGTATGCCAGTTACATAGCTAAATATATCACCTGAGAACCACCTAGAATCAGCTGTGAAGCATCCAGCTGTGTGCATGTGGGATTCATGCTACTCATGACACTAACTTGTATTGTTAGTGGATCAAACCTTTTAGTGACTTCAGGCTCCTACCACTCTTGGGGGCAGATTCACAATTCTGTTTAGTAAAGAACTTTTGCTTCCGGTTCCATAACTGAATAAGACATGTGCATCTTCTATAATGGAAGATATAGGCCCTCTGGGGACAAAATCATTCCAATCTCCTCTAATTACCACCTTTCCAAAGCCAGGGAGGCAACAGCAGAAGTTGACTGAGTATAACTGATTCCTTCTGTGTGATCTGATTTTCAGCAAGGGGAAGGCAGTTAAGTTTGCCCAAAAACCAGGCAGGGTAGGCAACAGTTCATTGTATTCCCCTAATAAAAGGGATGATTGTGAGAATGAGGTTGGGTTGGAAAGAGACCTTCAGGGAGATGATTACCACAAGTGTTAGGAAAAATTGTCAAATTCCAGACTTTCAAAGTTGGTTCCCTTTTGCAGGGTTCAAAACAGACCATTTTTGTTTTCTTTTGTTTTTTGTTAAACTATTTTATCAATATTTTTATTGAACCTGTCAGGAAAGCTGTTGAGGTAATGACCTAAACCTAACATTTTGGTAAATGAAAAAATTCAGTAATAGTTTTGTTTTGATTAAAAATTTTAGAAAAATATGATGGGATATGGAATACTGTGTTACATTTTAATGTCCACACTTTAAAAAATGATCAACTGAAAAACACTAAATATGTTTCAAGGTCTGGAAAATGCCTTGTGGAGGGAGACTAAAGCTCAATCTATTTAGTTTAACAAAGAAAAGATTATGAGGTCATATCTGCATGTGAATACTTGCACCTATTTAAAGTGTTGTGTGTTTACCCTTGTGCATGACTATATGTAGGCATCTGGTAGGGGCTAACTTTTTCAGATTTTGCACAGATATTTAGCATGTGAGTTTTGAAAACTTTACCTTGTTTAGTGGGCATGACATAAGAATGATTACTACATAGTAGACAAAGGCAGTAAATAAAATTACCCCATACTCATTGCCTTTTTGTTCTACATGGAAAAATGTGCTTAAATTTAGTTCACAATGGACAAATGTCCACATCACAAAAACTACTGCCATGTTTTGTACTAATTGGAATCTTTAGTGTCCATCTCAGTAGGTAGGTTTAGGATTGAAATGATGACAGAGTGGCATTATTCTCTCGTTGATAGAGGGACTCACTACAGGGGTTGAGGTATGTTGGGACAGTGTGGGGAGGGTTTCTTCCTGTGATGTAGTTATCTTGTCTGTGGCTAAAAAGAGGTCTTTGGTGTCTAGGCCTGTAAACTTAGCGTGTTCATAAAAAGTAAATTACACATAAGAGACAGGAAAAGAGCCTTTACCCAGTATGATTTTTTTTTTGAAAACTACAGTGTTATTAGACATCATTCAAAGTAAACCTCTCGTTTTTTTTCCCCACTTTAAAAAACATTATGGCTTTCTCTGGTTCCAACAAAATGTATGAGCCTCAGATGTGTTCTTGGCAGTCACTGTGGTATTACTCAGGAAAGTTTCATAGAAATAAGAAAAATTGGCACTAAAGAGAATGATACAATGTATGCAGTATAAAACATTTTAATCCTGGAGTCTGTACAAGTTCTAAATGTACTAATGTAAATTTATTGAAATTCAGCTTGGCATTTTATTTATATTCCATTTTAAATGACTACAGATCAGGAGTTGGCATTTATAAGTTTAAAAAAAAAACTTACCATACCATACTGATCTTCACAAGTTGAATGGACTATTTAAAAGGATACTCTTGAATCAAGTGCATATAGTATAGTTTAAACAAATTTGCTTTATGCATTTTACTTAAAATTTGATGATTTTAAAAATACTATTTCCCTTCTCTGTGTGTGTGTATATATATATATATAAAAAATATAAAACCTAACATAGTGAATGCTAATGGAAAGGAGGTAGGTTTAGAAGATAAAATAAAAAAACAAGTTAAAAATCACTTAGAAAAGTTAGATGCCTGCAAATCACCAGGGCCTGATGAAATGCATCCTAGAATACTCAAGGAGCTAATAGAGGAGGTATCTGAGCCTCTAGCTATTATCTTTGGAAAACCATGGGAGAGATTCCAGAAGACTGGAAAGGGGCAAATATAGTGCCCATCTATAAAAAGGGAAATAAAAACAACCCAGGAAACTACAGACCAGTTAGTTTAACTTCTGTGCCAGGGAAGATAATGGAGCAAGTAATTAAATAAATCATCTTCAAACACTTGGAAGGTGGTAAGGTGATAGGGAATAGCCAGCATGGATTTGTAAAGAACAAATCGTGTCAAACCAATCTGATAGCTTTCTTTGATAGGAAAACAAGTCTTGTGGATAAGGGAGAAGCGGTGGATGTGGTATACCTAGACTTTAGTAAGGCATTTGATACGGTCTCGCATGATATTCTTATCGATAAACTAGGCAAATACAATTTAGATGGGGCTACTATAAGGTGGATGCATAACTGGCTGGATAACTGTACTCAGAGAATAGTTATTAATGGTTCCCAATCCTGCTGGAAAGGTATAACAAGTGGGGTTCCGCAGGGGTCTGTTTTGGGACCGGCTCTGTTCAATATCTTCATCAATGACTTAGATGTTGGCATAGAAAGTACGCTTATTAAGTTTGCAGATGATACCAAACTGGGAGGGATTGCAATTGCTTTGGAGGACAGGGTCATAATTCAAAATGATCTGGACAAATTGGAGAAATGGTCTGAGGTAAACAGGATGAAGTTTTACAAAGACAAATGCAAAGTGCTCCACTTAGGAAGGAACAATCAGTTTCACACATACAGAATGGGAAGAGGCTGTCTAGGAAGGAGTAAGGCAGAAAGGGATCTAGGGGTTATAGTGGACCACAAGCTAAATATGAGTCAACAGTGTGATGCTGTTGCAAAAAAAAGCAAACGTGATTCTGAGATTCATTAACAGGTGTGTTGTGAGCAAGACACAAGAAGTCAGTCTTCCACTCTACTCTGCACTGGTTAGGCCTCAACTGGAATATTGTGTCCAGTTCTGGGCACTGCATTTCAAGAAAGATGTGGAGAAATTGGAGAGGGTTCAGAGAAGAGCAACAAGAATGATTAAAGGTCTTGAGAACATGACCTACGAAGGAAGGCTGAAAGAATTGGGTTTGTTTAGTTGAGAAAAGAAGTCTGAGAGGGGACATAACAGTTTTCAGGTATCTAAAAGGGTATCATCAGGAGGAGGGAGAAAACTTGTTCACCTTAGCTTCTAAGGATAGAACAAGAAGCAATGAGCTTAAACTGCAGCAAGGGAGGTTTAGGTTGGACATTAGGAAAAATTTCCCAACTGTCAGGGTGGTTAAACACTGGAATAAATTGCCTAGGGAAGTTGTGGAATCTCCATCTCTGGAGATATTTAAGAGTAGGTTAGATAAATGTCTATCAGGGATGGTCTAGACAGTATTTGGTCCTGCCATGAGGGCAAGGGACTGGACTCGATGACCTCTCGAGGTCCCTTCAAGTCCCTTCTCTCTCTCTCTATGCCTTTTTGTATCTTCTTCATCTTGGTAAATTATGAAAACCAATAGTCAGATTCACTTTTATAGTCACTTTCAACTATATGTGCAAATTAATTTATAGTGGTTAATAGGTTTTTAATGAAGTTGATCATCTTAGAAAGTGAGAGAAGATCTAACAGAGCTATGATTTCTTTAAAACTTTAGGAAGATGGGAACTCACCATGGTGTATGAACTTTCAGCCTACATGGCTGCTAAATATAAAGATCTATATGTCAAGGTCTGTGGAAACCCAAACAACCACAGTTACACATTATACTCCCTCACAGGTTGGTCTCATGAGAGAGAATTTGAGTATTTTTAAACATTTGGTATAAGTCATTCATCTCATCTTGTACTCCCTCTGTTCCTGTGTGGAGGGAAGGCATTTGATCAGGTGGAATTGGAATATTAGTTTTATATATGAAAACTGCGAAATGCTGGCCCACTACGAATCAAATGGATAAGACTGCAGTTGGTCCTGGATAAAGCATCAATCTTCCCTGTTGGAATAAAATCCCAATCCTTAGAATGTCGAAGGTTACCAAACAGGTTTGACCATTGTCACTATGATTTTTTTGTAATGGCGTTGGAGCTCTTGCAGAATCAGTTGGAAAAAAATTGTAAATTTCTGGAGTAGGGACAGAGGAGGGAAGCAAAAGACATTTGCTATGGGAATTGCACCCTTCTCCTGTTAACTAGTACAGATAAGTCTGCAATTCAGACCAAATAATTTTATACCCTTTTATATTTTGAAAGTAAAATGGCAAAATGTAATCTTTGTCCTAACACTTCCCTAATATTCTAGTATTTAAATCCTAGTATTTCAAATGACATGAAGTTATTGGATATTTTGTTAAACGAAGGATTAGATATTATGGAAAATTTATCCAGTGATATAACCAGTGAAAGCCTACCCTTGTGCAATTATGCAAATTTCTCATTGTGAGGTCAAACTCAAAAACAATAAAAAGAATAACTCTGAAGTTTTATTAATTTTAACATGTCTATTAAAAGTTGAATAATTTAATACTAAGTATTGTAAGGATGTTTGAGTAAGAACATATAAAGTGATTAGTGTTTTAGCAAAAATACAATCTCTCTTTAGTCTGTAACAATGTGAAAATAAAAAAGCTGTAGGAAATATTTTCTTTTATAGGGAGAATGAGCAGGAAAAGCCTCCAGGAAAAAATCCCTGCTATCTTTATACGTTTGCAAAATTGTTTTAACTTGAGAAGCAATTAACTCGAGATGATATGAAATTTTACATACATTCCTGCTCATCTAAAGCACCTAAACTTACTCCTGTATTTTTTTTCAGTATTTGAAGACTTGCATCCTCCTCTCATCCTCTCCTCTAATCTCTGTACATGATATTACTTGGACTATCTTATCCCAGTTGTGCATTTCAGCCTCTCAGAGATGTGAATACAAGTAAATCATATATTTTGAAAGACAATAGTCAGATATATTGGACTATACAACACGATATTGTGAGTCTAAGGTGAAATTATGCCTATTTAAAATATTACAAAGAATCCCATATACTTGTTAAAATGTGGTGTACTGGACAATGATGTTTGCTAGAGGTGTCATCAGGATAGAAATTTGGCACCTCTTATTTAGGAGCATTCTAACATGATAAATGCTACATGACTTTTCTCCAATCAACGGGATTAAAAAAAAATCATATGCATTTGTTGGTCTTGGTTATGCAAAGAGATTGTCTAGCTTACGGATCAAGCTCTTGTGTCCCAGTTTTCCAAGATCAGTTCGTTGACATTAGAGAAACTGCCTCATATGAATATCTTGTTCATGAAAAAGTTGAAGACATTAATTTGATATAGGTAAGAATTTCTTTTATCTAAACTCTCAAGGATATTTAGCAAAGATGCAGATTGAACATAGTTGGTGGTGGTGTCCATAGTTTGTTTCCCTCCTTCTGTCTGCTTAAAGGTTTGAGACATCCTATATTACACCAAAATCAATACAACATGACATGAGTGACCAATAGAGCTGATCGTTTTTTGGGTTTGTTTTGTTTTTAATTTCAAAGTTGGTTAAAAAATCATGAAATTATTTTTGATCAGCTCTAATGACAATCCTATACAAAATCGCAAATAGTCAGCCTAGTTAAAACAAAAAGTTAGAACAACCCATTGCACAAACAATTTTGAATAACTAACAAATCTGGGGGAAGGAAAGGGAGGAAGAGGCTTTTCATGGGGACAGCACACATACAGAAAGAAAGGGTCTAAAGTTATCATTATCTGCCATTGGTAATTCACCAATCTCCGTCCTGGACAAAATGAAGCCAAAATCAAGCCAGTTTGTATGTTGCAATGCAGTAGAGCAATGTCAGGTCCTTGTAAACATTATCTTGGTTTGGTAATCCATAAGAGAGAGATTTTTTGTATTGAATTCTACTTGAGGTCATTGCAGAGGTCTTTCTGGAAAGCAGTTAGTATGCTGGCAGAACTTTATTTTGCCATGTGTCTCAACACTAGAGCATCCATTGAAGGGCAGGCCAGCTAAGCGTGCTGATTTAAGAAGGAATTATGTTGTTTGGATTAGCCTATTAAAGGAAGTTTCATCAAAGTGAGGTGCTTCTCATTAACACTCTTCTCAGGGAATATAGTCTTCAAAGAATTGTCTTAAATGTATTAAATAAGTGTTGAACACTTAATTTCAGTACAGCCATTCATTCACAAATTAAAAATTGACAGTAAATACACAAGTAACTACATGGCAATTTACTTTGGCAGTTCCTCTCTGGCTCGGAATTAAAAAAAAAGTCACACTTTTTCATCTTGTTAAATGATTCTTCAGAGCTGCATGAGCCAGTAAAGGTCATAAAGCTAAAAATTCATGGATAGAACTTAGCTTCCACTATCTTAATGTGTGTTAGGAAATTTAGTTTTTCTAGCCCACTTAAATAAACTACTATTAAAGAAAAAAGTTTCCAGAGTTTTCAAGAAAACACTTTCACTTGTAAAAAAAACTGGTGTCCAAATCTTTTTGCTAGAGTTCAAGCAAATAGCGTCAATGATAAGTGGCCCAAATACAAAATGAAAATTTCAGTAGCAGAATACCGTTCACTTCAAAATGTATAAATGTTTTTTTTTAATTTTTGTTACTTATAGTGAATTGAGGCTCTCTTCCTGCTGACATGTAGAATTTTTAAGCTTGTGATATGTTGTTAATTAATTCTGTATATGCCATTCGCAGTGCATTGCCTATTCCTTTCGAAAAAAGTTTGGCATAAATCAGTATTGGTACTTACGTATTTTTTGTACAACTCAAGAATAGATAGAGGGAACTGTTGATTATAGTACTGTACTTTAGAACATTATAAAGCTACAATTATATATGTGTACACATGACAACATCTTTTCCTGATATCTCTCCTGTTTGCTCTACTTAGTATGATGTTTTCAGATGGGCATCCCACTGAAATCAGTGAAATATTGGAGTTTACCTAGTACTTCTATTAGCAGATGAGATACATGTCCAAGTGAAGATGCCCAATAGCTACAATCCTATAACCTTAATATCCAGTAGGGAATCTCTTGACCTTCCAAGTGATTTCCATTAAGCAATATGGAGTCCCTACCAAACTGTACTCCAGTTTGGCCACCTAGGGTTGGTCACCTTTAAATTAAAATGCCTTATATACTGCAAGAAAAATGTTTTAATTTCTACCTTAAAGTCTATGGATTAAAGCATCTAGAATACAGAACTGATTTTTTTAATAAAACAAGTCCTACTTTCACATGGTTATACTGTCACATACATAATTTTTATCAGAGGTAATTAAATTAACAATATTTGTAAAGGTTAGTGGCTTCATTTTTTTTTCCAAAGGAGGCGAGCGTCTGCAACTCTGAATTACATTTTTACATATTTTGTTCATTAACTTATGCACTCATGACAAGCATGAATGCACTTAACCCTGTGCTTAATTTTAATATATGATTAAGTCCATCCTTATTTGCAAAGCAGTTAAATATGTGCTTTAGATCTATTGAAGGCATAAGATTTTAAGCATGTTCTTAAAAATAAGTCTGTTTAAGTGCTTTGCTGAATTAAGATCTTAGTGAGTGCCATTTTGCTGGACATTCTGTATACTGTATATGCACAAAGTACGAAAGGTATTGTAATTAAATAAACGTATTAGTGTCAGTTTATTTTCTGTGTAAACATATTAGATGTGGCTGTTGCTATTTTTAAAAAATGTTATTTTGAAGTATAAATATTTCTCACTGCCTGATTATTAAACACAGTTCTGTATATGTGCTGGTGAGTATTGTGTACATTGCTGCATTCGTACCTTGCAAGGATGAACAATACCATTAATTCAGCTGCTTGATTTGCCTTTTATTCTTCCTTACTTTAGAAGTAGTTCTTCCTTCTGCCCCACATTTGTGAAAAGCTAAATTTATGGCCTGTGTTTTCCAGCTGAAGATACATGGGCCTTAAAGTATATATGTGATGATGAGCATCACACATGTGGAAACCATCTGACTAAACAACGGGATGATCTAGCTTTATGTGAGCACGCTATAAGGGTTGCCAATTTTCACTGATGTATTGTTTGTTTTTAAATTTAGAGGACAAGTCTTCCTTTATCAGGTATATTCTTTTTCAGATATGTAATCAGTTAGTTTTGAAAAGATTGACCACAATCTTTTCCCATTGCCCTGTCCTCACAACCTGGGACATGTCCTCCAGATGCACTTTGAGTGAAAAGTACGAGCTTGATACTCTATGCCCTCCTCCGTGGTCATCTCATAAATACCATTCTTCTAGTTAAAAATCTATTGTAGACTTTAAGGTCAGAAGGGACCATTATGATCCTCTAGTCTGACCTCCTGCACAACGCAGGTCACAGAATCTCACCCACCCGCTCCTGTAACAAACCCCTAACCTATGTCTGAGTTATTGAAGTCCTAAACAAGCCAAGCTCTTTCGGTCTCCTTTCATAAGACAGGTTTTCCATTCCTCGGATCATCCTAGTAGCCCTTCTCTGAACCTGTTCCAGTTTGAATTCATTCTTCTTAAACATGGGAGACAAGAACTGCACACAATATTCCAGATGAGGTCTCACCAGTGCCTTGTATAACGGTACTAACGGTACTAACACCTCCTTATCTTTACTGGAAATACCTCGCCTGTTGCATCTCAAGACCGCATTAGCTTTTTTAACGGCCATATCACATTGGTGGCTCATAGTCATCCTGTGATCAACCAATACTCCCAGGTCCTTCTCCTCCTCTGTTACTGCCAACTGATGTGTCCCCAATTTATAACCAAAATTCTTGTTATTAATCCCTAAATGCATGACCTTGCACTTCTCACTATTAAATTTCATCCCATTACTATTACTCCAGTTTACAAGGTCATCCAGATCTTCCTGAATGATATCTCAGTCCTTCTCTGTATTAGCAATACGTCCCAGCTTTGTGTCATCTGCAAACTTTATTAGCACATTCCCACTTTTTGGGCCAAGGTCAGTAATAAAAAGATTAAATAAGATTTGTCCCAAAACCGATCCCTGAGGAACTCCACTAGTAACCTCCTTCCAGTCTGACAGTTCACCTTTCAGTATGACCTGTTGTAGTCTCCCCTTTAACCAGTTCCTTATCCACCTTTCAATTTTCATATTGATCCCCATCTTTTCCAATTTAGCTAATAATTCCCCATGTGGAACCATATCAAATACCTTGCTGAAATTGAGGTAAATTAGATCCACTGCATTTCCTTTGTCTAAAAAATCTGTTACCTTCTCAAAGAAGGAGATCAGGTTGGTTTGGCACAATCTACCTTTTGTAAAACCATGTTGTATTTACCATTACTATTGACCTCAATGTCCTTAACTACTTTCTCCTTCAAAATTTTTTTCCAAGACCTTGCATACTACAGATGTCAAACTAACAGGCCTATAGTTACTCAGATCACTTTTTTTTCCTTTCTTAAAAATAGGAACTATGTTAGCAATTCTCCAGTAATACGGTACAACCCCTGAGTTTGTTACTGATTCATTAAAAATTCTTGCTAATGGGCTTGTAATTTCATGTGCCAGTTCCTTTAATATTCTTGGATGAAGATTATCTGGGCCCCCCAATTTTGTCCCATTAAGCTGTTCGAGTTTGGCTTCTACCTCAGATGTGGTAATATTTACCTCCCTATCTTCCTTCCCATTTGTCATCCTACCGTTATCCCTAAGCTCCTCATTAACGACAGACAAAGTATTTGTTTAGATATTGGGCCATGCCTAGATTATCCTTAACCTCCACTCCTTCCTCAGTGTTTAGCGGTCCTACTTCTTTCTTTGTTTTCTTCTTATTTATATGGCTTGTGGCAAATTGCCAGCACTATTACGATGAGTCTCGTGCTTTCTCTTCTTTGGGGGGGGGGTTCAGGGCACCATTTTTTGCCCCTAAATTGGAATATTAATTGCCCCACTAGTGTCCTAGAGGAGGGGAGTGGAGAGGGAGGGACCCAGCCCCACCCTCTACTCCAGGTCCCAGCCCAGGGGCCCTGAGGATAGTGGTGAACCACTTGAACTGACAGTTCCTTCCCCTGGGCTACTTCCCTCTCCTGCCATTCAGCTTGTGGGGGGCTTCTTGCCCTCCTTCTGCACAAGCCAGGTGCCCCTTACCTAGGGCCTAGGATTTCTTAGCCCACCGCAGCACTTCTCCAAACTGTCCTCTGCTTCCTTTCAAACTGTTCTCTATTCCAACACCAATCTTTTCTGCTCCTACTCCCACACTGTCTGATTGAAGCAGTGGTTTTTATCATGTGACTGACTGCAGATGCTCTAATTGGCTTCAGATGCTCTAGTTAATCTATAGCAAACTTTCTTCTCCTTACAGGGAATAAGGCTCCCTTCTAACGCTCTCCTGCTGCCCTCTGGCCATGCTGTATCACAGGCTATAGAACTTTTTACTATTGGTTTTAATTCCCTTTGCAAGGTCCAACTCTACATGGCTTTTGGCCTTTCTCACTTTATCCCTACATGTTCTGACCTCAATAAGGTAGCTTTCCTTGTTAATCCCTCCCACCTTCCACTCCTTGTAAGCTTTCTGCTTTTTCTTAATCACCTTGCACAGGTTTCCTTTCAACAGAGCAGTCCTTACAGTCTGTTAAAGAGAACTTGTATGTTTCTGAAGTTCTGTCATGCTCAAAAGAGGATACTGAGCATATTACCTCCTCAGCACTTGCTAGCTCTGAGGAGCAAGAAACCAAATACTGTATTGAATCCCAGTCTTCTGCAATTCAGGGAGAACTATTAATGCTGAGCCACCTTAGAACATCTCTTTGACATAACAGATATGTTTGTATTTCTATTACTAAAATGATTGAGGACATGCTGAGCAAACTCTTGAGTTACAGCTGTGGCCATTTAGCTGTTAGAACAGGTAATTCTAGCAGATGGCATGCTAGCAAGTAACCCACTCTAATTAGAATCTGTTATGAAATCTAGCAAAGGTTCAATGGTGAGAAGTCATCTATGCACTTTAAAGGCACCAGTCTTCGCACACTGTAAAAGCATTAAAACAAATCAAGCCAATTCTTTCTGCTGCTTAATTTTTGCTGTGAAAACCTGAAGGAAAAATAGACCTTTACTTCACAACACTTACTTTTGGGAAGCTAACTATAAAGTAACAATGTGTTTGATCCTAAGACCGGCTGAATGTGTAGAAATCACTAACATCGGTAGAAAATACAAGTGTTCTGTGTAACAAGATGAGGTCCAAAGTTAGTCATGTTTTGTTATAAAAGTTAACAATGTATAGTAATACCTAGGGAATCTAATGCTTTTCTTGGGTTTCCAGAAGTGGCAGTTAATTTTATATTGTATTTTAAATGCATGCCTCATTATGAATGCTCCTTTTAAAAAATAATCAATCTCTGTCAGCCCTACTTCTGTTCGAGGGTTTAGGGGCTCTTGAAGGGGCTGCCTGGGGAAGATGACCAGGGTCTATGTCCTTTCCTGTCTAGCTACTTCAGCTTAGCTTCAGGCTAACTCATTGGCTGCCCTCCTGGAACCAACTTCTGATTGGCTAGTGGAACATTTATTAAATCCAACGTGATTCCTACAAAGCCACTGGTGTCAGAGTGAAGGGATGGATTATTTCACTCACTGTGTGAACTATATGAAATTGTTGTTACCTCTAATACTGTTTACTAATGGATTGCAGACTTTCCCCCCTTTTTTATAGGAAAGCTGATATGGTAGCTGGGTGCAGTGCCGTAACAAGGGTGAGGTGAGTGAGGCACTTGCCTCAGGCGCACAAAGCCGAGGGGTGCAGAAAGTGGTGGAGAGGGGAAAAAAAAAAAGCCGCTGGCACAGAAATATTTATATAACCGGGGTGATCTCCCCCACAGCCAGGGCCGGTGCAAGGAAGTTTCACGCCCTAGGCGAAACTTCCACCTTGTGCCCCGCCCCCCCAGCCCCGTGGCAGCTCTGCCCTGAGGCGCCCCCCCCCACGGCAGCTCCCCGCCCTTGCCCTGAGGCGCCCCCCCCGTGGCAGCTTCCCCCCACCCCCTGAGAGCTGTGCGGCACCTCCCCCCACACCTCACCTCTGCTCCAGAAGCCCTGCTGTTGCGCCCGTCGCCGGGCTCATGCCACGTACACTAAGCAGAGCTGCGGAGCTCTGCCCAGCCACCGGCGCCACCGCCAGCAATGAGAAGAATCGCATGGGATGGAGCGGCTGCTGCGCTGGGAGGTAGAAGGAGCCTGAGCCGCTGGCAGGAAGCCCGGGGGTTCCCCTGGGTCAGCGCGCTGCTGGCAGCCCAGGGCACGCTGACCCGGGAAACCCCTGGGCTGGCTGCCAGCGGCTCAGACTCCCTCTCCCTCCCAGCACAGCGGCTGCTGAAATGCTTTAAAAAAAATTGGGGGCGCCACTTTTTGGCGCCCCCAAATCTTGGCACCCTGGGCAACTGCCTAGTTGGCCTAAATGGTAGCACCGGCCCTGCCCACAGCCCCACCTGCGGCCACCCTGTGCCTCCCTGAGTGTCCCCGGACCCTGACTTGCTCCCCCACCTTCCTGGACCCAGAGCAGAGCAGCTCCATGTTGCCTCCCTGCAGCAGCTGCTGCCGCAGAGTCCTAGTGCCCCGCATCTCACTGCCAGGGCAGACTGACTCTGAGCCTGCCCTTCCCCTTCAGACCCTTTCATGTTTCAATGGGACCCTCCAGCAGAATAGGTCCCCCTCCCCCCCCGCCCACAGTCACAGCTCCTGCCCCATCACCCACCCCCAGTGAGGCTACAGTCAGGGGCAACAGCAGGGGAGGAGGCACATGCAGCACCCCCCTGGCACCCACCACGGGGGAGGCGAGGGAGATTCTTGGACCTGAGAGGGGCCCTAGGAGCACCTGCAGTGACAGTGGTGGGGGTGAATGTGCTGCTGTGGGGAGGCAGGAAAGGGGGACTCCTCCCCCAGAGCTCGCTGCTGCCGTCAGGGAAAGGGCTGGGAGGAGTCCTCCTCTCTGGCCCCTGTCCCGGAGCAGCCTGCCTGCACCCCAAACTCATCCCCAGCCCTGCCCCACCCCAGAGCCCACACCCCCAATCAGAGCTTTCACCCCCCCACCACACCCTCATCCCTCTGACCCTGCCCTGAGCCCCTCCAGTACCCCAAACACCTTATCCCCAGTCCCAGCCAGAGCCCTCATCCCCCCCACACCCTGACCCTCTGCCTGAGCCCCTCCAGCACCGCAAACCTCCCATTCCCAGCCCCAGCCAGAGCCCTGACCCCGACTCTCGCCCTGAGCCCCTCCCACACTCCAAACCCCTCATCTGCAGCCACAACCCCCATCTCTCTGCACCCCTCCCATCCCCAAACTCCCTCCCAGAGCCTGCCCCCCAATCCCCTACCCCAGCCTAGGGCCTGCACCCCAGACCTCCTCCCTCCCAGAGTCTTGGGCGGGTGGGGGGTGGAGTTTAGGTGGGGGCAGGTTCTCAGCACCACCAAAATTTCTACAAACCTGCCACCCCTGATCCTTCCCTGCAGAACTGAACTCCCAGCATTCTCAGGACACATGCTGATTCCTAGTGGCCACTGCTGATATCCAGCACCTCCCTCCTCTCTTAACCTGTGAGTCCCTCTCTGAATTGGAACTGGACTGGAACCAAAGACCATCTTGGAAGCAACATTACCAGCCCAAGCAGTCAAAAATCATGAGTTAACCCCCGCAAAATCACAGGCTCTAGTGCTGCCGCTTCATTCATTCTTCGACGACAATTCGGTGGCGGGTCCCTCAGTCCCTCTTGAAGGGAAGGGCCTGCCGCCGAATTGCTGCCACCGAGCCGGCCCTGGGGGAGGGCGCAATTTTATATTCTTGCCTCGGGCGCAAAAATACCTAGTTACGGCTCTGGCTGGGTGTTACATCTATAAAGGCTGAAGTTTAGAGAATTGGCAGGAAAATTATTATAAGACATTTGGCAATAAAATGGGGGCGGGGCGGGAGGAGTGTGTTTCTTTCAGTGGAGATCAGGGACTTTGGTGCTGTGGAACAGTGAAGTCAATCATTAGAGGAGACCAGATCAGTCTGAGGCTATTCTAACCTTTATGAAGGTGTACAATCAATTTGCTTAGGTCAGACTTTGGTAAGACACATGGTCCACAAAAATTGGCCTGAAGGGTATATTTTGATTATCAACTGGAACAAGACTGGTTGCAGGCACTCCTTACTGCAAGAAACACTCTTTGTATCTCATCCTGCTGAGTGTTACACTTAGTGAAATTGGGACCTCTGCCATTTTTATTTTTTTCAGTTGCAGTGCAAATATCTTTCATGTGTCATTATTGGCTACTGCAAAACAAGAAATGTCTGATTCTTTGAATGCTGTAACTCAATTTGTTCTTAGTTCACTTTAAAACTAAGGCAAGATACTGTTATACTAAAGTGAATGTTTAACTTTTCAGTGTATAGTGATAAGCTTTACTTATACATCTGCTGAAATAAAATGCATATGCAATATTAGCATTTAGATTCCACTAATTCCGAAGCCCCAGTCATGTTTGGGGCTTCACTGTGGTAAACACTGCAAAAACATCAGAATGCACTCTCCTACCCCGAAAAACTTACAGTCTTAATAGAGAAAACAGAAGGGGGGGGGGAAACTCACTAGAGGTGCGCATTGTTAAACTGACCCAGGACCATTCTATAGAGTCACCGCTCAGCTGTGAGTGGACCCAGTTGGTGGGTCCCACAAGATTTCAGACCAACTGGGTCTGTATATGCGCTAATCAGTGTTTCTAGTTCTAGTTTCCTAGGGCATGGTCCTGGGCTCAGACCTCTTATCTGACACTCTTCCTTGGGGTGGGGTGAGGTGAGGTGCTGCTGCCTGGCTGACTTGAAACCAGTGTCTGAGACCGCGTAAGGGCCCGCCACTCACTTTCCCAGAATCCCTTAGAGCGCCACCTACACTGTGAACACTAGGGGACTTCTAGTTTAACTTCTTCAGGAACAGAATAGCAAGAAACAAAGGACCACAGGCATAGCAAAGGTATTTCTTATGCCTACTTTTATAGCACTTGAGAGTTACAGATTGTTGAAAACATCAAAAGTCTTGTCACAACCCTTTCCCAGTTTGGTCTCACCCCTTCTGTGAGTCTGAGGTTTGTTGGCATTTCAGGAAGGGCAGAGTTCCTCCTGCCCTCTCTTTCAAGTCATTCTGATGTGTCAGTAATTGCTCCCCCCTGCATAGGACAGAACTCCACACTTACATGGGGCATCCATCTCTGTGCCATGTGCTCAAACTGATGTAACCTCATTTGGAGTTTGCCGGCCCTGGGAGCTACAGACTAAGCCTCTAGAGGTCCTACTTACAGCACTGCAATTACAATAGCTACCTGAGCTCTCTGACACCATTTCTCTGCCTGCTTGGAATCGGGTAAAGACAGACTAGTGTAGAAACTCTTGCTGAGGCAAATAGGGAGGCTTCTGCATGGAGTGATCTGGGCAGCAGTTTGATGGACCAATGATGAGCTAGGGCTGCTCAGAGAGGGACAGCCTGACTCCGAGACCAAGAGACAATTTTTGAGCTTTGAGTCTGGGAGCTGAGAGAAAAGCAGAACAGCTCAGGGAGTCTTTGAACTACTGTGGGAAAGTTGCATGGATCAGGCAGCTCCAGCCCCATGGAAACCAGCATTTGAAGTGGCAGAGATCTGACCTAGTGCTGATTACTGAGGGCCAGACAAGACTTCCACAAGACTCCAGACCAAGGCAGGGGTGCTGGAACAATTTGCTGGTTCAGTGGGGTGGGGTGCTGGTTCAGTGGTTCAGAGCGACTGAACCAAACTGTAAACCTGTTATAAGATGGAAACCACTTCCACTAGTTCCAGCACCTATGCACAGAAAGCCTGTGAGTTTGGTAGGAACAAGGAGAGGTCCCTTCCTCACCCAGTGATGAAGACACAGTAAGGGACCCCTTTTATTTAATGCCTGACAATGATAGAACTCATCTCAGAACTCCATCTCAGTGTACCATTTGCCTGGGAAGGTACCAGGAAGGGAGCTGGGGATTGGGAAGAATTGTGAGTGTTGGGAGGTGGGGAATTATTTATTATTTTTAGTACTTATTAGTTAACCCTAATCCTTTCCTTCCACAGATCCTATTTCCATATTCCCGGAAAATCCCCCCTTTGTTATACTGTTAACTTTTGGATATCTCATTTGTTTGCTGGGGTTTCTGTCTATGTACTTTGTTGTGTCCTGGGTTTTGAAGTCTCTGCATTTTGTAGCATTATTCATTTTGTTAAGTGACAGCACTCCTTGTGTCTTAAGCCCAGTGAGAGTCACCTTGTGTGGAGGCACAAGGCACTGGAAAAAGAACTCAGGACCCAATCCATGAAAGAAGAGGAGAACAGCCCCTTCAAGCAAGCACTGAAGAGGAGGCTTGAGCCACACCATGGGAAGAAGGGCTACAATGAGAAGCCCCCTTCCTGTGGGCCCCTGCATAGAGAGATTATCATTCCTTAGAGTGGAGAAATAATTGAGACAAAGTTGTTGGCCCTAGATTGCAGTCTTGATGGCTCTCAGTGACATTCCTTCACCCTAACGAGGAGCAGCTGTCAGGGTTCCCTCAAACAAGGCAGACCTTGTGCTCAACACATTACAAAATAGAATTGATAATTTGATACAGATAACCACTAGGTCACCTCTTAAGTCTTTTATTTTGGATTTTGATATTCCCAAGCCAATTGTTCATGTGCCCTTCTTTGATGTTCCTCTAGTTAAAAAAAAGTTTGTCTAAACTCCATTCCTGTGGAGATTAATGGAAGGAGGAGGCACACATCAGAGCCCCAGGGGGGCTCCTGTTAGGGCCTTAGTGGGGCTCTGGGTGATAGCTACTTCCCACTACTCAACAAAGATGTAATGAGGTTGGGTAGTGTCCGCAAAAGAGAAACTAACAACTAATTATTCCTCAAGAAAGGCTTTTAATTACAGTACTTACGACTATAAAGGCAACACAGACAGAATAAGAAAAACAGAATTAAAGACCAGCACGGAGTGAGGATTAATACAAATGGCAAGTTATACTGAAGGCAAGCACCAGTACAAGTAATATTACCTATTCCTATAAGTACATATATAAAAGGCAAATAATATTGAAAATAGTCACAAGAACATGCAACACTACTATTTTTGATTGCCTAGCAACTTTACATGTATTGTAACCACTCTCAACAAATACAACTTTGCATGCAATGCTAATGCATTGATTAACTATATTTTACTAACCCTAACCTGCCTATAACCTTATCTAACAACTTATAAACTTCTATTGACTTTTATGATAAACTTGGTAGTAACTTGTACTGAAGACGGGCACAGCAACTTGCAAAGCTACTATGATTTATAAACCACTAACTTTACCAACGCTGTACCCGGTTCCAGCAAGGCACAAAACATATACAGTTACTATATATTGATTAACTATTGACTACTACTATTTTTAAACAGCTTAAACCAGGGGTAGGGAACCTATGGCATGCGTGCCGAAGGTGGCACTTGAGCTGATTTGCAGTGGCACTCACACTGCCCGGGTCTGGCCACCAGTCCGGAGGACTCTGCATTTTAATTTAATTTTAAATGAAGCTTCTTAAACATTTTAAAAACCTTATTTACTTTACATACAACAATAGTTTAGTTATATATTATAGACTTATAGAAAGAGACCTAAAAATGTTAACATGTATAACTGGCACGCGAAACCTTAAATTAGAGTGAATAAATGAAGACTTGGCACACCACTTAAACTATAGTATTAATACAGACTTAAGATTAATCAGCTCGAGCATAACCAGACCTTTTTAGTTCAAAATCTTACCCTGCTTTTGTTCAAAGATACATTACCTTCAGTTGACCATTTCCTGCACTGGCCAGGCACAGATAGTCTGTGAAGCGCAAGTCCCTTTGGTTCAGGGGGTGTATGTGAGCCTGACAAAGAGCAATTTCTTTTAGGTCCCCCCCCCCCACACCCACCCCTGCGCCTCTGCATTTTATTTATACGGTATTTGCTGGCTGTGCTTCAAAACAAGTCAACCAATCAAGGTGGCCAAATATTCTAGAGTGGCATTTGTGGTTGTTTTGAACTTATGAACTGTGCACCTGTGCTCAGCTCATCTCTTCTCTTTGCATCTAATTGTGGTCAATTTGCTACACTAAAAAATGCTCGAATCAGCTTAAAGAGGTATTTGGTTGCAGAGTATAGTAACCACAAGTCTGTATCAACCTATACAGAGTTTCCTTCTTAGTCTATAAAGCTTCCTAGATAGATTATGCTTATGCTTGCAGGATTCTACTGTACTCGCTTCTTACAACTTCCTAAAGTTTGAGGCCTAACAGTACTTAGCCTGACACTACTTGACAAGGCTTATGCACATTAATCACAATTCCTATTATTATTGCCACCATTTTCTGTTTTATTTAATGTCTCAGTTGTCAATGTGTTTCCCTCTCAGGGTCATTTCAGACTCAAATCAGAATCAACCTCCACTCTCTTCCCACCTGACACTCAACAGTTCAGTACAATTAGCAGTTCTGCTGATGGCTGGCACTGAAGCCAGCCTGAATTTGTGCGTGAATGCTCCTTCTGCCCCATTGTTGCTGCTATTTCATGATAGGCCATTCCCAGAGGAGAGCATGTTGGTGGATTCGTGCTTGTGTATCCTGGAGAAGGAGGGAGGTGCCCCAGCGACCAGAAAGACTATTGGATTGAATGAAGTGTATAGCTGTCTCTCTTTCTGTGCTACATATGATAGTACAATCTATGTTCAGCACATTGAGAGTGAAATGGATCTCTTTATCCTTCATCACATCAAGAAAAAAAAATCTTTAAAAACTGAGTTAGTTTAATTCCTAATGTATGATTTGCATTTAGAAGAAAGTAGCTGCTTCATATTTGGAGTTGGAGAACCTACTATCCCAATTTATATACTTAAGTTAGGTAAAGACTCAACTTCAAGTGTTTTGGCATATGGCCAACTGAGCATTACTGTCACATTTGATTCTTTATTAGGCACCATAAATGGATATTGGAGGTCAGAGAAAACAAGATTTGGCCTAAATACAAGATTAATTTTTATAAGTTAAATGGGTTTACACCAAGTTTTGACTTGTTTACCTTCAATTAGATGCTGTATAGTGCAACATAATTTGTGATGGTCTCTATCAAAATTAAAATATTAGTAATTTTATCAGTAATTTGAGTTCATTATTACAGTATTTTCTAATTCAGAAGTTTCTGATTGAAATGATTGCCATCCAGTTGATTTAACTCTGCTTTTACTCATGTTCAGCTCTGCTTTGCTGTAATTTGCCAGTCAGTCACACACGCTGCACTTTTACAGCCCTTGCAGAATGACTTGCTGAGTTCTTTTTTCTTCCTTTCTATTATTCAAGGTGCCCAGAAGGATTTCCTGTCTTCTAGAATTCTAACTAAATCTATGGCCATGCCAGCAAGAATTCAAAGGGTATTTTATCTGTAATCTTTGATCTGGAGGAGAATTCTTTTGACAATAGAATCCAGACATCCTAACTCCCAATCTTCTATTACAAACACTAGATCAAGCTCTTTTATAATCATTCTGCCTGAATAGTTCCTATGATCATATGAAACAAATGCTGTGGCAGAAATTTGAAGGAGTGTATGTGGAGCAAAAAGGAGAGAAATATCATCATTGATTTGGCTTATTTGTTGCTTTATATCCAAGCTCTGATGGGCTGGGTGGAGGTAGGGGAAAGCATCAAATCTTGTATCATGAGATAGTGTATTTGAGTCAAAGCTGAAAAGGATTTTACCATCATTAGAAAACAACGTAGAACGACAATTTAATCATGGAGGTATGGGGTTTTTTTTAAGATAGAGGTTTTTCTAAGCAACTCTTCTCACTGCTAGCCATATCCGTCTTGTAAAGATGGATTGATATGCTTTTGATAGGAAAGAACAAAAGGAAGAAATTTGGCATCTCTTTGCCTGGAGAATGCATCCACAATATGTGCACCCACTGTAGATCTACAGTATAAGTTGAATATAAAGAGGTTTTACTTACTCATTAATCAATTTTGAAAGGACCCCAAAAATATTTTGACTGTTTTACATATATGTTATGTTAGTGACTTATCGCTTTAGATTTTGTTTGGATATCTGAGAGATGCTCTCTTCAGTTATCTGGCCCATAAATGGCAGGTTTTTCTTTCAAGTAAACCTGATTTCCTAGTTGCTGCATCAAATAACACTCTTGTGAGACTTGGCATGTAGTCACCAACAAAAGAAATTAGCACATATGGCAAATTCTTGTTTGCCAGATATAACATTTTAAAAGGTAATACTTATTCATTGAAATTAGGGAAGTCTTTTTCATTTGCCAAAGTTTTTTCAGAAAAAGACTCAATGAAATGTCTGTCAAATTAATGGCATATTTGTAGTAAATTCCATCAAAGGCGTGATTGGTAGCATAAAAAAATAATGGTGTAGAGATCAAAATTAGAAGAAATATTATAGAAGCATTTATGACATCTATATTAGTAAAAAAAAGAGTTCATTGTTAATATTACAATGAAAGCTAAAGAGAGTAAAAATGTTAATGTTTCTCATCTGATTCATATCTTGTTTTGTGCAAAATATACATACAAATGTATCACATACAGTGTATTTAAAGTGTGTGTGTGTTTATATATGTAATATATAGATACAAGACATGATGGCATAATATAAATATTTTATCAATGTGAGTATGGGAAGGGTGTATTACTCATTGACTAGTGAAGCCACAAGTGATTTATGCATAAGCTGTCTGGTATTTGGGCTTTATTAACTTAATTTTCCAGGGTTTATTTTTTAGCAATTTTTGAAATTACATAGAGTCCAATAATCAGAGGGTTTGGGGGCTTTTTATTTGTATATACTGTAATGATTTATTATGTTCCGTAGTGCACTTTAATATAGTACTGTTTCAAACAGCACTACATTAAAGCACAGTAGGGAACCTTTTGTGCACACTAGCAGGGTACCAACACACCAATTAAAACACATCACGTTATTGTGCTTTAGAAATCATGCACTGTAGACGCTATTAGTGTTCGATGTAGACAAGCCCGTAGATACTAGTAACCTTTTCTGATGTTTATATCAGGGCAGTTTGTTGGTTAAAACCTAAAATCAGAAGCCCCAGTTATGCAGGTAAAGGACTTGGGTGTCTTGTTGAAGCTCTAAGACATCTCCAAGGCATGTCAAGGCTGCAAGCCTGCTGCTCGGTTGCTTAATTTACTTGAATTGCATAAATGGAAAGTGAAGAAGTAAAATCAAAATTAGATTCAAAATAATTTCCTCAGTTAAAATGACAAAAATGTAATAATATTTTGCATCTCTATTAACTTGTATCAATAACTAGTATGCAACACCTGTTATAGAAATTCACTGTTAAAGGTAACTTTGTACTGTATATTAAGAGTTTCAAGTAAAAGCCCACACAAAGGTATGTTGACCAAAATGAGAACTAGAGTGTGTGTGCCATGTACTGTACATTACATAAAACAGGTTGGTCCAATAGAAATGGAGCCCTGAATTTTAATTGTTGAATTCTCTGAAAGGAAACTTTGCAACAGGAACATTAATCTTGCAAGTTAAAGAAATGCTATAAAGCATATTCGCTCCATCACTTTTCATGAATAATTCAGAAATCAGAATTGCAATTTTCAGACTTTTCTAGAATACACTTAGCCATTTATTCACCTTTCATCCCTTTCAAAAATCCAATCAGGTTAAGAGCATTTTAATGCACCTCTAATACGTACATTACCCAGAAATCTGGATTAAAGGAGAAAAGAGGTTCTTGTGACCATCATAAGTGATGTTCAAGGGTTACTATGGGAATGATAGAATTAGTTTCATTTAGCGTGCACTTTGATTGAAATACTTTCCAATTTAAAAACAGATGCTCCACAGAGCGCCTCAGATGCTAGAAAGGTTACACACAGTACATTTCTAACCCCCTATAGAGACAGTTAAGTCAAACTAAATCATTTTGCCATTAGTATTCATGAAGAGACTGGCTCAGCCTCTTTGTACAAAATCTTGGATTTATAATAATTTAACCAATGAGCAGGGCTGGGTGACTCTACAGTGTCCGTTCATATGAATTGCGATTGCTACTGATCTTTATATGTAGGGTGCTCAGATACTACAGTGATGGGCAACAGCGTAGAACCCTAAAATAGATTTATGAACCTGACTCTGCAGTTCTTCGTTCACAGTGAACTCACCCATACTAGAGTCCTGTGGCACCTGATAGACTAACAGACATATTGGAGCATAAGCTTTCGTGGGTGCTCCACGAAATATACATGCATCTGACGAAGTGGGTATTCACCCACGAAAGCTTATGCTCCAATACGTCTATTAGGCTATAAGGTGCCACCGGACTCTTGGTCGCTTTTCACCATTAATGATGTAGGAGTTGAAAGAGGATATGTTGATATTACCTGTGTAATAAATCTTGTAGGGGCACTCCCTGCCTCTACAGTTGAGTGGAGGATCTGCAGACAGCAGAGAAGGGAGGATTTTACCTTTTTTGTTTCCTATGGAGGGATGTGTCTGGTGGAAGCCAACAAAGATACAGAATGGAGTGAGTGGCCAGCTGACGGCCCAAAACAGACTGGAGAATAAAAAGTGTTTGAAAGTCATAAGAGATGACTGATTCCATTAATTTAGTACATTTAGATATTAAGTTGGAGATGAACTGCAAAACTAAATGAAAATAGTTATGCCAAAAAGTCTCTCTCCACCAACTGGCCTCTGGCATTCATTTTCATTTTTGTGTTATTTCTTTTCTCTGTGAAATGCTGTGACTGCTGGCTAAATAAAGAAATTCCAGGATGCACTGTTCTCTAACTTTACTGTTACTAGAAGTCTCATCTGACCTATGATAGAGCAAAATAAATTTAAAAAATCATAATAAAAATGAGACTCTTGTTCTGTCACTTCAGTAGCAGGTCCCTCTTAAATGCTGTGTTTTCCAAGATTTATTCAATAACACTCATGAGAGAATACTAGTAAAAATGTGTAAAACAAACCACAAATGCTGAGATGTATTTCAAAAAACCTTCTTTTCTATGTTGAAACGTGTACACATTGGCTTGTTATTAAGCTTTTGACTTTTTTATTTAATAACTATGTAGAAGTAGAACTAGTTGAAAAATGGATCTAAGCTCTCACAAATATTTTGATTTTTTTTCTTGTTGAATCTTCTTTAATTGTTTAGACCAGCTCTGGCTAACAGTCATTTTTAAGACATTGTTGAACCACTTAATTTTGACTGCAAATTGGATTATTTATCATGAATTTCTTCTTTTAAAACATGGTTTGATTTTTAACGCACTCTTATTGTTCAATGAAAAAAGTCTAAAGTTGAGAAATATTTCTAGTAATATCTAATTATTTCAATAAAATAGTCTTATTGTTTCCTAAAGACCAGAATTGAGTGTAAAGAGTTCTGTAATAACTCATGGACATTTGGACTTCTTTTTAATTTCAGCTAGAGATAACAAACTATTCTATCACTTCTCTAGAGCAAATTTACTTTAGAGGATGTCAGTCCTGGGTTCTATGGGAGCCTCTCTCGTGACTAGAGTGAGCTTTGGATCAGGCACCCAGTACATTTAAGCTTGCTTAAGTCATTGTAGGCCTACTACATTTGATGGAGAAATTAAGGGGTGAGGTTTATGGCCTGTGTTATACAGGGGGTCAAACTAAATTTTCATACTGGGCCCTTCTGGTCTTAAAGTATATGCATCTGGATTTTGAAAGAGGAAATATATGATTTGTTGCTGTGGTGTAAATTTGGGATAGCCAAATTATTCATGAGTGAAATACAGCAAGAGACTTATTCAGATTCTCTCCAATGAGTGCTAATAAAACCTTCGCACCACAGCAGAGCATCAGTATTCTATATATGCCCTATGTTTTACAGGAAAAACTTTTGTAAAAATGTTTTACAGAGTTCAGAAAAAAATGATTGGGATTGTTTCATACCCTCTGCCTATACAGTCCAGGTTCCTTTAATACTATAGGTCCAAGAGCCTATCTCTTGGAGGGAGAGAAAAATTACAGCATACTCTCCCCCCACCCTCCCTGTTTCAGTGTGCTTAGGTCTAAAGATCCATTGCAATGGGTACTTCAGTCTTCTTTGCAATTTAGGGGTGGAACCAAACTTGTCAGTCCCCTGGAAGCAATTGCTACTGTTTGTAGTTCCTTCCTGATTTTTCTGCCTCACCAGCAGCTCAGCCAGGTCTTCCTGCTCCTGAGCTTTCATGAAGGACATTCCCAACTTTAATTCAATTTTCTAACAATTCATCTTAAAGTCTGTCTAATTCCCAGCCATGTCACAGGGCTGCATTTGCCCATTGTGGAGATTGATCCCTCAGCTCTGCTTCCAGTTCTAAGGCAGAGAAAGCCAGAGGAAACAGTGGATGTCTAAGTCACTTCACTACTACTTTACTTTTAACTTTACTACTGCGTGTCTCATTGGGGAAGTTGGATAGCTTTGGTGACAGGTCCCTCACAGACCAATCTGGGTGGAGTTACCTCTACCACCCTTCACCAGGCAGGAAAATGAGCCTGGCAGGATTGAAAGAGTTGGCGTCAAGGAAAGCAGCCTCCTTCCCCCACTTCATGAGTGGAGTGATACCAGATGGTTCTGCTTCAGTGCAGAGGCCTGGATCAGATGACCTCTCAAGTCCTATGTTTCTAAGATTCTGTGGACAATACCATCTACGTCCCTAGAGCCTGCACCAGCAGCCACGCTCCTCTTTGAGGAGCTCAGCTGCTTCCTCCTGCCTCTCCCTGGCCTAAGAATAATGGGCCTGGAACACAACAGACACTCCCAGTACCAGAGAGTGCAGTAAGGGCCTTCAGGCCCAGCTCTGCCATGCCTGCTGCCACCTCTTTTACAGACCTCCCAAGTGTCCACTACTCACCTACTCTTATCCCAACTGTGGTCTCCAGTGGAAACAGACTCATGTGACAGTGGCTCCCATGCAGTAGTGAGGGGAAGAGACTCTGAGTCCAGCCTTGAACTCTGAAGCCCTACAGACTCTGGAGCCCAGGTTCCTTTAATGCTATTGGTCCAAGAGTCCTGAACTCTGGAGCGCCACAAGGAGCTTATGTGGATAACAGGAGAAGTACTGGAGAACCAGAGAATGGCTAACGTAGTGTCCAACTTTAAAAAAGGGGAAAAGGAGGATCCAGGGAACTATATACCAGTCAGCCTGACTTCAATATCTGGGACGCTACTAGAGCATTGTATCAAATGTTCAATATGCAAATACCTGGAGGATGAAGGGGTAATCACTAGCAGTCAAGCATGGATTTACTTAGAACAAATCATGCCAAACCAGCTTGACTTCCTTTGACAAGATAACTGGTTTGGTGGATAGGAGGAGTGAGGTGGACATAATATATCTGGACTTCAGCAAAGCTTTTGACACAGTCCCACATGATAGTCTGATAGGTAAGCTGGAGAAATGTGGGCTTGATGGAACTACCATTAAGTGGATGCATAATTGGTTAAACAACCGCAAACAAAGTGTAATTATTAATGGAATGTCAGATTGGAGGGAGATCTCAAATGGGGTTCTGCAGGGATCTGTTCTAGGTACGGTGTTTAACATTTTTATTAATGATTTGGATGTAGGAATGGAGAGCATACCGATCAGATTTGCAGATGACACAAAGTGAAGGGGGATTGCCAACACTTTGGAGGATAGAGCTAAAATTTAGTGGGATCTTGATAAACTGGAGAACTGAGCAATAGACAACAAAATGAAATTCAACAAAGACAAATGTAAAGTGCTGCACTGCTGAGAAGGATCTAGGAGTTACGGTGGATCACAACCTCAACATGAGTCAGCAATGTGATGCTGTTTGGGGAAAAAAAAGAAAATCCAATTTTAGGTTACATTAACAGAGGCATAGCATGCAAGTCACGGGAGGTGATAGTACTGCTCTACTCGGCACTGGTTAGGCCTGAGCTGAAGTATTATGTCCAATTTTGGTCACTGCTGTATGGAAAGGATGTAGGGAAACTGAAAAGGCTCCAGAGGCAAGTGACAAAGATGATCAAAGGAATGGAATGCAAGCCATATGAGCAAAAGCTGAAGGAACTGGGTATGCTTAGTTTGGAAAAGAGGAGATTAAGGGGGGGACATGATAGCAGTCTTCAACTACTTGAAAGGCTTCCATCAAAAAGATGGAGAAAAGTTGTTCTCTCTTGCCACAGAGGATAGGACAAGAGGCAATGGGTTCAAACTACAGCATAGCAGATTTAGATTAAGGGCTGGTCTACACTAAGGGGGAAAATCGATATAAGATACGCAACTTCAGCTACGTGAATAATGTAGCTGAAGTCAAAGTATCTTATATAGATCACTTACCCGTCCTCACGGCGCGGGATCGATGTCCGGGGCTCCCCATGTCGACTCCGCCACCGCCGTTCACGGTGGTGGAGTTCCGGAGTCGACAGGAGCGCGTTTGGGGATCGTAGAAGACGTAGCCTAAATCTCAGGAAAAAAATCTTCCTAACTGTAAGAACAGTAGGACAATGGAGCAAACTGCCTAGAGAGGTTGTGGAAGCTCCTTCACTAGAAGTTTTCAAAAGGAGGCTGTATAGCCAATGGTCTTGGATGGTTCAGACACAAAAAATCCTGCATCTTGGCAGGGGGTTAGACTAGATGACCTTTGTGGTCCCTTCTAACCCTATGATTCTATGAAATATAAGTAATGGCTAGTCAGCATCAGCATTACACATTTGCTCATTTCCACACATCCGCATGACGGTTAGTTCGTGTGACAAGGGAAAAAAGGACTCTGCAAGGTGGGGGCAGAGTATAGGACAAATGCGTGATCTTCCCCTAATAACCTTGTGCCTGCAAGCCAGAAAACTGCTTTTTAAGCATTTTGTAGTAATGCTAACTTAAACATTTGGCCAACCAATGTAACTCAGATCTTCAAATATGGTAATTGCTCCCTACAACATTAAACAAGTGAAACCAAGCTTTGCGTTCAGACAGGAGGGCTTTAATGTGGGTGTGACATTCCCCTGGAGTTATCCGGACCGGTGATCTGCTAGGTCACTCCAGTCCTTGACTCTGGGAGCCAGCCTTACCGTGCTCTGTTGTGAGAACAACCACTCCTGGGCTGTTCACGCACAGCCTCTGCCATGTAAACTGCTCCTTGCATTGTGCAACCGAATGCCACTAACCAGTCCAGTCCCAGACACAACCCTAGGAACCTCCGTCTTGCAGTGTCCAGCTATGCCCGCTGGACGCTGCAAGCTTATATGAGTTCATTAATTTAACAAAGAAATTGATATGTACCAGGCTTGTTATCCCAAGGGAGGCTCTGACACGCTTCAAACTAAAGGCACAGCTTCAGGTAGAATAAACAAACAAATGTATTAACTACAAAGATAGATTTTAAGTGATTATAAATATATCCATGCTTGTCTGAATATTTCCTTCGGACAGTAAGATTCACAGATTCTCAGCCCATCTGGATTGTTCAGATTATAAATGGAAATGGACATTCCAGGGGCTGTTGTAGCCTCCCGAATCAATGGGTGCACTACACTAAACTGCTGATGGGGCATTGACCACCCACAGCAGCACCCTGAACACAATCCTAATATTGGACTTGTGAGGAGGGGAGGTGTAGGGGCAGGAGGGACTGCAGAGCAAGCTCACTCCACAGTGGCAGCTACTGTCCTGTGGGACTGGGACCGGATCCCCAGTCCAGGCATTGCAACCTGGTACACAGAGTCACAGCACCACTGAGGTTTGGCCCAGCTGCCCCTCTGTCATGATGGTGGGGTGGCTGGGCCAAACTTGAGTGAGTGGTGTTGCAACCTGGGGTTATAGTGCTACTTAGGCTTGGTCTGGCCACCAGTGCATCATGACAGAGGGGCAGCCAGGCCAAACCTGAAATGAGGGCTCTGTGCAAGTGTACCCAGTGCACAATTGTTAATCCCGGCCACCTCCTCGGGTGGTGGGGCTCGCTCGATTAGGCTCGGTCTTTAGTCTCTCCTCCCTGGGGTCATGTAGCAATTTTTGTTGTCAGAAAGGGGTCACAGTGCAATGAAGTTTGAAAACTGCTGATCTCAAACAATTTTTGTTGTTATGGCAGGTCTTTATAGGAGATTAAAAATTTTGAAAATTAGAAATAATCTAGGCGGAGATGGATTAATGGGTGGAATGAAAGTGAAGCATTCAAAAGTACATGGTGAATGATATGTGAGACTCTTCAATGTATCAAATGGTCAATTGACCTCTGTGCGGTGTAGTATGTGCATATAGACCACTCTTGCTGCCAGTACGAAATTCTAGGGTAGCTCTGCAACATGGACAACCACAAATTGATATTTTGCATGTGCTATTTGAAGAGAATTAGACATTAAGCAAGGATAATGAAAAATAATGTATGTTTCCAGACAATGTTATATATACATTGTCTGATACTAATGGATGTCCAGGCCCTTAAAATAATCTATTCTAAGATGTAAATTAGATATGAGGGAGGGATAGCTCAGTGGTTTGAGCATTGGCCTGCTAAATCCAGGGTTGTGAGTTTAATCCCTGAGAGGGCCACTTAGGGATCTGGGGCAAAAATCAGTACTTAGTCCTGCTAGTGAAGGCAGGGGACTGACTCAATGACCCTTCCAGTTTTAGGAGATAGGTATATCTCCAATTATTATTTATTTTATTATTATTTAACCTTGTAGTGGAGGAATAGGGCATTATCCCTTCAAACCACAAAACCCTATTGCAAAAGTTTCTGAAAGATTCAAGCATTCAGTCTCTCAGTGGTTTGAGCATTGGCTTGCTAAACTTAAGGTTATGAGTTCAATACTTAAGGGGGCCATTTAGGGATCTGAGACAAAAATCTGTCTGGGTATTGGTCCTGCTTTGAACAGGGGGTTGGACTAGATGATCTCCTGAGGTCCCTTCCAACCCTGATATTCTATAATCTATTAGAGATCAGCATATTACCTTATAGACAATTATACGCTTCTTTCAAGCTTCTTTGTTAATATTCAAACATCCCAAAATTATAAAAAAAGCTCTTTTTATTTCATTTTTGTGTACTGTTTGTGACATTTATTCATTTGACTGACTGACTTTTGTAGCTTTAATGTCATTTTTTCATACTTATGGTCTCTTTCTTTTTTGACAAAACACCAAAGAAATTTCAGCGTCTGGTTTTGTCGTTTTAATGAAATTGGACTTTTCTTTTTATTTCTTTAAGGTACTTAGAAAGAGGAAAACTTTTAGTGAAAACTAAGAATTTGTTTAAAGAACTCAAGACCTCTAAGACTTTTTTTTTTACACCATATAGCAGTAGCAGCTATTTCAAAATGTGCTGTTGTGCAAGAGCAAGATTGCAAACAGAAAGTGAAGAAATTGTATACTATTGTGAATTGGTTTGCCTTGCTTTCTGACATGCCTTTTTCATCTTACGGCTTCATTGCTTTCATCATTTGTTGCTCTTGGTATTTTGTCAAGAGATTTTATTTTGTGCGTATTTTATTTTTATAGGTCATAGAGAAAATGGGTTTTATCTTATTTGATAAATAGTTCACACAAGCATACTTTATCTTTCCGAGTTAGGTAACAGATTCTGGATAGTATTTGGTTTGAATACTGTTCTAATTCAGATCTGTTTTAGATACTAAACCCTTTTTTTCTACCTGCTTTCTGTGTTTGCATATTTAGCAAAATGGAACAAAATGTGTGCTTGATATCCTCCGGTTGTATTACTCAGGTTTTTCTTTAGTTCTATTTTAGCTCATCCCAGAAAGCTCCCAACTATTATCTCCAGTTACATATTTTGTTTAAAAAACAGACAAAAAGAAATCTTTTAAATAAAATAAACAATGGATAAACCCAAGACAAAGAAAATGTGTGTAGAGACAGATCCATGGATTTGTTCTTTCTTCTGGCATGTGCTAATCTCCAAAAGTTCCTTCATCTGCAAGAATTGTGGCCACTCATGCAGAAAATAAAATGAACTAATTCTCATGTTTATAAGAGGTAGATAATACAGTGTTTGCCACACTGAATCAGAACAATGGTCTGTGTAGTCCAGGATCCCATAAGTGACCATGCCCAATACTATGTGTTTTATAGAAAGGTACAAAAATACCTATAATGGGGAGTTTTGGAATAACTGCTCATTTGTTATGAAAAATTCATAGGAAATGTCTAGTAACCAGGTGAGAACTAAATTTAAGGGGCTATAAAAGTGACAGGCGCAAGACTCCTATTACTTATTTGTATTATTGTAGCAAATTTGAGATGCTGCTCCTGACAGTTGTCCTGTTTCTGATAAGCTCCCCTTGCATCTACCTGCCCACAGTTACCATTTCAAGGATTCCAACTCTTTATTGTCCTAGATGGCCCTTCCATGCAGTTTACTGTGGGTGAGAGGCATACTTGTCTGTTGAGGAAATATGGCTTTCTTCAGCCACACACATTCCTCATAAAAATCCTCCATAACCACTAGTACCAATTAATTTTAGGGAAGTAGCCAAAGCTACAAAAAGGAGCTAGGGAGCACCCAAATGACTTAGAATATTTGTCATTTGTGCTGGACTGGAGTCACGAAGACTGTCTTGTGAATAAGATAAAGTTAGGCTGCTATTGTCATAGATCTATAGCCCCATCACTATACAGAGCAGCTTTAGAGCAGATTTGGGAGAGAGAGATTATTTTTCTTTATATGTGGGAATAAATCTTTACAGGCAATCGACACAGATTGAAAAATAAATTAGATGATTTTTTTATTTTTTTTAAATTGCATAAAACATCTGAGGCTCCATTAGTAATAACACAGAAGTTTACTTTTATATTATGTAAAATAAACTTGAAGGGGAAGAAAGTGAAAGAGAGACTTCACAGTCTGCTCTTTGTAATATATATTTCAGATAATAAAATTTCATGTCTTCTCTAAGTTTTTTGTATAGATTCCAATGAGTTTATAGAGCATCTAGATGAATTAATCCCTTTTGAATTTCAGATGGCATCTGAGCTGGTAACAGAAGGTGCAAGGGATTAATATCTCGCTGCAAAACAACAGTTTGAGCAGGTGGTACTTGATGCTATTACACATATAGGTCACTTGGGAGAGTACTTAGTCACTGAACTGAATATTAATTAGGACAGCTTTCTTAGCCAATTTTTTTTAAACGAAACATTTCTTAGAAAAAAAATGATCAAAACCCAAGAGATTTATCTTAATTGAAGAAGAGTAGTTACAGTTTATTAGAAAGAAAGCTTGCTACATTCACACTAATTTTTAGGGATGGATTATTTGTGGGATAAATTCTGGCCTAACCTTCAAATGTGATCCTTTTCTGAAGTCAGCCCTTGACTTAAGATTGAAAAAGTATAGATAAACCGATCTCCACCCATACTTCCTCTTTCCAGCAAATCAGCTACCTTTCTGAAGTAGTTCTCTGGACTTCACAATATCTCTGCTGGAATCTGTGCCAGCAGGCTGCTTGCTGTCGTCCAATCTCATGTTCCAGAGCTTGTCTGTGGATAGGGAAAAGGTATACATACCTTTGGAGTCTGTGGCCTAGAAAGCCTTGGAAGAAATATTTGATTACAGCAGTCAGCCAGAGTCTAAGACTGTTGGGTCAGCAGCACCGGTTGCCTTAAATACGTCTCTGCTTTTTTCCTCTGCATTGACTTTCTATTTAATAGGATCCAATTCAAGGTCTTTGTCATGCTATTTAAAGGCGTTCCTAGGAATGGCTCAAGTTACCTAAGAAAGGTCTCTGCAACACTAACCTTCAAAGATAGCTACATTTGACTGGAAAACTGAAACTGGGGGCCAAAAATGGGAGGCTTATGAGTGCAGGAAATAAAATTTCCCTAGAAGCTGGATCTAGAAATAACTACTAAAGGAGATTAGTGACTACTAACCTCAGTATGTTGGGTTCTAAATACGAACCTCATCTTTGTGACTTATCTTTCCCACAATAGCTTTTATACACAGACACACACTAATCTAGAAACTATTCAAGAGGCTCTGATACTATGGTAATGAGACATTAATATTATTCTTTATGGCCATGTACACCAGTCCCACGAAAATGTATTAAATTCTTCCAAATTCTGAAACCTAGCAAAGCAACCCACAACCCTTCCCCCGTTGAGATTGTTAACTGTGTCTTTTTGACTCTTCCATTAGATTGTTTGAATATGGCACAATATTTCAACTTTGCTTCTCTCTTACAATTCAATTGCATCTTGATTTTTATATGAAATCTAAATTAACCCTTACTTGAAACCTCTTTCAAGAAAGTCCAATGTTTAATTAAAAAAATAAAATCCACTTAAAATCAAAAGATTTATTAATTCTAAATTTGCATATGGCTATTCTTGTATAGCTGTTGAATCTTTTTGATGCCTTGTTTAGCTAGTGATGATATAGTGTAGCTATACTGCAGTTTTGACCTCTTTCCAATTTGGAATCAGTCCAAAACTTTCTATTACATTATCACTACTACTGTATGAGTAAGTGTGCAAATATATAATGAAATGGACCACAGTAAATCTCTGATGCAGCTGTTCTCAAGCTTTTCAGAGGCTGAATATAGTAGATGATTAAAAGCTATTGATGAAATTGAGGACTTGCAAAATCACACAAATGTAGAGCTGGAAGGGACTGTAGCCTTTTATTTATTTAGAATAGATTTGGTGATCTTATCTTATACCACCATGGCGTCAGCTCTGGTTGCTAAAGTTTCGAGCTCAAAAGAGTGAAAGTCACCTCTGCTGTTTCTCTCAGATTTAGAGACTCTAGGAACACACAAAGACCAAGAATAGTGACCATACATCCAACTACAAAGTCAAAGTCTAGTCTGCACTACAAATTTTATTAGAACAACAAGGAAGGTTATGATTACCCAAGCATATATAAATCCCATGAATACTCAAGCACAACTTGTAAATAGAGTTGTACTACACCTAACACCCTCTTTTTCTTATCTGTATTTCCATATCCCAGGAATATTGGAGTGCCCATTTTTCATAGGTTGTTCACAATTCCTCTTGTTTGTATTAGCATTTACACATAACGTCTACCCTGAAGTCAGGACAAGCACTTTAAATATGTTACAATAAGATATCTCATGGTCTTAAACAATACATTGCAGTTGATTTTCCACAACATCAGCTATTGACACATTTTTACAATAGTCTTAAGATCTTTACTGGCATAGTTATTCTTCAGTCACCTATTTATGTCAAGCATTCTTAA
The DNA here is from genome assembly GCF_020497125.1 of Mauremys mutica. NCBI lineage: Eukaryota > Metazoa > Chordata > Testudines > Geoemydidae > Mauremys > Mauremys mutica. Next base: position 186,915,188 of record NC_059072.1, on the reverse strand, counting down.
GCCTATGGCCTAGTATGGCTAAGCTGAAATCTTACAGGCTTCAGCCTGTAGGCCTTGCATGTCAAACATGCTTTACTTCTATACCGGAAGCATACTCATCACTCCTAAATACTTATTGATCTTCATAGAATCATAGATTATTAGAGTTGGAAGGGACCTCAAGAGATTATCTAGTCCAAACCCCTGCTCAAAGCAGGACCAATCCCCAAATGCCCCCTCAAGGATTGAACTCACAATGCTGGGTTTAGCAGGCCAATGCTCAAACCACTGAGCTATCCCTCCCCCTCTTATACTTCTATAATCCTACATCTTAAATCTATTTAACATACATTGATTACATATGACACAGAAGCATATAAATTGAACATAATATCACATAGCACACTAATAAACGTATGATAAAATGAACTAATTGCTACTGGACATTGAGAAATCATCAAGTCCAGGCCCCAATGCTGAGGCAGGACCAAGTAAACATGGACTCTCCCTGACAGGTGTTTGTCTAACCTGTTCATAAAAATCTCCAATAATGGGGATTCCACAACCTCCACCTTACATAATTCTGGTTAAGAAGATTCAAATCTTTTTTTTTTTTTTAATTGCTCTCTGGGTAAAATTTATGTGGCTTGTCAGCTAAAAGGTAAAGTTAAAGTTGTATCAAATTTTCTAAAATAAAAATAAGTGAACATTATTTTTCAGTTGGAGAGAGGCGTGGTTGGCCAGCATTATGATCTGATGCTGCGACAGTTTGAACTCAGGACTAATCACATGCTGTGTGGCTACTCATGTGCCCAAATATTTGCACAATCTAGCCTTACAAAGAAAGGGGTATACCATGAATAAAGAAGTTACTATATGTGGTGTATTGAAAACTCTGTAAAAATTACAAGCTCTCTCTTCAAATTTCAGGGGTTTTCCTGCTCAGAAGCTATGGGCTCCGTAGGGAAGCATGTGACCTGGGCCTTGCAGGGTCAGTTGGCAGAAAGTCAGCCTAGAGTAAAGCAGGGTGAGTTGTGCCTCTTTGCCTTAGGGAGTAGCCTGTGTTCTCTCTCTGTTTTGGGGTTCTTGTGTGGTGGTGTTCTCACTTGTAAGAAGTAAAGTAGTGTTAAGTTCCAATCTTCCAGAAAGATAGATGCATAAAATTCTCTAACTTCTGTGTGTATGCTCTGAACATAACCATAATTTTAAGTAATGATACAGATATTGATAATCTATATCTGCGTTTCTCAAACCAGGGCCTGCGGACCCCTTGGGGGTCCCAGAGGATGCCCTAAGGGGTCCACAGGCCCCGCTGATCAACTCCTCCCCCTCCCTCCCAGCACCTCCTGCATGGTAAAAATCTGGCAGTGCAGTGGGGCTAAGGCAGGCTTCCTACCTGCCCTGGCTCTGCGCTGCTCCCAGAAGTGGCTGGCACATCCCTGAGGCCCTTGGAGGGGGCATGGGGTCTCCGTGCGCTGCTCCCACCCTGAGTGCTGACTCCACAACTCCTATTGGCTGGGAACTGCAGCCAATGGGAGTGCCTGCGGGCAGGGGCAGTGCATGGAGACCACCTGGCCCTCGCCTAGGACCTGCTGCCAGAGGGATGTGCCAGACACTTTTGGGAGCTGCCTGAGGTAAGTGCCGCCTGGACAGAGCCTGCATCCCTCCCCAGCCCAGAGCCCGCACCCAAACTCCCTCCAAGAGCCCATACCCCTTCCTGCACCTAAATTCCTTTCTAGAGCCTGCAACCCAACCCTCTGTCCCAGCCTGGTGAAAGTGAGTGAAGGTGGGGGAGAGCGAGCAATGGAGGGAGGGGGGATGGAGTGAGTGGGGGTGGGGCCTTGGAGAAGGGGCAGGGGCATGACCTCAGGAAGGGGGCGGGGCAAGGACTGAGTGTGTGTGGGGGGGTTGGATGGGTCCATGAAAAATTTTAAATCAAAATGGGTGTTCTTGGGTTGCTAACATTTGAGAACTGCAGATCTATATGGATCCTAATGAAAATCCTCATTAATCATTACACACCCATACTCTTATTAGCCAATCTTCAATAGTAATTTTAAAACAGATTTTACCATTTTGAAATATTCCCACTGCATTTAAGTTTGCTAATGATGGTGTTCAGAAATCACTCAAAGCCGAGGAGGCTGACAGAGGTCTGCTTCATTCTGTGTCTAAGGTGTAAAACTGATCAGCATTGCATAACATGAGTCTCTGCATAACATAATCAGTTAGAACATAAGAACATAAGAAAGGCCGTACCGGGTCAGACCAGAGGTCCATCTAGCCCAGTATCTGTCTACCGACAGTGGCCAATGCCAGGTGCCCCTGAGGGAGTGAACCTAACAGGCAATGATCAAGTGATCTCTCTCCTGCCATCCATCTCCATCCTCTGATGAACAGAGGCTAGGGACACCATTCTTACCCATCCTGGCTAATAGCCATTTATGGACTTAACCACCATGAATTTATCCAGTCCCCTTTTAAACATTGTTATAGTCCTAGCCTTCACAACCTCCTCAGGTAAGGAGTTCCACAAGTTGACTATGCGCTGCGTGAAGAAGAACTTCCTTTTATTTGTTTTAAACCTGCTGCCTATTAATTTCATTTGGTGACCCCTAGTTCTTGTATTATGGGAATAAGTAAATAACTTTTCCTTATCCACTTTCTCAACATCACTCATGATTTTATATACCTCTATCATGTCCCCCCTTAGTCTTCTCTTTTCCAAACTGAAGAGTCCTAGCCTCTTTAATCTTTCCTCATATGGGACCCTCTCTAAACCCCTAATCATTTTAGTTGCTCTTTTCTGAACCTTTTCTAGTGCTAGAATATCTTTTTTGAGGTGAGGAGACCACATCTGTACACAGTATTCGAGATGTGGGCGTACCATGGATTTATATAAGGGCAATAATATATTCTCAGTCTTATTCTCTATCCCCTTTTTAATGATTCCTAACATCCTGTTTGCTTTCAACTGGCTCTTGTCAGACAGAGTAAAGGTACAATTTCCAATATCTTCCTTCCCCAGCCAAACATAACAATAACATCATAATACAGAATTTCAAATTACTTATATTCAACCTACCAACAGTGTTCAGTTAGTCTGAGGTGCACTGTGCACTGTCTCTTGGATGAGTGGGTCTCCCTGAGACATCAGCAGGATTGCTGTCAGGGGGTGGCAAGTCCACTTGTTCTGATTGTTTCATGACCTGGGGCTCTGTTGTCTCAAGTTGCTGTGGCTGTTGCTTGTCTGAGGCCCTCTTGAGAAAAATAGCAGACTCAATACTCTTCTAATCCCAAAAGGGAGGGAGATAAAGAAGGTGTCACCTATTCCTTCGTAAGTGGACAACCTCATACAATCACAGGGCAACCAAATAATAACGTGCCTACCGAAAAAGGTCTCAGCCTTACTGTGATCTACCTGTACACCTTGCTGTGTTACATTATCTTCCTAGAATGTTATTTCTGTTGCACAGAATTGATATTTTTGTTTGTTTAGTTTTAGCCCAATAGCTCTGCTTCTTTTCAGAACTGCTTGGAGGCTCTGGTCATTTTCTTCTACTGTTTTTTCCTCAGATCAAAACTTCATGTATGTAAACCTTAGTATCTTCAACAGAATTGAAAATTTGTATTTTCCAGAGACTAAAAAATGAAGGGGACACAGGGGGCTGAGCAGCACTTCCCTGTAATTGAAATTCTCAGCTGCTCTGGGATGTGCCAGTTCTGGGCACCAAGATGGGACTATCTGTTCTGAGCACTCAGTGCCCACCCACTGACCCCCAGACATTATGGAGGAGGAAGCCACTTGAATCAAATGCAGATGGAACAAGAGTCAGGAGATTAGGAATGGAGGCTGGCAGAGGTGGGGAGAAGAGGGAAACTGGGACTGCAGCTTTGAGTATAGGGGAGACTTGGACAGACTGAGACAAAGAGCTGGTGCCAGGGGATCACCAATGGTAAGAAGGAACATGGGCTTGTGGGTGATTGGAGACAGAGGTGTGGTGAAAGCCGAGAAAGACAAATCAGACAAGAAGGTGGGAGAGGGAAGAGTGGGATGGGGAGACTGTAGGGAAAAACTAGGACTTATTAGGTGAAGAAACTGGGACTGGGATGAGAAGCCTGAGGAGTGCAGACTGCAACTGGGTAGGTGAGGAGAATGCGCATAGGAAGGGGACAATAAATACTATGCATATCCCTATAAATATAGACTCTTAGGCGGACTTCTAAAGCAAGAAGAGGCTTGAGAATGAAAATGCTAAAGTAGAAATCATAAAAATGTATTCTCCTCCTTGGCGTTCATCTAGCTATTGTCTCAGGAAGAGTGAGTGCTAGCCACTTAGAAAAATAGATAATTATCTTAGGATGACTGCCAAGACCGAAATAGTTCTTCTAAAATATGCAGAGCTTCATAGGCAATGAATTGTTTTTCATAATTTGAAGCATTGACATGCATGTTTCATGAATCAGAACTAGCATTACATTGATTAAAGCCACTAGATCTTACAATCAACAGGGTCAAAATAATTTTTTTAAGAGGAAAACAGTTTCCCTAGAGATTGGGATTTTTTTAGCATATTATAGATTTATTGAATAATATATTAAAGATACATGTTGGAGAAACAAACTTTAATGATAAAGGAAGTAGACTTTATTTCAAGAACTAGACTCAGTAAACAGTACAAGTTAATATCTCTGTAACAGATTTTATTAGACAATTGTCATGCAAAGTTAAATGTGCTTCATTCTGTAACCAGTGACTAAATCATCCCTTGTAAGTTAAATATCTGATCAAATAAATTATTAAAAATTAAGGAGGGGCATATCAAAAAAAATTACAACAGACATTCCCAACCTTGTGATTTGCTGAGAACCTCTTGCGAATTTGACCACTTGCCTCAGTTTCACTTTGGTTAAAAGAGGTAAATCCTACATCATGTACAGTACAAATACAATTCTTTGTGTAAAATGAACATATCTCTGTACAGAATGTATTTATAGAATTGGCCAGACGGGTGATATGGAAGAGAAGAATTGCTCAGAGTTCACTATTGCTGCCTAGTTGCAAGTTCTTGATGCTGCTGTTGCCACAGCTTAAAAGAAAATGGTATTTGTCAGGTTTAAACTAATTCCTGATGTTGCAGGACAGTACCAATTGCACCTATCTGCACCAGTAGGGCCCCTGTATCCTTGCAATGGTTAGAGCACTGGAGAGTCCTGAGTTCAGTTCCCTGCTCCAGTCAGACTTCTTGTGTGACCTTGAGCAAGTTACTTAGCTTTTCTGTGCTTCAATTCCCAATCTGTAAAATAGAGATTGCCCTAAACCAGAGCCGTGGTGTGAGGATATATACAGCAAAGGTTGTGAGGCACTCAGATAATACTGTGATGAGGCCAATATAAGTACCTTAGATAGGAAATACACACTTGGGGAGGGTTTGCAGTATTTGTGTCACTGCAGTAATGGGAGGAGATGCTTTGTTTTGGCCTGGACTCCATAGCAGTCTTGCAGGTTGAGTGTACTCAAGGATGAACTGAATTGGAACATTGTGTTCATATCCATTGAGGGTCCCTGTGGATGGATTTTCTGCTGTCAGGGGTAACCCAATGACCACTTGAAATATTCCTTCAGTTTTTGAAAGTAATGTTACAAATATTACAAAGAGAGTACACTTATAAAGTTTGCGGACGATTCCAAGCAGGGAGGGGTTGCAAGTGCTTTGGAGGATAGGATTAAAATTCAAAATGATCAGGACAAACTGGAGAAATGGTCTGAAGTAAATAGGATGAAGTTCAATATGGACAAATGCAAAGTACTCCACTTAGGGGGAACAGCCAATTGCACAAATACAAGATGGGAAATGATTGCCTAGGAAGGAGTACTGTGGAAAGGGATCTGGGGTGGGGGGTGGTTTAGTGGATCACAGGCTAAATATGAGTCAACAGTGTAATGCTGTTGCAAAAAACACGAACATCATTCTGGGATGTATTAGCAGGAGTGTTGTAAGCAAGACACGAGAAGTAATTTTTCTGCTCTACTCAGCGCTGATTAGGCCTCAACTGGAGTATTGTGTCCAGCTCTGGGTGCCACATTTCAGGAAGGATGTGGACAAGAAGAGAGTTCAGAGAAGAGCGACAAAAATGATTAGAAGTCTAGAAAACATGACCTATGAAGGAAGATTGAAACAATTGGCTTTGTTTAATCTGAAAATGAGAAGACTGAGGGGGAACATGATAACAGTTTTCAAGTACGTGAAAGGTTGTTACGAGGAGGAGGGAGAAAAATTGTTTTTCTTAACCTCTGAGGATAGGACAAAAAGCAATGGGCTTACATTGAAGCAAGGGAGATTTATGTTGGACATTAGGAAAATCTTCCTAATTGTCAGGGTGGTTAAGCACTGGAATAAATTGCCTAGGGAGGTTGTGGAATCTCCATCATTGGAGATTTTTAAGAGCAGGTTAGACAAACACCTGTCAGGAATGGTCTAGATAATACTTAGTCCTGCCATGAGGCAGGGACTGGACTAAATCACCTCTCAAGGTCTCTTCCAGTCCTATAATTCTATGATTTCTATGAAATATCCTAGCCAACACAGAAAAGAAGACATTTATTTTTTTTCTGATATGTGGAAGTGAGCTTTCTTTTGTTTGGTCCAAACTTTATCAAATGTCTCACCCTACAGTAGGAATAATGTGTAATCTTCTACCAGTGTGAATGGCCATCATGTAGTTTCTATGAAAACCTTTTACTTTGGACTATATCAAAGAGTGGCTCTGCCTGGAGGGCCTCTTGCAGCAGGCTATGGCACAACAGGTGCACCTGCCTCAGTTTCCCCTCTCATGTAACAAGGATTCTATGCCAGGCTTTCTTGCCTCAATAAAACCCTGTTTGGCCTAGTTTATTACAAAACACAGTGTGAACAGTCCAAAACAGAAGTCCCAAATAGTTAATTTATGACTCCACTGTATATAGTCCTTAATATCCCATGACATGATGCCCCAAATACCATACACTGGTATCTTGTGCCTCACGTAAGCTCCTCGTTATTCCTCTTCTGTCCTTCTGCCAGGACAGCTGGAGTGCAACCCTCCTTTTCCCAGCAAGAACCCCCAGAGCCTCTCAAATGGGAGATCATTCTTGTCACGGGAGCATTTCTCACTCCCCCTGGCCCTCCGACTGTTCTCCACAGCTGTCTGGTGTAGAGAGGTCAGTGAGTGAGACTCTCGACTTCAGCTCTCTGGCTTAGAGGCAGCAGGCACCTCCCTCTGCTGCTGCTTCTCCTCCTACCATCAGCCTTCCTGCCCTAGCTCTCTGGCTTGAGGAGATCAGCTAAGGATCCCTCTTGCAGCTCTCTTTGCTTTCAGCCTTTCTCCACAAAATACCTTCTGGCTCTGGCAGCTCTAATCTCCTGCCAATCTCATTCCCAGGGGCGGCTCTAGGCACCAGCAAAGCAAGCATCTGCTTGGGGCAGCCCATTTGCAGGGGCGGCAGGGATCCAGCCTGAGAGCTGAGAACCAACAGGGGGCTCTGGGAGCTGTAGTTCCTTGGTTAGCTCCCTGCCTATAGAGCCAGCCCTGGAGCAGGGAAAGAACTACATTTCCCAGCATTCCCTTGGCCACTACCAACTGGAAAGGAAGGAGGGGGACCTCATGCGGCAGCGTGTGCTGTGAGTGGAGAGTTGCACTGTGAAGGGTAGGGAGACCATATTTTAACATTCAAAAAACAGGACACTCCAGGGGGAGGGAAGCCCCAGCCTGCCACCATCCACTCCCTCCGACTGCCCCCAACAGAAACCCCAACCCATCCAACCCCCCGCTCCCTGTCCCCTGATCACTCCCTCCTGGGAGAAGCCCAGCACTGGGGCGGCAGGGGGTGTGGGTAGGCGGGGGGAGCCCAGGGCTGGGACAGGGGGCAGCCAAAACTTTTTTTGCTTGGGGCTGCAAAAAACCTAGAGCCGGCCCTGCTCATTCCCTCAGGCAGTCCTATCTCACCAGATTGGTTTCTGTCTGTCTGTTTCTCTCTCTGATCCTTTATAGCCCCAAGTGCGGTTCTGTTCTGGCAGATAGGCTCTGGACCAACTTCATTTAAAGTGGCCAGCCACCCTGTGACAGGCCATTAGTGTTTTTTTTCCATTGTTAATTGCCCCCCCATGTCCTCCACAAGCTGTTCCTACACTGCGATACTCCTAGTGACTGAAATTGATAGTCTCCTTCTCAGTCTATAAAGTTGCTCTGAGCTTTCTTCTGAGATAGGATGCCTTTGAAGTTATTCCCAGTTTGAAGTGAGAGACTCAGTTTAGCCTTGGACCTAGTCCCCGATGGTGATGTGCTATAGTACCTACTGAGCTGACTCCTCAAGTTCATATTTTCAGCCTTTGTAAACCAGGCAGAAGCTTTCTAGTTTTGCTGTTGAGAAGACTGAATTGCTGATATAAAAGGTTGCTCGAACCTGTGTGTTATTTGGCAACCTTCTCTGCCCACTGAGTCAAAGAGTTAGACTTTAATATTGTTAGTAGAAGTACTTATGGGGAGAGTGGAAATTAATTTTTTCATGTTTTATTATGCTTAGCTCTTCTGTACAATAGCTCAGAATAGCATGAACAAGAGAGGGGGGAGGAAAGAAGCAGTATATGAATTGCTAGAACTAGGGAAGAGCACTTGAGCAGCACAGAGGTGGGGAGCTTTATGCCTATTTAATGACAGACTATATCCATTCGTGCATAAGGAATAGTAAAACACCTTATATTCTGCTTTTTCTCTAAGTAATGTCTTTGGACGACTAGATTTGATACAGCCACAAGGCATGCTGCTCCCTATATCCTGTGAATCTGATTGATATTAAGGACCTGAAGCAGGGAAAGAAAACAGAAAATCAAAAAGAGTTAACTGCATCTAGTACAATTGCTAAATTGCTGACATTACATAAAAATGTGGAACACATTACTTGCACCTTTAGAATGTGGGGTAGTTCATTGCTGCTGTGAATCTCGGGTTCCCAGGCAAGTGAGAAAAATTCACCTGTACATACTGTGGATATTACTATTCTTTTGCCCAGCTCTACCTCAAACCTACTGCTGCCCTCTGTTTTTAGCTCTACAATTATCTATTTGATTTCAGGATCTCTTCTGAGTTAGGATTTGGGGTCTTATTTTGCCAACTCCAGATCTAACCACTAGATGGAGCCATTTCGTTTTGCTTTATGCAGTCTGGCAAACAAGATTGCAGCACCTGGATGAAATAACCATTCAGTCACAAAAAAAAAGCTTTTATTAAATAATTATACTACCATTAATATGTAATCTAAAATATATCAGAAGTTAGAGGAGAACGTTTAGAGTAGAAAAATACCTGCATGTTTACAATTTGCTTCTATTAATAAATGAGAGGACAAAGTGTAATTTGTTTTCTAATACCTGTTAGTCCAGTTATTTTATTTAAATACTTAGATTTAAAAAAAAAGAATTAATGAAGTTATCAAAAAATTCCAGGTTGCATCAGGGTTACATGCGGAAATATTATGCACATTGTATATGAGCATCAGTAGATCATTTCTCTGCAGTCTGACCATTGTTTTCCTGAGTCTAATGCTTGTGTGGCCTATAGCACAATGTTCTTATGTGAGATGAAAGTGGTAGCAATTCTTAAAAAGTCATGCTTCAAGTACTCTGTCAAACAGAAATGTCTGAAATCTCTGTATGTAATTTGAGGGGCCATTTCTTGTGTTCAGAAGTCAATTTAGCCCAGACGTAGTGGACTTGATTCTACATTGCCTTTTACCTTGCATAGCTGTGACAGCCATCTTTGTGGGCAAAACAGGACTGAAATGGAGGAACTCCAGAGCTTGAAAGCACAAGTCTCTCTGCAATTTGAGCTAAAGAACTAGACTCTGTAGATGCGGGTTTTAACAGTACCACATAATGAATGCTGACTGACCAGTGAGTTACGTAGTAACTTATACTTGTGCAAGGTGGGAATAAAATGCTACATTTCTCTGTTTTGCCCATGTGTAAATGACTTAGCCGGGTGGCAGACCTTTTCTAGAGCCTAACTTTTTTGTAGATTAAAATAATGTGATGTAACAATCCTCAGAGAACTCCTGTTCTCTGTCCATTTTTACTTTCTTGTGTTTTTCTGGTTTCTTTCTCCTTTTTTTTCATTGTCTCCTTTTATTTACTTTTGCTCCTGTGTTGGTTTTCCTTTTATTTCCTCTGTTTTTCTTCTCTGATCAGTATGCCTCTATTTTTTAGGATAATACTATTCTAGTCAGTTTCATTCTGCTGTTGTTTCCTTGTATAAAACCACTTGGTACTTGAGCAAAGTGCTACTTCCGCTGTACTGCAGATGACACTGCATAACCGCATGCTGCTCCTTGACTCACTCAGTCTCTCTCTTTTACCTTCCCTCCCCCCACTATACATGGGATTCAATAATCACAGTAGTGCACTTACTGAGCATTGTTGAACCATCACACATCACTTCAATAGCACTTTCTATCTAAGCAATAGCGATGTTCTATTTTTGTCTGTTGGGAATATAGAGAAAACTAAAAGGGAAAAATGACAGTGAATTTCAGCCGAGAATATTGCCAGAATGTGTGAAGTGTTGGGTGAAATCGGATGGAATAAAGCAATATAGGAGAAGAACACAGAGGGGAAATAGAAAGTGTTCAAAGATAGATTAAAGGCTGCCCGCGGGTTATGCGTGTCATATAGCAATAAATACAGTATGAGTGGAAGGAAAAAAGGCCAAGGTGGATGAACAAGTACATACAAAATGCAATCACGGATAAGAAAAAGGAATGTAAGAGGTATAAAACATGAGGTACAGGGTAGGGCGGGGAAGAATACAGAATGAAGTTGAGAGAGTGTAAAAATTTGATAAGAAAAGCAAAGGCGGAGGATGTCTTAACCTCTCGAGCAATCTTCTTTTCAAGTGCAAAGGGAGCAGCATGCAGTCAGTGAAGGATCTCTGAGGTGGTGAGAGTAATTTATTGATGGAAGATTTAGACATTACTAAACTACTTTAATTCTTTGCCTTCATATTCAAACAGGAAAATGGAGAGGACATATGCGAGAAACAGCCATAAATGTGTCAGGGGAGAAGAAATAAATAGTAAAAAGAAATAGGATCGTGCCAGAGCACGTGATGGAGAAATTAAAATGTATGAAGACTGACAGAACTTAAGGACCATAAGGGACTCATTTGAGAATCCAAAAGGAAATTGAAAAAGGATTAGGGGAACCATTAGCAGATATTTAAAAATCACTTCAAAAACTGGGGAAACTCCAAAGGCATGTAAGCAGAGTTTGCGCAGGGCTGTCATTAGCCTTCCTTTGAGAAGGGCTGTAAAGAACTTTAGAAAAAGGAGACATGGAAGCTTGTGTTGAAAAGTACTAGAAGAGCAAATCAGGAGTGAAAGAGGAAAACACCCAGAAAATTCTAACTTAAATGCAAGAGTAATTATAAATAATCTTAACATGGGATGTTATGCATAACATATCTGTTAGGCTGTAAACAACTTCTATATTTTTAAAACAGAAAATTGTAAAGTTACCTATATGTATGCTTTCTGGGTGCAGCTCTCATTTGCTATATATTGACTCCGTAGCACAACAGAACCCCAAACTGGTTGAGGCCTGTAGGCCACTGCACAACATCCATGATAATTTATTCAAATGCCTGAGGCTTCAGTCATTCCTCAGGCTTGGTCTACACTTTCAAATTAGATTGACCTAGCTACATTGTCCAGATCTGTGAAAAATTGCATGCCCTGAGTGCCATAGATTGATCTAACTTCCAATGTAGACATGACTAGATCCACAGAAAATTTCTGTGGACCTAGCTATCACTTAGAGGCATGGATTAACTCCATCTATGGAAAATCTGCTTCTGTTGATGTAGGAAGAGTCTATGCTATGGCGCTACAGCAGCACTGCTGCAGTGCTGTAGCTGTGCCTCTGTAGCACCTGTAGTGTAAACATGGCCTTTGGGGGTGTGATCTGTGTCTGTTGGCCCACTGAGCCGCTAGGGGGTGGTGCAGAGCTACTGCCTCACTGGCTGGCCTCTGTCACTGGGGAATTAGTGGAGGAAGGGGCGCCAGCAAGGGTCTGTAGCATGCCCCTCAGGCAAGGGAGTGCCAGCAAGAGTCTCTAGTGCTATCGGGATTCTGCTACCTGAGGTGGCTGGGGTAGGGGAACGCAGGCCCACCCAACTCCAATGCGTTCCAGCTCAGGGTCCTGACAGTGGTGGGGCAAGGGTCCCGCCACTGGGTCAGCTGGTTCCCTGTGCAACACGCTGACCAAATAGACTCACCGCACTGTGCAATTCTGTCCCTGGGCTACTTCCTACCTGGTTGCTTGAGCGAGTCCCTCCAGTCCCTCCAGCTCATCCGGGTACTCAGCTGCTGGCAGCTCCAGCTCCCCCTCCACGACAGGCTCCTCCAGTTCCTCCGGGTCTTCGGTGGCAGGTAGTCCTGGTAGCCCCTGTCCTTCCTCCAGGTCAGGTTCCTCCTGGTCCAGGGCCTCCCCTGGCATAGCAGAAAGGTCTGGAGGGAACAGCCAGAAATCTGTGTCTGCCTCCCTCCCTGGGGCTGCCCTGACTGAGCTATGGGCCCCACCCTTTATACTTCCTGTTCCACCCCTCCCTTTCCAGGGGGTGGAGTAAGCTTGGTCTGGCCTCACCCACTCAGGCTGAGAGAGCGGCTCTTTACCCTCAGGTTTGGAGGGAAGCCACCCTGGCTCCCTACAGTGAGCAGTAAGGAAGGAAAGTTACATAAATACAGGGGAAAATATCAAAACCTTCTGGATATTCCTGATTGTCTTCTGGAGACTCCTCTGAAATACATAGGGTATGTTTCCACTTCAAAGAAAAACCCACGGCACTGAGTGTCGGAGCCAGAGTCAATTGACTCAGGCTCACTAGGCTCAGGCTGTGTAGCAGTGTAGATGTTCCTGCTCTGAAATCTGCTGAGGGGGAGAGTCTTGGAGCCCAGGCTCCAGCCCCATAGCCCCAGTCTAGCAAGCCTGAGTCAATTGACCTGACTCTGAGACTTGGCGCCATGGCTCTTTCTTTACAGTGTAGATGTATCCATAGACTCTCAAAAAGGTAAGAGTGAGTGTCTCCATGGCCTGATGGTATTCACAGATGGGTACTCGGCATGTAGACAACCTTTTTATTTGTGGGGGCTAGAGTTAAAATATAAAATAGCTGTTGAATGTAATTTTTTAACTAATTGTTGTAGCAGGGACAGCCCCATATAACTTGCTCTGTTTTCTTCAGCCTAGGATGGGTATAGTGCTCTGATCATCTTGGCTGCTTGAAGTCCCTCTCTTTTCCCCCAGGGTGTCAGCTGGTTCTTGGTCGCAGGGGTCAGGTTGAAGGTCACCCCTACAGCAGGCTATGGCTCCTATATTCCCTAGCTGTGAAATGGCTTCACAAGCAGGGTGTCCTCTTATGAAGGGGAAATCCATATGCTGGGTGAGGCTCACCTGTCTGTGCTTCTGCTTTCTGAACCAAGCTGGCTGTTTCCTTTTTCATCTCACAGAGACTACTGATCCGCTTTCTCTGTGCACCAGGACTTTTTGATATCCTCAGTCTAGGGAGACCTGAGATAGTTCCAGCCGGCCACCACTCCTCTGGGGCTGACTCCAATTGGCCCTTCTCTTTTCCCTTTTCCCTTGCCGTCCCCCCTCCCCCCGACCCTGGCATGAGTTCCATGTGCTCTTTTCACAAAAGAGGGGAAGGCCAGACATCAAGGAGCCCGTGATTCTTGGCCTGTCCTCTTTGTAGACTCTGACCAGGGTCCCATCATGCATGGGGGTCAAAAGGCCTCCCACTGCCATCTTGCTAGTAGTTTTTTCCTTGTCAGTCTCTCTGGGTGAGAGGAACCCAGGGTATTATGTAAGTAAAATATAAAAGCGAGATTAAAACGATTCTTCTCTAGTGTAATAACAGATCAGCTGTAGGTTGTTCCCTTTCCTGTGCTTCTTAATTCTGAAATCTTATGCCCGAGCTTCCAAAAAAGAGAGTTTTTCCAAGAAAATGTGAATAGGGACAGGTGAACCCAGTTAATTTAATTCAGCAAAGGAATTTTATAAATACATTTTCTCTGAAGTCATTTATTTTTACACTGTCCAGTATTCAATCAAGATTTGAATGGAGAGGCTACAAAATTATTTAGAACTTGAAACCCACATAACTCCAAATGTCTTGAACTTGTATTTGTTACGTGCTTCAGATGTATAGTTGTGATTTCAACCATGATTGACTGATTACTCAGTTTCATCTCTTGTGAGACAGCTGTCAGCTAACAGAAAGATCCGTTCAGAAATTTCTCTGAATGTCAGCTGTTTTCTGAAGTGAAGTTGATAAAAATGATGTTGGTACCAGCAACCAATGAACATAGTTTATGCTCCACATTGAATTAAAATCTAACTTTGATTCAAAATGGGACAATCACAGCTCTACTGATGTATGATTTTTACATGTAGACAAGGACAAAAACTGATGACTTACAGCTTATTGATGTTGCAGAAGAATTCATTTTCAAGAAACTCAGGGCAAGATAATTGTTGGGAACTTTTTCAGATTGGTAAGTCATTCTTTTCATTTGTGCTCAAAAAAAGTAATGTTCTAATGAGTAGTTTTGTACCATGACTAAACTTGTCCACATTTAATAGTGAAATAATAAGCCTCTGTCCCAAAGTTTCTTTACTTTATTAATGCAATCCTAACTTCTGGAGGGACTAAAACCCCAGACTCCCAGTCAGCTATTCCCATGACGTAAGTGGGAAATGAACTGCTTAGGGCTTTGCATGTTACTTCACATAAGGTCCCACAAAATCAAAGTTCAGCCCTAAATGATGAGCATTGCTTGGTTAGTATGCACCTACATATCAGTGAACTGATGTTTTTACTAGAAAGTAATAAAAGTAAACTAAAGTTAAAATCTTACCTATACTAATACTTTATCACAAGTGATGAAGGTAATGGTTTTGTTCACATTCTGGGTAAATGTTTTTCTGTACTTCAAAACCACTACATAGTTTGACATCATCTGACATGATAGGAAATTTCTAATCAAGCAAGGCCCTAATCAATCAAGCAGTAATAGGGATATTGTGGGTCATAACTGTAGTGTATTGTCAGATATATATGGAGAAGCTAGCTCAAAACCTGCTTAAACAGCGATGTGATCACCAACTTTAAGAAAGAAAAACTAACTATAACTTAACTAAGTATAACTGTAAGGAGAGTCAGGATGAGATCTACCCTGACATCTGGTGGTATATTATGAGGAGTGGGCAAAGGAATTTTAGGAATGGGCATTTGCATTGGTAAACCCACTCCACTTAGCATAACACACAGCAGCATGGGATGGTTATTTTCACACTGTGGAATCCCCAATTTCTTTGTTATTGGGGCAAGAAGGAAAAAAAGTGCTGTTACCTTAATTATGTGAATGAGGAACTATGAGACTGCTTTATGACAGAAATGACTCAACCTACATTAAATAGTACTTGCTAGACAAGGGACATGGGTTCCAAAACCCAGTGAAGGGAGAGAGGCTGGGGACTGATGGTATGGGCCCCTTTGAGGGCCTGGAACACCAATTGCACATCCTCCTCTCTCCACTGTTAAAGAGCAGAGCTAATTTTGAATCCTTTAGGAGTCCATCTGGAGGTTGCTGACCTGAATTCACGTTGGGGCCAACGTGGCACTGGGGCTCCTCTACTACAAGCTGAAACCACTAAGAGCTGAAATCACTAAAAGAGCTAAGCTTACTGAGCTGAGATCACTGAGTGGGGGAGCCTGAAGATTGATCGCTAAGCAGCTGGCAGAGCGGAGCAGTCTGCAGCACGTTGGTGCAGCCTGTGGAACAGTGAGCAGCGTGGAGCGGTTCGCGGGGACGGCTGATGCGGTTCACGGGTTGGCTGGAGGAGCGGCACAGCTGATGGAGTGGAGCCAGTCGTGGTGAAGGCTGCAGCAGAACTCCACAGAGAAGCGGGGCAGTCGACCCTGGCCCACGTAAGGTGTCCCTTAACACCCTGTGTGTGCCCCCCCCATTTCCACCCAGGCTGGGGGGGTAAAACTCGGCAGATAAACTTTTGAACTCTGGGGTGGCACTGACCAGAGACAGAGACTCTTGGGTTGTTGGACTTTGGGGTGATTGGATTTAAGACCCTAAGGGGGAAAGGACAGTGCCAAATGTACTTGGAGGTGGGTTTTTTGCTTATGGTTTGTGTATAGTCCTGTTTGTGGTGTCTCTCCAACGTGATGCCGCATTGTTTCCCTCCTTTATTAAAAGGATTTTGCTACACTCGGACTCTGTGCTTGCGAGTGGGGAAGTATTGTCTCCTAGAGGCGCCCGGGGGGTGGTAGGTAATTGTCCCAGGTCACTGGATGGGGGCTCGAGCTGGTTTTGCATTGTGTTATTGAAGCAGAACCCCTGGATACTGAACCCGGCCCTTGTTGCTGCCAACTCAGAGGGGCAGAAGGGTTACATAACTAACTAACTTAAGGCATGAGACTGTCTAACTAAATAGACAGTCATATAGTATTGCTTGTTAAAGTTGGTTTAAAGGTCTAGTTCCTTGCTCTCTAAATTGGCAGGTGACTGTTCTGGTTGGTTTATATAAATCATTGATAATCTTCCTTGGGAATCCTACTGCCATCCTTTTCAGGACTAATGTAATTCAGGAATGAGGTGAACCATGGAAGTGCTGAGAAAATGGAGAGGGAAAGTATTCATGGCTTTGAGGACACACCTAGTAAGCATTTGGGGGGGAAACAAAGAAATATGTTCAGGTAACAGACATGACTTCAGTTTTATGTAATATATTAAAAGGAAAAATATTTGCCTCAGAGAAGAAATATTTGTCACTGGCAGTATGTTGAATGTTAATTTCCTTAGCTATTTCCTAGGTTCTATTTTTTTTTGAGGTTGTTTTCTTGTCATTGTGTGTGGTGGTGATGGAGAGTCTGATTAATGATGCTGCTAAACATTAGCTGTGAAACGTTTTGATGTAGTTTTACAGAAAAGCAAGGAAACATTTAATTTGTAATATGATCCATTAAAAAATATGGTATGAACTTAACATTGTTTGAGTTATACTCAGTAATTATTTTAACCGGTGCTTGAAGATATTAAGATTAAATAAATTCAACTGGAAGAACATGAACAGATTAATGGTGTAATCTCCATCATGCCCCACTCTAGCATGTGAGCTACTCAGCAACAGGAAGAAGCACTTGCTTCTCATGCTGATCTGTTAACTTCTGGCTAGGCAAAATTAAACTAACGCTGAAAAATGGAGTACAAATTGAGTAAATTAGTGTGTACTGTATCTTGATGTAGTACAATGTATATGTGTTGCATATTTTAACAGATTTAAAATTTTTCAAATTAAAAGTTTCATTGAAAAATGGCCCTTTTTATTTAAAAAAAAATAATTTAACATCTTCCACAATGTTGTTTACTGATTTTTTTTCTAAAATTAATTTCAATTTTTTTTATCCATAGAAAATTGTTCTTAGTAAGAAAAAATGGTAACATTTGTAGATTTTGGTCAAAATGCTATGGAAAAATCCCCTTCCCCCAAGTCCATTTTGAACAAAAATAGCAAACTCTTTTTCCTGTTTTTTTCCCCCCACTCAGCTCTACTATACAAATCTATCTTGATACAAAAACTATGTTAAAAGAAGGATAAGGTTGCAACGTGAAGCACTTCTAAGTTTGAAAATGTTGACTGTGCAACCTTAACTATGCCTTCTTTTTTGTAAGTACATTGTCAGTGTTTTTAAATTATTACAAGCTCTTTCTCAAATAATACAATATCAAAATCATACTTTTTTATACTACCTTAGATAAACAAGTAGATCTGTATACATAATGTAAAAAACTAGTATTCCTAAAGTTAAAAGAGAAATAATTTAATATCTTTCATAATTAGGGTTTATTTTTATAGTCTTCTGACTGCTTTTGTTTGCTTCCCATGTTTCCTGTTGCAGAAACACCTTTCAGCCTCAGAATCAAAGCTCTCCTCCAATTAACTTATTCACACAATGGGAGAGAAATTGAATCAATCCGAGGTCTAGTTTGCACCTCATTGTCTGATCTCTCCGGAAGCATCTCTGCTGCCTCTTTCTCCTGTCTCTCTCTAACCCTTTGCCCTTTCATTAGTGTACACAGGCTCCATTCAAACACACACCTGTCAGGGATGGTGTAAGTATATTTAATCCTGCCTTAGCATGGGTGGAGGGACTCACTAGTTGTTGACCTCTTGAAGTCCCTTCCAGCTCTTTTGTTTCTACAATTCTATGATTCTATTCAGCAGGCACAGAGAGTTAAATACAAAGGGACCTGGCTTTCTAGGAACAATATGAAGGAGGGTGGAAGTGGACATGGATTCTTTAATACAGGTTTTACACTACTTTCTGCCCAAAACTCTCTGTCTCCTCAGCGAGGCTGTCCCCTGCCCCCCATCATCCTTCCCCCTCCCCTGGTAGCGCCTACTTTTCTCAGCCCCTGCACTTCAGTGCCAACCCAGCAAATACAGTGGGAAGCAAAGAGAAGCCTGACAACCTAACAGGCTCCTCAGCTTTCTGGCTGGCTGGTTGCCCAGGCTGCCTTGGTCCCCATCTCTCTTCCCGGCAGGCTGCCTGGCTCCACAGCTGGTTGGCTACGTGCTTCCCAAATTCTTTAGCTGGCTGGTGGGCTGCCTAGCTCCCTGGACTTGCCAGCTTCCTGGACTCTCTAGCTGAATGCCTGGGGACTACTGAGCTCCCTATCTGGCTGGCAGCCCAGGAAGCTGGGTAGCTAGGGAGCCAGGTAGCCTGGGAAGCCCTCATCTAGGGCACTATTTCAATACAATCTAGCAGAGGATCCATGGGGAAGTAGGAAAGGGGAGGTCCCTTTGCCTCCCATTATAGCTGGTCCAAAACTTTCCTGGCTGCAGAGCTACCCGGGCTCCCCAACTGCCTGCCTCATAGACCACTATAATGCCTTGGAAGCAGGGCACCCCACCAGATGGGAAGCCAGGCAGGGCAGGGCTCAGGAGACATTTTTCTTAGCTCAAGCAGGTATCAAAAGGAAGCTCTCTCTCTCACACCCCTGCAGACGCATGACTGTGCTTCCTCCTCCCCTTTTTTCTCTTTTTGTCCTTAAGGCATATTGAAGATGCTTGGAATTTAATGCAGATACCTGCACAGAGAAATTTAGTCCATGGAACATTCAGAGACTTTAGGTAAAACTGACCAAGGTCACTGAATATGCCAAAAAAACATTTTTTCTCATCTTTAATATATTTATAAAGAAAAACAGTCACCATTGCCAACAAATATCTAAAGGCACTTTCTTGACCCACTGTGACTATCTGCCTCATAAATTTTATCTTTTTAATCCTTTCCTCATAGACATTAAAGCTTTCCAAAAAAATGGTTGCAAGATTTTATTTTTTTTATAATGGGGAAATTTTTCAATTAATCATCTCTCAAAAATGGCTAACATTTTTTGTGCCAAACCTTCAGAAAAGGTCAACCCCATAAGGAAAGGAATCATGCCAAATTTTAGCAGAAATGATGGCATACCGACAAAGATACAGCTTTCTAAAATGAGGCTTCTAATAGAAGGGATTAGGTATCCTTAACTTTAGGCATCACTCTAGAGCTGAGTGGGAAACTGTTTTTCCATCCTGCAAAACTTTTTGACATTTAAAACAATTTTGCATTTCACACTGGGACAAAGCAGGCAGCATTTTTTTTTCTTTTGCAAAAAACCAGCAGGAGAGAGAGGTGGGAGATTCAAGTTCATGATCTGAATCATGAATCTGATTCTCTCACTCGCTCACACGTGCACTCATGCTTTCAGGTCCATTTCTGGTCTGTGAAACCTTTCTCCATGAAAGTTTAATCAGAATTAATACCATTCCACAAAAAGTGTTGGGTTTCAACCAGTGGCCATTTTCCAACAACCACTAAAAGCTTTGTTGGAAAATTCTCGAATAGATCTAATCATTATGCATCCCACCTATAATTATTCAGAATCAAAGCTCATTATCAATTTTGCTCTCAATAGTAAAATGTGGAAGAAAGTCATTTAAGGCCTGTTGCAGTGGGCCTTTCCTTTCAGCATCCAGCTGTGGATGATGCCTTAGTTTTCTTCCTTGGTCTGGTATAATTACATACAAAGTGTTACATACACATACTAAAGTTCCAGAAACAAAGTCTCCCCTCATGGAGTCTGGTGTCTTAACCTATGAAATGTCCCAGCACTTACTGGAACCCAGTCCTGTCCACACCTTCTCTTCAGGCTTCTGCAGCCCTCCATTAGGGTCTGTGAATAGTCCCCTTCCACTCTTTCAGGGGTTCATTCTTTACAACAGGCATTGTAGGCATCTGGAGAGACATAACAGCTCCTGCAGGTCTCCCTGCGGAGAGACTAGCAAGTGCTCCTTCCCTGTTCTTTCCAACATTTCTTTCTAGACTGAGAAAATGGCTTGTCTTTTTTCCACTTCCTCACTTTGCAGAAGATCTTTATTCTAGTTTACAAATCTAATGGAATCTGCACTGCAGAATTCCCTTGATCTGAGAGGAAAATCAGGTTCAGGTCAGCACTGAGTCTTCAGATCTCTTATAGTCCCAGCTTACTCTGTGACCTGGCCAGATTCTTACCATCCTAACTCACATACTAAATAGTACCTTACTATGCAAGTAGTCACATTTAAACCAATGGAACAACTTACAGAGAGAGAGAGAGAGAGACTGTTTAATGATAGGTAAGGGGAGAAGAATCTGACCTGATGGTACCAAACAAAATGTTTGTGTTGCTTAAAAAAAAAGTCAAACTTTCTACTTAGTGGAAAAAAATTAAAAAAGAAAAAAATGCTTACATAGCAAAAACTTTGGGACTTACCCATGCTATACATGGAGTATAGTTTAGTTCTTAAATATGTGAAAACTGAGTGGTGATCTACCAGAAGCATTAGTGTGCACTTCATACTTCAGCTCATCAGGCATCTATCACTTTTTTAGGATGCTTTTTTAAGAGGGTTCATTGGTAAGTTTGTCTAAATATTCTGAATTTTATAGATCTTAGTGCTTTTTCTGTGGTAGTCTGACCCTTGATTCACAGACTTTTAAATCCCTAGGTAAATGGTTGCCAAGGACTGATGAACACAGACATTTCAGTAACAGTCTTACGTTAAACTGACAGGTTAAAGGCATTCTATATATTTTCTGTCACGTAATGCCCTTAGGACAGTTCAGAGGTTCAAATCAGAGTTGAAGATGAACTGATCCCAGTGAAACTCTATACATGGTCTATTTCGTGTATCTCAGAGACAGAGGTTTCTTAGTAATTCTTATAAAATAAAGTGAAAAGCTATGGCTGTAGAACATATTATCAAATTAGTTGTATTTTTGCTTTATGGATGAAAAGACAAGCGCAGATATTACACTGAAAAGGCTTGATTATAATCTCACATGTACAGGTGGGTATGCTGTACATATAGAAAATTTGCTTCCCTAACAGATGTTTTGAAGTACACAATATGTGTCTGCATCTCTGAACTGATCCTAAAAGGAGAAACAACCAATGAAAGGAGTTCAGGCTGGAATTTCCAAAGGAGCCCAAGGGAAATGAATTTTAGAGGGATTTAGCACCTAGCTCCTTTGAAAATACCAGTCTTAAAGTTTAAAAATATGTTGCATTTGCCAGTAGCATGTAGTAATCACTACTCTCTGCTAGATAGGAAAATAGAAGTTGACATGTCAGATCAGATGAATCATCCATCTAGTCTGGTATTTTGTTTCCAACAATATC
This sequence comes from Mauremys mutica, assembly GCF_020497125.1. Classification (NCBI taxonomy): domain Eukaryota; kingdom Metazoa; phylum Chordata; order Testudines; family Geoemydidae; genus Mauremys; species Mauremys mutica. The sequence goes on along the minus strand of NC_059072.1, from coordinate 186,893,395 downwards.
CTATCAGGTTGCTTCAGAAGGTTGTATGGAACCTGTAAGAGAATAACCTGCCAAAAGGGGAAAGATTTCATTTTCATGTCATATCCATTACAAGTTGGCTTATCATCTGAAACATGAGCAACTATATCCCATCCAAAACTTGTGTGTTGTTGTGGTGTTTTGTTTTTCCATTCTTACTACTGTAACCCTGGATGCTTACCTGGTGTCCCATTTTTAGGTTAGGGAAATATGATTGCCCTAACTATCCTTATAGTTAGAAATGTTTTCCTAATATTTGATCTAACTCTCCCCAGCCACAGATTAAGCCCATTACTACTTGTCCTACCTTTGATGGACATGGAGAACAATTGTTCTCCCATCCTTTTCATAACAACTATATTTGAAGACCGTTATCAGATCTCCCCTCAGTCTTTTCTCACATAGCAATGGGAAAAAACTGCAAAAAATGTGTTGATGGAAATGCCTATCTGTATTGGTTGACTATTGACCAAGTACTACATTAACAACAAATTGAATTAGGCCAGAAATATGGAACATTAAGTGCTTTTGATCATGATTTTAAATTCAAATTAGATAGTTTTCTCTGAATTATGAATTGCTTTGTAACAAACCTGTGCTGCAGCTGTTGTGGTCGCCTGCTAAACTACAAGCCTCCAGCATCAAAGGCCTTCACCAATTGAGATGCAGGAGAATCATTGTTGGCTGTAGTAATTTTTCTAGCATTTAAGCTCTGAGAGTGTTTGGCAGCATGTAGGGGGTGAAATGAGTGGATGCACAAAGGATATAGTATTTCTTGTCTAAATTACTGACATGTATGTGTGCGCTTAAGGATATGGCAAGGCAGCAAATCTTGCAAAATATCTGAATTTATACAGTATGCAATAATGGAAAACCATAGCAAAACACAATACAATATAGGCATACCTCAGTGCATAAAGACTAGATTTTGTCTATGAAAGACAATAGACCATTTTACACTCTAATCTGTGTCCCACAGAGTTGAGAATACTGTCCTTTTTACTAAAAATAACTACAAAGTCAAAAGGACTTGTGTGCATAGTCACCCCCCACACCATAGACTCATAGACTTTAAGGTCAGAAGGGACCATTATGATCATCTAGTCTGACCTCCTGCACAATGCAGACCACAGAATCTCACCACAATGACTCTCTCTCTCTCTCTGTGTTGTTTTTTACATACAAGATTTTAAAAAATTGGAGCCTAAAATAAAGAACATAAGTTACCTGATTTTCAAAAGTGCTGTGATGACTCTACTCTTTCCCTTGCCTATTCAGGGTTCTGTCTTGAAAAACACAATCTAGCCCTTAAATAAATTCATACTTGATATTTAAAGTAGTCTAAAGCCTTTAGTTGCGGCTGAGTGGAGAATAAAAATTCTGTTTTGTAACAAATTTGAGATTTCAGCTTTTGTTTTTGTTTCACATAGAACAAAACCAAACCTCTTTAATGCTTTTGTGAAATGGGATTGTGTTGAAACATCTGGTTTCAGATCCAAAAGGTTAAATTTTCAATTCTCTCTCTCTCTCTCTCTCTCTCTGACTGGACCTCAGAAACCTCACTATTGAGAACGTAGTTGAAATTGATACATTTCCATTAAATGTTTGAGCTTCAAAAAAGCATGTTTCAATGAACAAAATGTTTAGCTGAAAATGTTCCGACCATCTCCACTCAAAATCTCACTGTTAGTTATAATGGAAACTGACAAACTTTAAATGTTATGCAGTGTTGTTGTAGCCATGTTGGTCCCAGGATATTAGAGAGACAAGGTGAGTGAGGTAATATCTTTTATTGAACCAACTTCTTTTGGTGAGAGACAAGCTTTTGAGTGCTCTTTTTCAGGTCTCGGAAGTGTAAGCTCAAAAGCTTGTCTTTCACCTACAGAAGTTGGTCTAATAAAAATATTACCCCACCGACCTTGTCTCTCTAAACTTCAAATAGTAAATTAGGGGATTTGTTGTTGCATGGTCAGATCACATTATTTAAAAGTACATTTTCATTATTGAGCAATGTATTATAAAGGCAGCAGAGAGAAATGACCCTTGCATATTTAAGCATTTAGATAGATTTTGTGTGAAAACAGTTGTTCACAATGAAATTATTATTTCTCAGAAATAGGGGTCATAAAGGCAGTTATAGGATGCTATAAAAGAGCAATTTATTTTTCACTTGATAATGTAAGATACTCTAGGGTAATACTAAATAAAATGCAATGCACTGAATTTGGCAGTGTACTTACTGTACGCTTAAATAATTGCGTTAATTAACCTCCTCCAAATACCATTTCTAGTTTGTGGGCCACCTTTTATTACAATAATAAGTGATAAGGGCCACTATTAGTTTTACAAAATGAATAGTGGTCCATTGTCCTTTTCTTTTCCAAACCATTATTTCAGTGGACTATATATTCCTTAAGGATGAAATTCATCTTGGTTCAGAGGGCTAGCACAAGGCCTATGAACCACTTAAGTCCCACTTCAGCCATATTTTGAGGTTTTATTTAATAAGGGTGCATCTAAACTACAGCCAGCTGACAGTAGTGTAGAAAGGCTGTGTTCTACCATATTTGTTTATACTTCCATAAGCCACAGCATTTATAAATAATACCATAGAAAAAGCTTTTTGTAGAAAATCAAGTTTACATGGATAAGCAATCAGAAGGCAAGAATTGCCAAAGCTAAGGCCGAGTACGCACAGCCTTAAACTTTCCCCCTTGTGCATGCATGCATCAAGATACATTCTTTATTATGTGATCACACAGTATTTTTCTAATAATAAAATGTAATATTTTTGCAACCTAATTACATATTTGTAATATCTTGAAGATATGATACATTGTATTTTCATTTCTAGTAAATTCATTTTAAAAATGACAGAAGTTGTAGTTATAAGAGTAATCTCTATTATATATATGGGCAGGTGTCACAGACCCACAAGATCAGTGCTATGCCTCAGCTTTCTTTTTCTTGGAGAAACCCCTTTAGTGTGCCTGACCCATGAGGAGTGCCACTCTTCCTTCAGGATAGGTCTCACAGCCTCCTAGACTCAAGATTCTTGGCTCTAGCACTCCTGTTTCACACCGTGAGCTCTGCCCAGCAAGTCTAATTGAAATAGACTCCTGGTCCTGTACTTGAACACTCTTCAGGGATTAATGCACCTCAGCAAGCATTTTCAGTGATACCCAAGCAGTGTTTGCATTTGCAAAACAGATTAGAATTTATTAGTCAACAGGAACACAGCATTGGAAGGCCTCAGGTTAGCATAGAGAAATAAAGGTTAAAGCATAGTCCATTTTGATCAAGCTAGAGCAAACCACCAACCAAACCATAGTGGATTCCATCTCTGGCTCTGTCTTGCTCTGACTCCTTAATCAGTCTCAGGAGTGAGCAGCCAGCCTCCCTCAGAACGAGGAGCTGGTCCCTTCCACTCCCTTGTTCTACAGGCACACTTGGGTCTCTGCTCAGCTTCCCTGCTGAGAAGTTTCATTCGATCAATTGTTGGGACTTCCTGTTGTGTGGTAGATACTTTTGAACTAATGTCATCTACAGCAGTAGTTCTTCCCTTCCAGCTGCCTAAATGATGTATATTCCTTACACCTCAGATATTTTTCTATGCTCATGGACAGCAAATAAATATTCCATGTGTGGAATGGCACACTTAGGGCTAACTTATGGCTTTTATACCACTACCCTGTATGGGGAAGCAGTACAGAATTGCAGTGCCACAGGAGGAACACTGAGGAGATCACCTAAGGCAGATGCTAACTCATGGTGTGATGGTGAAGAGGTGAGCATCTTGCATCAGCTATTAGGCTGAGACAATCCCCCTGCCCCCGCAATCTCCACACACAGTGTGCTTGCCCCCTACCATGGGCCAGTGAACAGAAAAAGGAAAAGTAATGATTCTGGATTCTTCCTGCCTCCCTCTTTCTCTGGAATTTCATTTCTGGGAGCGGGGAGAGGGGAAAGGGGGAAAGCAGGAGTGAGCCATCTACATGCTCCCCAGAGCACAGGGATACTTTTATAGAACCCTGCAAGATAGAGAAAAGGGAGCACACCTTTTTGTGCAGCCCTCTTTTTCTTGAGGCAAGACACAGCCATCACAACCTGGGCCTTTCTGGTTTTTTTTTTTAATAAAATAAAAAGGAAAAGCAGACATTTCCTTATATCCATATATTTTATAGGAGCTATAATTTGTGATTCTGTAAACCATACATAGATGCTTGGATACAATCATGTAATTTACATGCTTCTGAATCTGATGAAGGCACAGCCAATTTGCTAGTTCAGAATAATAAAATACACAATGCAGAAGAATCAATGTACATGAAGGGATTAAAAACGCAGAATACAGTTCACAATGTCAGCTAATTATTTTAGGGATACATTAATAATGTATTCTACTGTAGTATTTTTGTTGCTGTTTCCCAATGCATAGTACCTTATTCACAGACTAAAATAGGAGACAAGCTGAGAAAATGTTTTAGCCTTTAAAGGCAAGGAATCTCAATAACAAGGTAGATCAAAATCCAAATGTATAATTTATGCTTAGAAATTCATTTTCGGAAAACATGGTGTTGGCCAATCCTAAATTCAGTCACAGGTCACATGAGACTATTGTGACATTCAGAATGGTCCTCAACATGGCAAGCTTTCAGGGTGACATTTAGATGGAACTTTTTAGAAATATATCATGTTCTCAGGAAAGTACTGCAGAGTAGAGCAGATTTATAGAGCTGGGAGCCTATTATGCAGAACTGTAGATCACTGCTGTCTACCAATGAGACTAGCCTTTTGCTAATATTCCCCAAGTGTCCTTTGTCTTCTCCTTTCCTTGTTGAAGTAACAATTCAATTTGATAGGTTTTTTATATTTTGCTGGAAACACTAAAGCTCTATCTTTACTTTAATCACCTTGTCCATCCATGGACTATTTTTTTCCTTTAACTATTGCTTCCATTTAGTGGTAAGTGGAATGTTTGCTTCAGCCAGTAAAATCAACACAGTGTAAATATAATAACGTAGTTAAGAGCTGAATAATACATTTCAATATACATATTCCATATGCCTGAATACTGTATTTATACAAAAATAAATCAATGAAAAGTAACTTCAGGAGTGTGATATTACTCTGTAGAACACACTGTTATCCCGAGACAAATGTACTGTTCAGTAAGTGGAAAACCATAAAAAGAAATGTATCAAATGCCTGTAGTTACTTGTGTGTCAAACTTTGTGAAATGACTATTATAAAACATTTACATAATGCTGAAAATGTACATGGCATTTTATGTAACATAGATAATAACCCTTCCTAGAATTGTAAGTGTACAGTCCCAGATAAATGTCCATTCCATTAAAAACAAATCTGTGCCATCCTAGGACTTCTTGCTTATCATTACACTGCATTCTGCATCTATTCTTAATTTCACAGTGACAGCAGCAATAGAGTTCAGGTCTTCCTATTCTGAGGGCACAAGCACTTGAAACTTGAGCTTACAGAGAATCTCTAGGCCAGACTGTGTCCCCCCAGCACTTGATCCTTGTGTAGATCACCTGCCTTCTGGATAGAAGGGAGGTTTAGCTGCCTATGCAGTACCATCCCTGATCTTCCCTAAATCTGGAAAAGTCCTCTCCCTATAGGTGCTGGAACTAGGGGTGCTGTGGGTGCTATCATACTCCCTGGCTTGAAGTGATTTCCATTATATACAAGGTTTATAGTTTGGTTCAATGGCTCTCAGCACCCCCACTACAAAAATGTTCCAGAACCCCTGCCTCTCTCTGCAGTCTGAGATCTGTTCAGGAGATGAAGACAGAGATTGGCTGAGCCAGGCCAAGGGGTAGGTAATCATGATGATTCCCACTTTGTGGAATGTTCAGAAAAAGTTCAGAAAACACCAGAGTAAGGTATATTACTGTTCTGTATAGCTACCTTGGAGCCATGGGGGAGTCTGTTATAGTATGGGTACTATGGGATTTTGGGTCAATTTTCCTACGGAGAGGCACCTCTTCCCCCTTTCCCTATGAGTATGGATAGATGTAATTTTCTTGCAGGAAGTCACCTTCTGAGTCATTTAATGTAGGAGAGGACAATCTGGCCTTTTTAAAAACACTAAATATAGGTCTGTGACTCAGATGAACAATCATGATTCCATCCAGTAGAGGCCAGCAGTGCACACATATGAAACAGCTTACTACAGTATTTTAACCCTTTTGAATTCTAGTAGATAGCCAATGTTTGGGACCCTGAAGGTTGTTTCTATTAAGAAGAGAAATTGACGATGGGGTCAGGTATCTTTGAAGTAATCCTGTTTATTTAAAGAATGTACAAAGTTCTGTTTCCTGAACAAAGCAGGAATTAAACAATATAGGACAGTTTATTTGCTCACAGCTCCAAGCCTCTTTGATCCTGTACTCAGCCCAAAACCTCTCTCTAGGGTTGTCTTAGGGCCACTCTCCTAGTGCTTGTTCAGGCCATGTTTGGAGATTCTTTGCTATCTGTATGCTTCTCTGGTGGTTCCCCCTCATCCTCTTCTCTCTCCAGATAGACATACCCACCAAACCACACCCAGTGGAAGCTCTCTGCCAACCTAGTTCTAACAGCTGAATGGATGCAGGTGTTCCTTTGGGCAATGGCATGTGCCAGTGTTTTTTGTTTGAGGCCTCTGCTGTTTCTTAAATTTATCCTGAATTCAGTGTGGCTGAGACTGACTAAGGTTTAACCCAACCTATAACAGTATTAAGCAGTCCAAAGATAAATAATGTTACTGTACCATTGCAATAGCATTGCAATAGACACGAGTACCACATTTAGCTGTTTATCATTAGAATCATATGAGATCTTACACTGTGCACAATATTTAGTTATAATAAATCCATGATTTCCTCCTTAAAACAGAAAAGCAGTCTTCACTGAAACAGTTCTGTAAATTTTTATAGCAAAGCCTTTAAAAATCTATTAACTGGTTGGGAAGCATCTATTAAAAGAAAAAGTTCATTTCCTCCCATCATTCAATCTCACCTTATTGTCAAGCAGTTAATATTCAAGCTATCATAATCTCACCATGGGGAGAAGTTATGTAGGAATTATTTGGAAATGATCAAATGTTACTACACCCACCGTCTGTGCCTACCTATCAGGATTCTACAGAAATTTGCAAGCCAAAAGATGCAAACACATGAGAGTATTAAAAGTGAGAAAAGAACCATTAGGCAGCTGATCTACTGGGCAGTGGTCTATCAACTGATTGCATGTGTAACAGTTCTTAATACCTTGGAAAAATGTATTTCTAATCTATCAGGCAAAAGTTATTCAGAATTAAACTGAATCAATGTTCATCACAGTATGTTGTTTCTTGAAGGGAGGGAATATGACATATTTTGAGCACCTGCTGGAAGAATTGTGCATTTCAGTGCACATGGGTGAAGCCCAGGGACCATTTGTAACTGTTGACTGTATTAATCTGGAATCCCACATCCCTGAACAATAAAGGGTCAAATCCTGCCATTGGCTCATGCAGGAACCTCATTGACTTTAAGGAGTAATGGGATTTGTACAATAAGTAAGGGGAATTAAACATAAATATTAAAAGGACAGAATTTAGCACTAAAAAGTTTGCTGCTCTTGCCTCCATGTAAGTGTATTTCATCAGTAAATTTTGAAGAATCAAATTGAAGATGGCACACGTGAAGAATTGCATTAATATTCTCTAAGAAAGCACAGTGCATCATTCATTAAGCCTTGTTTATTACCAACATATATAATGGATAGAGTTGGTCAGTAATTTTCAGCTGGATGACTTTCAGATGGAAAATGCAGCTTCTGCAAAATTGATATTTTCTTCTTTGTTGAGCTGACCTGAAATATTTTGCTCAGAATCGGTTCAATAAAACTTTCCACTGTTTCCCTTTTAGCTCATTGCCTTGTGGGAGTTGTAGTTCGGGCCCCCATTCTCACCTACAGGCTGAACTCCCTAAGGCCTACATCTCCCAATAATGCAATGCAGATTTCCCAGTGACCAAGCTCTGTGTGGTGCATCATGGGAATCACATGTTTCTGGGTGCATCATGGAAGACGTAGGCCAGCCAGGAAACCTGGTCCATAGGGAAGAATGGGATCATCAGGCTCCCAAGCTAAAACTTGCATGAGACAATACACCACAATGGGAAAATATGTTTTACTTGGAACAAAGTGTTTTGGGTCAATTCAGCAAACCAAAATGAAATTTTGTTTTGGCAATATCAAAATGAAACGTTGCATGATGATATTTTTTAACTGAATTTTTATAAGAATCTCTGTTCCCTGTAAAATTTTGTGAGTTTAAATTTTTGCCCCAGTTTGTGATAAAAACAGTGGCTGAAATGTTGGAATTTATGCTCTGTGGGGCTGCTTCCCGCTACTTCAATGGATAGATTTCTTTTTTTCCAGTTCAGGGAGAGGGCATAGAATGCTGCTTTACTTTTGAGAAAATGAGTCGAAATAGCTTCTGCTAGGTATCCAGTCACAAAGGAGCAGGGAGTTCAGACAAATCAGGGAACCAGAACTAACCCTATGTGACTTTTGTGAACCAAATAACCTAGCTCAACATTTAACAAAGCAATGTGAAAATTTTTAAGAATTATCAGTAATCATAGTAGTAAAAATAAATCCACAAAAGTGGAACAAAGTTTTATTTTAAAAAAGGAAATCTGAATTGCAAATTTATTCCAATGTGAATACTGCTCTGTGAACTTGAAAACAAGTACTTTGTTTTATGAAAACATGATTTCCCCCTGCAATAATTATATTGTACATTTTACAGTATATGAGAGGGAAATTGCAGTTGAACTCTGGCCTACTGCTACATTTTTCTCATTTATCATCAATCATTGCTACCACTATCACCATTCTAGATTATTCTGCAGGACTAGAAATCTTTCTTGGACATCAATTTCACAACAATTAATCAACAAATATGCAGGCAATTATCTGGCACCAGAAACTTTTCTGCGTACATTTTTAGTATCTATTTCTGTAAAGATTCCCTTTACTAAAAGCTCTCCTTTATCCCTGAAGTAGCCACCTGGATAACTAATAAGTTCTGTTGCTTAGTGGTTTGAGAAAGATTTCCTATCTATATAATGGGTAATGCTGGTAGAACAAGTCAAAACTTTCAAGCCATTAAAAACATTGTGTGATCATAGTATATTAAAGCTCATAGGCCAAGTTAAGATTCTAAATTGCAGAATTCTGTTTATCTGTTTGACTTCACCAAAGTAAAAAGCAATAGGAATCTTAAAATAGGTTTAGTAATCTGCAGGGTTAGACAATATTTTCCAGTTAATTAATTCATAATTAGAATCCTGTTTACTGGTCTTCCACTGCATCACTTACTTTTTATGCCCTGATTTTTATTGTTACTATCTTCTGCATGTTTGAGAAGTATATTTACCATAGTTTAATTAACTTTCTCACAGAATAGCATAATTGGAGCTACAGCTTGGTAAAGCTGAGGGTCAATGCACCTTCTCTCTGACTGGGGGATTTAAAAGCTTCCAGTTGATAAAAATGCATGGCAGGATATACAGCCATTAACTTGATTTCAGCTAAAAGAAATCTGCTAATGCTTGCACATTTCCAAAGTATACTTGTGAGTTTGAAAAGCTCATCACTTTCTCCTTTCTATGCAAATTTCTTAAAATTATGTGAAGCACTGATATAGAGTGATGAAGAGAATATGTAATGCTTGGCTGGATTAGATATGGAGATGACACCTGATACTTCCATTCCTTCATTAAAACAAATGTATCTCTCAACACTTCATTATTTTATTAATGATCTACATCCTCAGCAAAAGCTTTACAAATGTAATATGGGAGAATTTCATGTGCTAGACTACACGGACATGCTGCAGAAGGGAACTTGTGTAGTGTATTCAGGGGATTCTCACACTCTTGTTAACCTTTTCCCATCCCTACTGGATTCTGAATTTTGTATACCCCTGCTTTAGCAAACTAAGATGGCAAAATTGGTTCTGTAAGAGGCCATCACAATAGCTTTTTGAAAAATGTTGACTATTATAAAGACTCCATTATAAAGTAAACAAAATGAGATGTATGGAACCTGAATTGATTAGTCAGCTATCTTTTTAGCAGTTACATTGGGTCTGAGAACATTCATTCTAGTCACATGCATGTTGAGCAATGTGAGATTAGAAAAAGTCAGCTAAAAATTTACATTACAAACTCCTGAAATTTGTTTAGAATTTTGATATTTTTGTCCCCTTTTGAGACTTAGTGTCTTGCTGCTGACACCAGTGTTGCCCCTCTGCTGAGTGGTAACCATATTCCAGGAACTTGAGATGAGCTTCCCAGTGGAGAAGCCAGTGGTATCAGTCGGGGAATATTCAAGTGTAACTTGCTCTATTTATATATGTGCATGTGTGTGCACACAGGGTGGTCATAGAACAGAGGTGGTCACAAACAGCATGCAGGTAGCCACTTCTTTCAGAAAACTCAGCTTACATTGTGGTCATTTGGGGGAAACCTACCAGAAAAACTTAAAAATTTAGGTTGATATTTTGAAAATTGCTGTATCATTGAATACCCTAATGTAAATATGGAGTCTACCATAGACTGATAGGGCTGTGTCACATCCCTCCCAGACAAGTACAGTTGGAAGGAGGTAGTCATTAGAACTCAGTGAGTACCTGCTTAGATTGAAGTATCTTGGAACAATTAGATAGCTGAAGCCAGGGGGCTAGGGTTTGGAGGATGAAAAATTACCAACAGAAGGACAAAGGAACTAGGTGTTGGTCATGGGATGCATAAACTTGAGGGACACTCAGAGCAAGACAGGAAGCTTTGGGCAGGAAAGTGGTAAAGAGCCAGGCATGTTTTCATAGCAGGAGAGGCTCCGTTTATATGCAACACCAACTAAGGTAAAAGCAAATTGACCTGGAGAGAGGTTCCATGATTGAGAAGACAAACCATGTGCTGCAGGAGGAGGACCCTGTATGGCCCCAGGGAACTCTGACCCCTGCCCAAATAATGCTCTGGAGTGGTGAAGAAAATGAGGAAGGACAATGTGTTTGGTTTTAAAAAATGTTTCCATTGATTTGTATATTTCTCATGTGATTAAAGAGCAGTGATGGTTTAGAATCCTGTCCAAAATCTCAGTCTGTCTTGTTTTATACCTATCACATGCCCTGGAAGTGTTAACTTGTGGACCCAGAACTCACATGTCTGGAGTTCTGGGACAAAGTGAGTTTAACCTATGGGGTAGCGTGAGTGGTCAGCACTTGTAGCAGGGACTATTCAGTTCACTATTGGGTCCAAGGTCTCTGGGGGGGGAGAGAAAGGCTAGATAGAGGATCTGTTCTCTGACACCTGGTGCAGTGCCTGGCTCTGGTGTTGATGAGCTGGTGGTCTGTTCTGCCCTTTAAGTCAAAAGGCTTAAAGCACCCTATCAAACCAAAATGCATCTTTACTGGATAATAAACCTGGAATTAGTTAAATACAAATGTTCATTCCATAGTTTTGCTATGCCTAACAAAACAACAACTAGCAATAAAAGCTTTTAAGTTTACAATTTCACCCCCATAGAATGCCCCATTTTTATTTTCTTATTTGACTCTGTAATTGAAAACACATTTTTTCAGAAAACTTGTGATATTGAACTGGGATACATTTTCAATAATTGCAGGTGGTTCAGGAGAGCAAGAAGAATATGTACTGGCCATAAATAATGGGAGAACTGGCAGGACTGATAAAAGTGGACTGATAATGGCCAAACAGGGATAATGAAACTATTTACGTCTTCCAGGGAAGGTGGGGGAAACTGGTGCTAGTGAGGAAATGAAGTAATTGCTATGCTTGAGGCAATCTGTGGGGATAAGTTATTGTGGTGCAGGAAGTAGCAACTAGAGAAAATAAGAGAGAGCCAAACAAAGACAGCAAAATCCTCACCCTATTGAAGTCAATGGTAAATTTCCCGTTGACTTTAGTGGGTCAAGGATTTCATCCAGACAGCCATCCACCATGATACTAGACTTCTAGCTTTCTAACAATAACTTGTCATTCAGTTGCGCTAAGAATATTAAATGATCTCTTATGAAACAATCTTACAGAATTCTAGAGAAGTTATATCCCTGCATTTTACAGTATTATATCGCTACAATGCAATTCTGTAGGATGGTTCCTAAATAGAACCAGCAGAACAGCAACAATAAAATTTCAAGATCGCTTTCTACTAAGTTCCCTGAGTTTTTAAGAATAATTTCTATAAAACCTCTTTGTTTAATCCCTGTTAAATTCTCCAGAACTTTTTCCTTGAGAATGAATTTGCATTTACCATGAGTAACCACAGGGTGGCAGCATAAAAGTAAAATTGCAGCATGTGAATTTGTGAGGTGAACAGGAGGTTGGGCCTAGTGCTGATAGTACTTTGTGGTGCAAGGGAGGAAGTACAGGGTGCATGTATATGGGAATATGGTGCAATTATGTTTTTATGTATTAAATTTGATGTATTAAATTAACAGTGTACGTTAATAAATCCTTATCGCTGTTCCCAGATAGGATCTAGGGATGCAGGCAGAGCAACCTGCATCAGATAAACACGAGGCCTCTTCATAAGGTGTTTTTTCCATTTTATTTGGTCTGAGTTAGTAAGCCCTACCAGGCCTCATTCTCAAGGAGACTTCATGTTAAGTGACAAAACCTTTCTTCTGGCCTTTCCTTGTAAAGAGTTGGATAATCTGATGAAAACGTCCCAGAAACAAGACAGTGGGAAGCCCTTGAAATAAACAGAAACAAAGCACTAACAGTAGCAATTAAGGGGAAGTGGGACAAAGTCCCTCAACTGATAGTTCAAATATGTTCCTTTGACACCCACAGCATTTTTCAGGATTCCAATCCATTTATCTGTTTAGAGAATAAGTTTTTTTAGAAATTTCATAACAGTGTATTGGAGTTTTTGCTCTTCATTTTAACATCTCAATTAATTTCTAATCCAGTCAAACAGTTTGCTGCAAATAAGGTATTAATCTGATTTGGCTTCTTTTCTGTTCATGGACTGACTGACACTTTTATATTTGATTAATTTCTTAAAACCGTGTTGGACTATGGGTTTCTCAGAACCCCGAATTCTTTCAGCAACACGCTTATAAAAATATCTATCATATCCTCGTCTAGGAGTTGGTTCACAGAAGATACAGCCTACTATGGCTGCTAGCTAACTGAAATACTCTTTTTAGCTCAGGTGTATGAGATCTGAGATTTGGTACTGAAAGTCCTGAATACAAACCCTTATAATGGTTTTGTTATGTATTGATGAACTGGAATTCAGTTTGTGTGATTGGTTGATTATGTAAATCACATGATGTGGTTTCAATTCCTTTACTGGATGACATAATATTTAATAAACAGGAACTGTTCCTGAATAAATCAGTAAAATACTGGACTTCTCAGGGAGACAATAAGAAGCAGTTTATGGCAAGAGACTGAGGAGATAAGTAGGCCTTGAAATTTTAGGACCCTATTACGTCTTATAAATAGAATAGAAGATTTATATAGAACCCAGATCTAAAAAGAAGCTGCTCAGGCCTTGCTGAGGAAGAAAGATAGATATGTCAGATGTAAAGTCTGTTATATAGCAAATACATTCACTGTTTATTTTTCTTGAGATATTCACATCAAATAATTGTGTGTGTGTTAGGGTGACCAGGTAGCAAGTGTGAAAAATTGGGACACGGGGTGGGGAGCAAAAGGTGCCTATATAAGACAAAACCCCGAATATCGGGACTGTTCCGATAAAATCAGGACATCTGGTTATCCAGTGTGTATTTGTATTATACAACCATATAAAATGCATATGAAAATAAACTTCTTCCTAAACTGTTGTATGAACTAAATGTGTTACCCTGTATTACTAGAAAAATGAACAAAAAAAGGGGATATGAACACGGTTGGATCAAATTGCTGCTCTGATTTATGTGTTGTGAATGTGTCTGCATAATCTTTTCCCCACTATTTGCCCAATCTAACTGTTTTATTCTTTATTTTACTAGGTCTCCGTAGTCAAAACGTATGACTACAGTGTGTAGCCTTCTCAGTACTGTCTTATAGATCAGGTGGCAGAACAGCTAAGGGACAATGGTCCCACAAGATCATTACTTTCAAAGAAAAAGGGCTAAATTCAACCCAAGATTTTCACTGTCTTAAACCAGGGATTAAATACATCCTAAAACATTAGTTAATACAGAATAAGCCTGTGCTTAAATGTTGCAGCAGTTTTCATGTCACTTCTGAATTTCTCCCATACATGGCAGGAGAGAATTATATTTGTACTGTAAGGCAGGCCAATCCACAACTAGGTTTCTTCCTAAAATTTTCATTATTACCTAGTATTTTTAACTTTAGATTTGGATTTTTGCTTTGTGTGTGGATTTGAATGTGTAGGCTTCCCCTTTAAGGTTATGACAGCCAGTGCAGAAGTCACAATTTATTACTTGGCTTTTACACAAATGTGACATGATCTCATTAAATTTCTGCCATGGGATTTTATCACTTTAATAATTTGTTGCAATATTTATAGAATACTATGATGAATTATATTGGATTTATCATATTATCCAATAAATAATATGACAAAACAATAAATCAATCACATTCAAAAAGTATTACAATCATGCTGTGTAACATTTCAGATCCAAGTATGATGAGCGCTGCATTGAAAACCGGAGGGATTTAGCTAACAACCTTTCTCAGTAAACTATTGTGCTTCTCTCTTAATGAAATTGCAGTAGGTATGGTATCAGAGTTCACAACTTGGCTTTGTTACTGAGATGGCTTTACACATGATCTATTTTTTTCCATGTCAGAATGGCTATTTAGGAAGAATACAATAGTGAGGATGCAAAAAATAATGATCTGAGCAGCTTTTATGTGAAATATGTTAATTCAGTGATGTCTTAACCTTTCATTTTGTTTAGAGATAATAATTGCTTTTGTAGAAGTATTGCTAGGAATCTGTATTTAATTCTTCATTTTGTCTGAATAACCTTCCAAAGGGATCAGGGAATTACTTGATGTTTAAAAACAGGTATACCTACAAGGCACTGAGACGAGGTAGGGATAATGTGAAATATAGGTTTTATAATTATGCATCTATAGCTGAAAGTAATAAGAGGGTTCATGCCATAGTTGTAAAATAGGGTGAAATGAAAGGTTTAAATGAATGATAAAAGCAGTCATAGGTTAACTTTTAATGCTACAGGCTATTAATTTTGTTACTGAAGGCATGCTCTGTATATCTTTATATAGCTTTTTGTTAGATACTAAGTTCCTCAAGGTAGGACTGTGGCTACCTCTAATTATAAAGTGCCTTGCAAAATGGAGTCTTAGTTGAACTTGGGGCCGCTGGTCATTACTGTAACACAAAAAACAACTATGCAGACAAATTCAGACTAAAAAATAAAGACACAAATTTTAACAGTGAGCATACTTAATAGAGCCGAGGGAAAATTGGAATTTTGGGGCCAAATTGGGTTGAAACATTTTTTTCCAACATTTTTGATCAAAACAAAACATTTTTGACATCGCCAAACTGAAACATTTCATTTCAGTTTGTTGAAATGGACTGACATTTTATTTCAAGTCAGTTCAGCATTAAACCGTATTTTCCTTTGGTGCTACTGTGCCTCATGCATGCATGACACGATTGCCTGCAATACCAGGGGACAGACTCAATGACCTAGGAGGTCCCTTCCAGACCTATGTGTGGTGCCCCCATTTCTTCCTGGGGCTCCACCAGACTACATCTCCATTATGCACCTGCAGTCAGTTGGTTCTTTTGATGTATCACATGGGTCGGTCAGAGGGGAAAGGTAGTTCAGCCAAAGAGCACCAGCTAAAGGGGAGAATGAGGACATGAGACACGCAAACTGCAACTCCCATGAGGCACCATAGGCAGAGGCAGTTAGATATCAAACTGACTTGAAACCAAACACTGTGGTTTAGTACAACAAACATTCATGGAAGATAGGTCAATGGCTATTAGCCAAGATGTTGAGGGACATATCCCTATGCTCTGGGTTCCCCTAAACCTCTTTGTGTCCCTAGAAGCTGGGACTGGACAACAGGGAATGGATAACTCGATAAATTGCCCTGTTCTGGTCACTCACTCTGATGCATCTGGTACTGGCCACTGTGTTGGAAGACAGGATACTGGGCTAGATGTACCATTGGTTGGATCAAGCATGTCCATTTTTATGTTCTTATCTTAGTCAGGAATAGTTTTGGTTTCCTCTTGCTTTGTGTTGAAATGAAAATTAGCAATGATTATTGTTTGTACTTCTGTAACATTTTTAATCTAGAGATCTCAGTGAACATGATCAACAAATATTAATTAAGCTACACAATGTGCCAGCGAGATTTCTTCCCATTTTCCAGAGGAAGAAACTGAAATACAATAGCATAATGTGAATTGCTGGAAGTAACACAGTGAGCTTGTTGCATTGCTGGGAATAGAGGCCATATCTCCTGACTTTTGGTCCTAGGCTTAAGTAACAAGTCTATCCTTCCCCTTTCTTCCTCTAAGGCCCTGCTTCAGGAAAGTTTCTCTATTCAGGATAACACTTAAACACATGCTTAAGTCATGTGGAATTTAAAAGCATAATGACAATTCAGTAGGCGTTCAAGTGCTTTCCTACATCAGGGCCTAAATTAGTAGTTACTTCACTGGTTTAGGTAAAGTAAGAACCCTCAAGCTTTTATCTTTTTCTTACAGACTCCAGAATGTTAAATTTATAAAAAGTTGAATGCAGTTGGGGCCCAGAACAGGGGAATCTCATAGTCCCTTTGTGATAGCGTATTCAGTGGCCAAGCAGTCTAGTGGCTAGATCATTGGGTGTGTGTGGGGGGGTTCCTTTTCCCTCAGTTCTTCCACCTGTGTGTATGTGTGTGGGGGTGAGGAGTCAGGATGCTTTCCTGGGCTGCTCCCTATGCAAGTCTTTAAGTTTGGTATGTGGCCCAAGTAGTCCAGTTTCCCCGCAGTTGGGGATTAGCTGTCAGTTCCCCTTAGCAGGGGAAGACTTACTTGTTTCCCACGGCTGAGTGGCTGGCAGGGTGCCAGTCTGTGCCTTCAGGCAGGCAAGCAGAAAGCTCCTTCCTCTTCGCCAGTCAGCTCCTGACTGAGCCAGGCTCCCTTCTTTTCCCCCTCCTCCAGGCCTGGCATTGGCTGTAGGTATAACAAGGGTGGGGCTACCTGAACCCACAGGTTCTCTTTAACCCCTGATGTGCCAGTAGCAGTCTCTCTGCTCCTTCGCACATCCCCCCCCCCACACCCCATCTGGGGTCTGCCCTCCCTCCAACTGCCCTCCACCATCCCGGCAGAAGAAGTCTGCATTTAGATGGGCTCTCCTGGCCCGGTGCTGGATGCAGAAGGAGAAGGGTTGGAGTGAAAGGTACCACCTCATTATTCTGGGGTTTGCGTCCTTCATAGCATGCAGCCAGTGGAGAGGGGCATGGTCAGTGACTAGAGTAAAGTGTGTGCCTAGAAGATAATAACAGAGTGAGTCCGCAGCCCATTTTACCACCAAGGCTTCCTTATCAATTACAGAGTAGGCCTTCTCCCTCGGGAACAGCTTTCTACTAATGTAGAGGATTGGGCATTCGTTGCCTCACACTACCTGAGATAGAACGGCTCTTAGGCCAGCGTCCAAGGCATCTGCCTATAACAAGAACTCCTTAGTGAAGTCAGGGCTATACAAGATGGGTTCCTGACAGAGCTGGGCTTTCAGAGTTTGAAATGCCTCCTCACAGACTCTGGTCCACTGGATCCTTTTAGGACTCTCATTCTTGAGGAGATCTGTAAGCGGGGCCGCAATGGAGGAGAATCTTGGGATAAAGCGGCGGTAGTAACCAGCCAGTCCTAGAACCTGGCATACTTGCTTTTTTGAGGAAGGAGTGGGGCACAGCTGGAGTGCCTGGACTTTGCCAATCAAGGGCATGTGCCTTTTTCCAACATGTATCTGAGGTAGGTGGTCTCATCCTTCCCGAGGCAACGTTTAGCGGCGTTCACCATCAGGCCAGCTTCTTTGAAGGACTGTAGCACTGCGGCCACATGTTTTAAGTGGTTTGGCCAGTTGCAACTATAAATTACCATGTCATCTAGGTAAACAGCTGTATACTGGCTATGGAGGTGGAGAACATGGTCCATTTGTCACTGAAATGTGGCAGGGGCGCCATGCGAACCGAAGGGCATGGTCTGGAACTGGAAAAGCCTGAAGGGGGTGGGGAAAGCTGTCTTTTCCTTGGATTCAGGTGTGAGGAGGATCTGCCAATGTCCCTTTTTTAAGTCCAGGGTGGTGATAAACTCCACCGTTCCTAGCCAGTCAAGTAGCTCATCAACACATGGCATTGAGTATGCATCAAACTTTGATACTGCGTTGACCTTGCGGAAGTCAATGCAAAAGCGAGTACTACCATCGAGTTTTGGGACTAGTACCACAGGGCTTTTCCAGTCACTGAAAGACTCCTCAGTCACTCCCAATGCTGGCATTAACTGGAGTTCCTGTCGCACATCTCTCTTAGTTTCTGGGGAAAGAGCCGAGGGTTTTACCTGACCTTAGCTCCTGGTTCTGTCTGGATATGGTGGATTATCCCAAAACCCAATGCGAGTACCCGCTTTTGCATTGACTTCCACAAGGTCAACGCAGTATCAAAGTTTGATGCCTGGTTGGATTGAAAAGAATGAAGAGAATGCAGTGATCAGTTGCTGTGCCTGACTTCTCTGCTCTGGGGTAAGATTGTCTCCAATCTTGACCCCTCCTGGAGTTGAAGCTTCAGCAACCTGGGGGCCTAGTTCAGGCTTTGGAGGATAGGTAGTTATTAGTAAGAATTCCTGGGCTTTCCATGGTTTTAAAAAGGTTCACATGGTAGATTTGTTTTACCTTACATTTATTGGGTTGCTTTATCTCATAGTTCACATGCTGGATCACCTCATATGGCCCTTGCCACCAGGCGTGACCTCTTTCCAGCAGGGCTGAGGTACCAAGAGCTAGTGTTGAACCTCTTTGGTCTGTGGGTCCTTCTCTAAATGGTAGAAATGGTCACCTTGAATCTCAAAATGTGGGAACCGTGCCACTTGATGGTGTTCAATGGTCTCCCCATTCACTGTCACCACCTGCGCGTATGCATGACTCAGTGCGTCATCCACCTGTTGTTTTCCCACAAAGTCAGAGAGGTGAGTCAGAATCTCTAGTTGAGATAGCGGGGATGGCTTCCCTTCTGGCTGGGAGGGCACTGAAGAATGGAATGTCCCTTCACCACGGTCTGCAACCTCCCCAACACCTGCGAGGGTTGCTGCTTCAGGTCGACCTGTGGTTGGAGGTAGGGCCCGTTGCCCATCGGAAGGGGGTCTCACCAACTTGGTTAACAATTCTCCAAAATAGCTCCAGTGCCTGCTTAAAATAACAGGGTAGGCAAGTGTTGGGGCCAGCCCAACCAACAGGGGCTCTTTATGTCTCCCCACCATTAAAGCCACGTCAGTGGGGTAGACCCTCATGTCCCCATGCACGCACTGTAACATGATGGTGCCTTGAGTTGGGCTGAGATTAGGCACCACCGTACATTGTACCAGGGTCTGGGCTGAGTCGACTAGCCCCACTTCTTCTATCCCATTCACCATCAGTGGGATGGTCAACTTTGCAGGGTCCCGAAGGCATACTCGTGGAGTCCAGATCTTCCCAAAGCTACATTCCAGGTACAGAGAGACCAGTATCCAAATCTGCCACACGTGAAACACCAATCCTGATTTTGGGTGCTGCGTGGGGTTTCCTCCCTGGGTACCCGGATGGCCTGGTCACGATCCCCGAGTTCTGGGCCAAGCAAGGGCCATTCCTGGGTCTCCCAAACAGGGGCGTGGGTAAACGGCTCTGGGCCTCTGAGTTGGGGCAGCCTCCTGGAGTTGAATCCATGAGCCCTCCAGAGCCCAGGTAGTTGGGGAGGATGCCGATGTTCCTCACGATTCTGGGGTCCGTGGGTGGCGCCGTCCTTTAGTGGCCCAGGGCTTTTGGTTCCAGTCGACCCCGAAGGGGGTGTCATCACAGGGGACTTGGTGGCTAGGTAGTTCTCCATTAGTTGAATGGCATCCGTCATGGTGTTGGGGTGATGCTGCAACACCCATTTTCTTCCCCCAGGGAGTAGGATCTAGACAAACTGCTCTAGCGGGACCCGTTCAGTGACCTGCGCCCCCATCTTTGCCTCTGGATTGAGCCATCTCCAGCATGAGTTGCACAGCTTCTGGGTGACCAGGCGGAGTCGGCCCCCAGCAGGTACTGGTCTGCCAGGAAGCATTGCCGGAACGTTTCCTCCAGAATATCTAGGGCATCAAGGATTACTGCCTTTACCTGGGAATAGTCATGGCCTACAGTGGGGTCTAGATAGAGCATGATATGCAGTCAGTGCTATCCTGGTTAGGTATGGGGCCAGCACTGCCACCCATTCTTCTCAGGGCCACCGAACTACCATGGCTACCTGCTCAAAAGTCTCTAAGAAAGCCTTTGGGTCATCATCAAGCCCTATTTTGGTGAGCCTGCTGGGACGGGGTTAGGCAGCTCTGTTCGAGCAGCGGGTTGCAAAATGGAGGCCTCCTGTTGGATCTGCTGCTGCTGTTGGGTTGCCAATTTGCGAATTATCTGTTGCTGCTGCATGGCCATCTGCTGCAGGAATTGCTATTGCTGTTGTTGCTGGTGGGTGGTTTGCTCAGCCACCCATTTCAGCAGCGGTTCCAACTCCATTTAAGGGTTTGCTCTCAGAGCTGTGTGTGTGTGTAATTCCCTTCAGCAGGGACTAGGGCTCATGGCCGCATTTTCCACCATTTGTGATAGAGTCTTCAGTGACCGGGCAGCCTAGTGGCTAGATTGTAGGGTGGGGGGGGCTGTAAGGGGACCTGACATCTCCTTTTCCCTCAGTTCCTGGCCCAGGGTCTTGTGCCGCTCACACCTCAAAGTAGTGGGGCTGGATCTATCTCCCAGCTGTGAGGAGGGGTTTAGGATGCTTTCCTGGGCTGCTCCCTATGCAAGTCCTCAAATTTGGTATGTGCCCCCAGTAGTCCAGTTCCCCCACAGTTGGGACTTATCTGTAGGTTTCCCTTAGCAGGGGAAGTCTTAACAGGGGAAGACTTACTCATTTCCTGTGGCTGGCAAGGTGCCAGTCTGTGCCTTCAGGCAGGCAAAGAGAGAGCTCCTGCCTCTTCGCCAGTCAGGCCCTGACTGAGCCAGGCTCCTTTCTTTTCTCCCTCCTCCAGGCCTGGCATTGGCTGCAGGTATTACGGGGTGTGGCTAGCTGAACCCACAGGTTTTCTTTAACCCGTGATGTGACAGGCAGCAGTCTCTCTGCCCCTTCACACCCAGTATATTGGAGTGAATGGGTAGACACATCAGTGTCTAGGCCACCCCCTGGAAAGTGCTGAATTAGGAATAAGTGTGTATAATGAGATGGTTGCCTATTCACACTCTTCCCAGGGAATCCACTGGTTGTGACTCCAAAGACTGAGATAGGGAGGTAGCTAGGTATGTTGGGGTTAAACTGAGAAGTATTTGAAGGGAAGCAGCCCAGGCTTGATAAGGAAATCCTATTAGATTACAATAATTTGCATTAATATTTTAGTTTTTGTATCCAAAAGTTTCTAATACTTCCTCCATGATCTCTTTCTCTTCCATCAAGTGATACAGACTTCTTGTTTTTCATAGCGTAATCATATCAGAGACCCACAATCTGCTAAACCCCTGAATCAAGCCATATAGCTAAGTTAAGTCATAGTAGTTACATGACAAAATCCAACATTCCGTCTACTCAGTATATTATCATTTGATTTGGAGAACATATATGACTAGATGAGGACATCACAACGTATCTAAGATGAGATCTGGAAATGATCTAAAGTGTCTGTCACCTCCAGGTTAGAAACTGTAAGTCTTTGTATCCAGGACTGAAGATAGAGACATAACAAAAAATCTGCCAATTCCTTCTGGGTTCTGAAGCAGAGGGGAGTGCTGATTAGTTCTGGAAGAACCTAGAGGAGGCTCACCACAACATATTGGTGAATTAAAAAACTGTCAGGATAATATCTTGGAGGACTTCATTTTTCCTTAAAATTGAGCAGATTTAGGACTTCAGTTTAAGGGAGGGAAATAAATTCTCTACTACATAGCTCTAATATCTAGATCTTTGCAAGGTGTTGGAGGCAATTAACTAAATAAGAACATAAGAACGGCCGTACCAGGTCAGACCAAAGGTCCATCTAGCCCAGTATCTGTCTACCGACAGTGGCCAATGCCAGATGCCACAGAGGGAGTGAACCTAACAGGCAATGATCAAGTGATCTCTCTCCTGCCATCCATCTCCATCCTCTGACGAACAGAGGCTAGGGACACCATTCTTACCCATCCTGGCTAATAGCCATTTATGGACTTAGCCACCATGAATTTATCCAGTCCCCTTTTAAACATTGTTATAGTCCTAGCCTTCACAACCTCCTCAGGTAAGGAGTTCCACAAGTTGACTGTGCGCTGCATGAAGAATAACTTCCTTTTATTTGTTTTAAACCTGCTGCCTATTAATTTCATTTGGTGACCCCTAGTTCTTGTATTATGGAAATAAGTAAATAACTTTTCCTTATCCACTTTCTCAACATCACTCATGATTTTATATACCTCTATCATATCCCCCCTTAGTCTTCTCTTTTCCAAGCTGAAGAGTCCTAGCCTCTTTAATCTTTCCTCGTATGGGACCCTCTCCAAACCCCTAATCATTTTAGTTGCCCTTTTCTGAACCTTTTCTAGTGCTAGAATATCTTTTTTGAGGTGAGGAGACCACATCTGTACACAGTATTTGAGATGTGGGCGTACCATGGATTTATATAAGGGCAATAATATATTCTCAGTCTTACTCTTTATCCCCTTTTTAATGATTCCTAACATCCTGTTTGCTTTTTTGACTGCCTCTGCACACTGTGTGGACATCTTCAGAGAACTATCCACGATGACTCCAAGATCTTTTTCCTGGCTTGTTGTAGCTAAATTAGCCCCCATCATATTGTATGTATAGTTGGGGTTATTTTTTCCAATGTGCATTACTTTACATTTATCCACATTAAATTTCATTTGCCATTTTGTTGCCCAATCACTTAGTTTTGTGAGATCTTTTTGAAGTTCTTCACAATCTGCAAACTTCGCCACTCACTGTTTACCCCTTTCTCCAGATCATTTATGAATAAATTGAATAGGATTGGTCCTAGGACTGACCCTTGGGGAACACCACTAGTTACCCCTCTCCATTCTGAGAATTTACCATTAATTCCTACCCTTTGTTCCCTGTCTTTTAACCAGTTCTCAGTCCATGAAAGGACCTTCCCTTTTATCCCATGACAGCTTAATTTACGTAAGAGCCTTTGGTGAGGGACCTTGTCAAAGGCTTTCTGGAAATCTAAGTACACTATGTCCACCGGATCCCCCTTGTCCACATGTTTGTTGACCCCTTCAAAGAACTCTAATAGATTAGTAAGACACGATTTCCCTTTACAGAAACCATGTTGACTATTGCTCAATAGTTTATGTTTTTCTATGTGTCTGACAATTTTATTCTTAACTATTGTTTCGACTAATTTGCCCGGTACCGACGTTAGACTTACCCGTCTGTAATTGCCGGGATCACCTCTAGAGCCCTTTTTAAATATTGGCGTTACATTAGCTAACTTCCAGTCATCAGGTACCGAAGCCGATTTAAAGGACAGGTTACAAACCTTAGTTAATAGTTCCGCAACTTCACATTTGAGTTCTTTCAGAACTCTTGGGTGAATGCCATCTGGTCCCGGTGACTTGTTAATGTTGAGTTTATCAATTAATTCCAAAACCTCCTCTAATGACACTTCAATCTGTGACAGTTCCTCAGATTTGTCACCTACAAAAGCCAGCTCAGGTTTGGGAATCTCCGTAACATCCTCAGCCATGAAGACTGAAGCAAAGAATCCATTTAGTTTCTCCGCAATGACTTTATCGTCTTTAAGCGCTCCTTTTGTATTTTGATCGTCAAGGGGCCCCACTGGTTGTTTAGGAGGCTTCCTGCTTCTGATGTACTTAAAAAACATTTTGTTATTACCTTTGGAGTTTTTGGCTAGCCGTTCTTCAAACTCCTCTTTGGCTTTTCTTATTACACTCTTGCACTTAAGTTGGCAGTGTTTGTGCTCCTTTCTATTTGCCTCACTAGGATTTGACCTCCACTTTTTAAAGGAAATCTTTTTATCTCTCACTGCTTCTTTTACATGGTTGTTAAGCCACGGTGGCTCTTTTTTAGTTCTTTTACTGTTTTTCTTAATTTGGGGTATACATTGAAGTTGGGCCTCTATTATGGTGTCTTTAAAAAGGGCCCATGCAGCTTGCAGGGATTTCACTTTAGTCACTGTACCTTTTAAGTTTTGTTTAACTAACCCCCTCATTTTTGTATAGTTCCCCCTTTTGAAATTAAATGCCACAGTGTTGGGCTGTTGAGGTGTTCTTCCCACCACAGGGATGTTGAATGCTATTGTATTATGGTGACTATTTCCAAGTGGTCCTGCTATAGTTACCTCTTGGACCAGCTCCTGCGCGCCACTCAGGATTAAATCTAGATTTGCCTCTCCCCTTGTGGGTTCCCGTACCAGCTGCTCCATGAAGCAGTCATTTAAAGTATCGAGAAATTTTATCTCTGCATTTCGTCCTGAAGTGAAATGTTCCCAGTCAATATGGGGATAATTGAAATCCCCCACTATTATTGGGTTCTTAATTTTGATAGCCTCTCTAATTTCCCTTAGCATTTCATCATCACTATTACTGTCCTGGTCAGGTGGTCGATAATAGATCCCTAATGTTATATTTTTATTAGAGCATGAAATTTCTATCCATAGAGACTCTAAGGAACCTGTGGATTTGCTTAAGATTTTTACTTCATTTGAATCTACATTTTCTTTCACATATAGTGCCACTCCTCCCCCTGCACAACCTGTTCTGTCCTTCCGATATATTTTGTATCCCGGAATGATTGTGTCCCATTGATTGCTCTCAGTCCACCAGGTTTCTGTGATGCCTATTATATCAATATCCTCCTTTATCACAAGGCACTCTAGTTCACCCATCTTATTATTTAGACTTCTAGCATTTGTGTACAAGCACTTTAAAAACTTGTCCCTGTTTATTTGTCTGCCCTTTTCTGATGTGCCAGATTCTTTTTTATGTGACTGTTTATCATCTGATCCGGCCCTTACATTATCCTCTTCCGTCCTCTGCTCCTGACTATAACCTGGAGATTCTCTATCATCAGATTCTCCCCTAAGAGAAGTCTGTGTCCGATCCACATGCTCCTCTGCAGCAGTCGGCTTTCCCCCATCTCCTAGTTTAAAAACTGCTCTACAACCTTTTTAATGTTTAGTGCCAGCAGTCTGGTTCCACTTTGGTTTAGGTGGAGCCCATCTCTCCTGTATAGGCTCCTCCCATCCCAGAAGTTTCCCCAGTTCCTAATGAACGTGAACCCCTCCTCTCTACACCATCATCTCATCCACGCATTGAGACTCTGAAGCTCTGCCTGCCTACCTGGCCCTGCGCGTGGAACTGGGAGCATTTCTGAGAATGCCACCATAGAGGTCCTGGATTTCAGTCTCTTCCCTAGCAGCCTAAATTTGGCTTCCAGGACATCTCTCCTACCCTTCCCTATGTCATTGGTACCTACATGTACCACGACCACCGGCTCCTCCCCCGCACTACACATAAGTCTGTCTAGATGCCTCGAGAGATCTGCAACTTTTGCACCAGGCAGGCAAGTCACCATACGGTTCTCCCGGTCATCACAAACCCAGCTATCTATGTTTCTAATAATCGAATCTCCCATTACTAACACCTGCCTTTTCCTAGAAACTGGATTTCCCTCCCCCGGAGAGGTAACCTCAGTGCGAGAGGCAACCCCAGCACCATCTGGAATGAGGGTCCCAACTACGGGAAGGTTTCCCTCTGCTCCCATTGACTGCTCTGCTTCCCTGGTCCATTCTTCCTCCTCAACAGTGCAGGGGCTGTCTGAGCAGAGGTGGGACAATTCTACAGTGTCCTGGAAAGCCTCATCAACATACCTCTCTGCCTCTCTTAGCTCCTCCAGTTCCGCCACCCTGGCCTCCAAAGTCCGTACATGGTCTCTGAGGGCCAGGAGCTCCTTGCACCGACTGCACACATACGCCACCCACCCACAGGGCAGGTAATCATACATGCAACACTCAGCGCAATCAACTGGATAGCCCCCACTCTGCTGCTGGGCTTCCGCCTGCATTGTCTCCTAGTTAATGGAAGGGTGGTTTACAGAAATGGATTTTGAAATGTGGTTTGATTTATAGGTTTTAAGGGGACTACAGGGGAAGGGTTAGGCCCAACAAGGGACCCCCGCTCCCTTCCCACTCCCCTGCCAAACTCCCTGTTAGCAGCCCCTGTTCGCAAAGCTCCCTGGTCGCTTGTGTGCGGCTTTATAAAGCCCTGGCCTCAGTGAATGCCCCGCCCACTGATTAAGGCTCAGCCAATTACCAGAGGCTTCGAGCTTTCAAACCTTCCTTTGACGCTCACGGCCTCCAACTGCCAGCCACAGCACACGGTCCTTCAAACAAACAAACAAACCCAAGCTCAGCACACAGCAAGTAACCCCCAAACACAAACAAACACACACTACAGACAGTCACTTACCCCACAGATGCTGTATTTGCTCCTCTTTCACCTGGAGAACTCCCTGTTAGCAGCCCCTGTTCGCAAAAAATAACTTCTGCTAACTTTCTATGCCTCTTCTCTTCCAGGTCCCTGAAGAGTCTTCATTGTAAATTTAAAGACAATAACCACACATTTTAACACAGGAGAGACAAAAATTACCAAAAAAATGCCATAGTGGGTAGGATTTTCAATTGTGCTCAACTGGTTTAGGAGCACATTCTAGGTAGGATTTTCAGAAGCCCCTGAGTGACTTAGGAGCACAAATCCCATTAATTTAAGGGAATTTGTGCTCCTGAATTACTCAGGGACTTCTGAAAATTCTACCCAGTATGTCTCAGTTACCAGTGCATAATAAACCTGCCAGCCTTTTTATGGTTGATGAGTTGCTAGCTTATTACTCTTGGGATTTCAAGAGTATCACTTGTAATGATTAAGTAATAGGAGAAGAGCTTAATCTCTTACAGTTTGTCTATAAGAAAATGATCAAGTTTATCTGCTTTTGCTGCTCTTTTGAGATTAGGAAATCAAAACATTTCAGTGTAAGTTTAGATCTGTAGTCTTGTCTTGAAGGAACAAGTTCATAAATATGTGGGAAGCTGCAGAAGGAAAATTGTGGCAAAATCAGTAGCAAACTGCCATTCATTAGAGAGAATTATCAGCATCCCCCAAGTCTGTATTTTTCCATTTCCACAGGGTCTGCTACTTGTCTTGGTTTTCTGCGATCAAGATTTAGGTTAGATATTAGGAAAATGTTTCTAACTATAAGGATAGTTAAAGCCCTGGAACAGATTACCTACAGTGGCTGTGAAAACTCTGTTGTTGGAGGTTTTTAAGAACAGAGAAGGCAAACACCTGTTAGTCAAGGTCTAGATATACTTATTCCTGTGTTAGGGTGTGGGACAGGACTAGATAACTTCTTGAGGTCCCTTCTTGCCCTACATTTCTGTGACTTCTAAGATGAAATAGAATTGCTACTGAGTCATACTAGTTGGTAGGTTCAGTTAACTCCAACCAGGGTATAAAAGGGTTATCTCAGGGGCCCAAAGTAGGATCTATGATCCAAAGATTCGGCAGTGGGGAAAAAATTCTATCAATAGCCAACATTTGGAAAAGAGTTTAGGCTGAGATTTATTCCTGGCATTTATATTACAGTGGTGCCTAGATGGTCCACAGTGCAAGGCTCTGTATAAACACACAGTAAGGCAAAGTCCTTGCCCCAAAGAGCTTACTTCTAAATAGACAAGACCGACAAAGGCTGGGAGAAAGGAACTATTATGTACAGATGAGGAATTGAGGCACAAAGATATTAAGGAATTTGTTCAAGGTCACAAAGGAAGTCTGTGACAGAGCTGGAATCTGAACACAAATATTCTAACCCTCCATCAAGTGCCTAAACTCACCCAGTGTTAAGTAATGTGATCATCCTCATATGGGCCATCTGTTGTAATATTGTGCTCGGGAGTTGGTGATTGGAATTGAATATCCACTGATGATGACGTGTCCAGGACACAATTACACTTTCGTTACTGTTGTTATGTGAGGCAGCAATAGGTGGCGCTGTTGCATGTAATCTTCCAAATTCTTTTTCTTAGTATGTAAGCATATTTTTGTTCTTGACAGGGGTGGCTCCAGGCCCCAGCACGCCAAGCGCGTGCTTGAGGCGGCATGCCGTGGGGGGTGCTTTGCCAGTCGCCGGGAGGGCGGCAGGCAGCCTTTGTTGGCTTGCCTGCGGAGGGTCCGCTGCTTCGGTGGAGCATCCGCAGGACCAGCGGACCCTCCACAGGCACGCCTGCGGGAGGTCCATCGGAGCTGTGGGACCAGCGACCGGCAGAGCGCCCCCCGTGGCATGCCGCTGTGCTTGGGGTGGCAAAACGTTTAGAGCTGCCCCTGGTTCTTGAGATGACATGATGTGGTGTTATTAGTTTGAGGTTATTCAAGTTTTTTGTAGTGGGAGATGGAGCTGTGTGAGCAGCAGCAGAATTTCCTTTGTGCCCTGGACTCTGCTTAGAGTCCATTCTTGAGGTAGAGTTGCTCCCTGGGATCTGGGCATTGGTATTGGGCTGAGATTCCTTGTCCAAGAGAATGTCCAGCAAGCTATTGGACCATCCCAAGTCAGCATTGTGTACATATATGAATAAATCAAGTTATACCTAGAATATACTCAGATTCCACATCACTGATTTTTTCTTCACTGTGAAGTCAACCAGCAAGGCCTTGGACATCTGCTACCACTCAACAGAGGGCTGGCAATGGTTTCAGAATATGTCAGAAGAAAGGGCAACATTATACATGATGTTTTTAATTGCCAATAGTGGCAAACCCCAGAAAGGGATATGTAATGTTTATAGTTCAGTAGTAGTTTGGGCATAGAATCTGTTTATTCTGTTAACTTGGCTATTGTCTGTATAAAGTTGCATCTTTTACATTTATAGTTTCTAGTTATAATGTACAGAAATTTAGCTATATCTGATCTGTATAATGGTTAATGTGTAATAATTTGATCCATGGGGAAAAAGCCCACTTAACAGGAGAGAGGATATTATAGAACAGTGGTTGGACTAAAGCTGAAATTGTATTATTTTACTGGTGTCCCCTTCCATTTAGAGGGGAGAAGGTAGGGTGACCAGACAGCAAATGTGAAAAATCAGGATGGGGATGGGGGGTAATAGGAGCCTCTATAAGAAAAAGACCCAAAAATTGGGACTGTCCCTATAAAATTGGGACATCTGGTCACCCTAGGAGAAGCGCAACTCTTTATTCCAAACAAATAATTCTGTGATTTACTGTATCAGCATTATGAGAGATTACTTAACCAAAGTGTGTTACAAAAATGAGAAGAGATGAATTGGGGTGGTGGGGAGGGAGTATTAGGTGGAAAAAGGTTGGATTTAGATGTGTTTTTTAAAAAAATGGGGGCGGGGGGAGAAACTGATAACAGCATAACAAGTACAGGGGAGCATGGAAAATGAACTTGAACTACATTTAAATTTAATCTGATGGAGAACTTTTTATAGAGGGAAGTCTTACAGATTATTAAAGATGTCTAAAATACATCTTGCATTGTAGATCTTACACCTGTGAAATTTCATTGGATGGATAAATTATTCTGGGCAGGGGACCAAAAGGAAGTTGCCAAGTGACAGCCATATGACAAGAGAATAAGAATTTATTGTAGCCAAAAGGACATAGATCCAAATTTAAAAAAAAATCATGAGTAATAATTTTGTTAGCTTCCCCTTATTAGAAGTGAACCAATATTTGAAATACCCATTGAGGTTAACAATTTAATTTAATCTTCTGGGGATGATATTTTTCAGTGATGAATAATACATCTGTGTAGATGGCTGGAATGAAGTTTTTAATTAATCTGTTACTTGAGGTTAAAGTAAATTAATTTCATAACTCTTACCAAAAAACATGTGTAGTTGAGTTTGATTTAATCTTAATGATTGAGAGAAAAGAGGGATACAAGTTCCAGAAATAATGAGTATGATATATACGATCTAAAACTAGAGCTAGAAGTCCAAATATGAGGAAGGACAACCAATAGCCTGCACTGGATTTGACAAAATGAATAAAAAATATGAGAACAGTTAGTCCAATGGATAAGGGTAGATTTTTATTAATACCACAAACTCTTATAATCATCCCATTGTTTTCAAATTCTTGCAAGAATATGAGCAGTTAAAAATGCAGAAAGTTTTTAAAAAATGTGATACAATTATTAACTGATAAAAGGAAATCAGAGATGTCAAAGACTTAGTAGATCTTGTGGCCAATCCCAGGATTGTTCTCTATGGTATACTTTCTAGTGTTGCCCAGTTCTGCTTTATATATCCTGAGCAATAGGCATTCCATTACTGCTCTTGGAACGTTTGGTTCATTTAATGGATTTGACTGACAAAATTCCATGCCATGTTGTATCTGTGCGGTCCCAGGATATTAGAGACAAAATGGGTGAGGTAATAATGTCTTTTATCGAGCCAACTTCTGTTGGTGAGAGACTCAAGGTTATGTAGAGCTCTTGTTTTTATAAGCTTGAAAGCTTCTGTTTCTCACCACAGAAGTTAGTCCAATAAAATATATTACCTCGCCCACCTTGTTGCTCTTTCAGCAGTCTAGCTCTCTGTATTCACAACCCTGTGACAATTACATTATTGGTAATAACAGTAAGATGGTATAGTATTCATTCAGCTTGGCAAAATAACATTTCCAGGCAACTCTCTCAGATTGAAATGGGCTTGTTTCCTGTTTATTTAGAGGTTTTTTTATTTTTCTTAGATAAACATTAAGAGTGACTCCAATACAAAGCAGGCTTGCTTCAGAATCTTTTCAATATTAAAACATTGTTATAAAATCTCATCTATGATAGAATAATTAAATAACCCTAAGGGCATAATAGGAAAATACTTTAAACTCCTCTTCTTAGTGAAAACAATTTCTCTTGCCTCCTACACAAGAAGAACTTTTGTTAACAGCTGCGACTTTTTTAAAATGACCAGAACATAAAATGTTTTGAATTCCATCTGCTTCCAAAATATGGAAAATTGCCAGGTTTGCATAATCTTATTTGCTTCACAAATTGATGGAAGTCTATATATTTAGTGGAAGGGACAAATCTCACAACAACTTAGAATGAGTGGACAGTGAGTTTAAGTATAAAATAATTGCTGATGAACAAACCGCTCATCGCTAATGCTCCTCGGTGGCATCTGAACATACATTCTTCCTTGGTTTGTCCTTGGCTGAAGACTGCACAATGTGAACTTTTTAAAGTCTATCATCCTGAGATCCACCATTTGTTTTTTCTCTTACACGTCTAACATTCGATATGGCTGTAAGCATCATACTTGTTCTTAATCCATGGGGGTAGGCATGTCATCTCTTCCAAGGTGAGTACCCATTTGTTCATAGTTATTTAGTAGGAAGCGTTCATGAAATACCAATTACCCTCATACGAGAGCCAAACTGTGTGACTTATATAATGGATGCGAGTTCCAATAGTCCAACAAATGAGAAACCTGAGGTCTTAAACCCTATATTCAGGCATTGTGCAGCCTGTGGTCTTTTCTCTCCAACACTGATGACCACTTATTGTATGCTGTATAACATATAGAAGGCAAACTGTAAAGTACCATAAAGACATTTCACTGTGTGTGCATCCTTTTTATAGGGGAATACTCCATTTACCCATTGTCAGACAAAATTTCGGTAGTAATTATAAGTGCTTAACCCACATAAAGATTTTTATGCAGGCTATACTATTTTATTACAGAAATTGCATTATACTTAACGACTGATGACCTTATCTTACTGCACTAATGTTTTTTCATTAAAATTAAACATCCTGTTATATAGGCAGGAACTAGAAAGAATGGCAGGAATGGGGAAAAGTTCACAATATACCATGTGCAGCAGCTGTCTTTAATGGGGGCAGGGAGGAAGCTAGTAATGCGCCATTTTTCAATTTATTACTGTGTCAGATTGGAAAATTTAAACTAGAATTAAATGGATGGGAGCTACTGATACATTGTCATTTTACAGCGTAGATGGCTTCAACTGCTGAGCTATTGTACCTACTTTGGGTAACTTACAGCTGTTGCTTGGTCTGTATGCAAGCTTTTACATGTGGGATATATTAATCCTCAAGGCAGATTATTGAATGCATTTCCAGACACCAGAACAGCCAATATTTCTTCTGTCATGTCCAGCCTACTCCTGTTTGCTACAATGTTATCTCTGTTGTTAGAGATCTCTTATTTATATTAAATGCTGATTATTAAGAAGTTAAATTTTATGTTTCACTTAAAATAATGACAGTGGGAAATTGTCAACAGCAGGGCGATCACTGCAAAAACAATTAATGATTTCAATTTTTTTTGATAGAGATAACAAGCACAGTGGTGCATAAGGTTAAATTTCAGTAATATAAATTACAAATTTGGGGGGGGAGCTACATGTTTTACATATAAATGATTATTATTTTGGTAGTGCTTAGAGGTATCAGCTGGATCAAGGCCAAATTGTGATATGCACTTCACTAACATGGAGGAAAAAACCTCCACAATGAGGTTTTAATCCAATTTCTCTGCAGACAAAGGTCCTGATCTTAGAATGCCTTATTGCTCGGGGTAGCAAGTATTCAGCATCTTCTATGATCTGTTCCAAATTCTTTGTCCATGAAAGTTTTCATTTGCTGGCCACATTGGGTGTTGTACAGTGGTGGCATGCTGTCTCAGAAGGAATTCCCTGTGGAATTGTTCTTTCATTGTCCATGTGGTAAATACTCTTCTGAATCAGCTCAGGATCTTACAACTACTATGATATCTATGAGACTTGTCATGTTCTGGATATGTTTTTTTTTTTTTAAATTTCACTAAGATCGAGCAATAGTGCGGGTAGATATCGAGCTTTTGTCATGGACCAGCCACAGCCTTCTTTGTGTTTGGACTTGACATGCACCTGTCCTTTTGAGGTAAAGGGCCTGTTTTAACACACATCCCTCAGAGGCTAATACAAATAGGTATGTTTCCAAAAGACACTGAAGAAGAACTCTGTCCAGCTGGCCACTCTACTGATGGGCTTGGTGGAACTTCATATTCTCTTGCACTGCACTATTAATAGTATTTTTTT
The DNA here is from genome assembly GCF_020497125.1 of Mauremys mutica. Taxonomy (NCBI): domain Eukaryota; kingdom Metazoa; phylum Chordata; order Testudines; family Geoemydidae; genus Mauremys; species Mauremys mutica. The sequence continues at coordinate 186,859,992 of NC_059072.1, read as the reverse complement.
TTGCAAGATGGAAGAGATCCAGAGCATCTCTGGCTGTGGTGTCCTTCCAAACTGCATCACTTGCTGCAAAAAGAGTTTTTGTAGCCATATACTGCTGATGTGCAAGAGGCAAAGGAAATCCTCTACGCTTTCTACCATTGCTTCTGCAAAGTCTCAATTGAACTGTTCTGAGTGGCTGATGGTCATTAATCTAGGCAGTCTCCACTTGGGGATGGAGTTGTATTTCTTGCTGTGAAGAATCTTCATGTTATTTTCCAGATGATTTGCTTGAATCTGAGTAGAGCTGTCTCCCTTAGTGTTGGTAAGGGAAATTCTACATTTTTCTCGAGATGAGTTTTGGTTTGTCTCACTTACTGAAGTTCTGGAGGTTTTGAGGAAGCTACAGCCAACAATCTGTAAGGTCATACCATGTGAATATCAGCATGGGGTGCAATAACTGAGTGGACAGTGGAAAGTGTTGTGTTTTGTGTTCAAGAAGTCACAGGTTCAAATTCCATCTAATCTGTTGCACAGGTGGTAAATAAGGGGAGTACTGGGACTGCTTCTGGTGAAGATTCAGTTCTTTGTTTTAGGAGGTTTTAGGAGTGTACCAGTTATCAACCTGTTTCCACCCTCTCTATTTAGTTTTTTATTGGAAACACAATTGAAAAGTCCCTTGTGGCTAGACATTTTGTCTTAGATTTTTTTCATCCCTGGCCAGTGTGACTTCAAGCCTGGGCATGGTAAAAATATGTTCTAGTTGTATAAGTTGATGTCCTGGGGATTGATGAAGATAAAGTGTCTGTGTCAACTCTTTTAGAGCTTATTCTTTCAGCTTTGTAAGGTTTTGGTGACATTTCTGCATTCCCCTCTGGGATGGACAGTCATTTTGGAGTGGCTCTACTCTTCCCCCCACCCTCCGAGACACTCAAGGTGTTGTGCTAGATAATTGGGTGGACATATTGTTGAGCCTTTGCAAGGCTATAGAAGGACCAGAAATAGTTGTAGAGCTTACTGTTGGGAGAATAGCAGAGACTGGTCCCTCTCTGCATCCTCAAGACCACCCTTGACCCCAAAGAGACTGAGGGAGAAGACAGGGCCATTGCTATTCCCTATTTGCAACAGCCAATAAAGTAAGCCATGCTGCCGACTACCCCTTTACTAAACACTATGTACACAAGTAAATGCAGGTTCAAGAGCTGACTATATTTGTTGTTTCAATTTCCTGAGACCAAGCAAGAGACACTGCAGCCTTAAGAATTTTTAGTTTTAGTTAGCTAAAAGAAGTGGTTTATAATTGCATTCTAATCTCCACGTTAACGATATACTGACTCCAAACTTGCTACTCTATGAGAATACTTACATGAGAATTTTTGGTGTGGATGCTCTTCAAGGAATACAGTTAGGTATTTTGTTAAGGATTAATGAAGATATAAGAGATGGAAAACTGCTTATTTCATGTGAGTGCCAATTCAGGCAGACCCAGAAGTTCAACCATACCAAAAGTTTAAGGGAATTCTAGGATAATTCTAAGAGAAATAAGGTGATGTTAGTTTTGCATTACCAGCTAATCCACGCCCTGCAATCCATTTGTATATGGAGGCTAGGACTCTTCAGCTTGGAAAAGAGAAGACTAAGGGGGGATATGATAGAGGTATATAAAATCATGAGTGATGTTGAGAAAGTGGATAAGGAAAAATTATTTACTTATTCCCATAATACAAGAACTAGGGGTCACCAAATGAAATTAATAGGCAGCAGGTTTAAAACAAATACAAGGAAGTTCTTCTTCACGCAGCACACAGTCAACTTGTGGAACTCCTTACCTGAGGAGGTTGTGAAGGCTAGGACTATAACAATGTTTAAAAGGGGACTGGATAAATTCATGGTGGCTAAGTCCATAAATGGCTATTAGCCAGGATGGGTAAAAATGGTGTCCCTATCCTCTGTTCGTCAGAGGATGGAGATGGATGGCAGGAGAGAGATCACTTAATCATTGCCTGTTAGGTTCACTCCCTCTGGGGCACCTGGCATTGGCCACTGTCAGTAGACAGATACTGGGCTAGATGGACCTTTGGTCTGACCCGGTACGGCCGTTCTTATGTTCTTATGTTATGACAGAGAAGTAGAATAAAGTAGGGATTCACTGGTGGGATAGCAAGTGACGAAAACAAAACTGTGGATACGAGTGTTAGTAGTAGCTTAAAGGGAGTTGAAGCAGCACTAAGATTTCCCATGCATTGCCTCCTTGGCCATTCTCTTTGGGGCTGTATGTTCTCCATGAATGAATGCTATGAGCTGCTTAGGGAGTCAGCAGCTTCAACCCACCACTTTTCTATAGTCATTGATCATCCTTTGTGCTGGGACTGTGCAGCATGTAGTGAAACCATCTCAGTTCCACCATTTTATTTGTTTAAAAGAAATATTAATAGTAAAGTACTGTGCTGGCTCTGAGGGCTGGGATGGTGTGATAGTGGGAGGCCTCTCATCGTTATAATCTGATGTTGATGGGGGATGGAAGAGCTCATGTCCCAAATTGTTGAGACGTTGAGGATTCCCCTACCTCCAGTTTGCAGGAGGTGGTGTGGCTCCTTCTACTCTCCCCCACTGCAGTTATTAGATTTTGTTTTGGACTGGGAGATTTTCAGCCCTCTAGGCCATGTCCTCTTTTTATCCTCCCCTTCCCCCCACTGGCTCCTGTGCTTCAATCCTTTCTGAATCTATTAGACATGGAAAGAATTTTGGACTGTAGCTAGTGGCACCTCTACCTCTATTGAAGACAGAAAAAAGCTCCAGTGCTTCATTGGCTATTAAAGCACCCTACTGGCTGCTGTGAAGATTTTGGAGGTAGTATTTTTCTAACCAGTATGATTTATAGATCTTTTTGACTGTCTCATTTCACTCCTTTGCTTCACATTTAATTAACAAATGGTTGAACTGCTTAAAATAAAACCCAACCAACCACCACCAGATAACACATAAGTGCTGGGGGAACTTCTGGTGCCTGTGTGAGTAATGTATGTGAGGGCATTGATTTCAGTCACTTGGGAGTCAGTGGGTTGATTTTCAACCTCTAAACATATTGGTGGCAGGACCAGGAGTATCTTTTTCCAAAGTGTTATATCGTTATGAGAATCCATGAAGAGATTAATTTACCCTTGCAGTACAGCTCAGGCAAAGGTTTTGCTGTTATTTAATATCATTTTCATAGTTCACTAGGTCCAGTGCTCTTTTAAGTGTGAACAATTCATAGTATTTCCCCTTGAAAGTGTATTCCAAAGAATGCACGTGCATAGCGGTATACAGGCTGGTAATTGTGTCTACGTTCTTGTCTACCTTTTGGTTCAGTGAACAGGATTACGTAAAAAGGTTTGTTAAAACCTTTGCTAAAGGCAGGACTGGAACCTGCAGATTACAAAACATTCCTGAAGAATTGGGCCAGCCATTTCAGTGGTTCACTTTCAGTTGTCCTTTTATATACTTTTAGTATATTGCATTTTTACATTTTCTAGAGGCTTGTTAGACAACAAAAAAATATAAGGTGTGAGTTAAACAAAAGCCATTCACATTTTCCCACCTATTATTATTATTCCGTCAAGGTACTCATTATTCCTTCATCCTTCCCATGGGTTAACATGTCTTAGTTTGTAAATTCCGCCAGCTGAAAGAATAACACTAGGCTTGGGAATCCAACCTGGCAATCTAATGCATATTACTAAGCTTTGAACTGTATTTATAAATTTTATTCAGGTATTCAAAAGCTGCCTTCAACGTAGAGAGTGTAAATATGAGAATTTCCTCTCTCAAATGCTGGGAAACCAAAGAACTGGATCTTCAGACATTGTAACCTGCTGGTCTTCCCTTTATGGGTGCCTGAAGATCCTGCTGTTGAATCTTCACTCTTTCCAGCTCCCTATGTGTGGGCTTCCAAAATCCTTTCCTTTTTAAAGAACTGGGTTCTCCTCTGCATATCTTCCTGTTCAGGCAGGACATTTAGCACTTCCTTAGGCTAGCAGTGGCTGAAGCAAGTCATAGTGCTTGCTTCTGAAATTTCACCACTAATGCACATCTATATGTGTGGAAAGAGGCAATGAAATCTCTACGGTGAGAAAAACAAGAAACCATTAAGAATAACAAAAAGCAGAGGCCTGAACAATATGGTAAGAGTTCTTTTCTTGCTTCAGGAAGACCAGGATACATTCAAGCTATCAAACAAGCTTGTCTAGCTGAGCTTGGTACATAGTGGAAGCCCAAGAATGCAAATCAAATAAAGAAAATCTTTGGTCAATGTACAGGGATCTGGTTCCTGCCCCCAGTGGGCCTCTTTGCTGCCCAGTCCAAAAAAATAATTGCCAAGTCTGGCTCCTGACCCTTGCATTCTCAGGCCACAAAGGTAGATGTATTGTTGTTTCCTTAGCCAGGTCTTTTAATGTATGGCTTTTTTCTGTCCTCTCTGATTGCCAAAGAGATGAGGAAGACAAGCCAGCACTCAGCAGAGATAATGATAACCCAATGATTGGCCAAACCCTCCATAGATTACATCAGATGTCCATTTTCCAGCCCTGGATTCTGCCAACATTTCAAGATCTGTTACCATGCTGCACTTACTTATCCAGACCTTCAATGTCTGAGACTTAGCCCCTGTAACCTGAGTGGTTATATCCCCTACACCAGGACCTAGTGGATTTCTGTCTCAAATGCAGAAAGTTTTTAATCAGTCATGCCTAGAAGGAGCGTTGGAGAATATGGGCTTCTTGGTGCATATGGAGGCATTAATTCTTTTACATGCCTTTACCAGAGACATCTGGAAACTCCAGCTACACAACTTCTGTTTGGGCCTGAATCCAAAGTTTTTATGAATGTCGTTCTTGTCCCTGGAAGCAATTTGGCTTATCCCTTCAAATTTCAACCTTCTGCTTCACCTGCACTGTCTCTGTTTTTAACAGCAGCTTCCCTTTATAGACCTGCATTCAGAAAGTCCATCAAGCAGCAACACCTCAGCTTGGTTCTTGTAGTCCTTGCCAAGTTTCCCTTTGAGCTAAAGGGAATCATCCCTTTAATGTCTCACACTCAAGATGGTCTTCGTCTTAACAATCACTTCAGCAAGAAGGGGTCAGCAAGTTGGTGGCACTAGTTGTGAAACCCATATTTCCTGATGAGGTAAATCCCTGAGGCTGGGCCTGAGGTTTGTTCTCCTAAGTGGCTTTTTTTGTTCCTTTTTTAGGACCTATAAAAGGATGCAAAGCTCCCAAATACATTGTTCCAAGTAGATAGTTATGTATTTCTCAGGCCTGCAAATTGTTGCATAAAGAACTTCTTGTAGCACTTAATGCTCATTTGACCAGGCCCGTGACTATCTCATGGACATAGCAACAGGGCATTTTCCAATAAGATTTGCCAGGCTTCAGCACAATCTTTCAATAAGGACTAAAAGATAGGCATTTTTGTGATGTTTCATGTGCCTTTTGGGAAGGAGGGTCCTCCAAAGGTCCTTCCCTTAGCCTCCTGCAGTAAAGACCTATGTACAAAAAAGAAATAAAATGTTTATACTGTATTTTCCCCCTTTACTTTTGCTGCAGGGTGTTTGTTACTGTTTGGTAATTTTCATTAGTATTGAACAAAAGAAAAAGTGGATGTCCATGTGAGAGAGAGAGAGAGAGAGTTTAGTTTCTTACCTGTAATTTTATCTTCTCCAAAGGTATACCTCATGCTCAATTAGAATCCATGCTGGGTTTATATAAAGGTTGTTTCAAGCTTCAGTGACTTGAAGGGGTACGAGAATAACACTTCTGGTTTGGTATGATAGGATCTGAAGAGTGAGAGAGAGAAAATGTTTTTTAAAAAGCATTTCAATGGTTTTTTTATTATTATTTTTTTTTAAATGTGTTCCTGCCTAGGGAAATTTATTTGAAAGTGCTTTTCCAGCATAGCTCCTAATCCATTATGTTGCCTCACCTATGGCAGTATATGTGGGATCTGAATATGGCTGTAGTACCTCAAACCTGCCAGCAGGGGAAACAAGCATTCAGTTTGGAGGGAAAATACAGAGGTTTCTTGTGGCCTGGTCTACACTGGGGGTGGGGGGGGGTGTCGATGTAAGATACGCAGCTTCAGCTACGTGAATACCGTAGCTGAAGTCGAAGTATCTTATTCCGATTTACCTCCCGTCCTCACGGCGCGGGATCGATGTCTGCGGCTCCCCCATCGATTCCGCTACCGCCGCTCTTCTATTTCTGATACATGGGATAAGGTGGCAAGTCAGACAGTACTGGAGAGTAATGAAATGACAGGCAGCCACTTACAGAATATAAAATTACACGTAAGGAAGCTAATATTACCTTTTCTGATTTGTAGCTGCTAAATAAATAAAAAAAGATAGTAGGATGTTTTACCTGAAATAGGGTTTGCTGCAAAGGGTTCAAAACAAGAGTAAAAAAATACCTTAGTGAACATCTTCAAATAATTGTTACTTCTGATTGCTACCATATACAGGAATATTCATGGGAAAAGATAGGAGGATCCATCTGAAATTTAATATATGTGCTGACTGAATTTACTGTAGCAAAAGTGAAACTTTAATTTGGTGAATTACATTTTGTTTCTCTATATTTACCATCTTAAACATCTTTTTACAAGTTTACTACTTTTGAAAAATAACTGAGCATATTGGACAGCTATAGGTAATAAGAACAAATGGAGAATGACAGCAGAAGAAATAGATCCTGTAGTATTGATATGGTCTTTTATTATGGAAACAGTAAGTTGAGTATCAGCCACAATGCTTAGAACTGAGGCACTGTTTGATTCTAGATTATAACTATAGGGGGAGCCTGTACTCCATCTGTAGAAACGTGCCCTATTGTGCATTGAACGTACAAGAAATATGTGTACTTCTACTGGCTTGACACCCCCTGGGTGACATACAAACTTATGTAGTTGCAAGTCTTAGATGACATTAATCATTCAACCACAAATTGAGTTTCAAATTTAAGTAGTATTTGTCTATCTTTCTGCAAATACAGCTTTCCTGAATACATAATCGTTTCAAACATTTGCTGGGCTTTGAGAGAAAAGGGGAGCAGAGTGGAGAAGGAATAATATACTGCAAACAAAAAAACTCCTTGTCCAATTTGATGTGCTTTATTTTTACATGAACCATTTTTTTTTCTTCTAGTTGTAAACACTTTTTTATTTCTGTGGGGGATTCTGATTAACTCCATTTGTGGCTTTCACACTTTCCAGCTTAGAAACCACAATAAATTTCCATATAGAGAAAAGAGGCATTGAAAAGAATATTGAGATACTCTGCTTGCTATTTAATGACTAATAAGGCAATAAAATAAGCTATATGCATTAAGAAAATGGAGCATATTTACTACATGCCTATGACATGTTAGTGGTTATCTGGTGAATGGTTTTGCATTTTTAAAGAATGTACTTTTCATATAAATACAGTAGCCAGATTCAGCCCCAGGTTTATATTAGTAATAGTAGGCGAATATGGTGTTGGAATCTACAACCCTCCCATGTGCTAGTGGGCCAAGAAAGGCTGGTGCACCTTTAAAAATGGAATGGTATGGGCCGCGACGGATGACGGATGTACTGCTTAAAGCTGTAGTAGTAATATCTGAAAATATTTATTGGTGTCAGGCCTATTTACTAAAATGTTAAAATGACCATTTGCTACTATGCTTTGAGAATTTGTTTTCTTAAACTTTGTATTGTAGTTTAGACAACTAAGTATAGCATCAGTTGGAGGTAAAGAACAGAATTGCAGATTAAGCCTGGGTCAAATCCCTATGTCATATACATAATTAATTAGCAAACTTAACAGTGATTCTTGCTAAGAAAGGAAACATCTTTTTTACAGCACAGTGGGTTAAATGTTAAACTAAATTAGAGGAAACCTTAAGTATTGCCTTATTAAGGCCCATGCAAGTTCTCCTAATGCCTTTAGCTGGTTGCACTGCCATCTTAAAACAACCACTAGGATTTATAAAGGAAGGAGGAAAAGAAGCAGTCCAGTGCAGGTTATTCTATAAATTGGTTCACAGTTCAGTGGTGGCAGAGAGCTTGGCAAAGAGGAAAGTTAGGATCCAAAATGTCCCTTGAGGGTGGCAATGATTGAAATGTCATAATATTACTCATACTTTGTGTGCATTCTCCAAGAATGAATAAAAGAGAAAAGACTTATCTAGAGAGAGCAGGCAGTGCAACATGTAGACATTTTATGTGTGTCATTTTAAGGGATTTCCTTTGTTTAGTTGGAATAAATCTATATGAAGTGGCATCATTTTAAGGAATACATAATCTGTGGGAATTAATGATTTATTTTCAGTTTGAAAATGACTTTTTTTGTTGTTTTTTTTATCAAAAAAAGAAAGCATCTTAATATAAGATGTAATGACTACAAATTGCTGTTTTAAATGCCAAGTCTGTGGGTTCATTATTTTTTGTGCATTAAATAATGATTTTAATAAATGTCTGGAGTTCGTGTTCTATTGTGAAAGCGATTACCTTCCAACTGTAGGCATATACCTCTTGGTCCAGAGGGCTGAGTGAACATCTCCTATTTCTCTAAGGCACTGTATGAAAGCATTAATTTCCTTCTGCTGTCTTGATGGAACTCCAGTGCTGTGGGGCAAGTTAATACAAAATGATCACATTTTCACTCATAATCAATATAGCTGTGTGATACTAGGCAGCATCTATTTTTCATTCCAAAATTCAGTAAAACAGAATGATGTGTGGATTTTCTTCATAGGGGTCCTTTCAAAAAAGCAGAGATGGAAATAGCCTTCTTAGCAAGTGACTGAAGCACTTCATTATTACTACAGCTCTCTGACAGCACTGACAGATCTGAATGCGCTCAGTTTTTCTTCTCCTACCTGTCTCAATGGGATAATTAGAATACCTGTCATTTTATTTAAGTAACAAGCTATGTAGCAACTTAGGGTCTTTTTAATTTCTTTAGTCCTTCTATTATTAATTCTTTGCCTTCTAAACACCCATGCTGCTAAAAACAAAACATATCTATTGGGCCAGCTGGGTTTTACTAGTGAATGATCATTTGTTTAGAAAAGTGCATTTTTCTTTCTTTGTCCTTGTCTACACTATTGGGGTAAATCAACCTAAGTTACAGTATTCTAGCTATGTGAATAATGTAACTGGAGTCGACATAGCGTAGTTTAACTTACCATGGTGTCTTCAGTGTGCTGTGTCGATAGGAGATGCTCTCCCATTGACTTGGCTTACTCTTCTCGGGGAGCTGGAGTACTGGAGTCGACTGGAGAGCGTTCCGCTGTCGATTTAGTGGGTCTTCACTAGACCCGTTAAATCAACACCTGCTGCATTGATTGCAGCAGCGTCGATCTCCCCGATAGTGAAGACAAGCCCAAATGTCATAAAGACACAAGTAAGAAAGAGCAACACATATGAGTAGTAGTCTTATTTACCATTTAAATTTTATTATTTTAAACTTTTAAAATGACCGTAAGATTTGAAATTGTATTATTCACATAGTAATATAATGTTATGTAATGTAAAGAGGGCAAACCAATGATAAGCAAATGCTATGAGGATTTCTACCATGCCTCTCACAAAAAAGGGACACTTGTGCAAATATCTACGGGCAATCACAACATTTTCTTTGCACTACATTTCCAGAGGCAGAACTTCCAATGATTTGTATTCAGCCTGATCCAGCAGTACTTGTTTCCTCTGTTCAGTTTATGCAAGGTTCTTACTCTTATTTGACTTAGCATCTGCACAATGTCTTAGAAACTTCATTAAAAATATGAATAGGTGTGCAAGTCCAAAGGCTTGCAGAGATAGCAGAAGGGAAAGAAGGAACTCACAACTTACAGGTACAGGGGCGCCCTGGGGAGGGGGGGGGGCAAGTGGGGCAATTTGCCCTGGGCCCTGCAGGGGCCCCATGAGCCCTGGCCCGGCGGCGGTCCAGGTCTTCGGCATCATTTTGGCAGCGGAGAGCCCTTCAGTCGCTCCGGGTCTTTGGCGGCATTTCGGTGGCAGGGGGCACTTCAGTGCTGCCAAAGATGCGGAGCAACTGAAAGGCCCCCTCGCCACCAAAATGCCGCCGAAGATCTGGACCACCACAGGGTCCCCTGCTTTGCCCCAGGCCCCCTGAATCCTCTGGGCGGCCCTGTACAGGTATTCTCGTAACTAAAATATTCTGGAACCTTCTTTTGAATAGCTAAAACTTTTCCAAAGCAGAATTAACGTGTAGTATATGGCTACAAAAGACATGTTTTTCAATGCTTTTTGCAAGTAATTCCACTTTTAGGGAAAAGTGAAGGCTCCAGTTGATTATTCTAATGATGACATGTGAAGATTCAGAATTGTTACTTTTTTAAATCTCCCAATCCAAGCATGTGCATTGAATCAATAGGAGAGAATTCAGGGGCAACACTTCTTCAAGCAACAAATATGTCAGCTTGCGACATGGATGTATTTTTCCCATTTTCCATTAATCCCATAAATTCCTGTGCACTACCTGCTGACATAGACTGCCTCTGTGACAGAATATCATGTAGAGAGAACATTTTGTGTAACTAACAATCAGCATGCTGTTAAGAAATGGAATCTGCTCTATCATTGTCTTCCTATGTGGTGTTGGCCAAGCTAATTAGTCTCTCTGTGTCTTGGTTCATCATGTTTAAACTCGAAAACTAAAATATTTCTACCAAAAAGCAAAATTCTTATTTTTTGATTATTTGGGACCTATTTTGTTGTTTTTATGTTTCTCTGGCCAATTTTATGTGTAGTTAAAAGCATGTTTCAATTTTTTGTCTTATTTCAAAGTAATATAGTAAATCACTTTTAAAAAACATGAAACATCTCCAAATTAAAAATCTGAAAATTACAGAGGTACAGGTTTTGAAATTTTCTCTACCATTTTATTCTCTTTATATAGGAGGAAAGTAATATTGTTTTGAATACAATTTATTGCCAACAGTAGATTATTAATTATCTGAAAATTCTGCTGGGAAATGTGATATGAAACCCTTTCTAAATAGCAAACCTGAGTTTAGAAATGCTGAAAGCTGCTTCATAAAACTGATCTTACTTAACATTTACTTCTTGATTGTCATGTGAATGGAGTTATATCTGCTGACCTGCTCAGTGTAACTGGACTGATACAAATGTATGAAAACCAAATCGATTACCAGTAATATTGGAATTATTACTTCATTTTTGTAATGTCTGTTTTCAGTAGTGTCTTTCATGATACATGTGCAAACTCACTTTCATTTCTAAAAGGTACCTTACAGAAGAATAATCAACTTATTTGATGAGCACTAACATTGTAGATTGAACTATTTTAAATTTAATAATTAGTTATAAACTGAAAATATTTGCCTAAATATAAAAATTTTTTAAGATGCTTCTATAATTTAGAGCTGCTGGCTAAACCTGGGGATCATTTAGATATTAGATTTTGTCTTAAAATTATTAAGAGTTTGTTAAAATCTCTTCAGTACTTGAGATATTATCTTAGTGTATTCACACTGTCAGATGTTGTTTAAGAATGGAAAACGGAGTTTCAGATATTGACAAGCTGGCAAGTTAGAAGTGGATATACTAAGGCAAGGAAACAATTCAAGTGGTTAGTGATGGTATGTAAGGGCTTTTAACCTCCAAGTCATCAATTGAAATATATGGTACAGGTTATTAGTGATCACGTGTTGTAACCATGTGATGGCTATTTGATCTCAGCCCCAATCATTAGTGGACAGGAGGAGACTAATTTGTACCCTTAACTCAGCAGAGATGCTAAGTATTGAGGGCATTCAGAGGCTAAATATCTCTTACCCACACAGGTTAGCCTTCCAAATCAGGGTGGTAAAAAGGACTCCTGGACAAAGAGGTATGTTTTACAATGCTCCCCAAATGCAGCCAAGTTCATGTTCAGATGTATTTTTGGTGGGAGCTATCAGTAGGCTGGGGCTTACTATGAAAAATACTTTGCTCCCAGTTCCTTTTGGGAGAATTAGCTGAGGTACTCCATAAATACAACTGAGCTGACACACTGGGGCAGATAGTGACAGGTACTCACTGACTCTTGGCCCATTTGTGGCTTTGCACACAGTAATCAGAACCTTGAATTTTAAGTGGAAGCTGAACAGTGTCCAGTACAGAGTGCAAAACACAGGTATAACATGCTTTAGTTCATGCATGTTGGTCAGAAGAGAGAGATCCATGTTTTGCACAAACTGAAGCTTCTCAGTGGCCTTCAAGGATAATCTCAAGTAAAGCATGTTGCAGTACGTTAGCGTAGCGGTTACACAGTCACTGATGACTCTGTTGAGGCCTCATCTGAAAGAAAACCATTTTGGCCAGACAAAGGTGACAAAGGGATTTTTGTTGACTGTGGCTTTCTGGGATTGCAGGAACTGAGATGCATCTGTAAGACACTGAGCTATTCATTTCTTTGCCAATAGACAGTCAGATGCATTCACCTGAAGAGGCTGCCACTTCCTCAGTATGCTTCCCCCTCCCAATCAGCATGACCTTCATATTATCTGGCTTGAGACTCAGCCAACTGTCTCAAATCCAGAACACTCTTTCTGCCAGACATTTGGAGAGTAATGAAATGTCTTCTCCTGGGTCCAGTGAAAAGGAGATTACTTTGAATGGATTATTGTCAGAATATTGATGACTCTGTAGTCCATATTGCCTCATGATCTTCCTCTGCTTGCTTCACATAATTATTACAGAAGAGAGAGAACAGATTTCAGCCAAGAGAGATTTGACACCTTAGACCCATCTGAGAGGAAGAGCACTGACCTCTGTAAAGTTTGACAGCAGTGAGGGGAATCATTATTACTGCACTGGGCCCCTCAGTTGTCCATGGTATTTAAATGTCACTGAAAGGTTTAGTAATTTTAGCAGATGCATTTGACCTCTGAGGGAATGCCTACACTGCAGTTAGATACCCATGGCTGGAGTGGGTTCACGGCAGTTGGGCTGTTCAGTTGTGGTGTAGACATTCAGGCTCAGGCAGAAGCCCAGCCTCTAGGACCCTGTGAGGTCGAAGGGTCCCAGAGCTCATGCTGCAACCTGAGCCAAAACATCTACACTGCAATTAAACAGCCCTTTACCCCGAGCCCCACAAGCCCAAGTCAGCTGGCACAGGCCAGATGTGGGTTTTTAATTGCAGCTTAAATGTACCCGACTAGCATCCTGAGGAGATAGTCTGCTACCAAGATGGCATTTGCTAAGACTTGTAAACCTACTAGTCACTGCCATTTCTATTCCATGTCCAATTTGAAACCTGAATGACTAAAAATGTGGTGACTAAAAATTTGAAGGATGCATTGGATGCTGTTAGAGCTGAATACTTGCCATGTTCTCAATAATCTTTCTCCCAAAAGGGAGGGCAGAGCCAGTGAGAGCAGTGGTTGAGTTTCCTGATCAAAGGCTGAAATGCTACGTATTTGAGTTGCTGGCAGCTTGTGCTTCCTTAGGGGGACATTACTGACCCGTGCCAAGGCATTCCTCCATTGGTTTTCATCACCCATAAGGGGCATGAATCTGATTTACAGTTTGTTAAATCCTTCAGTGTAAGAAGAACCTGCAACTAGGGATTCACTGCATTAAAGTCGGGGAAGATGTTATGATTATTTACTTCTGCCTAGACACTATGCTCATCATTCCAGAGATACAGTCCTAATTCTGATCTGTCTAAACCGTGGAGTAGTTTTTGAAATTTCTTATCAAGAAACTGTTGACTCTGAAACTGGCAGAAGACAGCCAGGATAGATCAGAGAGCATGCCACCTACAGCATCTCTAGTGGTTTGGTTCTTGTGTAACACTCCACTCATCCACTTACCTGTAGGGGTAAGGATCTTGTGGATACTAGAACAGCACATGCTACAGTGACCCTGCCCAGTCAGATGGGGTACCGAGTCCATGGCACATGAGGGGCAGGGAGAAAATGTCAATTGAGGGAGTCTCCAGACCTAGTACAAATGAAGGGCTTGGTTGATACCGACTTTGGGTCCAGCTGCTGGTCCAGCTACTGTCTTGAGCTTAGACAATTCTGGACTGTCCTGCTGATCTTGGTGATTTGAAAGGGTAAGGAAGCTGCTCTCCCCCTAGAGAGTCGCAAGGATTGTTGAGCAGTGGGTTTTTTGTTTGTGCCAATATATTGCTATATTTCTCCCCATATCCTCTTTCTTTTAGTTCAATATGTGTTATCAGTTGTTTTTTTATTAGAGTTCATTTGTCATGTTGGCTCACCATTCATATTAGTCAGAGGAATTGTTAAAAGCAGGACGGATTTTCTCCATAGTGAGGCAAATATAGTAGTTCATATATTAGGCTGTATTTGCTCCTCTGGTGTATTATCAGAGACTGTGGCAGAGGACACCTTTCTCTTAATTTCTCCCTCACAGTCATGTCAGATAGGAATATAAAAACTACATATGTTGTAGATAATTAGATTTATTTTCTGACCTTTCCCAGCCAAGGTCTGGCATCTTCCACACTTCTTTAATCTGTCAAAAAAAATTGGTAAACCATGGCAATCAGGGAAAACAGTGTAGCCTAGATGTAGTTACTGTAAAGTGGGTGCACAACTAATTGGAAAGCCATTCCCAGAGAGAACTTATCAGAGGTTCACAGCCAAGCTGGAAGGGCATATTGAGTAGGATCCCACAGGGATCAATCTTGAGTTTGGTTCTGTTCAATATTGTCATAAATGATTTAGATAATGGCATAAAGAGTACACACATAAAGTTTGTGGACAATACCAAGCTGGGAAGGGGTTGCTAGTGCTTTGGAAGATAGGATTAAAATTAAAAATGATCTGGACAAACTAGAGAAGTGGTCTGAACTAAACAGAATGAAATTCAATAAGGACAAATACAAAGTACTCCACTTAGGGAGGAACAGCCAATTGCACAAATACAAGATGGGAAATGACTGCCTAGAAAGGAGTACTGTGGAAAGGGATCGGGGGGCGAGAAGGGTTATAGTGGGTCGCAAGCTAAATATGAGTCAACAATGTAACACTGTTGCAAAAAAAAAGCCAACATCATTCTGGGATGTATTAGCAGGAGTGTTGTAAGCAAGACACAAGAAGTAATTCTTCCGCTCTACTCTGTGCTGATTAGGCTTCAACTGGAGTATTGTGTCCAGTTCTGGGCACCGCATTTCAGGAGAGACATGGACAAATTGGAGAAAGTCCAGAGAAGAACAAAAATGATTACAGGTTTAGAAAATATGACCTATGAGGGAAGATTGAAAAAATTGGGTTTGTTTAGGTTGGAGAAGAGAAGACAGAGAGGGGACACAAGAGTTTTCAAGTACATAAAAGGTTGTTACAAGGAGGAGGGTGAAAAATTGTTCTCATTAACCTTTGAGGCTAGGATAAGAAGCAAGGGGCTTAAATTGCAGGAAGGGAGGTTTAGGTTGGACATCAGAAAAAACTTCCTAACTGTCAGAATAGTTAAGCACTGGAACAAATTTCCTTTGGAGAGGGGACTGGGTAATTTCAATCCCAGAATAATGAAAATATTGACATGTGATTGCTAGTGACATAAACAGATTTATTAAAACCTATCTGAGAATAGTACCATGTGACTGGAGAATTGCTAATGTTGTACCTATATTTAAAAAAAAAAAAGGAAAAAAGAAAAAAACCAACAACAGACCCGGGTAGACCTGACCTCGCCAGTATGCAAGACTCGGGAAAGAATTGTGAAGAAATTCATGCAGGTAAATGGAAAAGGGGATGTAATGCAACATGAGTTTACCAAAAGTGAGTTGTTCCAGACTAACTTGATTTCTTTCTTTGAGAAAATAACTGGGTTTTTAGATAAGGGAAAAATGGTACATCTAATATACCTGGATTTCAGTAAAGCATTTGCCATGGTTCCATATAGGAAAATATTAGTTGAATTAGAGAAAATGAGTATTAGTACAAGAATTGTAAGGTGGATAAGGAACTGGCTAAAGGGAAGAAGGAATTGGGTTGTGCTGAAAGGTGAATTATCAGACTGAAGGGAGGTTGCTAGTGGAGTTCCTCAAAGACTGATCTAGGGATGGTCTAGAGAAGGGATCTCAAACTCAAATGACCACATGAAGATGAGTACACTGGCCCGAGGGCTGCATCACTGACACCTACCCCACTACCTCTGGCCCCGCTCCCACTCCACCCCCTCCATGAGGCCCTGCCCCTGCCCCACCTCTTCCAACCTTTCCCGCCCTCATTCCAACCCCTTCCCGAAAGTCCGCACTCTCCCTGCCCCTATTCCAAACCCTTCCCCAAATCCCCACTCCTGTCCTGCTTCTTCTCTGCCTCCTCCCTTGAGCGCGCAGCTCCCTGCTCCTCCCCCTCCCTCCTGGAAAGTGCTAAGTGCTGCCAAACAGCTGATTGGCGGTGGGAGGCGCCTGGCGGTAGGCAGAGAAGCGGGGATGTGGTGCACTGCGGGGGGGGGGAGAGGGGTGGCAGGTGCAGACACAGGAAATAACTTGGGGGTGGGGGGAGCCGCAGGGAGCTTGGCGGGCCGCAGCAAATAACTCCACAAGCCCGTGTGTTTGAGACCCCTGGTCTAGAGATAATACTTAGTCCTGCCATGAGTGCAGGGGACTGCACTAAATGACGTCTTGAGGTCCTTCCAGTCATCTTATTCTATGATTATCCAATATTTCTGTCAGTGACCTTGGCACAAAAAGTAGATGTGTGCTAATGAAATTTGCTTGTGATACGAACTTGGGAGGGTTGTTAATGCAGAGGAGGATCGGAATATTACACTAGAAGGTCTGGATGACCTTGAAGACTAGAGTGACAGAAATGAAAAGAAATTCAGTGTTACAAAGTGCAAGATCAGACAATTAAGGTCTAATAGTAAGAGTTTCTGCTACAAGGTGGGGGCTAATCAGTTAGAAGTGACGGAGCAGGACAGAAAGCTGGATGTGTGGGCTGATCAAGGATGACTGAGCAACCAATATGATGCAGCTGTGAAAAAGGCAAATGTAATTATTGGATGTATCAGGCAAAGCATTTCCAATAGTAATAGAGAAGTATTAATGCTATTGTACTGGTAAGACCTTATCTGGAATACCATGAATAATTCTGGTCACCCATTTTCAAAAAAGGTTAATTCAAATTGGAACATGTGAAGAGAAAAATTACTAGGATGACCAGAGGAAGGGAGGGCCTATCTTAGAGAGGAGCATGGATATGATTGCTCTGTACATTAAGGGAGTAAATACCAGGGAGGGTAAAATTAAAAGGTCAGTGTTGGCACAAGAACAAATAGGTATAAACTGGTCATGAACAAATTCATGCTGAAAATTAGAAGAAAGTTACTAACTATCAGAGGGGTGAGGTTGTGGAACAACCTCCCAGTAGGAGTTGGGGGTGCAAACAACATAATTAGATTTGAGACAGAATTGAACATATTTATGAGAGGGATTGTATGATGGGGTGGCTTGTGATGGTGGGCAGCAGGGCTTGACAACCTGAGGGTCCCTTGCAGTTTGTTTAATGTTTCTAAAGCTCATACTTCAAGGCTTTAGCATGTTACCTGCAGGGGTGAGAAATGGATTTCTCCCTCCCCCTCCCCCCCATCCTGTGGGCTGTAGTATTTTGTACAGAGAAAATTCACCTTAAAATCCTTCTGAGCTCCACCCCTTCCTTATTTTTTTTAATGCATCCATGTTTGTGTATTAGCCATGATCTGAAATAGCTTTATTGGATTTATGGGAGATTTGGGATTTTGGATAATGAAAAGGTTCTTTCTTAATTCCCCTCCTCTCTGCTCCTCTCCCCCTCTCCCTCACCTCTCTCTCAAAAAATTAGGAGCTAGTTTTTCTGACTTTTTTTTGGTAACTAAGATCCTGGTTCCTGGAATACCTAAGTATCTGTATCCTTGTCTTTTGGAGGAATTAGTGTTACAAATCACAGTTTTTAAGTTTAATCTTTCACTAGCAACAGATATTTCTCCTCTTCTGTAGTTTACAGTGTATCACTCTATAAATAAGGGAATACATAACTGGTTTCTGATGTACAAAGCATGTGCCATGTAATATGAAAATATATCAGTTTTAATTCTATTCTCAATGTGACCCCGTAGCAAATGACAATGTAAGTAAAATAGAAATAAATATATAATACTTTACTCAATGAATTTATGTTTTAAGAGCGTCTGCAAGATTTACAGTTTTACACTGTCCAATTACACGTTCCCCATGTTTGTTTTGTATAGGCTTGTAAATAAATTCAATGGATACTGCTGTCATCTGGTGGTCATGTTGTGGAATTACAATTTTGCTCTAAAACTAGAGCTGAAGTTCCCCTGAGATAGAAGCACGTAGGCCAGAGTTTTGAGTGGTCAACCACTTCATCTGGGGCCAGATTTCCAGGGGAGCTCAGCTTCCAGTAAGGTGCCTAAATAATTTCCAGATTTTCAAAAGTGATCAGCACTCAATAGCTCCCAATATGAGACAACAGATTTTCAGAAGAACTCGACATCCAACATGAGGAGCACTTTTGAAAATCTGGCACTTATTTTAATGCTTGCATTTTTAATGGGGGTGAAATAGCAATCTGAAGATGTAGTACATGAAAATACAGGCATTTGTAAAGGTGATGACTCATAGGACCAGGGAAGGAGACTCTATAGAAGGGTAGTTCGAGTTTGGCGCCGCAAGCCTGGGAGGGAGAGAAGCAGAGCGGGGCGGCGTGCTCAGGGGAGGAGGCGGAGCAGAGGTGATCTGGGGCGGGGAGCGGTTCCCCTGCGTGCCGCGCCCCCCCTTACTTGCTGCAGGAGGCCCTCCCCGCGCCCCCCTGCCCCAGGTCCCTCCGCCTAAATGCCGACGAGGACGACGGTCGCTGCCAAAGGACCCGAAATGGCACCCCCCAAATGCTAGTACCCTAGGCGACTGTCTAGGTCGCCAAATGGGTTGCACTGGCCCTGAGTTTGCCCACCTCTGTTCTATAGTGTGTAAAGACTATTTAAAGGGGAGCAAAGTGAAGTGGATTCTAGGAAACTAACTGGGATGGAGTTGCCCCTTTAGCTTTCTGGCCTTAACCTCACTGAACAAATATTAGATTTGCTTAATTTAAGACAGGAGAAAATTTGAACAGTAACTAAGGAGGTGTATAGTGGGAGTTGTTACAAATATGGAGCAATATTTCTACAGAGATGTTAAAGATTACAGGAATAATGCCTGATAAATATAAAGCAGTTGTTACAATGATGGATAATAAGGAAACTAGCGGAGACAAAAATATTAAAAATGATGATAATCTCTTCTAATTTATGTCTAGTCTTTCTGACTCAGTAATGAATTAATTGCCTCAGCCTAGTGATGAGTCCTGTGCTGCTGGAAATCCTGTCTTTCAGAAGAAAGATGGAGTTGAGCTCTTGATCACGTATAGATATTAAAGATTCTATGGCATTTTTGTGAGAGTAGGCGTGATGTTGCTGGTGTTGAGGCCAAATTAAAACAACAGTGATTACATTCTGATTACCTGTCACAGTCTTTCTCGTGTCCTGCCCCTCATCTACTGTCTAATACTATGCACTGCTAAATAGTTGCCTAGTTTCATCACAAAGATGCCTGCATTTCATTAAGAGATGAAGTAAGTGATTCTTGTGTATAGTATTCCTTGGAAAGCACTTCATGGTAATTTGGGATGAAAAGTGCTACATAAATGTGAAGTACAGGTGTCACTCTTACAAACTTTACATTTTGACTTTTGTGGTTAGATGTTAATGTGATATCACCTAAATTTAATATAGGGAAAACCTGAGGAATACTGCAGTAACATTTAGTTACAAAAGCAACTGAAATTTGATTAAGTAGTAACCTCTTTTGTGGCAGAGAAGAGATGAGACTCAGATGTAGTAAATATGGCAGATTCTTTAGTGACAATGCTGGGCAGACCCAAACGGTGTATCTCCTTGACTCTCTGTCCCCCATAGGTCCTGGTCCAGCACCCAATACAACCAATAGGAGTCATTCCGTTGACATCAATGGGTTTTGGATTAAGCTACTGAGGAAAACAGCTAGTTTTCCTCAACAGGCAGAGCTTGTGTGGGAACACAATGTCCTGGCCTGGATTTAAGCAATCACAGAATGGACTGCTGAGAACACTTGACCAATAGTCAAAAAAGCTACATCCAGTGGCTGAAGTACTCTTGCTATGGGAAACTTTACTTTTGAATTTCCTAACTTGTAGACATATAAACTCTCAAATGTAATGTTGCATTAACATCTTTGTATTTAATTTTCTTCTTTAGATAAAGTTTTTAATTATATATGTCTAAACATGAGCTCTTAGTTCCACTATATATCTCAAATAATCTACCCCATGAGGTTGAAAATACTTTTCTCCAGTGAATCACTACTGCACTGAAGTGTACACTGGGTTAAGAAATAATTACTTAGACAAATGGATAGATATGTCTGTCATTGCCCCAAACCCCCAAACAATTTGTGGTTCAGAAACTAATGTGTTTGCATACTATCAGCAGATCAGATTTATAACAACTGGAATGATTAAAAAGCTTAAACATAAGTGGCCAGACCTAATGCGGCTGAGACCTAATGTGGCTGAGTGAATATCTTTGTAACTTAATAGAATTTCACATGCATGCATCCAGGTCTGAATTGTGGCCATGGTGCCTTTCATTTATAACTATATATGCTCTTCTCAATAACGATTGCAGACATCTTGGCTGATTGCACTCTTGCATTTGCTATTTCATTTACCCGGTGGTGTGCATAATTGACTAATGATGCCTGTAATCTGCCACTGTGATTAACTTATTTAAAACTGTAAAGTATTACAGATCAAATGTATGCAAAAAAAAGCAAGTTTTACTGATTTCTTGAAATCAAAGGTAATTTCCATGTGTATCTCTTTATTCAATAAACAAATCAACTAAAAAATTCATGTTTTAAAAGTAAATGAAATCTTCAAAGTGGCTTAATCAACAAAAAAGGGTGGAAATTATATAGACTTATTCCTCCATTAAGATGGTGAATGACATTAAAAAGACAGAAGTAAGAAAACCCCAGACACAATACTATGCTAAGGGTCCAAGAATGTTCCATAAGAATGTTCCATACTTTTAAATCACTTTGTCTCCGTGCATCTGATGAAGTGGGTTCTAGCCCACGAAAGCTTATTCCCAAATAAATTCGTTAGTCTCTAAGGTGCCACAAGGACTTCTTGTTGTTTCTGTTGCAGGTGTTCAACATAGATTGTATTCTTGGAAAAAATGTCTTCTCAAGAATAAGGAGAATCTTTTTTATAGAATTTCAATTTATTCCATTGACAGAAAAGTATATGCTTCTAATTATATAAGATTTTATGAACTGTAGACTAATAAATAGTAGCAGCCCTTTAAATTACAGGTTACTGATATTTTCTATAGTATGTAGCCTTTAATGTTCTGAGAATTAAACTTGTCTATTTTGTCCCATTTACATTAACTGCGTAGTTATTATGTGTTCCTGTATTTTTAATTTTTTTGTGAAAAAAATCTTAGTCTGTTTATATAGGTTGCATTCTGCTAAGGGACACAACTCTGGGAGAAAACAATAATCACAGTTTTGTGAGGCATGGTTTTTGGGTATACATTAGAATTGGTCGTACATTCATCCTGCAGATAATTTCAATATGGGATGAAAACTAAATATCTTCCTGTATCAGAAAGAAAAAATCACAACAGAAAAATTTGTCTCAAAATGAAAAATTCTGAAATATTTTGATTGAAATGGTAAAAATTCTGAAAACTTTGAATTTTAAAAATTTCAATTCAGTTTCTCAAACTGAATTGAAACATTTAATTTTGGCTTGGTTTGATATTGGGCTAGGTCTGCCTGAGCTGCCTGCAGTGACACATGGGAGTTGTAGTTCATGCCTCTATTGTCCTCTGTGTCAGGCTCCCTAGCTGGACTGCCTCTCCTATGATGCATGGTAGTAACAGGAATCCTATGATGCACAGTGGCAGTTCAGCCAGTGGGGAGGTGATGCACCATGGCAAACATAGTCCATCCACAAAACCCAGTCCACAGAAGACAATGATTACCATGAAAATATAAGGGTTATAGTGTACCACAAATTGACTATGAGCCAACAATGTGATGCAGTTGCAAAAAAAGGCAAATATTCTGAGGTATATTAACAGGAGTGTTGTGTATAATACATGAGAGATTCTTGTGCCAATCTGCTTGGTGCTCATTGGGCCTCAGCAGGAGTATTGTGTCCAGTTTTGGGCACCACACTTTAGGAAGTATGTGGACAAATTGGAGAGTCAAGAGGAGAGCAACAAAAGTGATAAAGGGTTTAGAAAAGCTTGGCCTATGAGGAAAGGTAGAAAAAACTGGGAACATTTAGTCTTGAGAAAAGAAGACTGAGAGGGGTCCGAATAAGTCTTCAAATATGTTAAGAAATGTTAATGGCCTTAATCAGCAGCAAGGGAGATTTAGGTGAGGTATTAAGAAAAACTTTCTTACTGTTAAGTATTGGAATAGGCTTCCAAGGATGCTGTGGAATCCCCGTCCCTTGAGGTTTTTAAGAACAGGGTAGATACACCTGTCAGGTATGGTCTAGGCATACTTAGTCCTGCCTTAATGTGGGAGGATGGACTAGATTGACTTCTCAAGGTCCCTTCCAGCCCTACATTTCTGTGATTTTATGCAGTGTCTGAACTGCAGCTTTCATGCATCAAAAATGTAGATTAATGTCACGCTAACCTGAAATGAAATGTTTTGATTCTGTGCAAATAACCAAATATTTTTATTTGGGGTAAAGTGAACCCAAATTAAATATTTTCTATTTTCCAGGTAGCAAATAAAAAGAAATCTGCAAAATCTTTGATTTTTGCAGAAACCATATTAAAAATAACCAACAAATAAAAACATATTTTGACAGAAATTTCCCAACTACCTCTACTCTACACAAAGTTACTATAATGTTTTTTTCAGAGAAAATCTAAATCTGATGGGGAATGCTAAAACCCTTCAAACTCAGCAGGGCCGCCCAGAGGATTCAGGGGGCCTGGGGCAAAGCAATTTCGGGGGCCCCTTCCATTAAAAAATTGCAATACTATAGAATACTATATTCTCGTGGGGGCTCCTGCAGGGCCCGGTGCAAATTGCCCCACTTGCTCCGCACTCATGGGCAGCCCTGGGAAAAATAAACCTTCTGCATCTCAGCACAAACCCAGTTTTGAGAAAACTTCTTTACAAGATATCACTGGTTCTCAGCATCAGCTAGTGCTAAAAGGCACTAAAGCTCATTAAAAGGGTTGGACAAATATTTTCCGTCAAAACTTTTTCTGGATCGAAAACTAGGTGGTTTTAAAAAGCAGAAAAAAATCAAGGACAATGTCTACTTTCCTTCAAAATTTGTTCTTTTTTTTTTAATTGAAAAGCTGAAATTAGCCTGCCAAAACCTGAATATGGTTTGGGGTTTCAGAAGTGTGTGGCCAAATATTTGCTGCTTGCTTTGTTTGATTGTTTAAAGAAGCAATAAAAAAATTCTGCTCAAAATAAATCCAAAACTTTTGAACCACCTCAGCTTGTGATCAAACGCCTGAGCCCATCCAGTCAGAGATTTTTCCAGGTTTCTGATACTCTGCTGGCTTCCTTGACTCGTATCTGTCTCCATAACTTTGGGTTCATTTAGGTTAGAACATAAGAACAGCCATACTGGGTCAAACCAAAGGTCCATCCAGCCCAGTATCCTGTCTACCGACAATGGCCAATGCCAAGTGCCCCAGAGGGAGTAAACCTAACAGGTAATGATCAAATGATCTCTCTCCTGCCATCCATCTCCACCCTCTGACAAACAGAGGCTAGGGACACCATTCCTTACCCATGGCTAATAGCCATTAATGGACTTAACCTCCATGCATTTATTAGTTTCCAGGAGACTGGCTCCATGGGGTCCCTCACAAACTGGAGATGGTTACTGTGGGTTTGTCTTTAGTATAGCTTATGTACATACTCCACGAACTGAGCATTTGAGCTTGTTCCAGAATCTGTTATGAGCCTATGTTGTGAAAACTGAAATGCTCAAAATAGCACATGCATGTGAATGGACACAGGGTGCTAAAATTAAATTAACCCAGGGGTTCTCAAACTGGGGGTAAGGACCCCTCAGGGGGTCACGAGGTTATTACTGGGGGTCACGAGCTGTCAGCCTCCACCGCAAACCCAGCTTTGCCTCAGCATTTATAATAGTGTTAAATATATAAAAAGTGTTTTTAATTTATAAGAGGGGGATCGCACTCAGAGGTTTGCTATGTGAAAGGGGTCATCAGTATAAAAGTTTGAGAACCACTGAATTAACCCCTCTGAAGCCTCAGGGAATGCAGGGAGGGGGGTCTCCTTTGGTAGGGTCGGGAAGGAGGTAGGTGGTATAGGATATTGCTCTTCTCATGTGATCCCTCCCACAGTGGCTAATTTTAAATGAAGCTACCCTCCCCTGACATGAATTTCCCTATGACACTGAAATTAAATACAGACTATGATTTGGCATTTGAGAAGTGAAAGGGATGATAGCCCTAATGGAAAAGCTATCAGCTTAACTCTTCTGCAAGCCTCAAACTGCTGAATGAGCTTTAGGGTAGGGAAGGTTGTGCCTCCCAAACAGCCTGCCCCTGCCTCCTATCTGACCCCCCCATACTTCCTGCTCCCCAACTCCCTGCCCCCCCTCAAAATCCCCACCTCATCCTGCTCCTTGTCCCCTCACCGTCTCCCAGAGACCCCCCACCATCACCCAGGGACCCCACCCCTGCTCCATGTCCCCTGACTGCCCCAACCCCTATGCACCCCCCCGCTGAGTCCTGACAGCCCCCAGAACGCCTACGATCCAACCCCCCCATTCCCTGTCCCCTGACCGCCCCCCCACCTCTGCCCCCTCCCTGTCCCCTGACTGTCCCCGGGACTCCCTGCCCCTTATCCAACCCCCTCCGGCTCCTTATCCCCGGCTCCCCCTCACCCGGAGTCTCAGCACGTCATATCCAGCAGCGTCCCTGAACAGCGGTGCAGCGTGGCTCCAGCAGGGCTCCTGAGCTCCGCCCCGCTCAGAGCCGTGTGGTAAGGGGACGGGGCTACGAGCTACAGCTGGGCCTGAGCTCCCAACCCCGCCCCCTTACCACGTGGCTCTGAGCGGGGCGGAGCTCAGGCCCCCCTGGAGCCACACTGCACCACTGTTCAGGGATGCTCCTGGATGCGCTGAGGCTCCAGGAGAGGGGCGGAGGCGGGGCCGGGGCAGGAGCCTCACCCGTTCTCTTGGGGGCCCCTGCGGAGCCCGGGGCCTGGGGCAAATTGACCCACTTGCCCCCCCTGGGCGGCCCTTGACTGTCCTTGGGACTTCCTGCCCCTTAGCCAACCCCCTCAGCCCCAGCCCCTTACCCCCGGCTCCCTCTTCACCCGGAGCCTCAGTGCATCCAGGAGCTTCCCTTGACAGCTGCAGCGTGGCTCCAGCGGGACCCCTGAGCTCAGAGCTGTGTGGTAAGGGGGTTGGGCTGCGAGCTCCAGGAGCTCAGCTCTCTCCGCTCAGCCTGGAGCTTGCAGCCCCGCCCCCTTACCACGTGGCTCTGAGCGGGGCGGGGCTCAGGAGCCCAGCCAGAGGCACGCAGCTGCACCGCTGTCCAGGGATGCTGCTGGATGCGCTGAGGCTCCAGAAGAGGGACAGAGACGGGGTCGGGCTGGGGCTGGGGTGGGAGCCTCAGCCATTCTCATGG
Organism: Mauremys mutica; assembly: GCF_020497125.1. Classification (NCBI taxonomy): domain Eukaryota; kingdom Metazoa; phylum Chordata; order Testudines; family Geoemydidae; genus Mauremys; species Mauremys mutica. The sequence continues at coordinate 186,834,273 of NC_059072.1, read as the reverse complement.
GGGGCCCTGGGGAGCCCGGGGCCTGGGGCAAATTGCCCCACTTGCCCCCTCTCTGGGCGGCCCTGAAACTCAGTCTCTTTCCCTATCTGTGCTGAGAGTTATAGGGATGTTTAATAAGAGGCGTTTGCTCAGCCACACTCTTCCTTCACAGTCAACTGATCGGGTTGTTCCCCTGCCTTCTTTCCTCCCTGTTTGTGGGAAAACCTGCTGTTATTTTCAAATATCTCTTTGGTCATTGTTACTTTTCCTGGCAACTGCATTAATGTAGTAATTTTTTTTTTTTGGATGGGGGAATGGTCAGTTACACATTGCTCATGCCTTGCTGCTACAAAGAGAGAACAACCGAGGGCTTCCTCTTGGATGTCATAGCAGGGGTACTATATAGGGGGACTACCTGTACATAGGTATTTGCAGGATCAGGTTGCAAGTTCTCAGTCTCAAGTGTCTTTGTGTCTTCTAAATCACTTTTTGAGGAACTTTCCTATATTTCACTGAATAGTTCAGCAAATTTAGTCAAAAACTTTCAAACTTGGATGCTTAAATTTGGACACCTAAAGCCACATTTAGCCACTCAAGTCAAAATGGTGTAGTATTTCAGATATGCAAATACTCATGTGAAAGC